>NC_068920.1:163231371-164442621 GCF_023091745.1 Budorcas taxicolor | reverse complement strand
ATCACCATCACCATCATCACCATCATCATCACCACCACCATCACCATCACCACCATCACCACCACCATCACCAACACCAACACCATCACCACCGTCACCACCACCATCACCACCACCATCACCATCACCACCGTCACCACCACCATCACCATCACCATCACCATCACCAACACCATCACCATCACCACCGTCACCACCACCATCACCATCACCACCAGCATCACCACATCACCACCACCATCATCACCACCTTCACCACCACCATCACCAACACCATCACCATTACCACCACCACCACCATCACCACCATACCATCATCGCCATCACCACCACCACCATCCCCGTCTCCAACATTGTCACCACCATCACCACCACCATCATCACCACCTTCACCATCACCATCACTACCAGCATCACCACCATCACCACCATCACCAGCATTACCATCACCACCATCACCATTATCATCACCACCAGCATCACCATCACCATCACCACCATCACCATCACCACCACCATCATCACCACCATCACCATCACCACCAGCATCACATCACCATCACCACCAGCATCACCACATCACCATCACCATCATCACCACCATCACCACCACCATCACCACCATTACCACCACCCCCAACTCCAACATCGTCACCAGTTACCATCACCACCATCACCATTATCACTACCATCATTGCTGTCAATGTCACCTCAGTTCCCACAGTCACCCCCATCCCCATCGTTACCATCACCACCATCACCGTCACCATCAGTCCTGGGTCCCTGTCAAAGGCTCACCAGCCTCTCCCTCTGAAGGCAGTCTTCTGATTATTCACTCTTTCACCCTTCCAACTAGGATTTTTAGCAAGTCTATAATGAGCCTATGGACACAAACATGAGTAAATCGTGTCTTTGACCTCAAGTCTCAAGCTCTCATTGATTCCTCAGGAGGTGCCCAGGTGACGAAGTGGATAACTCTGCCCGGGGAAGTCAAGGAAGCCATCTTGCACGTGGTGGCCTCAGGCCCGGGCCTGGTGGAGGAGGTGGATGGTGAAGGTTCCTGGTGAAAGTCCTATTCCTGGTTCTCACTCCGTCAGCACCTCACCTCTGCCTGGAAGAGACGCTCCACCCCAGGACCCAGCTCCAGCTCAGACTCCAGGTCTTAGTTCAGCTCTTCCGTCATCCCGCCCTCTGTTTCCAAGGTATCACTGTGATGCCACCTCACACCACGGCCGCTAGCGGGCTGCCTGACTCCCGCGTCCCCTCCACGTGGACACCCCACGCCCACCTCACACCACGGCCGCTAGCGGGCTGCCTGACTCCCGCGTCCCCTCCACATGGACACCCCATGCCCACCTCGCGCCATCCCGCACCTGCCTTCTGGTTGTTGCGAACCCAAGTGCAGAAATCCATTTTCACTCTCACGGAATCCCAAAAGACAGTCCCAGCTGGAAAGACCTGTCTGCATCTTATTCTGTGAGCCAGGAGAGTAACCTGGCATCGTCTGTGACAGGCGGGGTCTTCCTGCAGACCCTCAGCCACCAGAAGGCCTCCCATGCAGAACACACACTCCTCGTGGGGGCCAGCCAGGGGAGTGGCAGGCAGGGGCGACTTCAGAGGCCAGGACTGACCCACACGCTCCACACCAGCACCTGCGACCTGAGCAGACTCTGCTGCGATCCAGCCTCACTTCAAGCACTGAGGCCCTGTGGTACGATGCCAGCCAAGGTCCCAGGCTCCCCCCCAAGACCCTGCCACCTCAACTGCAAACGCTCACTGCTGGACATGGGCGTGAAGGGTGCGACGGTGTGGCTGACTCCCAGGGACAACCTGCACGTCCCAGTTCCTGAGACATGGCCTCAAACACAGCCTCCAGGGAGCACTAACTACAAACCGGGAGCCTGGGCTCTGCAGGAGGTGGCGGGTGCTCAAGGAAACTAGCTTGTGGGATTATCTCTATTGACTGATGTGCAGAATTCTGGGGCTCCGGAGGGTTGACAGTCACCACAATGCCCTAGAGTCCTGGCCTCTGGGTCCTCGGGTGCCATCCTCCCAGGGGACCCACAGGTCGGTGTAAGCTGCCTCTCATGCCACCAGGCAGGCCTCCAGAGTGGCGTCAGCCCAGCTGGGCTAGGACGCGGGCCTCCTGCTCACTGTTTCCATGGAACAAGCCTGCAGGCCTCTGCCAGGCTCAGGAGGGGCCTGCTCCCACAGCGTCTGGGCAGGGGAGGGCCTGCCTGAAACTCCGTGGGGTCTCTCTGGACCCCTTCTTGCCAGCCTGGGTGGAGATGCCCCCCCACCACTGCTAGGCTCAACACAGATCCTGAGTGCCCGGCGTGACCCGGGCCAGCATCCCTAACCCCTCAACATCACTGTGCATCCGAGGGGCAATTCCAGACGAAAGCCCCTTGGCTGGGACGGCCACACATGACCACGCTCCGGCTAGCCTGGGCTCAGCCGTCACACCGCCCCAGTCCGTGGGCTGCCGGCCACCTTCCCCAGGCAGGAGTCGTGGCCCCTGCACACCAAGGGCCCAGCCCCTCCCGGATCTGAGAATCAGAAGACAGAAACGCACCTCCAACTCTCTGCGCACGGTCCTCACTGGCTGGTCAGCTGCCCACTCAAGCCGGGAGCTGTGCACAGAGGTGCCGCCCACCCCACCCAGTCGGGAAGAGACTACCCCTGCCCCCCGGGCCCTGTGGACAACTCGGCAACCCAAGAAAGACCTCGATTTGAAACCAAGCAAACAGTCATGCCCGCAGACCCGCATTTAATAACCCGCACGCGCCCTGCGGGCATTGAAGGGAGAGCAGCCCTCCCCACGCTGGCCCGAGCAGCAGGCTGGATGGGGATCTCGGACCAGGGGCCCAAGTCCTCATCCCCGGAACCTGGGGACGGCGCCTCCCGGGGAAATGGCGTCTTTACAGGGGTAGTTAAGTGATGCGTCTGCAGAAGAGATCAGGCTGGACTAAGATGGGCCCTGACTCCAGTGACTTGAGTCTCTGTAAAAGGCGGACAGAGGAGAGGAGAGGGCGGTGGGGATGGGCAGGGAGAGGCGTGAGGCGCCCACAGTAGGGTCGCTGGGCCTGCGCTTCCCCGGGGATCCCTGCCCGCCCCCAGGCCACCCGAGGCGGTACCCCTCCGGACTATCCACCTGCTGCTGGGCTGGGCCATGGCCCCTGTTCTCCAAGCTGGGAGGGGCAGGAGGGACCCTCCCTGGAGACCCCAGGGGAGGCTGCCCCACCGACTTCACACTGCAGATCTCTGGCCTCCAGAACTAACACCTACTTCATTCCTGTCTTTTTAAGAGACCCAACCAAGGACGTTTGTTTCTGGGGTCCAGGAAACACAGAGATGGTGAGGTCCCTGTCCTCACTAGGAACCAAACGGGGTCCCCGTGAAGTGGCCAGAGCTGAAGCAGAGGGGCTGCTGGCCATGGCTCCCGTGCACCCCCCGCACCCCCGAGTCCCCTGCAGGGCGCACGGCGGCTGCTGCACAGGGCCTGCGATGACAGGGGCTGCTCCTGGGCGAAGCGCCGCAGGATGGGAAGAAGGGAGCAGGGACCAGCGTGGATGCGGCCCTCCAGCCCGACCTGGCCCAGGACTGGAGCCTGCTGGGACAGCCGGGGGCGGAGGTGCCCCCTGGGGGTCCTGGACCCAAGACTTAGCCCTGGGAGCCTCCGCCCCTCACCCCATCTAAGGTCCAGGCACACGTGTAGACTATGACCCTTGCCTTGCAGACGCTGGGCCCTGCTGGGCCCCTCTGAGCGCCAGGGCCTCCCCTGGGAGTCGCTGGGGGGCACACGTGGCCACACCAGCCTGGGCGGGACAAAGACGTGGGCCCGGCACGTGGAACCACCTGCAGGGCCGCCTCCGTGCTGCCGGGTCTGGTGGGAACGTGGCCGTAAGGCGGCTGCAGACGGTCATGCAGAGCGCTCGTAGGGGGTCCCTGACGCTTCGCTCTGAGTCTTGGGGGCTGAGTGTGCAGTGGACCCCAGCATCGATCCGGAACGCTCTGGCCTGTTGTGCAGACGAAGCCGCAGTTCCCATCTGGCCTGGCACCAGAGCCCAGCTCCTCGCGTTCCCAGGACGGGCCCACCTGGCAACCCCAACTGGAGAAACACTCGTGTGCCTGGGGTGGGGATGGCACCTGGCCTGTGAACACCCTCAATAGTGGGGCTGGGGACCCCGAGGTGGCCCCGAAAAGCCCCCGGAGCCGCTTGACACCCTCAGACGCCCTCCTGCCTCACCGACGTCCGGCCGCACGACATCTGAGCGGACCAGGTGAACCCAGACTGGTCCCACCAGCCCCACCCAGCACCGCCTCCCACGGAAGGAAAAAGCACACCCCAGAAGAGACGGCGGCCCTTCTCCAGCCATTAGGATGAAACTGACAAAGCCGGGGGATGGTGGGCAGAAAGGGGCGCAGAGAAGTGCAAACGGGGGTCACCAGCAGAGCAGCGGGGCCAGGCCCGGCCACGCTCGCGGGAGGAACACGCCCCAGCAGACCGCCCGTAGCCTGAGGGACCCAGGACCCTGCTACCCCGCCTGCCGTCCCGTCACCTCCCCCGTCTCCCCTAAGCCACCAGACCAGCCAGTGTCCTGCACCCAGCGGCCTAGCCAGCTGGTCAGGACAGGATGTCCCCAGAGGGGCTCAGGGTCACCGGCCACAGCCTCAGCCTAAGACACCAGCCGACTGCTCTCTCTGCTCTGAGGCTCTGACACCAGACGCCCTTCACGTCGAGGAGTGCGAGCCGCCTCGCAAGAGAGGGATCCCAGGCCACCTCCGATAACCGCTGGGGCTGCAGCCCCGCTCCTACCCCGGGAGAGCTGAATTCCAAGAAAGACGGTGTCAGTGGGAAAGACAGCCTCCTGGAAGAAGGGCCTCGGGGATTAGGTAAACCCCTGGGGCCGCCAAGAAGCTGGAGGATGGCAGACAGACGGCAGGACCCTTCCTAGGGCGCGGAGCCGCTCCCTCCCCGCGGGCACTCACAGGGTTTGCAGAGAAAAAATCCAGATTACAGTTTGTTTGGTCTTGTTGCCCTCGAAATTTTCAGCACCTTCAAAGAGGATTTGGCTCCTGGCCCAGAACTTACTGGCTCCCTGACCCCCCAGGGAAGGCCTCCTTCTCCACATCCCTCTCCCCTTCGAGGCTCACCTGAGGGGAGGATCCTTCCCCCAAGGAGCCCAGAGCACCACTGGGTCCTGATGTGGCCCCCATCCCACCCTGCAGACCCCTCCGTCTGGAGCATCGGCCAGCTCCAGGTACACAGGGGAGCCCAGCGGGGTGCAGGGTCCACCAGACGGGCCCTGCGCTTCCGAGTCCAGACCAGGGAATGGTGCTGGGCAGGCAGAGGGCCCCAGGCACGCAGGGAGGGCGGCTCTGGCAACGGCGTGTGCTGGCTCCGCCTGCCAGGCGCCAGGGCTTCCCAGATCCCACCAGCCAGGGGACTCCCGTGCGCTCGGGGCTTGGGCCAATGATGGGCCCAGAGCAGGGCCCGGCACCTGCCAGCACGTCTGGGACCACCAGGGAGGCGCCCTGGCTCACGATGGTCCCAGTTTCCGCGGCCGGACGGTAGAGACGCCGGGCGCTGGGACTATTGTGCCTGCCCCCATCACGACAGGACAGGCCGTGGGCCCTGGGCAACCACAGCTCTGCGCGCTGACACCACTGCACGGCAGTCGGCTGGGCGACCTCCGGTAAGTTACTCAACCTCTCTGGCGCCGGATGACCCAGCGCGAAGAGGACAGAACACACAGGCGGTGAGTGGGCACGGGGCCCTGTGGGCTTCTCACCCGGCCTTGGCCCCGAAGAAAACCAGCCGCTTCCCACCGCCTGCCAGACGCACCCACTCCCCTGGCAGACTCGTCTGTTTCCAAAAACACAAAGCTTGTTCCTAAGCCCGAGGTGAAAACAAGACGTCTTCCTGCACAGGGGGCCCTGCAGGACCGCTCTTGGTGGGGGTCTGAAGAAGGACCCCTGACCTCCCCGGACAGCAGGCCCCGGGGGGCGGGACAAAGCCTGGGGAGCCCCCACGGCTCTCGGGTCCCAGGGCGCAGGCCCTCCCCAGGAGAAGGGACAGGACGCAGGGCACAGAGCTCCTGGGAATGTCACTGCGGGCGCCTGCAGGCAGCTCCCCGGGCAGCCCTCAGGCATGCGCTCCACCTGGGAACAGGGGTGCAAGGGCGGAGGCTCGGCCGGGTCAGCGAGGTGGGAGAGCAGCGACTGGGCAGCCAGCCCGAGCCCCTCCTGAGCCGCCAGGGCACCCGGGGGGCGGCCCCCACGGGGACCTTGCCCAGGACAGGCCCTGGCTGGGGAGGCGCCACTCAGCACCACCCTCCCTACAGCTCTCTGGGTCCAGGACGGGGAGCCTGTGAGCTCAGGCGGCCCAGCCCTGCATGGCGTGGGGCCCTCGTCTCCAAGGCGTGTGGCCAGCACTGAAGTCTCAAGGTGGGATGCGGGACAGCGTGTGACCCCACGCCCCGGCAGGGGGGGACCTCGGTCACAGCCGCCGCCACGGCTGACGGGTTAGACCCCGATGGGAGCTGCCGACAGGCCACCCGCTCTGCCAGGGCGCCGGCCGGTGTGGTTCACTGTGGTCCCACGGTGCAGGCGTCTTACACAGGTCACGGGGCACCCTGGGTACCCAGCATTGGCCCTGCCGTGCCCCTTCTGCAGGTGAGGACCCCCGGCCTGAGGGGGGCTCCAGGCCATCGGCCGGTCAGGAAGTGCCTGAAGGCCTGAGGGGCCGCGCTGTGCAGTCGCTCCTCCCGGGGGCTTCGGAAGGGTGGGGGGCGCTGTGTCCCCGACTGCAGGGCGGCCCCGTCAGAGGCAGGCTCACACCAGGGCCGGGGTGGGGAGGGGGGCCAGAGAGCGGGGGCGGCTGCCCCCTGCCCAGCCGCACACCAGGCCAGCGGCGGCCCCAGGGAGGCCCCGGCAGGGTGCGGGCCAGCTGAGAGCCGGCACTGCTCTGCGGGGAGCGCTGTCTGCCTTGGTCCTCTGGTCTCCACGCCCCCCACCTCTCTGGATAAAGAGGCCTCCGAGGGGCCACACGCACCCCGGAAAGCCCGGTGCCCCCCACGGACGCTCTAGAGTTCAGCAAGTCCCCATTTGGAAACAGTGCAAACCGCGAAGCCCAGTCTGTGCCAGAGGCCACTTGGCTGTCCACCAAAGCACCAGAACCTTCCGGCTCCCCCCCACAGCTTGCAGAGCTTCAGGACAAACCGGCTTTTAATGAGGGGAAGTCACCCTCCCCGGGGAAGAGTGCGGCTGCTGGGAAACGGTTTTCAACGGCGCTGGCTCCTCCTTCTAAGGAGACGCCTCTAGGAGCCAAAACAGCTAAAATGGCAAGTGCCGCTATTTGGGATCTGCTGAAAAGTCAGGTTAAATCATTTTTACTTCCAAACATAAAAATAAAGATTCTGTCTCACTTGCCATAAGACAAAGGGTGGCTGGGGACCTGAGGACCACCCTCCCGACTTTATCTGTGAAGGAAGAAAAGCAAAACCGGTGCTCGGGGTCCTGAGGGCACCCCGCCGCCGGCTCCCGGGCCTTCAGCAGGAAGGATGGGACGGGCCACATTTTCAGACACGGACAGGTCCAACAGCCGGGAGAGGCCAAGGCTACGGGACGGCTTCCCTCACAGCGTGAGGAGTTTGCGGTCAACAGAAGTGCCTGGCAGCCCCTCAGCCTCAGATCGAAAGCCACGACCAGGAAGAAGGGCTCCTGGAATTCCGAACCTATTTCTGAGCTGCAATCAAAAAGCCTGCCTGCTTACTGAGCAAGACCTGCCCCAATGGTCGGAAGGCTAAGCAGAGGAGAAAAACCTGAGCTATCCAATTTGAGATCTGCTTCTCTGGACGATCATAAACTGTTTTCCCTCTCTGTCCATAAACCTGGGTAACAGTGGTGGAAGCATCGGCGGTCCTTAGCCACCCCTCCCCCGCGCAAGCATCTCAGGGCTCGTAAACAGAGCGGCTGGGACTTGGGCCCGCCCTGACCTCCCCAGGGCCCCCTACAGCCCTGGCGTCTCGACAGGCTTGTGCTCCTGGGAAAACAACCCTTCTGGCTCGGAAAATCAGGGAAGAATTTGGCGTAGGATCCTTTTAAGATAGATAAAGCTTTCCCCTGAATCTTTACGGTAAAAGACCCACTAGCAGCACACCAAAGGAACCGGACATCAGAGCGATCCAGGCCAGGCCCTGCGCAGACAAGCTACTGCACGGCCTGTGAGTTCAAACCCCAGTCTGCTCACGGCCCCTCCTCTGCATTCAGACTTCCAGCGCGAGGAGCGAGGGCAGTGGCAGGCACCCAGGCTCCCGGGCGCCGGGCAGGGGCCCCAGGCCAAGTGCTTCACAGAGGAGCCCCCGTGAGGCCCCCGCGAAGGCAAGGCTGCCAGCACCCACGTGTTACAAATGAGTCCTGAAGCTCCCCAGCGGCACTTGTTCTACCCGGATCCTTGCAGCAGCAGGAAGTCTACAGCAGCAAAACACTCAGTCCCAGGCTGTGCAACCCCCAAGCCTTGGATACCAGTTCCCCCGGGGGAGCCCCGAAGCCGCTCGGGCCTGGGTCAGCCCAGCCGTCCTGCAGTTCATCCCGGGTCTCCGGGCAAGTGTGGCCAGAGCAGAGTCATGCTCAGAGGGTGTATCCTCATTACACCCCAAATCTGGCAGCGTCAGCCGGACCCAGGAGCCCAGCCCACCCTGTGGTCCACAGGCTGCGGCCGCCCTGAACAGCTGCTCTGCAGAAAAGTGGCCAAGCTCAGCAGGACGTGCAGACCTACCGTCCCACGCTGGTCCTCCCCACCCACCGCTTCCACGGAGGCGGCTCTTCTGATTTCCCTTGCTAACCCACACCCGACCAACTGTGCTCCATCCGCCTGCTCCGACGCCAGGCCGCGATCAGGACCGACGTGCGTCAAGCGCTTGCCGGGAGCGGGCAGCGGCGCTTTACTGCATCCAACCCCCCATAAGATTTCCCACAGCCTATAAAGAAGCTGCACGCACGCTCCCCCTTCACAGGTACAGACACTGAGGTAAAACAGCAACCTGCCCAAGGCCGGAAGCCCGGCCCCCTCGGGCCTGCATCGTGACCAGGCCCCATGACCCTCTCATAGCTGCGCACGCGGCCCCAGTAGGAGCCTGCAGAGAGACAAGACCAGAACCGCATCCTCGCCAGGCGCTCAAAGCCCAAGGGCTCGTCCAACCGCCTGCCCGTCTCCCCAGGCAGACATCAGTCCTGCCCTTAATAGAGGCGGGACGGTCAGCACACGCCCTTAATAGAGGCGGGACGGTCAGCACACGCTCCCCCCACAGCGGAGCACGGGATACCGGCCTCAGCGGCTTGTGTCCTAGGGGCGTGGGATGGCCCGACCCCCTGCTGACCTCAAACACTTCCTCATCCAGAATCCGGGTGCCGAACACGACGATGCCGTTGGCGTCTATTACGGGGTGCTCGCTGCGGTCCAGGAACTTGGTCGTCTTCTTTTTACAGTCCAGGATCAAGGTGACATTCTTCTTGTGGACGCTGAGAGCGATTCTGTGCCACCTGCAAAGAAACAGCCAGCCCGAGCAGGTGACGGGGGCCGGGTGTCACCAAGTACCACGCCGAGCGTCCCTGCCGAAAGTCCCCGGAGACGCAGGAGGAAACCTGTTCTCTGCAGAGTCGCTCAGAGCCGAGCTGCGGCGGCCAGACAAGCGTGGGCGCGGGTCCACACCACGCACCACGGGAGATCCTCTGCATTCAGGTCAGGCCTCTCGTCTCTAGGATGAGGTAAGCTGTCTGGCCTGGGGCGCAGCCCTGAAACCTGGCTCCGGTCAAGGGCAGGGAAGCCCTGTAGCACTCCCCTAAGTAGCAGCCCAAGCCCCAAACGCAAATGCAGGCTGTGGGGAAACCGAGTCCGTCGGGAGATGGGGGGACGGATGGATCTACTTGAGGCTGTCAGTGAGAAACGCAGGACTCACATCCTGAGTTCTTGAAGGATCGCGGCATGTGGCCTCAGA
Organism: Budorcas taxicolor; assembly: GCF_023091745.1. Lineage (NCBI taxonomy): Eukaryota > Metazoa > Chordata > Mammalia > Artiodactyla > Bovidae > Budorcas > Budorcas taxicolor. The sequence goes on along the minus strand of NC_068920.1, from coordinate 164,432,620 downwards.
CGTGTGGGCCACAAAATGAGTGATCTCAAACTACCAGGGTTTAGGGAGGTACCCAACAGAGAGTTCTGGAAAACCTGACTCCTCCTTTTCCAGTCACTCTCCCACCCGTATCTGCATCCCTGCGTGCGTGCCAAGTCGCTTCAGTCGTGTCCAGCTCTTTGCAGTCCTATCAACTGTCCCCTGCCAGACTCCTCTGTCCACGGGACTCTCCAGGGACGAGTCCTGGAGCGGGGTGCTGTGCCCTCCTGTGTCTGCCTCCTTAAGGATGTCGCGAATCCTCTCCGGAAGAGGTTGGGTATACCTACACAGTCTCCCGTGTCCCTGCAGACACTCACAGGCTAGCGTTTGATCCTGTTTAGTGCGCTTCACTAAAGGAGACCCAGGGAGAGGAAAGGTCTCCAGAGCCACAGAGGATGCGACCAGATGGAGACCAGTCCCGGACTCCAAGCCCGATGCGCTCTCTGACCCACGGGCATGCTGACTCCGTCCTGCTCCAAATCACATCCTGCTGCTAGGTCCCTAGCTCCCGGGGGCTTTAGGTGACCCACCCGACCCACCAGCAGGGGAGGGAGGGGTTGCTGAGCGGTGCCACTTACTTGCCATCCGACAGGTTGATGCCTCGGAAGAGGGGGTAGTCCTCTGGCCCCGGCTTCCCCGTGTGGTCCTCGTAGAGGAAGACCGGGGAGCGTCCCATCTCCAGGCCGATCTGCTGGATGCCCTGCTCGTTATAGATGGAGACCAGGAAGGCCTGGCTGCCTTTCTTGGCTTTCACAGTGGTTAGGATGGAGAAGTCCTCAGGAAACGCAGATGCTGGAGTGGAGGACAGCGGTTAGGAGGCAGCTGGGACACCCTCAACCCTGCCCAGCCACAGCTCTCTGCAAACAAACCAGCTCAGGGACCTGGAAGCCTCTGCTGGGGATGGTGCACAGACACTGGCTTCCCATCTGCCCCTGGATCAGACCGTTCCTGCAACCCTTCCTGAACCCCACATGGCCAAACCCACTCCTTTCGAGGCTCAGTCCAAAAAGAAGCCTGACTGCTCCTTCCAACTGTGAGCCTTCAGTCCTATGTTTTCACTTCCCAAACCTCAATACATCTATGTCTAAATCCTTAGAACTTTCTAGAACGTGAGCTTCCTCTGGGCAGGTGCTGTTCCAGGTGCACCTCTGACCCTCGGCAGGGCCTAAGGCTGAACCTAGCAGAGTGTGTCTCATTCCATACCCTTTGGAGGCTGGGCGGAGAGAGAAGAGGGGAAGGAAGGCAGGAGGCTGGGGATTACCGCTTGAATGGCAGACAGTTCCTGGCTGACATGTGAATCAGAGAAAAGGCAAAATAAATCAGAAGACGAAACCCCAGCCCTGGTATGTTGATGGGGGGAGACTTCCTTACAGCACAGGCCAGACCCCAGCTGGCCCTGCCCTGCTGGCCCCAAAGTCCTGCACACACACACACCCTTCACACCCTGCATCGCAGACGGGACAGGGACCTGGCCCCATCCTCCCATCCGTCCTGGCGGTGGGATCAGTGGTGCTCTCTCTGCGTGCTCTGCAGTTCCCTGGGGCGGAGCCAGGAAGGCTCAGCGCAAGTCAGCGTGCGTCTCAGAACCAGGGGACGGAGTGGGCCCAGTGAAGTGTCAGCAGGGACTCCGGCCCGGGAAGGACAAGGCCCTGAGGGTGACACCACCTCCCACCCAGCGCGCCGTGGAGGCCCTGGGTAAGGACAGAGCCCCTCTTTGACCCACCCCTCCTCTAGAACTATCACAAGGTCAACCAGATGGCCTGGGTGCCTGAGCTGGGATCAGTGAGGAGGGCCTCCCTGGTGGCTCAGATGCAAAGAATCTGCCTGCAACTCGGGAGACCCAGCTTCAATCCTTGGGTCAGGAAGATCCCGTGGAGGAGGGCATGGCAACCCAAACCAGTATTGTTGCCTGGAGAATCCCATGGACGGAGGAGCCTGGTGGGCTACAGTCCAGGGTGTTGCAGAGTCAGAAAGGACTGAGCGACTGGCATGTCCACGTCCAGTGAGGAAGCTGTCCGTGGGCGCCCTCTGCCGCACAGCCGGGCAGCTGGCCTCTGCTTCAGACCCCTGTGGGGGAGCCCGGCCAGTGCCCTGCTGGGGGAGAGGGGGCTGCTAAGGAGATCCCCACCCCGCAGCCCCCGGAGGACCCAGGGTGGAGGGTCTCTCTAGGGGGAGGATAAGAAGGGTCATGGCAGCTTCAGGCCCTGAAACAAAACCCCAAAGGCCAACAGAGCTGTGTGAGCTCTCAAGGCCGTGATGGAGGGCAGGTGGAAACGGCCATCCCATGGGCGCCAAAGCTTAGACTAAGGTGCGGATGCAGAAAGGCGTGCGACTTGCAGCCCAGGATCAGGTCCCGTTGTTGAGAAGCTGCCAGTTGGGGTCTGTTTGCTGTGCTCAGCGCCATGGCCCCACCCACCCCCAAGGCGGGGGGAGAGGGGGTGGGTTTGGCCGGTAGTGTAGGGAAAGGCTTCAGGAAGGGTTTGATGAAGGGGCAGGTATGCAGGGAACATCTGGGCACCACCACACCCAGCCAGGGTTGCCAGGTCCGAGGGGAGGGGTGTGGTCAGCATGGTCACTTGGGGGAAGGCTGGCTTCATTAAGGCGCGGACTCAGGCTGCCCTTGTGTGCACGAGAAGCCGTTTGAAAAGAGCTTTGTGGAGGCCACTACCATCACCAGTGTCTCCCCACACTGTCCTCTGAATGTGAGACGTGCTGTGGGGCCAGAAACCCCGGCCTGCATGAACCGCCGTGGGCGGGGGGGTGCAGCAGCTGCACGCAGGCCCCGGGCGAGACCCCAGCCGGCACCTCGGCAGGCCCTTTGGTCCCCGAGCGTGAGTGGACACTGAAAGGCCCGGGGTAGCATCTGACCCCAAGCATCTCAGAGGTCCCTGCTCACATCCAGGACGGACAACAGTCACCCTGGGACGCCGTGACCCCTGCTCTCATCTCAAAGGTTGGCCTGCCTCCTGTGTCCACCCCGTGGTGACCCCACGCCACTGACATCACCCTCCTGCCTCAGGTAGAGAGAAGCCTGGAAACGGGAGGACCCCTCCTCCATCATCAGGGCACGCAGCCCAGGACCACGGACGCCCGCACTCCCAGCTCATGAAGATGCTGGCTACCAGTGCTGAAATCGCTTCCATAACACGTGTTCTCAGCTCAGATAACCGGAAAGGGTGAACTGCACCTAACGCTCATCCCTCTCCCGGCAAAACAGCAATGGGTGTATCGTCACTTCAGAGACGGTCCATCCTCATCTCCGCATGAGCAGGGCGCTGGCCTGCTTCGTGATCTGCGTCAGGGAGAAGCTCGCCTTGTGCCCAGCGCTTCACGTTTTATCCTCAGGGAAGAGCCGAAACTGAGCAGCAGTCTCAGTGGCCCTGACTCCCTTGGACCATCTCCTGTTCACTCGGGCCGACGCCCAAAGGCACTGCAACAGTCTGGGTAGACCGTGGGCGCTCAATGAACGCACGTGCCATTAAACTGAACCCTACTGGGCCAACAGCAGTCTCACATTCTGGTGGACACAGGCTGATTCTGGAGCCCCAGCCCGTCATGACGGTGGCAGTGGCGGAGGGGACGTCATTATGCCCGGCCCCCCCTGCTCAGATCCCAGGCAGGGAGAGAGTCTCGGGGTCCCCGAGGTGGCCAGAGGGAGGCTGAAATGGGGAGCGGTCCCCACGCCCGGGCACAACCACGGGCAGGCTGCCCTGTCTGGATGTCTTCAGAGGGGGCAGCTAGACCTGGGCAAAGGCAGCCGGCCAGTGGCTCAGGGGACACAGGGGCGCCCCACCAGTGGCCAGACAGCCCCCCGGGACACACCTGCCTGCTGCACTCCAGGCGGGCCCGTGACAGCTTCTGGCAGGGTCTCAGGCCGGCTTTACCTTGACGGGATGTCCCTCTGCCGCCCACTGCAGGTGGCGGGGGCAACAAGGCCCAGGAACCCCCGGCCCGCCGCCCGGCAAGCTGGGCAGCCCTCTCTGGTTGGTTGGTGGCACCCACTCCCCACACAGACCACCGCCCTTGGGTCTGATTCAGTCCCTGTGGCTCCGTCCAGACGGGGTCAGGAGACCCAGCACCACCTCACACAGTCACACTCTTGGTCCTGCCAATTCAGAACCCAGAGTACAGGCTGCAAGCAAGACCAGAAAATCCTTCTCCGATCAGGGAGGAATGCTAGCGCCCGCTTCGCCAGCAAGAGCAGAGAACACCACGCTGCTGCTCTTCGCCACTGGGAAGGGGGCTGGGCCTCTGAAGAAGCCGGCCTGTGGCCCCCGATGTCCCGGGAGACGGCCTGGACGCAGGTGGGGGCACAGCGCTGGAGGACAGGTGATGGGCAAGGCTGGTGTGGGCGGCTCTGGGGGGTAACGGGCGTCGGGGCTGGGGAAGGGTGACAGAGCTCCACAGAGGCCCCGAGCCTCATCCGAGAGAGGCTTTGAGAGAAGAAAGGACAGGGAGGCTGGGCGTGGTCATCACCCCCGGACTGCAGAGAAGATCTCGGGAAACGTCCGCTTAAACCATCCTGGAGGAGCAGCCAGTTCCACCTGGCGTTTAGGAGGCAATCGTTACATATGGACCCCATGAGCGAATTGTGGCTCAGAGGCCCTGTAACAGCCCTTTAAACTCTTTCAGCATCTAATGAAGAGGCTAATTTGAGAGCCCGGGGAAAATGTGGGCTTAAAAGAAACTCCCTGTCTGGCTGTTCTGGAGTTCATACCAGATCTCCAGTAACCGGCCCGTATCCTGAGACCCTCTGACGTCACTCGCCACAAGATAACATGGAGGGGGGGGCTTGGATAAAGGACACCAACCCCGGTGAGCTGGCTGTGACCCTGAATTGGGCGGCAGGGGTCAGATTAAACTACCTGCCAGCAAAGCGACTACAGACGGCCTCGGGGCAGGACACCGCGTGAGATGACCACGCCACGCACACGCCGCGCAGTGGATGTCCGTCCCAAAGCCCGGGCACGAGGGTGCAGGGCCAGAAGCACTCCCAAGACACCCTCTCCCCAGCCCCTCAGCCCCCCGGCAGAGGAGCTCTAAACTGGGCGCTCGGGGCAGGACAGCAGGCAGCCTCTGGGTGATTCAGAACACGCTGGCCCCAAGGATAAGAAAGACTCTCTGGGCGCGCAGCAGAGTGACATCCCCGAGCTTCTGTGTGGCGAGTGACCCGTGGGGCCCTGGGGAGCCCCGTCTGCAGTGATGGTCAGACACTCTAGAGTGGGGGGCGTCTGGCACCCCAAGGTGGTCAAGGGGGGCTCCATAAGACACAGCGAAGGGCCTTGGGGCCCCTGAAGGAGCTCACCGGCCCAAATGCCATTTCTGGAAAGAGCAGACTCAGCCTCTCTCGCAGAGAGAAACTCTTAAGAGCCCCTGCGGACTTAAAGAGAGGCTGAGGAAGCACGGGCATGAAGCGGAGGGTGATGAGTGAGGGGCCAGAGGAAGCGCGCGCAGCCCAGAAAGGGCACACCCTTCTGGAGCCCTGTGCGCACGTGGCTCACAGACCCACTGCCGGCTGAAGGGCCGCCCGGCTGGAGGGTCAGCGAGCGAGGCAGGCCGGAAAGGCTAGCTCACGCTGCTGAGGATTACGGGCCATCTCCGGGCTGAGTGCACCCGCCCAGCGTCCCAGGGCCCTCTCTGATCTCAACCGGGAAGAAGAGCTCCACTGAAGTGGGGGGAGAGGTTATCAGCCACGGGCCTGGTCAGCCGGTCCAGACGGCCCCGAGGCCAGCGGGGGGCTGCCTACCAGCAACCATCGCTCCCGCTCCGGGCTCGTAATTAAAAGCAGCGATGTGACACTTGGCAATCGATTCTCATTAAAAGCCTGCACTCTCTTGCTGGGAGCTCTGATGTTTGATGCGTGTGTCTCTTAATGTCCTCACCCCCAATTAAGCTTCAGTCTGGAAGTGTTTCCTTTCCCGTGACCCTGGGGTTTCTTAACCCCGCCCTGGGAACCGCGCATCTCCGTGTTGCCTTTGGAGTGCCGGCCTCCCGCCCCCTGCTGGAGAGACACCTGCTTGGAGAGGCAGTGCAAACAGACGAGGCCCCGCTCCCACCTTTGGGTGTGGACGGTGACCGCAGCAAGACGTGTGCTTTCACTATCCTGACATCAAATCGGGCTCCTTCCTGGAAAACCAAGCACACTTCTCCCTCCATCAGGCGTTCCTCCCCGCCTCCCCGCCACTCCGGCTGCGAGCTCCCGGGTCTGCTGCCTGGCTGGGGGCGAGAAGCGGAGCCACACCCCCGCTAGGCATACACGCCGTCTCTTACCAGGGTACAGCTGCTTGGTGGGCGCGCTGAGCTGGGCATCTTTCGTGACTCTGTAGGCGACATCCGGGCCTTTGGAAGATCGCCGCGCTGCACAGAAGCCTGTGGTCTTGGTTATTCCATCAGGCAGGTTGTGAAAATCTAGAACCTTCAGGAGATCTGCTGGCTGAGCTGAAAGGACAAAGGCGAGGTGACGAGTCAGCCACGGGCAGGAAGGGAGCACCCGGGCGTGCAGATGAGCTGGAAACCAACCCTCAGCCCCTCCTTCCGCCCGCTCCAGGACCACCTCTGACCCTCAGAAGAGGCTGAGGGATCAGCTCAGAAATCAGGTGCTCTCGGGGGCAGGACACCCCACTTTGTGAAAATGCACATGGCCAGCTCCCACCCTGGTCCCTGGAGGCAGCCACCCCCTGGTGTGAACCCTCTCTTACTCGGCGGCACTCACGTTGCTCTTTTTCCCCCCAGGTACCGCACCAGCCCCGGGCTCCCAGACCCCTCTTCTCACTAGCGTCACAAGAAACCCACCCCAAACAGAAGCTGAAAGGCGGCGTTAGCTCCCACGGCTGAGGCAAGCGGCTTTACCCAGGGTGGTCTTACGAAATGGGAGTGATGGACGGCCCGTGACGTCCCTTACGCAACTGCCGACTGCGGGCCCCGCCCCCAGGTGCCGCCGAGGACAGCGGGCAGGCTCCTGGCACATCTCATGCCCCATCTTTACCCGACTGAAATGCAGTTTTCCCATAACCTTTTGCACAAATAGTCAGTCTCCATTTGCTCCCAGAAGACCCACGCCTACAGGGCGAGACAGCACCCAAATAAGAGCAACGGAGGGCGGGCCCCTGCACCCCTTCCGTAAAGTTCGCGACCTCCCTGCCCAGCTGCACAGGAGGGAGCGGCCCCTAGGACGGTGGAGATGCTCCTGGTGAGCTCGACCGTCCCCCGCAGATGCAAAGGATGGCTCCGCGCCTGCGCACTGTAACCCACCTCACAAAGACCCCAGACCTCCAGGTGGCGAGGGCCACAGGCTTGGGATCCACACGGCCCCTGCCCTACACAAGGCCTTGAATGGACAGTGCAGCTCGTGTTACTACGGACAAGAGGCCCTGGGAGTCCAGGCGGAGGAAGTGAACTCAAGTTCAGAGTCAGCGCGACAGGTCACGGAGTGTGCGGCCGGGGCGCCGCCCTGGGCTTCTGGGGAACCTGGTGTCCAGCAGCCGCCTGTCCGCGTGGGTGTGGGCGGGGCTGCCACGCCCCCTCCTCCGGGACACCTGGGTCTCCCTGGCCAATCAGAGCGCAGCACCACCCTGTCCTGGGTGTGACTGGGCCAGGCCGAGGAGTCTATACTGGGGCCTCTTCCTCTCCGCTCTGCGGGCTTCACACTTGGGTGATGAGCCTGCAGCCCCAGGTGGCCTTCCCCTGGGCTTGGGAGGAGGGCCTGCCTACGGATGTGGACAGATTTCTGCTGTGCAGTTCGGGCTCCTAGATCAAGCTGTACCTGAAGAAGACTTGTCTACACAAACATTACGTGTGTGCCAGTCTGGGTTGGACGCTGACACTTGCTGCTAAAAGGCCACACTCACTTCTGGGTGCAACAGCGGGGCTGACACAAACATGCCCCTGAGGTCTCTGGGCCTCCCCACCTCACTGGTTCTCCTCCCCAGAGGGTCCTTACATGCCTGAGACTTGCTCAAGATGCAAGTTTCTCCTTTTTAACCAGGGTGGAAGCTGTGGAGGGGAGAAAGGACCATCAAGGCTGGTTTCTCCCCCACCGAGTTCTGAGCCATCCTGCAGCTAGCTGCTACGTGTGGAGCCCAGCACAGCCATCGGGGACGGCGGCGGGGGCTCCAGGCAGCCTCGCTGCTAATCCGGGCAAGTCCCTAACAAGAGAACCGCCCAGACAGAGCCTACAAGGGGAGCAGGAGCCGGGCAGGGCATTCAGGGCAGGTGTGGTGGACAATGCCCAGAGGCAGGTGCAGACGACGCCCTGCAGACCACACCCTGTGAGGGACTGGAGGTTGGGGGAGGTGGCAGGCTGGGGAGGCTCCCATCACTAAGTACACCACCCCAACCCGTCCACCGTGCCCTGCAAGGCACCATGCTACCGCAATTCCACAGATCTGACGGACCCTGTCCCCGCAATGTCATTTCTACAGCTCGGCTTTGCCACAGACCTCTGTCCCTTTAATCAGGGGACCAGAAAATGGGGAGATGAGATTCTCCACCCCTGCAGAGGGATGGACATGGTAGGGACCCAAGACACCCTGGTCCAGGCGGGCGTCCGCCGTGAAGAGAGTGTGCCTACCCTGGTGTCTACCCCACAAGTAGGGTCGGCCCCCCACGGGGCTCCCCAGCATCTGTCCACTTGACCCCAGATGCAGAGCCAGGCTGGCCAGGCGTGGGTGCCTGGCACAGCCCCGGCCTGGCCTCGGCCCGTGGGAAGACACGGCCGTGCCAGTCGCTGGCTCACCTGCCCCGAGATGCAGCTGAGCCCTGGCTCATCTCTGAGTCTCAGCTCCAAGGTCGGCCGCGGCCAGGAGGCATCGCAGACCCAGGCTGGTGCCGGGACTCACCCCGAGGGCCACGATGATGGTCTTCCCAGATGCACGGGCGCTCGAGTCCGCCTCTTTCACAGCCGGCGGGGAAAACGGTTTTCCAGAGGCCTTCCGGTCCGTGTTTGCGGACCTCCGTTGCGACATGCTGAAAAAGCCGCCCCTCCGGCTTGTGCCAGGGCTCAGCAAGCATTTTCTCACTGTCTCAAAGGTGTGGCGAGGCGCTAGAGACTCCAGTAGGACCGTCCCCCCGCACTCTTCTCCCCACTGAGGCCAAAGCCCCCTCTCTACCCAGCAGCCTCAGCATCCTTAGCAGGGCGAGAGTTCTGCTGGGAGGCGGTGCCACCTCTGGGGACAGATGGGCGTGGGCTCAAGTCCAGCATCACCCACTGGGGAGATGATCTCGGGGCCACTGCCTCTCTCGAGGCCAATGAGGAAAGCGAGAGCAGCAAGGAGCCCAGCCCAGTTCCAGGGACCTGGGCGCTCCACACCAAGAGCCCTCCTCCCGGCTCCCACCTCCGAGCAGAGAACGTCCCGGGGGCCAGTATCACCAGGCGTCCGAAGGGTCAGAAAAGACAGAAAAGGAACTGGCTGTGCGGCCTGACCAGGGACCCCTCCGTGCCCAAGAACCAGGAGTGATGCCCACGGGGCGGCTCCACGACTCTGGGGAGGCAGAGCCAGGTGGCTTCCTCGTCACCCCGGCCGTGGTCGCTCACGCGGGTGCTTCTGATGTGCTCCTGCTCCGTGGGGCCTGGGGGCTAAAAACTACATTTCCCAGACCCCTCTGGGGGAAGGGCTCAGGATGCAGATTCCGTTCCACACTCAGAGGGGAGCTGGAATGTGAGAGCCCTCCTCTCTGCAGAGCCTGGGTCTGCGTGCTAGGACCTGGGGCCCGGTCGTGGGGACTGCTGACACTGGCAGCAGTGACTTCCTGACGGCTGGGCTCCACTCACTCCGGTGGCGTGCCCGCGACCAGGGGCCTGGGGACGCCCCCACCCCTGTTCCGCTAGCAGCTGTGCAAGCCCCCGATTCTTGCACTCAGCCTCTCTCCTCTACAACAGCCCGCCCGCTTCCTGCTTGTGCACTGAGCCTGCCTAAGACCGCACGCACACAGCCAGGCGCTCCGGCCCCAGAGCTGTCCAGGAATAGAAGCGGGAGACGTCAGTTTTAAGGCAGAAACGAGGAACCTGAGAAAGAATTTGGAAACAGAGTTGAGTTCCACTTGCCCTAGGCCAGAAAGGCAGCATGCTGCTGCTGCTGCTAAGTCACTTCAGTCGTGTCTGACTCTGTGCAACCCCATAGATGGCAGCCTACCAGGCTCCCTCATCCCTGGGATTCTCCAGGCAAGAACACTGGAGTGGGTTGCCATTTCCTTCTCCAATGCGTGAAAGTGAAGTTGCTCAGTTGTGTCCAACCCTCAGCAACCCCATGGACTGCAGCCCACCAGGCTCCTCCGTCCAGGGGATTTTCCAGGCAAGAGGACTGGAGTGGGGTGCCATTGCCTTTGTAACAGCCGTGAAAAGCAGCGGCACAAAGGAGGAGCTCAAATACAGACATGCAGCTGCACACACCACACATCAGCTACATGCGTGTGTGTATGTGCGTGCACAGGATGAACGGACGGACGGACGGATGGACAGACGGATGGTTGGGTGGGTGGACAGATGGATGGATGGGTGGGTGGATAGATGGATGGATGGATGGATGGACGGATGGATGGATGAGTGAGTAGATAGATGGATGGACAGATGGTTGGATGGATAGACAGACGGATGGATGGATGAACAAGCAATATGTGTGTGAATGGCAGAAATCGGAGGTAGATGTCCTGGAGACAAATTTTGCAACCGGCCCGCTAAGGAGTCAAACATTTCAGCAATGGCAATGTCTCCACCAATGGAGACACGAAGATGACCTCTCTGCTTCCCCCAAAAGGCACTTCCACAATCAACCCTAAAAGTCAGCTGCCTGCCAATGCAGGAGGTGTAAGAGCCCCAGGTTTGATCCCTGGTCAGGAAGATCCCCTGGAGAAGGAAATGGCAGCCCACCCCAGTATTCTTGTCCAGAGAATCCCATGGACAGAGGAGCCTGGTGGGCTACAGCCCATGGGGTCACAAGAGTTGGACATGACTGAAGCGACTGAGCATAGCATAGGAGCAGGCTTCCCTGTCCTTCACTATCACCCGGAGCTCGCTCAAACTCATGTGCATCGAGTCGGTGATGCCATCCAACCATCTCATCCTCTGTCATCCCCTTCTTCTCCCGCCTTCAATCTTTCCCAGCATCAGGGTCTTTTCCACTGAGTCAGCTCTTCACATCAGGTGGCCAAAGTATTGGAGCCTCAGCTTCAGCATCAGTCCTTCCAATGAATATTCAGGGTTGATTTCCTTTAGGATGGACCTGGTTGGATCTCCTTGCAGTCCAAGGGACTCTCAAGAGTCTTCTCCAACACCACAGTTCAAAAGCATCCATTCATTGGTGCTCAGCTTTCTTTATGGTCCAGCTCTCACATCCCTAAGTGTAAAGACATCTAATTCCTTGAGTAAGGTCTGCTTCCTGGGCCACAGGCCTCAGGTGGGCAGGGCCCAGCCTGGCAGGTCCCAGTGGGGCCCTGGCGCCCGGCTGACTCTCACAGGAACTGCCGCTGAAGGGAGCACCTGCTCTGAGTCTGCAGGGCTCCCAGCAGGTCACCCAGGAGACACACCTGCCCTTCCCGCCATCCCTGCTACCTCCCAGCTTCCACTTCCAGAAGCAAAAAAAACCACAGCTCTCCCGGCCGGGGAGGGGGTGAGTGGCACGCAGGGCCCCCTCATCCTGGGCCGAGTGCCCCCCAGCCCTCCCCACGAGGCCCCAGCACAGAGCACGCAGACCCATCGGGGAGGTCAGCACAGCAGGCTGGTAAACAAGCAGGCCGCTTCAGAGGCTCCGACCGAAATACTTACTCAATGACCCAACCCTGGGAACAAAGCAGAGGGCAGGGCCAGGGCCAGGGCTGGCAGGACGCTGGCAGCCTTCGCCTCCCAAACTGTCTCCAGCAACTGCTCACCCGGGACATCACAGGGCAGAGGCCTGGGCCCGGCGCGGGGAACCTGGGCAAGGCCATGGGCTCTGGACCTCCCACACCTCCCTTCCCGCTCATCCCTGGGTCGGCAGCCTACAACCTCCCATGGCTCGGCCTGGCACCAGGCCCACCTTCACCCCAGCCAGGCAGCAGCATCTCCGGGAGTGGCAGGTCGCTGCCCTGCTCAGACCTGGGCCCACCTGGCCACCTCTCAGGCTCAGCAGAGACGACAGGGCGGACTGGAAGCAGGAAGGGCTGGACGCGAGCCCTGCACTGGGGTCTCCGGGGGAGTGGACACAAGGGGCCCGCCGGGCGGGGGTCCCCTGCGCCCAGCCCACCCCCGCCTGCCTCGCACCATCTCTGATCACCTGTCAGTCTCTGTCACTTCATGGGGATAAGGAAAGGCCACCGATGAGCCCAGCTCAGCCTGCGGGGCTTGGCGGCGGTTGTGCTTGTCACCTGCCTCCGGTCCATTTTCCTATTTCTGAAGAAGGGCTGAGGACCCACCAGCAGGAATTCCAAGGGATTTTCACCGAAGGAGACTGCACCACTGCCTGTCACCATCCGTGCAGACCCAACTCAGCCATCCCTGCATCCCTGGGGTGACACAGGGCTCCAGGATTTAGAGCATCGTGGACGTGACCCTGACGGCCCTGGGCAACGTGGCTTCCACCCGGAAATGGTGACAGGGAAGGGACAGTCCGTGGGGAGGCCACACTGGGCGATGGCCGCAGGAGTCTGGGCAAGGCTGGTGGAGACATTCGTTCACCTGCACCCAGCTTGGGAAGCCCAGCTGGATCCCAAGCACCCCCAGTGCCACACAGCCTGGGCTTCTCCACCCACAGCCTCCACCCCCTCAGTCACCCAGATGGCTCACCGAGGAGGCGCCTGCCTCTGCAGATGAAGACTTGAGCTGGCCACAAAATGCCCTCGTCCCCAGACACCACGAGGAGGAGACAGGGCAGGGTGCTCCCTGAGACACCTCCAGAGAAACCTCTGACAAGCTCACTCTCCTTCCAGGCAGTGACTAGCAAAGAGCCCAGAGCAGAGCCCAGGAGATCAAGGTCACTCCAGGGCAGACAGGACCTGCTCATTCTAGAGGTCCAGGACCTCAGGGAGAACGCTGGTGGAGAGAAGATCCTCAAACTCTGAACCGAGGGGCTGGGGAGAAGCTCAAAACCCCAGGCTAACAGAAGGATGACAGGTCAGAGGATGCCTCGCCTCTTATTTTCTACATTAAAATAGTGGCCTGAGCATCAGTGGAGAAAGATTCCAGAGACACAGCCCTCTCCTCTTCACTATGTCTGTTCAAGGTACCACGTTGTAAATCCTCCCTGAAGGATGGATATATGGGACAGGGATGAAGTGAACGGAAGAGCACAGAGATGGAGGGATGGATGGATGATGGGTGGGTGGGTGGATGGATGGAAGGATAGGTGGATGGGTGGGTGGATGGAAGGATGGATGGGTGGATGGGTGGATGGAAGGATGAATGGGTGGATAGATGGAAGGATGGATGGGTGGATGGATGGAAGGATGATGGATGGGTGGGTGGGTGGGTGGGTGGGTGGAAGGATAGGCGGATGGGTGGGGGGGGTGGGTGGATGGAAGAAGGGATAGAAGGACAGATGGCTGAGGGAAAGATGACAAAAAGGATGGATGGAGCAAGACTGTGAATGTTGAAGGGATAAACGGATGAATGAGTGAGTGAATGAGGAAGGCAGGCCAGCATCTTAAAGAGTCAGTTGATACACCTCTTGAAGGTTTCAGACACTAATTCTTCACTTGCCCCTTCCCTGCCCTGGTGGCCTCACTCTCCCTCTGGGCCAGAGTCCCGTGTGATGAGTGTCTTAGTCCCTGCAAACTCCTCCTCAAGCAGAGGCAAGCTGCACTCTGGCTCAGGGTCCTTGAGAAGGGCCTCCCTGGGGCTCACATGTGGAGTCTGCGCAGTGTTTCAGGTCCTCCAGGGAGTCAGATGGACCTCAGAGGACTTGCAGTCCAGTCCCCACCATCAAGAAGGGCCTGGCATAGCGTGCCCGAGCTAGGACTGGAAAGCAATCCGCTCCGTGCCGTCTCCCAGCCTGCAGCTCTCCCCTCTTGGCCGAAAAGTCAAGAGCTCTGAGAAGCTTCTGACAGAGCGCTGGGAGCTTTTACGGTGAAATGTCAGCTGGAACAGACACCGCTCTGCCTATAGACACAGCGTTGCCAGGGACTGGCCACAGTGGGGAGGCGACGCCCACCCTGTGCACACGTTCAGAGATGGGACCCTCTGCACCCATGGCCTCACCCAGGCCTGGCACCCAGGGAGCCGTGCTAAGGAGGGAGGTGGGCAGTGCACGGGTGAGTTACAGGCCCGCCCCAGCTGTGGACCACACTCGCGGACGGCGTCCTGCGGGGGAGCAGCAGGACCCATCCCTGAGGCCGGCCTGGCCTGCCACGCGGGCTTCCTTCACCCAGCAACGCTCGAGGAGGCCTGCTGCACGTCGGCCAGGGGAAGGCCCAGGCCTTCTCGACTCTCCGTGCCACCAGTGCAGAGGCTGGGCCGGGCCCTGGCGCATGGACCTGCACGTCTGTTGCTGGCGGGTCCCTGGGAAGAGCCTGGACTTCCTGGCCTTGTCACTGGAGTCCTCAGGGCCCAGGACTAGAGACTGACGCCCACAACGGGACCAGTGCCAGCACAGCCCGCCCAGCAGCGGCTCCATCACCCAGGCCTCCCACCTCTCCTGGGAAGCTGTGAGCATCACCCAGCATTAGCAGCACTGAAAACGCTGGATTTCCAAGTTGCTTCCTTCCCTTCAGTTACGATGCCAAGTCAAGGTGGTGCCCCCTGGAGATCCCTTCTCTTAATGAAGCCCCAGGAGAACAGGAGACCCACTGCACACCAGGGCGGGCCTGTGCCCCCTGTGCACCGCCCCAGCTCTCCCCACAGCCTGCGTTGGATGGCAGGAGGTGGTCCTGTGGGGCCCCACTGTGAGGTCCCTGAGAAGGGGCAGCGGTAGCCTTCATCACCAAACCAGTCCATCCTAAAGGAAATTGGTCCCAAATATTCATTGGAGGGACTGATGCTGAAGCTGAAACTCCAGTACTCTGGCCACCTGATGCAAAGAGCTGACTCATTTGAAAAGACCCTGATGCTGGGAAAGATTGAAGGCAGGAGGAGAAGGGGATGACAGAGGATGAGTTGGTTGGATGGCATCACCGACTTGATGGACATGAGTTTGGGTAAACTCCGGGAGTTGGTGATGGACAGGGAGGCCTGGCGTGCTGCAGTCACGGGGTGGCAAAGAGTCGGACACGACTGAGCGACTGAAATGAACTGAGCCTTCGTCACAGGGGAGGAGAGAGTTCAGCCCAGGGCAGACATTCAGGACAGTGAATGAAGGACAACCAGTCAACCAGCCACTGAACGAAACCAGCCAACGTGCAAAGAGAACGTGCCTTCTGGGGATTCGAAGTAAACCCCAGTGGGAGAGAGACCTTTTTGGGAGAAGGCGTTCCAATTAGGATGTGCACAAGCATGGACCTGGCATCCCTGCTTTGGGGGTAAATCCTGCACAAAGGCCCGTATGCATGCAAGGACATCCACGGCAGGGTCGCTTGTAAGAGACCTGGAAACAAGACGAATGCCCATCAGTCAGGAGCTGGTTGAATAAACACCGCTCATCTGTGCAGCGCCCTGCAGAGGGTGCGGGAGGGGCAATCTGGACGGTCAGACACAGAAAGACGGCTGAGGCAGGGCATGAAGAGAAGAGATGTCTGTCTAGCCCGAAAGCACGCCAGGTAAACGAACCCCCAAAACGCCCAGAACAACACCAGTCAAACGGTCAAGGGGGTACATCTGGGAGGAGGGTGAGGACTGGTAGAAGGGCAGATGGGAGGCTCGTCTCACCTCTGTGTACCTCTCCTCCCAAAAAATGTTGTTAAGTGTGTGAAAGTGAAAGTGAAGTCGCTCAGTCGTGTCCGACTCTTTGCGACCCCATGGATCCTCTGTCCATGGGATTTTCCAGGCAATAGTACTGGAGTTGATTGCCATTTCCTTCTCCAGTGGATCTTCCCAACCCAGGTCTCCCGCACTGTAGACAGACGCTTTACCGTCTGAGCCGCCAGGGAAGTCCTATGCAAAGAGTTTTATGCTTTAGAAATGTTCTTGGTTTATCAAAGTGAAAAGATAATTATCACACATAGTGAAAATGTTTGTGAGAGCTGCCAGCTATTTGGATACCACTTAGAAAGTATCTTCATCTGATTCAGTATCACTCTTGGGTTTGTAAGTCTTTCCAGTTCTTCTCCATCCCCACTGGAGGGCTCCCAAAGAGTGCCACTTAGATCTCAAATCCTTTCTTTCCCAGGTACGTATTCCACACCTTGAGGATTGCTGGCATTGTAAATAAGTATTGAGAAGAACTGATGGGGCTTCTAAGAAAAACTCCAGGGAGGGCCTGAAGTTAAAGACCAAGACAGACACCGTTGTGATGACGACAGTGGTGACCTGTGCCATCAAGACGTGGAACAAGTTATCCAGGAGCTTCAGAACATATCCACCTGAAAGGCACAGCATTTTATTAACAATAGCAACAACAGGACAGACATAAGCTTTAGGTATGGCAGCAGATTCTTTAGCACAAGCGTCCATGAAGGGGTGGTATCCATGCCCCCTTCTTTTAATCAAGGTGAGCTCCATGAATACAGGACCCAAAGAACGTGGTGAAAGTGACCCGTGCTGGCGTACAGATCCAGGCTTAATAAACTGGAAGTCTCTCCGTCCTGTGTCTGGCATCCTCTTCTTTAGAACCAGACACCACGCTGTGAGGAAGCCCAAGCAGCTTCTCGCAAGGTCCCATGGGAAAAGAAGCCCACACCCCTGGCCCACAGCCCCAGCCAAGCTCCCAGCCAACAACCAGGACCAACTTGCCAGCCGTGCAGGAAAATCACCTTAGAAACGGGCCCTCCAGCCGCAGCCGAGACATCAACCTGATGTCACGGGAGCGGACAAACCCTCCCTGCCAGGCCACGCCCGGGTGCAGACCCACAAGCAAATTAAGATTGCAAAGCGAAAGACTGCTTTCATCTGTAGACATGAGGTGTGGGGTGGCTGTTATGTAGGAATAGGTAACCACACAACAGCGAGCAATAGAGAGGGGGAGAGGCTAACAGACACGTAAGTGAGATGCACGCGTGGCCGGGGAGGGGAGAGGGGCACGGGCCACTTTCTGCGGTGCTGGAAATGTCCTGTACCCTCCTGAGGAGGCCACTACAGGACCGAACGTTCGTCAAAACTTGCACCTTTCTTCTCCCCGCTGATCTCCAGCAACCACCGTTTTCCTTCCTGTTCCTGCAGTTTTGCCTTCTCTCGAACGGCATGTGAACAGGGTCGCGTCCTGCACCGTCCTCTGCGTCTGCCTCTTTGGCGTGACACGGCGCCTTTGCATCCACACAGCTTCATGTACTCATTTCTCTCACTGCTCAGCGGTATTCCGCTGGATGGCTGTGGCCCGATGCGTCCATCCATCTACCAGTGGGTGGACACTTGGGTTATTAGCAGTTTGGGATGATACCTGGCGTATGAACCTTCACATACGTGTCTTTGCACAGACGTGTGTTTTCATCTCTCTTGGGTAAACAACTAGGAGTGGAATTGCTGGGTCCTCTGGCAAGTGTAGGACTTACTTTATCAAAGCCTTCCAAACTGTTTCCCAAAGTGGCTGCCCCAGTTTTTGTTCCCACCAATAATGGATGAAAGTTTCTAAAACCACATAGCATGAGTCCTCCCTTATTCTTTTCCAAGATTGTCTTCCATATAAATTGCAGAATCATTTTGTCCACATCCGCTTTAAAAAGGCCAGCTGGGGTTTTAATCGGCATTGCACTAACTCCAAATCAATTACAGGGGAAAATGGTGTCTTAACAGTACGTGTTTTGTCCATGAGAATGGTATATCTATCCAATTCCTCTTTTCCTGTACAACATCTCTAAGTGATGATTTATAATTTTCTTGTATTTCATCAGATACATCTCGAAATATTTCATATTTCTGATGCTGCTGTAAAGAATGTTTACGATTCTATTTCTAACTGTTCATTTCTACCATCTAGACACAGGACTGATTTTGGTGTGTGGATTTTGATTCCTGTGCCTATACCAAACTTACTTATTAGTTCGAGAGGCTTTTGTGTAAATTCCTTAGTTTTACTTTTTCTTTCCACTTTCTTTGCCTTTCATTTCCTTTTCTTTCCTTACTGTGCTGGCTAGGATTGCCATAGAATATCGAATAGGTGTGGTGAGAGAAGGCATCCTTGCTTTTTTTCCCTGATCTTGAGGGAGAAAGTATTCGATAGTGGGTTTTACACAGATATCCCTCATCAGACTGAAGTTCCCTTTTACTCCCCATTCACAGATATTTACTCATCGTATTTTTCACTTAAAACTATTACAAAGGAGTACGTAACCCCAGTTTTATAAAAGCAGGCTGGGAAAAATACTGGAAAATAAATACATCAGAATGTTCAGTGACTAATTTATTTGGCTGCACTTAACAGAAACCATCACAGAATCAGCATCACCAGCACCATGGCTTAAACAAGTGCAGGGCCACGATGGATTTTTATGTTAAAACTTCTATGATGGATGCGTATTGCTTTTATAACAAATTCATGGCATAACAAATGCCAATTCGTGTCCAGCAGGAAATGGCATTATATAATTAAATAACTTTCCTCTCCACACCTACCTAAAAACACAAGATATTCACAGATCTTTCGGTCTCTGCCTTGATAGTGGGCAACATTTAGCTGACCTTTATAAGAGAAGACTGCAATTGCACGTCTCTGGAAGGTCTACACCTCCTGAGTCTGACATTTGAGGTGGGTCACCCCCACCCCAGGAGTCCGCACAGGGCCCCGCTCAACCCTGCCCTTTTGTACTGACATGTGGACACAGGCAAGTGTGTCTGCTGGCTCCTTCGTTTCTCTAACACTGGCATCAGCTGGGATTTACCCTGAAATTCTCATTAGAGAAGACAGCTTTAGAAACACAAGATGGTTTTAACACCCATTAAATGTCACACAGCAAACAAGGTCACAGATGAAGTTAAAGGAATATTTCCTGTTCCAAATTAAAGCCACTGTCTGAACCATCAGCGCCTTCACACAGTCCCAAATGCAGCTGCTTTCAGAGCCCAGGCCTCGGAATCATCCTGGTGTCTAGGTGGTTCTACGCATTTGGCATTGAAATGACTTCACTCAATTACGTGATTCAAGGGAAAGAACAATGTGCTGGGTCGCTCTGGCCTTCGCAGCGGGGTGCCACAGTGCTTCCCCTCGGACCAGCAGGCGTCCTTCAACCACTGGGGCCAGGAAAACCCGCACCCCACTCTAAACAGGACCCCGAACCAGCCACGTGGACACAAAGTGAACACAGGATTTTACGTGGACTCCATCAGCACCCGGGCAGAAGTCCCTATGGGTGGCAAGCCCAGAACTGACTGCCAGTCATCACCCCGAAGTCCACATCACCCGTTCTGGCTGAGTTTTCCGAGTGCCATACCCAGTAGGGTGATGACGTCAAGCTTCAGGGTCCCCTCTCCCCGGGGTGGACAGCTGCGGGCCCTCCCAGGGTCACGGCCTCTAGTTCAGAAAGCTCTGGCCACCCTCCAGAAGCAGGTGGAGGCCGACAGTGTGCAGGGCCATTTCTACCGGAGCCCTGGGCAAGAGCGGGCCACTGCCCTTTCACCCACACGCCTGCCCCGCTCCAGCCCAGGGCAGCCCGCTCTCATACCCACCTCTATAGCACCCCCAGACGTGAGCCTCTCCCAGCCCTGTCCCCTGGTCCTCCAGTGTAGACGCCGAGCACGTTCGGCCCATGTGACCTCCCTGGCAGGAGAAGGTCCTACCAAGATGGACCCTGATATCAGCGTCCACCCAACCGGCCACGGCAAGCACTCGGCCAACGTGCAGCTGGCCCAGGAAACGGAGGGGAGCGGAGCAGAGGCAACCAGCATCCACTGGCTGTCTTCAGCTCTAGAAGGTGCCCTAGTTCTTCTGACCACACGAGAGGAAATGTCTAAAGCTAGGGACACACGTGCATTATAACTGTTATTCTGTTATTAGTGATCCAACTTCAGCCAGTGACCCCGTGGGGTAGGAAGAGCCACTCGATTCTCCAGATGAGGAACTGCAGTGTCCTGAAGGCCCAGGTGAGCTGGGACGAATCAAAGGCCCAGCAATGGTCACCCCAGGTCTGAAGCATTAAGTGGCAGCTCCCTGCTGCCTCCCAAGAGCAGGAAGGTGGGGAGTGCCTGGCTTTGGGCAGAGTGGGCAACCCCAGTTCTCACACATGGGGTGCACCTCGGTTCAGCACCACTGCCCAGGGCACAGTAGCTGGGGCAGGAAAGGCCCACCGTCAGCTGGAGTGCGATTCTGCAGCAAAAGGGCTTTACAACGCTTCAGGGCTTGGCCACCGTGAGTCACTGTCTAGGAATCCACCCTAAGGAAATAGAGGCAGAGAGGATTCACCAAAAGATGTTCATCCAAGTGTTATTTATAACACAGACGACTGGAAATAAGTCAAACCCAACATGAGAGGAGCAGTTAAGCAAGGTCCACGCAAGCCTCTGATGGAGGTCCAGCAGCCGTGAAGATACTTACAAAGAGTCTGTAGTGCAGGACACAGGAAGCGTCCACAAGGAAGGCACACAGCAGTTTCTACACACGCTCAGCCAGGAAGAGGGGAAATGCGAGGAAGGTCTGTGTCCCCACCAGAACCCACAGGGTGAAATCCTGCCACGCAAAGACGATGGCTGCGGAGAGCTCTCACCCCAGCACCGCGTGAGGCTGCAGTGAGACCACAGCGGCTGGGAACCGGAAGAGGGCCCTCCCCCACCCGGCCACGCCTTGATCTTGGACTCCCCATCCTCTAGAAAGATGAGAAACAAATCTCTTCTCTCTGTAAGCCACCCAGGCTGTGGTGTTTTATTCTAGCAGCCCAAAGACAGAAGGAAAGAAAAAGGAATTTTTCTATTTTCGTATTTCCCAAATTTGTTCTGACAAGTGCGCTTTATTTTTACAGTCAACAAAAGTTAACAACGGTCCTTGGAGAATTAGTAGAATCTCTGAATCAATAACTAAATATCCTGAAATGTGGACTCTCCACTTCCCAGCTCACAAGATGGGGTTCATCTTATACATGTTACTGCCAACTGGCAGGCTTCCATGCCCCACCTCTGCCAAGAGCCCCAGTGGGCCTCCCCATCACCAGCTACTCCAGAGTCACAGGCTCCCCTTCTCTCTTAAAAGCCTAAAAAGCGGCCAGCATCTCCCTGTTACCCTGCCTCCTGCTGCTGCAACTCTATTCATCCCGTCTCTCAGTCAGCCCAGGCCAACAAACTCTAGGAAGATTTCAGTGTGCCAGGTACTTCGTAGGCACTGCAGAAGCTGAAGCGAATCAGCCATTCCTGGCTCTCAAGGAGGCCTGGGTAGAAGGTGGGAGCCTGGGGTGGTCATACACACCCTGATGCAAACAGGAAAAACAGCTTGGTGGAGGGGGAAGCCCGTATCTGTGATGGAAGAATGGGTGAACTGGTGGGTGGGTAAGCAGATTATGAGCTGGGTCAGTGGGTGGGCTTAAAGACTAGATCGCAGATGGGTGGGTGAGTGGAGGTGTGGATGGATGCTTGGTTGGATGGTTGGATGGATGGATGGATGGATGGACAGATGGGAAGCGACGGACGGATGGATGGATGGATGGACAGAGGGAAGGGACGGACGGATGGATGGATGGATGGATGGACAGAGGGAAGGGATGGAAGGGTAGATGACTAATGGAGAGAGGACAGAAAGGAAGAATGGGTGAAACGTGACTTTGTAAACGGTTAAAAGGATCAATGGAGAATGAGTGAGTGAACAAAGGAAGGAAGGTCATCGTCTTAAAGACCCAGTTGATTAACTTCTCAGAGATTTTCGATACCATCCCTTTACTTGACAGTCTGCCCACCTCGGTAGCCTCACTCTCCCTTCTGGGCCAGAGGTGAAGTCCAATGTGATATGTGTATTTTACTGGATGGATGGGTGGATGATGGATGGTGGATAAAGACCCTCATGAGTTTAAACTGAAGTTTGGTACCCAGAGTCTCCTCTCTGATAAAGCCCCAGCCTCCGCCACCATCTCACTCACAACACGCTCTAGCCAAGCTAAACCCTGCATTCGGAGCCCGAGGCCACACAGTGTCCAGGTCTCTGCACATTTAGCTCCCTGCATTTGGAATCCTGTTCACCTGCCCTCCACACCTGGTGACTCCCCTTCACCATGCAGACCTCAGCTCAGGCACTGCTGCCTCTGGGAAGGACTTCCCCAGCCTCCCTGTTGGATGGGTGGTTCTTCTCACTGCCCACTCTTGCAGAATGAGACTGAACTAAGTGAGGTGACCCTCTGGTTATTTTGGCCCATAAAATGGTAATTTCACACAATTCAGCCAAGCAGACTCATCTCCACTCTAAGGCTGTAGAATCCCGCCAGGACGTGGGAGTTGAGGGCAGGGAGCCTGTCCAGCCTTTAGTTTCCAGCATGGGGGTCATGATCAACCCAATTCACCTGGCACACCCATAACTCCGTCAGATGAACAGGTGGACAAAGGGGTCTCAGCTCCTCCCCCCTCCCCAGCCCCCAGCTCTGCTCCAACAGGACAGAGCAGCAGTCTGGTAGGAATAACAGTGACTGAAGCTGGGAAAGTCCTCATCCCAGTAGGGACCTCAGGGAAAGAAGTCTCCATTGTCCCGTGACCCCACAAAGCCCCCTCCCTGACTGTCCACACCTGAGGTCCTCCAGGTGTGGGACCCTCGAGTCTCTCCTCTGAGCTGGCTTTCTGGGCAGCAAGGCGCCTCTCAGCCAGCGAGGGAGACTGGAAGGACCCTGTGACTCAGAACCGTGGAAAGGAACGAGGCTCATGACGGCAGGTGAGGGAGCACGGGGCCATGATGCGGGGTCACGAGTGGTCACGGAGCCAGGATGGTGCTCATGGGGTCGGAGGTCACGGGGCACGCCCACTGTGTGCTACCCAGCCACTCAGCACAGAAGCTGCCCCACAGAACAGCGGTCACGCCCACGGCTCTCCCGTGCTTGCCCACGGGCGTTGAATGACACGTGATCAGTGTAGTCAGTTCCCTTCTGCACTGGTCTACAGGTCTTGTTTCTTTTCTTCTTTTTTTCTGGACCATCGGCTTTTATAGTTGACAGAGTCATTCCAGCCGAAAGCGTGTGCCCGCCAGCAAGAAGGCACGCAGCTCCCAGGACAGCCAGCCCAGCCTGCCATCCCGAGTCTCTATTCCCTACACACCTGCCCACCTTCCAACCAGCCCACCTGTCTGAGCAACACATTCAGCCAATGCAAACGATGCCAGAGAGAACTGCACGTCTGTGCACCCAGCTGTCCCTTCCAGAGAAAACCACGGGTCCCCCCGTTTGTGCCTCCTTCCTTGTCGTCTACGAATACGGGAGTGTGGCTTTCTGTGGGTTCTCACTAGAAACAGATTCATTCTAAGAGGAGCTTTCTTTCCTTCCCGAATGCTGGAGACTGAACCATTTCAGGAAGTACAAAGACACAGAGACCCCACTCCTGCGGCTGCTCAGGGACCCTCCCCGGGAGCCGCTCAGTGGCTTACTGGTGGCTCCAGCGGCTCTCCCGACAGGCGTCTGGTTGTCCCAGCCCTCGCCTGCAGACAGCACGCAGGCAACAGACGTGTCTGCACGCACGTCTGCCTGCATCCACAGGAGACCTTCCGAGAAGCAGAGCCGCCAGGTCCGGCAGCACAGGCGTTTAGGGTTTCAACAGATCCTGCAAAGGGCTTCCCACGTGGCCCCAGTGGTAAGGAGCCCACCTGCATAATGAGGCGTGGTTCGATCCCCGGGTCGGGGAGACCCCCGGGAGGAGGGCATGGCAGCCCACGCCCATATTCTTGCCTGGACCATGGACAGAGGAGCCTGGTGGGCTACAGTCCACGGGGCCGCAAGGAGTCGGGCACGACTGAAGCGACTTAGCACAAATATCGCAAAAGCCTTTCCTAGAAGGACGGCCCGTGGGCACCCGCTCCCTCACCGGAGCCAGCAGCACCTGCTCTCAGCCAGCGCTCTTCATCCGCCTGGCCGGGTGAGAAGCTGGGCCCCCCCGGCCTTCACCTGCATCCCCTTCCTGTGAGGAAGGTCAGACACCTTCCCACAGGCTCAAGAGCTACCGGTATTTTCTTTTCAAGAAGTAATCATATCTTTTGTCCATTATTACTGTTAATTTTTGGTTTGGTTTGGTTCCTGGTCCTTTCTATTGACGTGTAGGAGTTCTTTGACTGTTAGAGTATCAATCCTTTTTCTCTGATATGCATATTTTCATGTTGTTTCCTCACAGTGATGGGTTGTTTGGGGGGGTGGGGTGGGGAGTTGACCAGAGAGAAAAAGTTGGCTTTTTATGGAGTCAACTTATAACTTCTAGGATTTATGTCCTGCTGAGAGAGGCCTTCTCATCCGAGATCACGAGCCTCAGAATCCCGTATCTTCTTCTCGTAGCTTTACGCTTTCACTTTTCGAGGTCACATCAGTGGGCCATCTGGAATGCATTCTGGTGTGAGACGGAGTCAGGTTCAAGTTCTTCTTCCCAGAGGCTTGCTCCTTATCCCAGCCCAGTCCAATGACTAAGCCTTCCTTTCCCAGCCAACATGAAATGTTACCTTTATCAAAGTCTCAATTTCCGCGGCTGCCAGGCCTTAAAAACGGCAGAGCAATGGCTACACACCCCCTTCTTGTCCCACACAGAGGGGAGTCCTGCTGCTCACCCAGACCCCCGGGACCCCCTCTCCCCCAGGTGGGTCCCAGAGGGGAGGGGTGAGCGCCCACGGAGGGAAGAGCTAGGGAAAACCCGAGTCAACGTCAGAGATCTGGGGCAAGACCCGACGTCCAACACGGGAGACTCTTCGGGGAAATCAGGGCCATCACGTATGTAAACGGCATGCCCTCCTGATCAAGCGAAATGAAAAAGCCCGAACCAGCTGCGCTGGGCGCGGCCTTCCTCTTAAGGCGCGGGTGTGGCGGGAGACAAGGCCCGGGGCCGGGACTGCCTGTGCCCCAGAATTTCCAGATCAGCACAGTGAGCTGCCTCCTTCAGTTCCTTTCCCTTTGTGCTCAGACTCAGTGGGGTTCCAGTCTGGGGGTTATGGGGGATTTTTACTTTCTTCTTTATATTTTTTCTTATTTTCCAAATTGCCTATAATGAACATGTACCATCTTTAACTGGAAAATGGTGTATGCAAGTAAAACTAAAGAGGGAAGAGAAGCGGGGACAACCCTCAGGGAGGGGGACCCAGCCGGGCAGTCGGGGGCCCCGGCTCCCCCCAGGCCGTCCCCGCAGGCTCTTCCTGCCCTCTGACCTGCAGGGTCCCGCACTCCAAGGGCGCAGCTCATTCTCCCTCGAGGTGTCACAGCGAGCCGGGCAGCACCAGGGAAGGGACCCTTGTGGACGGGGAAGCCAGGTCCCGACTCCAGGACCCTCCAAGGCCTCGGGGCCAGCTTGTGTTAGGTCAGCCCCCCGGCCCACCCCGCACCGCCCCCCAGGGCCAGGTGAGCCCTTCCCACGGGGCTGCCCCCGACGGCCCCAGCACAGAAGCGGCAGACAGTCGGTGCTCCGTAGGTGGGGAACCGCGTTTAGGAAGGCGGTCTCTTCACCCACCCCCGGCGAAGCCCTGCATGCCGCCCGCAGCACCGTGAAGACATCGGGCAGGTGCCATTCAGAAGCTGCGCTTCTAGAGCGTTTCCCGCCTCACGCCTCAGGGAGGCCCACGGCCACACGGTCCTGAGGCGTACGTCCCCTCGGGCAGCAGCAGACGGGATTAACACCGCGGGGCTCCGGGCCCCGGCCCAGCGAGCGCGCCCCGCCAGCCGTCTCCCGCGCACCCAGGCTGGCAGCCCTCAGCCCGCTCCCCGCAAGGCCGGGGACAGGACGCGGGCCCAGGGCCGCAAGGGCTCAGCCGGGAGACCTGAGCCCCGGAAGCCCCCGGCCAGGCTTGCCCGCCCCTCGCGCCTGGGGAGCGGGGGCAGCCAGCGTCGCCCGGACCTGCCCGCCTGGCCCGGGCGAGGTGACAGCACCCGCCGCCGCTGCCCCGGCGCCGTCAGAGCGGAAGAGCCCGCGCCGCACCGTGAGAGCCGCGAGTCGTCCGAGAGCAACGCGCGGCGCAAGCCCCGACGGCAGGGCGCGCGGCGCACGGCAGGGCCTTCCGCGCGGGCAGCGGTTCACGCGCGCTTCCACTGCCGCAGGCACCACAGCAGACGACGCTGCAGTGAGTCAGTAGAGAGGCCAGACCAACCCTCTTCAGAGGATATTGACCAGGCATCAGAGTTTATGGGAAAGGCACGTGCCTGGAGCCCAGTGCTTTGGGGGTGGGGGTGCGGTTTACATTCTGCACAGAAGGGCAGGTCGTGGAAACCGAGAGGCAGGCCAAGCTCGGCAAGAGCGGCCACCCAGGGAGGGCGGCTTAGAGCACACGGTGCTCGATGCCAACATCTGTCCTCGCTGGGGTGGCGGGGGTATGGGGGGGGGGGGGCACCAGGAGGCCTCCTGGGGCCACAAGAGTGATCTCTTACCTGCCCAGGAGTCCCGGGAAACAGAAGCAAGTCAAGGTAAGGACTCGGAAGTGAAGCAGGGCAGACAGAAGCTGGTGGAATGTAAAGACTTCCAAAACACAGCTGACAGTTTCTGGACATGATTTAAAGGGTAAGAGGGCTGATCCTGGAATGGAAGGGGCCTGAGGTGAAAGGGTCTGGGAGGATCCATCTGGAGAGACTGTAGATAAGAAGCAGGGTGGCAGCGGGGGGAAGGAGAGAGACGTCGGAGGGGTTGCAGCCCTGCAGGGAGGAGGAGGCCACGCTCGAGCCCCGAGTCTCTCTCCTCGGCAGAGACACCTGGACTGACCCTCACAGGGCGGACCTCTCGGGCTTGCTGGGTGGAGTGAGAGATCATGAGTGTAGGCAAGCAGAGGATCCGTGCCCACCGGGGGAGAGACACCCCAGGGACGATGCTCACTCACACCTGCTAGGGTGCATGTGACGCATGTGTGCACAGATGCACACACGCATGCACACATGCATGCGCACGCATGCACGCACATGCACGCACACATGTACACACGTGTGCGCACATACGCAAACAAACACACACGCACACACCCTCTGCAAACGGGTCACGGGCTTGGGGATCCCCTGGGAGGTCTGTCTGGGCGGTTTCGACTGCTCTGTGGAGGTGAAAGCAACGTCAGCGTGGACCATCCGCACAGCCCTGAGCCTCGGACTCCATCCGGCACACCCCCTGGGCTGATCGTCCACGACCGCCAGACCAGACTCCAGAGGGACCCTGGCAGACCCCCCATCCTCTTCTCTCCTCTGGCCTCTGCAGGGGCATCAAGCCAGAATACCCACCTCCCCCAGATAGTGAGGGGCCCCCAACCTCTCCCAGAGCAGCTCAGGCCCCACACCTTTACGAGGACAGAAAGTCATTCATCCCTGTTGGCGTCAGTAAGTTCTGTGGTTTAGTCGCTAAGTCGTGTCTGACTTTTTTGCGACCCCACGCTCTTCTGTCCATGGGATTTTCCAGGTTAGGGTACCGAACTGGGTTGCCATTTCCTTCTCCAGGGGATCTTTCCAAGGGACTGAACCTGCATCTCCTGCCCTAGCAGGTGGATTCATTACCGAGCCCCTCAAGTCTGCCCACCCTGTTCCAGAGAGCTGGTTCTAAGTATGTCAGCCAATGCCCTCCACATTCACCAGGGGCACCTCTGGCTCCAGCCCACAGCTCTTCCTTGACACCTCCTCGCATGCTGCAGGCACGGTGGGAAGTGACAGGTCCAGAGAGACCCTGTGTGTGTGGAGATCCAAACTGCACCTCCTAAAGTCTCACCCAGAGCTAAGAGGAAGACACCCTCAGCTCTATTTCGCACATGAAGAAAGGATGTTTTGGAGGTCACAGCTCAGAACCACGGCAGTCCTAGCCCCCCGGCCATGCCCGGGGTTTCTGGCAGCTAGAGCCGGGCTGCATGCCTCCTTCGGCCGCGAGGTGAGCGCGCCTCCACCTGGGCCTGAAACGTGAGGCTTGGGCGCTGTGACAGCAGATTCGGGCTTCATCCACCCACTGTCCGCCGTGACTGCTGCCCACCAACCAGACCTCCAGCTGGAAATGCCCGGGACCACACGTGCGGGATATGCACTGTCCCCTTGGTTTCAAAGGAGCTGCAACTCCCTAGCTTTTCCCAGTGGCATCTGCCTGGCCCGCTCAGTGGGGTAGGTGGGCCACCCAAGCAGCAAACTTCCTGGAGGACTCTGACAACTCTAGGACTCAGGACCCACCCTCAGGGAAAAGCAGGAGCAGAGCTCTTGAGCCTGGCCCTCGGCAAGCCCACTGACCTCCTGCGACAAAGGGCGGGCTCAGAAACCAGGCCCCTGGGCACTGCTTCTCTCTCAGGGTCTTTTATTTTTCTGTTTTGAAATGCTGATAGTTTAAAGATGTGGATTCTTCCACGGCCCAGCTTCTCTGACCCGGAAGAGGTGGTGGCTCGGCTGCCCCAGCTTTACTCTGGAAACATCTGAGGGGCTGCTCGGCCTGCACCTGGCCCTCAGAGTGGGAGGGGCCTGGCGCGCGCCCCACCCTCGTCGCTGGCAACGTTTGGCTCCCTGGCACGAGCCCCGAGTGTCTCTCCGGTCGTGTGTGAACCGATGTCAAACAGGCAGGACCCACCTGGCTACAATCCTCCCCTATCACTCCTTCCTTCCCGCTAAAACGGAAAAAATGACTCAGCCAGGACAGCTCATCCCCAAACACAAACACAGCTAAAGGCTGAGCTGCCCCAGCTTCACCTGACTCGAGCAGCGGGAGGAGGGTCCGGAGGGGCCTGGGACTCAGGGGGCTTTGGAAGGGCAGCCGAACACGCACCGCTTCCTCCTGACTCTGCACAGGCGCCCACCTCCAGCCTGGGGCCCGGAGGACAGGTTGGGGGCGGCCACCAGCTTTCAGCAGCTGCCCCACCCCTCTGTGCCAGGATGAAGGCCCCAGGGAACAAGATGGGGCTGAAACCCCACCTCACAGTGATGTCTGCTCTTGGAAGGCCCTGTCCCCAGGAGGCTGGGTGAAACTCAGTTTCCACAATGCAAATGCTATTTTAAAGGCTCTGCCACTCACTAGCTGTGGGGCTTCTGGGAGCCTCAGTTTCCTTGCCTGTAAAATGGGGCTACCTCTTGCCTAGAAAAGATGTCGTCAAGATAAAACAATGTATGAAAGCCCTTAGAGTAAGGTAGAGAGAGGGCGGTGGGGGGGGGGGAGGCAGGGAGCAGAAACCCCCCACCCCATGCCGCCCAGCCCTTGACAACAGCCCTCCCCAGTGTTTGCAAATCCTGCTCACGGCCAGGCAGCTGTTCGTAATCAGACAGACCCTGTCCAGGAAGGGAAGGTGGGAGCCTATCCATGCAGAGGCCCCGAGGCAGGCGATACAGGGTGTGCGAGGACAGGCGCCCTCCAAGCCGGGGACACCAGGGCGTGAAAAGGGAAGAAGACAGAGCATTCCCACTGGCAGCAGCTTTCCTTCAGTTCTGCAAACAGGAAGCTTGAAGACGTTCAGAAGCCCCAAGTTTGGGGATATCAAGGTTGAAACCCTCGGTCTCTGGAGGCCGGGTTCTGGCAAGTTCCCTCCAGGTGCTGTCTGCCTGCATGGGGTGAGATCCCCGACGGGGTGAGATCCCCGATGGGGGTGACCGGCAAACAACGGTCATCACACCCGCCCTGGACAGAGGACCCCGAGACAGGAGACCTGAGCTCCCCTCCAGCCCCAGAGTCTCAGAACAATCCTGTGAGGCTCAGACGCCCTCCCCAGATGGTGGAGCTCTAAGACCACCCGGTTCCCCCAGCCTCAGGACACCAGACAGAGCCTACCAGCGGGTGACGGCCGCACAGTGGGGTCTGGTCCCCCTGCCCCTCTGCTCTCAGCAGCCTGTGACCCTGGAGACCACCTTGTCCTCTAAGCCTGAAGGCGGGAGGCCAGCAGACCACTGACTCCGTGAGCCCTCCCAGTAAAACATCCAACTCCTTCCTGGGGGCTGGGCCTGCCCACCATCAGGGCCCCACACTCCTGGGGTGAAAAAGCAAGCCTGAAACAGCTCCCACATTAAATGAGGAGGAAGATTCCATGGTGCCCCCCCCCAAGTATAGCTGCAGAATGCACCCCCTACCCCTTGCGGACTCGCCCCCTCGGGCTCTAGCTGGGTCCTTTGCGCTGACTGTTCGGCCTCCTCTGAGGCCCAGCTGTAGGCCAAACCCGAAGTGACTGCTCTATTCCTACTTGCCAGCACCTTCTAGAAACTTTATACAAGCTACTGCCCCCCTGCTCCGCCAGACACGATAACAACACAAGAGCAACAGTGAGACAGCATAACAGTTACTAATGTCGAACAGCAGTGACTGCGTGCGTGGCGTAGGTGACAGTGGCGGTTACTGTTCCCAGCGTGATTCTAGCGTCTGCTCTCCTGCACTGAAGGTGGGACGCAGGACACCCCGACCAGGGCCCCACGTCCACACGCAGGTCACCTTCCACCCTTCATCTTCAGGTGTGGAGATGAGCCACGCTAGACCAGGAGGTGAAGTAAGGCATTAGAGGTCACACGGCTGGGAGTCCAAACCCTGCTCTTGGCCTCCAAAGCCAGGGTACCAGTCTCTGTGCGCTGAAGCATCACTGCTTTCTGGCCTCATCCCCTAATTCTCCTTCTGAAAGTCGCAGGAATGACTGACTGGGAGCTGGCCGTGGAGGCTGGCCCCACATGGTGGGGGGGAAGGGGGATCAGAAGAAGGTTCAGACCTCCCGTCCGGTATGCCCAGTGTTTCCCAAAGTGCCCTCAGCTGGTCATTGGCATCAGATCTCTAGGGGCAGGCCCCAGCTCCAACCCAGACCCTTGGATCCCAGATCTGAGAGGCAGGGCCTGCAGTGGCTGAAGCTCTGGTCTCACAGGGTCCCCGTCAAAGCCCTCCTGATAGGAAACTGGATCTGCTCACCAGACTCTCTTGTTCCCAGGCAACCCCGGGCCAGGGCCCCAGACCTGGAGGACTCCACCCTCTAAAAAAATGCCAGCAAAGCTGAGTTTGGGGCCCAGCCCTCCACTGGGACAGTCTGGGGGCTCCAAATACAGATGTCGGGGCTTTAACACATGGCAACACAAATGACAAGAGCCTTTAGTCCTCCCAGCAGACCTCTGGGACAGGTATCATTAGTTTATACCCATTTCACAGATGGGGGGACTGAGGCTCAGAGAAGTATTTCTAGGTGCCTCAGCATCTGTGCCGAGCCCAGACACACGGGGACAGGTAGGAGGCAAGGGCCCTGCCCTCTCAGCTCACCAGGGCACTGAGATCCTGAGGCTGGCAATGGCCCACCCTCCTTCTCACTGGACCTGGCTGAGCTCCTTCTTGGTGTCCCTCCCCTACTGAGACGGCAGTGCACACGCTTGATGTGCAGTAAACACAGAGGAACAGCCGCATGAGACCTGACATCAGGGATGGGCCTCAGAGCAGACTGGTGGAGGGGAGTGGGGGGCGAGTGCTGGCGGGGGTGACAGGGTGCTGGGGGAGTGGGAGGGGGCTGGACCACGTGAGAGCGGCCTTGGGCTGACCCTCATCAAATCCACGAGGACCTGAGGGTCTGTTGCGCTGTGTTTGATCTGTCCCCGAAAAACTCAGCAATAACAACAACACTCCTCGAGCCAAGCCCCAATAAACCCTTCCTCCTTAGGCTGACTTCCCCCACCTCCCAGTCACCCTGATCTCCTTTCCTGCAGAATGAAAGAGTCTTCTCTTGGAAAGGAGCGCTCACCCTCTGGCAGGGAAGAAAGCGAAACATCACTGCTCCTTCTAGAAAGCGGGGAGGGCACGCAAGGCAGGGCGGACTTGTCTCTTCCTCTCTCCCACCTTGCAGCGCCCCCTGACGTGCCCCCAGCATCTGTGCTGACACCTGCAGGCCTCTGTCTCAGATGAGGGAGGAGGTCCTGAACACTGGCCGCTCTCCTATGTCCCCTGCCCAGGTGTGAGCCTCACAGCCTCACCCCAGCCCGTCCCGAGCGCCGGGCCCACCACAGAGGACCCCTGGATGCTCCTCAGGGTGCCAGGGTCCACTGACACATAGCTGTTGCCCAAGCTGTGCTTTCCGATCTAAACCATGAACTTAAATAACATTGAGAGTTGGACTATAAAGAAAGCCGAGCACAGAAGAATCGATGCTTTTGAACTGTGGTGTTGGAGAAGACTCTTGAGAGTCCCTTGGGCTGCAAGGAGAGCAAACCAGTCCATCCTCAAGGAGTCACTCCTGGGTGTTCATTGGGAGGACTGATGTTGAAGCTGAAGCTCCAATACTTTGGCCACCTGATGCAAACAACTGACTCATTTGAAAAGACCCTGATGCTGGGAAAGATTGAAAGCAGGAGGAGAAGGGGATGACAGAGGATGAGACGGTTGGATGGCATCACTGACTCAAAGGACATGAGTTTGAGTAAACTCCTGGAGTTGGTGATGGACAGGCCCATCTTTCCTCCTCTGCTTGGGCAGGGCTCGGGCCCCAGTCCCCAGCCAGCTTTCCCCTCACCTGCCACATAACAGGGTCCCCTAGCTGCCCGCCATGGGCCAGGGCCCCCGTTCTACGGGCGCACAGCTTCTGCTACCCTAAAGACGACCTTAACAAGGAGCAAGACGAGACTGCACGCACTCCTAGTTTCATGCATCAAAAATGAAGGAAGAGTTGAGGCTGAGGTGCAGACGCTGCTCACAGTTGAAGGCCATGGGCCTCTTTCGGAAGCACACGGACCCGGCTGCTAACGGTGTGCGTGCTAAGCTGCTTCAGTCATGTCTAACTCTTCCGACCCCATGAACTGCAGCCCACCAGGCGCCTCTGTCCATGGGATTTTCCAGACAAGAACACTAGAGTGGGTTGCCATGCCCTCCTCCAGAGAATCTTCCCGACCCAGGGACTGAACGCATGTTTCCTATGGCTCCTGCGTTGCAGGCGGGTTCCTTGCCACTGAACCAAAGGAGAAAGCCCTTCCGAGGGACACCTCCATTCAAACTCACAGGAGGGTGGGGCTCCAAAAGCCATAGGCCCTGGCAAAGCAAGCTGGCCTCTGATTGGCCAGAGCCCCACACGCTGTCTGGGACCACCCTCTGATTGGCCAGTGGCCCATTGGCAGGTAACTTCCCCTGATTGTCTGCTGACTTAGGGGCTGTCAGGTACAGCCCTCTGATTGGCCAGTGGCCCGGAGGCTGGCGGGTGCCTCCCTCTGATTGGCCAGAGCCCCAGGGGCTGTCAGGTACCGCCCTCTGATTGGCCAGTGGCCCAGGGGCTGGCGGGTGCCTCCCTCTGATCGGCTGGTGGCATCATTTCACTAGCTGGTGGATGTTTCACCGCCTCCCACTTTGCACTTCACTGGACACTACAGCCTGTTCGCAGGTCTGATTCCCTCACTGCACCGGAAGCTCCTGCAGGGCTGAGATGTTCACCTCCCACTCACCTGTGCACCTGCTCCCGGTGCCCGGCACTGGTCTGACTCGCATTTGAGGTCTGCAAACGCTTCAGGCAGAGCCACTGTCCCGCCCGAGTTTTCCACGCAGGACCAGCCTCTCCTGCGGCCCCTCTGCACCGACACAGAAAG
This sequence comes from Budorcas taxicolor, assembly GCF_023091745.1. Taxonomy (NCBI): domain Eukaryota; kingdom Metazoa; phylum Chordata; class Mammalia; order Artiodactyla; family Bovidae; genus Budorcas; species Budorcas taxicolor. Next base: position 164,399,029 of record NC_068920.1, on the reverse strand, counting down.
GGCCTCGCCCCGCCCTCTGGTTACCCCGCAGGCAGAGCGGAAGACAGTTGCTTTTAATCTTTCGCTTTTAATGCAACAGTTTTTACAGTTAAATCATTCCAGTTACATATACACATTTTGATGTCATTTTGTACATTTGTTTTTTAAAAAACTAAAGAGGCTAATAAAGTCCCTGTTGCCAAGGTGCTGGCAGGAAAAAACAGGACAGAAGACTGAATTTCCCCTGAAAGAATACAGGCTTAGGAAACAGAAAATAAAAGAATCCACCCCCCCCCCCCCCATTTCACGTACAGAGACGTCACAAGAAATCGGCCCCTGGGGCTCTGTGTAATGAAACATGAACAAACTGGGTCAAATTGTGGTTCCATTTCTTAGGCCTGAGTCACCCAAGAGTGGAGACATTTACTCCGACTGTGGGTTATGATGTAGCTTGGGAATCTGCCAGAAAAATTACAGAGTTAGTCGAAGCTGACGGGATGACGGCTCAGACAGTATGACAGGTATAAGACAGAGCGACCCCCAACCCCCCACCACGAATCCCCACGCACCCAGTGGAGCACTCGTCCGTCCGCTCCTTCCATCAACTTGGCTCCAGCTGCTCGGGCCGTGGGGATGCATGGACAGCGTCTAAGTTAGCAAGGCCCGCCCCCCCATCCAGACACCCTGGCAGACCATCAGCCGTCACCCATGGTCACGTTTCAGGAGCCAGAGTCCTTGAAGTGGGACGTGGGCAGGTCCGTTCCCACCACTGGGCCCCAGTCCCCGCCAGTAAAGTGGGGTGGCCTGAGGAGCGGCGTCCTGGACACGGACCGCCCACAACCTCCGCCATCTCCAGGCCGAATGATTTGCAGGCAGAGCCATGAACTCATGGGGAGAGGGGGGCTCTCTGAGTGAGAACTGCTTCTCATTCACAAGACGGAGGGAGTGCCTCGCAAGGCCAGCCACGAGCAGCGCCGGGAACTCACCCCAGACCGGCTGCCCCTGCCCCTCGGGGGCCCAGAGCGGCCGGAACAGTTACAGTGGTGCTGGGGATACATCACGCGCTGACCCCGTCAGGAATCCTGCGGACCGGCTTCCCCGGTGGCTCAGCGGTGAAGAACGCAGGTTCGATCCCTGCTCTGCGAGGATCCCACGTGCCCCGGAGCAACGGCGCCCACACGCCACAACCACTGAGCCTGGGCGCCAAGAGCCCGTGGTGCCCGAGAGACGCCACCGCAAAGAGGAGCCTGTGCTCGCACTAGAGACCAGCCCCCGCTCTCCGCAACTAGAGACAGCCCGGGCAGCGGTGAAGGCCAGCACAGCCAAAAATAAATAAAATCTTACTTTAAAAAAATCCCGCAGGAGCCACAGTCATCACACTTTCCTACAGATGGGAACCTGGTAGGGGCGGGCAGGATGCTGACCCAGCTGCAGGCCGCCCACCCCAAGGCATCACGCATACCAGGCCTCCACGCCGCGGGTGTGGCAGGGCAGCTCTGCCCACAAGAAGGGCCGAAACAGGCTCTGCCTGCAGGACCTACGTATCCCCAGGAGCCGGGCCAGAAAGCCTGAGGCATATTTGGCCAAGTGCTGGCCAGATGGGCCGATTACAGGGGAGGAATGAACAGAGGGAAAACAGGAGCTATAATCTAACGTCGCCCTCCTGTGAGCAGAAAGAAGACTCCTCAGATTATCAGGCCCAGCTGGACCGGCTTGTCCTGGGCCGGACCCGCAGCCTCGTGGCTGCCTGGCGGGCTCCGTGGCTCCGGTCGCCTCCCGTCTCCCCAGCAGGGACGGGGCGCAGGGAGGAGAGACGTGGCCTGGCCGTGGGAGCCTCAAACACACCAGGCCCTGCCTGGGCAGACTGTGAAAACGCAGGGACCTGTGCGTGGATGCGGGCATGCACACCTGCATACGTGTATACACCCACCAACACACGTCGCACACACGCAGACACACGCATCCAAACACACCACACGCACACACGTGCACGCACAAATACACGCACGCACACACGTGCACAGCCCTCTGCTGGGCTTGTGAAGCCCTCTCACATATGTGGCCTAGGGCGACCTTCACCGCCATCCTATGAGGTGACAGACACGGGAAATGTACCCCCCCGGAGCACATGGGGGGCTGAGGAGGGTGCAGGAGGGCCTGGGCCGAGCCACTTGTGGACGGCAGAGTCCCCGGTGCCTCACCGAGCCCAGAGCCTCCCACTGGATGCGCACAGCTAAAGAGAGCAGGGTCAACACTGTGCTTCCTCCTTCTGCAAAATCTCCACCCCAAACCACAGCCACAAAAGACCCTCGGCCATTAGAGAAGGCGCCCCCACACTCCACACTTCAGGGATCACCCGGATCCGTCTACACAGCTACTCTCAGAGCAAGGAAGCCGTGTCCCCCCGTTTCCCAGAGGAGAAAGCTGAGGCACAGGGCTGGCCCCCGCCCAGACGACCCCTTAGAGGCAGAGGAACCCTCCCCGCAGCCCTGGGCTCACTGACATGACAGCCAAGGACTGTCCCGCAACCAGGGCCCAAGACCCCCAGGCCAGGGCAGGCGGCACCCCTCAGGTGGTCTCGGTGTGGGGCCCAGAGCGGGTTAGGGACGGCCCAGCTGCCCTCCTGTCCCTTCTGAGACCCCCCGCTTCTCACAGCGGCCACTCCTGCTGGCACAGCATCCCAGGGCAGGCAGCCCTGGGGGCACCCCGCCAACCGAGTTAATGAGGGGCTTTCCAGCCAAGGGGAGCAGCCCCAGGAGAACAGCGAAGCGGTGGGGCTGGGAAGGTCCTGCCAGCAAGGACAGATGAGACAACAGCCAGAGGGGGAGGCGGGCACCTGCTAAGGAGGCCCCTTGGCAACAAGAGGAAGGGGAAGAAGAAAGGAAAGATTGAGTTAGCATCACCTCCTCCAGGAAGCCGCCCCGGACCTCCCCAAGGGGGCCGACCCTCCACCCTGTTTCCAACGATGCTCGGCCAAGAGAACGAACAGTGCGATGACCAGCGTGCACGGGCGGGCCTCCCCCCAGCCTGTGGGCCCTCCGTCACCTCTGCCTTTCCCACAGCCAGGCCCGGCCAAGGCAAGGGCTCCCGGAGTCAGCAGCTCACCCGGGCGAGTGAAGGGCCTGGTGAAAGGGGAGTGGAGGCCGCATGCCTGCAGGCCACAGTGACCTCGATGGCCTTGGGGTAAAGAGCGGGGAGGGGGCAGGAAGAGACAGAAGGGGGAGGAGGGAGAGACAGGGGGGAGACAGCAAAACACTCGGCTGGCCAGACGGGGCCCCACCTCAGCCCCGGTGAGCCCCAGGCCTCCCCAGGCCTCCCCAGGCCCAGAGAGCAGTCAGCCCCAGAGTCTGGGGCCTCAGCCCCCAGCCCCTGGGCCTCTCGGAACACCAGCGCCCTCACAGCCCCACAGGCCAGGGTGCGAGTCCAGGACGATGACGTGGGCACAGACCTACAGTGCACCAGGCAAGGGCCAGCGACCTCGTTACAAATGTCCGCGCGTGCTGGTCTCCCAGGGGCCGGGGGCCCCGCCCTGCTCCTCGTGGCACACCCGCGCCTCCAGTGAGGGTGCAGCGACGGGTCCTTGGGGTGCCTGACTCATCCTCGACCCTCGGGGGCTCAGCTACTAAGTGAGGGGCAGGAGGCCGTTGGGGGGGGGTCTGTTCCCCACACCCCTTTGTGCCACCCGACCCTATCTGTGACCCCGGGGCGGAGGCAGGGATGGGAGACAGGGCCAGACAGCCAGAAGGCAGGGTGGGCAGGCGGGCAGTGCTCAGTGAAGGGCGTGGCCGCGGTGAGAGTCCAGAAATATCTGAAGGGTGGGGTCGTGGGGCAGGCTCTGGCCGGCAACCCAGGAACAGCCCCAGAGCAGCACTGGGGAGAAGGGCCTTTGTGCTTCCACCCCAGGGAGGAGACTCCTGCCCGAGGCCACTGCCGGGTGGCAGTGACCCCTCTGGCCATGGAAACCTGCATCAGAGGAGAGAGAGGCTTGGGGAACCAGCTTGCCTTCTGAACCCCTCCCACTGGCTGTTCTTTTATGGGGAGGAGGGGGAGGGGAGGAGAAGATGGAAAAGGCTGTCTTTCCAGCCAACTGGATTGAGTCAGAGGAAATTTAACCATTTGGTGACTGTCAAGTCCCACAAAACTTGGACAACTCTTCCAACCAAATAATTGCCAAAAGCGACCACGTGACCGGCGTCAACCAATGTCGTGCCGAGGAGATGACCTCAATTTCCAAATATTGGGGTCATGTTTCATTTCACTTACTCTCCTTTGCCCGTTACAATGTTAAACGGCCCCAAATGCAATCTGACTTTTCATGCCTTCACACACTTGGCCAAGAAGAAGGTAGGAAAGAGAGCCATGTTCGGAGAGAGCTCAGGAAACATCTGGTGAATCTCAAAATGGAGAGGAGACGAGCTGCACCCCCACCCCCGCCCTGGATCTCAGTGGACAGCCGCTCCCGCGGACTGACGATGCCTTCCAAAGGGGTCCCACCCTGGGAAGGGAGGTGTGTGAAACCCACCCAGAGAGGTGGCTTCTTTGCAGGCCCTCAACGTCTGTTTGGCAGGAGCCAAATGTCTAAGCCCACAGCCACGGCCCAGGCGCTGACCCCGTGCCCGCCTCAGTCAGGACGGGAAAGAGGAGGCAGGGGGCAGAGACAGCGAACAGCCCACTCCAAACCCAGACGAACAAATGCTCTGAGTGCTCCCCAGCCCCAGCTGTGCGGGTGTGGACTCCCCTGAAGGATTCCCACCTGAGCTCCTGGGGGAAAGCCCAGCAGAGGAGCAAGGGTAGGGTTACGTGGTTTTGTCTCTGACGGATGCCCAACACGGCTGCCCTGACCACATCCCCCAGCCCGCTCCACACCACCTCCCTGGAGGCCGCTGCTGTCCCCCACCTCCAGTAGACCCCAGGAGAAACCCAAAGCCTGTGAGTTGAGCTCAGGATCCAGGAAACGCGGATGGCAGTCCAGGGCTGAGATCCGAGACCCCCAGAGCCAGGCCAAGCTCCCCACGCCTTCCCCAGCCCCTGACCAGCTAGATACCCTGACCCCTGTTCACCCTGTCTGGCCCACCAGCACTCACGTGCCAGCAAAAAGGGACAGAATATCTTGATTGGTAAGTGGAAGGTGGAAGTGATTCTTCCTGTATGTCTTCAAATTACAAAGCAGAGCAGAGTGAGGGCTCTGAAGTGGTGCTTCCTCTGGGGGAGGGGGGACTGGGCTGGTCCAGCTGTCCCCTGGGCCACTGTCCCTTCCCTGTGCCTGCACTCACCCTGAGCCTGCTCGGAGCCCATCTCCCACCAGCTGATGGGAGACTTTGAGGGCCACAAGCTCTGAGGACTAAGGTGTTGGAAGACCTACCCCACGGGATAGGCAACCGCAGAAGTGGTGCTTGGACACCCCCGACGTCAGGAAAGTGTGTGGGAGGCAGTGGGGGCGGCAGGCATCCAGGCAGGCGCCCTGTGGGTGCTGGCCGGCTGGTCGCCGCCTGCAGGAGACAGCTCCTTCTAAGGGCAGACCTCTGGCAGAAGTCCCGTCCGTGCACCATGTAAACCCCGGCAGCCCAGGCCCGGCAACATCTCCCCGCCCCGCCGTGCGCCCAGAATCCCGTCTTTGGGCAGCAAACCCTAGAAAACCTTCTTCCCAGGAGAAGTCGGGAGATGGCGGGGGCTGCGTTTCTGGGATTCCCGTCCCCCGCCCTCCACCCTCGCGTCCCCCATTCCCGGGAGGCCCGGCCAGAACTGACCCGCTGTGACTCTAGGGGGCGACCCTTCCCGGGTTTCAGGAAAGGAAGTCGTGCCGCGCGCCCGCGATGTGGGACACAGAAGGTAAAGTTTCGGGACAAAAGTCTGCCTGTCTGGTGGACAGCCCCTCCGGCGCATCCTACGCGGAGCCCCAGCCTCGGGTCCCCCGACAGCCCCGGCGGTCGGCCCGTTTGGCGCGGGGGAGGGCTGTGCCGGCGCGCCCCCCTCTCCGGGGCCCCCAGCTAACGGCGTTCGGAGTCTCGGGCCGCGCATTCCACAGCCAAGCGGGGAAGGTCGTGCAGGCGCAGAAGAGGCCGGGCGCCCGGGGATGACAGCCGTGCCGGCCCCGGTGGCCACCGGCCCCCGGCCCCCAGAGCCCCGGCGCCCCGCGCCCTTACCTGCGCGGCTCGGAGGCGGCGCCCGCAGCAGCAGCAGCAGCAGCAGCAGCGGCGGCGGCAGCGGGGACAGCAGCGGGGCGCCCGGGCGGAGCGGGCTGCGCGCTTTCCAGCGGGTGTGGACGTCCATGCCGGAGGGGCGCGCGGGGCGGGGCGCGGGGCGGGCGCGCGGGGACGCACGGGGCGCGGGGCACGGCCCGGGCAGCGGACTCAGCGGGGCCGGCACGGCCTTAGGAAGTCATGGGAGCAGCCGCCGGCCCGTGCTCTTTGTGGCCGTGGCCCCCGGGAGGGTCGGCTGGCGCGCTCGCCCACGGCCGGGAGGGCTCGACCTCGGTCCGCGGGGCGCCGGGACCCCGCTCGGCTCGCTGGCCCCGGCCTCCTCGCCCCCTCCGGTTCCTTCTGGCCTCCTCCTCGCCGCCGCCGCCCCGCGACTCGCTCCCCTGGGCGCTGCGCTCGAGTGCGGTCCGGCGCCGGCCGCGGGGACGAAGGAGGAGTGCGACCTCGCCTCGGGCGCCGAGCACTTTTCCCCCTTCCCCTCCCGCCCTCGCTCCTGGAAGGCACCCGCGGAGGCCGGGGCTCCCCGGCGCCCGCAGCAAATCAGAGCAGCCGCTGGGCTCGGCCGGGCCGGCCCCCGCTTCCCACTGGGCGCCGCGGGCGGGGAGGTGGGGCCAGCGGGCGAGTGGCGGCGAGGAAGGGGCTGGCCCGGGCCGGGCGGGGACCCGAGCGGGCACGGCGCCGGCTCTGCCGGCGTGCGCGCGCGGACGGAGCCCCCCGAGGCCGATCCTGGACCCCCACTTTTCCCGCCCCGGGTGCCCACACCTGGCCGAGCCCCAGAACCAGTGTGGAGGCGCCCTGAGTTCGAGCATTTGGAGTTAAAAAAAGTTGCCTCTCACCCCGCCTAACTTTTTTCACGTACTTGGAGTTGAGAGCTCCTCTTCTGGGTGGAGACTGGACTTCCAATCCAGCCAGATCGGGGCGCCCAAGACTGTAGCAGGCGCGTCCACCCCTACCCACGACCCGCTCTCCACCTTCCCGCATGGCAGGCTGGGCATCCGTGCCCACGCTGAGGTCTGGACTCCCGAGAAGTCCTCGGGGGGAGCTTGGAGATCACACATCTGGGATATTAATCAGGCGGAGGTCGCCAGCACCCCTCCCCCCTCTCTCCTCCTGCATGGAGACCCCTCTGCCAGCAAAAAGGGAAGCCAAGGAGACACGTGTTTGGGAGGTGACAGCCGCAGAGGATGAGGGCTAGGGACCCTGCTGCCCCGGACCACCGCGAGGCACTGTCTTCCTCCACGCCGTTAAGCCTCAGAGAGGTCTCCCTGGAGCCTCCAGGCTGCTGTGGGTGGCGGCAGCCCCTTCCATTTGGTTCCCCCAGCCCAGAAATATCCACCCCGCCCCCTCAAAAGTCTGCTGAAGCCCCCCTCAGACCCCTTCCCAAAAGAGCAACTGTGCTAGTTTTTAAAGTGGAGGGAAGATGAGTCAGGGGGCTTTTCGGAACCCAAGCCATCCCCTCTGCTTTGAACAGACAGTTCAGCCACTGACGCTGAAGCAGTGTTGGGACCTCCGCCCCCAGCTCCCAGACTGAAGGTGAAATTCCGCAAATGCCCTTCAGTTCCAACAGGGAGGGAGGGGAGGAGGGGAGAGGTTGGGTCTGCGGGCACCGCCATGTGCTGCCTCTCACGCAGGCCGTAGGTCACTGGGGCTACCCCGGGGGGCCCACATCTGCCCATGTGCTCTCGGAGGTATTCAGCACCGCTCAGGTGAAGGACGAAACGCACACAGTGAAATGTTCTCTCTGGTTTGGATAGTTCTTTCTTGCTGTTTTGCAGCCTGTATAAATCACATCTGTGGTCTGGGTGGGTGTGCGCTGTGTGAACAGGTATATAGGTCTGTAATTCATGCGCCGGTCAGCTGGAGCTGGTCCTTGGTGAACCTTCAAGAGAGAAAAACTGCACCAGACGCTCCCTGAGCCCCCAGCCCCACCTGGCCCCCAGAACGCGGCCCCCCACCGCTAGGGGGAGGCCAGCTTCTCCTGAAGACGTGGGGTGCTGCCGTGGGCCAGGGGTCTGGTTGTCAGAAGACAATGCTACCTCCGGGCTCCGTTTCCCCGCGACACAGAGAGCTCTTCCGAGGGCCGCAGATGCCTCTGTGCTGGCTCGCCAGGCCTTCTGACACCTGGAACTCAGGACAGGCATCTGGTCCCCCAAGAGCTGATAGTCAAGGGACACCATGTCCCCCGGAGAGCTGACCTCACAGTAATGGGAAAGCTTGAGACCAAGGTGGACTCATCAGTGCCTGGACTTCGTTGGGGAGGTCAGTTTCTAGCCCACTGAGAAACTCAGAAAACAACCCCTAATCTGAGCACCCTGCCCTGTCCGCCCAGGACGGTGGGAGGTGACCGTGACGCCTGGCCACAGCTGGGAGTCCAGCAGAGACAGCAGGAGCACCAGCCAGACCTGTGCGATGGCTGCTTCAGAGCCACTCTCGCGCCAGGGCACACACAGCGGTAAGGAACACGGTCATTTCTGCCCCTTACAGATAAGGAAGGTGAGCATCAGAGAGAGCGAGGGACTTTTAGTCAAAGTAGAGCGCATCCATCGTGGCCAAGCCCGAATCTGAGCCCAGATTTGTCTTCAGGAAGGAAAAAAGGGGATCGATTTGCCCAGATCCTTGCAAACAATGCCTCATGGTGGGTGACCCCAGGAGCATCCCCTGACTCGCCCACAACTGATTAAAACGAAGAGTCCTTTGGAAACTGTTTATTTCCCTCTGGGCTCCAGGACGCCTGTAGCGACTGAGACCCTCGTGCCCAGCCCTGCCTCACCCCCGTCGCCGCCCCTGGGCCTCTCCTACAATTGCCTCCAGGGTCCCACTTGGTCCTTCCCTGAGCATTAGCGTCAACTGCCGGCTCCACCGTGGCAGGGACTCGCGAGCATCCAGGGTTCTGAGCGCCCCTGGCCGTCCGTGGCCTTATGTCTGCCAGGGTGCCTGGCGGAGCGTAGGGCAGGCCAGGTGTGCGCCAGCTTTGCACCGGGACCCAGCGCCCACCCTTCCCTTCTTCTGCTGTGAGGTCTGCTCACCGATTTTTTTAAGCAACGGGTCATTGTCTCAGCGTCCACGACAGGCCCTAAGTGCGGCTTGCTTGTGGGCTCTCTCATTCCCCCTGCCACCCGAAGGGGCCACCCAGCCTCCCAGGGTCCTTGGCTGGCTGGGAAAGCCCCCCCTTCCTGGGGAAGCCCCCCAGGACAAGCGGCTACCTTCTCCCCCTCCACCTCTCCCGGGGGGGAGCTCACAGCCCCTTGGAGGAGGTGGAGGAACCGGTGATCTGCTTGCCTCCCAGGGGTTCACTGCCCAGCAGATCCAGGAGGTTTGGGGGAGCTCCTGTTCTGCAGGCTGAGTGGTTGGAGCCGCCTCCGCACTCACCCACAGCCGTGGGGCAGCCCTGAGGTTCCCTCCGGCTGCCCAGGGAAGGGGCTGCAGACCTGCCTCCAGCACCTATGGCCCCAGGTGCGTCCTGCAGTTGGTGCCCAGGACCGGGCCAGCCCCGGAGCCCCAGGCTCAGCTGCGGCCCAGCGGCAGGGATCGCCAGCCCTGGACCTCGGGCGGCGAGTGCTGGCCTCTGGCTCTCAGAGCTCCTCCCTGGGAAGCGGGGTCGAGGACGCCGGCCTCTGGGGAGCCCTGTGAATGAGAAATCTGGCCAGGAAGGCCTGAGGAGCCCCACAGGGTCCGGGGGGCTCTGGGGCCCCCTCCCTCCCTCCCTCCCTCCCTCCCTCCCTCCCTCCCTCCCTCCCTCCCTCCCTCCCTCTCCTGCAGCCGGGTGGACTCCCTCCGACCCCTCTGAAACTCCTGCTGGACCCTTCAGGGCTTCATCCTGTTCACCGGCCCAATTGAGTAAAACCCCTCCCATTGGGCCGGGAGGACGCAGAGGCTGGGGCCGTGAGACCACCCGCTCTAGGACTGGCAGCTGGGGTGGCCCAGCCGGACTGGAGCCCAGAGCTCCCGCCTGGGCCCCAAAACTGTGTGACCCCGCCCTCTGGGAGGACAGCGGTTATTCATCCCTCTGGCCCCAGGAGCCCCACCTCTGCCTGCACTGAGCCCCGGACCAGCAGAACTGGCAGAACTTCCAGCCCCGGGCCCTGCCCACAGCCCCCTGCAGACTGGATCCTCGGCAGGCCAGGGGCCGCTGCCCTGCCCACCCAGGCCGCAGGCTGTCCCTCCAATCCCCAGCAGGACTCAGGCGGGGCAGCTCTCACTCCCAGGGCAGCCCTGCACAGTTACCAGGGGAAACCCACCACTTTAAGGCTGAGGTCGACGGGTGTCCTTCCCCACCTTCTCTTTGACCCGGTGGAGGAGGTGGAAGGGAACCCAGGCAGGCCAGTGGCCGAGAGCTGCTCCCGGGATGGAAGGCTTCCAGGGGCATGAGTTTGCTTGGGTGCCTATAACAGAGTACCTGAGACCGGGTGGCTTGAACCCCAGGAATGTGCTCTCTCACCCTGGAGGCTGTGAGCTGCGAGATGTACAAACGTGAGAATTGGACCATGAAGAAGGCTGAGCGCCAAAGAACTGATGTTTTTGAACTGTGGTGCTGGAGAAGACTTTTAAGAGTCCCTTGGACTGCGAGGAGATCCAACCAGTCCATCCTAAAGGAGATCAACCCTGAATATTCTTTGGAAGGCGTGATGCTGAAGCTGAAGCTCCAATACTTTGGCCACCTGATGCGAAGAGCTGACTCGCTGAATAAAGATCCTGGTGCTGGGAAAGATTGACGGCAGGAGAAGGGGATGGCAGAGGATGAGATGGTTGGATGGCATCACCCACTCAATGGACATGAATTTGAATAAGCTCCGGGAGACAGTGAAGGACAGGGAAGCCTGCAGAACTGCAGTCCGCGGGGTGGGAAAGATCAGACACAACTTAGTGATTAAACAACAACGACCCCAGAGGCTGGACGTCCAGCTCAGGGTGTGGGCAGGGCTGGTCCCCAGAGGTGGCTCCCAAGCTGGACGACAGCCTTCTTCCCCCACATCTGTCCTCCTTGCAGGCCGTGTCCTGATCTCTTCCTAGAAGGACGACTCACATTAGCTGAGTTCGCCCGAAAATGAAAGTGACTTTGTCTCCTCTTTAAAGGCCCTTTCACCAAAGACAGCCACATCCAGAAGTGCTGGGGGTCAAGGTTCGGCGTGTGAATCTGCGTGGGGGCATCAGTCACCCAGGACACCTTGCCGTCGCCGTCTGCCGGCCTTTGAGGAAGCCCGGGGTGGGGGCTGTCTGTTCTCCAGCACAGTAGGGGCATTCTGAGGCCGGTGGGGTGGGCAGCACCCTGTCCGGCGGGAGGAGCCTGAGTGGCGGCTCCCGTGCCTGCCGCTCCAGCCTGGCTGGCGGACAGCCTCGCTCCTCCTGCACTCGGAGCCGAGCGCCTGGGCTGGGATGTGTCCACACCGGGCCAGGGAGTGGGGGGCGGAGAGGAGCCAAGGGGGCGCCTGGACAACAGCAGCGACCTGAGACGCAGCTGCCCCCGCCCCTGCCAGGCTCCCTCCACCTCTTCTCTCCCCGTCACGCTGGCACAGCTCACTCTTCCCGAGGAGAAGCCCCGGGCTGCAGGCAGATGCGCCGAGGTCCCTGTGACAAGCGTGGGCGCGGCTGGTGCAGCCTGCACCATGGGGGGAGCCGGGCCTCCAAACGTGCCTCTGCCTGCATCTCCTCCCAGGGGGCCTGGCCCCAGCATCCCGGGCCGGTCCAGGCCCCAGCCTGTGCTCCACAGGGTGTGCTGGGTGAACCCGAGGCCGGGTAGGGAAAGAGGCACCACAGGAAACCAGGAGCCGGGGCTCCGGTCCTGGTGGTCACCCTGCTTTCCAGGGCTGCAGGATCCTCCTAGAATCCCAGGGGCTTTCTCCACTGGTTTCCCCATGGAGCCCTCTCCTCTATGCCAGAACTTCCACACCTCCGAGAAGTGAAGGCCTCTCCCACCAGCCAGCTTGGAATCCAGCAGAGGGCAGGGGCTGTTCCCTCCCAGAGTGCCCAACCACCACTCGCAGCCCTGCACCTGCAGACCAGCCAGGACTCAGCTGCTGGCATGGTCCAGACCCAGCACTCCGGTCTGCCCGAGGCTGGAGCTCTTCGTGACTGCAGAGCATCAACCCAGGGCCAGGACGCAGGGTTCTCGGCAGTCAGGGAGCTGCCCTCCATCGGGGGCAGGGATAGGGACGGGCAGCCTGATGTCAGGGGTGCCCGCAGCAGAGGCACCCTTGACCGGCTGGCGTGGGGTGGCTGAGTCAGGCCTGGCAGCTCCTCGCGGCGTGGCCCGCCCCTGCTCCCCGTGGCACAGCTGTTTCCATGTCATGCCCACTCTATTCCTATCCAGGGCCAAGCGAACTTGACGAAATAACAGGACTTCAGGCAAAATAACCCATGACAGAGAGCCTGGGCTCTGGACACTGAGGGCAAGTTTGCAGTTATTCAGACAGTGGGATGTGGATCCACCCTTCTCCGCCTCAGACTGGGTGGACAGGTCACCCTCCTGGAGATGTTTTGCAGGCAGAGGTTGAGCTCTCAGCCCAGAAGAATGTCAGTTGGAAAAATCCCTATTGACTCTCGTAAAGAGCTCTCTGTGTAAACGAGGCCAGCGCACCATTGCTCAGGGGTAAAGGGCACGTAGGCTGCCTGGGGTGGCGTCTGCTGAACCTGGGGATCTCATACTTCTTTCCCTGCCAGCCCGAATGGGACCCCTCCTCGGGAGGTCAAAGGCAGAGGTGTCCCTGGAGCTCAGAGCCAAGTGCCCCAGGCGTTCAGTGCTGCCTCGGACCTCAGCTTCCCGTCTGGAAAATGGGTCAGAGAGACTCTTTCACAGAAACCTGTGTGATTGCCTTTGTGGGTGAGGCAGGGTCTGTTCCGGGCACAGAGCCGGAACATGTGCTCACCTTCAGGGTCAGAGTCTCAGAGGGCATAAGGCCCTGGCCCGTGAGTGGAGGTGTTGAGCAGAGGTGACTAGGGGCCAGTGTCTGAGGACTCCCACATCCGGGGTGGGGGCTCTGTCAGGAGCTGACACGGAAGCTCAGGCCCCAGGGTCCCAGAGAAGTCGCTCAGGGCCTGCTGCCACCTCTCCAGGGTGCCCTCCCTGGAAGTTCCCGCCAGCGGAGGGAACGCAGGAGCGCGGGCCCAGAGGAAGGCTCATGGGGCTGCACTGCTGGGGCAGGGCTGGGCAGAGAGTGCAGGGCCTGGGGGCCCGCTGGGAGTCTGGACTCTCCCCAAGGAGAAAGGGCCAAGTAGGGGTTTCAGGAGGAGAAGGCTACATCAGAGTCATGTTCTGGAAAGATCCCTGACTGCAGGGTGGAGAACTGCTCAGAGAGGCCAGAACCAAATCAAGCTGGAAGCGGGAGGGAGGGGAGGCGGGGGCTGGGATTCACCTGGACTTGCCAGGAGCCCAGGGCCCAGCCAGGAAGCCAGTCAAGTGCCCTCGCTGTGGGCTCTGCTGGCTGCAGAAAGTGTGTGCAGGGCCCATCACCCCGAAGGGGCCCCCGCACCCCAGCTCCTGCCCGTCCACCGATGGGAGGGTGAAGTTCTCCCACGCAGGGGTCCTCAACCCACAAGGGCTGGGCCACACTTAGTTCTCCACGCAAACACCCGCTTCTCATGCATCCCTCCACGGCCGCCTCCAAGGCCCCGTTCACCTGGCCCCTGGCTCTTCATCCGCTGTGTCCGGTGAGGACTCACGGGCCACCGCCCCATTTCACAGGTGAGGGCGCCACGCCCTGAGAGGGGCCCACAGACCCGTGCCTTCTGCCTCCCTGGTCTCCGCCCACCGGGCTCCCCGCACGGCACCCTCTACCGCTCAGCGATCAGAGGCAAATGCTCTCTCCTTCCCAGGAGCAGGGCTGCCTGCTCTTCAAAACATCCCGGCCACGGGGCATGCCCACAGGGCCCCCTCCTCCACCTCTGCCGCAGGTGCAGGCCAGGAGGATGTGGGGCAAGGAGACTGGAGCCTGAGTGGCCCGAGCCCCTCTCCACACGGCCCCGGGACAGCTGCGCCCAAAGGCCGCGCCTCTGCCACCTGAACAACAGGGTAGCAACTTCATGAGTTCCTGTGCGGCTTCTTCGTTTTAACTGAAAGAAAATCAACTATATTTCAGTTTTAAATAGGAAGTCACACAGGAATTCATAAGGTGAAAACAAAAGTCTGTCTCTAATGATAGGGAATGTGCCTTAGCCCTGTGAATAAACACATTAATTAATCTCTTAAAAGTAAACAAACAAACAAGAGCTTGGAGCAGTGGACGGAGAACCTGCCGTGTTTTTCATGTCCCGAGAGCAAGGTCCCCTCTGGCAGGAGCCTCGGCAGGAACAAGGCAGCCGGCGAGCGGACAGACACGGGCAGAGCCCTGCGCGTGGGGGCACGTTGCCCAGGGATGCCCAGCGCTGCCTCGGCGGTACTGCTGTTTTTTCCAGTAGGTCCTAGCTTGGTTTTCATTTTTACCATGAAATCAATATTTTTAATGGAAATGGCTCCCAGATAAGATTTTCTTCCATAAGAGGAAATATAAGGGAATATAGAATTTAGAATGAGTGTCCCAAAGCAGAGTTCAACGCAGACACTGAATTCATTTGCTCCTCCAATCTTTGAGCTCAAGTCTCTGAACTGAGCAGTTGGGAGGCTTCAAGTGACTTGGGGTTCCAGCGGGGGGTGCTTTAGACAATGTTGGTGGGAACTGACCCAGCAGCTGCACCCCCTTCTTTAACCGTCACTCACTCACACTGAGCACCCCCAATTCACAGGTGAGCTTTCAGACTCGGAGCACTTAGAAATGGACCCCAGGGCCCATAAGCCCCCGAGTGGAGGAGCCAGGATCCACCATCCACCCCAGGACGTGTGCCTACTCCCTGCTGCCCCCCAGCAGAAATCATGCCCACAGACCCACACAGACCCTCAGGGCCGGGAAGGGAAGGGTGCAGAGCTGCCTATGGGGGCCCCGGGCGGGTCTGGCTGTGTGGTGCTGGCAGTGGCCCCCGAAGGCACGCCCATCCTCTGATGCCCAGAACCTGGACTGTGACCTTATTTGGGAAAAGAGTCTGTGCAGATGCTCTCTAGTTAAGGCCCTTGAGATAAGGAGATCTCTCGGTTTAGCCCTGAAGTCCATCAAGCGTCCTTAGAAGAGGAAGACAGAGGGAGATTGGAAACAGATGCGCAGAGATGCGATAGGAAGACGAGGCGGGGCTGGAGAGACGCAGCCACTGGCCGAGGAACATCTGGGCTCGGCGGAAGGGATGAAGGTCCCTCCCTCGGAGCCTCCGGAAGGAGCTCGGCCTGCAGGCCCCTCGACCCTGCGCTTCTGGCCTCCAGAACCGGGGGAGCGGCAGCCTCTGTGGTTTCGCCACGTGGCTTGTGGTCGTTTGCTATGACAACCACCGGACTCTGAGGCACCGGTCTGCTGAGGCCCGGATGGCCAGGCCCAGAGCGTGGGGCACCTGGAGCGGGCTCGAGGGGAGGGGGCAGACCAGGAGGCAGGTCTGGCTCAAGGCCAGGCCCCTCAGCTGTCCTGGCCCGGTGGCACTTGTCCTCTTGCTGGGCCAAAGGGGTGGGTCTGGTAGAGGGTGCTGGGGGGGTTGCCACACCAGGCTGGGCTCTGAAAGGCAGGGCTGGGAGAGGGCCTTACTCCAGTGATGAACGTCCTTATAAGAGATCACAGAGGCAGAGATCGGGCCGATGCGGCCACAAGCCCGTGGATGCCTGGAGCTGCCCGCAGCTGCAGGAGGCAGGAGGGCCCCTCCCCAGGGACCGCGGGGCCCTGCGACACCGCAGTTCAGACTCAGCCTCCAGAACTGGGAGCTCCCCGCCTCCCCCGGTCGCTGGTGCTTCTCACAGCAGCTATTCTGTTGCTGTTCAGTAGGTGCACGCCAGGCCTCCCAGTCCTCCACCATCTCCCGGAGCTCACTCAAACTCACGTCCCTTGAGTCAGTGATGCCATCCAATCATCCATCTCATCCTCTGTCATCCCCTTCTCCTCCTGCCCTCAGTCTTTCCCAGTATCAGGGTCTTTTCCAACAAGTCAACTTTTCATTAGGAGGCCAAAGTATTGGAGCTTCAGCTTCAGCATCAGTCCTTCCAAAGAATATTCAGGGTTGATCTTTAGGATGGACTGGTTGGATCTCCTTGCAGTCCAAGAGACTCTCAAGAGTCTTCTCCAACATCACAGTTCAAAAGCATCAGTTCTTCGGCGCTCAGCCTTCTTCACAGTCCAACTCTCAAATCCATACACGACCACGGGAAAAACCATAGCTTTGACCACACGGACTTTTGTCGGCAATGTGATGTCTCTACTAGAAATGAATAAATCAGGCAAGTTAGGCTCCCCATGCCCCCATCAGAGACCCAAAACTCAAAGATATGGGAGACCAGCTGACTCCCACCAGACCGGGGTTAATGTGGAACCCACCTGCCCAGTGCCCGGCCCATCGGTGACACCTCGGCCTTGCCAACCTGCTTGGCTCAGAAAATGCTGGCTCTGCAGCCCAGCGTGCCAGGACCATCCATCCTGCACTCACTTCCCACCTCCCAGCCTAGGAAAATGCAGCCTCTATGCCAAGGAAAATGAGACAGAATGTGTAGGGAGCTAATGAGACCCTGGGCTCAGGCAACTCCGGGCCGCTCCCCTCAGGGGGCACTTCCATTCTCAGGGGCACCCCGCCAAGGCCCCTGCCCACTTCGGAATTTCCCCTTTGAAGCCCATGGGCCTGAGCCAGTTTGGAACACAGGGCCCGGCTCCTTGCAGGAGAATGAAGGCAGCGGGCCGACGGCAAAGACTGGCGTCGACTGGGTTCTCTTTATTTTTGTCAACAAGGAGATTTGTCTTAATGGGAACCAGCAGTGGGGCTGCAGCTTCCCACCCCTGCGGGTCTCAGCAGCAGCGGCCCGGCTCCCCACTCCAGGCAGGACACCTGTGAGTTCTGTGGGCAGGGCTGTGCGGCAGGGGCACCTGGGGAGAGGGGTCCCTGGTCGGCTCCATCCCTCTCTCCCTGCCGGGGGCTCCCAGAGCCACCCCTTGGGCTGCCCCTTCCCTGCACTGATCCCAGGGACAGACGCTGACTCTTGTTCCTGACTCGTGAGGCAGGGAGGTACCGCAAAGGGACCTGCTCCTGGGCGGGGTGGGGCCTGCACATCTTGGCTGAGCTATTCAACCTCTCCGAGCCTCAGGTTGCTCATCTGTACCATGCGAGCCTCACGGGCTTTCCTGAGGATTCGATGGGAGAGAACCACCGGCTGGCCTGGAGGCAGGGGTGCCTGGCCCGTGCCCGCTGCCGTCACTCAGACTCTGGTCTGGATCGGGGAGAGTCCAACGGCGGGCCCTTGGGGCACATTTGCTTCTAAATGGGCCAAAATGCAAACCTCGGACACTCAGAGCTCTAGACCCCGGAGTAATTCTCAGGCTCTTAGAAGCCCCTGCCCCACCACCCCAGGGCCCAGGCCACCCAGGCCACCTCGCCGTTACCTCTGCAGACCCCGAAGGATCTAATCTGCACCCTGACTGTTTCCCCCGAGGCCTCTCTTCTTGCCAGGTATGAGCAGAGGGAGGAGGTGGGCTAGAGCTGGCTTGTGCCAGCCTGCCGCAGCCAGGCACGGGCTTCTTGGAACCAGCCGCAGTGGGAGGATTTACTCCCCTGTCGCTGCGGTGGCTTTGTAGTCTCTCAGTCGTGTCCGACTCTGTGACCCCATGAACTGGAGCCCACCAGGCTCCTCCGTCCTTGGGATTCCCCAGGGGAGAACACTGGGGCGGGCTGCCGTTCCTTCTCCAGGTATCTTCCCGGCCCAGGGATCAAACCCGCGTCCCTTGCACTGACACCGGATTCTTTACCACTGAGCCCCCACAGAAACCCCTTTACACCGTGGAAACGGGCAAACGCTGCGGAGCGAGGCTTTTCCCTCATACTCAGCCATTAGACATTGAGCACCATCCGAACGGTTCCCCCCAAGTGGCTCTCTGACCTTTATCTACTTCCTCGAGGCCTGGGTGGTGGCTGGCATCTCCCCCAGAAGCTTTCAGTGATGTCTCGGGCATTCAGGGGAGGCTGGGCGGGCAGATATTTCCCTTATCCATTTTAAAAGCTCAGATTTCCTGTGGGGTGGCCATCTGCTTTCTGAAGAAGCTGTCTTTTCTAAACAGCTGTCCTCAGATATTTGAAGGGCTGTCATGTGGAAAAGGAGCCATTCCATATGGGCTGAGACCAGAAACGCCACTGGACAGATGCGGGGGGGTTGGGGGGGAGTTTTTCCTGTCTCTCCAGAAATGCCTTAGAGCCACAGGGCGCCTTCCCAGGGCTTGTCTCGTCTGCATGCGTGCATGCGTGCTAAGCCTCCAGTCGCCACTGATGCTCTGCAACCCTATGGACTGAAGGCCACCGGTCTCTGCCATCCCTGGGGCTCTCCAGGCAAGAATGCTGGAGTGGGGTGCCATACCCTCCTCCAGGGGACCTTCCCGACCCAGGGATCGAACCTGGGTCACATTATGTCTCCTGCATTGGCAGGCGGGTTCTTTACCAGCAGTGCCACCTGGGAAACCCCTCAAAACCCAGCTCACTTTCATGTGAGTGAATCCCTCCTGAGCCCACTCACCGGGCGTGTGCAGCTCCTCCGGCTTTAATCACCCAGATGTCCTCCCAATAACAGGGAACACACACACAGCTCTTTGCACGGGCCTACCCTGTAGCAAAAGCTGAAACTCCAGTACTTTGGCCACCTCACGCAAAGAGTTGACTCATTGGAAAAGACTCTGATGCTGGGAGGGATTGGGGACAGGAGGAGAAGGGGACGACTGAGGATGAGATGGCTGGATGGCATCACGGACTCGATGGACGTGAGTCTGAGTGAACTCCAGGAGTTGGTGATGGGCAGGGAGGCCTGGCGCGCTGCGATTCATGGGGTCGCAAAGAGTCGGACACGACTGAGCGACTGAACTGAACTGAACTGAACTGAACTGAACCCTGTAGCAAGAATTCGATGCCTGGTGACCAAGAGACCCCTGCTCTGCATCAAACCACAGCGCTTCAAAGGTGAACGGGCTCCTGGAGGTGGGTTTTGTGCCAGGGTTGCCACTCAGCGAGCCCTGAGCTGGCACTGAGCACCTACTGCTCTGACCTGTGGAGGAGGTCCCCGTCCCTACCCCAAACCCCACCTGAAGAGGGCACCCTGGACCCAGGAGGCTCCTGGTCTCCTGTCCCCTGCCCTCGGGGTGGGGGGCGGGGTCTGGGGTTGCATTTCCCAGCAACCGACTGACAGGCTCTCTTTCAGACCATCAGCTGGACACCCCAGACACAGCGTACCCTGCCCTATTTTGTTTCCTCTTTAAATGAATTAAAATGCTCACTATGGATTGACAGCTGTGCTGACTGAGGGTCTCAGGGCAAGGAACAGTGACTGCATTTGTTCACATCGATCTAAAGTTAGTGTCTTGGGAAAAAGATGGAGACGACCCGCTGAATGATGACTCTTTCCTTCTGTTTGCTCGTTGTTTGCAGTTCAGACAGTGCTTTCAAACACACGCTTTCCTTTGCCCCCTGTGAGAAGCTCACGAAGAGTAAAGGAAACCTTGGAAGCCAAGTCTTGCCCCAGATCATAGCATGTGTGTGACAAAGCCCAGGAGAGAGCCCTGCTCCCCCAGCCGCCAGCTCAGGTTTCGCTTCCATGGGAAATGGCTGTGCCAAGACGCGAAAATGAGGACGTGGTCTAAGGAATAGGTCCTGAGAACAGAGGGTCTGGTACCTGCCAGGCACTGTTGGGAGTACTTGAGACACAAATTCCTATTTTATTTTTGCAACAAATCCTGAAACACGGATGCTGTTGCCTCCGAGGCTTAGGGAAGGGAAGGGGACATCCAGGCTGGACTTTGGGCCAAGTCTTCCCAGGCCCACCCTGTGCTTTCAGGCCCCCATCTTTTACCCGAATGCCCTCGCTGCTTACACCCCTGCTGCTTCCCGTCCCTGCCGAGAGCACCTACTGGGGAGCCTGTGTTCCTTGATCTGAAGGGAGACGTAGGCTTGTGTGCAGACACCCACGGGGGTGTGAATTTGAGAGGCTGCTGAATCTGTTTGAAAAGTGTCCACTTTCAAGGCAGGAGGCTCTGTGGGCTCAACCATTGCCTGACCTTCTCTTGGTTCCCTTCTTTGAGATGAGACTCACTGCTCCACAAAGACTCCACATAGCCCAGGCCCGCGCACCCCCACCTCAGCCCCCAGGCTGAGTGAGTCAACCAGCGGGAAAGCCCCATGCACCCTAAGTGATGACCAGCTGCACTGGGGGAGGGGGCTGGGAGCTGGGTGTCAGAGACACCGAGACAGCTTCTGTCCTCTGCGGAGACACAGGTTTCAGTGAACGTCCCCAGATGCATCTCATACTCCAGCCCTCCTGGCAGACCAGCTGGTGAGTAAGGAGCTCAGAGTCATGCCGCTCTTAAGGTGTGGACCCAGGGCCAGGAGAGGCTTGTTTGGGGTTATGCAGGACACATACGCAGGACTTCCCTGGAGGCTCAGTGGCAAAGAACCCACCTGCAACGCAGGAGACCTGGGCTGGGAAGACCGCCTGGAGAAGGGAACCACTCCAGGATTCGCGCCTGGAGGGTTCCATAGACAGAGGAGACTTGTGGCCTGAGGTCACGAGAGTTGGACACGGCTGAGTGACCAACATGCACACAGGACACAGGATAGAGTCAAGCTGAGCAGAGTCCCAGAAAAGGCTTGGTGCGGCCTTCCTGAGACCTCATCGTGGACGGAACGGGGCTTCTGGAATGCCAAGGAGGCTTCTGGAAAGTAGGCGGTGCTTCGCGCCTGCCGCAGGAGGTAGACCAGACGGCCAGACGGTTCTTTGATTCCATTCTTCCTCAGGGGTTTTGGAGGCTTCTCTTTTCAGTCCTGAAGACTCTTTCTGAGAGAATTTGAAGACCCAGACGTAAAACAGCTGACTCTTTTATTCCTACACCTCAGTGAACATCTTTGAATAGTCTGATAGACAGACTGACAAACTCCTGCCTGGAAATGCTGGCTGGTGTCACGACCCTGAGCAATTCACTGACCCCTCTGACCCTGAGCTTCTGCCTCCTGGGTCCTGGTGATGAAGTGGGATAACACACACTGGGAGCGCCTCCTCTGCAAGCACAGCACACGCACTCTGCAAGTCTTGGCTGTAAAGTCCATGCCTGACCAGCTCGGCCGTCTCAGAACTGTGCTGTGCCATTAACTGGCCAGAACGTGGCCACTTAAATATCAATTTAAAATTCATCGAAAGGAAATAAAATGTGAAATTCGGTTCCTCTGTCCCACTAGACACGATGCATGTGTCCGATGGCCACGGGCAGCCTTTAGCCACAAATGGCAGATACAGAACTTCCCGTCAGCGCGCCGAGTTCTTCTGGACTTTAGACAGTGTTGGTCCAGAGCCTCCACAGCCCACAATCAGCTAGAACATGGGTTCAAAACACAGATATGTGTGCTCCTCGCCCGGAGATGCTGACAAGAGGGACCCAGGATCTCCACGCATGAACAGCTGCTGAGTGATTCTGATAAGCACGAGGCCTTCCCCAATGGCTCAGCGGGTAAAGCGTCTGCTGGCAAAGTGGGAGACACAGGAGAACAGATTTGATTTCTGGGTAAGGAAGATCCCCTAGAGGAGGAAATGGCAACCCATCCCAGTATTCTTCCCTCAAAATATCCCTTGGACAGAGGAGCCTGGCGGGCCACAGTCCCTGGGGTCACAAAGAGTCGGACACAGACAGAAACTAACAGATACCCCGCCTCGAGCCCGTGAGGCCACTGAGGCCCAGCATCTTGGCAAAACCCCAAAGCTGGTGAAGAGGCTTCCCATGCATGGGGCTTTGCTCCAGGGTCTCTCACTTGTGTCCATCATCCGCTGAGCAGCCCAGTTGGCCCCAAAGGCTCAATCCATTCTCCATCTGCATCTCTGAGGCCTCCATGTCTGCCAGGTGGAAGGGACACACACCCTGGGCTCCCTCGGCCTCTCCAAACTGTGGTCTGCTGCGCTCTGGGTAAAGAGCAATACAGCTGCTCATCTCGACGTTAAAACCAGTGGCTCAGAAACCCTGTAATTGTCAGAGAGCCCGCGTGTGAGCCCAATCCACTGAAAAATGTCCTCAGCCCTCCAGAATGTTTTAATGGAAACAGCTTTCCAAAGGACGGAGAACCAGCCAGGGAGCCAAAAACTAGTTTCTTAAAAATGACTCATGTGCTGTTGGCCCGAGCCCGGCCCTCGGCCTCTGCGCGGCTGATGCTGACTCGTATCCATTCAGAGTCTGTAAAATCTGCCCTGGATTCACTTGAGTTCTGGGAAATCCATCAGCAGGACCCAGAGGAGGGCTCCGAGTTACAGTGCCAGCCCTCCCCCTCTGGCCAGCCATCCCTGAGAACCTGTCCTCCGTTACCTGGAGCCCCCAGTGGCCTCCTGTCCAAAGTCAGCCTCTCTCACGTGATCTCGTGCTGATTCCACGTGATGTCAGATGGCTCTGGGCCCCCATTCAGTCATCGGGGAGCTGAGGCTCGGTGGCCTGGGCCGGGTTTGGCACGAGGTCTTGCTCTTCTACAAAGCATGGGCCCTGCTTTCAGGGGCTCAGTTGGCAGCTCCCTATGCTGACCCCAAGAGCTCCTTGCTGGAAGCTTGTCCAAAGTGGTGTGTCAGCTCGGAGGGGACTGAGGCTAACTCCAGGAGGAGGAGGCAGGAGGGAGGTGGGAGGGAGGCAGGAGGGAGGCCAGGGGGAGGCCGGAGGGAGGCCAGAGGGAGCCCAGCTCTCAGAAGCAAGAGGACCAGGGAAGCCCCAGTTGTAGGCAAAGCACAGACAGCTTCCAGGCTGGGGCTGGGGGCCGGGCGGCTGATGGGGGCACAGAGGGCCTGGTCTGCCACCCGTTACCCAGTTTTGAAGCCGTGCAGCTCCGTCTGGGACTCGAACTCACGGTCTTTAAACTGAGAATCGCACGTTTGACCTCAGGACTTAATGAAGCTCCGGCTCTTCATGTCTCGTCGCAGAGAGAATTCAACGAGAGACCAGGTGATGAGTAAGAGGTGCATTTATCTAGAGAGAAACACATTCCGCAGGCAGAGTGTGGGCCCTTGCAGAAGGCGAGAGGTCCTGAGACACGGGCTGGTTACTTTTATGGGGCAGAAGGCGAGAGGTCCTGAGAGGCGGGCTGGTTGCTTTTATGGGCTGGGTGATTCCACGGGCTGGCGAGGGCGAGGATTATTCCAGCTCTTTGGGGGAGGGGCCAGGATTTCCAGGAGGCGCGTCACCACCCGCTGTTCGGCCTTCGACAGTCAGCCTCAGGACAGTCGCAGGGCCCACGGATGTGTGGCGTAGCCTTCTCTGATGTGTTCCATCGAGCGTGTACTGAGGCTCAAGGTCCCCTGGAAGTCAGTCAGACCTTCCATCTTGGACCCAGTTGGTTCTAACCAGTTTCTGTCGCATCCTATGGCTTCGTTGTTTGTTAAAGTTTAGTCACTCAGTCGTGTCCGACTCTTTGCAACCCCATGGACTGCAGCCCGCCAGGCTCCTCTGTCCACGGGGTTCCCAGGCGAGAGCGCTGGAGAGGCTGCCC
Source organism: Budorcas taxicolor (assembly GCF_023091745.1). Classification (NCBI taxonomy): domain Eukaryota; kingdom Metazoa; phylum Chordata; class Mammalia; order Artiodactyla; family Bovidae; genus Budorcas; species Budorcas taxicolor. Next base: position 164,375,327 of record NC_068920.1, on the reverse strand, counting down.
TTTCCAGGTCCTATGGCTGCATCGCCCTTTTTACAGTCATGTCCTTCTCCCTCCCTTCCTGTTTCACCTTCTCTCCCCCAGCTTCATTAAAATGAACCAAAATCACACACTAGCTTCCTTGTGAGCCCTGCTCCTCAGGGTGAGCACGGAGCTGGCACCACAGAGGGCTTGGGGCTGTCCAACCCAGGCAGCACTCCCAGAGGCAGGGAGCAGCCCGTCACACCCCAGTCTCAGTGCTCCCAATCCAGCTAGAGGGTCTGGCTCCCAGCTCCATCATGAGCGCTCACGCTGATGCAGGCCTGGCCTGATGACGCACACTGCAATCAGGTTTCTTTACAGCCTCAGCCCCGCCGACATCTGGGACCAGATAATTCTCTGGTGTAGCGGTCCTGTGTGCCCTAGGAGGTTTGGCAGCACCCTGGCCCTGTACCCACAAATGCTGGTAGCCTCCACCCATTCACAGAAAAACGACCATCTAGAGGCCTTGTCACATGTCCCCGGGGGCAAAGCAGTCCTGGTTGAGAACCACTGATACCCAGGGATCTGGGGTCCTTGGCCGCTTTATCCTGCCTTGAGCTGTTTGCACAGGTGTCTCTTATGCACCTGGGGGAGAGTAATCATTACTGTTAGCAGATGCTCACAGATGCGGACAGAATGTGGTCCACTGGAGAAGGGAATGGCAAACCACTTCAGTATTCTTGCCTTGAGAACCCCATGAACAGTATGAAAAGGCAAAATGATAGGACACTGAAAGAGGAACTCCCCAGGTCGGTGGGTGCCCAATATGCTACTGGAGCTCAGTGGAGAAATAACTCCAGAAAGAATGAAGGGATGGAGCCAAAGCAAAACCAACACCCAGCTGTGGATGTGACTGGTGATAGAAGCAAGGTCTGATGCTGTAAAGAGCAATATTGCATAGGAACCTGGAATGTTAGATCCATGAATCAAGGTAAATTAGAAATGGTCAAACAGGAGATGGCAAGAGTGAATGTCAACATTCTAGGAATCAGCAAACTAAAATGGACTGGAGTGGGTGAATTTAACTCAAATGACCGTTATATCTACTATTGTGGGCAGGAATCCCTCAGAAGAAATGGAGTAGCCATCATGGTCAACAAAAGAATCTGAAATGCAGTACTTGGATGCAGTCTCAAAAATGATAGAATGATCTCTGTTTTTCTCCAAGGCAAACCATTCAATATCACAGTAATCCCAGTTTATGCCCCAATCAGTAACGCTCAAGAAGCTGAACGGTTCTATGAAGACCTACAAGACCTTTTAGAACTAACATCCCCCCAAAATGTCCTTTTCATTGCAGGGGACTGGAATGCAAAAGTAGGAAGTCAAGAAACACCTGGAGTAACAGGTAAATTTGGCCTTGGAATATGGAATGAAGCAGGGCAAAGGCTAATAGAGTTTTGCCAAGAGAACGCACTGGTCATAGCAAACACCCTCTTCCAACAACACAAGAGAAGATTCTACACATGAACATCACCAGATGGTCAACACTGAAATCAGATTGATTATATTCTTTGCAGCCAAAGATGGAGAAGCTCTATACAGTCAACAAAAACAAGACCAGGAGCTGACTGTGGCTCAGATCAGGAACTCCTTATTGCCAAATTCAGACTCAAATTGAAGGAAGTAAGGAAAACCACTAGACCATTCAGGTATGACCTAAATCAAATCCCTTATGATTATACAATGGAAGTGAGGAATAGATTTAAGGGTCTAGATCTGATAGACAGAGTGCCTGATGAACTATGGAATGAGGTTTGTGACATTGTACAGGAAACAGGGATCAAGACCATCCCCATGGAAAAGAAATGCAAAAAAGCAAAATGGCTGTCTGGGGAGGCCTTACAAATAGCTGTGTAAAGAAGAGAAGTGAAAAGCAAAGGAGAAAAGGAAAGATATAAGCACCTCAATGCAGAGTTCCAAAGAATAGCAAGAAGAGATAAGAAAGCCTTCCTCAGTGATCAATGCAAAGAAATAGAGGAAAAGAACAGAATGGAAAAGACTAGAGATCTCTTCAAGAAGATTAGAGTCACCAAGGGAACATTTCATGCAAAGATGGGCTCAATGAAGGACAGAAATGGTATGGACCTAACAGAAGCAGAAGATATTAAGAAGAGGTGGCAAGAATACATAGAAGAACTGTACAAAAAAGATCATCACGACCCAGATAATCACGATGGTGTGATCACTCACCTAGAGCCAGACATCCTGGAATGTGAAGTCAAGCGGGCCTTAGAAAGCATCACTACAAACAAAGCTAGTGGAGGTGATGGAATTCTGGTTGAGCTATTTCAAATCCTGAAAGATGATGCTGTGAAAGTGCTGCACTCAATATGCCAGCAAATTTGGAAAACTCAGCAGTGGCCACAGGACTGGAAAAGGTCAGTTTTCATTCCAATCCCAAAGAAAAGCAATGCCAAAGAAGGCTCAAACTACTGCACAATTGCAGTCATCTCACACGCTAGTAAAGCAATGCTCAAAATTCTCCAAGCCACACTTCAGCAATATGTGAACCGTAAACTTCCAGATGTTTAAGCTGGTTTTAGAAAAGGCAGAGGAACCAGAGATCAAATTGCCAACATCCGCTGGATCATGGAAAAAGCAAGAGAGTTCCAGAAACACATCTATTTCTGCTTCATTGACTATGGCAAAGCCTTTGACTGTGTGGATCACAATAAACTGTGGAAAATTCTGAGAGAGATGGGAATACCAGACCATCTGACCTGTCTCTTGAGAAACGTGTACGCAGGTCAGTCAGCAACAGTTAGAACTGGACATGGAGCAACACACTGGTTCCAAATTGGAAAAGGAGTACATCAAGGCTGTATATTGTCACCCTGCTTATTTAACTTATATGCAGAGTACATCATGAGAAACGCTGGGCTGGGAGAAGCACAAGCTGGAATCAAGATTGCCAGGAGAAATATCAATAACCTCAGATATGCAGATGACACCACCCTTATGGCAGAAAGTGAAGAGGAACTGAAAAGGCTCTTGATGAAAGTGAAAGAAGAGAGTGAAAAAGTTGGCTTAAAGCTCAACATTCAGAAAACAAAGATCATGGCATCTGGTCCCATCACTTCATGGGAAATAGATGGAGAAACAGTGGAAACGGTGGCTGACTTTATTTTTTGGGGCTCCAAAATCACTGCAGATGGTGATTGCAGCCATGAAATTAAAAGAGGCTTACTCCTTGGAAGGAAAGTTATGACCAACCTAGATAGCATATTAAGAAGCAGAGACATTACTTTGCCCACAAAGGTCCATTTAGTCAAGGCTATGGTTTTTTCAGTGGTCATGTATGGATGTAAGAGTTGGACTGTGAAGAAAGCTGAGCGCCGAAGAATTGATGCTTTTGAACTGTGGTGCTGGAGAAGACTCTTGAGAGTCCCTTGGACTGCAAGGAGATCCAACCAGTCCATCCTAAAGGAGATCAGTCCTGGGTGTTCATTGGAAGGACTGATGCTGAAGCTGAAGCTCCAATACTTTGGCCACCTGATGGGAAGAGTTGACTCATTGGAAAAGATCTGATGCTGGGAGGGATTGAGGGCAGGAGGAGAAGGGGACGACAGAGGATGAGATGGCTGGATGGCATCACCAACACGATGGACATGAGTTTGAGTGAACTCTAGGAGATGGTGATAGACAGGGAGGCCTGGTGTGCTGCAATTCATGGGGTCGCAGAGAGTCGGACACGACTGAGTGACTGAACTGAACTGAGCAGATGCTCGCAGTGTCCACAGCCCTTCGTGGTTCAGAGCACCAGGAACTCTCCCTGCAAAGGGTTAGACGGTGAATGCGTGCAGCTTTGTCGGCCAAAGGGCGTTTGTTGAAGCTCCTCAGCTGGTGGTTATAGGGTGAAAGCATTCGCAGACAATAATTAATAATTCATAGACAATAATAAATAATAATGGCATCACTGACTCAATGGACATGAGTTTGAGCAAGCTCTGGGAGTTGGTGATGGACAGGGAAGCCTGATGTGTTGCAGTCCATGGGTTCTCAAAGAGTCGGACACAACTGAGGGACTGAGCTGAATTGAACTGAATTAATGATGGGTATGGCTGTTTCCAGCGAAAATTTGCTTATGGGCCCTGATGTTCAAATTTCGTATACTTTTTTCATGTCATAAAACAGTCTTCTCCCTTTTTTAAAATTTATTATTTAGTCGCTAAGTTGTGTTTGACTCTGCAGCCCCATGGACTGCAGCACGCCAGGCCTTCCTGTCCTTCACCGTCGCCTGGAATCAGCTCAAACTCATGTCCACTGAGTTGATGGTACCATCCCACCATCCCATCCTCTGTTGCCCACTTCTCCTGCCTTCAATCTTTCCCAGCATCAAGGTCTTTTCCAATGAGTCAGCACACCACTTTGCATCAGATGGCCGAAGTACTGGAGCTTCAGCATCAGTCCTTCCAATGAATATTCAGGGTTGATTTCCTTTGAGATTGACTGGTTTGATCCTTGCAGTCCAAGGGACTCTCAAGAGCCTTCTCCAGCACCACAGTTCAAAAGCACCAATTCTTTGGTGCATTTTTATACCAACCATTTAAAAACAGAAAAACCACCATTAGCCCTTATGAAGTACAAGCACAGATGTCCAGTCTTGAAGCCCTGGGGCGGGGAAGTGTCTCTGATCCTGCACAGTGGCCCTTGGTTCATACGCCTGATCCCAAGAGGAGGCTCAGCCCAGTTGGCCTTGTCTCCCCAGACACCCTTGAAGCTGGAGATGCGGTCTTCTTCCTGAAAGAAAGGACGTGTCTGGCAGTGAGAGGGAAGGGATTGGCCTTACCAGGAGAGGGTGGGTTAGTCTGTGTCCTGGCCTGCTCCCCCCATGAGGAGTCGCCGCAGGGTCAGGGGCACTTGGTTTCTCGGAAGCCGGAGCTTCTCCCCAGGTCTGACCGGAGGAAGGACCACTCCGTCACCGGGGCGGGAGCAGCCACCGGGGCCCATCCCAGAGACCGTGCCACTCGGCCCCTGACACAGCACTGGTCTGAAACCCCCTCACCCCCAAAGAAGCCTAGCCTCCAGGGAAAGGCTGCCCTATTTAAAGCTTTCTGGGCCTTCTCAAGACGGCAATTTCACACCAGTCCATAAATTTCCACACCAAACCGGTACTTGAAGGTCAGCAGAGGGAGGGCTGGGAACCACAATTGCCAGCCTCCCCAGCTGGGGACGGGGCGGCTGCCAGGCGGGGGCGGCTGGACCTCATCCAAGGGCAGGACACGTCGGCTGTGGGCGAGGGTGGAGCCCGGGAGGTCGTGTGGGTGACCGGCCTCAGCGGGAATGCCTGGGCAGCCGTGGGCAAGCTCTGCCCATCAAAACCCAGGGCGGGGGCGGGGGGCGTGGGTCTCAGGGACCTGGGGTGCCCTCACTGAGCCCCGGGGTGTGTGCCCTGCTGGGCGAGCTGCAGGCTGTGGCCCCGGCAGGACACAGAGGTGCCCAGAGCGGCCCCACCCCACAGGGCCCACCAGGGCCCTGCTCTTAGCCCCCGGTGTCCGGGTGCCCACGGTGGACGCTCCACAGGCGGGATCCTCCAGGTCCTGCTGAGACTGCATACGGGTTGAAGCGGGGGACGGGTCCCAAGGACACCAGCAACTCACCTGCGTGCCCGTCTCGCTGGAGCCCGGGGGCCATGGGGGCACATGTGAAGGGCACCAGTGTCAGGCCTGGCGCTGTCCAGGCACCAGCTGGCCGGGACCCTTGGGCGCTTTCTTTTGCCCAGAACAGAGAGGGTTGGACTGCATGGTCTGAGGCTGTTACAGCGTGGCCTCCTCCGGATCCTGTGCTCAAGGGTGAACCCGGGCTCACAGTCACCACCGAGCTGGCCCCTGGTCTCTGCCCTCCACCAGGAAGCTCAGTCCCAGGCCTGGTCTTCGTGAAGCAGCGCTTTTCCTAATCCCCCAAGTGTCAAGGGTGGTTCTTGACAAGGTCAGGGGGTGGCCCACAGATAGTGTATTGTTACAGGCGGCCCCTCCCTTCCCCCGCACCCAGCAGAAGCGCAGCCAGGAGGCTGCTGGGCTCCCCTGAGTGGCCCCGCGTCCAGGCCATATGGAGGGGAATCCCTCAGACCCCGCATGGCTGCTGTAGCATCCTGTCCCAAGAAGACTGGGACGTGTAGCAAGACAAGACGCTCCCCATGTTACACGTCAGAAATGGAGGCGGAGCTGAGACCAAGGTGCGGGGGGACCCACATTTGCTGGAGATAGGTTGCCACAAACACTGGCACCTCGGCACCCCTGGGTGTCCCCCCGGGGCCCGCCCTGCACGATGAACCCTGGTGCTCGCGTCCTCTCCCATCCTGACCCAGCCCCTTCTCCAGGGCAGTTCCCAAGCTCCTGGGGTTCCCAGAGGGCAGAGTACAGCCCCCCGTCCACGCTGAAGACACAGACATGGAGACAGGTCATTAGTGTCTGCCGTGGGGAAGATGGGAGGGGCCCGGAGCCCCCTGGAGACCCGGGTGAGGCCTGACTCTGCCAGACATCCTCGGAACGCAATGGGAGGGCAGCAGCTCACAGGACGGGGCTGGAGCGCAGCAGCCCGGCCGGAGAGCGCGCTCGCAGCCAGGCCAGCGAAAGGATGACACTCACCATCCGGTCAGGGCTGCGGGTTTTCCATAATCAGGTATGGATGTGGGAGCTGGACCGTAAAGAAGGCTGAGCGCCGAGGCTTTTGAACTGTGGTGTTGGAGGAGACTCTTGAGAGTCCCTTGGACTGCAAGGAGATCCACCCAGTCCATCCTAAAGGAGATCAGTCCTGGGTGTTCATTGGAAGGACTGATGCTGAAGCTGAAGGTTCAATACTTTGGCCACCTGATGCGAAGAGCTAACTCATTGGAAAAGACCCTGATGCCGGGAAAGATTAAAAGCAGGAAGAGAAGGGGGCGACAGAGGATGAGATGGCTGGATGGCATCATCTGTGGACATGAGTCTGGGCAAACTCCGGGAGACAGTGGAGGACAGAGGAGCCTGGCATGCTGCCAGTCTGTGAGGCTGGAAAGAGTCGGACGCGACTGAGGGTGGAACAAGAGCGGCACGTGTGGGCGCCGGTGGAGCAGCGCAGAGCAGAGCCACCCCCGCGCCCCGGGCCCGGGCCTCCTCCTCAGCATCTCTCGAGGATTTCCCTTCCCCACACCCTTCTCTGCAAAGCTGGACCATCCTTCCGGGACCCAGGACCCGTCCCACAGCCTGACAGACACCCTCTTCCCTCTGCAAAGGATCCTGGGCCCCGCAGGTTCCTGGAGCTGCTGGGATGGGCCCGAGCCACCATGCGGGGCCAGGTGCGGGAGGCGCTTGGGCCCCGCATGGAAGTCACGGGGCCTCCACGTCCACCCTGGTCCCCAGGGGAGGCCAGGCAGGCTCAGCACGTCTGCACGTCCCAAGCAGGGGAAGTGAAGGAGCCTCAGGACAGAGGAGTGCTGGCGCACGGGAGGAAATGGGAAACATCAAACCTGCTCTCTGGCAGGAGAGCCAAGAGGCGGGCTGAGCGCCGCCAAGAAGGGTTCCGGCCCTGCCGCCAGGCTCCGGAGCAGATGGTCTAAGCATGGGGGTGGGGGGGGGGGGGGGGGGGCGGACGCCAGCCCTTGGCGTTCCAGGCGAGGAAGCCCACTTGTGTGGGCCTGCGGGAAGCTCACCAAAGCCGCCGGTTCTAAGCCGGAAGGGGGAGCAGGGTGGCCTGAGCGATGTGCGGGTGATGGAGAGGGGGCTTTGCGGCCACCTGCAGCACGCCTTCCCCGGAGCGCCGCGTCTGGGGACTCTGGGGACCACAGGGCCAGAGGGCAGGGCCGGTCCTCTGCTGCACCTCGCAAAATCTAGTGTGTGAGCTAGCGATGAGTTCTCTGGGGCCAAGGAGGCTGGACGTGCCGGCCGGTGACGGGGCCCGAGAGAAGGGCTGGGGATTGCACCTCAGGGTAGAGGGGCTGGCGGCTCTGCCCGGAGGTCGCATGAGAAGGAACACCAGCTTCATTGGCAGCCCCGGGATGCTAGCTCTGAGGCCTGGGGGCGGGGGCAGGAGACACAGAAGAGCCGAGCGGTGCAGCTGCGGGTGGTTAGGTCAGCGGCTCAGGGCATCTCCAAGGCTGGGCTCGCTCCATCTTTCCCGGCTGCCTCCGTGGCCCCCGGCAGCCCCAGGCATCTTCACGCACCAGCCTCTCTGAGAACTGCTCTGAGGGCTAAGGCCTTCTCCCAGGACCACGCCTCCACCCTCAGAATCCCCTCCTGCCCTGCCCACTGCTGTTTCTAGACAGCAGGTTCTCTGGGCTGTGCTGAAAGCAAGGACGAGACCCCTCGCTGGTGCCGTGGATAGGGTCACAGTGTAGGGCAGGGCTCAGACACCCCCAGAGAGCCTCTGGGCCGCCCCTGCTTGCTGGCCCAGTCGCCACCGAGGGGCCGCTCTCTGTGGACCCAGAGCCAGGCCTCCGTGGCCTGTGCATTCCGCGTGGCCCCCGCCTCCCCCCTGGGGCTCCCAGCCGAGGGGACGCCCCTCCTCAGGGTCCCATGTCCATCCCCACAGCCCCCGTGGAGCTGTGCCCGCATTCTCTCCCTGCCTGTTTCAGTGGGCCTGCCTGTGACATTCTCATCAGCGGACTCGCCCTGTGTGTCTCTCTTCCTCCCGTGCTTTTTGCCAACAGTTTATCTGAGATTCGTCCCTTCCGTCCAGTGCAACCTCGGTCCTCTGTGCATCTCTGCTCTTGTTTAGTCCACTCTAGGAGTGTGAGACTCTGTCTGTATTCTACCCGCTGTCCGTGAGGACTGGGGGGTTTTTTTGTTATTAATCATGATAAACATCATTCCAAGAGCACACAGCATCCTGAAACAGCTCTGCCAGCCCATCCTGCAGTGCACACCCAGCACAAGTCACACGGTGGGTCACACGGTGGGTCATACGGTGGGTCACACGGTGGCTCCTATTCGACTTGCCCTGACAATGCTTAATTTTGTTCTCAAGCACTTAGAAGAGCAGTTTCTATTCCAAGAAACAGTAATAAGAACGCTTATTATTTCATATCCTTGCCAAACATGTTATTTTTATAATTTTTAATTTTTACCGATATGGTATATATGCAAGCGCGCAACATTTTGGATTCAGTATGCATTGCCCCGTTATTGATCATATTGAATATCTTTTTCTGTTTATTGACCATTCAAGTCTCCTGTTTTGAAAGTGCATATTTGAAGTCTTTTGACCGTGTTTCTACATTTTGATTTATAGAAAGTCTTTTTAAAGACTTTTGATCACTAGCACTTTTTTTGGTTAGAAGGGTTACAAGTAGTTTCTTCACCCAAGTTCTGTTTAATGAACGAAAGTTCTGAATTTTAACACAGGCAGTGAAATCCAGCCTTATGCTTATGGTATTTGCTGTGGTAAGGCTTAGGAAATCTTTTCCTATGCAGAAGTCATAAATATATCACCATATATTATCTTCTAAGAGTTGCACCATTTTGCTTTTTAGTTAAGATCTTTAATTAACCTCAATTAATTTTTCAAAATACTGTGAGATGTCTGGGGTCCATTTATTTTATTTCGTTAGTCTTCCATGGACAGCCAGCCTCCCTTTAATGACTCATTTAGAACCTCCTTCCCTCTCCTGGTCTGCAGCACTGCTCTGAGCAGGTCTCTACATGAGCTCTCTGTTTGGTGCCATCGGTCATCCGTGTATCCCTGCAACCTTCTGAGGCCTAATTACTCTGGTTCTGCAACAGTCCTTGAGATCTGGAAGGCTAAATTCTCCCACAGTGTTGTTCCTTTTCAGGAGCATCTCTATTACTTATGATTCCTTGATCTTCTATTCAAATTCTTTATGTTCAAATACAAATTTTTTCAAGTCATGTACTCATAAACGCACACAGACACACACACACACACACACACACACAGTCGCCCATTGGGAGATTTGTTGGAATTGCATTATCAGTAGACGAATTTGGGAAGGATTGGCCTGATGCTCTATCATTCCCAAACATAATAGCTTTCCACTTATTTAAATTTGTCCACGTTTTTTAAAGCAATTTATCGTTTCCTTCCCCAAAAGTATTGCACACACTTTATTAGATTCATTTCCAAGTATTTTCTATTTCAAATTTTATTATCATTCAATTTGAACAGTATTTTATTAACATATAGTTAAACAGGGTAAAATACAAAACATCTTTAGAGTACATCTCAATGAATTGCACATGTCTACACCCATATGACCACTAACCTGATCAAATATTGGACTTTCCCATCATTTCCTGTTCCTTCCAGAACAGGAAGGTTCTGTCCTGACTTTCTGGTCCACACACACCTCAGGAGGTAGCCATGTTATCCGTTTGATCACTGAGGATTAGCCCTGCTTTTTTGTGAATTTCCAATAAACAAGATTATACAGTATTTATTCTTTTGCAACTGACTTCTTTCACTCAGGATAATTTTAAAATCCATCAGTGACACTGTGTGTGTTAGGAGGAGTTTGGGTGTTCTTTTTATCTGCAAGGAAGTTTTCAGTCTATTTACATTCATTTTAATCCATGATATGTGGATTTATTTGCAACATTTAGTTTGTACATATTTATCATGCCTTCTTTGTTTTTCTTTTCTCTTTTATTTGATTGAATCTTTGAGTCCAATTTTCCCTTTGTATAGTTAAACACACTATATTGTAAATGGCTACCTTAGATTTTAACATATATATTGAACTTATCAGAATTCAAAGTCAATAGCTACTTTGCCCTACTCCCAAACTATGAAGGTTTAAAACATTCCTTCCTGACTTAAGTACATATACATATGCTGCTGCTAAGCCGCCTCAGTCGTGTCCGACTCTGTGTGACCCACTGGTGGCTGCCCACCGGGCTCCTCTGTCCCTGGGGTTCTCCAGGCAGGAACGCTGGAGGGGGCTGCCACGTCCTCCTCCAGGGCTGTGCGGGGTCTTCGCTGCTGCGCGAGGGCGTTCTCCGGCTGTGCAGAGCAGGGCGCTCTCTAGCCGGGGTGCACGGGCCTCCCTTGCTGCTGAGCACAGCCTCTGGGGTGCAAGGGCTGCAGAGCACAGGGCCCGTAGCTGTGGGCCTCGGGCTTGGTTGCTCCACAGCCTGTGGAATCATCTCATACCCGGGATCGAGCCCATGTCTCCTGCACTGAGAGAGAGGCTCCTATCTTCTCTGCCCCCAGGGAAGTCCCCTGACTTTTCTATTATGGTATTTTTTAAACTCGATAAAATATCTTTATTGCTTTTCATTGCCAATGTCTACTTACCTTTCCTGCCTACATAATTTGGTCACCATTTCTCCTTCATCAAATCACCCACCTGAGATTACCTTCATTCTGTCGGACATACATCCTTTAGAATTCCTTCCAGGGAAGGTTTGTCAATAGAGACAGTTTTATTTTCCCTGTATTCTTGGAAGATACTCCCTTTGGGTATATATATTCAAGGTAAATAAGTATATTTTTGCCATGTAAGAATGCTTCCATTTTCTTCTTGGGTCCACTGTTTATACTGACCAAGTAGACGGCTGTCCAGTTGCCAGTCCTTTGTGGAAAATTTGCCTTTTTCCCTTTGGCATTTTAATCTGCCCTGTTATACTTCAGGGCTCCGCACTCTCGCAGGTATGTCTCTGAGATCGTTTTTCACATGTCCTGCTTTGGATTTGATGGGATTGAAGAACATGAAGACTGGAGTCTCCTTATCAGTTCTTGGAATTCTGGGTCATTATTTCACCGAATCTTGTCTCTGCTCCCTCTGATTGGACTGCATCAAGTCCTCTCGCTTTGTTCCCGTAAATTCTTACACCGCCTGCTCTCAGCGCTCCTTTCAGGGTAATTCCTAAGACTACCTCCCAGCTGGGTGACTCTCTCTTCAGTGGCGTCTAATCTGTGGTTAAGCCCATCTGTTGAGTTTTTAATTCCGGTGGAAATTCCTTTCATTTCAGTGGCTGCCCTTGGCTCTTTCTCACAGCTGCGCGGTTATTTCTTTAAATAGGCTCTTGCTCCTCGCCCACATTCCAGTCTCCTCTTTATTTCTTTAAGCATGTTAGACATTCCCATATTCTTTTCAACACTTCCAATATGTGAGGCTCAGTATGTCTGATTCTGCCCGTGGCTGTATTTGGCTTTTTGTTTTTCATTTAAGTCTTGTTCATGGGGCCCTGCTTCCCTGTGTGTACTGTGATTTTGACATAAACGCAACACTCTTGAAGTGAGTTTAACTTGGGGATTCTTTGAGGCCTGATTTAAAGGTGAGTTTCCCCAGACAAGGCTTATATTCCCTTCTATCAAGTACATCACAGTGCGGCCAACCCATGACCACTCACACTGAAACCACTCTAAACTAAATTTTTCAGTGGAGACTCTTTGGATCATCTGGGTAGTGTGAATTCAGGCTGCAAACCATGTGTGGGCTTTTTGTGCTTATAAAGTCTCAGGGAGAAATTTTTCTCCATTCAACACCAAATTCTTTATACCACTTTCCTGGTGTCCCCAGAGGGACATTACAGATATATTTAATGAACAGCTGTGAGTCCTCTGGAGCTGAAGCAATAGGCTCTATTAGAATCTTACACACGCTCTGGTCTTTTGCTGTGCCCTGGCCCCTGGAAACAACAGGACCCAACAGAAACAGAAGATATTAAGAAGAGGTGGCAAGAATACACAGAAGAACTGTACAAAAAAAGATCTTCATGACCCAGATAATCACAATGGTGTGATCACTCACCTAGAGCCAGACATCCTGGAATGTGAAGTCAAGTGGACCTTAGAAAGCATCACTACAAACAAAGCTAGTGGAGGTGATGGAATTCCAGCTGAGCTATTTCAAATCCTGAAAGATGATGCTGTGAAAGTGCTGCACTCAATATGCCAGCAAATTTGGAAAACTCAGCAGTGGCCACAGGACTGGAAAAGGTCAGTTTTCATTCCAATCCCAAAGAAAGGCAATGCCAAAGAATGCTCAAACTACCGTACAATTGCACTCATCTCACACGCTAGTAAAGCAATGCTCAAAAATTCTTCAAACCAGGCTTTAACAGTACGTGAACCATGAACTTCCAGATGTTCAAGCTGGTTTTAGAAAAGGCAGAGGAACCAGAGATCAAATTGTCAACATCTGCTGGATCATGGAAAAAGCAAGAGAGTTCCATAAAAAAACATCTATTTCTGCTTTATTGACTATGCCAAAGCCTTTGACTGTGTGGATCACAATAAACTGTGGGAAATTCTGAGAGTTGCGAATACCAGACCACCTGACCTGTCTCTTGAGAAACCTGTATGCAGGGCAGGAAGCAACAGTTAGAACTGGACGTGGAACAACAGACTGGGTCCAAATAGGAAAAGGAGTCCGTCAAGGCTGTATATTGCCACCCTGCTTATTTAACTTTATATGCAGAGTACATCAGGAGAAATGCTGGACTGGAAGAAGCACAAGCTGGAATCAAGATTGCCGGGAGAAATATCAATCACCTCAGACATGCAGATGACACCACCCTTATGGCAGAAAGTGAAGAGGAACTAAAAAGCCTCTTGATGAAAGTGAAAGAGGAGAGTGGAAAAGTTGGCTTAAAGCTCAACATTCAGAAAACGAAGATCATGGCATCTGGTCCCATCACTTCATGGGAAATAGATGGGGAAACAGTGTCAGACTTTATTTTGGGGGGCTCCAAAATCACTGCAGATGGTGGCTGCGGCCATGAAATTAAAAGATGATTACTTCTTGGAAGAAAAGTTATGACCAACCTAGAGAGCATATTGAAAAGCAGAGACATTACTTTGCCAACAAAGGTCTGTCTAATCAAGGCTACGGTTTTTCCAGTGGTCATGTACGGATGTGAGAGTTGGACTATAGAGAAACCTGAGTGCCGAAGAATTGATGCTTTTGAACTGTGATGTTGGAGAAGACTCTTGAGAGTCCCTCGGACTGCAAGGAGATCCAACCAGTCCATCCTAAAGGAGATCAGTCCTGGGTGTTCATTGGAAAGACTGATGCTGAAGCTGAAATTTCAATATTGGCCACCTGATGAGATGAACTGACTCACTGGAAAAGACCCTGATGCTGGGGAAGATTGAAGGCAGGAGGAGAAGGGGACAACTTGATTAGGTGGTTGGATGGCATCACCGCCTCGATGGACGTGAATCTGAGTGAACTCCGGGAGCTGGTGATGGGCAGGGAGGCCTGGTGTGCTGTGGTCCATGAGGTCACAGAGTCGGACATGACTGAGTGACTGAACTGGCCCCTGGAAGGCCATGAACACAGAAGCTGAAGGCCACCTAAGGTCATTCTGGTGAGGCCCATCCTGGTGCATCAATGCCCACTTGTGCTGAGCCATTTTGCCTCAAAGAATCCCTTTGTTCTTGCCAGGAGAGCATTTTGACAAAGCGATTCTAAAATTAATCTCAAATAAATGAATGAGAATGCTAGCCAAGGCCTTTGGGGAAAAGTAATAGTGAGTCATGACGTACACTGTCCCACGTTTTGATGGTTAATTGTATGTGCCAACCTGATAATTATATGTGTCTAAGGGAAGCCCAGATAGCTATTAAAATGTTATTTATGGGTATGTCTGGTGTTTCTGAAAGAGATTAGCATTTAAGCTGGTAGACTGGAGAAAGAAGATGGCCCGCCCCCAGGCAAGGAGGCCTCATCCAATGCATTGAAGGCCTGAATAGAACAAAAAGTGGGGAAGGAGAGACCTCGCCCTCTGCTTGAGTTGGGAGGTCAGTCTGCAGTGCTCAGGCATCAGCATTCCAGACCCCTCCTCACCCAGGTCTCAGGCCCTGGACTCAGACTGGATCACACCGTCAGCTTTCCTGGTTCTCCAGCTTGAAGGCAAGTCCCGAAACCTCATCCTCTACATCATGTGAACCAATTACTCTCACAAAGTTGTGTGTGTGTGTGTGTGTACATACATAGATCCTGAGTAATTTTAAGTGTGCGGCACCAGCTCATTTCACTATAGTAAGAAACAGTAAGAATGAACAAAAGTCTGGAAGCAGACAGCGTGAAAGTAGGTTTTCGAATCCGTGGAGCTACGAAAGGTTCTTCACCAAACACCCAGGAGCTGGGGGGCTTCCCTAGTATCCAGTGGTTGAGAACCCACCTCCCAATGCAGGGATGCAGGTTCATCCCACATGCCACGTGGCAATCAAGCCCACATGGAACTTTCAAGTGTAGGTAGGATCTTAGTCGCCAGCCAGGGACGGAACCCGTGTCCCCTGCCCTGGAAGGTGGGTTCTCAACCACTGGACCAGCAGCTGTTGAGTCCACACCCACAATGAGAAAGGCCACACACCGCAGCGAAAGATCCCACACGATACAGCTAAGACCCGATGCAGCCAAAACTAAGTACATGAACACTAAAAATTAGTCAAGGGCTGCCCCAGTAGCTCAGTGGTAAAGAATCCTCCAGCCAAGGCGGGAGACATGGGTTCAGTCCTTGGTCCTGAAGACCCCACATGCTGTGGAGCAACTAAGCCTGTGAGCCGCAACTGCTGAGCCCAGGCCCGAGAGCCTCGAGTCCCAGTTACGGAGCCTGCAAGCCGGAACTACCGAAGGCCAGGTGCCCTGCAGCCTGCGTGCCACGCCGGGCCGAGCCACCACGCTGAGAAGCTCGAGCGCCACAACGGAGACCCAGAACAGCCAAGACTAGATGAGCAAAAGAAAATCTAAAACCTAGCCAAGAGTTGGATAATCGATTAATCATTTAGAAAAACAGTCAGCTAGAGTTGCATCTTATGCCAAAACAGGGTCCAGATGAATCAGAGTCAAATGTAAAAAGTGAAAACACAAAACAATGTTAAAAGCAAAGGACAATATTTACGCAAATTACAGGCAGGAAAGACATAGGTGAGCATAAAAAGCAAAGGGAAAAAACATTAAAAATATATTTAAACTTCCATTAGTGAAAAAGCAAAATAACATGACGGATCACAGTAAAGGCCAAGGCAAACTGGAGAAGCCTGTGGAAATAGATGAGAAGAAGATTCATGGGCCTCGCCTTTGAAAGCAAAGAAAAGGAAAGCGAAGGCGCTCAGTCGTGTCCGACTCTTTGCGACCCCTTGGACTGCAGCCTACCAAGGCTCCTCTGTCCGTGGGATTTTCCAGGCAATAGTACTGGAGTGGGTTGCCACTTCCTTCTCCAGGGGAGCTTCCTGACCCAGGGATGGAACCCAGGTCTCCCGCATTGTAGACAGACGCTTTGCCATCTGAGCCACCAGGGAAGTCCTTGCCTTTGAAAAACTATTCCAAATTCATGACATGGACAGAAAGTTAACACACAAAAAATGCTCAATAAACTTTTGAACTAAACATTCAGTTAACTAGTGACCAGAGGAGGATGCATTGAAACAGTATAGCTTCCAACTCATCAAGGCTTTCCAGGGATAATCCTCAGTGCTGGCAAGTTTAGGGTGGATGAGCCTTCCCTGTCTTGACGGCAAATTGAGTTGAGATTTCTGAGGACAGTGTATCAAGGGCTACAAAAGTACTCCAAGACTGACTTAGCGGAGACCCTGGCTTAAGCACATGATACAGTGACAGTTACTAGCGAAATGATACAAAAACACAAAATCGATATCCAACAAAGAAACTGGATAAATACATTGTGGCAGGTCCAAAGAATATGACACATGATGAATCAAATATTAAAAATAAGGCTTTGTTTAAAGACACAAAGCAACAGAGTAGACGAAGATAGCCTCTCAATAAATGGTGCTGGGATAACTAGACAGCCACGTGCGACAAAAGGAAAAAAATCTAAATACAGACCTTTACAAAAATGAACTCAGACGGATTACAGACTTAAATGTAAAATGCAAAATTACAAAACCCATGGAAGAGACCATAGCAGAAAACCTAGATGACCTTGGTGGTGACTTATTATGGCTGTTGCTGCTAATCACTAATTCCTGTCTGAATCTTTGTGATTTCATGAGCAGCAGCATGCCAGCCTTCTCTGACTTTTTAGATACAATATCAAATCATAATCGATGCAAGGAAGAATTGATAAGTTGGACTTTGTTAAATAAAAACCTGCTCTGCCAAAAAGAATATCAAGAACAAGAAGACAAGTCACAGACTTGGAGAAGATACTTGCAAAGACACATCTGATAAAAGTAAGTGTACGAAAGATGCTCAGTCTCATATGTTATTGCTGTTGTTCAGCCGCCCCGTCGTGTCCGACTCGGCGGCCCCGTGCACTGCAGCCCGCCAGGCCTCCCTGTCCCTCGCCATCTCCTGGAGTTTGCTCAAGTTCACGTCCATTGCGTTGGTGATGCCCTCCAGCCATCTCATCCTCTCACGCCCTCTTCTCCTCCTGCCCTCAGTCTTACCCAGCATCGGGGAGTTTTCTCATGGGTCAGCTGTTCGCATCAGATGGCCAAAGTACTGGAGCTTCAGCTTCAGCATCAGTCCTTCCAACAAGTATTCAGGGTTGATTTCCCTTGAGATTGACTGGTTTGATCTCCTTGCAGTCCAAGGGAACTTTCAGGGGTCTTCTCCAGCACCACAGTTTGAAGGCATCGATTCTTCGGCATTCTGCTTTCTTGACTATCCAGCTCTCACAGCCGGATGTGACCCCCGGGAAGGCCACAGCCTTGACCACATGGACCTTTCTCGGCAGAGTCCCGTCTCTGCTTTTCAGGACGCTGTCTAGGTTTGCCATCACTTTCTTGTCACGGAGCAGTCTCCTGATTTCATGGCTGCAGTCGCCATCCGCAGTGGTTTTAGAGAAAGAAGAGGACATCTCTCATACTTCCACCTTTTCCCCTCCTATTTTCCACGAAGCAATGGGGCCAGAACCGTTCAGCTTCAGCTTCTTCAGCGATACTGGTTGGGGCATAGGCTTGGATTACTGTGATATTGAATGGTTTGCCTTGGAGAAAAACAGAGATCATTCTGTCATTTTTGAGACTGCATCCAAGTACTGCATTTCGGACTCTTTTGTTGACCATGATGGCTACTCCATTTCTTCTGAGGGATTCCTGCCTGCAGTAGTAGATATAATGGTCATCTGAGTTAAATTCACCCATTCCAGTCCATTTTAGTTCACGGATTCCTAGAATGTCGACGTTCACTCTTGCCATCTCTTGTTTGACCACTTTCAATTTGCCTTGATTCACGGACCTGACATTCCAGGTTCCTATGCAATATTGCTCTTTACAGCATCGGACCTTGCTTCTATCACCAGTCACATCCACAGCTGGGTGTTGTTTTTGCTTTGGCTCCATCCTTTCATTTTTTCTGGAGTTATTTCTCCACTGATCTCCAGTGGCATATTGGGCACCTACCAACCTGGGGAGTTCCTCTTTCAGAATCCTATCAGATATAGATATAGACCATTCAGGTATGACCTAAATCAAATCCCTTATGATTATACAGTGGAAGTGAGAAATAGATTTAAGGGCCTAGATCTGATAGATAGAGTACCTGATGAACTATGGAATGAGATTCGTGACATTGTACAGGAGACAGGGATCAAGACCATCCCCATGGAAAAGAAATGCAAAAAAGCAAAATGGATGTCTGGGGAGGCCTTACAAATAGCTGTGAAAAAAGGAGAAGTGAAAAGCAAAGGAGAAAAGGAAAGATATAAGCACCTCAATGCAGAGTTCCAAAGAAAGGCAAGGAGAAATAAGAAAGCCTTCCTCAGCAATCAATGCAAAGAAATAGAAGAAAAAAACAGAATGGGAAAGACTAGAGATCTCTTCAAGAAAATTAGAGATACCAAGGGAACATTTCATGAAAAGATGGGCCCGATAAAGGACAGAAATGGTATGGACCTAACAGAAGCAGAAGATATTAAGAAGAGGTGGCAAGAATACATAGAAGAACTGTACAAAAAAGATCTTCATGACCAAGATAATCATGATGGTGTGGTCACTCACCTAGAGCCAGACATCCTGGAATGTGAAGTCAAATGGGCCTTAGAAAGCATCACTACAAACAAAGCTAGTGGAGGTGATGGAATTCCAGCTGAGCTGTTTCAAATCCTGAAAGATGATGCTGTGAAAGTGCTGCACTCAATAAGCCAGCAAATTTGGAAAACTCAGCAGAGGCCACAGGACTGGAAAAGGTCAGTTTTCATTCCAATTCCAAAGAAATGCAATGCCAAAGAATGCTCAAACTACCACACAATTGCACTCATGTCACATGCTAGTAAAGTAATGCTCAAAATTCTCCAAGCCACGCTTCAACAATATGTGAATCGTGAACTTCCAGATGTTCAAGCTGGTTTTAGAAAAGGCAGAGGAATCAGAGATCAAATTGCCAACATCCACTGGATCATGGAAAAAGCATGAGAGAGTTCCAGAAACACATCTATTTCTGCTTTATTGATTATGCCAAAGCCTTTGACTGTGTGGATCACAATAAACTGTGGGAAATTCTTCAAGAGATGGGAATACCAGACCACCTGACCTGCCTCTTGAGAAACCTATATGCAGGTCAGGAAGCAACAGTTAGAACTGGACATGGAACAACAGACTGGTTCCAAATAGGAAAAGGAGTACGTCAAGGTTGTATATTGTCACCTTGCTTATTTAACTTTATATGCAGAGTACATCATGAGAAACACTGGACTGGAAGAAGCACAAGCTGGAATCAAGATTGCCGGGAGAAATATCAATCACCTCAGATGTGCAGATGACACCACCCTTATGGCAGAAAGTGAAGAGGAACTGAAAAGGCTCTTGATGAAAGTGAAAGTGGAGAGTGAAAAAGTTGGCTTAAAGCTCAACATTCAGAAAACAAAGATCATGGCATCTGGTCCCATCACTTCATGGGAAATAGATGGGGAAACAGTGGAAACAGTGTCAGACTTTATTTTGGGGGGCTCCAAAATCACTGCAGATGGTGACTGCACCCATGAAATTAAAAGAGGCTTACTCCTTGGAAGGAAAGTTATGACCAACCTAGATAGCATATTAAGAAGCAGAGACATTACTTTGCCCACAAAGGTCCATTTAGTCAAGGCTATGGTTTTTCCTGTGGTCATGTATGGATGTGAGAGTTGGACTGTGAAGAAAGCTGAGCGCCGAAGAATTGATGCTTTTGAACTGTGGTGTTGGAAAAGACTCTTGAGAGTCCCTTGGACTGCAAGAAAATCCATCCAGTCCATTGTAAATGAGATCAGCCCTGGGATTTCTTTGGAAGGAATGATGCTAAAGCTGAAACTCCAGTACTTTGGCCACGTCATGCGAAGAGTTGACTCCTTGGAAAAGACTCTGATGCTGGGAGGGATTGGGGGCAGGAGGAGAAGGGGACAACAGAGGATGAGATGGCTGGATGGCGTCACCGACTCGATGGACATGAGTTTGAGTCAACTCCAGTTGGTGATGGACAGGGAGGCCTGGCATGCCCCGATTCACAGGGTAGCAAAGAGTCGGACACGACTGAGCGACTGAACTGAACTGAACTGAATGGGGCCAGATGCCATGATCTTAGTGTTTTTTTAATATTTAGTTTTATGCCAGCTCTTTCACTCCCCTCCCTCACCCTCATCAAGAGGCTCTTTAGTTCCTCTTCGCTTTCTGCCATCAGAGTGGTAACATCCACATGTCTGAGGTAGCTGATGTTCCTCCTGCCTGTCTTGATGCCAGCTTGTAACTCATCCACCCCGGCATTTCTCATGATGTGCGCAGCGCAGAGGTTGAACAAACAGGGTGACAGCAGGCAGCCCTGTTGGGCTCCTTTCTC
This sequence comes from Budorcas taxicolor, assembly GCF_023091745.1. NCBI lineage: Eukaryota > Metazoa > Chordata > Mammalia > Artiodactyla > Bovidae > Budorcas > Budorcas taxicolor. Next base: position 164,354,647 of record NC_068920.1, on the reverse strand, counting down.
AGTCTTGAACCAATCAGTTGTTCCATACAGGGTTCTAACTTGCTTCTTGACCACATGTCATTAGGGAAATGCAAGTTAAAGCAACTGTGAGCTGAGGCATCACCACACACCTGTTAGCACATGAAAGGTTAAGAACACAGACCCCACGACACGCTGGGAGGAACCGGAGCAGCAGGAGCTCATTCACGGCTGGTGGGAAGGCGAAATGGTGCGGCCACCGTGGAAAACACACTCTCACCATACCATCCGGCAATCATGCTCCTTGATATTTACCCAAATGAACTGAAGACATATCCCCCCTGAAAACTGCACGTGGATGTTCGTAGCGGTTTTTGTTGCTCAGTCGCTCAGTCGTGTCCAGCTCTTTGTGACTCCACGGGCTGCAGCCAGGCCTCCCCGTCCATCACCATCTCCCGGATTTTGCTCAAAATTCACATCCATTGAGTCAGTGGTGCCATCCAACCATCTCATCCTCTGTCGTCCCCTTCTCCTTTGGCCTTTAATCTTTCCTGGCATCAGCGTCTTTTCCAATGAGTCGACTCTTCAGGTCACGTGGCCAAAGTATTGGAGTTTCAGCTTCAGCATCAGTCCTTCCAATGAATATTCAGGGTTGATTTCCTTTAGGATGGACTTGTTTGATCTCCTTGCAATCCAAGGGAGTCTCAAGAGTCTTCTCCAGCACCACAACTCAAAAGTATCAATTTTTCGACGCTCAGGCTTCTTTATGGTCCAACTCTCACATCCATACGTGACTACTGGGAAAACCATAGCTTTGATTTTACAGACGTTTCAGTTCAGTTCAGTCACTCAGTCGTGTCTGACTCTTTGTGACCCCATGAATCGAAGCACGCCAGGCCTCCCTGTCCATCACCATCTCCCGGAGTTCACTCAGACTCACGTCCATCGAGCCGGTGATACCATCCAGCCATCTCATCCTTGGTCGTCCCCTTCTCCTCCTGCCCTCAATCCCTCCCAGCATCAGAGTCTTTTCCAAGGAGTCAACTCTTCGCATGACGTGGCCAAAGTACTGGAGTTTCAGCTTTAGCATCATTCCTTCCAAAGAAATCCCAGGGCTGACCTCCTTCAGAATGGACTGGTTGGATCTCCTTGCAGTCCAAGGGACTCTCAAGAGTCTTCTCCAACACCACACAGCAGCTTTATTCATAATTATGGAAACTTAGGAGCAACCAAGATGTTCTTCAGAAGGTGAATGGATAAATCAACAGTGGTCCATACAGACAGTGAAATACTGAAAAGGAATGAGCTCTTAAGTCATAAAAAGACAAGCAGGAAACTTAAATGCACATTACTAGCAAATAAAAGATAAATCTGAAAAGGCTACACACTGTGTGATTCCAACTACATGACATTCTGGAAAAGGCAAAACTATGGACACAGTAAAAAAAAAATTGGGGTGAAGAAGGGATAGAGCCCAGAGGATTGTCAGGGTTCTCAGCGTAAATTCATTCAGTGAAATTACTCTGTATGAAACCATAAGGATGAATACGCGTCAGTGTCTATTTGCCCAAACCCATGGGCGTCCAACACCAAGAGTGACTTCAGTGGCAACTATGGACTTTCGGTGATACCGACATGTCCGGTGGGCCCCTCATTGTCACAGCTCTGGCGGGAGGTGGTGAGGGTGGGGGGGGTTTTGACTGGAGTGTGTGGGAGAAAGAGGTATATGACAATCCTCTGGACTTAATCCAACTTAACTTTGCGGTGAACCTAAAACCGCTTTTAAAAATAAAGCCTAGGGGCTTCCCCGGTGTCCGGTGGCTAAGACGCCACGCTCCTGGTGGAGAAGGCCTGGGGCCCATCCCTGGTCAGGGAACTAGATCCCATCCCACACTAAGAGTTCTCGGGGCACAAATGAAGATCCCTCCTGCCGCAGGGAAGATGGGAGGTCCCGAGCGCCGAGGAAGACCTGGTGCAGACGACCGAGTGGACGTTTTTCCAGAGTTAAAAAATAAAGCCTAGAAATGAATGAACGGACGGAAAGCATCAGAGCCAGGGGACTCCTTGGTTGGCTCTTGGAGACCCCACGGACTGTAGCCCACCAGGCTCCTCTGTCCATGGGAGCTCCTAGGCAAGAATGCTGGAGTGGGTTGCCATTTCCTTCTCCAAGGGATCTTTCCAACCCACAAATGGAACTGGCATCTCCTGGGTCTCCAGCACTTGCAGGCAGATTCTTTACCGCCGAGCCCTTTGGGAAGCCTGAGGGACTATTTAGGTTAGGGAAAGTGCCCACACACCCTGAGCGTGTCCCACACAGCAGACCCCAGGTCTGCACGAGTTCCCGTGGGCTACCGCCTCCTTCTGGTAGGTCCTTCTCCCACGGCCCTTTGTGGGTGGCACAAAGGCGGCCTTGTCGCTCCCCCGAAGGCTCAAAGGCCCACAGAGACCGCTGCTCATCTGGGGCTTCTATGTCTCATCGCTCTGCTCCGGGGCAGGAGTGAGACCCACTCCAGATAAAAGCTCAGCAGAAAACAGCCTGTTCTCACGGGCAGGGGGAAATCAAACAGCGATTAACTAGACAGGTTTACTCATCTCTCCACCGGCTCTGCGGCACCCTCTGCTGTACAGGAGCGCCAAGGGTCCTCCCGGGAGACGCCTGGCCGGGGGATGGCCGTGGTCCTCAGTTAGGACAGAGGACGAATCTCCCACCTCCACTCCAGCTGGCATCCTCTTGCTCTGAGAAGAAAACAGCGACGGGAAGAAGAGATAACCCACGGGCTTTGCCAGCAAATGGCAGCGTTATGGACTGTGAGCTGTCCTGTGGGTTCAGATAACTACTGGGCTTGTCAAAGAAAATCAGCCTGAGCGAATTCACAAAGCACCAGCGGAGACGCCAGGAGTCAGCCAGGCTCTCAGCCATCGTGTCCTCGCCGATGGGGACGGTGCTTCATGCAGGAAGAATGCGGTGCGTGTTTTCCCAGCTTCCTTCTCCAGGCACTGCTGAAGGTGGGAGAAGGGGAGCCTCTCGGAGGCACAGGCTCCTCAGCGCTCCACTCTCAGAAATTCAACGAGTTGCTCTGGGACATGAATCATGCTTTTGGTTTGGAAAAAGCTGCAGAATCAAAACCGACGGAGGCTCGGGGCTAGCCCACCGCGGGGGTGGGCTGTGGGGGGCTGTTCCGGAGGCTCCTGGGGCCGAGTCACTTTCTGCTCCATCTGGGGGTGGCGACGGGGGCTGGTAAGCTCTGGACAGGCGTTAGTCACAGATCAGCCTTCCCAGAAACTGGATTCAGCCCTTTCACTATCTCAGATCACAAGTGTGGCTGTTGACCCCTGGTTCTATGATTCTCTGAGGAGCCTCAAATGACGTCTCAGAGTGTCCTGGAACTCGATGGAAAAGGACGTTCCTTAAGCAATCACACAAAACCCCCCGCAGTGAATTATCACCCAAAACTTTGGGAATGTTGGTGAGAGACCAGGATGGGGGATGGGAGAGTCTCCTTACCAAACCATCAACTGTGTCCAATAATCTAGCCGTGGACTAAGGTAGCACTCGAAAGATGAATTTTATGCTTTTCTTCTAGAAACAGAAAATCTGAGGCCCAAACAAAGGAACAGACTCACCCCCGCCCCCCTCACCCCCGCAGGTCCCAAGGCATCACACCATATATGCAGCTATTCTAGAAATGCACTCTCTTCCAGAGACAGGTATGCATTTTTCAGCTTTATAACCAAATGTGCAAGGGTTTATCTGGAAGGGGCTTTTCACTGCCCTGCCCACCCCATGACCTCCCCTCAGCGGGGCTCCACTTCTGGCCCGCATGCACAGCTGGAGGGCACCCTTCAGGAAGATCTTCAGGAAGGGCCTGCTGCCTAGAGGAGGACGCCTCCCTGTTGCTACCGCACAGGATTACGACAGCTGGGCGTGAAATCCAGCGTCTTTCAAGTTCACTAGCACGGCGGTTCGGTTGGCATTTCTGCTGCAGAAAAAGCTTAAGACCATGCTGGCTTCTGCTGCTTCGTGCATAAACCTTTCTCCTCATCCTGTGAGAATCGTAAGAAGGGACCTTGAGTAATTTCCAGGAGACATGAGAGGCAAGTCAGCCCAAATCCCCCCTCCCCTCAGCCCCCAGGCTCCTGCTTTGGGTCAAAGGCCAGACTTGGGCCTTGACTTTGTCCTGCCACTAGCTGGGTCCGTGACCTTGAGCAGTCACGTCACCTCTCCAAGGACACCTCACCCCTTTTCAGTGAGGAGGGAATATTTCCTTCCTGTATGTGTTAGCACGGGCTCAGCTATGCTGAGTAACAAACATCTCCCACTGTCTTCATGGTTTAAAAGAGCAAGGGAGTGCTTCTCCCTCAGGCAACATGTACCTCTCGACACTCACATTCAGCAACCCAGGCACCAGCCCATTACCTGTTCCGTGGAGAAATGACCAGCCTTCCCCCCCACCCAGGCCTGGAGGGGTCTAGAAGCTGGTGAATGCTGAAATAACTGCCATGCCTGTCCAGAGATAGCAAGCAAAGCCAGATTCCCAGGCCGAGTCCGCCTCAGTTAACACTGGTTGGAACCTGGAAAAGCCTGGTGATGGGGTGGGGCTTCCTCCACCTGGAGGCCAGGAGGAGAGGGACAGGGCATCTGGGACAGGTGGGCTTGAGGGCAGCCCGGGTGGGTAGGACCCAGACAGTGAGGCTGGGCCAGTCCCGTGGCAGCTCTTAGTGACGGCCCGACCCGCCATGAGCTCCGTCCTCAGGCCTCCCTGCAGTCTCTGTGGGTCAGAGATGCTGCTCTGTGCGGTGATCTCCAGCAGGCTCGCTTGGAAAGGAAGCCTTTTCCAACCTGGCAAAGACGGAGTTGCCTAATTTTCTAAAGCCCTGGTTCCGCTTGATCGTTCAGAATCAACTTGTTTTTAGCTGAAGCTCAAGACGTGGCAGAGCTCCTGTTGGAGAGCTTGGCTTCCAGCGAAAACCCCAGGAAGGAATGCGCGTCTCGGCCAGCCTGGCGGGGGCTGCCAGCCCTGAGGCTCCTGTTCCCGCTGCGTCCCTGCTGGTCTCCCTGCTTCTGCCTCTCACTCTGCGTCTGTGTCTGCGACTGCTTGTCTCCGACTCTGGGTCTCCCCGTATCCAAGTCTTTCTGCGTCTCTGTGTCTCTGTGTCTCTCTGTGTCTCCCTCCGTCTGTCTGTCTCTGTCTCTCTCCGTCTCTGTGTCTCTGCGTCTATCTCTGTATCTCTGTGTCCGTCTGTGTCTCCCTCCGTCTGTCTGTCTCTCTCTGTGTCTCCCTCCGTCTCCTCCTCTGTCTCAAGCCAGACAACCACAGATGATGTAACTTGGATCCTAAGCAGCCAGCTTGTTGTAGCTGAACAATCCACATGTTTTAGGTGATTTAGAGAAGAATCACCCCCTCTTTCTCATGGGAACAGGACAGGACGAGTCGCACATGGGGGCCCCGCTCCCCAGGGAGCAGAGCCCCCAGACCCCGCTGGGACCAGCTGGGGATGTGCACCCCCAGGAACCCCACGCCCTCCTCGCTCCGGGACAGCCAGTCTCTCCCGTCCAGCAGCCCTGCTAACAAGCTGGCCGTGGCCGCGGGCGACGGCCACTAATGACAATTGCAGGCCCGGCTCAGCGGCCGGCCTGGCACAGGCGGATGGAACCACCTTCCCCTTCCAGGCCTCCGTGTTCGAGCGCTGCGCTCCGGGTGGGCCTGGTGGGGACGCGCGGCTGCTCACCTCCCGCGTGGGCCGTGACTCGGAGCGGCGGTGCCGGACCCGCGAAGGCGCACCGGCTGCTCCTGTCTGCAGGGAGCGCCTTTGGCAGAGAGCGGCAGAGAGCCTACGTGTCCTTAGGCAGTGTGAACGCAAGCGTCTAGCCCTGGACGCGGCTTTTCTAACCAGCGAATCATCAGAGCCCCACGGGGCTGTCGGGAACCCCCAGCGCTTGGGGGTTGAGAGGCGTGTGTGGCGTGTTTGCTCGTTACAAGAGGGCGGGCACAGGGAGGCCGGGCTCAGACAGCATTAAAGGCTAGAAAATCATCTATTTCTTTCTATCTCAGTTTTGTTTGAATAGGTTTTCAAGGCAGAGAAGTCTGAAGATGGGAGAAAGAAGGGAGGGGAAACAACTCCAGGTTTTTATCTTGACAGAGGCACAAAGGAATTTCAGGTGAGACAGGAAAAGGAAGAGAAAGGGGAAGAAGTCTCAGGGCTCCGAGACCAGGCTGGGTCCTCGCAGTGGGTGGGCGGAGGGAGTGTCCAGGGTCTGCCCCACTCCACCCCCGAGCGACACCAGCATGAGAGGCGGAGGGCCCGGGATCCCCGGGAAGACCCAGAGCAGCAGGAGCTGCGCTGGGCTGAGTGCCAGCTGGAGGCTGTCTCCCAGCACCCCCACCCCGGTGTTCCAGATGCAGCTTTGGCCCCAGGAGAGGCCATGGGTGAGAACTTCCAGGGGAAACCGAGGCAGGCGTGGGAGTGACGCACGCAGCCCCGGCCCGGCCCGCCTGCTGATTCTTCGTCTGCAACGTTCCCTTTAAATCTTAGCCGCCTGGGGAAGGGTCAAGGCCACAGCTCAGCGTGCAGCGTCTTCCAGCCGCAGAGGCAGAGACAAGGCGTAGGCAGGACAGGGGCCACTCATGACCATCCCGGTAGCCAGCTCGGCTGCTAGAACGAAAACCACAGCCTGGGAGGTTCCAGCAACAGACATCTGTCTCCCCTGCATCTGGAGGCTGGGCGTCTGCGCTCGAGATGCCCGCAGACTTGTCTCCTGGTGAGGACTCTGCTCCTGGCTCGTGGACGGCCACCATCTCCCTGGGTCACTTACTGGTCAGTCGGCGTAGAGGGTGAGCTCTGGTCTCTCCTCCTCTTCTAGTGAAGACACCGATCTCAGCCTGGGGGCCCCTCCCCCAGGACCTCGGCTAAGTCTCATCACTTCCCAAAGACCCCGCACCCAATACCATCTCCAGCGGTGGGGGTTAGAGCTTCAGCCTGTGGAACTGGAGGGACACAAATGTTCAGCCTACGATACCCGGTGCCCCAGATGGAAATGGTGTCGGTGGAGCAGACTGCCACCACACAACTCCCGGGGGCGCACGTCACGTCCTGGACAGAGCCCTGAGGTTGTGCAGTGTGACTTGCCCAGCCATCCATGGTGAGCCTGAGCCTCGCGCCCACCGGCCACTTTGAGCCCTGCATTTGGGGCTCTCCCCTGCTGGTGGGGCCTCCTTTAACAAACAGGTGATGCAGGAGAATGAGAAAGCAGGGAAGACGGCAGGCGCCCGGCAGCCCTGGAGAAGACCCGCCTGCCGCCGGGCCATGGGCCTGGAGTGACTCCGCCCGCTCCTGGGTTCAGGATCTGATCTTGTCCTCTCTGCGAGGCCATCAGTAGGCTTTGCTGTCCTTGAGTGCAGGCGGGCAGCACTGGGACTGTGAGGCCAGACCACAGCTGGACCCTCAAGCTCAGAACTCCGGGCGTGTCTGGCTCCAAGGCCAGAGACTGGCTCTGGGCTCTGCAGCCTCTGAGGGCTGAGAGCTGGGGCCTGAGGTGCCAGAGGGCAAGGCCGCTTCACAGTGAAGCGGAGGCCCCGGGCGACTCCGTGGGCCAGCGTCGCTGCTCGCGATCCTGAGCTCCCTGCCACCAGCCTCCTGTGATGCAGACCCGACGGGTCACCAGGCCCGGCTCTCAGCCAGCGCCCTCCACACGCAGAGTCGGAGCTAGACGCTTACACCTGTGGGCTCCTTAAACCTCGTATTGGTCAGCGTCAAGCAGAGACACAGGCTAGCAGGAGATGGGAGTGGACTCACCTGCAGGCTTTGGCCGACGGGCTTTGAGGACTGGCTGGGCAGGTGGGAAGCCCACCAGGCAGACAGCCGGTGGGGGGGCGGGGCGCGGCAGGGCTGGACGCTCAGGGGCAGGGTCTCCGCCCCTCAAGGGAGCCTCCTCTCTGTCCTGGTGAGTTAGGCCCTTCCCTCCTGGATTATCAAGGATGCCGGTCCTCACCAGAGTCAACCAATTCTGAACCGTCATCACCTCAACTAAACACCGAGGCTGCCGTGGATCGCTGGGCCCCGGAACCTCCTCAAGTGGACCCACGACTGGCGGGCCTGATGTCCCCCTGCTGATGGAGATGGGACAGAGAGGACCTGCAGCTCAGCCGGGTCACGGGGCCGGCCTGCGGCTGCCCCACCTCTGCTGCAGGCCCCCGGCGGCCTCACTTAGGGCCAGGCCCCCAGGAGTCCCCTCTGCGGGGACAGACACCTCGACAGGTTGTCCCTCCGCACGAAGGCGGTCCTAGGGGCCCTCCGTGCCGGGCGCCCAGTGGGCTCCGGATGGAGCGATGGTTCACGCCCTAGAGGGGAGGTGCCCCAGGGTGTGCGACAAGGGGGACCCCACTGGCGGGGCTGAGGAAAGGCTTTTTGGAAAGCAGCATTGAAGCTGAGCTCAGGATGATGAGAGAGAGTAAATGGGATCCCCGGGGAGGAGAGCTGGGAGCTTGCTCTCGCCCCGGACCCTGCAGTGTTCTGGCAGGAACGCGCCTCCCCTTCTGAGAGTGTCTGTGGCAATAGGGGCTCAGGTGAGTGTCCTGGGCATGCACAGCGTTTGGTGGCCGGGGCATGGCCTCGATGAACTGATCCACAAGACCCGACCTTCCTGGGTGCGTCGGCTGAAGTAGGTGTTTTCGGGGGCGGGCAGGGCCCCCACAAGAAGGCAGGGGGTGATGGGTGTCAGAGTCCTGCATGGAGCACCCGCTGAGACAGGCCTTGCCCGTCCTCCGTCCATGGCAGGCGTCCCTGTGACTGCAGATGGCCACGCTGGGCAACTGGAGGGTTGAAGCCCAGCCTGGATCTCCTCTGGCTCCTCTGTGCCCCGATGTCCTTCCAGCCCTTGCAGGAATTCCTCATGGTCCCAGCAATGAGGTCCCTGTGGCCACCACCTGGCTGGACAACCCCTTCAAGCCTCCTGTGGTGGGGGGAGCATCCCTCGGTGCCCAGCCCTGTGTGGGGAGCATCCTTCTGAAGTGTTTGGGGCGGAGGGGGTGGGCACAGCCTCCCGGCACTGCAGCCCCCCACTTAGCTCCTGCCCTGGCTCCCAGCAGCGAAGGATGCCCCAGCTCCAGAGCCCTCATGCCCAGCTCCTGCCCCGAGCACAGAAGGAGCCTGCAGTCAGCGCTTGGCCTGGAGGGTGGCCCTGGGGAGCCGTTCACAGGGCAGACTGGCTGTGAGGGTCCGCGTGGGCCCCCAACCCTGACTGGCCCTCCCGGGGAAGAGCCGGGGACACCCGGGCAGCCTGGCCAGGGAGCCCCCGGAGTGGGCTCCAGCACCCCACTGGTGTGCCTGGCACTCCAGAGATGCTTGTCTATCTGCTGAAGGCATGACTGAGCCCCCCACGGGCTCTTGCAAGGCCCCTCCCATGTGCTGATGGAGCCTGCTCTGTGTGTCAGGCGTGATGCTGAGCCCCCGGGAAACCGGCGCAAGAAGAGAGGTGGTCAGACAGACGAGGGAAGGCAGGACTGAAGGGGAGAGGGGAGGAGGGAGAGAGGGAGGGTCCCTGCCCAGGACGCCCCCCGCCTCGAGCGGGGCGGAGGAGACGGGGTTGCAGGGGATGCCGGTGGGTGAGCGCAGTCGGGTCTGACAGTGACCAGCACCCGCCTGCTCCGGGCGTGGGTGGAGGGTGGGGCCTGAGCTCAGGGACAGCAGATGGCAGGCAGGGATCGAGGCGCTGGCGCGGGTCGGCGCGGAGGGGAAGCAGGGCTGCAGGGTGGGGGTCTCGGGTGGTGGTGCCCCAAGCAGGGGCCAGCCTGGGGGAGGGGAGGAGCACAGCCCCAGGGTGTGAGTGGAGCAGAAAGCAGAGGCGACTTCACTTGAACGTGGACGCCCACTCCCGCCAGGCCTCTCCCAGCCTTGAGAGCAGACAGAACCGACCCGTGTCTATCCCGAGAACCCCTGGCAGAGGCAGTCTCCCCGGCGGGCCTCAGGCTGTCCAGGAGGGGCTTCCACTCCAGAGCCGGGGGCCCAGCGTGGTCCACAGGGTGGTTGATGGCCCCCGTCGGGAGACCCTGAGGTCCGGGCCTGGGAGCCCAAGGGGCCCGCTGGCCGGCGGGAGGGGGCGGCGGGCCTGCAGGCAGAGGATGTTTGCACAGTGAGTCAGAGCAGCTGTGGCCTCTCGTTACACCCGGGTCCAAGCAGGACGGAGCCCAGCTCACGGCGGCCAAAGCCGCGGCTCCTCCCGCCAAAGGGGCCCCGGGTGGGGGCGGGGAGGCGGCCGCAGACAAAGGCGGGACGCGCGGCCCGTGGCCCGGGGCCAGCTTAAATTAGGGAACATCTGAAATGAAGGAAACTCTGTTGTGTTCTAAGAACCCATGTCTGTTCAAACAGGCGTCCACAGATTAGCGGCTGGGGCCACCACCAGCCCGCTGTCTTGCGGGGCCTGATTGAGGCACAGATAGAAATGCCTTGCTGCCAGGTCCTGGGTCCTTCAGCGAGTGAAGGGACACAGCTACAGGGACAGGAACGCGGCGCCCTGGGGCTGGCTCCCTGCCGCCCGGGGTCACAGCGGCTCTGCGGGGCTGATTACCCCGTGGCCGCCCGCTCGGTGGGGTGGGCTCCGGGGACAGCTCAGTGTCCTCCGGTCCCACCCGCGGCTTGCCCTACACTGGGGGAAAAAAATGCTCAGAAATTCTCCTGTGGCTAATTCATTCCAGAAGCCACCAGACTGAATACGGCTACTGTACACAGATTTCTTCATTATCCTGGAGCATATTCTGGCCAAAAGACTAAGGAAAAGACCAGAAAAGATGCAGTAAGTGTCTGGCCCCCCGCAGGCGTGGAGGCAGGAGACAGAGGGAGGTTGGAGAGACAGCGTGTTCACACCGAGGACATCATCCACCTCCTTAACGTGCTCACCCGGCTGGAAGCGCTGGGCTGGGCATCCATGAGAACACAGGCGGGAAGCGACGCAGCTTACACACCCGGGAGGGGTGAAGCGGGCCGCGTTTCGCCCTGGCACCCGGACTTCACTTATAGAGGTGACTGAGGGAGAAGGCAGGTGATCAAAGAAGACTTCATGCCGAGCAGTTTTCAAGGGCAGGAGCCACACAGGGCTACACGGGCAAGCCCCAGGGTCGACCAGCAGCCAGGAGGGAGGGGAGAGCTTGGCCTGGAAGCTCCACTGGGGTTTCTGAGCAGGGACCTGGTGAGGTAGGCTCAGCTCTAGCGGGTTTGAGCAATTCCAGTGGGCTCTGGAAGCCAGGTACCCCTGGTGGTCGAGTTATCTGGCTGGGGACTTAGGGCCTGGGGACCCTGGCTTGCGTGAGGGTTGAAGAAGCAGGTGGTTGTTGAAGGTGGGCTCTGGACTGTTGATCTGGATGTGAAAGGCCTGAGTGCAGGACTTGTTTGCTGCTTCTAGGAATACGCTTCCCTTTGGGGAGGGACAGACAGTCTCTCCCAAGCCAGCAAGGCCCCCAGGGTGCCAAAGCATCATGGGATGCAGAGACTTTCACACGTGATTGATGCAGACAGATGGATGTGTGGTCTTTTCCAGAGCACTCCACACAGCTGGCTACGCCCAGGCCTTGGCAGGGCCTCCCCTGGAGTTCGGGGGCCGTCTGGTCCTGGAGTCTCCGGGGACACACTCAGGGGCTGGTCCTGGATGGTCTGCTGGTCTGATCCCCCCGAGGGCAGCACAGGGGATGGGTGCCCACCTCCGCTTACCTCCAGCCCGTCTCCTGAGCCCTGCCCCACCGCTCCACGTGCCCCCACGTCCCTGGCCTTGTCCAGGTCCCAGATCTCTTCTCCCACAGGCTCCGTCTCTGTGACCATCCTCTGTCTTCTTTATCACCCACCCTTCAGGGTCAGCCCATCCCCACCACCCCCATCCACACCACCCCCAGATGCCTCCACGGCCCCTAGCTGCCCTCTCACAACGGCATCAGCCCTGGATTCTGGTTTCCAGCCCGCCTGCCTCCCGGCTCCCGGCTGACCGCCCCGGCCCTCCCTCCAGCCAGCACGAGCCGCCCTCTCGAGCCCCTGCCCGAATCCGAGGCCCCCACACCACCCAGAGAGCGCGTGTCTCCTTCAGCCTCGCCCCCCAGGCCTCTCACTGGCCTGGCCCTAGACCCAGACCCCGTGGACATGTGCCCCAGCGCGCCCTGCTCCCAGGAGCCCGGCGGCACTCCGGCATGGCCAACCTGGCCCTCAGCCCTGCCCGCGGCCCCGGCCCCGACGCGCAGAGCCTCTTCAGGCTCCTGTGGCTCTTCCTGCCTTTTCTGACCTCCAGGGCTTCGCAGGGGACAGCCCTCTGGGCCCCACAGCCCAGCCTCCTTGGGCCGGGCTCCTGCCCCGCCCCACTGCTCCCCTCCTGCCCTGCCCGTCACCCCCAGGCCCCCTCCTGCCCTGCCCGTCCCCCCAGCTCCCCTTCTGCCCTGCCTGTCCCCCCCAGCCCCCTTCCTGCCCTGCCCGTCCCTCCCCAGCCCCCCTCCTGTGTTGACCATTGTATCTGCTTGTCTCTCTCCCAGCCGAGATGCCCGGAAACCTAGGGAGTGCCTGGAACCCCCAAAATGGGCAAAGAGCCTCTAGTGGAGGAGACAGACCACAGGCACCCCCAAGGCCTCAGGGCCCGTCCAGGGCCGGGGCCCTTCACCAGGAAGGCCCCCGGGCAGCTCAGCTCTCCTTTCCTGGGAAAGACTGCTGTCAGAGAGAGCACTCTGTCTGAGCCCCCGTTTTTTAGGGAGGAAAACCGAGGTCCAGAAAGAGGAGGCCGTGTGGTGGAGGGACCAGGCCTGGGGCTTGGTCCTTAGAATCTGATTGGCTGTTGTCTTGACCCCACTTCTGGGCCCAGCAAGGCCCCTGGTGAGGCAGCAAGGCCAGCATGGCCAGAGGGACATCTAGGGTCAGAGGTCAGGGGGTGGCCAGTGCCCTCCCTGGGGCTTCCAGTTAGGGAAGGGCCGTGACCAAGCAGAGGGATGTTGATCGCACACCTACTGTGTGCATCCATTCACTTCCCCAGAAGCCCAGCGTCCAGCCAGGGGGCGGGGTGGGGGTGAGGAATCGGCTCAAGGGTCCTGCAGACAGACCCCCGGTGTGCGCACAGCACAGGCCCCTCGGGGGCGGGGCCGCGGGAGAAGCCCCGGGAGGATACAGCATCCGTTTGGGGCTGGCCTGCCCCTGCCCTGGACACGGGTGTTGTCCTGGGTCTCGGGTGAGGGGACACCATCAGCAGGCGTCCTCTGTGCCCTGCGATGCCGGGGCGTCCAGCTCAGGAGGAAAGCTGTCTGCCCCACAGGGCTGGCTGTGGAACCCATGGGGTCCAGCGCACATCGCTGCTGCGGGGCCCTTGCTTAGGAACTGGGGACGTTCTCAAGGCGGCCACAGCAGAGCAGAGCAGAGGGCAAGGCCCGCTCAGGGCAGCAGGGGGACAGCCCGGGGGGTCTCGGGGGACAGCCCGGGGCGTCTCGGGAGGGGCCTGGCCCAGGAGTGTGAGCGGGACAGGCGGGCTAGGGAGGGGCATGCGGGGGCTCTGCCGGGAGCCTGGGGGCTCCCAGTGAGAGTGTGAAGGAGGCAGGAGGCACCAGCTGGGGGGCCCGAGCCCCTCATCCCACGGGCCTGCGACTCCAGGCGGCTCTTAAGCAGGGAATGGAGAAAACTAGAGTCTGGTGTGGAGGAGAGCTGGCTGGTGGGCTGGGAGGCAGGGTCATGTCCCCCCGCCTCCTGGGCCACGCCATTCAGGTGGGCCCCCTCACCCCTCCCTTCCCAGGGGAGCTGCACATGCCAGGAGGCCACACGGGAATCAAGGCGATGGCCCATCGGAAGTCGCCATGCAGCGCCTCTTGGGATCCCGATGCAATGAGGCGCCCACGTCTGAGCTCCAGTCAGGCAGCCCTTCCGCAGCAGGCCCCCCAGCGCCTGCTCCCTGATGGCGACCGGGGGCCCTGTCCCCTGGTGCTGGATGACGGCACTCACGCAGAGCCGGGCAGGGCTGCCCACCTCTGCCCCCCTCACCCACGGCCCCGCTCAGCTGACAGCCCACCCACGCCAGCCCCATCACCGTCCTCCTAGAGGTCAGGAAGACAGGTCGGAGGGGGGTGGTGCCCCTGGGGCCAAGCATGGCCACGGGCCAGAGGCAGCTGTTGGAGCACCCCTCCCCCCAGGGCAATACCAGGCAAGATTCCAGCTGGCCTGGATTCTGCCTGACCTCACAGCCCAGGACGAGGCCAGCGTACGTCCCCAGCAAAGGAGGGGAGGACCCGAGAGGTACTGGGGGCCCACAGGCAGGAGCCTCAGCGTGGCCTTGGGCTTGAAGCACGGAGGAGCCCCTGAGCCCCACTGGCCAGGCCCCACGCACCCTCCAGAGAGGCATGTCCGCCCCCCTGCCCTCTCCTGGTCAGGGGGTGCCGGGACACCACCTCAGAGGGCAATCGTGGGGCTGAAAGATTCTGTGAAACACCCAGCCAGTGGGAGCTTAGGAAAGACCTGGTGCTCCCTACGCTGGCTGCGCTCTCACACCGTTTCCTTCAAGCTGGTCATCACGTGTGTTGTCATCGCTTGCCAGGACACCTGCCCTCCAGACAAGCGGCTGCGGGAGCACAGGGTCGCACGGTTTCCAGTGTCTTTCCCGGGTACCTGACAAGACCTGGTGGGTCCTGGTCACTCTGAGGGTGCTTGCTGAGCCAGTGAATGAGCCGAATGGACAGGAGCTGGTTCTGCTCCAAGCTCTCAATCCTCGCCTCGCTTCTGCTCTCACTGAAGGTTGCTCTGTAACTGTCTTCTTGCTTCTACTGGTCCTACCGCAAAAGGCATCGCAAGGGTCTCAGTACCCTCCTCCAAGCCCCCAAAATCGTCCCTCACCCCCACCATGGGGTCCCACCGTTCCAACTTAAAATGCAATAGGGTAAAATGTGCCTGCATCAAGCTACAGACGAGTGGACCCACCTGTAGCTTGTAGCTTGTTTTCATCTCTGCCTCAAGTTCTTTCCCTCTGCGTTCTACTCCAGAGCTTCGGCTAAACGGGCCCGTGTGGCTGCACAGTATTCTCTGGCGGAGCACGGCCGCGCACGGGCCTGTCCTACTCCTGATGGATGTGGGTCGTCCAGCCTGGAGCTACCACAAAGCAGCTAGGATGAACACCCTTACACAGGCATTTGGCCACGCCTGTGTGCGCATTTCCACGGGGCGGGCCCCGGGGGGCAGAGGCGCTGAGTCGCCGGTTTGTGTGTTTTCATGTGTGAGCATTCCAGTTGCTCCGTGTTTTCATCAACACATGGTTTGCTGGTTTTGAGCCATTTTGGTGTGAATTGCACACATCATAAAATTAGGCATTTCACAGTGAACAATTCCAGGGCAGCTAGTCCGTCCACAGAGCTGTGCAAACACCACCTCTGGTTCCCAGACGTCTCCACTGCTCCCAAGTAAACTCTCATCTAGTAAGCACGCCCTCTCTTCACCCCAGCACCCACCGATCTGCGCCCTGTCCCTGTAGTTTATCTATTCTCGAGAGTTCATAGAAGCAGCGTCTCACAGTGGGTGACTTCTGGCTCCTGGCTTCTTTCACTTAATGGAATGTTTTTCAGATTTACCCATGTGGTCCCATGTATCAGTCATTGTTGTTCAGCTGCTCAGCTGTGTCCGACTGTTTGCCACCCCGTGGACTGCAGCACACCTGGCCCCTCTGTCCTTCATTACCACCTGGAGTTGCTCAAACTCATGTCCACTGAGTCAGTGACGCCATCCAACCATCTCATCCTCTGTCGTCCCCTTCTCCTTCCACCTTCAATCTTCCCCAGCGTCAGGGTCTTTTCCAATGAGTCAGCTCTTCGCATCAGGTGGCCAAAGTATTGGAGCCTCAGCTTCAGCATCAGTCCTTCCAATGAATATTCACAGTTGATTTCCTTTAGGATTGACTGGTTGGATCTCCTTGCAGTCCAAGGCACTCTCAAGAGTCTTCTCCAGCACCACAGTTCAAAAGCATCAATTCTTCGGTGCGCAGCCTTCTTCATGGTCCAGCGCTCATGTCCGCATGTGCCTAGAGCCTGTGAAGGTCGCCTGATGGCGCAGATCTGACCAGGACTGTGGGGTCACCTGGATGGTCCAGGTGGGCCCAGTGTCATCACAAGAATTCCTTATAGGAAGGAGGCAGGAGATCAGAGAGGGAGATTCAGTCCAGGAGCAGAGGTTGGAGGGAGGGGTGTAAAGATGGAGGAGGGACCATGAGCCAGGGAAGGTGGAAAAGCAAGGAAGCAGTCATCCCCAGAGCCTCCAGAAGGAGCCAGTCCCTTTGGGCCATCTGGATCTTAGCTCAGTGAGACGATTTTCGACTCCGGGACCATGAAAGGGTAAGTGTGTGTTATATGGAGCCCCTCCACTTGTCAACTGTTACAGCAGCCTCAGTGGGGAGGAGGGGAGGGGAACGGATGGGAGCTGAGGGGCGGCAGGGAAGATGCTCAGGAGGGCGGCTGTGGATTTCAGCACCGGATGCAGGAGGCGCCTCTTAAACGGCTCCCCCCTCCCGAGACACAGGCGAGAGCTCCCCGAGCGCTCCCCGCTGGGGCAAGCAGCCGGAGCGACGATTTCACCTGGACTCTCGGGGATCCTTGACCATGATTCCAAGTAGCCAGATGTCTAAATTCATTCCCCTGCCCGCTTTGGAATCTCGGGCTTTGGGATCGAAGTGAACAGAGGCCCAAGAACTCTGGTGTTTAATGAACCGCCACCCGCTCGTGCAGAAGGAAACAGCCCACAGCTCCCGCTCATGGGACCCAGGTCCGTCATGAGCCTCACGGGGGCTCCTAGCAACCCCCTCTCGACGGCCTGCAGCTCCGTCTCCCAGGCGAGCCCCCACCCCTAAGGGACGTGTTTCTTTATTATCACTTCATCGGAGCGTCGCTGATCCACAGCGCTGTGTTCATTTCTGCTGTGCCGCAAAGTGACTGTTAGGCCTGTGTGTTCCTTTTCACACCCCACTGCGGTTTGTCACAGGGCATCGAACAGGCCTCCCGGTGCTACTCAGCAGGACCCTGTTGTGTATCCATCCTGTGTACCCTAGTTTCATCTCTTAACCCCAAACTCCCCATCCTTCCCTCCCAAGGACCTGGTTCTCGTTCCAAAGCCGTTGCCTTTAAACCTGATGCTCTTCTGTGATTCTAATTGCCTACAGCCTTTATCCTTTTTTTTTTTTTTTTTGGCTGAAGGATTGATTTGATAACTAAATCATGCCAGAAGGAAAATAAATGAGTTGGAGGATATAACAAAAGAAATCACCATTGAATTCACACAGAGACTTGCAATGAGAGCTACAAGACAGCAATTTAGTTTTTAATCAAAATGAGAAGATAAATAAAATATCTCTACAGCTGAAAAATTATAAACGTGCAAACATCTTGAGTCAAATAGAATATTACAGTACATATATTAAGAAAATAAGACAGCATTCTAAAGCAACTATACTCCAATAAAAATTTTTAAAATGCTAAATAGATAGTACACAGTGGTGGTGCGGTGGTAAAGAACCCGTCTGTCATTGCAGGAGACACAGAAGATGCAGGCTCCAACCCTGGGTCCAGAAGATCCCCTGGAATAGAAAACGGCACCCATCCTGGGATTCTTGCCTGGGAAACCCCATGGTCCGAGGAGCTTGGTGGGCCGCAATCCACGGGGTCACAGGAGTCAGACATGACCGAGTTCTGAGTATGACTAACAACAATGAAAATTTTTGTATGAAAATCTTTGTAATGCAGTGAAGCTCTGAGAGAAAGGTATGGCTTAAATTCTTATACTCAGAAGAAAGATACACTTGAAGCCTGATTAACCTAGGGCCTCTATCTTTCAAGTAAAACCAAACCACTAAGGCTCCCTCATTTGGGCAGCGCTGATTCTGCTTTGCAAACCTGGGGCCTTTTCTGAACAAACCGCTTCCTCACGGGCAACTCATGTCAGCAGTACCGCGGCCAAGCAGCCCTTGGTGAGTCTGAGAAAACATTGACACTCTCTCAAAACCTCTCTTGACTGTTTGCACAGAAGCAGGAAGTGAGTCCACCCTGTTTGGTTTGCCTGGTCCTTTAAGGATCTCCAGGAGACGGCTTGCAATAACCAACACACACCTTTCCAAAAATCCCAGCCTGCATCCCAGGCCAGAAAGCCGCTCTGACACCGGCCCGTTTATTCAGATGTCTCCCACAGCCAGACCGGCCCATCTCATTAATTCGAGGGAGTGGCACCCATCTGTCTACCACCGGCCACCTCCCCGGCCAGCCTCTTAAACTACTGGCCTCCATCCTAAGTGCTGCGGAGCCTGAGGCCGCAGAGCTTGTCCTCAGCAGTGGAAGCTGCGAGGGAGAAGCCAGAGCGTGAGGAGGGTCCGGCCTGGGGCTCCTCTCAGGGGGCCCCTGCCTGTTAGCTGTGCTGACTGCCCCCAAGCGGTACGCGGCACAGCTGGAGCCCTAACTCCTTCCAGGGCTCCTGGGCCCCACTCCTCGGGGGAGAATGAGGAACCAAGGAGGAGCCAGGGCTGTGCCCAGAGATCCCAGCGTCCCAGCCCTGCCCTCAGCATCCTCCTGTCCCCGGAGCACCGCCCCCTTCTCCAGCCTCGTGGTGCTCACGCTCAGCCTAGGGCTGCCAGGTGTGGGAATGTCATCAATCGGTAACATCTTAACACATTCAGAACCCAGCCATTGCCCACTTTTAAACACGAGTTAACGTCACCTCTGTCTCACGCCCACAGAGTAAAGGACGCTGCTGAGCACAGGGTGAATGAGTTTCGTGAAAACCTGGGCATGCTGGCCTTGTTCAGCTTGCTGCCCGTGACCTGGGAAACACCACCTGCATTTGGGACACAGGGACTTGGTGGCTGCAGACGCCTGCTGGCTCCGAGGCTCTAAGTCGGAGGAAACCCAGGCCAGGCGGAGGCCCCGACAGGTGTCCTTGGCGTCTCCCCACCTCGCAGAAGCTTGGAGGACCCCATGTGGACCCCCCCTCCCGAGCATCCCTCCTTCATGCTGGTGGCGGCTTGTTGAATGAACGCCCGCATGCCGGGCGGGGTGCAGAGTGCCCCCGGCACCCGCCTGGCTGAAGGGGCCCTCGCCCTGCCTCCTCTTTTAGGGACGACCTAGTTCTTCCTGTGTGTCTTTCGGAAACTGTGGGTTGTAGCTTTCAGTGCGGCCGTTTTTGCAGACTCTTTCTCATGTCTCACCTTTGGTGACCTTTTACCTCTCTCGTTCCTGTTGATTTTAGGTCGCTAGATCCTGTCCGACTCTCTGCGACCCCACGCACTGCACACCCCAGGCTCCCCACCCTCCACCATCCCCCAGAGTTTGCTCAGATTCATGTCCATTGTGTCAGTGATGTCATCTAGCCATCTCATCCTCTGCCGCACCCCCTCTCTCCTTTTTCCGTCAGTCTTTCCCAGCACCAGGTGGGAAAGCTCTTGGCACCAGGTGGCCAAAGTATTGGAACGTCAGCATCACAACCTTTCAGACTTACCTTTTAACCTAAATACACGGTTGTCTGGGTGACCTTGATGTTGCACCTAGGCGGTGACACCGTGACAGCCATCCCGGGCCCGCCTCTGTCTCTCCGTCCTCTTCGCCTCTCCTCCTGGCTCCCTTTGCGTGAGTAAAGCCTCCAGATGCCTGTTTGCTCATTTTGTTTTGTCTTTAGCCAAAATGCTTTATGAGTTTCCTACATCCTAACATTTCAAACCCTTTTTTCTTAAAAAGCATGCAGTTCTCTCTGAAGCCTCCAAATAGTCTGTGACCTGTGCATCTGTGTCAAAATCAGGCTTGGAATGAATGAATGCATCAGAGCAAGTTAACCTGGGAGCCATCGACTCGGTGTCTCAGAGCAGACGTTTAAAATGTCAACCTCAACTGATCACCTTTGGCTCTGAAGTTGATCTTTATTTAGGGTTCTACAGAAGAAATATCTTTCCCTGATGCTGAGAAAGATTGAAGGCAAAAGGGGAAGAGGGTGGCAGAGAATGAGATGGTCAGATAGCATCACCGACTCAATGGACAGGCGCAAGGACTTAGCAAGTGAACAACAGGACCACAGAGGAAACGCACGCATAGATTAAACATCTGGACTCAGCAGTCGCAAATAAGACTTTTGGAGAGAGAGGGAGTTTTTATTTAAAGTTCAACCGAACAGACTAAACACACTCCTTGGGCTTAGGGTTGGCCGGGTGATCCCCTTGGGCCCCCAGCTGCTCTCGGGCACTAATAACGTCACAGGATGCAAGAAAGTGCCGGGTTTTGGAGACAGGCTGTCCAGGGACGCCAGGACCCTGGCACTTGTCCTATCCTCACTCCGTTCCTTGGGGTGATGTGGAGGTGGGTTGGCGCCCACCTTACATCAAACCCAGGAGGAGGGTCCTGCACCCCAACCCCTCAGATACCTGGGGGTAGACAGAGGAGGGGTTGTCTCTGGGGGCCAAGGAAGCTAGCTGGGGCACCACGTGGCTCCAAAGAGCTCAGCCGTGGCCTGTGGGAGCTGTCAGTGCAGACCCCGAGGTCCTCTGGCCAGATTCTCCCTGAGCCTTAGGACATGGGGCCCAGGAGAAGGCTCTGCCTGAGGCTGCGGGCTGATGGTCAGGTCACCCAGCCTGGCCCCTGGCACCCTGCCTTCCCCACCCAGAGCTCTCTCCTCTGCACAGCAGGCTTTTGACTCAAGGGGCTCCTCAGAGTTGCCCCGCCCAGCAGAGGTAGGCAACTGCTGGAACAGCGACTGAAGCCCCATTCCAGGCCAGAAACCCCCACAGGGACAAGAGGGTGGGGAAGACCGGTGTGGAGGGAGGGAAACAAGGGCAAAACTTGCCCATGGAGGGAAAAGGGGAGGGTGAGGGGCTCCCAAAGCTCCCGACTCCCCCGTGATCCGGGGCCCCATCGGGTCAGGCCAGAGCTGCAAGGACTGGGACCCGGAGGGAGGCTGCAGCTCAGGCAGCTTCAGCCAGAACCACCAGCGGCATCGCGGCTGCAGAGCCTTGATTTTAAAAGTCGAGCTAGTGTGTCCTTTGATGCTTCTTCACAGAATCCGACAGGAGGCTCCTGAAAATCTGTTCTTTTTGATCTTTTGATGGAGGAGACGGGGGAGGTGAAATGAAAATGACGTGTCACTATAGAAAGATACAGCTTTCCTGGTGACTCAGCTGCAAAGAATCCGCCTGCAGTGTGGGAGACCTGGGTTCTATCCCTGGGTTGGGAAGATCCCCCGGAGAAGGGAAAGGCTGCCCACTCCAATATTCTGGCCTGGAGAATTCCATGGACCGTATAGTTCATGGGTCGCAAAGAGTCAGACACAACTGAGCGACTTTCACTTATAGAAAGATAAACAGAAGGGAGGGAGAGAGGAAGGGCAGAAGGGCTTGCGTGCTTGCCTCATATTACGTTTAGGCATATTGCCTCAGGGCTTCCCAGCTGGCTCAGTGGTAAAGAACCTGCTTGCAAAGCAGGAGGCATAAAAGATGTGGGTTTGTTCCCTGGGTCGAGAAGATCCCCTGGAGGAGGGCATGGCAACCCCCTCCAGTATTCTTGCCTGGGAAGGTCTCCCACAGAGGAGCCTGGTGGGAGTCACAGAGTCTCCTCAATGACTCAGCAACAGCACATTCCCTCAATACCTACTTTGTTGGAAGTCTTTTCCATGAGTGCATTAATATGTTGTATTTTTTTCAACGCCTGGGACTTTTTACTCACTGAATGTCACCACACAGGACTTCCCCAGATGAGTGGAGTCCACGTTCATTCATTTGCCCGTTTTCCTGGTGATGTGCCTGCAGCCTGGTTTTTTTTTTTTTTCTTAAATCTTCATTGAGGTATCATTCACATACCGTGTGAATCACTCATCTAAAATGTTCGGCTCAGTGGTTTTTAGTGCATTACAGATGTGCGCACCCATCACCACAGACAATCTTATGCTGTCTCATCACCCCAGAAAGAGGTCTCAGTAATTCCCCCCAGGCCCCCACCCCAAGCAGCTGCTAACCTGCTCTCTGTCCCTGTGGGTTTCCCCTCTCTGGACGTCCTTAAAAACAGAATCGTGTCGTCTACGACCGGCTGCTTTCGTCAGTTTGTTTTCCGAGCTCACCCAGGCTGCAGGGCGTGGCCATTTCTTCGTTCCTTTTTCTGCCCGCATAATATTCCATCGTGTGGAAACAGCACATTTGAATCAGGCATTCATCAGCTGATGGATGCTGGGGCTGGTCCCGCGGTCTGGCGTTACGGATAACTCAATGCTCACACCCAGTGTTTGAGTGGAGCTGAGTCTTCATGTCAGGAGTGGAGGTGCTGGGTCTCATGAGCTCTGGGTTTAACTGAGAGGCCACCAGACCATTTCCCAGAGCAGCTGCCCCATTTCACCTCCTCTCAGAAGTAAAGGAGAACTGGATATCTGCTTCTTTAAGTCCACTTCAGTTCAGTGCAGTCGCTCAGTCGTGTCTGACTCTTTGTGACCCCATGAATCGCAGCACGCCAGGCCCCTCTGTCCATCACCAACTCCCAGAATTCACTCAAACTCACATCCATCGAGTCACTGATGCCATCCAGTCATCTCATCCTCTGCCGTCCCCTTCTCTTCCTGCCCCCAATCCCTCCCAGCATCAGATCTTTTCCAATGAGTCAACTCTTCACATGAGGTGGCCAAAGTACTGGAGCTTCAGCTTAGCATCATTCCTTCCAAAGAAATCCCAGGGCTGATCTCCTTCAGAATGGACTGGTTGGATCTCCTTGCAGTCCAAGGGACTCTCAAGAGTCTTCTCCAACACCACAGTTCAAAAGCATCAATTCTTCGGTACTCAGCTTTTTCACAGCCCAACTCTCACATCCATACATGACCACTGGAAAAACCATAGGCTTGACTAGATGGACTTTAGTCGGCAAAGTAATGTCTCTACTTTTGAATATGCTAAGTTGGTCATAACTTTCCTTCCAAGGAGTAAGCCTCTTTTAATTTCATGGCTGCAATCATCATCTGCAGTGATTTTGGAGCCCAAAAAAATAAAGTCTGACACTGTGTCCACTCTTTCCCAATCTATTTCCCATGAAGTGATGGGACCAGATGCCATGATCTTCGTTTTCTGAATGTTGAGCTTTAAGCCAACTTTTTCACTCTCCACTTTCACTTTCATCAAGAGGCTCTTTAGTTCCTCTTCACTTTCTACCACAAGGGTGATGTCATCTGCATATCTGAGGTCATTGATATTTCTCCTGGCAATCCTGATTCCAGCTTGCGCTTCTTCCAGCCCAGCGTTTCTCATGATGTACTCTGCATATAAGTTAAATAAGCAAGGTGACAATATACAGCCTTGACGTACTCCTTTTCCTATTTGGAACCAGTCTGTTGTTCCATGTCTAGTTCTAACTGCTGCTTCCTGACCTGCATACAGATTTCTCAAGAGGCAGGTCAGGTGGTCTGGTATTCCCATCTCTTTCACAATTTTCCACAGTTTATTGTGATCCACACAGTCAAAGGCTTTGCCATAGTCAATAAAGCAGAAATAGATGTTTTTCTGGAACTCTCATGCTTTTTCAATGATCCAGCGGATGTTAGCAATTTGACCTCTGGTTCCTCTGCCTTTTCTAAAACCAGCTTGAGCATCAGGTAGTTCACGGTTCACGTATTGCTGAAGCCTGGCTTGGAGAATTTTGAGCATTACTTTACTAGCGTGTGAGATGAGTGCAATTGTGCGGTAGTTTGAGCATTCTTTGGCATTGCCTTTCTTTGGGATTGGAATGAAAACTGACCTTTTCCAGTCCTGTGGCCACTGCTGAGTTTTCCAAATTTGCTGGCATATTGAATGCAGCACTTTCACAGCATCATCTTTCAGGATTTGAAATAGCTCACCTGGAATTCCATCACCTCCACTAGCTTTGTGCACTAGAGACCCCAAATTGTTCGCAAGGTTGCAGCAGCACCCCCAAGGTCAGCCCGGCTGACAGGGCAGAGGGAGAAAGGATCAGCCTCACCATGAAGGGGCGTCACCGGGGGTGAACTCTGACCTCCACATGTGGTGGGGTGGGGGCAGCGGGCACTTACTAAGACAGTTACTGGACTTGGAAGTGAAAGCCGCTCAGCCGTGTCTGACTCTTTGTGACTCCATGGACTATAGAATCCACGGCATTCTCCAGGCCAGAATACTGGAGTGGGTGCCCTTTCCCTTCTCCAGCGGGTCTTCCCGACCCAGGAATCGAACCAGAGTCTCCTGCATTGCAGGCGGATTCTTGACCAGCTGAGCTGACTTCCCAGATTCCCTGGTTCCCAGGACAGAGCCATGGGAAAGCCCCAGCGTGCAGCTGTGCTAACCTATTGAACTCATCGTTTCAAAGGGTTCGACCTCACACGGAGATGGAGCTTCCTTTCTCAGAATGAGTTCACTCATTTCCCTGTTTCAGCCACAGTGAATCTCTTGTTCACATAGTTTGCCAATTTCCCTGCTTTTATAAGGAAGGGGGTCTCAACCCTACTGATCTGTGGATGTATGGATATCATTTGTGCATTCTGGATATATATTCATTATTGCATGTCTGATGGAAACACCTTCAGCTGTTCTGAGGCTTGCCTTTTCACTCTGCTTGTAAACGAGCTCCTCTCTACCATCCTATCTAGATTCCACACTGGAGTGTATCATTTGTGAGCAATGTGATGTCACGGTCCGGCTCTCTCTCAGCCCCACTTGTTGTCTGGGTTCCCTTGAAGACCACCCACCCCTCTGCCGCTGGGTGAGCCTCCCTGGGGGAGCGGACCCGGCTTGGGCTTTCCGACTCCGTCCCACTGGCCCCAATCTCCCTTATCTAGCTGTCACTTTGTAAGACTCACCAGTTGAAAATGCAAGTAACATCACCTCCTTCTTCAGACTTGTTTGGTTATATTTCAACTCTGGTCCTTACTCAGCAATGCCCATGGCAGAACCAGCTTATCAAACGTCATTAAAACAAATGCACACGGGCCTTGTCGAGGTTGCACTGGCATCCCGAGGAATCACAACACGAAGCGAAGACGGATGACATCTGGAGGACACTGCAGGCCCCGCCCGGGAGCCTGGGTCACCGCCTTGGTCCCTTTTCCCAGCTGTTTTCCCAGAACTTCATCTGGGGCTGCACCAAAAGTTATTTAAGCAATCCTTCCCTGACGAGCGCTCAGCTGGGGTTCAGGGTTTTCTACTGTAAACAATGCCACAGTGAGAGGTTCCAGGCTTGCCTCTTGGAACCGGCGTGAGAGGGCAGGGCTGGGGCGCATCCTGGAGGTGGGCTAGCCAGGCCATGCAGGAGCTCCCGGCATGGGGGTGGGCACCAGGGCTCCTTCTGGAAAGGTTGCACCAGTTTCCATGGGGAGGGATCAGTCCTCACGGGTGTGTGGCGGGTTGAGGGCCGTGGGATTAGGTTCGTCCTGACCCCGTTCGCAGGCTGGCAAAGGTGGAGGTGCCCTGCCATGTGTCCGTAGCAGCAGCAAGACCCCACGCTCTCTGGTCCCTCTGCTTGTCTCACTGACCGGGGCTCAGAGGACAGCGGCTGCTGGGGTTCTCCTCCTTCAGCCTCTCCCCAGAGCCAGAGTCTGCGGAGCTCATCTGAGCAGGTCCATGGGTGTGAACTCTGCAAGGCAGCGCGAGGAGGCCGACAGTTCACACTTCGTCTTCAGGGCTACGGCAGTGCCCGGGACCAGGAAACGCGTGGAGACTGATTAGGTTACGGGCAGCTCCTGCTGTGACCAGCACTCCATCTCTGTGCCACTTGGCAGAGACGTCCCTGCTCCTGTTAGCAGGCTGCACCCTGGCCACGTCCTGTGTGTGCCTTCTCCCACCTCCCAGAGGCACCTGAGGATACCCAACACCCATTAACCAGGGAGAACCCTCCCCTGAGAGCTGGCTTCGTGCCCCAGGGATAACCTACCCCCCAAGAAGCTTCTCCCACCAGCCTGACCTTCAGCCAGAACACGGAAGTTCTCGGGTACTATCTCTGCCATGTTCCATCAGTCAGCATGCTCACAGGGCCAGCCTGGATTCAGGGGAGGGGAAAGGAGCTCCACCTCTTGATAGAGGAGTGGCATCAATGTGCCAAAGAAAGGGACGGTGGCCGCTCCAGACCCTGGTTGCAACATCAGTGTCACACGTAACGGAGGGCGTCGCCAGGGCTGACTGCACCTGCCGTTGGGCACCTACTCTTCCAGGTACATATTTTGTTCCCATTTCATGGAATGGTAAACTGAGATTCCTTATATCTAATGAGTAGCAGCACCAGGTTCGAACCTTCTTCCATCTGTTCTCAAGATCTTATTCTTTCTACAAAACCAGGAAGCTCTGTGGGGAAAAGCCACCAGGGGCTTCCTTTAATTGTTTTCCAGGATAATTTTCTAAGGTCATTCGAACTTCGTCCGCTCTCCCACAGACTTTAATATCTTAAATTATTCTAATTTTGAAAGATATAAACGAGGATAGACATTATTGTAAAGCAAACAGCGATGTATCCAGCACCCAGGTCGCGGGCGCTGCCGCCAGCCAGCTGCCTCCCCCGTGGCCTTCCTGAGCGGCCCGCCCCGCGGGCTCTTCGGAGACAACCGCCAGCCTGACTTTCACGGCAGCGGCCCCCTTCTTTTTCTTTTTCATTCTACTATCTAATTATGCCGCCCTAACAACATAGTTGAGTTTTGTCTGTGTTTTAACGTTATATAAATGGAATCGTACAGTGAGTATTCTTTTATGTCTGGGTTTTTCCTCCCTCAAAATTATGTTTTCCAGTTGGTCCATGTTGTTTCATGGAGCTTAGCTTGCGCATGTGTGGATGTGTGTGGGTTTTGTGGGTCCCGGGTTTTGTTGCCCCTGGCTTTCTGCGCTGCACACTATCTCCCTGCATGAAGATGCCGCACGTTACCGTTTCTCTCGACGAGTATTTGCACACAACGAGCCCGGGCTCCGTCGAGATGCTTTTCCAGGGACGGGACCCCTGGCTCAAGGGCAGGCGCCCCTCCAGGTCTACCAGGCCACACCCACCTGTCCTCCCATTCCGCTCCCACGGGCACAGGCAACGCTTCCCGGAGCTTCGCACTCTTGCCACAGCCTGATATTGACAGAGTTGGTATTTCCATTTCCCTCTGTCTGGCGGGCCCTTGAGACACCGCGCTGTGGTTCATGCTCCGTAGCGCTGTAAAGCCCACGGGCATGGGGAATGAGCGACGGGACTAAAGAATGACGATGGCACCGCCCACCCCTCACACCTGGAAGCACAGGGCGCCCCAGGGCTCCTCTCCATCGTGATCTGTTTTCATTCGTGTTTTTACCACAACGATCGCAGCAAAGCTGGGGCACAGCGGCAGCTGCTATCTTGGGTGATGAGAGGCCGTAGGTATCCCCAGGGCCAGCCAGTCGCAGCCCCAAGGCGTGCTCTCCTGCCCGCTGCCTCCCACAGTCCCGCAGGCCGAGCAGGGTGGGCAGGCCACACCGCCCACGATGCAGGCGGGGACGGGAGCTGCGTCCGGGGTCCCGTGTGCCAGGCTGGCAACCTGACCCTTCGCCCAGGTCTCCGCTCGACAGCCTGTGCCTTGGCGAGTGGCTCTGATGGAGCAGGGGTCAGCTGCGGCCCTACATTCACTCACCCCTTCAGCCCACCTTTATCCCGTGCCATCCACCAGACGAGGGTGACTGGCCGCATCGCCCGCTGGCTGTTCTGTGTGTGTCTCCGCCTCTCCGCAGTGATGCTGGGAAGGGGAGGCTGGCCAGCCTGCAGACACTCGTGTGGAACCTCCCACCTGCGCCAGCTCCCCACGTGCTTCCCCACCGGAGCCAACGTGGGGCTGCCCTCGGGGTTCTCCTGACGGTAGCACGCGTCTCAGCAGCATGCTCCAGGAACCCCGGAGACAGGGTGTGACTCACGAGTCCTGGAGGGTCTGCAGCAGGCCGGGTCTGCAGCAAGGGCCCGAGTAGAGAGCGCACAGACTGGGGCTTTGCCTTTTGCAGAGTTCAGGGTGGAGTGCCTGGGGCTTCACGGCCACCCTTTATTTGTTGTTCAGGCACCCAGTCGTGTCTGACTCTTTGTGACCCCACGGACTGCAGCACACCACGCCTCCCTGTCCTTCCCCATGTCCCGGAGCTTGCTCAAAGTCATGCCCATCGAGTCAGTGATGCCATCCAACCATCTCATCCTCTGTCGTTCCCTTCTCCTCCTGCCTTCAATCTTTCCCAGCATCAGGGTCTTTTCCAATGAGTTTTTATTGGCGAATTTTAAATCTAAGTGCAAGGAATTAAGGTTCAGGAAGGGATAGGCAGGGTCATTCAAAGGTCAGATATGTAGGTCACCCTGGATTTCCTGGAACTTCATGAGCCCAGCTGGTTGTCCAGTTGCACACCCAAGAAGGTGTCTGCTGGGCCTGCATGTCTCTGAAGTGGATGCCCAGGCAATCAAAACCTTCCCGCCAGACACCTGCCCCAGAAAGATGCGTCCTCAGCGTCCACCCTGCGTGAGCTCCTCACCCTTAGGCGGCGCAGCGAGCGAGGGGCAGCACGCCTGGCTTTGGACCGGTGGGAACATCGGCCCAGAGGCCCAGGGAGCTCCCCAAGGTCGCACAGCGAGCACGGAGCAGCTGGGACCACACCCGGGCTCTCTGTGTATCCCGGGCACACAGAAGCACTGGCCTGTGCCCTTCCACCCACCCTCGGCTCAGCGTGCCCGGAAATGACCCCAGTCCCCACCCCCTCGAAGGATGCATGCTGCCCAGTTTCAAGACACATTCCAGAGCCGCACACCTCGCGACAGAAGAAAGGCAGACACAGGGATCCAGGGAGTAAGACGGAGGCCAGAAAGAGAGGCGCAAATATCCCTGACTGCTTTGTGCAAAAAAAAAAAAGAGAAAAAAGGCTGATAACTAAATGGAGAAATGTTAAATAAGATGCAAAAACAATTATACCCAGAATATTAGAAATTATCATTTAAACTAATGTATTTGCCAAAAAAGATTAATACAGAGACCAGAGCTTTTGCTTTGTTCAAGATACATTTATTTTAAAGATCCTGTAAATTGATTAAATGAGAATTTTGTAAGAAAAAAACTTTTAGAATAGTTCTGAATTCACAGAGAAGTCTCAGAACTAGCACGGAGCCCCCCCCCCCCAAGCTGTACCCCAGCATCCGGCTGTGCCGACTGTCAGCATCTTACGTCACCTTGTTAGACATTCGTCAAAACCAAGAAGCAACGCTGGAACATTTGTAACTACACTGGTCTGGACTCTGTAGCGAAACTCCATTTCATTCAGAGTCCACCAGTTCTTCCCTAATGTCCTTTTTTGTTCCAGGATCTCACCCAGGACGTCAGTTGCATTTACTCATGTCTCCCTAACTTCCTCTGGGCTGTGACAGCTTCTCAGACTTTCCTTGTTTTTGATGAACTTGGCAGTTTTGAGGAGGACTGGGCAGGTAATTTGGGGGTGGGGGATGCTCTTCGGTTGAGATTTGTTTTGCGTTTTTCTCATGAAGGTGCTGGTTTGGGGGAGGGGAGACCCCACCGTGAGGTGCCCTCCTCACCACGTCCTCTCAGAGGAGAAGGTCGTCCACCTGACTCATCACTCTTGAAGCTGAGCTTGAGCCCCGGCTGAGGTCATGTGTGCCCAGCTTCTCCCCCAGGAGGCTCCTCTTTTCTCTTCCACGCTGCCCTCTTGGCAAGGAACTCACGGAGTGCAACCCCTTCCCAGGGCTGGCGAGGAAGGAAGAAGGGTCTGCAGGAATTATTTGGAATTCTGGGAGGGAATGTGTCTCTTCTCCCACCTACTCTTCATTCAATCATTTGTTTGTGTCTGTGTGGAGTTGCGGGTCCAACTTCAGCAGCTCTTTCTGGCTGACTACCGTGCCTGCTCTGTTTTCTGAACACGTTGGTACCTTCTGTCCCCTCAGGATGTTCCAGGCTCATCGTGCGTCTCTCCTGCCCCAGCCTTAGATTCCGCTGCTTCTCCCGAGGGGTCCTTCTTCCTTTCGTGGGAGGATGGTGTTAGAAACCAAGATCCGGGCACCGGGTGTGCTCACTGCTGCCGGGCCCCATTGCTTTCACTCACTCAGCTGACAGAGCTGGGAAGCCCAGGTGTGTGCACTCAGCATCGTACGTTACTTTGTTAGGACATCCATCAAAACCAAGCAGCCTGGAATACTCACCCACACACACACACACAGCTGTGGTTATTTCCGGTCTGTCCATCTCTATCTACGTTAGGCTCACTTGAGCCCATTCTCACATCCCCAACTTCAGTCCAGTACTGTACAGCCTTGCTAGCTCTCCGGGTGTAACCTCCCCCTCCCACAGTGAGAGACCGAGATTCCACTGCTCCCTGACGTTCACTTATTTGTTCCTTCCCAGTGAGGCTGCACAGCACCCCCTTCAGAGCTGTTAACCCGGGGCCCTGCAAGGGAGAGCATGACCAAAGCAGGAGTGCGGCGTTACGGCACAAGCCCTTTCATCTCTCACGGTTTCTGATCAAAACGCCGTCTTCCACAGTCACCTAGGCCAGCTTCTTCTCCGCCTCCCCTTCAGAGATGCTGCATTCCACGTGTGCCACAGTCTGCCTTCTAACGTGGAGTCCCCTCACCTCTTGGTTGATTTTGCAAAATTCTATGTATTAAAGTTCACGTCTTGCGCTGGCAAGCTGTATGCTTTCTGACAAACGCGTAGCCTCCTGTGCTCACCAGCCAGTGCCACGCAGAACGACTCCGCCCAGAATTCCTCTGTGTCTCTCCCCATACCCAGCCCCTGGCCTGCACCGATCTGTTTCCTATCTTTACAGTCCTGCCTTTTCCAGAACGTCATATCAATGGAATCCTACCATATGCAGGCTTTCTGGTCTGGCTTCTTTCACTTAGCAGAATGCATTTAAGCCTCACAGAGATGCTGCAGGAATCAGCAGTGCTTCCCTTTTTCTTTGTCGATGGCGTGCCATCCTCCAGAAGCACCGCCGTTCGCTTATTCACCTGTTGAAGGATGTCATGGTTATCTCCAGTTTGAGGTTATTCTGAATCACGCTGGTTAAATGTTATGAGGCTTTTCCGTGAGCATGCATTCTAACAAAGGCATAGCATCTGTGAGCATGAGTTTTCTACTCGCGTGGGAAACTGCATGGGAGTGTGATTATAAACCCCAAGGTAGGTCTTTGTTTAACTCCAGGAGAAACTGCCGAACCACCTTCCCAAGTGGCCGGACCATCTCCCGCCCCACAGAGGAGCGCTCCCGCTGCCCCGCACCTCGTCGTGTGCTGGTTTGCCACACACCTTCTTTGGCGAAGTGTTTGTTCAGGTTTTTACTCATTTTTTCATTGGGTTGTTTTCTTATCGTTGAGCCTGAAGGGTTCTTAACATATTCTAAACACAGATCCTTTATTGATATAAGATTTGCAAATATTTATCGCCATCTGTGGTTTGTCTTCTCTCCAGATAGTCAGAGCTTGTTTTTTTTCCAACAATAATTTAACTTTTCCATGTGTAGAGCCTACACGTATTTTATCGAGCCTATGCTTTGTATCGAGCCTGTGCTTATGGAACTCATTGTCCTTTGGTGCCGTGCAACTGATCTCCGACGACAATGCAAAGCAATGCAGTTGAGTTCTCGGAACAGTCATTGCTGTAGCCGTTGGCCAACCATACCAGAGCTAAAAACAACTTCCACACACACCTCTGACTGAGTAAGACAAAGTGAGGAGGTTCAAAACTGTGCACAAGCCAGCTCTCCCCTTGGCCTCCGCTGCCAGGGACCCAGCTGGCGCAGGAGCAGTGGCTAGCGTTTGAATCCAAGCTCTGCCATTTCCCAGACGTGAGACGGCTGAGCGGCTTCCGTGCCCCCACGTCTCAGGTTCCCCAGCTGCAAAGTGAGGATTATGACACGGCTGCCAGACGTCCCGGTGCTCCCCCGGTGAAGAGTCTGCCTTGCCATGTAGGGGGTGAGGGCTCAATCCCTGGTCAGGGAACCAAGATCCCACATGCTGCTGAGCAACCAAGCCCAGGCACCACAGCGGCTAAATAAATAAATATTAAAAAATAATAGCAATACAGCTGGTGGGTGGGTTGTCACGGGGAGTCCAGGAGCTGACCATGATGCCCTAGAACAATGCCTGCTGCCTACTGAAGCCGACTGTCTTCCACGCTGCTGTGGAGGTCACAGCAACGCAATCTGCCCGAGAGGCTCCTGCCCCCACAGCCCTGCCCCTCCCCGCAAGAGGCCTACCCTAGGGTCTGCAGGGGTCCTTCCGTGTTTCGGGTGGGCTCTGTCCCTGGGTCTCAGCGGTCTGGCTCCACGCCGGAGTCCCCTGTAGGACTTGACCGAAAGCTGCAAGCCAGGGCCTGGACCCTTCTGAGGCCATGCTGGGACCTGGGCAGAGGTGAGACATCCTGTGGAGGAGGACTCCGCCTGCAGGCCGCATTACCGTGGTGTCTCGACCAGGGAGTCTAAGTTCAAAGGCCCTGTGGCCACCAGGGTGGCACAGCTCTAGCGGTGAGTGAGGATTTGCACCAAGGGCCCCGATGCCGCTGCTGGGCCCTTACCCCGCCCTCTGTGGCTTTCTTACTCATCAACACCCCGGGGCCAGCTCTGCATGGGAAGACCTTGGCTGGGAAGCAAGTTGAGGACAGAGGAACCACGTTACAGGGGACACTGCAAACCTTTCTAACCCTTCATCTTTTCCAACACGTTCCTCTAATTGTCCGCGGGCCGTGAAGTCATCCCCCACCCCAGGAGAGCTGCACAGATAGACACGTGTGGGGGCCTGATGGTACACAGCAGGTGGAGACCGACCCTGTGACCGCGGGGAGCAGGTGGGCTTTGAGGATTCGAAGGGGGAGATGACGCTGCCCTTTGACAGACTCCTCGCTCTCACACGTGGGCCCCGTCCCCCACACACATCTGCCGGCCAAGTGGCTGCTCCAGGAAGCTGATTGGCCGGGCAGGGGCTCTGAATCACCGTGCGTGAGGAGCGCAGCCCAGCTCCAGCTCACTTCCTGCCGATTAGAACATTTCCCCCCTGGGGGATTCCTGCGCCCCCAGCATACTGGCCTCAATCTGTTTCTCTGCAGACGGCACATTGCAGGCAGATACACAACATATAGGAGCAGCCAGGCCATCTGGGCCAGAGGCTCGGCGGGCGCGGGGCTGACGTGGTCCAGGCGGCCCCGCCCCCGGCCAGGCTGGCGCTTGCTCTCCTCGAGGCACCGTCCAGCCCCGTCGGGAAAGAGAGCGCTAGCTCCCAGCTCCCGCCCCGAGGCATTCTGGAAAGCTTGGCAGGGATCCGCGCGGGCACGGAGCCCAGTGCTGAAGAGGGGGCTGCGGCCTCAGGCGAGCCTGGACTCAACCCTGCTCTCCCCTCACTCGCCGTCCAATCCCAGGCAGAGGCCACTGGCCCTGTGTTTCCACGTGTAAAGCGGGGCGCTCAGCACTGCCCAGCCTGCCGGGGGGATGCGGTGACTCTGCCGCTGGTGCTGCCGCCTGGTTCCCTGCCGACGCCCTGGCCCCGGCCCCTGGCCCTGGCCCCTGGCGCTGTGACGTCCTCAGGACCCACTCTCAGCAGTTGCCCCCAAAACGCCCCCCAGCCCACCCATGCTGCTCACCCAGACGTCGGGTTTTGCCTCGTGATACCCGAAGCTCTCCGAGGAAGGAGCCTCTTCCGGAAACACCCAACAAGACGGCAGCTCGGCTGGAGAGACCTCTGACCCCCTATTTCTCTGCAGTCAGAGCTGCCCCACCAGGAGCAGCTGGGGGTCCCAGGGAAGGCCCCGCCTGCTCTGGGCCTCACTTGGCCATCTGAAAACCGAGGGGGCTGGCTTCATCTGCCTTCCCAGCTGGCCCCAGTGCCTCCCTGCCAGAAAGTGGTTAGCAATGTATCAAAGGTTTCAAAATGTCCTCCCACCCTGACCGGCTCTGTAGTCCAGAGAGAAAATTCTGTGACCTTCAGCCGTCCTCTTCAGTCCATTCCAAGGCGCTGCCACATCGGGGTCCCACACTCCCCCACCGTCCCTCCATCTGTGCAGGCTCAGCAACTGTCGGCCTAGACGGCAGCGCCCGCGACGCGATGGCCGAGGGACATGGCAGACCCCACAGGGAAGCAGTGGCCCAGAGAGGGCGCTCCACCTGCCCCAGCCAGCAGCGGGCCGCGGGAGAGGGGTGGGCGCCAGGCCCAAGTCGCCCTCTCCACACCACATCCCTCAGGCGCCCTCCCAGAGACGCAGTTTTTTCCAGCCCAGACCATCTGAAAATCCCTATGGCCACTGGACATTCCCCATGACGGGTCATCACTTGGGGACCCCTGAGTCTCCAAGCTTCCCTGGAAAACTGGACCCCACCGTGTCCCCCTCAGCCCAGGCCCCCTGGACCCCACTGTGTCCCCCCCGTCCAGGCCCCCTGGACCCCGCCGTGTCCCCCCTGTCAAGGCCCCCTGGACCCTGCCGTGTCCCCCCCGTCCAGGCCTCCTGGAGCCCACCGTGTCCCCCCTAGCCCAGGCCCCCTGGACCCTGCCGTGTCTCCCCTAGCCCAGGCCCCCTGGACCCTGCCGTGTCCCCCCTAGCCCAGGCCCCCTGGACCCTGCCATGTCCCCCCTAACTCAGGCCCCCTGGACCCTGCCATGTCCTCCCCAGCCCAGGCCCCCTGAACCCCGCCGTGTCCCCCAAACCTAGGCCCCCTGGACCCCACTGTGTTCCCCCAGCCCAGGCCCCGTGGACCCCACTGTGTCCCCCCAGCCCAGGCCCCCTGGACCCCACTGTGTCCCTCCAGCCCAGGCCCCCTGGACCCCACTGTGTCCCCCCAGCCCAGGCCCCGTGGACCCTGCCATGTCCCCCCCAGCCCAGGCCCCCTGGACCCCACTGTGTCCGCCAGGTCCAGGCCCCCTGGACCCTGCCATGTCCCCCACAGCCCAGGCCCCCTGGACCCCACTGTGTCCCCCCAGCCCAGGCACCCTGGACCCCACTGTGTCCCCCCATCCCAGGCCCCCTGGACCCCACTGTGTCCCCCCAGCCCAGGGCCCCTGGACCCCACTGTGTCCCCCCCAAGCTTGTGCAGCCCAGTGGACCCCACTGTGTCCCCCCATCCCAGGCCCCCTGGACCCCACTGTGTGCCCCCAGCCCAGGCCCCCTGGACCCCACTGTGTCCCCCCAGCCCAGGCACCCTGAACCCCACTGTGTCCCCCCATCCCAGGCCCCCTGGACCCCACTGTGTCCCCCCAGCCCAGGGCCCCTGGACCCCACTGTGTCCCCCCCAAGCTTGTGCAGCCCAGTGGACCCCACTGTGTCCCCCCATCCCAGGCCCCCTGGACCCCACTGTGTCCCCCCAGCCCAGGCCCCCTGGACCTCACTATGTCCCCCCAGTCCAGGCCCCCTGGACCCCACTGTGTCCCCCCAGCCCAGGCCCCCTGGACCTCACTGTATCCCCCCAGCCCAGGCCCCCGGAACCCCACTGTGTCCCCCCAGTCCAGGCCCCCTGGACCCCACTGTGTCCCCCCAGCCCAGGCCCCCTGGACCCCACTGTGTCCCCCCCAAGCTTGTGCAGCCCAGTGGACCCCACTGTGTCCCCCCAGTCCAGGCCCCCTGGACCCCACTATGTCCCCCCAGTCCAGGCCCCCTGGACCCCACTGTGTCCCCCCAGCCCAGGCCCCCTGGACCCCACTGTGTCCCCCCCAAGCTTGTGCAGCCCAGTGGACCCCACTGTGTCCCTCCAGCCCAGGCCCCCTGGACCCCACTGTGTCCCCCCAGTCCAGGCCCCCTGGACCCCACTATGTCCCCCCAGTCCAGGCCCCTTGGACCCCACTGTGTCCCCCCAGCCCAGGCCCCCTGGACCCCACTGTGTCCCCCCCAGGCTTGTGCAGCCCCGTGGGAGCCGCTGGCCCAGCACGAGGGTGAGCTCAGGCTGCGCGTCTGTGCTCCAGATGCCCACCCCAGGCCGCTCTGATCCCTGCCTGGAGCACACATTCCACGGTGTGTCCTCAGAAGACAAAGGTCACACACCATGTATGGTTGCTCTCTATCACCACTCCCAGGGACCATGCTGGACCCCCAGCCCGGGCGGCCCACGGACCTCACCTTGTGTGCCGCTGCGAGACCCCACAGGGCCAACAGGGCAGCAGGGCGCGGCCCCTCCCACGGCACAGGCGAGAGCGGGCACGGATCGGTGATGGCCATCCTGCCTCGAATGGAGGCGGGCTCACCTGTTCCTCCCCAGGTGGCCCCTGAGCTCCTGGAGTTTGCCGCCGCTCCCTGACCCGTGGGTGGGGCTCCTCACTCACAGTGAGAAGCCTCTGCCCAGGGAAGACCCCCAGGTCTATGCAGACAGGACACCGAAGTGTTGTCTCCCAGCCCTCCCCAGGCCGTGGACCCAGCTCACCCTACGTGCCCCTCAAGATCCTCCGAGTGGGTGGATGTCCTCTGTGGCCACAGCAGTCTGTGTATTCACGGGAAAATGAAACACCCCTCCCTGACCATCCCCCACCCACCCCCACCCCGTCCCCTCTGCCTGGGGGCTCATGGGGGTGTCGGAGACAGCGAGACGCCGCCGTCCCCAGGGGCGCTTCCATGCTTTTCTGTGAAGATGGAGGGGCCTCGAGCCTTCCGGCTTGCT
Organism: Budorcas taxicolor; assembly: GCF_023091745.1. NCBI lineage: Eukaryota > Metazoa > Chordata > Mammalia > Artiodactyla > Bovidae > Budorcas > Budorcas taxicolor. The sequence goes on along the minus strand of NC_068920.1, from coordinate 164,318,167 downwards.
GGGAAGCTCCCTGAGGCTCTGGCAGTGAAGCTGGGGAAGCTGAGTTCCAGGGGCTACCGGGAGGAGGAGCTCAGACGGGGAAGGGAGACGCCCACACTGCCGCGACCCCTCGGTGAGTCCATCGAGTCCCGGGGGCTGGGAGCAACCCCCTGCATCATCACAGCCCAGCGCCCAGGGGCCTCACGGGAGATCTGAGAGCAAGGTTGGGATGGGAGGCCCTGCCTCGGCCTGCCCCCACCCTCTGCTCCAGCCCCCAGGAAGCAGGGAACCCAGAACAGGAAGAAAGTGCAGAGGGAAACCATGGTCCTTGCCTCCCGTCTCCAGACCTAACCCGGAGGGGGCCCGGCCCACGCTTGCTGGTCTGCCGGGCCGGCCCTGTGCCTGGCACGCAGCGGGCCTTCTAGAAGCGTCTGTGTTGCTTTCAGAAGGTCTGGGGGCGAGAGCCATGGCAGGGGAGGCCCCCGGGGGTGGCCTCGGGCGGAGCCCTGCTGTGTCGTCTGCCTGTCGGTGCTTGTGAGCCGCAGCGAAGCCCCAGGAGCCAGAAGAGGCGCCCAGGGACCCGTGTCCTGAACCCCACTGCCGTCCAGCCTCCAGACTCTTCTGGGGCCCAGGAAGCCACCGACAGCCGGGCCGCTGACCTCAGTCAGTCTGGCCACTGTCCCCGCTGGCGGAAGCCATCAGGCTTGGTGGTGGCATTGGGTCCCTCTAGCCCCTGCCCGGTCACTTCCGGTTTCCTGCAAGGAAGCCACGCAGGCTGGCTCGGACGAGGGCCCTGTGTTTGCTCAGCAGCCTCGGCAGACCCCGGACCTGACTGTGGCTGCTGCTTGAGCCCTGAGTTTCTCCCTCAGGACGTTCACCGGGAGACTGAGGCAAGGCCCCAAAACACGCAGCCCTGCCTCTCTGGACGGCGCAGTCTGGGAAGCCTGGCTACAGGAACCCGGAGCGGGTGGGTCAAACCTCTGTTTTCTTGCCTGCTTACAGGACAGTAAGGGCAGGGCCCCGCAGACCCCGCGGGGAGCTGTGTGGAAGGCCGGCAGCTGGTGGGCCAGCTGGTAGGCCCTTTGTGGCCACGCGGATGTCTCCCGTCGCGGCAAGCAGGTTCCCAGGGAGAACACCCTGAGGGCATTCTCCTTGACCTCCCTCCCCTCAGCTCCTGAAAGCCCCTCCGCCTCTCCTGCCCCTGCCTGCCCAGCCAGCTGCCCGAGAGACACCCATCCACGCCCCGCCACCAGCCCCTCCCCTCGCCCCCTTTCACTCCACTCAGCCGTCCAGGCTTCCCCTCTGTTTGCCATTTCAATCATCTCAGGGCAATTTCCTCTCTCGTCTGAGCACTGATTCCTCCCCAGATGGCTTCCTCCCCGTCTCCCTTCACCAGGGTCTCGGGCCAAACCCCAGGGCTGGGGGTGGGGAGGGCCCCGCAGAGGGCGGCGGTGGGCAGGCAGGCAGGCGCTCGCTGGGAAACGGCCGTTCCCTGCAGAAGGGCCGCGGAGCATGGCTCGGGGCTCGTCTCACCAAACCATGCGTGGTGGCCGCAGATATGCCATGAAGCACATTTTTAGACTGTGAGTCAACTGCTAATAGAGTGATTTTTTTAATCATCCCAGAAGGAAGGCTGATTTACAGTTCTTCTGTGCTAGGGCTGAGTTGTCAGGGAGGGGCTTTCAAAGTGGCTCGAGTGGAGGCAGGGGGCCAGGGGCCCCCAGACCAGCCACCAGCGGTGCAGCGGCGGGGGGGACTGGTCAGAGAAGGTTGCACAGACCTCCTGGCCCATCGCCACAAGGAGGTGCGCTCCCCAGGGAAGGCTCGGGCAGGGCCTCCGTCAGCTCTGACACCAGCTTGTTATCACAGTGACCCCAATTTCTCATAAGAGGGGACATAAATCAGTCACGCAGATGGCTTTTCTGCGTCCCAGCCTGTGCCAAGTCCTTGGGTATGACGAGATGAATAAGACAAACCTCTTATGCACGGCAGACAACTTGTGGGAAGAAGAACGTTCCAGATCTAAACAACTAAACCGTGGTGGCCGTGTCCCCTCTGAGCCTATAGCACAGGGGCTGCAGGGGAGCAGGCCCGTCAGGCCAGGCTGTTCCAGGTCTCAGGACCTCGGGGCCTCCCAGCATCACTCCCTACATGGTGACCACCACTCGGCAGCCTCGGGCGTGGCCGGGGAGGCTGATGCAACCGAGCCGGGCAGGAGCCTGGCTGTCCCCCTCCCTCCCTGCCGAGTCTCCCTCCCTCACTGGGCCAGGGCACCCTCTTGCCGTGGGGGCTTCTACAGGGCAGCTCCCGGGACCTCCACGGTCTCCACTTGGTGCGGAGCCAAGACCAGAGAGCTCGGTGACCCTGCTTTTTCATCTTCCGGGGCGACAGAGCCTCAAGGCCACCTTGGCACCAAAGCTGACAGCGGGTGGGGCCCCTAGCTGTGTGCCTGGGGACGCAGCGTCTGCAGCCTCGGATCCACGAGCTCCGAAGCAGAGTCACCGTGCGTCGCTGTCGCAGAGGCAGCAGGAGGGTGGAGCTGTCCGCCCCAGGACAGCGAATGACAGGCCCCCGTCTGTCCCGAGCGCCCAGCAGTCTGGGCCCCCTTGTTTCTCAGTCCCGCAACAGACGCAGCTCATCCCCCATGGCTCTCCCAGGGCACCTCTGGATCCTCCGCATGGCCGGAGGCCGCCTCTGGTAACTGATCGGGGTGCTCAGTGGAAAAAGCTGCCCTACAGAGAGATGGAAGGCAGCGAAAGGCAGAGGAGCGAGGCCCTGCCTGGGCCCTCAGAGTCGGCACTGGAGGGGACCCCAAGCCACAGTGGTACAGGACGGCCGGGAGGAAAGGAGGCGGAGGGCAGGTTCTGGGGGGGCAGGAGCAGGAAGGTGGGGGACCCCGAGCCGAGCAGAACCTGATGGGTAGTGGCGGCCACCACAGAGGTCGAGGATGCTCCCGGATACGGCACCCGGCCCATCACCAGGGGGTTGTCCCCACCCCCACACTTTCCCCCTCACCAGTCAAGCTGCTCTGGACACAAAGAGGCCCCTGGTCCTGGGAGGATGGTTGGATGAGCACAGAGGAGGCTGGGCCTCGGGGTTCCAGGGCTGGAGCGATCAGGCCAGCCGCCCACACTGCTGCAGAGGAGACAGCCAGCTTGGGTGGGGATACGTGAGCGCAGGTCCTGGGGCGTTCCCCCACATCCCCTGTCTCAGGGGAACCCCAGCTGGCGGGGGAAGGGCGCAGAAGGCTCCCCAGGGCCTGGAGTGAGGGTCTCCCACGGGCAACAGCTGCGTCTCCCTCGGTCTGCTCACGGGTCTGCCCGGCTCCCAGGGCAGAGCAATGCCCCCTACTGCCTGGTGGGCCGCTCTTGAGCCGAGCGACCGGGAGCCGCCTGCTGACGCTTGCTGAACGCCTGATGCCAATGGTGGGCCGCGCCTGAGCCGGGCGGACCCAGAGCCGCTGGCTGATGCTTGCTGAACGCACGATGCCGACGGTGGGCTTCTTAGCTGGGCTGACCTGGAGCCGCTGGCTGACGCTTGCTGAACGCACGATGCCGACAGTGGGCTTCTGAGCCGGGCTGACCCGGGAGGCCATCAGGAATCAGAAATCGGGAAGCAGTGAGGTGGCCATCTCAGGCCGCCAGGGCCTGCCCTGGAGCAGGGTCCCGAACCAACCAGAGATGAGGGTCAGAGAAAGTTAGCATTGCCATTAGACAGAAATTCTTCTTTTTCTAATGGTGGGGAAAGAGTCTGAATTTGACCCAGACACTTTAAACGAACACTTTACTGATGCTGAAGTTGAAACTCCAATCCTTTGGCCACCTGATGCGAAGACCTGACTCATTTGAATAGACCCTGATGCTGGGAAAGATTGAAGGCAGGAGGAGAAGGGGATGACAGAGGATGAGATGGTTGGATGGCATCACCGGCTCAACGGACATGGGTTAGAGTAAACTGCGGGAGCTGGTGATGGACAGAGAGGCTTAGAGTGCTGGGGTCCATGGGGTCGCAGAGAGTCAGACATGACTGAGGACTGAAGTGACTGGAAGGTCCCAGAGGCAGCGAGAGACAGAGGCGACTCACTCAGAGTGCCGAGAGCCTCTCGGTCAGCTCAGGGAGGCCCCAAGGCTCCCCCAGGGAGAGCTGGAGCAGGCCCCTCAGCACCAATGGCTCAGGGAGGCCCCCACGGCCAGGGACAGCCTTCAGAGGACCCCAGGTGGCCAAGGCCGGTGCCCACCCGCCTCCACCCCCTGGGATGCAGTTCCAAACCAAGAACAATCGTGTAAAAAGCAACCCTAAAAGAAGGGGAAAGAAGCCTCAGGAAACCTTTACTTTCGTACCACAAATTTCACTTGCTTTCAGCCCCATGCGGGGCTGGGCGTCTGGCTTTCTTTTTCTGGTTTTTCCATAAACCACACCCAATACTCTGGGGGCAAAAGGTAGGCCGGGACGCTCAACTCCCCCAGGGGACCAGCGTCCTGTCCCCCGTATGGCATCCCTACCCCAACCCCCGGCTACCGACCGCCCTCCCCACCGCCGCCGCCCCGGCTACAGACACCCCCGCCCCCCTCCCCAGGCTGGCACACAGCCCCCGCTGGGCCGGTGGAACCGCCAGACCAAACGCTCGGTCAGCTCCACGGCTGCCTCCCAATGAGGCTGGCCTGGGACACACGGGGATTCCACAGATTCAGGGCACGCCAGCAAGAACCTGAGATGCTCTGACGCTCTGCTTTGCCCCGCCACTCACCCTCCGAGCGGCCAAAGTCATTGTTCAGACCAGGAGGATCTTAGGGAAGAAGTGCGCTGCTGGGCTCTGTGGGCAGAAGTGGTCCATGCGCCAGCGACAGACCGAGTCTCAGCCAGAAGGGAAACACAGCCAACGCTTTCAGGGGGCTCACGCTCACACTCGTGTGTCCGACTCTCCTGCGACCCCCTGGACTGCAGCCCGCCGGGCTCCTCTGTCCACGGAATTTCCCAGGCTTGAATGCTGGAGCGGGGCGCCATTTCCTCCTCCCGGGGATCTTCTCGACCCAAGACCGAGCCTGCGTCTCCTGTGTCCCCCTCATTAGGTGGATTCTGTCCCACCAGTGCCACCCAGGACGCCCCACACAGGAGACACTGGGGTCTGGAGTCAGGCACGCCCGGGCCCAGTGCGTGAAGCTGGGAAGTTGTCTGATGCCTCTGCACCGACTTGCGCATCAGGGAAGTGGAGATGACGCCTGTGCCTTCGGGGTGGCAGTGAGGGTGAGGGAAGTGCCATCTGGCCTGTGATACACAGGGGCACGCACGCGAGCACACACTGCCTGTGGGGAAGCGTGGCCGAGGGCACTCCAGTTGCGTGCCAGGAAGTGTTTACCAGCAGCTCCAGGGCTGGAGCAGGGCAGCCCCTCTGACCTGTCGGGGGCAGGTGGACAGCGGAGCCAGTATGGGTCTCACACCCCCCTGTGCAGCAGGCGCCCCGATAAAGCCTCACCTCAGCTTCTCATCTGGCCTCGGTTGCTGTGTCCTACTCTTTGCGATCGCAGGGACTGGAGCCGTCAGGCCCCTCTGCCTACAGGATTCTCCAGGCAAGAATACTGGAGTGGCTTGCCATTGCCTCCTCGGGGGGCTCTCCCAGCCCGGGACTGAACCCGCGTCCCTTACACCTCTGGCACCCGCAGGCCCGCAGTCAGCTTCTAGAGATTAAGGAGGCCGAGCGCCCTCCGTGGCATCAATATTCCCACCTGGCCGGACTCCACGCTCCCTTCGTGATGTCTCTGACCCAGAGCTGAGGAGAGACACAGCCAGTCGGCGCCGGCCACCCCAGCTGGGACGCTGCACCCCAGGAGTGCGGCCTGACGGGGCCGTGGACAGGCCTCTGGAGGGGCAGCTGAGACCAGCTCGGAGACGACACCCTGTGAGCGTGAGGCTGGGACCCCTGCAGGACACGGCGCCCACCCTAAATCCACGGCCCGCCCCCAAGGGGGCCAAGGCAGGGAGGGGTCTAAGAGCCGGGGAAGGGAGCGGGGCTGGGCCTGCTCGCCAGCGCTGCTGGCAGTTAAGTGAGAGCCGGTCTGTCCTGCCCGCCTGTCCACGTACCTCCAGGCTCCCGGAGAGAAGCGCTTCTACCAGAGGCTGTGAGGGCCCTGCCAGCCACCCCCGCCACAGCCTCCTGGTGACACAGCCTTGCTGGGTGCGGGTGTGCACGGCCACGTGGCGGGGGCGGGGAGGGAGCGGGGGCCAGCTCACACATGAGCCCTTGGGGCCGGGGGCCCTGCTCCCTGCAGACCCCACCCTGGCTTCCCTTTGGGACAGCAGGGAGGCAAGCTGTGCTCGCCCCCTGCCTGTTCTGTGAAGGGTCCCCCGGAAAGGGCTCGACCGCAGCCCCGGGAGGAGCTGTTTCCCCAGGCCGGGGGTGCCGGGAGGTACCTAGTGACTGGACCAGGACATCACAGCAGGAGGGACGCCAGGGCGCTCGGCCCACTGGAGGCTCTCTCTCTCGGGCGCCTGCTCTGGACCGGAGGAGCCCGCTGTCCAAGCTCTCCCCTCCACGGGCCAGCGCCTCCAGCGACTCGTCGGGCCGTCCCCGACCGCCATCAGCTCCAGCCTCCCCACGGGGTGTGCTGCGGCCCTGGCCTCATGGCTGGTCAGCCCGGCTCTCCCTCCACCTAGGCCGGGGGCCCTCACTCTTTCAGGCCTTGGTGCCTGGAGGACTGCCCCCCAGACCACTTTGCATTTTCAAGGCCTCCAGAGAATCTATCTCCCCAGCCCTGCGATGCCAGACCAGGTGTAGAGGGAGGGGCCGGGGCTGCACCCTGCATGGGAGAGAAGCGGGGGAGGAGGGGAAGGGCGCTGGGGGCTTGAGAGGCAGCGTCCCTGACGGTCCCCAGAGGCTCCCTCCGGCGGGCAGGGGGCAGGACAGTACCAGGAGCCTCGTCCCGGGGCCAGTGTGCTTTTGATTAGCTGTACGAGAAAGCCGTGGGGACTGAGTGTCCCCTGGCTGCGCTTCTAGGGGCTGCTGGAAGGAATGCTGCACGCAGGCGTGGAAGAGAGCCCTGCTTCTGCTGTGAGCGCACGTGCAATTCTTGACCAGGATTTGCAGCCCACGGGCGGGAGCCAGGTTTAGATTCCTCTAGGCAAGCATCTGAGATTCTACTGAAAAACAGCGAGGAAACCATTCTATGTCCACACCAGGAAGCCTCAAGCTGGAAAGATCTCAGGCCCACCTGCGTCTATACAGACGGACCACAGACTTTCTCAAGTGCAGCGTAGACGGGGCTGAGAAGCTGGACCTCCGGGCAGACACTGGAGACGCCAGTAGTTTTCAAATGGTGTTTTCAGGAGCCCCAGGGGGTCCACTGGGGTGGAAGAGGCTGCCCCAGAGGGGTGAGGGGGGCTGCTCCCCCTGGGCGTCGACGAGAGCATCCCACTTTAGTCCGTTTCACCTTCTGGGCTTCCTCAGGACTTCCTGTGATAGACGCCAAGGAAACTCAGAAACGTGCTGGCCCAGAACGACTGCCCGCTCTCGCGAGGTCCTGGCAGAAACGGAGAAGCAAGACAGCCTCGGTGGCCAAGTGCCAGCTGGGTACCGCAGTGCCGGCTTCCACGTAGGCAGCCGCCAGGACCCCGTGGGTGGGGGAAGGGTAACCATGGCAACCTCCCCCCAGTCATCACTAAGTAATTCCTCCACAATGTACAATCGCTCTGTTTATAGGAAGAATGCTGACCGTATATTCTGGTTTTCCATGCACAATACTTCACTAGGAAAGAATGCAGAACCCACCAGAAGGAGCTCACGTTGCACTTTCCCCAGTCAACCAAACCTCTTCCCGGGCCTTGGGGAATATGACGGGTGGGGTTCCACCATTCGGCCTGCAACCTGAGAAGGTGCAGAGACTGCCCGGCTTCAGATCCACCTGGAGGAGGGTCCCCACAGGTCAAAGCACGGGGGCTCCCCACCTGAGAAGCTTCCGGAGCCACAAGGGGCTGTGGACTGTGCCAGTCGAGGGTCTGGAGCCTGTAACTGGGCCAAACCACCCAGGCACTGGTTCATCAGAATGAATTTCAACCCGCTGAAGCACGAGGGTCTGGCTTCCCGCTGGCTGAGGCCACAGACGCGGCTCCGTGTCTTCAGGGAGCCCTCACGCTCTGGGAGGCACACACGCTCGCTTCCTTGCCACACAAAGTTCAAATTGAGGAGGGAAAGATGAGTTTCAGATGCTAAGAAAAAAAATCCTTAGGGACTTTTCGAGGAAACGAATCAGCCCGCTCTTGGGCCTCCGCGGGACAGAAGCCTCCGCTCTCTGCCCCGTCTCTGATGGACGTGGCTGCTGTGTTGTTGGTATTCCAAACGTGGCCTGTAATTTCCTGCGACCTGGAAATCCAGATGTTCCCCGGTTTAGACTTCACTGCTCAGAACAATGGATTTTAGTAGAATGCCCCCTGGAACTTCTCTGGAACTTTCTTTTTAATGGGATGAGCGTGACGGAAAAATGCAGAAATTGCCAAAGTGTGCCTTAATGAATGATCACGGGGTGGTGCCAGGTGTGACACCCAGGCGGTGGCCACTATGGAGCCAACCTTCTCACTAGGAGCTCGGAGCCCCTCCTACCTATGTCCCCTCACCCAACCCCAGAGCCTCTAAGGCCTCCTTAAGGAAGATCCATCTGTGTGGCTGGAGACACTCCTGTTTCCTTTGCTGTGTAACCTCATTGAGGCCTTTATTTAGAAGAAAAGAAAGTTAGCTTGTTGCTTGAAGGGGAAGCCTTCCCCGGGGTGGTGGGGAGGAGCTCTGGGAGGGAGGACCAGCCTGGGGCGGCCCCCTGGGGGGACAGTGACCCCTCTGGCTCTCCCGCCCGTCCTCCACCGATGGCACCGGAGGGTGACTCAGGCCGCTGGTATCTGCAGGCTGCCTCCAGCGAGCTGGAGAAGGAATCCCAGCTATTAAAGGCTATGCTAATTACAAGCGCCTCCCAGCAGATGGTCCAGCCTGGGTAATCCTCTCCTTTCCCTGCCCCCATTTTTTGATGATAGGAGGCAGAGAACTGGTCTAGGACTCAAAAGATGAGCTGTCCTCCAGTTTCAAATGCCCTCCCTTCCTCTGGAGCGTGGACGCCCCACCCAAGCCCTGTCCTCTGCAGAGAGTGCCCAAGAGCTGCTGGGCCTTGGCGTCCACCCTGCCCAGGGACAGTGAAATGGGACGGTGTTACCTGCTCGTCGTGTCTGACTCTTGTGACCCCACGGACTGCAGCCCGACAGGCTCCTCTGTCCATGGGGTTCTCCAGGCAAGAAGGCTGGGCTGGATTGCCATGCGCTCCTCCAGGGGCTCTTCCTGACTCAGGGATCAAACCCCGGTCTCCCGAATTGCAGGCGGATTCATCACCATCTGAGCCACCAGGGCCTGGTCACTAAGTCAGTGGACAGCATCAGCCGCTTTCCTATAAAGAGACAAAGCCCTCGGAGCAAGTAAAGGAGGGGACGCCCTGGGGTCCAGTGGGCAAGATCCCACCTCTCGGTGCAGGGGACCCAGATTCGCTCTCTGCTCAGGGAGCTAAGATCACACGCGCCTCGCAGCCCAAAAAGCAAAAGAAGCGTAAAACAGAAGCAGTCTTGTAACAAACTCTTCAATAAAGACTTCAAACGTGCTCCAAATCGAGAAATCTTTAAAAAAAGTAACAAATAAAAAAAAAACAATGCCAGCTTACAAAAAACTAAAACTTTCCAAACTAACTAAGCCTATGAAACCAAAAATGTGTGGGATCCATAGGAAGAAAGCATGAAACCTAAGTTCTATAAAATCAGATGAAAAAGGAGAGAGACCTCTTCGTGCATGGGAGACATACTGAATATAAGGATGTCATTTCCTCCTGAAATCATCTATTCGTGGGATCCTGATCCTCATTACAATAGCATGGGGGTACTGCAAGGAATTTAAGAAACTTTTTTTTGTTAGTTTAAAGAAGACAGTGACTCCATGAGGACAGACCAGAACTGTCTGCTTTGACACTTAAGTCGCCAAAGCAGCCCTCCCCAACTTTAAAGCCTGCACGTTTGAAACAGCTGGGAGCTGGAGGCCTCAGGCCACCAGAGGAAGTGAGCAAATCCAGAAATAGCCCAGGAAGACACGTGGGATCACAGAAGACGATAAATTGGAGGGAGGAGATGGGATGCCCTGTAAATTATGGTCGAGCAAATGACTAGTCATTTGGAGGAAAAAAGCTTAAGGAAGACCTGAATTCCTACTCTCTCCTTCCACCAAAACAAATTCCACAAGGACAGAGTTTTAAACAGGAAAAATGAAATGGTAAAAAGTCAGGAAACAAGCCACATATGGATTTGTAATACAGTCCTGGCGTGGAAAAGACCATTCTGGACCATACTGCCCCAAAAATATGGATTGATTTGCACACATAAAATGTGAAGCTTCTGCAAAGCATACGCATATACACCCATGCACATATATGCCTGTGTGTCGCACAGACACTATCGCACACAGAGGAAGGTGTGTGTGTCGCACAGACACTATCGCACACAGAGGAAGGTGCGTGTACCTGTGTGTATGTAGACGTACACACATAGGGATGTAACTGTCTCACGTACATATCCAAATTCACAGAGAACCCAGCAAAAGCACAAGAACTGGCTACAGGATAGACCAAGGTTCAATTCCTTCATAAACCAAGAGCTTACACAGTCAGTTCAGTTCAATTCATTCTCTCAGCCGCATCCAACTCTGTGACCCTACGGACTGCAGCACGCCAGGCCTTCCTGTCCATCACCAACTCCCGGAGCTTACTCAAACTCATGTCCGTTGAGTCGATGACGCCATCCAGCCATTTCATCCTCTGTTGCCCCCTTCTCCTCCCTCCTTCAATCTTTCCCAGCATCAGGGTCTTTTCCAATGAGTCGGTTCTTCCCATAAGGTGGCAAATGTATTGGAGTTTCATCTTCAGCATCAGTCCTTCCAATGAATATTCTGGACTGATCTCCTTTAGGATGGACTGGTTGGATCTCCTTGCAGTCCAAGGGACTCTTAAGAGTCTTCTCCAACACCACAGTTCAAAAGCATCAATTCTTCAGCACTCAGCTTTCTTTATAGTCCGACTCTGACATCCATACATGACTCCTGGAAAAACCATAGCTTTGACTAGATGGACCTTTGTCCACAAAGTAATTTCTCTGCTTTTTAATATGTTGTCTAAGTTTGTTATAGCTTTTTTTCCAAGGAGCAAGCATCTTTTAATTTCATGGCTGCAGTCACCATCTGCAGTGGTTTTGGAGCCCAAGAAAATAAAGTCTGTCACTGTTGCCATTGTTTCCCCATCTATTTGCCACGAAATGATGGGACCAGATGCCATGATCTTCGTTTTCTGAATGTTGAGTTTTAAGCCACCTTTTTCACTCTCCTCTTTCACTTTCATCAAGAGGCTCCTCAGCTCCTCTTCACTTTCAGCCATAAGGGTGGTGTCATCTGCATATCTGAGGTCATTGATATTTCTCCTGGCAATCTTGATTCTAGATTGTGCTTCTTCCAGCCCAGTGTTTCTCATGATGTACTCTGCATAGAAGTTAAATAAGCAGGTGACAATATGTAGCCTTGACGTCCTCCTTTTCCTATTTGGAACCAGTCTGTTGTTCCATGTCCAGTTCTAATTGTTGCTTCTTGACCTGTATACAGATTTCTCAGGAGGCAGGTCAGGTGGTCTGCTATTCCCGTCTTTTTAAGAATTTTCCACAGTTTATTGTGATCCACACAGTCAAAGGCTTTGGCATAGTCAATAAAGCAGAAGTAGATGTTTTTCTGGAACTCTCTTGCTTTTTCTATGATCCAACTAAAGTTGGCAATTTGATCTCTGGTTCCTCTGCCTTTTCTAAATCCAGCTTGAACATCAGGAAGCTCTGTTGAAGCTTCCAGTACATCTGGTTCAAGTACTGCTGAAGCCTGGCTTGGAGAATTTTGAGCATGACTTTACTCGTGTGTGAGATGAGTGCAATTGTGCGGTAGTTTGAGCATTCTTTGGCATTGCCTTTCTTTGGGATTGGAATGAAAACTGACCTTTTCCAGTCCTGTGGCCTCTGCTGAGTTTTCCAAATTTGCTGGCATATTGAGTGCAGCACTTTCACAGCATCATCTTTCAGGATTTGAAATAGCTCATAAACCAAGAGCTTACACAAATCAAGAAGTCTGCAATTATATGAAAAGATGTGAAACCCGACTCAAATTTTTCGAGCTATTACACTGGCAGAATGTGAAGGTTTTCAATACCTGGTATTGGCGAGGGTTTGGAAAAGAAGCAGGCCTGAGGCCACGGTGCGATGCTGAGTCGTGTTCTTGTTGGCAGAACACTCTGCTCTTCCCGATCCACACTTAAAATGCACCTTCGGCCTCTCCGTTGGCAACTCCACAGCACGAATTCACTTACTTTTAAGGAAGGAGGCCAAGATACATACAGGAGAGTGTTCACGGCCCCACTGCTTATAAAGGCAAGAACACCGCAGGGTACGGAGCTGCCGCCCCAGCGCCGAGAGGCTAGCTGCGGGTGCTGCTCTAGATGCTTCCCTGGGACATGGGCACCCTCACCATCCCCGCAATGCGGACGAGAAGCAGACACAGAGAGGCTGGGTCACTGCCCAAGGTCACCCAGCAGGTGAGCCTGGCACGTGGCGTAAACCAGTCCTTGGCAGCCAGTGCCGTTCTTATCACGGTGGGCATGGGGCGGGGGAGCGGGGCTGGCATCTGCTAACGGTTCATTCCTCGAAACAATCTGTATCACTCTTGCAAAACGTTTGAGGCTGATCCCGCTTACCTAAGCACTCTGACTAACAGCAAATTGCAGGGTGGACCAGACTGAAAAGCAGGAAGTCGCGGTGACTCTGCTGTGTCCTGAGCGGACCGCCCCATCCTGCAGAGCGTGGGGAGGTCCCACCGTCCTGGGAGGGAGCCTGGGGTGCCACGGGCTCTGCAGATGCTGGATGAGGGGCCCTGCCCACCCCAGGCAGAGCTGCGGCCCCTCTAGCCTGCTGGTGCCCAGCCAGGCTGGGGAAGCAGCCCCCTCCCCTGCACGGCATGCTGCTCCCCAGCGAGGCTGCGAGGCAACGTGTCTGCACTCAGCCGACTCCAGGAAGTCATCTAAGACCAGCCACAGAAGCTTCGAGGACCCCTCCGCTGGCTTCTGGCTCCAGAGCCCTCCCCACTGCTGGGAGGACTCTTCCTGGTTGAATCTGAGATTCAACAGGGCCCTTGTCTTGCACAGGAGGGCTGGGTCCCTGGGTCACCACAGGCCAGTGTGGAGGTCACTCAGGGGCAGGGCCTGGGGACCATCCACACAGGCTTCCCCTGGCCACGTTCTGCGTCCTCTCACCCAGGAGGGTTCTAAGACCTGTCTCCCTGAAGGCACCGCCAGACCCTCCCTGGGTCCTCATGAGGGTAGGGGCGCCGGGGGCTGCTTTAGGGGCCCTAGAAAGAGCAGCCTGGCCCGATGGCAAGGAGCTCGGGGCTCACCATCCAGACAACAGGTCAGCCTTCCCACCGCACTTGAGTCCCCCGTCCCAGGAGAGGGGACAGCAGGGAGTGGGGGGTGGACTGCCCAGCTGGGAACCGAGAGCAGGTTAGAGTGTGCACTCCATTAATAAGGGAGTAATTCTCCAGCCTCAGCCTCACTTCTGGGGGGCCACAGGCCACGGGGTCACAAGGTCACGGGAGTCGGGCCACGGTCCACAGGGTCACGGGAGTCAGGCCACGGTCCACGGGGTCATGGTCCACGGGGTCACAAGGTCACGAGAGTCGGGCCACGGTCCACAGGGTCATGGTCCACGGGGTCACAAGGGTCAGGCCATGGGCCACGGGGTCATGGTCCACGGGGTCACGAGAGTTGGGTCACGGTCCACGGGGCCACAAGGGTCCGATATAACTGCAGTGGCGGCACACGTCACCCTGCATACTGTAACTGGCATTCCTCCGAAAACCAGAGCCAAGGAGGGCAGCGGTGGAGGGGTGGGGACACGCAGCTTGGGCTGGGGAGGGGGCTGGACACAGCCCTGCATGCCAGGAGCCAGCAGTCTCGGCAACCCCTTTCCCGCCTGGCCCTCAGTTTCCCTGAGTGAGGGGCGGCCTGGATGAGAGTGCTCACAGGTCCTTTCAGCTGGACTCTCCCCCTGGTCCCCCAGGGCCTCCCTGGGCGTCTCCAAGGGGTAGGAGGGCCCACGGGGACAGGGGAGTGAGGCTGGTCACGGTTGGTTGGCCTCACCAACCCCACATCTGGTCAGTGAGGAAGCCGGGGAGGGGAGCTGATAGGCCGGGGGGAGGGGGGTGGGCGGAGGGTGGGCACAGTGGAGGGGCTCGGGCGGCGTCCAAGGACATGCTTTGAAGACCCGAGGCTCACGGCTCCGGAAGAAGGCCTGGGCCTGGAGGGGTGGGCAGACGCGCCCCAGGTGTGCCCCGGGGAGCCCCAAACGGCTGGAGGGACAGAGTGGCCGTGGCCAGCCTCAACGCCCAGTGCCCGCCCCCACGGCCGCAGCTGGGCAGCAGCTGTTTGCGGCTGAGCCCTCCCCTGCTCACCGCACCCCTTTGCTCCCAGGGCTTTTTGCTCCAAATGGTAAATATTTTATTTCTATCGTCTGTGAGGCCCCCATACAGATGACTCTAACACAACACGGAAAAGACCTTTCGCCCCTCGATCCAACATGGCAGTCTGGGAGTTGAAACGGTAAGTGAGGTGAGAAACCAGAGGGCAAGCTTTTGGCCAAACACCCCGCCTTCGTCTGGCCCGGGATAAACCCAGGGAATCACCCCTTCCCTGCACTGCAGCTGGCAGGTGGCACCACCAGGGTAAGGAACCAGGGAGTCGGCATCTGAGTTGATGTTTCAGCCCCACCAGGCCCAGGGTTGGGACACACCTCCCTAAGACCCCTCCACTGGGTGGAGCGCAGGTGTCCCCACGGCAGACGTGGGGAGCCGCTTCCCAGCTGAGCGACCCTGGGGAGGTCGCCTCCCCTCTCTGGTCCTTGCTTTCGCCTCTGTAAATGGGACGTGAGAGGGAGCCCTCTTCACAGCTGGTTGCAAGCAGAGAATCGCGTGATGCTTATAAGATGCTCAGCACACAGCTCGAGCTGCTGCAACAGAAGCGGCCAGAATATGGAATCTTAGAAATTTCAGCCACCCCTTCAGGGAACAAACACATGCTTGGGTTGCTAATCAGAGTAACAGCTGCCGGGTACCCCGGTGGCTGCTGACGCATGAGGGGTGTGCACTGAGCCCCAGAGTAAACCCCACTCCTCTACCAGCACTTGGTGCCCCAAATGCATTAAAAGAAGACCAGCTTCTTGGGTGTCTCCCCGTGAGACTAAATCCAGTCACCGCGTGCCTGCAGCTGCCCTGAGCGAGGAGCCCCCCGCCCGCCCCCACAACCCCACCCAGCGCTGCTTTCCCCAGGTCCCTTTACAAACGCAGGATGGACAAGGCCTCCACAGTTCACTCCTGGACCCACCGGCCCCTTAACAGAGATCACACCCGAGAACAGCTGCTCGTAAATGCGGTTTTCATTAACTTCCTGGAAGATGGAGCTTTACTTTCCACATGACCGGTCTTGGGAGACGCAGGGAAGGAGGGCCCAGCACAGAGCTGGCCTCCCTGGTCTCTGGCTCCCCTGCTTGCGCTGATCCCCGCATCGTGTGCTGCATCATCTCCAGTCTGGGTCCAAGGCTCCAGCTCCTAGGGGGAGCGAGGGGGGCAGGAGGAAGGCCCCCACGTGCTTGGTTGAGGGAGAATCCCCCCCAAGAAACTTGAACTTGCAAGCAGCTCAAGGGGGGGAGTGTTGAGATCCTGCAAGGCCCCTCTGATTGGTGGATGTCACGTCACTCCTCTAGAATGTTCTTTGAGCAGTCCCCAAACATCCCCAAACATCCATTCCAGGGAGAGGACCACTGCAGCCCAGGAGGCCCGGGAGAGCAGACTCAGAACCTGCAGCAAGGGCGCCTGGCTGGGTGGACACGAGTCCATCCCAGCTCCAAGTGTTCGGGGAGCTCTGCTTCCTTGAGGCTCCCCTGAAATCGCTCACACAAGACAGGACACAGGGGCCATGTTTGGTGAGAGGCCAGGGCGCGGGTGGGATGAGCTCATGCGCTGGGCTGCTGGGACCCCGGACATGGAGCAGCTGCCCGGGCCAGCCCCACCGGAGCTGAGAGGCCGAGCCCTCGGGCTCCCGGCCAGCAGGTTGCAGCTGCCAGGTCCTTCGTTGGCCGGAAGCTCCTCCATCCAGCCCCAGCACAGGGGGACCGGCTACAGTGGCCCAGGGCCCCCCATCTCTCACTCCGGGGCAGTTTTAAGTGTCACAAGAAGACAGCGCCTGCAGCCCAGTCAGAAGGCCGGGGGACCCTGAGCCAGACTCAGCCACCTTGACTGAGTTCAGGTTGGTTCAGGCGCGCGCTCTGACGGCCACAGGTTCCTTGTTCATAAAACAGAGTTCGTAAAGGCGCCTGTCTGATGGGGCTGTCACATACTCAGTGAGCTAAACTTTGCAGGATGTTTAAAAACAGTCAAGGCAGGTGGCAAGTTCTTCAGAAGTGCTGGTTAAACTAAGAAAAATGCGAAAGAGAGGAGGCCAGACCTAGGAGAAGGAGGATGTCCTGGAAGGCCAGGGGGCCTCGTCTCCCAGATGAGGAGCTGAGGAGTCGGAGCCCCAGGGCCCAGCGGGTGGGCAGGCGTGGCCTTGAACCAGACGCTCTGGGAAGGACCTTGAGGGCCTGGGTCTGTTCCCCAGGTCACAGCGCCTGCTCTCCCTACCTGGGGCAGCCCCGCAGGGGTGATCGCTACACAGACATCTGTGCCACTTCCCCAACAGCGCAGGTATGTTCTGCCCCACAGGTCCTGGCTTTGGACCTCAGAAGGGGTCCCTGCTCCAAAAATCAGGGCGCTGAAGCAGCATCCCCACCCTAGGGTGGCCCACCCATGTCGCCAGACCTGCCCGGCTCACGGAGCCCTGTTCCAGGCTTCGAGGCCGAGGCCCAGCCTCCCCGGGCAGCTGCCCCAGAGCACCAGCCATACCAGCAGGCTCTGCACCCCCCACCCCCCGTCACCTGCTCCCTTAGGCCCCAAACATGGCTTATTTTTATGTGAAAAGATTTACAGTTTTAGGTGCGAAATATTTCACACACCTCACCAAGTACAGAGCAGCCCCGTCCAGTGGCCCTCTCTGTGATGGGGCCACAAGGTGGGGGGGCAGCTGACCCCTGCCCATGCAGCTTGGCCGCCCCTGGACAGACACATGGGCCTGGACCACTGGACGCATGACCACCACCTGCCCGGCCTGGGGGCCTGCAGGATAAGCCACGCAGGATAGCCCGGGCTCAGAGAATACGACCCAGATGCCACAGATCCCGACGTTCGTGGGGTTTCTGTGCAGTCTGGTTTCTCCAGAAGCAGAGCTAGAGGCCGGGGTTGGAAGGCGGGTTGTCCACTTGGAGGATGGAGACGTAATTCAATGAGGGTTTATTCCCAAAGCAGTGGCGAGGGGATGGCAGAGCTCGGGTTCAAAGCGGCGACTGCAGCGGGCATGCTGCGGACAGCGTGGTGCCTGGGGGCTGCCGTCCAAGCCCCCAGGGAGGAGGGAAGCATTTTCCAGACCCCACGTGGAGAGGCCGGCTTGAGAGGAGACGCGGTCCGCCGAGATGGCCTCGTGGGCGGGGGGTGTCCCTCAGCCCGCGTCCTCTCCGCCCTCCTCTCCTCCCTCATCACCCAGTAGCTGAGCCCACAGGGAAATCAGAGGGGTCCCCCAGGACCGTCCTCCAGGCAGACCGTAGAGGGGAGAGAGACTGTGGGCGCAGAGGGGCGCGAGACACCAACTGATGTAAAAGGGTGCAGCCGCCACGGAAATCTTCACGCTCCGTGGAGGGTTTCCAGGTGACCCAAGGGTTCCACCCCTGGGTACACACCCCAAGGAACCGGAAGCGGGGACACAGAGGCTCACAGCAGCACCTCCACAGTAGCTGAAGCGCAGACCCGTGTGTCCACCAGCAGACCAAGGGCCGATGAGACACGGCCCAGCCCTACCGTGGAACGGACTCAGCCGTGAGAAGACGTGAAGCGCCGATTCATGCGACCACAGGGACGCGTGATGCTGAAGAAAGAAGCCAGACAGGAGCGCGGACACCGCGCGTGCGATGTGGAGACAGGCAGACCCACGGCGGGGGGGCCAGGCGGGAGGTGTCCAGGGCCCGGGGGCGATGGGGGCCTTAGCCGTGTCTCTGTTGAGGTGATGACAACTGAGTGGAGACGCCGGCGCAACGTCACAAGGGAATTAACGCCGCTGATTCGTGCATCAAAATGGGGGATGTTTGGTAAGCGAATTACATCTCTATAAAGTTGTTTTCTTTAAAAAAAAAATCAGACACATCCCACCCTCTGCCCTTCGGACGCATCCAGTGCCAGGCTCCCTCTGGTAGAAAACTCACCTCCCAGCACGGAGGACGGGCGGTGCTCCAGGAGCCGCCGCTTCATCGCAGGCGTGATTGCAGGACCTGCTCCCCCGGACGCTGGAAAGGGGCGGCGGGCAGGCGCAAGGCCAGGCTCTCCTCCACCTCTCGGCCCGCTGCCCCTCGACCTCTGCACGACCTCTGCTGGTAGGATGATTCCAGACCAAAGAGCCAGGCCCTCCGTGGCCCTGTTAGTTCTCGTACCTTAGGAGGCATTTCTCACGTAAACAGCACAGCCTGGCTTTATTATATTTTTCCAATCCATCAATGTCTTTTGACTGGTAAGTTTACAGGTACGGTGACTCAGACAGTAAAAGCGTCTGCCTACAATGTGGGAGACCCGGGTTCAACCCCTGGATCAGGACCGTCCGCTGGAGAAGGAAATGGCACCCCACTCCAGTACTCTTGCCTGGAGAATCCCATGGACAGAGGAGCCGGGTGGGCTACAGTCCGTGGGGTTGCAGAGAGTCGGACACGAGTGAGCGACTTCACGTGACTCATAGGTCTGTCTGGAATCACTCTATGCTTGCTCTTCCCTCTGACCCATCCAAGATCTCAGAGGCCCCGTCCTGTCTTTTCATGGACAGGGCTTCTTTTCAATTCCAATTTTCCCCTCTGCTGCTGTTTCCATTTTATTTGTTTTTAAGGATGGCTCAGATGTTTAAGAACCTACCTACAATGCAGGGGACCTGGGTTTGAACCCTGGGTCAGGAAGATCCCCTGGAGAAAGGGATGGCAACCCACTCGGGTACTCTTGCCTGGAGAATCCCATGGACAGAGGAGTCTGGCAGGCTACGGTCCGCGGGGTCCCAAAGAGTCAGACACAATTGGATGGCTAACGCTTTTAGGGTTGACGTGCCCACCTAAGCGGAACATTGATGTCTCTACCTTTCTCTGAAACCAGAAGAGAAATCTATGATCCTTGCACCCCTATAACCCTGTCCTAGCTTTCTTGCTGTCCTTGGCCGGCGTTTGAGCTCTGCTCATGAATCCTTCCCGGGAGAGTTGTTTTCTGCAGTCGCAGTGGACGAGGCTGGTGTCGGCCGGGTCTCTTCTCCTCCCATTTCTTCCAGCAGCAGCACCAGTCAGACTGAATGCATGCGTGTGCGTGTGCACACGCGTGTGCCTCTGCAGGCCTGCAGGAGTGCCCCAGAGACAGTGGAGGCCCTCGGCCTGCAGGGGACCAGGGCTGCGCCCGGGCGCCCCGCACCCCGACCTCCCAGCACGGCCTCGCCCTGTGTTTGGTAAACATGTGGGAGTCTCTAAACAAGGCCTGGCACACCCTTCCTTCCGGCACCTCCTTCTCCCTCTGGACCGCCCTCTCCGCCTGCGTCACAGTCCTTCTGAGCGCTTCGCCTGAGGGCCTGCGGGGTTGCTCCAGCTCGCGTCTTGCGTGTCTGACATTGCCTTCATCCACTTTTAAATGGCATTTGACGGGCACTCGGTGGGTGGACGGGAGTCGCTCATGGGGCACAGTGTGATATTTTCTGCTCCTCTCGGCTTCCTGCTGCTGTCCTTTGAGAGCCTGCCGTCAGCACGGGTGTCTCTGATGAGGAATGGGTCCTTCCTGTCTGTCTGATCCCTCTCTCGGCCCTGAGCCCCCAGGTCCCAGCCTGAGTCTGGGGCAGCTTGCTTCCAGTCACCCTGCTGCCCGACTCTGAGCCATGAGTTCCCTTCTCAGCCGTGAGCTCTGGATCGTCCGTGTTCTCCAGCCCTCCTCCTGCCCCCAGGATGGTGATCCCTTCCCGCCCAGAAGCAGGGCTGGCCTGCGTAATTTCTGAGACCGGGTCTCAAATATCACTGCAGCCTCCCCAGGCTCTCTGGGGACGTGCCACTACGCCCCCTGCCCTGTGGGGACACCCAGGCAGCCCCCAGGGAGACCTGGGCGGCGAGGTGGGGGGGATAGAGGCCTCATCACTCCCCCTCCAGGATCCCCCGGGACCCTGGATCAGGCTCAGCCAGGCCAGCAGTGCCTCCCCGACCCCACTCGAGGACGTCTTCCACTTTTCCCTCATTTCTCCTGCGTTCCTTCATGCCTTCGAAGGGATGCTGCTTACAGTGTCTCCAGAGCTTCTGAGTCTTCTGAAGTGGGGAGGGGATTCAAATGTCCTGTGGGGTAAAGAGCCAGGTCTCGGGCTGGCATCTACCAGCCATGTCCACCGAGACTTCCCGAGGAATGTGGGGGAGCAAAGGCGCTGCCCCCTCAACAAGTCACCGCGCCTCCGAGCCCCCACTGCCCCAGTGCAGAGCGGAGCCCCCTTCTCACACAGACCTCCCTGCCTCGGCCCCGAGCCTCCGCCTCCCAGAAGGTCCTGGAACATCGGCAGCCCTTGGTCTCCCCTTCCCTGGGCACCCGGCCCTCTTCCAGGCCCGTCACTTTTATCTTAGCTGGGCTGCAGCACGCGGCACGCGGGATCGTCCCTGACCGGGGGCTGAGCCCGCGTCCCCTGCACTGTGAGGGCCGCGTCTCGGCCCCTGGGCCTCCAGGGGAGCCCCGGCCTGTCGCTTTCAGGGCATGAGCCGCTGGGTCAGGAGCCCAGCATTCCTTCCACCCGGGTTTCCTGCTTGGCCTGCAGATTCTCAGCATCTCTTTCCTTGTCACCCTCATGGTGCTGGTTTTTGTGGGCCTTAGATGATCTGAAAGCTCCCTGTTCCCCCACAGGAGGCCGGGCCAGGTTTCTTGGAGAGTCCACAAGACTCCCCTGCCGTGGAACTCACGTGGCCGTCCCCACGACGAGAGGCGGCTCTATAGGGGCCTCCTGCCGCTGTGGGGCCCGCCAGGACTGGAACATTTTCCTGCCGTCATTACCAGCCGTGTGTCCCCCACGCAGGCTGAAAAGCGCAGGGGCTCGCCCTCTGTTTTCCCGATGACCTGAGTGTGTTTTCTTTGTGCTTCGGTTGCTGACGGAAGAGCCGAGGGCAAACCCTGCTCTGCCCCTTCAGCTGGGACGGCCTTGCGGCGGAAAGCCCTCCTCTGCTCCTCCCCATTCCAGCTGCAATCCTCCCTGGCCCTGATTTTTGTTTTGTTGTAAGATTTTTTTTTTTTTAATTGTGGGAAAATACGCAGAACATAAAATTCAGCACAGTCACCGCTTTGAAGAGGAAACTCCGAGGGCATTTAGAAGGCGCTCGGTGTTGTGCAACCCGTCACCTCCTCTGGTTCCCGACCCTGGCCCCCGGGGTTGTCCTCCTGTGTCCACGCTGTAATACTTCACTCTGCTTATTTCCTGAGAGCTGTCTGGGATGCTCGTGGAATGAGGTGAGACTTCCATTAGTACCTGAGCTGGAAGGATGAAGTCTGGGCTCTTTCAAACTCCACAGAGTCCTGAGAACACACTGCTGATGGCAGATGGCTGCGGGCTCTGGGTTAGCGTCGGTGAGGTCTTCCAGCTCTTTCTGGGTTTTGGCAACCAAGCGCCTCTTTCCACGGCACCACTGACGCCCCGCTCCTGGTCTCCAGGGCCCCTCACTGGCGGCCAACACCCCAGAGCTGCCCAGGCCATGGAGCCTCCATCTCCGTGGGCCACACACAGAAGTTTCGTCCCCTTGGCTCTGCCGGCGGCTCTGTGTACAACGTGTACACAGCCCCAGAGGGAACAGCCAGAGCTGGCATCCTGGGGGTCGGAGGGCTGCCACCTGCCTGCACCCCCTCCCCGTGGTACCGTCGGAGGAGCAGCCCCGGGAGGCCTGACTGCAAACGCCCAGAGGGCAGCGGCCTTTTCCTGAGTTGACGCCCAGGCCGCTGTTCCCTGCTGGGGCATCTGTGCCAAGCGCTGAGTGGAAACATCTGAGCGGCTCTGGCTGCATCTCATGGCCTGGATCCGCACAGGGCTCAGGGCTGCCAGCGCGTCAGTGCGTGTCAGGCTGGGCCTCTCTGCAGCTTGGCGGCGAGAGCGAGGGCGAGAGGCCCCAACCCTGCATCCTCCTGCGTCTGAACCCAGGCTGGCTCCCTGGAGGAGAGGGCAGAGGAGAGGCCGTGGAGTGGCGATGGCTCCTGATGCCTGCCTTCCAGCAGAGAGAGCCCGCGGGGCCGCCTGAAGGGGGAGACAGAACAGGAGCCCGAGCCCACCGCCCCCACACCGGGTCCAGCCTCTCTGCGGAAGGTCCAGTGGGCCGGAAGCAGCTGGACGGCTGAGGAGAATCAGGGGAGGCTTGGGAGCCCGGCACGGAGCAGCGCCGGGGGCCCTGGGGGCTGGGGTCCCGGGCCTGGGCCCTGGGGCAGCTGGGCTGAGACAGGACAGCCCCCGGGCCCTCCCCACAGCAGGGAGGCACAAGCCAGGTCCTGATGCTCCTGGCACAGCAGAGGGGCCTGGTGAGGGTCCCCGGAAGGGACCCGCCGGCTTTAAAAGGGCTCGGGATGCAGTGCCAGTCAGACAGCAAGTGGTCTTATCAACACGCCCACTCGCCCCTCATCCGGCCTTTGCAGCTGAGGCACAGGTGACGGGAACGAGGGAGAACGGCATCCGAGGGTCTCGAGACTGGGACGGTCTGCGAGGCAGCTGGCTTGCCCTCCAAAGCGTCCGTGAGTCAGTGTCCTGGGAAAACATGAAGGGGTGGGGCGCGTCCTCCAGTGAAACAGACCAGAGGCGGAGCCACACGGGAGACATGAAATCACGGTCCACAACCCCAACCCCAAAGCCATAAGGTGCCTCTTGGCACAACGGCGGAAATGACACACGGATCCGAGGGTTGACGGAGCACGGAGGTGGCTGGGTTCTCGGGCGCCAGGACGGCTTCGGGCTCACCCTGGAGCCTGGCCTTGCTTCCAGGAGAGGCGGGCCAAGGTTTGAAGGGGAAGCGTCAGGGTGTCTGCCATTCTCTTTCCAAAGGTTATTAGGCCAGAGAGGAAGAGGAGGAAGTGGAGGGGGAGAGGAAGGAGGAGAGGGAAGGGGCTCAGGCACAGGAGGCTGCAGGCCGTCTGTCCGTCTGTCCACCGAGGTCTGGACAGGCGAGCACGCAGCTGGGGGGCCTCGGGCACAGGGACTGGCTTCAGATGTCCGAGCGGGGAGGGGCAGACTGGGAAGAAAGGGCCGGCGGGAAACGCTAACCCCGTCAACAGAGAAGGGGGTGCCGGAGGGGCCCATCCCCTGACAAGGCGGGAGGGCCATTGCCGAGTCCAGGTGGCGGCCGCGTGGGCCGGCATAGGTCTCTTTTCCTTCCCTTTTTGTTTGAAATGATGAATGTTTGAAAACTCTCATAACAATAAAAAATGAGCGGTGGGGAGGAGAAGAAAGAAGCAGAGAGAAGAGGGTGGGCGCAGTCCCCGGGGGGAAGGGCAACAGAAGCCCGTCTGCAGGCAGAGAAGGGAGCCGGCAGCTCATTCCACCCACCTCAGGGGAGCCCACGGGCCTGGGAGGGGCGGCAGGCGGGCAGTCAGCTCGGGGGAGACAAGGCCTCCGCTCCTGGGAGGCAGAGCAGGCACCTGCCTGGACCCCTCAGAACCGATGGGCAAAATGTGACTAACAGGAGTTTCTAGGGGAATAAACAACATTTAGGGCAAAACCAAGCTCCATTAGACATGCTCACACTTATTTAATGGGTTAGCGCTGCCGTTATTTGGGATTGCACGGATGTGGAGGGCTTTGGATCTTGACCCAAGATGCAGTCGCTGCCAGGACCCAGACCAGCTGCACCCAGAGGAGCTTGGGAAGCCCCCAGATCTGCTGAGACGGGGTCCCTGCGGCCATCACAAAAAGACCAGGAGGACAGGCCAATCCAGGCCCCAGAGGCCCTCCTCCCAGGCAGGCCAGTGCAGCCCAGCCCATGGCAGGGGCCACAGTTCAGGTCTGTGTCTTGGTTGCTTAGCGCCAGGACCGGTGCCATCTCCAGCACAGAGAAGGGACAACATTTCACCCAACCAGGTCCTGGGGTGGGGGTGAGGGCAAGGGACCAGCCAGTGGAGGCACCGGGAGGGACCCTGTGAATGCAGGGAGACAGCAGAGGCTGGAGACCTCACATCCACCCACACCATCCACCCCTGAGCCCCTCTGAAATCCATGGGCAAAACGGGCTGAGTGCATCGCCTGAGGCCAAACACACGTGGGCTGGGACTCAGCATCCTCTTCCCAGCATCTCTGAGCCTGTCTGCTGCTCCATGACGGGCTCGCTGAGAACACCCCCAGCCAGGGACCCTGGGGAGCAGCTGGTGGGGAGGCTTGAACCTGTTTTGTAAAGATTTTTTGATGTGGCTCACTTTATAACAAACCTAGACAGCATATTAAAAAGCAGAGACATTACGTTGCCAACAAACTTCGTCTAGTCAAAGCTACAGTTTTTCCAGTAGTCATGTATGGATGTGAGACCTGGACCATATAGAAGTCTGAGCGCCAAAGAGTTGATGCTTTCAAACTGTGGTGCTGAAGATGACTCTTGAGAGTCCCTTGGACTGCAAGGAGATTCAACCAGTCCATCCTAAAGGAAATCAGTCCGGCATATTCATTGGAAGGACTGATGCTGAAGCTGAAGCTCCAAGCCTTTGGCCACCTAATGTGAAGAGCCAACTCACTGGAAAAACCCTGATGCTGGGAAAGATTGAGGGCAGCAGGAGAAGGGGGCAACAGAGGATGAGATGGTTGGATGGCATCACCAACTCAATGGACATGGGTCTGAGCAAGCTCCAGGAGTTAGTGGAGGATAGAGGAGCCTGGCGTGCTGCAGTCCATGGGGCCAGAGAGTCAAACACCACTTAGCACCTGAACAGCAAAATCAACAGGGGAGAGGCCGGTTCGATCCCTGGGTCGGGAAGATCTGCTGGAGAAGGGATAGGCTGCCCACTCCAGTATGCTTGGGCTTCCCTTGTGGTTCAGAGGGTAAAGAATCTCCCTGCAACACAGGAGACCTGGGTTCAATCCCTGGGTCAGAAAGATCCCCTGGAGAAGGGAAAGGCTACCCACTCCAGTATTCTGGCCTGGAGAATTCCATGGACTGTCCATGGGGTCACAAAGAGTCGGACACAACTGAGGGAATTTCATTAAAAAAAAAAAAAATCAAACAACCACAACATTTTCAAAGTTTTATATTGAATTTGTTGCAATATTGCTTGTTTTATGTTGTGCTTTCTCGGCCATGCAGCGTGTGGGGGATCTCAGCTCTCTGACGAGGGCTTGAGCCACACCCCCAGCCCTGGAAGGCGACATCTTAACCACTGGACCACCAGGAAAGCCCAGTCAGCTCAGCTCAGTCCTCAGTCCTGTCCGACTCTTTGGACCCCATGGACTGCAGCACGCCAGGCCTCCCTGGCCTTCACCAACTCCCAGAATTTACTCAAACTCATGGGAAGCCCCAGGGAAGGCATTTAGAGCAACCCCTTTCCCCACGAGGTGATTGACATGGCCTGTGAGTGTCCTGGGCCTGCTGTAACAAGTGATCACAAGTGAGGGGCTGGAAGCAAAGACGTTCGATCAACAGACCATCATCTCTCCCAGCTTGGACGCCAGAAGCCTGAGAACCAAATGTCACAGGAGTGCGCTCCTTCCAGCGGCTCCGGGGAGTGACCTTCCTGCCTCCTCCAGCCCTGGGCGGCCCCAGGAGGCCCTGGCTTGTGGCCGCGTCACCCTGGTCTTCGTTCATCCTCACGCGACCCTCTGCTTTATGTCTCCATGAGCCTCTCTTCTTCCATAAGGACTCACCCTAAATCCAGGGCCATCTCACCTCCAGAGCCTTAACTAATTACGCCTGCCAAGACCCCATTCCTACGTAAGGTCCCATCTGACGTTCGGGGGGTGGGGAGCACGTCTTTGGGGAGACCCTACTCAACCCCATGTATGGATATGAGGGTTGAACCATAAAGAAAGCTGAGTGCCGAAGAACTGATGCCTCTGAACTGTGGTGTTGGAGAAGCCTCTTGAGAGTCCTTGGACTGCAAGGAGATCAAACCAGTCCATCCTAAAGGAGATCAGTCCTGGGTGTTCATTGGAAGGACTGATGCTGAAGCTGAAACTCCAATACTTTGGCCACCTGATGCAAAGAGCTGACTCATTGGAAAAGACCCTGATGCTGGGAAAGATTGAAGGCAGGAGGAGAAGGGGATGACAGAGGATGAGATGGTTGGATGGCATCACCAACTCGATGGACATGAGTCTGGGTAAACTTCGGGAGTTGACGATGGACAGGGAGGCCTGGCGTGCTGCAGTCCATGGGGTCGCAAAGAGTCGAACATGACTGAGCGACTGAACTGAACTACTCAACTCGCTATGCTTGAAGCTGTCACCTAAACTAAAGCACACTCTAAAAGTTGAGAGATGGGCTTTACTCAGTGGACGACGCAGGGGAGTCAAGCCCAGGAAGGAGCCTCTCAGCCTTCGGCTCTGAGAGTCCACTCCTAAGAGGGAAGGGACAAGCCAGGATCTAGATGGGTTTTTGCAACAAAGACCAGGATCCTGCGTGCTGTGACTAAGACTCAGTGCAGCTAAATAAATATTTTTTTAAAAAAGAATTCCAAGTATATCTGTCCCTGCAACAGCCCGTGGACATCTAACCAGCCTGGGGGCTGCCTTGCAGGCTGATGAAACAGGGAGGACAGCATGTCAGGCACGACCCCCTCATCCCCCGTGACACACACAGAAAAGGCCTCTGAGTGGGAGCAGCTCAAAGATTGTAGGAATGAAAATATTCATCAGTGGAAAGAGCCCTCAGTGGGCAGGGGCACGTGGCAGGGACGCCGGGGGCCTGGCTCCGGGCACTCAGAACCCGAGGAGCAGGCAGGAAAGGCGGCACCGCCCCTGGGTCCCCAGGACCCTGACTCCGCTGCAACCACGCTGTAAGGCACTCTCCCCAGAAGGCCCTCAGAGATTCCTCTGGGTGCCAGGGAGATGCCCCTACCTTGAGCAGACACGTCTGTTAGCGTGCGGCCAGTCAGGGAGGAGGTGCCAGTGGGAGGGGCAGCGGGCCTGGGAGGTGGGCTCCGTCCACCCACCCGGCCCGACTTCACACCCCCGGCCAGCCCGGCCCTGACAGCCTCCGACCACCGCTCCCAGCCCTGGCGCTCAGCTGGAGACGCCATGACCTGCGCGGCTCTGGCCCTTCTCCAGTGTCCTTACCCCGCTCTTCAAATCCAGGCCCCAGGACACCTGTCATCTCAGCCGGCCCTCCAGCGAGCCGCCAGGGAGTGTCACACTCCCCCCAACACGCACACACTCTGCAAGGGGAGGAGACAGCAGCTCGGAGCTGCTGGGCCCCCAGGCCTCCCGTGCAGATGGGCCACAGGCTCAGGACCTGTGTCCAGGCCCCTTGACCCGAGGCAGTAGCCACCGGCCCGTGGGCAGAGCCAAGCACACAGTCTACAGGGCGGCAGGATGTGTGTCTCAGCCTCCGGTCCTCCTGAGGCCTCTGAGCCAGTTTCCTCACCTGGACGGTGGGGACGGGAATGCTGGGAGGGTTAAAGGTGACCAGCTGCTTCCCTGGGCTGGCCCAGGGTGGGGATGGGGGCAGTTAGTAACTGTCAGAACCCCAGTGTCGGGGCTGGAACTGGGGATCTCAGGAGGTGGCAGGGCCTGGCCCGAGCCCCTGGAGGCCCGGACTCTTGGCCCAGCGGCCCCAGGGGCCCCACCCTGCTCTGCAGTCACCAGCAGCAGGAGGGGGTAAGTCCCTGAGGAACGGGGCGGCCTCCCCACACGGCTGGGCCCGTGCACAGAGCCCGGCCAGCCTGGTGCGCTGACGGCCCTTGAGCAACAGGAAGGCAACGTGGGGCTGCAGGAGGGTGTACAGCCTTCACCCCTGCCCGCGAAGCCAGGCCCCGGTCCCCCCGCCCCCCAGGGGGGCCCCGGCCTGAGCTGTCCCAGGGGCTGGCCACCAGCACCCGCCAGGCCGAGAGCTCCAGTGACGTCACCCTGGCTGGGCGGAGGCTGAGTGCAAACAGATGGCGCCCCATACAGGCCAGGGTCCACCTCAGGGGGCACCTCGCGAACAGCCCTCCGCCAGAGGGGGCCCACAGTGACCGGAGGTGAAGGACCGCTGCCCCGCCACACCCCCCACCCCCCAAGCGAACGGTCACTGCTCCCCCACTGGGCTGGGCCTCGAGGGCAGGTGGGCACACGTGTCCCTTGTTCACCGGCATGTCCCAATCCCGACCTGGAGCCGAGCCCGGGGCTGGTGCTCAGGAAATGCCCACGGGGCGCAGGATGGGGGGTGTGGCTGTCCTGGAGCCGTGGCTGGGGGTATGAGGTCCCCGCCCCCCCGGCACGGTCACCAGAGGCCTCCTGAGCGGTGTTCGCAGCCTCCCTGCTCCCGGCAGCCAACAAAGCCCCTAGATTCGATGACCACATCCACACGGAATGTCCAGGAGAGGCGAATCCATCAAGACAGAAAGCAGATGGGCGTGGGGGGATTAGAGGGTCCCCGCTAAGAAGTTCGAGTTCTCTTCCAGATGAAGAAGCTGGCCTAAAGCCAAGCGTGGTGACGTCAGCGATCACATTCACGTGGTGTCAGACCCCTTCAGAGGGAGCCTCGAGCGGCGTGCGAGCTCCAGCTCATGAAGCCTTTCCAGCAGCACTCAGAGCGCCAGTTCCTGATAAGCCAGAGGCCCAGGGCCACGGGTCTGGGAGCTCAGCTCTGAGGAGCATCCACAGGTAGGGGTCCACCGGGAGAGGGGGCGGGGGTGTCTGTTTGATCCCCTCCCCCCAGTTTTAAATGAAGCCTGTTGTCTATGGAGGCCACAGAGATCGAGGCTTACTCCTAGTCTGGTTATTACAATCGTTCCTTCAGAGCTTAGCGGGTCCCATCTGGTCCTTAGGAGAACCCTAGCCCAGTGGGGTGATGGGCCCCGTGGGACAGGGGAGCTGGGTGCAGGGGAGCCGCAGACTGGGGGCTCTGGTCTGGCTGGAGACCCCCGACACCAGTCTGTGGTCTGCACACAGGACTCGCTGCGGTGGCTCAGCGTTCTTTGAGGCTATCCAAGCCTGACTTTCAGACCAGAAGCAAGGCTGTCACACAAATATAAAATGAATTTGTATCAACGATTTATGAGCTCATTAACACAGGAGCCAAAGAGAGGGTGAAGCAGTCTGAGGATCAGGACGGGTGAGTTAGAGGTGACACAGGCCAGGGCCCCACAGGCAAGAGAGCCGTGACCCCGGGGGGCGCCTTCTGCCGCCTGCAAGCCTCCGAGTTAACATAACGTCACAAAGTCCGGACTCTTAATTAAAGGAAAGAGCAAAGTTCACGGGCACGTTCCCCAGGTAAGAACACTCCTTGCATGCCCTTGAATAATGCCCCAAGATGACTTAAAAAGGATAGCCTTTTTCTTTCTTCAACCTTTAAATAATTTTCCTTGACATTAAAGAAGATACAAACAAATGGAAAGATATTCCACACTCATGGACTGGGAGGATTCGTGCGGTTAAAATGTCCATGCTACCCAAAGCAATCTGCAGACTCAGCACAATCGCAATGGCATTTTCTGTAGAAACAGAACCAGCAGGGTCTGCCTTGGCCCAGTGGTTAAGACTGCTGCCACTGCGGGCCCGGGTCCCGTCCCTGGTCGGGGAGCTAAGATCCCACACGCCACACACAACGATCTAAAAATATTAAAATAAAATGCTACATTTGAAAATAAAATAAAACAGCAATCATTTAAAAACACACAAAAACACCAGGGAAGCTCCCTGGTAGACTAGCGGTTAGGGTTCCAGGCTTTCACCGCCAGGGCCCAGATTCAATCCCGGGTCAGGCAACATCCCACAGGCCTTGTGGCACAGCTCAAAAATAAAATAAAATAGCAACCCTGATATTTATGAAACCAGATGGCCAGAGCAGTTCTGTCTTCCCAGCTGCGCCGGGTCTGTGGCTGCGCCTGGACTCCCTCTACTTGCAGCGAGAGGGGCCTCCTCTCAGGGGGGTGCACAAGCTCCTCACACTGGTGGCCTCCCTCTCGCTGCGGCGCATGGCGCTAGGGCTGGTGGGCCTCTGCAGTGCCAGCACATGGGCTCGGCAGTCGTGGTGGAGCTGCCCCTCAGCACGTGAAATCTTCCTGGACCAGGGATTACACCTGTGTCCTCTGCATTGCCAGGCAGATTCTCAACCCCTGGACCCCCAAGGAAGTCCCCAAAGCAATCCTGAGAAAGAAAAAAAGCTGGAGGAGTCACACTTCCTGCTCTCAAATTATGTTGCAAACCTATAGTAATCAAAACAGTATGGTACTGGTATGAAAAACAGACACACGAACCAAGGGATGAGAACTGAGAATCCCAAAATAAACCCACGTGTATATGATCTATTCACTTACAACCAAGGAGCCAAAAACATACAGTAGAGACAGGAGAGTCTTTCAATACAGACAAAGCTCGATGTGTCGTACTTCACAGATATTCCGTTTTTTTACAAATTAAAGTTTTGTGTCAAGCAAGTCTATTGGTTCCATTCTCCCAGCAGCATCTTCTCACTCCTGTCTCTGTGCCACATTTTGGGAGTTTTCCCAGTGTTTCAAGCATTTTCATTCCTGTTAGATGCTTTATGGTGACCTGTGACCTCTGGTGTTACTCTTGTCATTATCCGAGAAGCCGTGAGCTGCACCCACAGAAGACGGCGAACTCAGCTGACAAACGTGTGTGTTCTGACAGCTCCACCTCGCTCCCCCGCCTCTCGCCCTCTCATCCGGCCTCCCTTTACCCCGAGACGCGACAGGGGTCGATTAAGAACCTACCATGACCTCCGAGTGTTTAAGGGAAAGGAAGAGTCGCTCGTCTCTCACTTTAAATCAAAGCTAGAAACGATGGAGCTCAGTGAGGAAGGCGTGTCAGAGCTGAGACAGGCCTAGAGCTAGGCCTCTTGCACCAAACAGTTAACCAAGGTGTGAAGGCAAAGAGAGCTCTTGAAGGGAATTAAGAGTGCTGCTCCAGGGATCACACAAATGATAAGAAAGAGAGGCAGCCTTCCTGCTGGTGCGGAGAAAGTTCCGGTGGTCTGGACAGAGGATCAGACCAGCCCAACACTCCCTTAAGCCAAAGCCTCATCCAGAGGAGGACCCTAATCTCTTCAATTCCGTGAAGGCTGAGCAGGGTGAGGAGGCTGCAGAAGAAAACTCGGAACCTGGCAGGGTTGGCTCGTGAGGGTTCGGGGGAGAAGCTGCCTCCTAACGTGCAAGGGCAGGGGAAGCAGCAAGTCATCGAGAAGACCCAGCTCAGACCGTCCACGGGGGAGGCTGCCCTGGACAGCAGATGCTCAGTGGAGAGGAAACAGCCTCCCCTGGAAGAAGACGCCACCAGGCCTTTTACAGCCAAAGAGAAGTCAGTGCCTGGCTCCTAAGCTTCAGAGGGCAGGCTGACTCTCGTGTTGGGGCTAGCGTGGCCGGGGGCCTGAAGCTGAAGCCAGTGCTCACGCGCCAGCGGAGATCTGGGGCCCTTAAGAGTGACGCTAGCTCCACTCTGCCCATGTTCCGTACCTGGAACAAGAAAGCCTGGATGGCATCACACCTGTTTATAGTACGGCTTGTGGAACATTTTAATCCCATCACTGGGAACTACTACTCAGAAAAAAAAAAAGATTCCTTTCAAATAGGACAGCTCTTTGACAATGCTCCTGGTCACCCAAGAGCTCTGATGGGGTTGATGACGTACAGTGAGGTCAGTGTTGTTTCCAAGGCTGCTAGCACGGCATCTGTTCTGTAGCCCACAAATCGGGGAGTCGTCTCAAGTCTCATTGTTTAAGAAATAAATTTTGTAAGGCTGCGACTGCCACACATACTGGTTCCTTTGACGGCTCTGAGCCAAGTTAACTAAAAATATTCTGGAAAGGATTCACCCTTCCAGATGCCATTAAAAAACATTCATAATTCATGGTAAGATATCAAAATATCCCCACTAACAGGACTTTGGAAGAAGTTGAAGAAAGATTTTGGATTTGATACTAAAAGAAAAAGCAACGAAAGTAACAATGAGCAAGCAGAGCTACATGAAACTGAAGCCTGCAGCAGAGGGGGCACCAGCCAAGCGAGACGGCAACGTGAGCAGGAACAGATACTTGCAAACCGTGTCCCTGATACAGGGCGACAGCTAAACCATATCAGGAACACATGCGACTCAGTAACAGAAATCAGTAACTTGGTGTAAAAATTGGCAGGATACCTGAATAGACATGTTCCCAAAGAAGACGTATACAAATAACCAACAAGTTCATGTAGAGGTGTTCATCTCACAAATCATCAGAGACAGGCAAATCAAAGCCACAGTGAAATTCCCCCCTCACCTGTTAGAATGATTATTGCCAAAAAGGTAAGAAATAGCATTGGCAAGGACTTTGGGAGAAGGGAACTCTTTGCTGCTAGCAACGTAAATCACCACTGTCACTATGAAAAATAGTATAGCGGGTCTCAAAAAATTAAAAATAGAGCTTAAATATGTTCCAGCATTCTAATGGATGAGTGGGTGGTTGGATGGATGGATAGATGGGTGGATACCTGGATGGGTGGGTGGATGACAGATAGATGGGTGGGTGGATACA
The DNA here is from genome assembly GCF_023091745.1 of Budorcas taxicolor. Classification (NCBI taxonomy): domain Eukaryota; kingdom Metazoa; phylum Chordata; class Mammalia; order Artiodactyla; family Bovidae; genus Budorcas; species Budorcas taxicolor. The sequence continues at coordinate 164,285,308 of NC_068920.1, read as the reverse complement.
TGGATGGGAAGATGGATGGATGGTTGGATGGATGGATACATGGATTAGGGACAATATGAAAAAACTCACAGACAAACTGCATAGCCTAGAAATAGCAAAAAAATTTAAGAAAAAGTTACGCATGTCCTGACTGCATAAAACCTACGTGGAGGCTAGTCTTCCCTTACCTAGGCATAAGTGACAGTTAGTATAAAATAGATAGTGTGATTGATTTTTACTGTTTTATAACTTTGCTTCCAAGAAGTTTCATTACAGTGCAGTGAACCTCTCTCCCTCTCTCTCTCCTAATTGGAGGTGCCCCAGAAACTGAGTGTCAACCTACCATCAGGGGTGTGTTTTTTAATGTAACAGTATTTCCAATACTGTATTATAAATGACTATATATAAATATGACTGTAATATTGTATGTCATAAACATTTTTTGGGGGGGATACACCATACGGCTTATAGGACCTTAGTTCCTGAGAAATCTCTATGCAGGTCAAGAAACAACAGTTAGAACTGGACATGGAAAAACAGATTGGTTCCAAATAGGAGAAGGAGTATGTCAAGGCTGTATATTGTCACCAGCTTATTTAACTTATATGCAGAGCACATCATGAGAAATGCTGGGCTGGATGAAGCACAAGCTGGAATCAAGATTACCAGGAGAAATAACAATAACCTCAGATACGCAGATGACACCACCCTTACGGCAGAAAGCAAAGAACTAAAGAGCCTCTTGATGAAAGTAAAAGAGAAAAGTAAAAAAGTTGGCTTAAAATTCAACATTCAGAACACCAAGCTCATGACATCTGGTCCCATCACTTCATGGCAAATAGATGGGGAAACAGTGGAAACAGTGACAGACTTTATTTTTTGTGGGGGAGGGGCTCCAAAATCACTGCAGATGGCAACTGCAGCCATGAAATTAAAAGACTCTTGGTCCTTGGAAGAAAAGCTATGACCAACCTAGATAGCATATGCAAAAGCAGAGACATTACTTTGCAAACAAAGATCCATGTAGTCAAAGCTATGATTTTTTCAGTGGTCACGTATGGATGTGAGACTTGGACTGTGGAGAAAGCTGAGCGCCGAAGAATTGATGCTTTTGAACTGTGGTGTTGGAGAAGACTCTTGAGAGTCCCTTGGACTGCAAGGAGATCCAACCAGTCCATTCGGAAGGAGATCAGTCCTGAATGTTCATTAGAAGGACTGATGCTGAAGCTAAAACTCCAATACTTCGGCCACCTCATGCGAAGAGCTGACTCATTTTAAAAGACCCTGATGCTGGGAAAGATTGAAGGCAGGAGGAGAAGGGGACGACAGAGGATGAGATGGCTGGATGGCATCACCGACTCGATGGACATGAGTTTGAGTAAGCTCCGGGGGTTACTGATGGACAGGGAGGCCTGGCGTGCTGCAGTCCACAGGGTGGCAAAGAGTCGTACATGACTGAGAGACTGAACTGAACTGAACTGTATGTCATAAACATTTGGGGGGGCAGGGACACTGTATGGCTTGAAGGATCTTAGTTCCCCAACCAGAAATAGGACCCAGGCCACAGCAGTGAGAACATCGTATCCTAACCGTTGGACCCCCAGGTAATTCCCTGTATGTCGTAAACATTTCATACTGATTCATTTGTTAGTGCTGGGGCTTCCCTGACGGCCGAAGCGGATGGTGAAGAATCCGCCTGCCGATGCAGGAGACGTGGGTCTGATCCCTGGATTGGGAAGTTCCCCTGGAGAAGAAAATGGCAACACAGTCCACTGTTCTTGCCTGGGAAATCCCACAGACAGAGGAGCCTGGCAGGCTACAGTCCCTGGGATGGCAAAAGGGTTGGACACAACTTAGCAACTAAACAAAAACAAGCAAAAACAATTCATGAGTGTGAGGTTAGGTCACGTGAAGCAGTTGTGTTGGTGATGCAAGGCGGCCAGAACGGAACCACACTGCTGCTTCCTTGTCATCAACTCATGAGTCGTTACAGCTATAAAAAATGTGATTTTTTCACCTGATCTTTTCATTTTCGATGTCCAGCTCTAGTAGTACACATGACATGTACTGTGCTTTGTATCATGTAAGACAGCATTGGTGTCAGTCCTGGCAGATGACTCATCCTGTAAACAGATGACATAGCCTTGCAGTATGGATAAACACAGTCCCGTACTCTAAATGTACTTTCTTTTCCTTACAAGTTCCTGAATGACATTTTCTTTCCCTAGCTTTCTTTATTTAAATAAAAAAAAAAATACCGTACACAGTACATATGATATACAAAATACACGTAACTGACTAAGGTATCACATGATTCTGCCAACAGTAAGCTATTAGTAGTCAGGCTTTGGGGAGGTCAAAAGTTACGTGAACTTTCAACAGTGCGGAGGTCGGTACCCCCAACCCCCGTGGTGTTCAAAGGTCAAACGTATTTGAAAAGCAGCCAAAGAAGGAGACAGCTGGCTTTCTGGTGAGTAACGCTGACGGTTGACTTGTCCAGCAAGAATGAAAACCAGAAGCCCGTGAAAGGCCACCTCCATGACCTGAAAAAAACATACCCAGTGAAAATGCTTTCCAAGAATGAGGGCCAAATAAACACATTTTCAGGACCATGAAAGTGGAGAAAGTTACCAGCATCAGACTGTCTCTGCAGGAAATCCTAAAGGGTGGATTCCAGGCGTGCCCGACGTGCTTCCAGGGGAAGGATTTCTGTAAGCAGAGATGGCGCGCATAGACAGCTGGGTGGAAACACGTGGAAAGTCTCGATGGGCCCTGAATGTGTGCAAACAATGATGCCTCGTGTGTCACGAGGATCCGGCCACGTAATATTAACACACCTGTCGACCAGGGGCCCGCAAGCAGGAAGCCGAAGGAGCCTTGCTTCCTGCGTCCTCTGACTGACTCTGCTTCTTTGTAAGAAAATAAGACAAGGAAATGGCAGCCCACTGCAGTGTTCTTGCCTGGAGAATCCCAGGGACAGAGGAGCCTGGTGGGCTGCCGTCTATGGGGTCGCACAGAGTCGGACGTGACTGGAGCGACTCAGCAGCAGCAGCAGCTGGTAGACTGACATCCCCTCAAACGTGCGGCCACCCAGAACCTCACTCAGACTGCGACTCTGGGAAACAGGGTCTGTGCAGACCTGATGAGTTAAGGCTGGAGACACGCTCCTCCTGGGTCAGGATGGCCCTCAACCCGGCGACCAGCGTCCTTGTAAGAGGAGACACAGACACAGAGGAGGAGAAGCCACGGATGGAGGTGGAGGTTCGGGCAAGGCGGCTGCGAGCCCGGAGTCACCGGGGCCTGCACAGGGAAGGAGAGAAGGCGAGCACAGGGCCAGGGGTGGGCCCAGGGTTGGTGGGGAGCGGCTCCCGAGTGTGAGCTCGCGTGTGGACAGGTCCAGCCTGGGCGTTCACGGCTCACGATGGGGTGTGGGCTCCTGCAGCCCTGGGGGGCTGGAGACTCGAACATCACAAGGCTCATCGATTCTGGTCAGGTGGGAGGTCTGCCAGGGGCTGGGGACAGAAGCTCCCAGAGGCTGCCTCCTGCTAGGGGGTAGAAGCATCCTCCTTCGTGTGTCTGGAGAGGGCACCGGCCCCTCCCCGGCATTTGCCACCTGGCTTGGACCACAGCTCCCAGGGCAGACAGCAGTGGTGGGTTCTCAGAAAACTCTGAGCTCCAGCCCCAGGGACCTCGGGGCCTTGGGCCTATTACTTGATTTTCTGGGCGCCTGGGTTTCCTCATCGCAGGCCCCCATATAAGGAGGGACAGCCAGCGTGGTCTAGCTCTGCAGACCCAACCATGGGCCTGGCCATGCTGTGCACCCAGGATCTTCCGGATCTGGCACCCAGAGGCTCAGGTTCTCAGGGTCGAGCACTGCAGGCTGGACCCCTGGTCCGGGGCCTGCGGCAGCCTTTCCCAGGGAGGTCAGCAGGTGGGAGTGCTGGCTTGCCCCCTCCCTGCTTGGCTTGCAACACAGGGACCTCCCGGTGGCTCTGGGAACAGCTGGGCCCCATTCCGCTCAGCTCCGATGAGTCACTCCGCCAGGCCTCCCACAGACCAGCAGGCCGGCCGGCAAGAGCTGTAGACGCCACGTCCCCACCTCCGCCCTCCACCTCCCAGAGATGGTCTCCCCAGCTCAGGCCCTGCCCTCTGCTGCCGCAGCAGGAGCCTGGATAAGCTCTGGGCTCTGAGAGCAGGAAAGAGCCAGGCTGGGTCCAGGCCCCACGGCCACACCAGCTGAACACCTGCCTGCTCCATCCTCGCGGGGGCCTGGCCCACTGGCCCCACACTGAGGAGCACGGTCCTCCTCCAGCACCCCCCATCCGAGATCCGGGCCAGCCCGCCCTCTGGAACCCCTCCCACCCTGAGGCTCCTTTGTCCTGAGGCCGGCTCCATCCTCTATCACCAGAAGCTCAGAGAAAGTCAGGCAGCTGGCTCGGAGCAACCAGCCCTCAGTTCAGTTCAGTTCAGTCACTCAGTTGTGTCCGACTCTTTGTGACCACATGAACCGCAGCACACCAGGCCTCCCTGTCCATCACCAACTCCCGGAGTTTACCCAAACTCATGTCCATTGAGTCGGTGATGCCATCCAACCATCTTATCCTTTGTTGTCCGCCTCTTCTCCCACCCTCAATGTTTCCCAGCATCAGGGTCTTTTCAAATGAGTCAGGTCTTCTCGTCAGGTGGCTAAAGTATTGGAGTTTCAGCTTCAACATCAGTCCTTCCAATGAACACCCAGGACTGATCTCCTTTAAGGTGGACTGGTTGGATCTCCTTGCAGTCCAAGGGACTCTCAAGAGTCTTCTCCAGCACCATAGCCCTCTGTTCCCCCCAAACCTAAGGTTGGCGGCCGCCCTCTCCCGTGCACTTGGGTGCAGAGGAAAGGGCCAGAGCCTACTCCTTGCAAGAAGGGGGCAGCAGAGCAGAGGCTGAATCAGGCCGGAGTCCAGAAAGCAGAGGCCGCGGGGACCTCCCCAGGTGTGCAGGCTCTGTGCGGGACCTGTGGCACCCCTGTAGACAGAGGCCTCTGGGAGGGGGAGACGGGAACCTACTCTGGGGGGTGTCAGGGTCTGCACCTGGAGGGAGCACCAGGGGACCCTCATGGAGCTGTCTTCCTGGGGGTGGGGGTCTCCAGCAGCCTGGACGGAAGCCCACTTGGCCCCCAGGCGAGGAGCCCCTGCTGAGGCCCTGGGGGGTGGGTATGTTGGGGCTGAGTCAAGGGACAGAGGAGGGGGAGGGAGTCAGCAAGAGCCCCTGAGGCGGGAGGCTAACCATTCATTCACCCATTCAAGTGTGTCTGGAGGCCGTGGGGTCCTGGCTACAGGGACACGTGGAGAGGCCTGTCTGACCCGAAGGGGCCTGCTCCCCTGGGGTCACAGCGCAGAGACGGAGCTTACGTGGAGGTGCTCCCCAGATGATGCAGAGGTGGTGAGGCCAACACCACCTCTCTCCCTGAGCCTGGCCATGGGGACTCGGATCTGTCGCCCCCACAGGGCGCCCCAGCCTCTCTCAAGAGCATGTGCTCAGCCGCTTCAGTCACGTCCGACTCCTGCAACCCCACGGACTGTAGCCTGCCAGGCTCCTCTGTCTGTGGGATTCTCCAGGCAAGAATCCTGGAGTGCGTTGACATTTCCTCCTCCAGGGCATCTTCCTGACCCAGGGACGAACGCGCGTCTCCTGCACTGACAGGTGGGCGGGCCCTCTACCTGGGAAGCCACGTCAAGAGGCTGTGCCTGGAATGAAAACACGATGGCTCACAGAGAAAGGGCTAGAGGGGGCCTCGGGAAAGTGGAGTTCATTCCCGTAAACTTGAATGTTTGGCAGCAATTTCATGAAAAAACATTCTTTTTAAGATCAACTTAAAATAAACACTGGTGCTAGAGATGCGCACGGCTGAGGAGCTGAGCTGAGCTCCTGGCCCTGAACCGGGGATTATAAACACGGACACCGCGGCAGCAGGGAACTAGCCGGAACCAAAGCTGCCCAGGCTGGCTGTGCATGCTCACGTGCAAGTCAGTGCATTGCAGTGGAGGCGCTGCAAAATAGTCTGGTTCCGCAACTATTTCCGAAACTAAAATGCTTTCTAAACATAGGAAAACATAACTGAGCAGGAGCATGTGTTTATAATCCTTGGTCCATCGCCCTTCTCGGCAACACGTTCTAACGTGCGTCACTGGTGTTTATTCCAATTTGCTCTTATTTTTTATGCTTAAAATTTCTGGCAAATCATTCAAATTTATGTGAATCAATTTGGGTTCCTTGAGGCCTTCACTAGCCCTTTCTCTGTGGAAAAAAGAAAGCGAAAGTGTTAGTTGCCTAGTAGTATTTGACCCTTGTGGTCCCATGGACTGTATGTAGCCTGCCAGGCTCCTCTGTCCATGGGATTCTCCAGGCAGGAACGCTGGAGTGGGTGGCCATTCCTTACTCCAGGGGCTTGTCCCAACCCAGGAATCAACAGGTAAGCCCTAGCATTTTTATTTGAGAAAATGCATCCTTGAAAAATGCTGAGATACCCGGCAGTTCAGTGCCGTTTCTGCGGGATGGAGGATTTCTGCAATCGCAGGTTTTGTTTGTTTGATTTTGTTTTGCTGAAATGTGCACATTTTCTGCCCAGATAATCTCTTAGGTGCATCTCTGTTCAGAACGCCTTTTGTCAGCAGATGTATTTATGGCCAAATTCAAGTGGATTGTCTCCACATATGACTCTTGAACAGTTCTCTCCATTTTGTCCCATTTAGCTTCAGGATATAAATTTATCCAATTAAACCTAAAAGCACCCTCAAAACATTCTTCCCACAAGTACGATTTTCCGAAGCGCAGTTTTACAGTCTGAAATTAGATCTCACGCACTGTCTGAGCCCTCGAGTTAAAAGTGTCTGTTGCTGCCTTTGCTTTTACAACAACCAGCATCAGCAGCCTCAACTCTGCAAACTTTGTTTTCAATCATCACAATTCTTGAAAGATTCAAAAGCTCACATGCCTTGGCTCCGTTTGTCAAATCCTTTGTTTAAAGCTGTCCAAGCAAATTTCCATCAGTCACAGAAGACTCCTTTTCCAAAACATCCAATACCATCCCAGATAACTCTTCAATGGCCCAACATCCCTGAACTCAGATAACAAGCAGCAGGCTGAGAAAGCACACGCTGATATTCTGCAGGGATTTCTCTTTAACTGCACTTTGCCTTTGAGACAAACGTTATGGTTCACTTTATTCTGTGTATTTGTGTGTATATATAAATCTGCATATTTGTGCGAATATATAAAATATATAAATATTTATATAATTGAAGGACTCCACCTTCCATATTTATTGGCTGGCTTAAATGCAATGAGGAACTTTGGGCAAACCACACCCAGTCCCCAGTAATAACTGGTTTCTTTGTTCTTGTTGTTCAGTTGCTGAGTTGTGTCTGACTCTTTGTGACCCCGTGGACTGCAGCACACCAGGCTCCCCTGTCATTCACTCTCTCCTGGAGTTTGCTCAAATTCATATCAATTGAGTCGGTGATGCCGTCCAATCATCTCACCCTCTGTCGCCCCCTTCTCCTCCTCCTTCAATCTTTCCCAGCATCGGGGTCTTTTCCAATGAGTCGGCTCTTCACATCAAGTGGCCAAAGTACTGGAGATTCAGCTTCAGCATCAGTCCTTCCAATGAATATTCAGGGTTTATTTCCTTTAGGATGGACTGGTTTGATCTCCTTGTAGTCCAAGGGACTCTCAAGAGTCTTTTCCAAAATTGAAAAGCCTCGTTTTGGGGGACTCAATTTTCTTTATGGTCCAGCTCTCACATCAGTACATCTACTGGAAAAACCATAGTTTTGGCTTAATTTAGTCAAAATATTGCATGTTTTTAGCAGAGTGCTATGATCCTCCCAAATTCATCTCCTTGTAATCACTTTCAAAATGAACAAAACTTCGGTGTTGAAGAGTCTGTTTTGTTTTCACTGAATTTGCACCAGGATTGGCCGTACATCAGATGTTCCACATTTGTTCAATGGACTTCCATATGCTTTCCCTATAGTCTATCCACTGCATTTTTAAAAATAAAAACATTTTTGGAATTAATTTAACTGATTTCTTGCTTCAGATGACTGATGGAGCCAACCTAAGCAGGCGTCACTCGATGGCTTGGAAATTTCTTCTGAGGATGTGTGCACAAGACTCAGGATGGAAAAAAAAAAAAAAAGCAGCAAAATTAGATTTGAAGAACAGACGTCCTCTCTGAAGAAAACGACAGGCTTCCGACCCGCGTGTGGGCTGCCCCTGCGCCTATGCGTTACCTTCAGCCCCCAGGGGACCGCCCCCTGGTGCCCGCCCCCTGGAGACCGCCCCCTGGAGACCGCCCCCTGGAGACTGCCCCCTGGAGACTGCCCCCTGGTGACTGCCCCCTGGTGCCCACCCCCTGGAGACCGCCCCCTGGAGACTGCCCCTTGGAGACTGCCCCCTGGAGACTGCCCCTTGGAGACCGCCCCCTGGAGACTGCCCCCTGGTGCCCGCCCCCTGGAGACCGCCCCCTGGAGACCGCCCCCTGGTGCCCGCCCCCTGGTGACTGCCCACAGATGACCACCCACTGACGACCAGCTGGCGCCATGCCCATGGTCATGCCCTCTGCTTCCTGCCCACTCCGTGCTCTAGCCACTGCTCCACCCAGAGTTCAATATCCGCACCTATTTCATCCAAGTTAAATGCTCCACTCTCTTGAGAAAAGGAAATCAAATTTCATTGTTTTGTCAAGCGTGATTTTTATGTATCCGCTGGTTGCCCGCTGAATGGGTTTGTTACAAAATTTTAAAAGTATTACCAAACAGTAAAAAATAGCTGTGGATTTGCACCATTCAGCACATGATGAGACCGCAGTGGGGGGAAGCTAATCCCGCCACTCCTCCAGGGCACAGCCACTCAGCCTTCCTTCTCGGCGTGCACGTCATGGTTTCCTAAAGGTGTAATTTCCACCCACCCCATCCACTGGCTGGCTGGTGGCTCTCGCGTGTCAGGACCACAGCGCCGTGATCCAGCCCCACCTCCACTTGCGGGGGGGGGGGTCCCCCGATAGAGCTTCAAGCAGAGTGCTTGTTATCAACTTCGCATGGGTGAGAAGCGGCAGGAGATTCGAGTCTACGATGCTTCCAGGGCACGGGGCAAGCCGCGTGTTAGGAGAGGGCTGGAAGGTCAGAGACCCGCTGGTTTTGGGGAGAAGCGGGTGGGCTGGTCTGCAGGCAATGGCCTCTGGGAGGCACTGGTGTAAGCACAGCTGGGTGGGGGCGGGGGGGTGGGTCAGCCAGCCTCTCTGCCCACCACCCAGTGCTCGAACAGTGAGGGCAAAACCAGTGTGCTCGCGGCTTAGGCTCTGCACCCGCCCAGCCCCCCGCGGCCCCGCCCCCGACACGGCTGTAGCCCTGCGGCGGCTGCTGAGCGGGCCACTGACGGTGCGCACCCGCCCAGCGCCCCCGTGTCAAGGCGAGTCTGTCGAAACCCCCCCGGCCTTCCGTCCCGGAGGCAACGTGCCTTCCTGCATTGATCCGTGCTCCAGGAGCGGGTTCACCTTTCCTGTCCACACGGCCTGCGCCAACAGCACTCGCCAGGACCTCACAGGGCATCTCACTCACCGACACAGGGTCCGGCAGGATGTTCCCGGGGGCCAGCGGCCGGACGCGGTGCAGGCAGCAGGGCGACGGGGCCACAACGCCACGGCCCACCAGTCCCGTCTTCTTTCCTGTCACCCAGAACCTACCAGGCTGCTGGAATACACAAAAGCCCCCGGGACTCCCTGCTGGTCCAGGGGTTAAGAATCCGCCTGCCGATGCAGGGGACACGGGTTCCGTCCCAGGCCGGGGAGGACTCCACACGCCGTGGGATGGCCCAGCCTGAGCACCGCAGGTACCGAAGCTGCTTGCGCTAGTCTGCGCTCCGGGAGAGAAGCCACTGAAACGGAGAGCCGGCGCGTTAGCTGGAGAGCAGCCCCCACTCGCAGAGACTGGAGAAAGCCCGCAGGGCAGCGCAGACCCAGCGCAGCCGAAAGCAAACAAATAGCATGTGAAAAGGCTCCTTAACGGCTTAGCTACTGCGTCCGCTTGACAAGGATCCCTGCGGAGCTGGGGCGCTGTCCTGTGAGACCCGGTGCACAATAGCCAGAGGCGAGAGGCAGCCCATGTGTCCTGTGCTGGCACCTGAGAGGCCGTGTGGGTGGGGAAGGTAAGCCCACTCCTGGAACACGGATCACGGCAGGAAGGCAAGCTGCCTCCAGGGCGGAAGGTCTGATGGGCTTTGACAGAAGCAGAAAAATGGATAAATAAACGGGGACTAGCTGTGCGGTGGAATATTATTCAGTCACAAAAAAGGGACGAAGTACTGGTCCGGGAAACCACCGGTGGATGAACCGTGAAAACGCCGCACTCAGTGAAGGCATGAAGTACTCAGCGTCAGGCATGAAGATCACGTATCATTCATTGGATCTTACCCACGTGAAATATCCTGAATAGGCAGGTCCATGGAGACAGGAGGCAGGTGGGCCAGGAGACGGGAGGAGGGGAGGAGGGGATCAGCTCAAGGGTGTGGGGTGTTCTTCTGGGGCGTTGACAGCATTTGAGAGCTAGATAGGGGCAATGGTCCCCCAACCTCGAAGACCCCAAATGCTGCCGCTTTGTCCAACCGGGGAATCTGTGCTTCCTGACTCCGCCCCTTCACCCTCTGTAGGATGAACGGTCCTGGTCCCCAGGGATGAGACCGCCCCATCCTGGGAAGGCCACGGGGCCCCGTGACCCTGACATGCCCCCTGGTTCTCAGTCCCTCTCGTTGGCTGAGCCCAAAGCAGAGAACGAGAACTCTGGAACCCGGCTTCGTGGATTGCCACGCTCCCCTCGCCGTCCCAAAGGCCAGGATCGCTCAGAAATGAAGCGGTCCACTCCAGGACCTCGCTCCAGTCCCCCGGCCCCATCTGCTGCCCGTCACCCTCCGTTCCTTTGCTTCACTCACTCACCTCCTTGGGGCCCTGGGACCAGCCACTCTCGCGCCACGGGGCACAGGCTGTCCCCCACTCCCGAGCTCCTCCTTGCCCACCAAGTGTGTCAGCCCCTCAGGCGTGTCTGACTCTTTGCAGCCCCCTGAACTGTGGCCCACCAGGCTCCTCTGTCCATGGAGTTCGCTAGGCAAGAACATTGGAGTGGGTTGCCATGCTCTCCTCCAGGGGATCTTCCCGACCCAGGGATCGAACCCGGGTCTCCGGCACTGCAGGCAGAGTCTTGGGCCTCCAAGCCACCAGGGAAGGGAAGCTTTCATTAAAATCTGACTCAAATGCCGCTTCCTCCAGGAAGCCCCTCCTCTGGCCCCTGAGATGAGTTCTGGTCCTCTCGCTTCTTCCGTGGTCTGGCCCTCCTGGCACCTCTCACCCAGGTACTTGCACTCGGTTCTCAGACACTTGGTTAAATCTCTCTTCCCTACAGGGCTGGCTGCTCTGGAGCAGAAACAAGCTGGGATTTTGTTTGGATTTTTTTTTCTTCCTTCCTCTCTCACCACTGTATTCTCAGTCCTGGGCAAGACACCAGCCCCGAGGAGGAATCCAGCACCTCTCTGCCCGGGGCGGGGGGTGGGGGGCGTTGATGAATGAATGCTGAATGAAACACCGTCCACCCAGGACCCCGGGCCGCAGCCCCCGTGGCAAGCTGGGACTCTCTGAGCCTCTGGACGCTCAGGAATGCCTTGGCAGCACAAAGAATTCTGCTCCAAACCCCAACTGGACTCCTTATCTTCAAAGATTGCACAAAACCCTGGAACTCGCCTTAATCCTCCCTGTCTGTTCAGAGAACACACACACCAGGAACACTCGATGGGGGAGGGGGCGGCCTCGTAATCTCTAGCAGATGCTGAGCAGGCTCCTCTGAAACCCATGGACGGCGACTTCATGCTGGTGCTGAAGGCCTTCAGAGACACAGGCCACCCGCCAGAGGCTCGCCACAGCCCTCCTGGGAGCGGACGTGGCCTGACAGGGGGGCACCATTACCAGCTTTGGATAAACTCCAGGTCCCATCTTCTCCAAAACCTTCCCTGACACCCATTTCCCCAGTCCCGAGGGCATGTACAGGATTTTATACATGTCAGCAAAGGTCTGTGTTCCAGCTCCACCGCTCGGCAAGCGTTCACCCACACTTACTGAGCTGCAGCCAGAGGGGCTGGGAGGCCAGCAGGCGGGGCGCGGAGAGCAGTGAAACCATAGGCACAGACGAGGTCAGGTCACGGGAGCAGTTACCTGGGCGACCCTGGAGCTGGAAGGGCCTTCAGATCACGGCTCCCGGCCCTCGGCCCGGGCAAGGCCCACGGCTGATCACTTACCCCAGAGTCTTTTCCCTAAATACGGGGACAAAACCGTTCTTCTTCCATGGAAGCAGCAAACATTTACACCGTGCTTGGCACGTACGAGGCACCTGGAGCTTGTGAATGACTTTGTTACGTAACTACTGTATCCCAGGACGCAGGCTCAGTGAGGCTACCCATGTGATCACAGGCCTGGGGCCGCGTTTCTGGCCACAGGAGGATTCTGTCTGAGGCTCTGATTATAACAAAGCCCCTTCTTCAACTACGGAGAGAACACAGATGTGGGGTGATAAGCATGCCAGTGAGAGAAGACGACGGGAGAACTGTCCGGCCACTGAGGGCGAGCAGAGCCCTCCTAGAAACAGACAGTGCTTTCTGCTCATCAGGAAAGACCCTGAGGCTGGGGAAGGCTGACGGCAAAAGGAGAAGGAGGCGGCAGAGGATGAGACGGTTAGATGGCATCACCGACTCGATGGACACGAATTTGAGCAAACTCCGGGAGATAATGGAGGCCAGACGATACTGGTGTGCTGCAGTCCATGGGGTCACAAAGAGTCTCAAACACCACTTAGCAGCTGAGCAGCAGCACCAGAGGGACACAAAGGCTCTGCCGGCGGCGCCTCCAGGGAAGAGGGGAGCAACAGCCCCGCTGCGCACAGACCAGGCGGCGCGGCGAGGGCCAGCGGGAAGCGCGGTGACTGCACCCTTGGCTATCCTTGCAGAGACCGCTTGGCCAGGTCCCAGGCGAAGTGCGCCTCCCCCTTTATCTCATGGCTCCCAACAGCCCCACCTGGCAGGCACCAGGATCACCCCCATTTCACCAACGGGAGGTTCTGAAGGGTCATTAACTTGCCCAGGATCCCACATGGTGAAGCCAGAGCTTGAACACAGGCCACTGGGCCCAGAACTCCTCTCTCAGGACCACCCACCCAGAAGAGCGGGAACCAGAGGCCTGATCCCCACAGTGCTGGTGGGTGAAGCCTGCAACTCTTCGGTGAGAAGGGGCTGGACATTTCACATCAGGTGTCCGCCGCCTGCCTTCTCTAGATGTCGGACGGACCCATGGCTGAGTTGACTTCAGCGTGTCCTCCCGAAAGTGTGGGCTCAGCCATTTGCAGCTTTCTTCGCCCCTCGAAATCCCAAAGGAGAAAAACATGCTTCCTTCTGGGAAGCATTAGGCATCCACGTCTGTCTGCAGGGAGCAGACCCTGCTTCTCTGCTACAGCCAAGCTGCCGGTGCCTCCGGAGGAAAACGAGGCTCCAGCACCCACTCTATGCACCCGGACCGCTCACACAGGCCGCCTGCTTCTGGCTAGCCCTCTGCAGCTTCCCAGGCCAGTGGCCTCCAGTCAGGGCGTATCTTTCCCCTTTTTCCCACTGTGATGCTTACCCACTCCTCTGGTTGCCGATGAGTCTCTGACAGAAGGAAAGCTGTGATCCCCGACTCCCTTGCTATAATAGTGAGTGAGTGAAGTCGCTCAGTCGTGTCCGACTTTTCGCGACCCCATGAACTGTAGCCTACCAGGCTCCTCCATCCATGGGATTTTCCAGGCAAGAATACTGGAGTGGGTTGCCATTTCCTTCTCCAAGAGATCTTCCCGAGCCAGGGACTGAACCCAGGTCTCCCGCGTTGTAGGCAGACGCTGTACCGTCTGAGCCGCCGGGGAAGTCCTGAACAAACAGTCTTTGCTTTTCTCATTTCTTTGGCCCTCATTTATTTTCCCTTAAGACACTATGTTAAGAAGGATTCTGAGGCTTCTTCTGGGCTCTGAGGCTTCTTCAGAGATGCTAAGAACCTGCCACTTCTCGTAGAAGCCTCCTGCTTCAGCCAGAAAGATGCCTGCGTGCAGACGCCCACCTTCTATCTCCACGGTCCCAGTGGTGTTGCAGATCAACCTGCCGGAAAGGCAGCTCCATACAGAGTCGTGCCGGGAGCCGATGCCCAACCAGGGATGGTTCCCAGCCTCCCTTGCAGCAGCGTGGAACCACAAGATCAGTTCTCACCAGCGGGAGGGAAGAGGAAGTGACACAAAGCATTTCCAGGTCAAAGAGGTTGCAGGCATGCATGGAGCCACGTTCTCTCTGCACAGGATTCTAGGAGCTCTGTGCAGGGGCTGAGGAACCACTCACAGGTAGCCTGGTCCGCTGAGTGGGCGCCGTGGTTTTGGGATGAGCCTCGACCGCCAGCATCGCCTGCAGGACTGAGTAAGGAACGCGGCATCTGGGCAAGCGGGGCAGGCCTCCCCCGTCCAACAAAACGAGGAAAACAAAGTCCTGCGTCCAGGGGTGGACGGCCCTGGCCACCAGATGGAAAGCTGAAGGCTGGGTCAACTTTCCAGAGGTTAAGTTTGTCAAGAAGTCAGTATTAGAAGAGGCTTTCGCGCATCATTGTCAGTCTTCACCAGGGAAGATAGTGAGACAGACCAGGAAGTTCATGGAGACATCCTCACATCAACAAAGTGAGGGGAATCCCTTCAGCGTCTCCCACATAAAACGGGAAGAGGGCTTGGCATGCTCAGGGCCACAGAGAGCTTGTTCGTGGAGGGGTGGCTGTCGCTGGAGAGTCCATGGATGCCTGCAGTCAGGCCTGCCCTTCACCCTCCCGGCGGAGGAAGGGACACACTGGGTTAAAGAGCAGAGGGTCAGTGGACGTGGCCTCCTCTGACCTGGGCTTCTGCTCCATACCATCTGACGCGGAGGACACAGAGCCCCAGCAAAGCAGGTGGGGGCCCTTGACCTGCTTGACCTGCAAACCAAGTCTGGAGGCCTCCCACCCTCCAGCTAACCTCTTGGATCCAGGGCAAGGACCAGCGCCCCAGGCCCAGAGTGGACAGAGGTGGCCGGGCCTCCAGAGGACGCCAGGGCTCAGCTTCCAGACCTCCTGTCATGAAGTCGCTTTGAGACTGGCCCACCCAGCTCACCCTGGGCCAGTCTCTCCCTGTGTCCAACAAGGCGATGGAGCAAGGACTCTCTGTGGTTCTGCCCAGCCCCAGGAATCCTATGACCTCACGAGCCCATGGTTATTACCCTGGGTGCGCTGTCTGGCCCACAGGCCCATGAACTAAGCGGCTAATCCCAGAACCAGGAGGTATGTGGAGACGGGAGGCCAGCCCCGCTCCGGCAGGGCGGGAGTCACCCCAGCCTCACGCGGAGAAGCCATTCTCAGCTCAAGTCCACATGAAGGCAGGGAACAGACGAGGCTCCAGGGCCAGAGTCTGCTGACCCCGGCTGTCACACACAAAGGCTGGATCTCAGGGGCTCAAGACAATGAGATTCACTTCCTGTTCTTGTTCAGTAACTCCTAATGATCGTGGGGGCAGGGGACCTGGTTCCGGGCCAGGGAGCCGCGCAGGGACCCAGGCTCACGAAACTCCGACGCCGGCTCTTCCCCAGGTGGTTTCTGGGCCTCAGTGTCCACCCAGTCGGCACAGGAAGGGACTGCGGGGTGGGGGTGGGGTTTATGGGCCCCACATTCCACTGGTCTGACCTTGACCACTCGGCTCCACCCAGGTGCAACAGGGGTGTAGGGAAATGTCATCTGACCCGGAGCCTGGTCCTCCAGCAGCCACCCCATGTTTCATGGGGGCGACAGGGGAGGTGGTTCCATATCGATGGAGAGGATGAAGTGGGGATAATGTGTGCGAAGGCCGTGGTGGCCCCTGGGAAGCCACCTGTGTTATCCCAGGTGTCAGACAGAGGGGAGGTTATAACATGGAGATATTTTATTTTAGAGACAATAAAAATGAAATTGGCCTCCTACGCCCACCACCCGGATTGAGAGGGAAGACTTCGCAGTCGTCTGGACCCAGCCCCGTGTCCTCACCTCCCCAGGACCAGCCTTGCCGGCCCCCGGCCCCCATTTCCTTGCTCCCCCACCTCTTTGTTCCCAGAGCCCAGTGCTGCCTGCCTTCTTTCCAGCTTTGGGTCGGTGGCACCTTGCTGCTCGGCTTCTCCTGACACGCAGCCTCTTCTGCACATTAAGTCTGATGTTCATCATGTATCGACATCACTAGAGAGCCTCTGTTTTCCTGGCTGGGTGCTGTTTGTCTACACACACGATGGTTTATTTACCCATTTCCTATGGAGGGACAGTTGGGCCGTCTCTCGCTTTTGGCTGGCGCGTGGCGCTGCCTTGAGTCTGTTTGTACACATCTCTCGGGGCCCATGTGTGTGCATTTCCTGAGCGGAGGAGCCTTGAGTCAGAGCGTGCGGCAGGCTGGGCTTCAACCAACGAGGCCGAGCATGTCCGGCGGGGCTGTCTTGCTGCCCACCTCCCGCAGTAAGGCACGAGGGGCCAGGGCCCTAGGAAGCCCTGCCTGCAGGGGTGTGTCCCTTAAGACACCACCCTCCCACCCGACGCCCATCACCTCCCAGTGAGGCTCACTGGTCCCGTTGGGTGGATCTGGACCCTGGCAGATCGGAAGCCATTTCCAACCTGGGCCATTTCCCATCATCCCTCCCTGACCAGGCTGGGCTCTGAGAGGAAGTGGATGTGCCCAGGCCTCTATCCTGGCAAACTCAAGGTCAGGCCCTCAAGGTCGGCAGCTGGCTGGGTCCCCTGCACTGGAGGGCAGGGCCTGCTTTCCCTGCAAGCCCAGGACCAGGCCAAGCAGAGCCGGCAGGGCCTCAGGAGGGCCCTCGGAGGAGGCAGGAAGCTCCCAGGGCCGTGTCCCTGGCTGGTGTGTAAAAGGAACTCGATTTAAATTCAGGACGCACATCTCCACACCCGACAATCCCGAGGGTAACGTTCCTCAGGGTCGCAGAAGCCAAGTCACCCGTGCTGGGTGGACTGCTCCCCTTGCTGAAGCACCCCAGAGGGCCTGGCCATCGTTGCTGCCAGAGACCATCCCCACAGCCCGCAAGGGGCCGGGGACAGCTTCCCGGAGATGACCGGCAGGAAATAGAGGCCCTCATGTGAGACCTGCAAGTGCCTGGATCCTCCCAACCACCAGAGGAGCTTGCTCCCTCCACGGCTGAGCCTGCAGACACAGCCCAGCCTCCTGCCCCCCGACTGCGGGACAGCCGAGGTATGTTGCGTCCTGCTGGTGGCGGCCTTGAGATGCTCAAAGTGGTGGCCACACCGCACAGAAGATTTACTCTGCTGAGCGTTTTCCACAGAATCATCTCTCTAACTTCAACAATCGAGCCAAAACGCGTAATGTCCAGTTGTTGGCGAGCACTCTGGCTCCCAAACCCTTTCACCAGAAAGAAGGTCAGACTCAAAAGTGTCAGCTCATGCTCCAGGTTTCTAAACCTTCTGTGACTTGGGGTCCCTGCCTCCGCTCAGGTGGGCCCTGTCACCCCTTTCCTTCCCCGGTCTCCAGGTCACCGAAGGATCCTCAGGCCCATGTTCTCGGCTACGCCCCGTGGGCGTCCCTGCTGGGTCTGCTTAACCAAAGCCGCAACTCCTGCTGCCTGGGCTCTGCTAACCATCTGCACATTTGGACCCTGACTTAGTCCTCTCAAGTGGCCACACAAAATGCCAAGACGGGGGCTTGAGCAACACGGCGCTCCCCACAGCTCTCGAGGATGAGACGTCCAAGGTCAAGGCTGCAACCATTTGGTCTCGAGCAAGGGCCCCCTTCCTGCTGTCCTCAAAGGCCAGGGAGAGAAACTGGGACAGGCGAGCTCATCTCTCCTTATAAGGACACTAATTATACAGGGTCAGGGCCCCACCCCTATGACCTCATTTGCTCTGAATTACCTTCATCACGGCCCCATCTGCAAATACAGCTGCACTGTACTTGGAGGTTGGCTGAGGGGACGGCACTTTCAGTCCATAAGGGACCCCCGTGGCCGCCTGCAAAGAGCAGCTCATTTGTCTCTTCCTCAACCACAGACAAGGGTGTTTCCCCAGGACCTTCTCTCACTTCCTCTGACAATGAAGAGACCTGCCAAAAAAACTTCCCAAAATGTTTTCCGTCAAACCCCCGTGTTCATGCAAGAACAGCATTTGTGCTTTGTGAACAAAGCGATTCCGCAGGGAAGCAGCTTAGAGGCGGCAGGGCCACAGCGAGGGCGACAGGCCTCTCGGACAGGGGTGACGGGTCTCCTCGGGTGGACGGGGAGCGGCAGAGCCTCCAGACGCCACGTGGCCACCCACCCTTCCGAGTCCGGCCTGTGAATCCAGTCACCGCGCCCCCAAGGTGAGTCAGAGCCCTCGGAGGAGAGCCGCCTGATCCAGCAGACGGATGAGCCCCCGAGGAGCCAGGGTCAGGGCCGGACGACCGGCTCCCACCCACGGGCTGGCATGTCCTGACCCAGTGCCTGCCTCAGTCACAGTTTACTGCTGTTGCATAAGCTGCTTGAAAGGTCGCTTCTCTGCAACCCACGAACAAACTAAAACAAGAAGCTTTCCCTCCCTTTTCCTTCCTTCCTTCGGATGATTGAAAGAGCATCAGGTCCTGCCAGCTAGCTGCTCCGGGCTCCTTGCTCAGTCTCATCACCCCAGGCAGCGCCCAGGGAGGGACCCTTAACCACGCTACTGATGGCGTGCGTGCGTGCGTGCGTGCTAAGTCACTTCAGTCATGTCTGACTCTTTGCAACCCTATGGACTGTAACGCACCAGGTTCCTCTGTCCGTGGGATTCTCCAGGCAAGAACAGTGGAGTGGGTTGCCGTGCCCTCCTCCAGGGGGTTCTCCCGACCCAGGAACCAAAGCTATGCTTCTACTATCTCCCGCACGGGCAGGAGGGTTCCCTACCACTAGCGCCACCTGGGAAGCCCACGGATAAGGGTAGGGCACAGAGGAGCAGGAGGGAAGCCCTGGGTCCTGACAAGGTGGGGGCCCCGCAGGAGGCACCCGAGAGCACCAGCGCTCCGCTGGGAAAGGAGCAGAGCCTGGCACACGGTTGGTGCTCAAAACAGATGCAGCTAAGCCATGCCCAGGTGCCTGCAGCGGCAAACCACAGCCCCCCACACCTGCCCCACAGAGCCATCAGCCCACCAGGAAGACGGACGGTAAAGACCAGAGGTGTCCAGGGCTCTGGAGGGGGGGCTCCCCCACCCTCATGGCTGCACCCCACTCCCGGGCTGCGCCAGGCCTCTCCTGGCATCGCTGCCAAACTGGGGAGGGCAGCAGGCCTCTCAAGTGTGGCTGAGCTCTGATGTCCCCCAAGACCTGGGTTGGCACAGCTTCTCCACCGGGGTCCCGCTGCCTGGCCTGGGGAGCGGTCAGCTCAGCCTCCAGCTGCCTCCTCCCTCAGGGTCAGCTCCCGCCTGCACCCCACATTCGGGGTCAGCGAGAGGGCCCAGAGGTGCAGCCACTCAGCCGAACACTGGACGCTGTTGGGGCAGTGACTCGGGGCATCCCCGGGGCTGGGCAATGCCTCACACGCCTCTAGCACCAGCAGTTACTTTTTCCGCCCAGTCCAGCTCCCCCTGCCTTGCCCAGTGTGGACCACTCATACCTCAAACTCGGGCACAGCCTCTGCTTCCAGAACACGCAGCCGGAGGCAGTGGTTCTGGAGCGGTCCGAGAAGGCAGGCCCTGAGGGGACAAATGCTCACGGATTCTATCCCGCTGGCAGCAAGGCTCAAGCGGGGTGGTGTCTGGGTGTCACACCGCAGGCCAGGAGGTACCGGGTCGGTGTTGCTGCCGGCAAGACCAGATGAAGGAAGCAAGAACCAAGGACTGGATGGTCACTGCCAAACCCACCAATGCCCAAGAGGAAAACAAGGGGCCCCTGGGAGCAGGGCAGGCCGTCAGAGCCCAGGGGTGGAAGCCAGGGGGCCTGCAGGGAGGGGGTGGCTGAGAACACCCAGGAGAACTCAGAAGGCCAGGATGGTCAGAGCGGCTGGACGCCACAGAAGCCAGGTGTCCGGCCGGGTGGGCCTGCTGGGCCAAGGGCCTGGTTGAGGAAAGCTGGACCCACAGCACGTGGGATGAAGTATCTGAAGCTATGCCCTTGCTGGGTCCTCGGAGCCTTCTGAGTGCAGATGGCGCCCACGAAGGGGAGGCCCTGCCCCACGAGACAGGCTGGGGCCTGAAGCATGACTGCTTGCAAACAGACAATATGAAGAAACTGAAGTGAAAGTCGCTCAGGCGTGTCCGACTCTCTGCAGCCCCGGGGACTGTACAGTCCATGGAGTCTCCAGGCCAGAATCCTGGAGTGGATGGCCTTTCCCTTCTCCAGGGGATCTTCCCAGCCCAGGATCGAACCCAGGGCTCCAACCCAGGGCTCCCGCGTTGCAGGAGGGTTCTTTACCAGCTGAGGAACCAGGGAAGCCCAAGAAACTAAAAGGGGCTGAAAAGAAGAGCGTGCCTGCTCGGCTGGGCTGAATTATGGGCGAGACACAGAGACCAGGAGCCCAGTCGCCACTTCTGAGCAACCAGGAGCAAGAGCAGGGGCCGGGGTCCCACACATGCCCCCTGCACTCACCCGAGGGTGGGCCAGCCACCTAAGCCACCCGCCCCCCCTCTGCGGAACCACTCGCCCCGCCCCCTCAGCCAGAGCGCGAGCGAGGGGACCTGGGGGCTCTTCTCATCCCCACTGCCGCCTCAGGAGCCCCGGGAAAGCCTTGGCTGAATTTCTCATCTGGCCTCTTGTCAACTTGTGTTAAGGAGGCCAAGCACCCTGGCCGGTAGGTAACACGGGCCTATAATTGGGGCCTGATTAGGGACGGGGGCTGGGGGGCAGCTCCCCAGCAGTGGAGGGATGGGGCCCAGACACGCGACTCCGGCTGAGAGCGCCGGAGCAGCGGTCGGGCCGTGGAGTCGTCAGGGAAGGAGCTGTGGAGTCGTCAGGGAAGGAGCCGCCACGAGCTGGTCCCCTGGCCGGGGAAGCTGACGAGCCTCAGAGGGAGAAACAGAGAGTCCTAGGCTGCAGAGCCCGGCCGTCGGCAGCGGAGACCCACTTGCCTCCTGAAAGGGGCCTCCCGGGGCCCGAGGGCCTGATCGTGGGACCCTGGGCCCTCCGCGGCAGGGTCACGCGCCCGGGAGGCATCCTGGTGCAGCACAGCCACAGCTCAGCTCGCGCCTCCGGGGCCTGGGGGGTGTGGGGCCCCACCCCGCCAGCGGGAGAGGAGGAAGCCCCAAGCTGGGCACGGAGGGGCCGCTGGGTTTGGGCGGCAAGAGGAGAGCCAACAGTAGGCTCATCGCCTGCCTTGCTCAGCCGCACAGCCCCAGGGAACAGGCCCCAGCCTGAGCCCAGAGCCACCCCGACCACCTCCGGGCCCCGTGGGCCCTGCATCCCCACCTCCCCGGCCCGGGCCTCTCCCGAGCCCAGGCAGGAGGCAGGCTGCCCTCACGCTCACAGCAGATCCTCCTGAAATTTTAGGAAAAGAAATAAAAGCTCACTTAGAACTGCATCCCGAGGGATTCGACTTTTCCTCAAATACTGAATTCAAAACCTTTTTTCCACTCCCCTTGAAAAGAGTATCAGAAACTGCACTTGAAGCGTTCTCCATCGATGTCACAAGCGTTATAAAACCTCATGCAGCTAATTTTGTCCACCTGGTTTCTGTATTTCCCAAATAAAACTTCACAAAGACCTAAAATCCCTTCCTGTTCCAAAGCGCACTGGAGAGCTGGCATAGGGTGGGTGAAAGGCTCCAGGCAGAGGGCGCAGGGCGGGGGGCGCGGGGCGGGGGGCGTGGGGCTGGAGGGCGCGGGGCCGGGGGGCGCAGCCTGTGTCTAAGCTCAGGGGCCGAAAGCTGCAGACCCACTAATCTGATCTCATCAGCATGCCCCCGCCCCGGACCTGGCTCTGGAACTCAGCTGGAGTCTTGCCCAGAGGGGGGCCCTTCAGCAGCTCCAGGCCCCTCCCCAGCCCCCTCCCCCGGGCGCCCCACAGGCTGAGTCAGTCGTGGCCGAGAAACAGCGGTGGCGTCCAGGCCACAGTCGCAGACTTGCTGATGGCAGGGCTGGGGAGCGGGCCTGTCTCAGGGCTGACACCAGAGCAGGGCCCCCTGCGCGCGTCCCCCCACACCCGCCTCCTTCCTGGGGCTCCGGCCCCCGTGGTCCCTCAAGGCCGCCTGCCAGCTCCGGAGGCCAGAGCAGAGGCCACGGGGTCCACAACGCTTCCCACTGGCTGAGCATTTGCAAAACACCGTTTCAGAGGCAGGGAAGCTGAGGCCCAGGCAGCAGACGCCCCTCTCCCCAGGCTGCAGAGCTGAGCCAGCCAGGACCAGCCTGTGCACCACGAATCTGCCTGTCGGGGCCACGCACACCTCACCGCCCTCAGGCCAGCACACGGGAGCAAAGCCAGGCCCACTGGGGAGCAAGCCACGGCCACGGCTGGCTGGCGGTGCACGCGGGGCCCCAAGTGTGCTCACTGACTTGTGCTGAGACCCTCCAGGATCTGTGAAAGCTTCCAGGGCACCCCCCCCAACTCTGTACTACATCAGGGCAGGGGACACAGCTGACTCTGGCTTCGTCCCAGTAAACCCACACCCCCTCTTCAGGCTTCTGGGCCCTGGGGCCGTGGGTGGAGTTGGGGTGTGGCTTGGCGCTTTTCAGGAGAGGGGACAGCCCTGGGCAGGGAGGGGAGCTCAAGAGCAACTCCTGGGCCCCAGGCTGCATCCCCTCCCACAGGTCCAGCCTCCCGGGAAGCTGTCCAGAAGAGGAGGAGAAAAAAGCTCATTTCCTGAACATGCGTGCAAAAAAGGGAAAAGTGCAGGCCGCGTCCACGTGGCGGTCTCAAGTACACGCGGGGCCCGCAGCCCGGCCTCAGCAGCTCCCGGGGGCCAGGGAGGGGACCCTGCTGGCCCCTCGTGGCCTGGCCCTTCCTGCCCTTCTCACACTCAGCCCTCCCTGCCCTGCAGAGCCGGCTCTGCCTCGCCCCCAACCCAGGCCGGCAGGGACAGGGCCCAGGAGCCGGCAGGGTGTGGGGGCATGCAGGAGTCTCCCGCCAGCAGGAGTTAGGCTCCCCCGGCCCCCAGGGCCAGGACCAGGCTTTTCCTCGGGGCCAGAACCACGCCTACGTGTGCGAGGTCGGCCCTGAGCACGGGGTCACAACCCAGGACAAGACGCGAGTCTCTACCCTGGGTCCCAGGGGCAGCACAAACGCATCAGCCCATAGGCTGCCTCCTGGCCTGCAGACAGGAGGGGCGCGGACGGGGCGGAGAGCACGGAGAGGGCGAGGCGCCCCAACAGACCTGCAGAAGTGGACCCCGTGAGAGGACAGGGAGGCAGAGAGAGGCCGGGGCCCAGGGAGAGGGCTCCAGGGAGGGCACAGCAAGTGCAAAGGCCCTGGGGCAGGAGGGGCGGCCAGGAGGCCGCCACGGGGGTGGGCAGAGCAGACCCGAGCAGCGCCCTGGAGTCCGACGGGCTGCCTCTGCCCCCTTGGGCAGACACCCGATGCCTGGGGGGAGGAAAGCGAGAGTCCCCAGCAGACCGCCAGCCTCTCCCTGAACCCCCACCGAGCCCCACCACGTCGGTGCCTCGAGGGTCTCCCAGCTGGACGTTGGGCGCCCTCTCCAGGCCATGCGGAATCCTCCTCGGGGAGTCCCGTCCTTGTCTGAGGTAGCATGGAAGGAAAGCCTTGCACGGGGCAGGCGGAGGCGGGCGGGCCCCCTCCAGATCCCGCAGCTTGCAGCCCTCCTGGGGAAGCCTGCCATGACAGACACCAGGAGGCAGTTCTGGAAGGTTCTGAGCGTTTGCCTAGTACACCCCCCCCCCCCCCATCCCAAGGGGTCTGCAAGGGCCCGTGGGGTCGGGGTTTGGGCAGCTCCCCAGGGGAAGTCGGGGGAAGTCAGGGGAAGCCGGGGGTCCATGGGAGGGTGGTTGGCAGGGCATGGCCTCATCCGGAGGGCAGTGGGGGCTGCCAGTGGGGGCTGCCAGTGGGCGCTTGGAGCCCGAGGGCTCACAGGAGGAAACGTGGGCCCACCCAGCCCCTGCCTGCACCCCCTCCAAGCCCTCACCACCCACCTCCTTGCAGACCCCCAGAACAAAAGGCAGAAGCCGGAAGGGCTGTGATGACAGGGGGCGGCTGGGCCCCAGGCTCAGAATGCATGTGGTCTCCCAACAGCTCGGGTCAGGAGGACGCCACCCCCGACACAGACAGACACCTGGGCGGCTCCTGGGTGCAGGAGCGGGGCTCAGCCCAGGTCAGGACCGCAGAGCTGAGCCCCGATGCTCAGCAGAGCTCAGCCCCGGGGCTGAGACAGAGTCCCCCCTCGAGCCCCTGATTTTCCAAAAATGAAGCGGGCTCAAGTCAGAAGAGGCTTTCCTCCCCGCAAAAGTCAGTGCAGGCCAGCACCCCTCCCCTCCCAAGCAGACACCCAGCACGGTGCGGTGAGCCGTGCGGAGAGGGGGACTGGGGGGGATGTTGGGGGCTCTCCTTGCTTCACCCGAAGGGGCCACGAGCAGGGAAGGCCCGATGGCCCTCCAGCCTAGGCCGGGGCCGCAGGAGGGCAGGCCATGTCTCCTCGGGTCCAGATCCCTGAGGGGGCCTGTCCGCCCTCACATGCCGTCTGTACCCTCAAGGCCCGAGAAGCTCCCTGCTCAGCCCCCAGGCCTCTCCTGGGAAACGCTGACCGTGGGGCCAGGCCGGGCCTGAGGGCCCCGACTCCAGCTGGGGACCTGGCAGGTGGAGGTGAGGACCCCCAGAGGCCCCCAGACCCCCAGAAACGGGACAGCCCAGGGGCCCACTGGACTCCGTGCCGACCTAGGACAGGGAGGCGCGGGCCCGGCCCTGGTGTGCGAATGACCACGCGGGAAGGGAACGACCCTCAGACCGTCCCCAGGTTTGGGGCCGGGGCCCCCACACAGCTGTTGGGAACTGGGGAGGGGCCAGGTGACCTGCCCGGGTGACCTGCTCGGCCCGAGGCCCCCACGTGAGGTCGGCTGGCCCTCCAGCTCCCGGAGCCTGGAGGCTGCACTGAGCCTCCGACGGTCCCTGCAGACCCGGAGCCTAGAGCGGCACTGAGGAAGGAGCCCCCACCACAGATGTCCCTGCGGCCCCCGCTGCCGGCGCCAGGCCCCGCTTGGTGGGCTTCCTCTGCCCCCTAGTGTCCGAAGCCGCAGGGCCCATCGGGGTCAGTGGGGCAGGAGGCCTGTGAAGGGGCCGCCACGCCGTGGCCCCTGCTCCCTGCAGCCACGCAGGGGGAGAGCGCAGGCAGAGGGGCAGACCCCGGCGGGCCGTGCTCAGGGTGCGTGCTCTGCGCTTGCCCTCTTGAGGTGCCCAGTTTTTCTCAAAGGAGGAGCCCCACGCTCTCATTCTGCACCAGGACCCGTGAGCTCTGCCGCTGGGCCTGCGCCCAGCTGTCACGCTGGGGGGTCAGAGTCAGCCACGCCCCCTCCCCGGCCTCAGCTGCTCATCCATGAAATGGGTTTGTGCCCAGTTCCCAGGGTGGTCTAGGGGACCGAGGCAAACACAGACGGAGATCTGGGGCTCTTGGGCAGGTGGCGAGGGATGCCAGGAGGCGGGGGGCGGGGGGACAGAGGAGGGGACCTGAAGAGAGGGGTCGGGGGGCACAGGGAGGGGGAGGAGCACCGCCGGGGCTCTTTCTGTGTGTGTCTCTCTCTCCCCGTCTCTCTCTGTCTCTCTCCCTCCCTCTCTCTGTCTCTCTCCCCGTCTCTCCCTCTCTCTCTCTCTCTTCTGTAGCCGGCCACCCCCCTCCACCCTCGCTCAGCCCCCACCCTCACCCGAGGAGCCGGGAGGAGGCCTCGGCCTGAGTCCCGTGGAAAAGAAGTGGCCGCACATTTTCCGAGATGTTGGAAACATTGTTTTGGCAACGCGGAGGCTGCTCCGCAGCCCGAGACAGCCTGACATGAAACAAGCCTGACCCGCTTCCCAGCGCCGGCTCCCAGCTGCTGGACACACGGGGCGGGAGAGGCCAGCCTGCCGGCTTCCAAAGGCCTCTTTTGCAGGCCAAGATACAACTCATGGAGAGTTTATTTCTGCAGTTGCTAAATAGCAACGCCGTGTCCATGTGGACGGTTTTCTACCGTGCATGGACTTTCTGGGCCAAAAGGGGCCCAGGTCTACTGGTAAAGACCTCTCATGGTGCAGGGGAGAGACCAAGGCCCAGAGAGGCAGCGGAGTTGGCCCAGACCTCAGAGTGAACGGACGAACTAGGGGCAGGGGGTGGCCCATCCAGACGGGTCAGAGGTTGTCCTGAGAGGGGCCCGCCTGGGGAGAACAGCAGAAGCGCCAGCCCTGGGGGCCGCGAAGCCCCGCCTTTCCATCCGTGCGTGGTTCTGAACATTAAGGACCTCATTCCACATAAGCCTCCTGCTACAGGACCTGATTCACAGAGGGCAGCAAAAACTGACACTCAAGAAAGGAGGGCATGCCTGTGCAGGGCTTGGACGGGTGAATAGGAGTTCACCAGGCCGGCCAAGCAGAGGCAGGGACCCTGACCACGTGGTGCACAGCAGGAAGGAGGCCGGTGGACGCCATGCTGGGGGAGCAGGCCCACCTGCCCCCTTCATCCCGGCTCCCCGCGACACGCCAGAGGCCCTAGACACGTCTTCTGTTCGGGAGGTGACTCTTCCCCTTCCTCTTAGGTTCAGTTTGGAGGCCTGCAAATTAAACTGGCAAGGGAGAGATTGTGGAGAGAAAATGCAGGCCTTTATTCCTGTGCACATATGCTTGGGACTTCACAGAAAACTGACTCGGAGGAGGAATTAGAATATGGGGTGCTGCCTTAGGGGGCATGACGAGGGTGGGGAGGGGGGAAGGGCCCTGGCAGGAGAAAGGCCTCCAGGCCCTGGGGAGGAGGCAGGGCTGTGAGCGCTGTCTGCTCAGGGGCGGGGTGCAGCCCCGAGCCCCCTGGAGATGGTCTTCCCGGTGACCCCGAGGAGGGGATGTATGAGGATCAGATTCTTCAGAGATCTCGGGGAGTCTCTGCTTTCATGCAGGTAAGAGATTCGGGAACTCAAACGCCTTCGGTCAACACAGCTTCTCTGCTGCAGAGGCCTATCAGAGACACTACACAGCCCTCCCCAGACCCTCCATCCAGCATGCAGCATTTACTGAAGACGGGGCCCACAGAGGCTCAGGCTTCCTCGGGTCACCTCCCTCCTGAAGGCCACTTGCCGGTGAGAGTGGCCTCTCCGCTGTGGGCAGGGCTGCTTGGTGCAGAGATGGGGGCACCTCGGGCAGGGGGCCGCCGGGGTGGCTGAGCCACCGTGCTGGCTGATCCCCGAGAGAGCTGCTCGGGAGTGTCCCCGAAGGGCACTGTGCCCAGGCGGTCTAGTCGTCGCGACATCTGGGAATGCCCTGCACCCCACCACTCCCCGCCTGCACAGGTCACGCCTGGCTCCGTCAGGACTCTGCACGCAGGTGGGGGTGAGGACCAGAAGGGCCCGTCTACCTGCAGGCCACCTGGGGCCCGCCTCCACTGCCTGGGCCCACTTCAGCCATCTTGCAGAGCCCAGGTGACCCCAGCGGCAGCAGGGAGCGGGGCTCTGCCCCCAGGCCGTCCAGGCTCCCACAGGAAGTGGGTCTCGGGGACCGCCTGTAGACAAGTACCTGAGCCAAGGCCACTGGGCCCAGTGATACCAAAGCCGGGGACACAGTCAGCGCTGGGCACGCAGAGGTCAGTCGGTGAGTGGGGCAGAGTAGGGACTCTGGAGAGGCAGCGGCTCAGTTCTGCAGCTCTACCCTGAGGGTCTGGCTCATCGCCTGCCTGCCTACAAGGCCCGGGATGGCCCGCCGAGGCCCCGGACACGGATGCCCTCCACACAGGTTGGCCCCGGGGGGCGGCCCGTTTCCAGCAGCTCAAGGCAGAGCTGTGAACCTCCCCGCCCCCCATGTCTCAGGCCCCACACACACCTGCTGGGAGCCCCCTCCCCAGGGACCACAGAGCCTCACGATCCAACCTCAGTCTCACTCTGGGTCCCCTGAACAAGGACTCGAGTTTCCAACATGAAACAGGAGCTCCGTTTCCAGTGGGATTGCCAGGGCCGAGGCGGCTAGCCTCGAACCAACTGGCCGCCCAGGCCCCAGGCTGGCTGGGCGGAGACCAAGGGAAATGGGGCTTCATTTGATCCAGGGCTCCAGCCTGCGCTGCCGACTCACAGGCCTGGGGCAGCTCCACCCACCCCGACCCTCACCTCCACCTTCACGAATGGGGCGCATCTGAGCCGTGTCCCCTGGACACCTGCACTGGCCATGCCCAGGCTGCTGACCAGGAGAGGCCCCCTGGGAGCCTCAAAGAGGCCACGGCCCAAGGGTGGAAGTGGAAGGCAGCTCTGAGCCGCCGGGGGCACCAGGAGCAGGGGCGCAGAGGATGGCCCCCAACCCAGGCAGGTGTCTCCAGGGCCTCGGGCTTGCGCTAAAGGAACAGGACGGGAGAACTGGGTGAGGAGAGGGCAGGGGAGCTTGCGGGGGGAGGGGACTGCGGGGGAAGTCGGGGGCGGGGAGGCGAGGTCTAGCCTGACCCTCAGCTGTAGAGCAGCCTTCGCATTTGGGTGCTGAGCTTTACCTCGTGCCTCTTTGGCGGAGAGGAGAGATGGTCAGATTGGGGTGAAGACAGAGGACAGATGGGCCTCCAGCAGGAGGGGGTAACCCACACCCTGCCTCTGCTGGGTCGGGAGCCGGCCTCGTGTGGAGGTGGCCGTAAGTGTGGAGACAGACGGGCAGGACAGCGGCGGGCCCCGAGGCCCGCTCCCCAAGGGAGCCTGGACGGCCCAGCGCAGAGACCGCCTCGCTCTCTCGCCTGTGGAAGTGGAGGTCGGGCGCAGAACAGGCTTCGAGTGTGAACCTTTGGCCCTCCTTTGAAAATGTTTTTAATTTAAATGAAGAGGAGTGCTGAGTAGCAGGCCATGGAAGCTGCTGTTATGGGGAAGTTTGGGACGGTCTCCAGGCCAGTGACCTGCACGAACAGGGGACCTTCTGGAGCCTGGGGTGGGGCCAGGGCCACACACCCATGGGCGGGCACCAGACGGCCGGGACAGCAGGGTCGCCGTCTCAGCCTCCAGCCTGCGGCCCAGCCACCATTTGGCTGGGGTTTTTATTGCCGAGTTGTTGTAAAGGTTTCTTTTCCTCCCTTGCTCCTGCAAAATTGATGGTATCGCCCTCCAGACGGGCTTCAGGCGGAGAGCTGCGTCTGGGGGTGGGTGGCAGGGGCGGCTCTGCGGCTGCCTGTTTGCCTCCCCGAGGAGAAGTCGCAGGAGCTCAGCTGCGGCAAGAGGCAGGAGACGCGGGAAACACAGCAGCTGCTCCTGAAGCGCGTGCCCAGCTTCCCTGGCGGCTCAGACGGTGAGAGTCTGCCTGCAACTCGGGAGACCTGGGTTCGATCCCTGGGTCGGGAAGAACCCCTGGGGGAGGAAAAGGCAACTCACTCCAGCATTCTTGCCTGGAGAATCCCACGGACAGAGGAGCCCGGCAGGCTGCAGTCCACGGGCTCACACAGAGCTGGACACGCCTGAGACTAACACTTGCTCTGAGACTGAGGCCTCTCCTCTCCGCCCAGCGCTGCCCCTTTTCAGGGGGTCACCCCCCACCCACTCCCTCAAAGCCAGTTGCTGACTCTCCTCCAGCCAAGCCCAGGGTACCCCGGCATATGAGTGCAGGCCCATCTCTTCCCCAGCGTCCCCCCCTGGCCGTAGCCACTGACCGCAGCCTCCGTCCAGCCTCCACCCCGCTCCACCAGTGGGCCTGGCCCAGCAGAGCCCTCCAGAGGTGGACGCCCAGCAAATTGGACGCAGCGCTCAGCCCGGCTCCGAGGACACCGCTGCTGGGTCAGCCCTGTCACCCTGGCTCGTGGCCACGTGCTAAGCCGAAACCTCTACGCCAGAGAAGGGGGCAGCTCTTTTATCCCCATTTGATGGACAAGGACACTGAGGCCAGGAAACCCAGGGACATGCCTGAGGTCAGGCAACCAGAGGTGAAACGCACGTCCCTCTCTCTGAACACACATAAATAGCCCGCACAGGCCCACAGGGCCCATTTAGCTCAGGACAGAAGACAGACAGAGAGACCTGGGTCCCAGCTCAACTCAGACACAAACAGAACCCGTCCTGCATATCAGACACGGGCTCCCGTCAAGGAGAAGAGCCAGGTGCCTGAGGAAAGTGGCCTCAGGATGGTGCCCCAAGGGCCCTCGAGGGAAAGGACCAGGGCTGGGACCTGGCTGAGCCGAGGGGCCACTCGAGGGCCCAGGGACCAGGAGGACCCCATGGAGTGAGTGTGTCACCCCTTGGGGGCCCGGAGGACGCCGTGGAGTGAGTGCCGTCTCGATGCCCGGGGACCGGGAGGACCCCATGGAGGGAGTGTGTGACCCCTTGCAGGCCCGGGGACCGGGAGGACGCCGTGGAGTGGGTGCATGACCCCGGCTGCGGCTGCACGCGCTGGGAAGCCAGCCGCTCGCATCTCCCCAGCAGGACTCGAACGCCAGCACTTGACCCTCAGGCGACTGAGACGCTGTCTGAGTCCTGTCAACATGAGGACGTGAGGGGAAGCTCTGGCCGCGGCCCCCGCACTTCTGAGAGGTGTCCAGGAGGCCCGGGGTGCTTGCGGTATTAGCCAGCAGGGGCCTCACCAGGAACACCCCAAACAGCCACCAGGCAGAGTGCGGGGGGCCCGCGAGGAGCGAGGCAGCTGGGCACAGGACGCCCAGGACGGCTGTGCAGCGTGTCTGCAATCAGACCCCAGGACCTTCTGGAGGCTGAGCCCAGCAAGGGATGCCATCCCTCACTGCGCTCTGGAAGGTTCTTCCCCCCACGGGCATACACCTGTCCACGTAGGCATCGAGATGCAATGCCCTGCCCCGGTCGCAGGCCGGCAGACAGAGCCGCGGCTGATGCCCGCCCTCCTCTGGGCCTCAGGACCCCCTTTGGTGCCCAGCAGGCCTCATGGGACCGGACCCCCAGGAGCTGGTGTCAAAGCTCCTGCCGCAGGAGCCCGCCTGGCCCCAGTGCCCAGGCCAGGAGCACAAGGGCTGGGCCTCCAGCGGTGAGGACCGCAGAGTCAGGAGGGAAGAGCCCGTCACAGCGGCGGCCCGGGGGCAGGCCCACGTGCAGGACACTCAGGCAGGCCTCATAGAATCCTCTCGATGCCCCTGCCAGATGGACGCTCACATCAGAGATGAGCAGAAATGCTTGGTGAGAGAGTGCTGCCGAGAACCAGGGCAAGCTTCCTGGAGGAGGCCACACCCGAGCTGGTCCCAACCCCACTTGACTTAGGACGGGGCTTCTTTCTCTAAGCCAGGGGCTCTCAAATAGGGGCATTTTATCCCCCCCAGGGAACACTTGGCAATGGCTGGAGACGTTTGTGGCTATCATAGCTGGGGTGGAAAAGAAAAACCTTACCGGCGTGAGCTGCCTAGAGCTCCCAGAGCTTAGGTGACACACTGGGGTTGGGCAGCCCTGGAGGGTCTCCTACAGGAGGCTCAGGCAGAGGCACTCAGCCGGAGAGGAAGGCACATGGTCTGGGAGTTCTGAGTCCAGGGTCCCCTCAGCCTGGTCCACCCTGGGGGCCCCCGACCTCTCCAGGTGCCAGACCTTGGGTTGGGTGCTCACGTCTGTCAGGCCCTTAGATCCTTCCAGTATCCCGAGGAGGCCAGTGCTGCTAACATCCCATTTCACAGAAGGGGAGACTGAGGCTCAGAGCTATGGGAGGCCTGCTCAGGGCCCTGGAGGTCACGGGTGGCATAGCTGAAAAGCAGGTGCCCTCTCGGGGGGCCCCAGGCCTGGCACCACCTCCCCTTGGCCAACACAGCCAGCGCGTGTAGCGAGCCCTGCCCCAGCCAAGCCTCGGGCCTGGGCCCTGCCCCTGGCTCTCCCAAGAGACAAGACTTCTGTTTATAACACAGCGGAAGACCCTAAGGTCAGACTGCGGGGTCCGTGTGCCAAACCCAGCAGAATCCAAAGGGGCAAGAAGCTCAGGAGGGCTTCCTGGAGGAGAGGGTGGGGCCGGGAATGGCCTCAGAGTGCTCCTTGCAGAGCCCCCGGCCCACGCTGCTGAGGCCACTTGGGGCTAATGCAGTCGGGGTCCACCCCAGGCTGCACTCACATCCAGCCAGGAGGCCCCCATGCAGGCTGCCCCAGATGGCCGTGCCCCTCCCGCAGAGCTGGGGACAGAGCTGCGTCCCGAGTCCACCTCAGGCCAGGCGCACCGAGCCTTCACCATCCCGGCGGGCCCACCGGCCCACGGCAAGGCCCCTCTGTCGGTGCGTGGTTCTTGGGCTCCCAGGGTGCCTGTGTTTCCCGTGGGGGGATGAGTCCTTCAGGGGGCTCCGAGGAGGGTTTCTGATTAACCAGTTGGCGTCCTGTGTCGCCCACGGGCGAGCCGGCCCCGGTGCCCAGCCAGGCAGAGAGACGCTTCACCACCAGCGCCGTGGAGAGGTTTCGGGGTGCCCGCCCCCAAGACCAGGAGCTTCAGTAAATGCTCCAGCATCTGCCACTTCAGCTGCCCCCCCAAGAGGACAGCCCACTCCCTGTACCGCCTTACCGCCTCCCAGCTTCCCCCAAGGAGCTCAGGAAGGAGTCGGGTCTGTCGCCCTGCAGCCAGCCCCTGAGGTTCGTTATCTCGCCCCCCTCCCAGACCCGAGGCCACACAGGGCAGCGCCTTCTGGGGACCGACCAGCAGCAGGACCACCCGACTGACCCCTGCCCGGCGCTCCCACCCCAGCCCAGGCCACGGAAAGTCCGGCAGGACAGCCCGCTGCCAAAGGCCCGGCCGGCGGTGGGAGGGGGCAGAGAGCTCCCCGCTCAGCAGAGCGCCAGAGGCTACTTTCCATGGAAAAAATGTCTTCAGACCCCCAGAGGCCAGGACGCCCCAGCCCATGAGTCAAGGCTCTGCTGCACCACAGCTGAACCGCGTCCCAGACAGGCGGCCCCGCCCCGCCCCCCACCCCGTCCTGAGCCAGGCTTTGGCCCCCTCCAGTCACAGCACGGGCCCCTCCAGGCTGAGCCCCACGCCCAGGCACTGTGGCCCCTGGGCCTCCAGCCCACCCAGCCCCGGCACCCCGTGCAAGTCCCCCGCACCTCAGGATGCAAACCTCCTCCCCACAAAGTGGGCCCTTCGGAGCGAGGCTGCTCAGGGGCGACCTGGAGGCTGGCCGCGGGCCCTGGGCCCTTGCCCTCGGGCCTGGCACCGTCAGCTGCTAGCAAACGCGGGTCGATTGGAATCTGCCTTCCTCCAGCCGGCGTCCACCCAGCTTCGCCGTCACCAGGCTTCTCTGCAAAGTTTCTTTCAAAACGCACTTGGGAGAGCAAATGTGGCAACGACAGCTAAGCCAGGCCACCGTTCAGACCCCAGCGGACTCCACGGAGGCCAGGACATGTGCCCCTGGGGGCTCTGCAAGTGGCGGGAGGCCCTTCCTCCGGTGGGGGGCCTACCTCTAGGGACCGAGGGCTCTGAGGCTGCGGTGACCTTGTCCCGAGGCTCGGGCTCTGTCAGGGTTGGGGAGTGTCCATGGAGCCCCTGGAATTTTGGAGAAGGGGGCCTCATATCTTCTCCTGTGGAGCCAGGGCCATGTCAGTTCCTGCCGTGTTCCGGGACCCCTGGAGCCCCCATCCGGAGAGGCAGCGTCCTCACCAGAGCAGCCCCAAGCAGGAGGGATGGGGTGGGTCCTTCTCACTCCCCCTCCAGCGCCCACGGTAGCTGGGACCGGTGGACAGACACCGTGAGGGTCCCAGGCTTCGGCACCAAGCTGCAAGGCTGACTTTGCAAAGTGCAGGGGCCTGAGTGTGCTTGGGGTGGGGGGGTGGGCTGAGGCCCGGGACACCCCCAGAGCCCGGGGGATCCTCCCAACGTCAAGGCTGGAGGCCCAGCAATGCCAGGATTCTCTCCATCCCGGGGCCTGCGGCCCTCCACTCTCAGCAGGGGTGGGACACACTGAACTGTTCCGAAGGGGCCCAGGGCTGTGTCACGTGGGCAGTCCTGTGTCCAGAGGCCCCTGGACGTCTTCAGATGCGGGACACTGCGCGGGGCTCCCTTTGACCTTGACCTCTCTCCCATCCATGGTCTCACTCTGCCCTCCTCCTGCTCCCCTCCTGTCCCCCTGGGTCAGGCCACGGAGCTGAGGCCAGACAGCCTGGGATGCCCAGGGCGGCGGACCTCGGCCCCTGCCCCCACGGCTCCTGCCTTTCTGCAAAGACCCCTGTGGGCCATCCGCTGTCCTGGCTCATAGGCCTGGAGCTTGCTGGGACCGACTTCATGTGGTGTGTGTCCCAGAACCAGGGCGAGCTTCATTTTTTCCCACTGACGTCACCCGGCACGGTTTGAATCCGAAGTGACTTCGAAACCCTCAGAGACATAACTGCAGTTGTCTTTGCAAAGTGGAATCAGATGGTTTTTCCAAACCTCCCCAGCCCCTGCCTCCTCCCCGACTCCCTCTCGCCCTCTCTCTCTTATTATGTTCCTTGGACAGCGGCCAGATGTTCCCTGCAACAGCAGCCCTCCAAAACGTTACAGAAAGAGCGTGCGCGCGGCTTCCTGCCGCTGGGGTGGAAGCGGCGACGTGGCAGGGCGGGGGCAGCGGCCAGGCTGCAGGCCGGGGGAAGGCGTCGGTCTCCAGCCAGGCCCCGGGTCCCAACCCACAGGGCACAGTGGGCAGCGCCCATCCCCGGACGTGGGGCCTGGGCCAGGGCGGGGGCCAAGTGCAGGCCACGGCCTGGGAAAGAGCGGGGTTCTAAGACCAGGCTCCGGGCACAGGCTGACCCCGGGGCGCCCCCAGCTCCATGTCTCCATGGCGTCCGGGGCTCTTCATGCCCAGCAGCCTCTCCCAGGGCTGCCATCAGGGCCGGCCACACCTGGGCCAGCTCACCTGAACACAGGCGCAGAGGCCCCCGGGGGCGGGCGGCGGGGCCTGGCAGGAGGGCCAGCGTCTGTCCCAGACAGAGGCAGAGGCCAGAAAGCATGGGAGCGGCAGCCTGGACGGACCCAGCGTCGGGGCCCAAGGCACGTCTGGGGGAACTGGCACACAGGGGTCCCCGGAGGGAAGGTCAGGCCTCCCAGATCTCCTGGACGCCACCAGAGCCTTAGCACAGGCAGCTCGGAGCTTCCCCTGAGCTGGGGGGGCTCCCAGAGGAGCTGCAGCCCAGCCCAGCCCCACCCCAGACAAGGCAGAACCCACACACACGCGTGCACACACGCACACAGAGCCCCATCTTCCCAGCAGCCCCCTCGTCCTAGGTGCTTCCAGGTTCAGAATGGGAGGTGCCGAGGCTGTGTCCCCACCCCAGTCAGCAGGGGCCCACCCAGGGAGGATGCCCCACCCCCAGAAACAGCTTGGTTCTCCCTGGAGAATGTAGGTGCCACGTGGACGCCCAGTGGGCAGAGCTGAGAGCGCAGACAGCAGAGAGGAGTCAGGGTCAAAGGTCCAAGCGCCCCAGCATCTGAAGACGTCCTGCAGGGGCCTCTGGACACAGGACTGCCCACATGACACAGATGGGACGGCCCCCCCCCAGGGCCGGTCAACAGGGTGGCTGACCCTGACCCCCGAGCTCCAGACCACTCTAGGCTCCAGGAGCCGCTGGAGGGACTCGCAGAACTCAGCCAGGCCGCTGCACTCACAGTTAAGATTTATGAGCCCGAACGGACAGAGGAAAACCAGCCCAGGGATGGTCCACATGGGGCAGGTGCCAGGGACACCAGGCACCAGCCCCTCCCAGAGGACGTGTGACGTCATGGGAGGGGTGCCATCCAGGGAAGCCCCCCTGAGCTTTGGTGCCCTGGTTCTCCTTGGAGGTGGGTCATGAAGACAAGCCTGGCTGCCCACATAGGTGACTTTAGCTTCCAGCCCCTGCAGAGGTCTGGTTGATACCGGGGACCCTGAGGCACCCCCAATCAACCCCATCATTTCATAGACTCCCTAGCGTAGCCTGGAGCAGGTAGACAAAGATGCTTTTATCAACAGGATGTCCCAAGTGTCCAGAGGTCCCTCCCGGGAGCTGAGCTGGGGCCTGGCCTCCCTTGGGCATGCAGGGTGTGGGCAACCCGAGTCTGCTGAGCCTGCTCTTTACTGCACAGCAACCCTGACCCATTACGCGCCACCTGGGGAGGCAGTGTGCCCAAACGAGCCCAAGCTGAGGAGGCAGAAAGGGAAAAAACCTGCCAGACCCACAGCAGGTGTGAGGGCAAGGCTGCGCTGCTGAAACCTCCACCTCTCGGGTGACAATGGGCCAGTGAAGCCGCTCAGTCGTGTCTGACTCCGTGACCCCAGGGACTGTGGCCTACCAGTCTCCTCCGTCCACGGAATTTTCCAGGCAAGAGCACTGCAGTGGGCTGTCCTTTCCTTCTCCAGGGGATCTTCCCGACCACGGGGTCAAACCCGGGCCTCCCGCATTGCTGGCGGACGCTTTAGCGTTTGAGCCACTCAGGTGACAGGGCAGAGGCAAGCCTGGGCTCCCACGCAGCCCACCTCTCAGCAGAGGACCCGGGCCCACGCCTCGGGGAGCAGGCCAGGGCCGATCACCCACAGGTTCCTCCCTCAACCTCCCGTGCCACAAGCGCACTTCACTGTGGCCCCTACCCCAGCCACCCCAGGACCCCCGAGAAGAACGACAGGGACCACTTCAGTGCTGGAACACGTGGTGAGCATATGTAAGGGTGAAGGGTGATGCTCAAATGCCCCAGAACGAAGCCCGGAAGCTGAATTCCAGACAGCACAGGAGGGAAGCTTCAGGAAACAGGGGCCTTCCTGCTGCCCCATCAGGTGGAGCCACAGAGCGTCACCCCAGTGGACCCCTCTCCCTACAGGAAGGAGAGCAGGGGGAATGTGGCTCTGTTCCCACAGAGCTGCCCCACACCAGTCACCTCTCCAGAGATGCCCCCATGAAGGCTCAATCTTTTGACTCTTTGCAGACACATTTGGAAGAGTCACTTCTAAAGGTTTTCACGAACATGGCAGCTCTCCAGGCTGGTCCCTGGGGATAGCCGTGGGAGAGGCGGCATCAGAGCAGTCCTGCAAAGCAGCCTCGCCTGGGACCCCAACAGCAGCAAGAGAGATTTCAATTAGACCTAAGGAAGACTTCCTGAGTGGGATCCAGGGATGGCACCTGGTTACAGACAAGTTTCAGGAATCCCCACCAGCCCCTCCTTCCCTGTGTGAAGCAACAGGCACACGCACCATGGCTTCATAAAGCAGAGGAAGGGTCAGCTAACACCGTCCCTGTGGCCACTTCCCTAAGACCTCAGTGAGACTTACGTCTCGCCTGCTACCCACACAGGCTTCCCAGGTGACGCAGTGGTGAAGAACCCGCCTGTCAGTGCAGGAGACACGGGTTCGACCCCTGGGTGGGGAAGATCCCCTGGAGGAGGAAGTGGCCACCCACTCCAGCCTTCTTGCCTGGAGAATTCCGTGGGCAGAGGAGCCGCAGGCCACGGGGTCAGAAAGGGCCAGACACGACTGAGCACACAAACGACCTAGCAGCCGAACCTCTGGGCCTCAGGGCTTGTTACCAGAAACGGAAAAAAATCAGCACTGGCCCAGGGGCAGAAAGAAGCTGATTTTTCTTGAGTGTTTATTTATCTGGGTCTCAGCTGCGCCATGCAGGGTCTTGGTTCCCTGATGAGGGACTGGACCTGGCACCCTGCACTGGGGACATGGGCTTAACCACTGGACCACCAGGAAAGCCCCGGAATAAGACCTGAGTCAGTGGTTCCTTTAGGAGAACCTGGTGGGAAGTCAGTGAAAGTGCTTGACTTCTTCAGACCCTACCTTGGGAACCAGGAACGAAAGTAGAAGACTGTCTTTCCCCTCCTTTGTACCCCAAGAACTCCTCTTTACCCCATGCCCAGCCCCAATGCCTCCTCCTCCTGGGAGTCCTCCAAGCCCCTCCCCATTGGCTGTTCCTCCCTCTGAATTCCCACAGTCCTGTGACCCCTCCTGGCACAGATCAGCCCACGCGGGCTGCCTGCCTGCAGCCCCAAGAGCATGTTCCGGACTTCCACTCTCCAGGATGCCAGCCCTGGCCGCTTGTGGCTTTTGAGAGCTGGAAGTCTGACTTACACAAGTCGGCAAGTGCTGAAAGTGTAAATTACCCACCAAATCTCAGACTTGGTAGTAAATGAGTGTAAGATAGCCCGTTAATAACTTTTAGATGGCTCGCATGTTGAAATGATAACCGGTTGACGTAGTGGGTTAAATAAAATATATTAATAAAATTCACATAGTTCTTAATGTGGCTACTAGAAAATTTACAGCCACGTGTTACATTGTATGGGGCAGATGCTGCTTTCCCCAAGCCAGCCCAGGGCAGCAACTGCTGAGCAAGTGAACAGACGGATGGGTACTCGGGGCTGACCGTCACTGCCTTTGCCCTGGAGTCTCAGACGCATCCAGCGTGACCCATGACCGTCCTGTCGAAATACAGGCGCCGTGAGAAGGTGACTGAATCACAGCTCCCCTCCCTGGAGTCTGCACCCAACCCCGTGTCACATGATCAGCCCACTGGGTGCCTGGCCCGGTGCTGTGGTCCCGGGGCACCCCGGGCAGAAGAGGGGGGGCTCCAGGGAGCAAGGCCCATCTGCAAGCTTGCCCTGCGCCGTTCTCGCAGGCACAGGGAAGGCTGGGCGCCTGCCTCCCACTCAGGGTGCGTGTCCGCCAGGCCGAGCTGGGCAAGGAAGCGGGAGGCCGGGCTGTCCTTCCCTGACTTCTCACCGAGGTCCTCCCTGACCGCGCCATCCAGAGAGGCTCCCCACCCTCCCCTCACGCTGACTCCTCAGAGCCGGCTGAGACCGATGGCCCTGACCCCTCATCCTGTGCAGGCGCTCCTGCGTGTCCGTGACCCCCTTTCTCCCCCTGACTCACTCCGAACCGGGAAGGTGCCCACCTGAGCCTTTCTACAGGTCTCGGGGACGAGCCTGGGGTGTCATGTTGAGATCCAAAGTGGTCAAAATTCATCATCACTTCCCGCTGCACAGTCTGGTCACAGAGGGGCTCCCACTGGACAAGATCTGGAAGCAGCTGGGGTCCCAAACACCCGTGATCTTCTGCCCGTGGCCCCTGCACTCTGCACCCCCACTCCTCAGCAGCCGGTGCCCCCTCCCCAGCTCCCTCTCCTCCATGGGGTGTGGGGGGATCGCTGCCTTTGCACCTGGCTCTGAAAGTTCCCTCTCCCTTTCCAGAACAGGAGGTGGGGAAGGCAAACATTTGGGGGAAAGGAGGGCCCCTCCGCCAAGAGGAAATCAGAGATGCTCTTACGGGGCCCCAGCTGCGTCCAGCACAGTCCATTCGGGCAGCTCCGCTGGCCCAGGCACAGACAGAGAGCAGAGGGGCAGCCCCTGTCCATCACAGAGCAGCCCTCCTCGGCCGGACGGGCGCCGGAAGAGGGAGGGCTGGAGACGGTTGCCAGGGAGACGGCAGGGCTTAGTTAATCGGCCCGGCCAACAGGCTTAGCGGTGGAGGGCGCTCGGTGGGGCAATGCTGCCCTCTGGTGGTGGACGGGGGAGCTGATGGCCCGGCCCCATCTCTGCCATCAAGCCAGCTGGAGGCACCGGTGATGTTTCCCCTTCATTCCAGGTACACGAAACTCCAGGTACCCAGGCAGGCATGCACTTCTCTGGGGCAGGGGGCCGAATGCCTCCAGTTGTGGCGAGTTTCACAGCCATCCTGTACTTCAAGGAGGTTACCTTGATGTCCCACAAGCCCAGGAAAGCTATTGGCAGGTAATAGCTCCCAATCATGAAATGCATCTTTCCTTGATTCTGACTTAATTCAAAGTTACAATCCACAAAGTTCTGTGCACAAAAAAAAGGCTTTATTGAACTTGATCAATGAGTAAGTCATTTTGGTTTGATAAATGCTCAAGTTGCAGAATCGAGGAATTTCCCAAAATCGCTGCAGACGGTGACTGCAGCCATGAAATTAAAAGATGCTTGCTCCTTGGAAAGAAAGCTATGACAAACCTAGACAGCGTATTAAAAAGCAGAGACATCATTTTGCCAACAAAGATCCACATAGTCAAAGCTGCGGTTTTCCCAGTAGTCATGCATGGATGTGAGAGTTGGACTGTGAAGAAAGCTGAGCACCGAAGAATTGATGTGGTGCTGGAGAAGACTCATGAGGGCCCCTTGGACTGCAAAGGGATCAAACCAGTCAATCCTAAAGGAGATCAGTCCTGAATATTCATTGGAAGGACTGATGCTGAAGCTGAAACTCCAATACTTTGGCCACCTGATGCGAAGAACTGACTCATTGGAAAAGACCCTGATGCTGGGAAAGATTGAAGGCAGGAGGAGAAGGGGGTGGCAGAGGATGAGATGGTTGGATGGCATCACCGACTCCACGGACATGAGTTTGAGCAAGCTCCAGGAGAAAGGGAAGGGCAGGGAAGCCTGGCGTGCTGTAATCCATGGGGTCGCAGAGTCAGACACAGCTTAGCAACTGGACAACCACCTGGAATAGTTAGAGCGCGCCACCCACTGTTGACCCAGAGAACTGCAACCCAGCTTTACAAGCCGTTGTTACTGTGCAAACAGAAGGGCCCGGGGTTTGGCGGGAGTGACTAGAGGAGAACGAGAGGGTGTCCGGGGACTGGTGGGGTCTCCAGAGCCCTAAGAGGCGACGCATTGGAAAAGACCCTGATGCTGGGAGGGATTGGGGGCAGGAGGAGAAGGGGAGGACAGAGGATGAAACGGCCGGATGGCATCACGGACTCGA
Source organism: Budorcas taxicolor (assembly GCF_023091745.1). Classification (NCBI taxonomy): domain Eukaryota; kingdom Metazoa; phylum Chordata; class Mammalia; order Artiodactyla; family Bovidae; genus Budorcas; species Budorcas taxicolor. The sequence continues at coordinate 164,244,525 of NC_068920.1, read as the reverse complement.
TGGACGTGAGTCTGAGTGAACTCCGGGAGCTGGTGATGGACAGGGAGGCCTGGCGTGCTGCGATTCATGGGGTCGCAAAGAGTCGGACACGCCTGAGCGACTGAACTGAGCTGAACTGAAAGAGGTCCTGGTGGGTCCAACAGAAGAAACCACCAGAGCTGGAGGGAGAGCTGGTGCGGCCAGCCAGCCCCGCTCACGCGTGCTCCACCGACCACTGGTGCAGCCACCCAGAGGCGGCTCCATCAGGCCAATGACCGCACGGGCTCCAGGCCCCTAAAGCCGCGGCAGAATCAGCGCTTCGGGCCTCTGCGTCCTCAGCACACGCCCCAGGCAGCGCCCACTGTTGGCTGCAGTGGACACAGCTGGCTCTGGAGAGGAACCGCTCAGAACAGATCCCCCATCAACACTCTGTCTGCTGAGCTCATTTTCACTTTTGTCTTGGCTTTTTTTAAAAATCAATTTCTTTCTATTTTAATCAAAGCGTCACTTATTTCTTGCACCCAAAGGCCACCAAGTTTGTGCTCACTGGCAAATCCCTAGATCTTTTCCTCCAACCTGTCCTACCCAAGGCCCTCCAAGACCTCGGGCTCCTCCAGAGCCCGATATCCTGGACTTCTACACCCTGGACGGCCACCTGCAGCCCAGGGGGGCCCCACCGCCCATGCCCCCCAGAACGTTCCGCTTGGGGGGCAGGGGTGGAGGGAGCTGATGGGTGTGACTCCAGGGCCCACACTTGTGTTCCCAGGGGTAGGGGTGGGGGGCAGTAAGGCCCCAGACTGAGTTCCCGGACTACACCAGCAGCAGGGGACTGGTCTCCTGGTCCCTGGCCCCACGCTGAGACTCTGATAGAGGCTCTGAAAACCCCACTATGGGTTCCATAAGGACGCTCCAAGCTCCCCTCTCACACCCAGCCGCATCCAGCCCCAGACATATCAGGAAACCTCGCCTCTCTACTGGGAAAGTCCCCGGTCCTGAGACTTCCAGCCTGGGTCCTGCTGACCTAGAACTTGCTGGGAAGTGGTGGGGGTGATCTGCTGGAAACCCGGAGCTCAGCCCACAAGGGGTAACACATGGTGGAGCCTGGGGGTGCCAGGCTGAGCCCCTGCCATCCCCCGTGTGTCCGCAAGCACCAGGCCACCGGCCGCCCAGCAAGCACCGGCTACGAGATGAGACTGGCCTCTGCCGTGGCCCAGCCCTCACCCAAGGCACCCAGGCTGCTCCTCTGTCAGCTGGGTTTGGGGCCTTTCTAATAAAAATACAAAAGCTGAGCTACCAGATGAAAACCTGCCCATGAGGCTCTGTAACTGGGGTCAGGCCCGTCCCTGGGGGGCTCTCACTCCTGGGGAAGGGGCTCAGGCAATACAACAAGGGCCTAGAGAGAGACCTTGGCGGGCGGGCGGGGGGAGAGGTGGGAGAGACAGTCAGCCTGCAGGCCAGCCCTTCAGCCCGCCCCGAACCCACCACGCCCCGACACTCCCCTCCCCTCCTGCCCTCCCTCGCTCCCTCCATCTCTCCTGAAAACGGGATGTTAAAGACAGGCTGCGTATGGAATCTCTTTAGAAAAGAGAGTCCTATTCACCACAGCTGGGCCATCTCACAAGAGGCCTTCAGTAAACACACTGGTTTCCGAAAGTCAGTGTTCAGGCCACCGCTTGTGACATTTTTTTTTTTTTTTTACATATCCATGCTGCTTTAATTTTCTCCATAAACTCTTTTATTTCAGAATCGTATTAGATTTGCAAAGAGAGCGCAGGGAGTTCCCACAGACCCCTCACCCAGCTCTTCCCGATGCTGACACCTCACATTCATCTGGTACGTGTGTCGTGACTAAGGCACCAGTATCAAAACGCCATCATTAAAGGCAACAGGTCAGAGGCACAGCCAGCTCGGTTCCAGGCCACTGCCGCACGTATCACAGGAAAGCCAGTCACAGGAGCGTTGCGGCTCCCAGGGCGATGACGGTTATGTTCACACTGCACTGTAGCGATCGAGGCTTCCCTGGTGCCTACAATAGCGTTATGTCCAAGGAAACGTGCACGAATCTCAATTTAAAATATTTCACCGCGAAAGCATGCGAACCGCATCTGAGCCACTGGGAAGACGCCACCTCCTTGCTGGTGGAGGCTGCTTCCTCTCCACTGAGCGTCTGCTGTCCAGGGCAGCCTCCCCCGTGGACGGTCTGAGCTGGGTCTTCTCGATGACTTGCTGCGGCTCCTACGTCAGCACTTGCCGCTTCCCCTGCCCTTGCACGTTAGGAGGCAGCTTCTCCCCCGAACCCTCACGAGCCAACCCTGCCAGGTTCCGGCAGCCTCCTCACCCCGCTCAGCCTTCACGGAATTGAAGAGATTAGGGTCCTCCTCTGGATGAGGCTTTGGCTTCAGGGAGTGTTGGGCTGGTCTGATCCTCTGTCCAGACCACCGGAACTTTCTCGGCACCAGCAGGAAGGCTGCCTCTCTTTCTTATCATTTGTGTGATCCCTGGAGCAGCACTCTTAATTCCCTTCAAGAGCTCTCTTTGCCTTCACACCTTGGTTAACTGTTTGGTGCAAGAGGCCTAGCTCTAGGCCTCTCTCAGCTCTGACACGCCTTCCTCACTGAGCTCCATCGTTTCTAGCTTTGATTTAAAGTGAGAGACGAGCGACTCTTCCTTTCCCTTAAACACTCGGAGGTCATGGTAGGTTCTTAATCGACCCCTGTCGCGTCTCGGGGTAAAGGGAGGCCGGATGAGAGGGCGAGAGGCGGGGGAGCGAGGTGGAGCTGTCAGAACACACACGTTTGTCAGCTGAGTTCGCCGTCTTCTGTGGGTGCAGCTCACGGCTTCTCGGATAATGACAAGAGTAACACCAGAGGTCACAGGTCACCATAAAGGATCTCACAGGAATTAAAATCTTTGAAGCACTGGGAAAATTCCCAAAATGTGGCGCAGAGACACAAAATGAGCAAACGCTGCTGGGGAACAGGCACCAAGAGATCTGCGAGACTCGGGGTCGCCACTGACCTGCAGTTTGTGAGAAGCACAGCTTCTGCCGCAGAGGGAAGCACGATGGAGCAAGCTCGGCCTGGGTTTGTGTCCGTGACGTGAAAGTGTCAGTCACTCAGGCGTGTCCGACTCTTTGCAGCCCCAGGGACTAGAGCCCGCCAGGCTCCTCCGTCCATGTGATTCTGGCAAGAACACTGGAGCGGGTTGCCGTCTCCTCCTCCAGGGGGTCTTCCTGACTCTGGGATCCAACCTGGGTCTCCCGCACGGCAGGCAGTGTCTCCACCACCTGAGCCGCCTGGGAAGCCTGGCTCACTCCCCTCGTCTTGCTCTCCCCCAACGTCCTCCTCTGACCCACGGCCCCACCCGGCCCTGAGTGGTCACAGCTCTGTGGGCTCCTCCAGGCTGCAGTTTCTCAGACTTTCTGTGCTTTGACGACCTTGACAATTCTGAGGAGGATTGCTCAGGGATTCTGTGGAAGGTCCCTCGGCTGGGATTTCTCTGGTGGTTTCCTCTCGGTGGGCCTTGATGAGGGTGTTTGGGAGGAAGACCCTGAGGGAGCTACCCTATTCATGCCACTGTGCCGGGGTGCAGGCAAGCACCGGGACGCATCGCTGCTGGCATTGGCCTTGAGCCCTGGCCGAGGTCGGGTTTGCGGGTTCCGCACCCCTCCCCTGGAATGTTCCTCTCCGTCTCCCTCCCCCGGCAGCTTCTCTACAAGGCAGTCACTGGGCACAGCTTGCATTCGAGGATGAGGGCTCGGGTTCCAGCTCGTGGAGGGGAGCACGCACACAAACCCTCTGGGACTCTTCTGCAGGGAGAGTCATCTCTCCTCCACCACGCGTTTATTTATTCGGTCGTGTGTTTACACGAGAACAGGCTCACGGGTATTCATGTTGTCCTTTGAGTCATAATCCAGCCCGACCTTGTTTGTCTGTCCCAGCCCCGGGTGTCCCAGCCTCGTCCGCGGGGACCGTGCTGGTCACATCCGGTGTCCCCGATGACCCACGGTCGCGCCTCTGCGGCTCCTGCACGCCTCCACTTTCACTCTCTAGCACAAGATGCTCCTGGCTCCTTCCGGCCGTTTCTGCCCAGCCCTGGCATGGTCTCCCACGGGACCCCTGGCCCTTGCCTTGGAGAACGGCGTTAGAAACCAAGATCTGGGTGCCGGGTGCTCAGGGAGTGCACACTGGGCCTCCAGCTCTCATCCACCCCCACGTGGGTCCCTCTCACCCCAGCAGCGACATGCCAGGGCCCCCAACCCGGCGGCACGGTCCAGTTTCAGTGAAGACAAGAGCTGTCAGCCTGCAGCCCCAGAAACAGCGTCATCGCCCCAAGAACAGGCTCCCGCGGCGGCGCCCCTCACAGCCAGTTTCACGGACCCCAAGACTGCCAGCTCAGCCGCTGTTGCCGTCCCTCCTTCAGGAAGGTTTGCCCGGTCACAGTCTGCACGCCATCCTGGGAGTCTCCTGGCCTCCCAAGTAACTCTCTTTGCATACAGTAAGGCTCAGTGTTTGTGCAGAGAAGTCCTGTGGTTGGGACAAGTACAGTGTCAGGTAGCCGCCAGAAGAGTTTCGCTGCCCTAAAAACCCCATGTCTCCGCTACTCGCACCCCACCGGAACCACTGATCTGTCTACCGTCTCCAGAGTGATACCTTTTCCGGAATGTTGCATAAACGGAACCATGTAGTTTCTCTCTCACTTAGCAATATGCGTTTATGATCCATCCGCATCTTTCCGTGGCTGGCAGCTCATTTCGTTTTATTGCTAAGAGTGTTCCACTGTCTGGAGGGGCCTCAGTCTGCTTATCCATTCAGTTACTGAAGGATGTCTTGGATACTTCCCGTTGTCAGCGGTTACAAATAAAGCTGCTATAAAGGTCCGTGTGCCAGGCTGGGGGCAGACATGCGTTTTCAAATTGGTTGTATCAACACCTATGGCTGGGGTCACCAGATGATGCTGAATTTTGTAAGAAACTGCTTCCCAGAGCAGGCGACCTCCACTTTCAGGGTGCAAGGGAGGCCCCCCACCTCGAGAGCCCGGCTGCAGCAGCCTCTGCCCACTCTGCACTCGCCAAGGGCCTTGGTGGCTAAGAGAAGAGAGCGGGCCCCTCGCCAGCCCAGGCCCTACCCCGCCTCCTGAGGGCTTGGCAGCGGATGGAAGGGAAGCCCACAGGCACCCCCACCAGTCCCCACCAGCCCCCCTGGGGCCCCACCTGTCCTACCGGGCAGCCTGGAATCCAGGCAGGCGGCTGGGCGGGCTCACACCCGGCCCTCCTCAGCAGGCACCCGGGCCAGCTCAGGCGGGAGCGCCGCCCAGACTTCAGGGGCCTGGGTCCCACTGCTGGAGCTGAAGGTGGGCCAGCACCTCCTCCCCTGGCCTGTTTCCTCCCCGAACAACGGGGCTGCACATCGCCACTGATCTCGGCTCTGCTCCCCGCCTGCACGGCCCGTACCTACTGCGGCTATCCCCCGTCCGCAGAGGGGAGGCTGAGGCCCAGAAGGGAAACGCTCTGTCCACCCAGGTCCAGCTGGGGGTGGACCCCAGGCCTGGCCTCCCGAGCGTCCGGCCTCCTGGAGGGCCCCGGCAGCCACCACAGAGAAAGAGGGACAGGAGGACAGAGGCCCAACATGGGGGCAGCTCAGGGACCTCAGGCCCCCAGGCAGAGCGGGCTCCCGAAGCCGGGTGGGCCCTAACCTGGGGGCAGCGCAGCCAGCAAAGCCGAGCACGGTGATCCCGCCCCTGCCTCCGCCACGAGCCCCTCGGGGCCGCGGGCCTGGACTCCCTGGACGCTCCTGACCCACCTCTGCCTCGGAAGCATGAGAACCAAGAGCACGCCTCTGGCGGGACTGGGTTTTTCCCAGCCTCGCTCGCTGGGTGCCGAGCGCCGGCTCTCAGGTTCTGAGTCGCAGTCTGCAGCCAGCCCCCAGGTTAGGTCAGGGCCCAGGGGCCCTGGTGGGATAGAGAGCCCCTCAGGGTGGAGCCTGGCCTGTAAGTGTGGTCTGTGAGTGCGTGAATGAATGAGGAACCAAGGCCCCCACAGCCCGGGATTCCCACCCCCACTGGCGGCTCTGACCTCCCTGGGGCTTTCACCGTCAAGGGCATGACAACGCTGACCCTCCTGGTCCCCCGGCCTGGAACCGGCCCACAGCCCCGACCTCCTCCAGATGTGGCCCCAGACCAGAGGCGGAGGCCTCCAGCCCCCACGCTTGCCAGGCCTGTGCCCGGGGGACAGCCATGTCCCAGGAAAATGACCCAGTATGTGGCAACCTCAGGGTCTTTTCTGGATGACTGAGGTCTCGCCCACCTCGGCACAACAGCCCTGGGAGGTGGAGGTGTCTGTCTCCACTGGGGGGACGGGGAAACTGAGGTCCAGAGGGGACAGCGCCCGCCCACTCCCAGTCCGGGCTGACCGCGCAGTGGGCTCCGCTGCCCAGCGGGGTGGCCCCCCTCTGCCCCCACCCCGACCCTCTGACGTAATCGGACGGGGGCATGGCCTGGCCCGCCGAGTTCCGAGGCTCCCGGCGATTCCAGGGGCCGGGAGTGGGCACCTGCCGAACGGGAAGGCCCCGCGCGGCCTCTGCCCTGCGCGTCCAGCAGGGGGCAGTGCTGCCTCGCACCGGGGCCACCGGGCGCGGACACGTCTGTTCTCTGAGCTCCTCCAGACGGTGGTCAGGCGCTGGGCCGGCCCTGCTCCGGGCCCTGCCGTCCATCCGTCTCAGGACTCTTCCCCGGGCGTGCGGCCCCTCCCAGCTCCTCTGGGGTCCCCCACACCCCCAGATGGCTTCTGAGGCTGGGGGGCAGCGGGGTGAAATGGCCAGGCCACTCCACCTCTCTGAGCCCTCGAGGTCGCCCCCCCACCCAGGGACGGGAGGGATGGAAGTCCGCGCCCGGCCAGGCTGGTGGGCAGCAGCAGCCTGTGTTTCAGCTGGGGGTCAGCCCTCGGCACTGCAGAGGGGCCCCAAGCGCGGGGGCAGAGGAGGCCGCGTGGGCAGCAGGGGGCAGAGGACGAGAACTGCCGTGTGTCCCGTCTCCTGACTCCGGCCCCTCCCTGCCTGAGGTCTCAGCCCCACTGGCCGCCTCTGCTCGGTTCTCATCACTCGCTGCTGCTGCGCTCAGGCCCAGTGACGACCCCCGCTTCTTCTGTCCTCTGCGTCCCCTGCTGGGTGTCAGGGCCGCTCTGGGGGCTCACCCCCTCTTCCTAGGACTCCCTCCTTTTCCCACACAGGCCCTTTCTCCAACCACACCGCTTGCCTGACGATAGCAGGGCCCACGCTCTCCTGTCACCAGGCTCCAGCACCCAGCTTGGAACCTGCCATGCGGGGATGCCTGGCACAGTCCCGTCCAAATGCCCCAATCTCACCTCTGAGGTTCCCCAGCCCTGCTCGCTCAGCTCGTCACACGGGATCCTGAGGCAGATAAACTTATCAAGCCCAGCATCTGTGGTCCAGGGGGACTGCCCTGGGCCGGGCTCACCATGGCAACTGGAGGCAGCAGGGAGGCCAGGAGCCAGATTGCCTGGCAGTGGCCGTGGGCAGCCCAGGGTCTCCGCGTAACTGGGGGCCCTCCACAGGCACAGCGCTTGGCAAGAGGTCGGGTGTGAGCCCTGTGCCCTGGATTCCTCCTCCTCTCGAGCCGCTGCCCACTGGCCCCCCATGCTCTGCTCTTCCAGGATCGGCACTCCAGCCCAGGGGTGCTCCCTCGGGCCTGCATCCTGGACAACGTGCGGGGGACCCTCAGCCTGGGGAGGTCGTCTCGGCCATGGCCCTGCCCTGGTCTTCCCTAGAGACTCCAACGGCCCCTCAGGCCCTGCAGCCATCAGAGGCAGCCTTCCTCGGGGTCCACTTACACCCGCCAGACGCCCCTGCAGGGTCTGCCCGTGGACACTGTGTCCAGAGCTGGGCCAGGGCCTACTGAGGCTGGGGTCAACGGCCAGGGAGCCCCTGAGCCAGGGCCCCTCACCGGCGAGGCGACCCTCTGGTTCTCCAGGCCCCCGGGGCTGACTACACTTTCTAGGCCAGGAAGGGGTCCCCACGGTGGTTATGTTTGAATTTTTATGACAGGAAACCAGAATGGGCTGGCCGCAGAGGCTCATGGGGGTCTGTCTCCTGCGCCCACCCTTCCAGGAGGGACAGGCTGAGCTTGTTGGGCAAAGCCATGCCTGACTCCTGGGAGGCTGTCGTGGACAGTGGGCCGTGGGGGCCGGGCATCAGCACCCCGGGCACCGCCTGCAGCCAGCCAGGGCTGGGACAGCTGAGTTCTGGTGAGGCTGTGCGTGTCACACGTGCAAGGGCACGTTTGTATGTATGTAAACATGCAAACCCCCGTGCGCACTGTACGTCCACGTACAGTGAGTTCTCTGCGGGGTCCTGGCTCTCGGGCCTCAGGCCTCATCATCAGGTTCACGCCCTCCCCTGGGAGCCACCTCAGCCCTCAGTACAAAGTGTCTGGTGCCACCGGGCAGGGCTGTGGGCCTCAGGGCTTCCAGCCCCAGGATGGCCCGGGTCCTCAGACGGTGCTGGCTGGACGGAGGTGCAGGAGAGGGTCTGGGCACTGCAGGCATGCTGCGGCCGGGCCCCGTCCAGCCCCCAGATGGCGTGGAGACAAGTGGGGGCAGGTGGGCGCCACCACCCGCTCGTTAATGGGGCAGCCGGATGACATCACTCATCCTGGGGCCGTGTGAGCCTCCCGCCTGTCTGGGCTGATGTGGACACAAGGGCCGGACTCGGCTCAAGCCCAGCCCCAAGAGGGCTGAGGGCACCCCTCTTGGGGGGCTTCTGGACGGGGCCCAGGCACGGAGGGGGTCGGTCACCCAGGAGCCCTGAGATGCAGCGCAGGCCGGGGAGGAGGAAGGGCCCAGGAGCCCCAGGTCAGGGTCTCGCTGCCGGGGACCGGCCGCCGGCAGAGAGCAGCTGGGACGCCTGCTGCAGCCCTCGGGGCAGGGTGAAGGCGGCAGGCCCTCCCCCTCCAGGGCAGCCGGAAGCCCCCCGCGAGGCCGGCTCCCAGCCCCGGACAGGAAAGCCCCCCGAACAAAGGCAAGCTCAGGGGGGTGTTTTCAAACGCTCATGTTTTGCTTCTCCTCCCCCGTTTTGCTCGAGTCTCTTTTCCACAATTCTGACACCATTGTTCTCCCGGCACCTGCGGCCGCGATGCTTTTGAGAACAGTCACGTGGGGGGAAGTAATTTCACAGTCAGTCCCGGGAAGGCCAGCTGGCCACGGGGAGAGCGCAGAGCGAGGCGTGACCATTACTCGGAAGGGGAGGAAAACCCTCGAGAGTTCCAGGCCCACCTTCTCGCCCGCAGCAGTGTCGTCCGAGGCCCGCGCGCCCATCCGGCGTCCCGACGTCGACTCAGAGAGCCTTCACCTCTAGAAGCAGAAACAAAACAAGCCCCCCACCCCGCCATGCCCTCCAAGTTATACGTGAGGGATAAAATTACATTTGTACAAAAATAGATTTTTTTTTTCTACCTTTCCCGACGCTTTAGACGTCTCCTCTGTTTCTCTGTATGTCATCCTCTCTGTGAGCTACACGTCCCGGCTAAGGCATTGCTAAGGACTGGCAATGGCTAAAGCTGTTTGCTCCAAAGCATCTTAAAATAGATGCGTCTCCTTGCCTCAAGGTATTCATTCGAACCCGGATTTCACCAAAGAAGGGGTCCTTACATACTTGCTTACAACAAGCAAATTTATAGGAAAATGGGGTCGAGGGGGAGTCTTGATTAAAAATAAACAGAAAACGCTGGTAACTGGTCTGTGTGTCTGTGGACGGCGAGCAGGTCTGGGCACGCGGGGTCTCTACAGCACGGGTGTTGCCCACACACACCTGCGTGCGCAGGGACCAAATCCCACGTTGGGAGCAACGTCAGCCCGTCACACTCCAGCTGGACGTTCCGGCTGGGCCCAACCAGGGCCTCCGCGGAGCAGGGAGTGCGGCGTGGTCTCCAGCACTTGGCCCGGGGGGTCTGCCAGCCCAAACCCTCCTGGGACGCCCAGGGTGGGAGGCCATCCTCCCCCGGGGGGATGAGGGCCAGCAGCTGACGCGAGTGCCCTCTGCACAGACATCCCTGGGTGGGCCGGCTTCCAAGGAAACCCCCGGTGGGGGACAAGCCAGAGGCTGGCCTGGCCGACACCTTCCGAACCTGAGACGGAGTCGTCTTCGCTCCTCGGCCGCGGGTGCCCCGCCTGATGACTGAGCGGGAGGTGATGCGGGGGGTGGGGGTGCCTGCTGGAAGCATCCAGCAAGTGGGGATGGCACAGGATGGCCAACAAGCTGACGTTAGTGCTATCTTTAGAAAATTAAAGACTGTCCCACCAAAATAATAATTACCAAAAAAATCACCTTAATTGAACCAGATCGGTCTACTGAAGGTCTGGTTAAAGAAAACGTCTATCTACCGAATAACGTGCCATTTCCCCACCATCACCTTTTCAAACACAGCAAGGATGCTACGAGGACAGCGCCCGAGGAGAAGATGGGGGACTTGGCCCCAGGACACCGGGGGCCCGGTGCGGGGGGGAGGCAGGAGGCCGGGGGAGGGGGTGCCGGGGGCTTCGGGCTTGGGGCGGGGTGGCCGGGGGGCCCCCAGGCCAGCCCCCACAGGGCCCTCTCCTGGTCTCCAGGGTGGTCCAGGGCAGCGGGGCGGGCGGGGCGTGGACGGGGTGTGTCCAGCTGCAGAAGGCACTGGGTGCGGGGTGAGGGGCAGCCTTACAAACCCACCACTGGGGGGACCCCAGGGGGAGGACCACCGGGGTGCCTGCGTCACTCTGCTGACACCACCACGCCCCCAAGGCGGCCAAGACTTCCGGGGGTGCTGGGCAGGCCCCGGCTCTTCCCACCTCTGCCGCAGAGGGCGGGTGGGGCGGGTGCTGGGGCGGCCGGGGACACGTCTCCTGGGGGCGGGAATGGGGGCCCCAGAGCAAAGAGACGTCTGTGGGGTCCTCCACACGGTCGGCCCAGGCGCCTCTCGCTCAGCCTGGGCTGGACCCTGGAGGGCAAAGAACGGACACCCTCTTCCCCACGGAGGCCGGGAGGCTGGCCTGTCCTCACCCAGCCTCGGGGGCACCCCCGCACCCACCCCCCGGGGTAGACAGGCTTGGGGGAGCACCCACAACGCCGACCCCCACTCCTGCTCCGGGGCCGCTGGCAGTTCCGGGTCCCCCAGCCGACAAACGCTGGGTTTCGGGGTGTGAGGTGGAAAAACGGACCGGAGGGAGAACGCAACGGTGCAGAGGCCTTCACCCTGAGAGAGCCAGCCCAGGAGGCTGGGCCTGCCTGGCCGGCCGGGCCCCCGACCAGAGCGGGTGCGGACGGACACAGGACAACAGCCTGTCTCTGGGAGCCCCACCCGACCCCAGGGGGCTGGCGCTCGGCCGCTCCCCACCCCAGGGGCCCACGAGATGCCCACCAGCCAAGCAGCGCGGCCCACAGTGCCGCAGGCCCCGGCCAGCTGTCTGCTCCCCACAGCGGCGTGCCCACAGGCCCCTCCAGCTCTGGACCCTGCCGGCCTCCCTCAGCGTGCGCAGCCGACCGAGGACCCTCCTCCCCTCCCATCCCCGTGGGCCTCCTGGGTGGGCAGCAGACCTCCGGTCCACTAGAGATCGGGTGCGCCCTGCAGGATTGGGGGCCAGCCTCAGCCCTCTGCACAAGCTGGAAGGTTTGGGGGCGGCCTGGACAGGACCCCGTGGGACCAGGAGCTGAAACCAGGACAATGCAAAGAGAGCACGCAGGTGGGATGGGGTGCACGGGTGTCCCTGCAGCCTTAGGCGACCCCCAAACCCAGCACAGAGGTCGGCTCCCAATCTGACTGGCTTGGGGAGCAGGTTGAAAGTCATCTTTGGAAAAAGGGGTTGCTCACCCTTCACTCTGAGGGGCTGGAGCCCCTCCCATCCTCCTGGGAGGCGGGTCGGGGTCTTTGGCAGCCCCCCCCACCTGTCCCCTCCTCCCAATCGCGGGTGAAGCTGGGCGGGCAGGGCACCAGCCAACGTAGGAGGCAGAGAATCCTTGCAAACAGAGGACCTCCCACGGGAGATTTCCAAACCCAGCGACCACAGAACGTGACGGAGCCCTGCCACCCTCTGAACGCTGTGGCTCCAGGGATAGCGGCGTGTACCCCGTGAGCCCGTCCGGGTTCCCCCCAACCCCAGGGCTCACACCGGCTCCTGCCGCTCTGGCGGCTGCCCCGGGATGCCCGCTGCCGGGTCCAGACGAGTCGTGGAAAACGGGGAGGGCGGCCGGCAGCACAGGCTCAGCAGTGGCGGGCCACGCCCCCAGGTCCAGGCGGGCAGAGGAGGGCGGGGCGGGCCGGGACCAGCGGGCCTAAGTCATCTGGTGCGGGGCCTCCAGCATCTCCATGAGGAAGGTGTCGATGGGCGTGTCCCCGATGAGCTTGAAGAAGAAGAGGTGCTCCAGACACTTGAGGCCGATGGAGCGCAGGGCGGGCAGGCGCAACAGCAGCTTGGCGAACCTGCGGACGGAGCCGCATGAGCGCCCGCCACCCTCCCCCCCCCCCACCCAGCCCCGTGGCCCCAGACCCCGAGGCTGCCACGGCAGGGGACCTGCCTGAGCCAGGGGCCTTGAACGGGGAGGGGTCTCTCAGGCAGAGGACGGACGCAGAGAGGGGCCAGGGCCCGGGGGCAGAAGGCTCCAAGGGGACGCCCCCAGGGTAGAGATTCAGGATGAAGGGCCGGTGGCCGGGCTGGGGCAGGCTGATCAGGGCTTCGTGGGGAAGTTAAGAGGTGCGGCAGGCTTTCTCCAAGGGCAGCAGGAGTCGCAGCAGGATTTTACGCAGGAAGAAGGGCTCTGACGGCAGATCTGAGCACCAGCAAAGCCCCTGGCCGGTGGGCCCCCCTCTCGGGATAAAGCGGCTCCTGAGCTGGGGGGCAGGTCTGAGCTCCCAGAAGCCTCCAGTGGGGCTCACGCCAGCACCCACCTCACCCAGAGAGAGCTGCAGCCCGACGCCAAACAGGGCGGGTGCGGGGAGGGGGAGGGGCTCCCCGGGCTGCGCCTGCCCCACTGCGGAGTCTCGGGGGAGGACAGTGGGCAGCAGAAGGGTAGGGGAGACTTTGGGGGGGTGCCTGGAGAAGGGGCGCCAGGCTCCTGCGCTCTGTGCCAAGGACAGCTGCCGTGCGGGGACAGGGCCCGATGCCCCACCCCGGACGTCCACATCTATCCCTCCCTGGACTCCGGTCCCCACCCCGAGCGCTTCCAGGCCTTCTGCACACGACCCTCTGGGGACCCGCGACCTCACTCATTATTAACAATGTCTTATTTCAGGGGGAAAGCCCCGGGCTTGGCTGCAACACAACCCACGTTTTAAAGGCAAAAACGCAGCTCGGAGGCTGGAGCGGGGCCAGAGAACGCGCTGTTTTCTGCTGAGTTGGCGAGATGGGCCGGGGCGGGGAGCCAGGAAAAACAGGCGGGACTGCCACCCCTCCTTCGGGAAGTTTCACTTTAAACCAGATGAGGCTGGTCGGACACTTAACCATGTGTGTGCCGGCTGGCAGGGCGGGTGAGGGCAGAGCCAGGCCTGGGGCCCTGGGGCCCCAACCCCTCCTGGCAGACAGAGGACAGTCCAGGAAGAGAGGAGGCAGGAACCTGGACAGCCGGTCTGCAGGCACCTTCTCCCAGAAACCCACTGCGCGCCCGGCTCGGGGGACCTGCCAAGGAGACAAGGCCAGCCCCCCGGGGCCCACAGTCGGCAGGGAGAGAGGCAGGCAGACTCTGTGCTCAGACCACGGCCATCTGCTCCGCACAATTTGTAAAGCACCTACTATGTGCTGGCTTTCATCCCTGCCGGGGCCAGCACACCAGGGCCCTGCCTCGAGCGGTTTCCTCTGTCGCCAGAGGAAAGCACCGCCTTGGTTCACGCGCCACGCGTGCCTACTGTGCGCCAGCAGAGGGCCCCTCTGTCTGGCGGGGCTGCAGGGAACGGTGAGCGTGTACCTGCTGGGGCGGAAGAGTGCCTGGGTCCCCCACTGCCCTGGGTGGGGGGGGGCAGCTGCCTTCTAACCCACAGGAGCATCTGAAGGGCTGGGGCGGGCCTGCCCCAGCCCCGAGGCCCGGCGGGCGGAGGCTCTGCCAGGGCTCACCTTCCTGGCTGCTCGGGGTACTTGTGTTTGCAGTATGCCTCCAGGGACGCGTAGACCTTCTCGCGAAGCGCCTCCACCTCGGCTGGGTTTGAGAGCCCCTTGGAGTCTGCAAGGGAGAAGGGGCCACAGGTCAGGGCCCGGCCCCGGGAAGCGGGGACCCAGAGCCCCGACCTGGATGAGGCGGCCCCACACGCACACCCTGCCCGCTGTGTGCTGGCCACTCGACCTTGGGCCCGCCCCCTAACCTCCCGCCACCCCACTACCCCACCAGGAAGGTGGGGCAGGCCTGCTTCCACCAGGCCTGGTTGCCACGCCAACCACATCACCTCCGGAGGCCTCAGTGCACTGGGGCTCAGCCCCTCTGAGCCAATGTAGGCTCCAAACCTCCTTCTGTCTGAAACAGCCAAACCCACGCTGTGGGGGCCAAAGCCACCCTGAGCCCTGAGACCCTGGCAGCACGAGCCTGGTCTGGAAGGGGCTCTGCCTGTGGACAGAGATGCCTGGGGCCAGGGCCACCAAAACCCCAGGGCCCAGGGGTGAGGACTGAGGCGCACGGGCCGCCCTGGGTCATCTGGGCAGCAGTCACAGGCCTCCCTGAGGCAGTGAGAGCTCCCCGGTTGGGCAAAGCTAAGCCCCTCTCTGCTCCTTTGTTTCCGAGGTCACCCCGCAAACTGACACCCGACAAGCCTCTCCCCACTGACCCCCAACCCCAGCCCCCTCTGGGCACTGGGATTCGGGCCCCTGCCCTGAGTGAGGCCCCAGACAGGCATGGTCCACGCTGATGACTTAGCGGGCAGAGGCTGGAGCCCCCCTGCTGCCCATCTGAAGCCAGTGCAGCCCTGGGGACAGGCCTGCTCTTGGGTGACCTCTGAGCCCTAGGCCAGGGGCCCCCACACCAGCCCTGACCTGGCTGTCTGACATCCCAGCAGGGGCACCGTGCCCAGCATCAATGCCACAGTGGCCTGGGGTCTGGGCACCTCGGGAAATGCAGTCTCCTCTGCAGCTGGGCCCCCAGTCTCCCTACACTTGGGCCTGTGCCAGCTCTGGCCACCTCCCTTCCGCCCCTGGCAACCCCAAGTCTGGACCCCAGCAGGTAAAGCAGTGCCAGCAGCCAAGTCACGCTCGACTTCAAGGGGGATCCCACTGGGCAGGGCTGTGTTGGCAGGGTCGTGGGTTCATGCACAGGCCTGGGGACAAATGCCCCTGGAAACGGGCTGTCCCCACTAGGGGGCCCCATCTTCACCCCAGCCTGACCCTCAGTGCTGGAGCAACGGAGGATAAGGACTCAGGAGCCCTGCCGCTGGCCCGCCTTCCCACCGCCAGCACTTCCCCGAGAAGCCCTCAGAGCCCGCCCCTGCCCCGGTGCTCCCCACCCCAGCACCCCCAGACCAGCCGGGCTCCAGGTCTCTGGTAGCGGAGCCCATCGCAAGAGAGACAGGCAGACTCAGCGGAGGGGCAGGGGGCCGACACCGCCCTATCAGTGGGCTGTGGGGCTGCGGCGGGTGCCCCGCTGCCTTGGCCCCTTGGGGGGTGGACACCAGGTCTGGGCAGCAGGCGGTACCGGGGTTGAAGAGGACGATGGCACGCAGGCAGCCCAGCTCCGTCTTGTCCATCTGCATGTCCCGCATCTTGGACACCAGCTCCGTCAGCACCCTGTGGGGGGAGGGGCAGGGAAACAGCAACGTCCAAGCCAGACCGAGGGGGCAGGGAAACAGCAACGTCCAAGCCAGACCACGCCCTTCCTGGGGCCTCCAGAAACACCCCCGAAGGGCTCCGTGACCACGCCCCTCCTGGGGCCCCCAGAAACACCCCCAAAAGACTCCGCGCAGGCCTGAAGGGCAGCTGAGAAGGGCAGGGCGATTCAGACAGGGTAGGACAGTCCCTGTGCCCAGCTGGTCCCCTCCGGCCCCGAGGAGGGAGGGGGGCTCCTCTCCTCCACCTCCAGGAGCTCAGCATTGTGGGATTTTATTCCAGGAACCCGGAGACTAGAGGGGGCCCGCGTGACAGCGGGGTGAGCCAGGGTCCTGGACGTCGGGGGCGGAGTCCACCGGCACACGTCCCCGCCGGCTGCAGACCAGGCCAAGGCCCGGACGTGCATCCCTGCCGCTCCCTACATCCGCGGGAAGGCGCCTCCCCAGCTCCTGGCTCCCCTGCTCCTGGCTCGCTGCCAGAGGGGGCTCTGTGCCACTTCCCATCACCAGGCACCTCCCAAGCACCTGGGCCCCCGGAGCTGTCAGCTGGGCGCACAGCCGGGGAGGCATTTCTAAACGTGCCCTCGGAGGGACGGGCTTGCTAAAGAAGCCATCTGTGAGCAATACGATCCTCTGGAGAAGGAAACGGCAACCCACTCCCGTATTCTTGCCTGGAGAATCCCACGGACAGGGGAGCCTGGCGGGCTACAGTCCATGGGGTCGTACAGAGTCGGACACGGCTGAGCGACTAAGCATGTAAGCAATAAACCCAGCACCCCGCAGCCCCCTCCTCGAGTTTGGTGAAGGCCCTGAATGTCCTGTGGCAAAGACACACCCTACACTGTCTATATCAGGGCCTGCCCAGGGTGCCTGGAGCCGGCGGGGTGGGGGAGCAGTGAGGAGCCGCCCCCCTGTTCTTCCTGGGCTGTCCCGTGTGGCAGCACGCTCTCGCTTTTATCCCCAGGGGGCTACAGTAGGGGTCTCTGCTGCGCCCCCCCCACCATTAGGCTCTTGTACTCAGGGGCTCGGGCTTCCCTTGGGGCTCAGTTGGAAAAGAATCCGCCTGCAATGTGGGAGACCTGGGTTCGATCCCAGGGCTGGGAAGATCCCTGGAGAAGAGAAAGGCTACCCACTCCAGTATTCTGGCCTGGAGAATTCCATGGACTGTATAGTCCACAGAGTCTCAAAGAGTCGGACACGACTGAGCGGCTCTCTTCACTCAGGGGCTCACCTGGGACCCCGCCCATTGCCTCCCCTCCCGGGGGGTCCACCCCCCCAGCCCCTGCAGCTCCCCCGCCCCGAGGACCCACCCACAGCCCTCCCCAGCCCCTGCAGCTCCCCCACCCCAAGGACCCACCCACAGCCCTCCCCAGCCCCTGCAGCTCTGGCTGGCTGAGCTGACACCCCCATGCTCTGGGCTCACAGGCAAAGCCAGCCAGGGACAGGAACAGGCCTCCCAGTGACCCCGCCGGTGGAGACAGACGTTCTCGGAGCCTGAGAACAGAGTCGCCTGACCATTGCCCAGCACTGGCCGCCTGGGTGTGTGCCAGAGGGGCGGGAGCAGATAGCGGCGTCCCCGCCGGGGACAGGCCCGGAGCGGCGCTGGGACGCGGCCGTGCGCCCGCCACACGCAGGCTCATGGAACCACGACATGTCAGAGGAGTCCTCGCCGGCTCCCCCAGGACAGCACCACCGTGTATCTCTGCTGTAAAGATGGGGCCGCTTTCCTTCCCACACGCGGATGTGGAGGGAAGGACACCGCAGTGGGAGCTGGGATACGCGAGCGGCCCTGGGGATTTTAATCTTAGGGAAGTTGCTCAGTGGTGTCTGACTCTTAGCGACCCCATGGACTGTAACCCACCAGGCTCCTCCGTCCATGGGATTCTCCAGGCAAGAATACTGCAATGGGTTGCCATTCCCTTCTCCAGGGGATCTTCCTGACCCAGAGATCGAACCTGGGTCTCCCGCGCTGCGGGCAGACGCTTTACCCTCTGAGCCACCCGGGCCTTAGTCCTGGGGCTCTCCTGCTGTCTCCCCAAGTGTAACCTCCGTGCCCGGCACAGAGGCCGCCGGGGTCCCCACCTGTCGAAGATGGCGCCCACGCCCGCGCTGTGGGCACTGTTGCGGTGCACGTGCAGCCCGGTGGCCAGGAGGATGCCGTCCTTCACGGCGATGGAGCGGTGGGAGAAGGAGGCGATGAGCAGCTCGTTCCAGCCTGCGGGGGGTGGGGGCGCGCACAGTCACCGTGGTCTCCAGGCCCCGCCCCCTCGCCCCTGGGACCCGCCCCCGCCCCCGCCACTGAGCAGGAGCAGGGACTCGTCCACCCGCAGGGCTCCGGGGCCCCACCTCGCCCCGCCCCGGCCCCCACCGGGCACCCGGGAGGCAGCTCGCACCCTCTCGAGGCAGGGCCTCCGTGGAACCCCGAGCCCATGACCCTTCCACAGAAGGACAGTTCCCGAGCACTGGCCCGTAAGTCCCGCACAGAGCAGCTCCTGCAGCTGCTTAACCCGGGCCCTCCACACTCAGGTGCCCGGGAAGTCCCTCTCTGTACGTGCCAGACACTGCTGCCACGGAGCGCGAGGGAGCCCCTGGATCCTCTCGGGCAGCCCCCACTGCAAACTCCCCGAGCTGGCATTTTGGGGGTGCCACGAAACAGTAAATGATGGAGCCCAGGAGTGTCGGAGCCAAGGGGGGCCACCGCCCTCTCCCGGAGTCCCTGGCACACGCAGAGTGGGCACAGGGCTGGGGGAGGGCAGAGAAAAGACCCCGTACGCATGTGCTCCTGCAAACCAGACGCGCGAGCCGTCTCCGACCCCAGCCTGGAGCCCACGGACTCGGCAGTGGTGGCTGTGACCGTCACCACTGCCCCAAAGGCTCCGGGCTGGTGGCTGTGCCCAGGTCACAAGGGTGATCCTGTTCAATCATGACTCAACCCCACGAAGCTAGTATTGGCCCCACTTGACACAGATGAAAACTGAGAGCCCGGGGGACAAAGAGGCTGCCTGCTCAGCACGAGGACCCGGGGCCCCGCCCCACCCCGCAGGTCAGCATCTTCTCTTGTCGGCTCTGGGATTGGGGTCTGAGCCCCAGTCAGAGCGAAAGCTCTTCCAGGGACCGTCTCCCCCACCCCTGGGCCCATCGTGGATGGACACCCGCTGGCCAAACACGAGGGCTCAGGAGGCTGAGGAGGAGACCTCGTCAAGGGGCAGAACCGGGCCCCAGCAAGACTGCCCTCCTCTGAGGCCCCTTCCCCAGCCTTGTCCCAGGCCTTCTCCCCAGCAGCAGCCCCCACCCCTCCCTATGCCTCCTGCCCCGTGCCTCTAGGCACTGAGCAGGATCAGGGCCCCGCCCCCTCGCCGCCCCGCCCCGCCCCGCCCCGCCCAGGCCCGCCGCTCACCTGCCCGCAGCAGGATGACCTGGTCGTCCAGGGGCAGCTCGGAGAAGTGCGGGATCCGCTTGGCCCACTCCACCAGCGTGAAGAGCTGCTTGTCAGCGGCTTGGCAGATGTTGGTGACGGGGTCGTTGGGCTGGGGAGGGGCGCCGTGGTGAGCACCGTGCCTTGAACAGGGCCCTGATCAGGCCCCTACACGCCCGACCTGGCGGCGGGGGCTGACCAACGCCCCCACGACCCCCACGACCTCAGCCCCCGAACCCCAGCGCAAAGGACTCGGCGAGCACGGCTGACTGAAGGCTTCTGAGGGGAGGTGACCCTGGAACGTGTGGGTGGGCCCGGGGATGTCACAGAGCCCCTGCTGGGGGGGAAGGTCAGAGGGCAGGGAGGATGTGAGGGCCGAGGCCAAGGTCGAGGAGGGAAGAGCTGCCGCCTCAACGTGGAAGAAGGGCCGGAGCCGGGCGCGGGGCGCCTACAGAGCTGGAGAGGCCGGGGCGCGGCCCCCACCCCCAGCCCCCGGAGGGCCAGCCCTGCCGATGCCCTGACTTGGCCCAGGGACACAGATCTCAGGCTTCGGGCCTCGAGAAGGGTGAGGCAGTAACGTCTGTGTTCTTTTAGGCACTCGGCTTGCTGCCACGTGTCCAGAAGCCACAGAAAGGTCACCGTGTCATGACCCACCGCGGCCCTTGGGCCGACGCCAGGTGACCTCGTGTTGTAGACCAGGCGTGGGGAGGGGGGGGCCGTGCCAGCCCCTCTGGTGGTGGTGCTTCTTCCCAGATTTGGACGTGGCACACACACAAGGGTGCATCTGAAGCCCTTCCAGAAAGTTCTGGTCAGAAGGAGTGTGTGTGCGTGCCCAGTCTGACTCTTGAGACCCCATGGGCTGTAGCCCACCAGTCTCTTCTATCTGTGGGATTCTCCAGGCAAGAACACTGGAGTGGGTTGCCATTTCCTCCTCCAGGGCATCTTTCTGACCCAGGGGTCGAGCCCGAGTCTTCTGCAGTGCAGGCAGATTCATTACCACTGAGCCACCTGGGAAGCCCCTAGCCAGAAGGGGATGCCCAGTCATCCTCACAAATGGGGGAACCCGGGCAGCCTCAGTGGCTCCAGGCTCCAGCCCACGGGGCTCCGATGAAGCACCCGCGAGGCCCTGGGGGGTGGGGCCCAGGCAGCGGAAGCGGAAGCACCTCATTCCAGGAACCACGTGTGCCAGGCATCCCCCAACGGGGTGGGGAGGCTGGAGGGGCTTCCCTGATAGAAACCATGTGCCCTCCCGCACAGCGCAGTCTAAACAATCCGGCCGTGAAGGGCCTGCTGAGGGCTCTCTCGGGAGGCCTATGACAGTGGGGCACCGAGGTCGGCGGGGCGGACGGGACCGGCATGCAGGAGGACCTGAGGCCGCAGGAGAAGTGGCTTCCAGGGCACATGGCCAGTCAAGGGAAAGGGGTGGAAGGCGCCAGCGCCCAGACGCCCCCAAAGTTACCGGCACACTGAAGCCCCAGGGGGCCAGCCCACACAGCATTCCCACCTCCACCCAGGAGCACCGACCAGAAGCCCAGCACTCGGGGCGCCCAGAGGCCACGTGCCCAAGCCCAGCACACCCTCCAGGCATCGCACACCCATCCCGTCCACCGGATGACCACAGCCACGAGCAGAGCTAGCCTGTACCGGAGACCGGCTCACCAGAGCGATACACCCAGCAGCAAGCGAGCCAGAGCCTGGGGCCAGGCTCCAGTCCTCAGGGACCCTGCTCCATGCCCTTCCAGCCCACGGGTGGGAGGCCAAGCTTAATGGCGGGGGTCCGGGCAGCTGCACCGAGCCGGGCAGAAGGCATGGGGAAGACTGACCAGTCCCGGGCTGAAGCCCCAGAGGTCGGGCTTTCTCTGGTCACTAGCGGGAGTCCCCCCGAGCCCCCAAGGGGCCCAGAGCAGGCCCGGTGGAGTAGGCCAGGGCCTCGGAGGCAGGTGCCGCGTCATACCTAAGAAGCTGGGGGCAAAGGTTACCTGCACTGGAGGTGCAGGGCTAGGCCTGGAGGAAGGGGTTCCCCAGGGGGAGGAGCTTGAACTCCAGCCGGCTCCATCCTACCTCTGGCAGGTACTTAAATTCTCTGAGCCTTATTCCCACAAAAAGACAAAACAGACCTCATTCAGCAGGAGTTTCATGAGCTCTGGCCCCTTGCCAGAGAGGGCGGAGCCTCCAGGCTGGGACCTGAGGCTCCGCCAGAGCAGACAGGTGTCCCTGGTCTGGGGGAAGGGGCCCAACAAGCCAGCCCCAGAGGGGAACCCAGGCCAATCTGCCACGAGCGGCCACAGGAGGGCAGAGCCCCCGCCGGCCAGCCCACCGGCCTGTCCCCGAAATTGCCCACCTGTTCTGCATTCCTGGAGTGCGCAGAAGGCAGACTTGTTTCCTCCCAGACAGTGTCCTCACTGTCTGGACAAGAGTAAAACCTGGCAGACCGCTGTCGACCCCTGACGTTTCCTTCAGGGCTTCTGCTCAACCGTGAGGCCTGCGCCGCAACCTGGCTCCCCATTGGGACTGGAGAGGCTGTCAGGTGGGGTCAGGCCACAGACCAGAGGGACCGTCAAGGGTCAAACCAGGGCGGGGGGGTCACTGCACACAAGAGGCAACACGGCAGGGCAGCCAGCGTGGGGGTCTGAGAGAGGCTGCAGCCTGGGGCGCCCCGTCACAGGGGGACAAGGAAGAGGGGTGTCCTGAGACCGCAGGTAAGACAGGACCCCCACGCTCTGAGACTGGGGAGGTTGTGATCAAGCAGCTACAGGCAAGGCAGGGCCCTGTCCCAGTCCAACGGCGAGGATGGAGAGCGAACCACCACACTCGCCACGCCGTGACCCCCAAGCGTCAGGGCGCCGAGCCCCCATGATGGGGGCACAAGGTGGTCGAGAGGGAAAGGGCTCCCCGAGGAAAGGACACTTTCCAAGGCTGAAGCCGAAGAAGAACAGTGGAAACCACACGAGCAAGGGCCCTGGGGCGGGGGTGGGCAGGGCGTCCAGGCCACGTGAGGCAGGGACAGAACGGAGGGGAGAGGCCAGGGGGACCCCAGGGCCACCCTGAGCCCACACGGAGACACAGACGACGCTGAGACCCAGTACTGCCCACAGGCCTGGCTGCACGATGGGCCAGAGGTAACAGGAAGCTGGAAGGGAGTCATAAAGTCCTGGGCTGTGAATCCAACAACCGAAAACTCGCCCACCTGACTGGCAGCAGAGCTTCATGGAGGTGCAGGGGCATGGGGGGGTGGTGATAGGGTCCCCCTCCAGGCGGGGGGTGATGAGGGGGTCCCCTTCCTAGGCACACTCCCAGGTGGGGGGTGATGAGGGGGTCCCCCTCCAGGCGGGGGTGTGATGACGGGGACCCCCTCCCAGGCGCGCTCCCAGGGCCTCCATCCCCAGAGCAGAGCAGACGGACGTGGGCGGGGGTGCTCACCGAGCTGGGGCTCAGCCCCACGTTCGCCTCCACATAGGCCTCGGTCTTGGGCTCGACCGCCAGCTCGGCCTCCAGGATCTTCTCCACCGGCATGTCCTCGTTGGCGCTGCTGGTCGACTCCACCTCGCTCTCGCCCCGGTCCTTGCCTCGCTGCCGCTCCTCCTGCACGGCTGAGGCGGGGTGGGGGGGTCACGGTCAGCCTGCAGCTCCCGCGGCAGCCTCCACCCCCGGGGCCCAAGCAGCGCGCCCGCCAGCCAGCCAGGGCCAGGGAGAGCGAGGGTGCTCGGGGCCGGCCAGACCGCAGCCCCGTCTCTGCCCCAAGCCTGGCCTCCCGCTCCCGGGGGGCTGTGTGTTCTGAGAACAGAGCGCGCCGCCTCTCGCTAATTCATTCAACCCCGGTTCACACCAGGACCACCCAGGGCCAGGGAGGACAGCGCCCCGCTCTCAGGAAGTGAACAGCTCAGCAGGGATCCCAAGATGGAGTGAGAAGCCCTTTCATGGGTTATGGACGCAGGCACAGCCAGGACGGCTTCCGGAAGAAGCAGCAATGCAGCTGAAGGGACAGAAAGGCAGGGACTGCAGCCCAGGCAGGGGCGGGGTGGGCGCTGAGGCCGAGGGGGTGTCCAGCATGAGGCTGGAGGACTGGGCAGATGGGGGCAGCCTAGTCTCTGGGAACCAGGGAGAGAGGGAAGGGTTCATTTCAACACGCCCCGAGGAGACGCACGCGCAGGAAGGCCGAGGGGACCAGGCACCCCACGCTGGGCATTCACAGACCCTCAATCTCAGAGCCCGTGTAGCTCAGGCCGCCCTCTCCTAAGAGAAGCTGAGACCTCCCTGAGGTCACCCTGCAGGCCAATGGGACACAGCGCCACAGCGCAGCAGTGAACCCCACCCAGAGCCCCGTAAAGCCCCGAGGGGCTCCTGCAGCATCCCGGGCTGACCCCACCGCCCCGCCTCTACTGGGGACAGCAAGGACCCTGGACCAGAGCAGTGGGGGGAGTCTACAGAGGAGAGAAGCCTAGTCCAAGGCCAGAGGGGCTGCTGAAGAAACCAGAACCCTCACAGCAGAGTCCCGGGCTATCGGGCAGAGCCCCGCGGACAGCCAGACATCCCTGAGCGATAGCAGCAGCACCAGGACTGGGCGGTGCCCCCCACCGCCCGCCAAGCCCCCCAAGCCTACCCTCCCGTGGTCCTGCTCTGCTGACCCAGAGCAGGCCGAGGCATCCCTTCGACACCCCAGGTGCCCTCAGCGCCCACCTCAGACAGGGCTTTGCGGGGCCCCTGGGGACCCCAACACAGAGCAGGAGCTTGTGCAAGCCCACTCCTGGGGGCCGCGGTGCACACACGGCCGCCGTGCTGTGCGGAAGGGCCCGCTCACAGCCCCTCACCCCCAGGGGCCAGGGGAGCCTCCGTTCTCTGAACCTGGGGGCAAAAGGGCTCTGCTCTGGGGCTCCCTGGGGTCCCTGGGCCCCACACAGCTCCATCACAGCCCACGTCGACCCCTCTCCACCACACCGGCCCCACCAACGACCATTCGGAGACACCGGGACCCAGTGGTGCCCTTCTCCGGGCCGTGGGGCATCCTAAGGGCCAGCCCGACCTCCTTGCTGCCTCCACAAACGGCTGCTCACAGCTGCCCCCTGCCAGGGGCTTCACTCTCCGAGCCCGAATGCTGACTCAAGCGAGGGACTTTCCGTTGGTGCAGCCGGACTCCAGACGGGCCGGCCGACGCTGTGGACCAGACCAGCTGGGCCAGGAAGCCAGGCAGAAGGCCTCGGGCCAGAGCTTTTGCAAGCCTGGCGCTTCTGCAAAGTCTAACAGCTGGTGGGGCTGGGTGGGAAGCTCAAGCTGGCCAGCCTGGCCCCCACCACCCCCACCACAGCGGATGCTGAGCTGGACCGGGCACCGCCTCAGGTCACCATCTGTGCAGGGGACTGGGTCACAGGCCAGAAGGGTGGACCCAGCTCGAGGCAGCCACACGGGCCCATCTAGACCACAGCCAAGTGATGGGAACTCAGAACCCTGGCGAGCAGTGTCCCCGAGACCCTGAGGGTGGGGTCCCTGGGGTCTGTGTTCTGGACAGAGCTGAGAGGCCCGTTTTACCAAGTTGGGAAACTGAGGCCAAGAGCTCCCCTCATGGCTGAGCCCTCAGGAGAGCCGGCGGCTCAGGAGTCAGACCTGCTCTGCCCTGGGTGAGCCCCAAGCCTCTGGGCCGCAGCCCCCCACAGTGAGACTGACGGCAGCCGCCTCCTGGGGGTCCACAGGCACCGTCCTCCATCTGCTTGCGACTCTCACTCCCATGCCCCCTGCGCCGTGGCCCAGTTACGGGGATGCCCGCACTCGCAACGGGCCTGGGCACAGGGGTGCCGACCGGGGGGCCCTTGGGTGTGGGGAGGGGGCAGAATTAACTAGCGAAGCTCTGTGAGCACCCTCACCGTAAGTGTTACGGTTTTACTTATAGATGGCGGCGGGAGCGGGTGGCTAGGATTCTTGCTGGACCAGGTCAGCCGTCGGTTACACGTGGTCGTGTGTGACCGACATCCAGCCGGCGGGAGGCCTCAGGCAGGAGGGGCGGCCGAGACAGGGCCTTGTTCTCCTCCCAGCCCACGGTGGGGGCAGGGGGCTGCACGGGGCTGGGGGGGGAACGTTGCCATGAGGGCAGAGCTCGCGGACCCCCTGCTGGGATCCCCAGGAAAACGCCTGGGGCCAACACTCCCCAGCAGCCGAGCCAGCACCTGGAGGGGCGCTAAACACCCCAACACAGCCAGGGTCCCCGCAGTCAGCAGACTCCAGCATGGGACCCCTCTCTGCCACAGCGCTTGCTGCCGGCCCCTGGGGAGCCAAGAGGTGGAGGGGGGATATGGGTGGGGGAGCCCAGGCCTGCCGCCTCCTTTGCTTTGGGCACCTCCCCTGTCCTTTGCAGGACCCGAGGAGCAGAAAGGACGGGATTTCCCCAGCGGCTCTGGCCCGGCTGCCCCTTCTCAAGGGCAGAGGGGGCATCCCTGCCAGAGGCCACAGGGCAAGTTAGGTGCCTCCAGCTCAGAGGACCCGGCTCTCCTTCCCCTCAGTCTGCACACAAGAATGGTTATGTGCACACAATCACACATACACACAGGCTCACACCCACATGTGTACACCAGCACTCCCACAAACTCACGTGCACACACACACATGCATACACACACACACACAGGCCTACACCCAAGCACCCACACCAGCACTCACACACACTCACACACACTCACAGACACACCCACAAGTGCATACAGGCTCCCCTGCACACCAGCACACAAACACACATACACAGATGCGCACACACACACACGTGCACAGAGGCTTGCACCCACACACGCATACTAGCACTCACAGACACACGCACACACACACACACTCACCCACACATGCACAGGCACACTCAGACGCACACACACACGTACCCATCTTGTGGCCACCAGTCTCTTGGCCCCCCATGCCCTCTGCCACATTCCTCCCTTGGGGGAGCTTGCCAACACCCCCATGCACAGGCAGGGAGGAGCAAGGCCCCAGGTGGACGGGAGGTGGGGACCCGGCTGGGGCTCTCTCCGCAGTGAAACGTGGTGCCATACCCGCCTGCACACGCATGTGCGTGCACACACACCAGGCACCGTCTCCACACCCGCCACTCAGAGCCAGCAGACAGAGACAGGAAGGAAGAGGGAGAGACCTTCGTGAGGAAGGAGGGTGAGCGGGGAGGCGGGGCAGTGGGGCGGCCCCTGCAGGCTGGCGCGCTCACCCCAGACGGGGGCCAGGTCTCCCCCTCAGGCCACGAAGCCCTGCGCGCCGGCCTGCGCCCTCTTCAGACAGGAGCGCCGACAGGCCCCAGAGTGCGGCCGCACGCCCAGCGGACAGGCCCGGCCCACGGGCACTTCCCACCCGGGGCCCCAGCCCCGCAGGCCCGACATGAAGCCATCACCTGCCGCGTCCCTCGCTAGCCAGCCCTCCCTGCGGTCAGCCAGTCCAGGTGCCAGCCCCGAGCCTGCGTCCCCATTACACCAGAAGCGACCAGAAGCCTGTCACGTGGGTCCAGCCGTGTAGCACCAGCTGGCATGGCTGCCCGCCCCGGGGCTGCACCTAGGAGGGCGCGGGCTGGCCCTGGGGGCCTACAGCCTACACACTCCTGCACAGGGCTGGGGTGGCACGCTGGGTCCCCATTGCCGGGCACTGCACTGCCCAGGTCATGCCGCCAAAGCCCTGCCCCCGCTGGGGAGCCCTCCTGGCAGGGCTCCCAGCCCAGGGCGGGGGCAGAGAGGAAGGAGCCTGGCGTGCACCTCGCTGGCCCACAGAGCCCTCTGCAGGGCTGGCACCGTGGCCACGGGTGCCCACCACTCACCCCTCCAGAGGGCAAGGCGGTGGGGCTGCCCCCACAGCAGCGGGGGGCCAGACGGCGCTGCACCCACGGGCGGACGGAGCCGCCTCCCACCGCCCCGCGGCTCTCGGGCCAGCAAAGAGTTTAACGTCGTGTTGAGAGCATGAGGGGACCGTGTAGGAGGATTTTTACTGCCTGCTCGTGACTTATAAATCCAGCAGGAGGCGAGGGGAGGTGAATCCTGACGGAATCAGGTATTTATCTAATGGTCCATAAATCAGGCCTCTAGGGCCGCGGTGCCTCAGGACGGCGCCCAATGTTCCAGACTCATGCATCAGATGGAGAGTGCGCGCATACGGCCCCAAGGCCCCCTCCCCGCCCCGAGGCCCCCTCCCTGCCCCGAGGCCTCCTCCCTCCCTGGGGGGATGCGTGGACAGTCATGGCACCATGGGTGGGTGAGTGTATGTGACCAGGCAGGGTCCCCAAAGAGGCTTCGGGCACAGCAGGCGCCCCTAACAGCCACCGGTGGGCAAGGGCAAGGGGGTCAGAGCCGCTGACCCCCCACACCCGAGACTGCAGCTCCACTGGGACAGTAGACGCTGTCTCCACTTTCCCCAGACCCTGGGGCGACAGATCACTGGGGTGTCCCCAGGACCACTCCACTGGGACAGGGGACACTGTCTCCACTTTCCCCAGACCTTGGGAGGACAGATCACTGGGGTGTCCCCCAGGCCCACAAGTGGAAAGCTTGAGAGGACCTTAGGGGAGGGTCAGCATTCACTGGACTGGACAGCCCTGGGGACCTGTGTTCAGTCACTCTGTGGGGCCCGCAGGGAGCCACATCAGCTGGGGGTCTCGACCTCTGCACGTGATGCCCCTCCATCCAGACACGTGGTCTGCCGAACTCCCCTCCACTCTTCAGGGGTCAGCTGGACACCTGTCCACCAAGTGCTGCCCAATGCCCACAGCAGGGCCAGGGCCTCCTCTGGGTTCCCAGAGGCCCCAGGCTTCCCCGAAGACAGCACTGACTGCTCCCAGAGGGCCTTTCCTGGCTGTGTGATGGTCACTTTCAGTGGACAGATGGCCACGGCTCACTGACCCACACCGAGGTGCAGATGCACACACTTCCTCTGCCCTCCTGCTGGCCTGGAGGAAGAAGGTCAGCACTGGAAGCCAGGGCCCGGTTCCACCCCAACATGTGACCGTGGCTGAGCCCCAGACCCTCTGGGCCTCAGCTTCTCCACCTGCACACAGAAGGGTGGGCCACTGTCTCTATGGAACACGCGCCCTCATCAGGAAGGCTGGGTGGGCAGACCAAGGCCCAGGCCGGCCCCCCAGCTCACGCTGGAGCCCAGGAGCTGCCGCTCTTCGGGGTCCATGGGCACACTGCCCCTCACCAGCACCGAGACCCCCAGCCCATCACTGCCTCTCGGCCTCAAGGCACAGATCCTGCAGGACCACTGGCCCAGCTGAGGTCTCAGGTTGTCAGCAAGGAGGCCTGGAGCCCAGGAAATAGACGAGTGACACGGAGATTGCAGCCTCCACAAGAGGGCAGTGCCCAGTGACGAGACAGCTGCCCAGCTCACACACAGGACGCGGGGCAACCAGACAGCCGCCCGGCTCCCCCATGGGATGGTTGGGGGGAAGGCACACACACCACCAGCCTGTGGGGACTGGGGAGCAGACAGTGCAGGAGGGACACGCAGACCCTCACCCCAGACAGCACCTCCCAGCCAGGAGCCCCCAAGCCTGGGCCAAGGAAGCCGAGGCCCACAGACAGCAAGAGGCTGGGAGGAGCCCGCCCCAGGCCCAGGCCCTGGCCAGCAGGACAGCAGGACAGTTTCAGTGACCCCGGGGGAGCAGCCTTCATGTTCCCTGCCCTACCGCCCGACACACACCTGCTGTCAACGAAGCCCGGCCCCAGTCCCAAGGCAGAGGCCTGCAGCCCGAGTCTCTCTACTGTGAGGATCTGGGGCGTGAGGCACCCCCGCCCCATCTGCGGGAGGAAGCAGAGCCCAGGACACCCCGGCGCCCAGCATGCTTCAGCTGTCCTGATGGTCTCCAGCGCTCCCTGCCCGGCCCCCCAGCCCCGGGTCTCCTGGAC
Source organism: Budorcas taxicolor (assembly GCF_023091745.1). NCBI lineage: Eukaryota > Metazoa > Chordata > Mammalia > Artiodactyla > Bovidae > Budorcas > Budorcas taxicolor. The sequence goes on along the minus strand of NC_068920.1, from coordinate 164,215,485 downwards.
CGTCCTACCGAGCGGCGACAAGCAGGCCCCAGGACCGGCTTGTCCAGTCTCTGGGGTTCATTCCAGGTGGAGCCCCCACCTCCCACCGCAGCCCCCCAGAGCCCACGCACTCAGCAGGGCCCACCAGGACCTCGGAGAGGCTCTGATAGATGCCTGTCCCCAGTGGGGCTGGGAGCCGCCGGCAGGCAGGGCCCAGGGTGTCCCTCCTGTAACCCCAGAGCCTGGCGCGAAGCTGGTGCTCAGGCAAAAGTCAGTGAGTGAGAGGCCTCGGCCCCCAGGGATGTGTGCCAACGCAGCGGCAGCGGAGGCCTCTGGAGGTAGAGAGCCCCGTCATCAGAAGTACGCAAAGGAGCTGCGAGCAAGGAGGGCCGCGCGCCCGGCAGGCCTACCTTCGCGCTTCATGCCCATGGCCAGGCACTTCTGGTAGCGGCAGTACTGGCAGCGGTTCCGCTGCCGCTTGTCAATCAGGCAGTCCTTGTTGTCCCGGCAGGTGTAGGTCAGGTCCTTGCGCACCGTCCGCTTGAAGAAGCCTTTGCAGCCCTCGCAGCTGTACACCCCGTAGTGCTTGCCTGCGGGCGGGGCGGCCGTGAGCGCACGCGCGGCCTGGAGTCAGGGGCGCGCGGACTCGGACGCAGGGCCCTCGTCCTCTCCAGGTCCGGGCCGGCGCCCCGGAAAGGCTCAGCCGGTCTGCCAGCGGGGCTGCTGGGCTCGCGGGGGGGGCGTGCGAGGGGCCCTTGGCCCTGGGCACAGCCCAGCTGCCCCCTGGCTCCACCGGAGCCACCCGCCCCCGCCCACCATCTCCTGGACTTGGAAGCACTAGGATGTCCAGGGTGAGCGGCTCGGAGGCCCGCGGACCCTCGCTGGCAAGGCCGGGCTCCTGCCGCCCCCCACCCCCGCACCCGCACCCGCACCCGCACCCGCACCCGCACCCGCACCGCACAGGGTCCTGCAGCCCCGCCCTGCCCCGCTGCGGCCCCCGCCCCGGGCCCCTACAGCCCCGCCCCCGGGCCCTACAGCCCCGCCCCCGGGCCCTACAGCCCCGCCCCCGGCCCCCCGCCGCCCCGCCCCCGGCCCCCCGCCGCCCCGCCCCCGGCCCCCCGCCGCCCCGCCCCCGGCCCCCCGCCGCCCCGCCCCCGGGCCCTACAGCCCCGCCCCCGGGCCCTACAGCCCCGCCCCCGGGCCCTACAGCCCCGCCCCCGGCCCCCCACCGCCCCGCCCCCGGCCCCCCGCCGCCCCGCCCCCGGGGCCCTACAGCCCCGCCCCCAGGCCCTACAGCCCCGCCCCCGGCCCCCCGCCGCCCCGCCCCCGGCCCCCCGCCGCCCCGCCCCCGGGGCCCTACAGCCCCGCCCCCAGGCCCTACAGCCCCGCCCCCGGGCCCCCGCCGCCCCGCCCCCGGGGCCCGCGGCTCACCTGAGGAGCGGTCCCCGCAGATGGCACAGATGTGCTTGGTGAAGGACGCCATGTTCCCTGAGGGGTGGGCAGGCACTTTGAGGACACCATTGAGGCCCAGTGGGGGCTTGATGTCCTCGCTGCTGCTCACGGGGTTCATGGGCGAGCTGAGCTGCGGAGGGAAAGCGGGGTCGGCCCTGGCAGGCGCCACGGGGCGTCCGCGGGACAGGGAAGGCGCTGCCACGCCCCCTTCCACGGAGAGAGAAACGGGGGCTCGGAGGGGGCCTCGCCCACCCCCAGCCATGTGGCCCGGCAGGCCCAGCCCCAGGGAGCCCGGCAGGATGTCCGCCCCGTCGCCTTGGCCAGGCTGGAGGAGGCCGTACTGCCCCCAGGGCCCCAGCTCCCACGGAACCCCAGGCTCGAAGAAGGACCCAGGAGGCCCCGGCTCCCACCCCTGCCCCTCGTCCGCCTAAGTGAGAACTGCCTGCCACCCCCGGGCACTGCCCCCAGCGGCCAGCCAGAGCTCTGGGACCCGCTGGTGTGGCCGGCGCTTTAGGGACCCCAACCCGTGGATGGGCACCGAAGCCTGACCCCAGAGAGGAGGGAGGGGAGAGGGAGGAGACAGCACCCCTAAACACACACACATCCTCCGCCCCTCCTGCCATCACACACACACACACACACACACACACACACACAGCCTCACCCACACACACACACACACAGCATGGTGGGGGTCTCGGATCATGCAACCCGAGAGGGAGGAGGCAGCACCCTTAAACACACACACACACACACACACAAAATCCTCGCACATACACACACACACAGCCTCACCCACACACACACCCCCTCCGCCCCTCCCTCCATCCTGACGCTGCGCCAGGAGGAAGCGTGGGAAACTCACCGGTCACCGTGGCAACAGCTGCCTCGGCAGTGACACAGCAGTTTTGGTTCCGCTGCGCCCACCCCAACTCTCCCATCAGCGCCCAGGGCCCAGGGGTGCTTCCCACCGCACCCTGCAAGCCAGCCGCGCCCCACAGGCGCCAGGGCGCCAGCCAGCAGCCCCCCAATGCCCTCACTTCTGCAAAGCCCTGACCGAGGCGGAAGTCAGGTCCTGCAGCGCCTCTGGACGGACTGCGGCCGCTGTGCTGCCCCCGGGTCGCCCCGGGCCGGGCTCCTCCTGCACACGGGAGCCTCACCCCCTTCCCTCCCTGTGGGCCCTGACTCCCATCCCCCTCCTCCCAGGACAGGAGGAGCTGGTGCTCACAGAGCACTTGCCGAGCACCTGCACGGGCTCTTCCAGCCCTGGACGTCTGGGCTCGCCTGCCCAGGTGGCCACCTGGTTCCGTGAGGACACTGAAGCCCACGGGACTCAGGGGGCTGCAGGGAGGCCGGGAGGCCAGCTATGGCCATGTGGGGCTGTCAGGACACAAGGGGAGGGGCGAGGGGTGTCCAGAGGACCCCACTGGCTCCAAGAATACCCCCCACCCCCCAGTACGATCTGCAGGCTTCAGGAGCATCTTCTGGAAGACAGTCAGCTCAGAGGGGGCTCCAGCTATTTGCCGAGTGCCATCGTGCTGGGCTGTGCCCTGTGGGAAGCCCCAAGTGAGTGGGGAGAGCCGCCCGTCCCCCTCCAGAGTGGAAGCAGCGGCCAGCCAGGGGCACACAGCTTTAAGGGGTGACGCAGGTGTGAGCTCAGGCCTCTGGGAGCCACAGCTCTGAGGGACTCCCTGCATGCTGAAAGAGTGTCCAGGGCCCCAGAAATAGGCCAGCCCAGAGCCGTGAGACCATCCACCGAGCACCCAGCCAGGCACCCAAGGCCACCCGCTGCCCCCTGCCCGGGTGGGGCTCGCCGGGAGGTTGGGGGGGCGGCCACAGCTGACCATGGGGGTTCTGCCCCCTTCATTCCCTGAGTGACTTTGGGGGAATTATCTAACTGCCCTGGGCCTGAGGCTTCTCATGTAAAAACCAGAGAGACAGGAGTGCCTCCGTCCGAAGGTCGCCGTCAGGATGCTGGAGCAATCTGGGGGCCACGCTGACAGCAGAGCTCACGAGCCCAGCTCGGGGCACAGCAAGCAGCCTCTGCAGAGCGCTGGGGCCTCGGGGGGCCGCCCCCAGCCCGGCCGGGCCACGGACGATGGAAGGCAGCACCCAGCCAGAGGGAGCTGCCAAGCACATGCTCGGAGGAGGGCACACCAAAGGACTGCTGGTAAAAGGGCAGGTGGCCGGGGTGGCCAGTCAGCAGCAGAGGCCAAGGGAGGTCCCCAGGGGCCCTGAGGACACCGGTGTGGGCCGGAGGCTGGGCCCAAGGCCTCCCTCAGGCTGTGGGAGCCCGGCCACAACCCTGAGCAGCTGGATCCGCTGGGCGGCACCCCGGAAAGGAACTTGGGCACTTCCTCTGTGTCTGTCCAAACCATGCTGGGTGGGTAGGGCCCACCTGTCCTGTCCCCAAGCCCCCCACAGGCAGGCCCTTGGGCCCGGTGTCCGCCCTCCATAACCTGAGGTGGGCCTTAGCACCTGGGACGGAGCCCTCAGGCACGGTCAGCATCAGTGGCGGCTCCGCAGCGTGCCCAGGGTGGGGGCCCGTCCCATTTCCCCTTTCGCGTCCTCAGCATTCACCTCAGTTCCCGCAGAGCCTTCAGGACTTGCTGAGATAACCACCCGGCTCCATCGGGGCCCCAGATCGCCTCCTGTCTCTCGCCGCCCCTCGTCCAGCCCACCACGCCCCTCCTCCCAGCCCTAGCCGGTGAGGCCGATCACCCCCGTCAGCACGGGGCGGGAGGCCCCTGGACCCCACCGGCCTCTGCCTGCCCGTCGAGGCCGAGGGCAAACTCCTACACGTGGCCTGGTGGATGCAGCTTCACGGCCGCAGTGCCCACAGCAAAGACAGGTAGGGCCCATGCAGGTCCTCCCCGAGGAGGCTTGTCAGGGTGGCGAGGCCAGGGCGCCAAGGTGCCCACACGTGCCCAGCACTGCAGGCGAGCTCTGGGCCGAGGTGGGGAACGCCCCCTGGGTTGATGGGGCCCCTGAACCAGGGGAGAAGAGGGGCAGCTCAGGCCACAGTGCCCGCAGCCCGGCTCGGTTCTGCCCAGAGCTCCCAGCACCACCCGCATCCACTTCCCTGCAGGGCGCGGTCGAGTCGGGGGCCATCCCCGCCAGCAGCAGGAGTCAGACCGCCTCGCTGGTTCCGGCCCCTTGACTTCGCGGTTGTGGTTTTGAGGCGGAGGTGGGGGGATGCCCCCCCGAACTCCACCCACACTTCCATGAATATGGGGAACCCCAAGTTTCTAAGACAAACTGCTGAAGCCTAGAAGCTGAACTCAGCTCCCAGGGAAGGAGTTATGGGGGGCAGGGTGGTGGGGACTGAGGCCTTCCCAGGAATGGTGGCCAGAAGCTGAGCCCAGGGCTCAGATCGCGGCTAAGGTACCTGTGGCCTGACTGACCTACAGAAGGGCAGGCGGACAGCTGAGCAGTGGGTCAGCGCCAAACGTCGGGGGACACACCAGCACCCCTCCACTCCCTGAGCCCCGGCATCAGGCTCGGGACCTGCGGCTCCTTGCTCACAAGCACCTGCACCCAACAAGCACCCATCGCGTGGCGGGAGCCTCGCTGTGTGCCGGAAGCAACCTACTAGGACAGACGAGGCCCCACACCCCCCACCCCCCAGCATCGCCCCACCCCTACCCCCGGACAGGCTAACCCCAGGCTTGGGGGCATCTCTGCCACCCTCGAGCCCTACCCCGCAGAGGCCCCACTTCAGACTCACACCCAGGCTCCTCCGCACATGAGCCCTGGGGGCATGCAGGGCAGGCACCAGGCCCGGGGGCAGCAAGGAGCTTCACAGGCCTGAGGACCAGCAGGTGCTGCCTCTGGCCTGGTTCCCAGGGGACAGGTGCAGGCTGGGCCTCATCTGCCTCTCGCTGAGCGGCAGGCACTCTGCAGCCAGTGATCGGGCGTGGTGGCTACGCTACAAAGAACACAGCCAATCCCAGGAAGGCGGCTGAGACCCCTCGTACCAACCCTCCAGCCTTCTGTCTGCTTCTGGAAGGCCAGGGGACACAAGGGAGCGTGGGCCCCCCAGGAACAAAGGGTCTGACGAGGGGCCGGGGACCAGCTTTCCCAAGATCAGCTTTCCCGAGACCAGCTCCGGACAGGCCCAGCCGACAGGAAGGGGGTGGGCTCCAGACCTCAAAGGCATCCTGCCCTCCTGTGCCAGGAGTGGGGAGTCCTGGAGGCAGGGCGCCTCCCGGGTGGCAGGGAGCCCGCGGGACAAGCTGACACCGTCAGCCACACTCCTCTGGGCAGGGGGGCCTGTGCTGGACTCCCTCTCGAGATGGCTGTCCTGCCCTCCCCAGGGAGACAGTTCCCAGAGCTCCTGTCACAAGCCCTCCTCTACTGGGGCCTCCTTGATGGACAGGCCTTCTGCTATGGGGGGCCTCCTCTATGGGGGGCCTCCTCTACTGGGATGGGGGTGCCTTCCTCTACTAGCGGGCCCTCCTCTACAGGGACCTCCCTCTATGGGGGCGGTGCTTTCTCTCTGGGAGGCCTCCCTCTATGGGGGACCTCCTCTACTGGGGTGGGGGTGCCTTCCTTTATGGGGGGCCTTCCTCTGTGGGGTTGGCCTTTCTCTACTGGGACCTTCCTCCACAAAGATGACCGCTGATCCCAGACATGAATGACACTCAGCAAAGGAGAACTCAGCTCTGTCAGGAAGGACAGTTTGAGCCCCAGAAACAAGGAGAACCCTTGGTTCAAGTAGATCTCCCAGGCATTCAGCAAAACATCCCACCAGGAGACCATCAGAGCCAGGGGAGGAGATGAGCAGCTGGGGCCCTGGGCAGCTCTGTCGGGGTTCAGACAAGAAGTACCCACACTGGGCAGGTTGGCAGGGGTGGGCGGTGGACCAGGCCTCAGGGGTCCCCCAGACAACAGCTGGCTCTGCCAGGCACCAGCTGCCTCCTCATCCAGACACGACCCCAAAAGACAGACTGTTCCAAGAAGCATCTGAGCAAATTCGACCATGGAGACCACCAAGCCCAGGAGGTCATCTCTCTGAGACCGCTTCCAGAGACAGAAGGTGGAAGTGACGGCACCTGCTTCCCAGGGGCCGTAAAAAGTGAAAGTGAAAGTGAAGTCGCTCAGTCGTGTCTGACTCTTCGCGACCCCATGACCAGGCTCCTCCGTCCATGGGATTTTCTAGGCAAGAGTACTGGAGTGGGTTGCCATTTCCTTCTCCAGGGAATCTTCTCGACCCAGGGATGGAACCCAGGTCTCCCGCATTGTAGACAGCCGCTGTTACTATCTGAGCCAACATAGAAGGTGCAGGTAAGGTCAAGCCCCGCCCCCTGGTCCGGGCCGCTCCAGTAGGCCCCGCCCCTAGTCAGGCCCCGCCCCTGGCCCAGGCCCTGCCCCTAGTCCGGGCACCGCCCCGCACTTACCTGGGGGCTGCCGGTGCCGAAGCCCAGGGTGGGTGTGGTGGGCACCGACATGGAGTGCGGGCCCATGGGGGAACTGATGACCGAGAAGGGCGGGCCCATGCCATTGATGGGCGAGCTAAGGGTGCTGATGGGTGAGTGCAGCTGTCCCGGGGAGCCGAGCGAGGAGCCGATGCTGGGCCCCAGGGAGGGGTGCAGCGAGGGGGCCGCCATGGAGCTGCGCGCTGTGGGGGAGCTGAGGGAGGAGGAGTTCACCTGCGTGGAGAAGTCTGCAAGACAAGAAGCCACAGGAGGCCGGTCAGGAGCCTGCACCAGCGACCTGCTACCCATCCCCCGGCCGCGGTGTCCACGCCAGGCCTGGAATGGCAAGGGACTGCCCTGGGCAGGGGCCCACCGGCCAGGCCCACCCAGAGCTCCCCTCCAGGCACCAGCCCTGCCTGGCCCAACTCTGAGGTTCAGGCTGGGCCCAAGGCAGACGTAGGAAGGGCAGGCTGACAGCCTACCGGAACAGGGAGGCCAGATGGCTGCCCCTCAAACCCGCAGCACACCAGGCCCATCCACCTGGAATGCCAGTGGCCCAGAGTTGCCAGCCTCTCCGCCCATCTACTCAGGGGGTCAAGGTGAAAGTCTGGGGATAATAAAAAACCTGAAGGCTGATGTTTCCACCACACCCACCGTGCAGCAGAAACAGTCCATTTCCTCAGTGTGGATGAGTGAACGAAGTTGGGAGGTAAACGGCAGGTCCCCTTACCCCATTTTACAGATGGGAAACTGAGGCCCTGCGTCCTTCCAACTACCCACGGCACAGTGGGCCCAGCACACCGCACGGGCCTGCTCAGGGACCCAAGCAGTGGTGGCCGAGACACCACACCCCCAGGCCCTCTAACACATGGGGCCCTGGAGAGGTATGGCTTCCTGTGTGCCCTGGGCCTGGTGGCCTGTGGCCTGGGGGAGGGGAGCTTCCCAGTGGGCCTGGTGGAAGGGCCCGGGTGTGCGCCAGGTCTGGAGACAGGCAGCCTACAGAGGCTGCGGTGAGAGGCCCGGACCTCCCACACGCCAGTCTTTCATCCCAGGGTTTTCCAAGTCCCGTCAAGCACTAATTGGGCCTCCCTTCCCCACCCCGAGGGCTCAGCAAGAAGCTTCCACAGGAGGGAGGCTCTCCGGGGTGAAACTGCCGCCCGAGGGCCTAAGCAGACCACGGGAACTCAAAGAGGCCCCAACAAGGCAGCTGGAGCCAGAGCTGCAGGCCACAGCAAACCCTGCTTCTGTCTGGCAGGGTGCCCTGAGCACACCAGGACCCCACCCCGGACCCTGCCCGGGGCCTCAGCCTTCCCATCTGAAAAATGGTCTCTGGGTCTTCCAGCCAAGCCTGCAGTGATCACACAAGCTTCTGACAAGTCGAGCGGGCCAGGGGTGCAATGCAGTGGCCCTCTCCAGGCACTCCCAGGTTGGGGGGACACCCTGCCTGGACCACCCAACAGCCCCAGGAGGATTTCGCATGCCCGAACCTGAGAGCAGCCGTGCCCAGAGCGCCAGGCTCAGAGCAGGAAGAAGCCTTGTCTGGGCATCACCCCCAAGTCCTCCCCCAACATCAGCCACCGGTACCAACAGTCCTGGGGACACGCTGCACGACACTGCCCACCCCCAGGCACAGCCAGGCAGGCCCGACTTTGGCCGGAGCCGAGCTCTCTCCCAGGGCCTTCTGAACTTGTCCATGGAGGTGCTGGGCAGCCCACAGAGTGGGGAGCCCCCCCACCAGGCACACAGGAAGCTCTGCCAACCCTGAGGACCCCCTTCTCTGGGAGCTCTTACCCATTTCCTTCCTGCAGCCCCCAGCTTGCTGGGCACCCCCTCCCTCACTTGCCCTCTGAGGGAGGAGGGGCATGGCAAGGGGGCCTTGAATTCCACACCAAGGAGTAGGGGCCCATCTGCCACTGCACAGCAAGACTGCCTCATCGAAAGCCCTCGCCATTCACAGAAACGAGCATAAAGCGTTTCACTGAAAGTAAGAGCTTATGGAGTCCAGGTCCAGATGGCAGCACCTACTGGCATAGATGGGAACTGCAACCCAGCCCTATGAGCCATTAAGCTTCCTGCATCACCATCAGGGGCTCAGCTGGTAAAGAATCCGCCCGCAATGCGGGAGATCCCGCTTCCATTCCTGGGTCAGGAAGATCCCTGGAGAAGGGAAAGGCTGCCCACTCCAGTATTCCTGGGCTTCCCTTGCAGCTCAGCTGGTAAAGAATCTGCCCACAATGCAGGAGACCTGGGTTCGATTTCCGGGTCAGGAAGATCCCCTGGATAAGGGATAGGCTACCCACTCCAGTATCCTGGCCTGGAGAACAGTCCATGGGGTCACAAAGAGTCGGACACGACGGAGCAACTTCCACACATGACCCACAAGAGGATGCCTACAACCTGTATGCCCAGAGGTCTTCCCCAGGGGTTGGTGAGAGCAGGCAGGCTGCAGGAAGGGAAGCAGACACGAGGTCTGGCTGCACGCCCTTGACCTCAGTGAAGGCCCTGACCTTGTCCACCCACCTGTGACAGACAAGGAAATGCTCAGCAGGCACGCTGCCCCAAACCTGCAGCTGCCCCCAGGCCCACGGTCACTGCTCCTTCCCCACGGCCCGTGGGATGCCCACTTGGCCGGCCCTCGCCGCCCCCTCCCTGCTTGAGGAACCCTGCTTCAGCCCACGCTGCAAGGTGCAGGCTAGCACAGGCCCCTCCCCGTCACTGAGTCCCAGGAAGCACCTTTCTGACCTCCACGGGACGGGGGCGGGGAGCAAGATGGACATTACAACATCCGTTTTGCAGGCATCATCCCCAGAGAGCATAGCGGCTACCGCTGGGGCCACAGATGGGAACATGAGCGTTCCGACCTCTGCATCCAGAAGCCCAAAGGCCTAGCCTCCTGAGGGGAGCCGCCCAACACGCTCCTCTAGAAGCGAGATGGGGGTCTGAAGCCAAGAGGGAGACGTCACCCCGGTGTTCCTGCAGTTTCCCCACCTCCACTTGGCCAGCCTGGGGCACTGGAGAGTTTCAGATTGGAGGAGAAGACAAAGGGGCTTCTTGGAGGTGGCTGCCCGAAAGGGGTGGAGTGCAGGTGTCAGGGCCGGGGGCGCCCCCTCTGCTGGCCATCCACGCCCACAGGCAGGGCCGCAGAGCTCCCCACCCCCGCAGCTGCAGACGCTCACGGGTCTGGGCCGGGCCTGCTGGGCCTGAGCCGCTGGCTTGTTTGTTTGCTGCTCCTTGGCAGGAAGGGGCGGGAGAGGCCGGAGAAAGCTCTGGCCGGAAGGAAGGAGGGAAGTGGCCTGTTTGGCTGCCAGCTGCCAGGCGGCACCCCAAGTATGAGAACCATGAGGAGGGGAGCCAGGCGCTGGAAAACTGGGCGGGAAAGCCTGGCGCGAGGAGGGGGGGTACTGGGAGAGAGACGGGGGCCAGCGGTCCTGGGTACAGCCCACCCTCCAGATGCGAAGGGAGGGCCTGGTTCCCCAGGCCAGCCCCCAGGCTCATGTGAACACCAACCACTCCAGACCAGGGGGCTACAGGCCCCGGGGAAAGGCCACCCCAGCCCATGCCCACCTCAGCGACCCCCAAAGCCCCCAGACTCCCACTGAGGGCCCTTCCTGTTACACAACGCCCACAGTAGACATTTCCCGGAGCCCGGGTGACAATGCCCTGGGTGTATTTTCTGGAGTCTTCTGGAGTCTGGCCAGGGAGGGAACATTAGGAAAGAAAGTGCCTAAACACCCCCTGCCCCACGTGTCCGCAGGCTCTGCTTCTTCCGGGCCAGCATGTGTCCCCACCCTCTGATAAGCAGGGGCTACGATAAGGCGCTCTTCTTGAAGTCATACTTTGGACCTTCAGAGGACTCGCCACCAGCGGTCACTACATGCTTATCTGATCCTGGGCTGCAGGACTCAAGGCTCAGGCCCAGACCCCACCCTGGGAGCTGCTGACAGCCAACCCTCCCCACCCACGAGGACCCAGGGCACTCCGGGGAAGGGGCAAAGCCCAACTCCCGAATCTCCCTGCCCCAAACCTGGGCCGGGCCCAGGACCACCCTCCGCTGACACCCTCCCGGCCCCTGGGGACCAGCAGCAATCCGTGAGACCTGGCCTCGGAAGGAGGCCATGGCCTGGGAGCTCACAGGGACCCCCACGAAGAGCCAGGCAGCCCCGACCCGGACAAAGGGACAGAAGGCCTGCCTGGCAGAGTGAGGGACAGACCTCTTCCTTGGCACAGAAAGCACTTCAGGCCATAAAACTGACGCTAAACGCAAACACCTGGAGGCCAGAAACGGATGCCATGGGGCAGAGACGGAATGCCCCGGAAGGTTCAGCACCCAGAGCACAGCAGTGACTGTAGGGCCCAGGGCAGGGGTGAAAGGTTACACTCGGCAAAGTCAGAGACTGTTCCCACGGTACAGGCCCAGGCCGCTTCCTGAGGTGGTGAGTTCCCCGTGAGAGCTGTATGCAAGCTCGAGCACGGCCAAGCAGAAGACCCTGGGCTCCCTCTGGGGGGCGGGGGGCATTCCCCCAGCCAACAGCCCTCAGCCGCACGGGCTCCCTCCTCCAGAAAGCCCTCCAGGACCCTCCGCCTCCCTCCCCGCCCGGGCCCCCCAGAAGGAAGCTGGGGAACCCCCACCAACTCCCTTCCGGCCTCTGCCAGGGAAGGCGGGGGAGGCAACAGGAAATGCCAGCCCAAGGCAAGCCTCACAGGCTCGAGGCCAGGGGACCCCCGACCCTTGGAAAGCAGAGCTGGGAGGCTCCACTGCTCTCCTGAACCTGCAGGGCTCAGCAGGGCGGGGTCCGAGCAGGCCCCAAGCTGGGGTTCAGGGTCCAGGCTGCACATCCTGGGGGCCGGGAGGGCACCAGGCCCGGCCAAGCAGGAAGCCCAGCAGATGCGAGGGAGTGTGGGGAGGGGCCCCGGGCAGGAGCTGGGCAGGGGGCAGGAACAGACGGGCACGGGGGGGGTGGGGGGGGCAGCGAGAAGAGCCCCAGGGAATCAGCCCCCAACCCGACCAGGACCAAGCCAGGCTCTGAGCACGGGCATCCGCTCCCCCACCCCTGCCAGAAGACCACCCTCCCCCGGCCCCCCGGAACCGAAACCCCACGGCGGGGAGCTGGCAGGCCCTTCGGAGCTTCCTGGGACACCCACCCCCAGCCCCCGCCTTCCGGAAGGACTGCTTCCCCTGGCACCCGCAGGAGGCAGAAGTGGCAGCCGCGGGGCCTGCGACGGGACCACGGCGCGCCGGGGTTTGGGGGAGGCGGAGCGTGGGGGCCGGGGGGGCAGGAAGGTCCACAGGCCCCACGGGAAGGGGGACCCTCAGGAACGGGGGCAGCACCCTTCTGTAAGTGGGCACGCCTGCTGTGCAGACAGGCCCTGCAGAGAGGGGTCCCAGCCGAGCCGGGGGCCTGCAGAGGGTGGGCCGGGAGCACAGCCGGCCCACGGCCTCTGCCCGGGGGCTCAGGCGGCCTGGACTGCGGCTCCTCTGGGGTACCATGGCCCTTTCCCCAACAATGCCCCGAACCTCTGCCCCAGCGTGGGGGATACGGGTCAGCTCGGCCTCCACCTCAGGGCCTCAGAGGAGGGTCGAGCCCAGCGGGCAGGCAGCCTCAGGGGCCCTAGCAAGGGGCCTCCCCACCGGCCAGAAGGGTCCCAGGCCCAGGAGGCCATCGACGTCAGGGCCCACACCAGAGTCCAGGGCAGCCCCGACCCTCCAGACCCCGGAGGAGACAGGAGCGGGGGACACAGTGACCCAAGACAGGCGCCTCCGTCACCCCTAGCGCACCGCCCAGACACCCCCGACACCCAGCAGGGCTCCACCCGAGCAAGCCGTGTGGGAGGCAGGCGGACGCCAACTGCCCTGCCCAGCCTCTGTGACACCTGGGGGAGGGCAAGGAGAGGGCAGGCCGACGACGCCGCTGAGTGAGGAGCAGACAGCGCGGCCCCACCGGCGTCAAGGCTACACCAGGGCCCAGAGGGACCAGGGGCTGCGGACTCGGTGGACGGAAGCTCTGCCGGCACCACCACCCGAGGGGCCACTTGCCCCGCCCCCCGAGGCGGCGGACGGTGACCCTGGGTGGCTTCTGCCGCGAGTGACAAAGGCTCGATGCTCCGGGCTCTGATGGCTGTCCTGAGCCGGCTAGGGCTGGCAAGGGGTTGGGGAGGGAAGGGAAGAGGTGGGGCCGCCCTCGCTGGCACACTGGCACACTCTGGGGACACCGCGGTTGGGCCCTGTGGTGGCAGGTGTGGCTGGAGCCCGGCTGCCATGCTGGAAGTGGGGAGCGCAAGCGGGAGGCGGGGGTGGGGCAGACGGGGCTCCCAGGGCCAGCCGGCCGGCGCCTGGACCTCCAGGTCCACGAGAGAGCTCAGGCGCAATGGTGCCAAGGCCCTGGGTGGGGCGCTCAGGCCGGGGTCTTGGCAGGAGGCTGCCCCCCAGGCCCAAGCCCAGAAGCTCACGGTCCCAGGGGTCTGGGGTCCAGCCTGCATGCCAGGCCAAGCAAGAGTGCCCACCCAGCGTGTCTGCGCCAGCTTCCTCCCAGTTCCTGCAGCAGACCCTCCACAACCCACTGGGCTGGAGGCACCCAGACAGGCGCCCACGGAGGGCACTCCCTGGGGGCACCCTAGAGGCTGAGGGGCATGCTGAAGCTGGAGGGGGCACTGCTCCGGCCGAGTCCTGGAGCCCCCGTTCACCCCAACTCTCCACGACTCGGGGAGCCAGGCTCGCCAGTGCAGGGAACACACCTGGCCAGACCCCCAGGATGCTGGGGCCAGACCACGGCGGAGCCCTGCAGCTCTGGCCCCGTCCCCTGGCTGCAAGACGGCCCCTCCACCGGGACACCCGAAGTGCACCTGGTGCAAAGACCACCACACAAGCCGCTCAGAGCCTCCAGATAACGGGGTCTGCTGCACAGATACCACCACCTGCCCCTCCTGCACACTGCAGGCGCCCTGAAGGCTGGCTCCCAAAATGCCAGCTCGCCACCCTCCGGTTCCCCGCCCCCATGACTCCAGGGCATCCTGGACCTCAGGGCTCGGCCCGTTTTTCAGCCAGGTGACCCCAGACAGACCAATCCCTAGGTCAGCCCAGCAGGCAGGCCTGTCCCCAGAGGCCTGGGGGAAGCTGGGGGTTGGGGACGTTTAGGGTCAGGACTGGCAATGACTGGACGGCGGCCACGGCATTCAGAGACCCACCCCAGGGCCAGGCTCCCACCTGGGTACTGTTTCTCCATCCGCCCAGCAAGGTGCCCACCCCACGGCGCAGGCCACAGAGCCACCGGCTGGGGCCCACCCCGGAGATGGCCGGGGACGATGAGGATTCAGGCGACCTCAGTGACAGAGCCCCCCGCCCACCCCGGGGTCATTCCCCTGCTCAGCGGCCAGACAGGAGCTGCCCTGGGGGGAGGTCAGGGAGGGGCCAAACCTGAACCCCCAGGCCTGCCAGAATTCCCGGGAAGAGGCAGGGGGTGGGGGGCGGGGGGCCACAGGGAGGGGGCCACAGGGCAGCTGAGGCTGTGCTCAGCCCCTCGGTCAGTCCGACTCTTGGCGACCCCTAGGACTAGCCTGCCAGGCTCCTCTGTCCATGGGGATTCCCGGGCCACAGTCCTGGAGTGGGCTGCCGTCTCCTTCTCCAGGGGACCTTCCTGACTCAGGAAGCAAACCTGCGTCTCCTGCACTGGCAGGTGGATTCTGTCCAAAGAGCACCATTGAGCCTGCATGCAACGCCATCACCGCCACGGCCTCTGCAAAGCGGAGATCCCCAAACGCAGGGCCTGCTGGCGGCCGGTGGCCTGTGCACCCCCCGTCTGAAATCAGAGCAACCTCGAGGTAAAGCTCGAGTCTGGGAAACAGCCCCGGTGGCCGCCCTGCCCTCTGGGAACCTGGGGACTCGAGCAGCCCTTCGTCCCACCTGCAGGTGAAGAAGGGGCTGGGAGGGCGGGGTGCTCCCCGCCCCCAGCGCCAGAGCCGCTCTCCACCAGATGCCCAGCACTCCTCACTCTCACGCAGAGACCCCGGGCCAGCCCAGGAGGCCGGCCCTGAGTTCCAGGCCGGACCTGCTGCCGGCGGGGACGTCCACCGTGGGGACGACGAGCGCGGGCATCCGGGAGCACGCTCACCTCTCCAGGGCCCGGCAGGGGCTCCCGGGCACCGCGGCCTCCCGTCCAGGCAGTGCCCCGGAACCTTCCCCAGCAACTCCGGGGAGCTGGCCCAGGCGGCAGAGGAGGGGACACGGGGCGTGGGGGAATTCCTGACGAAACCCCGCCTGCCCCACGGCCGTCTAGAGGGCAAGGGGGCCCCCCGAGCCCGCGGGCTGGCTGAGGCGGTTTCTCTTCAACAGGAAAAGAAGTGATGCTTGTTTCATTCTGAGCCACGCCGCTCCGCGGGCTCAGGGGCCGCCGCCCAGCTCTGTCGTGGAACACAGGTGCCTCCACCCCCGGCCTGTCTGAAGCTCTGCATTTCCCGCAGCCCTGCGGCGTCGGGGACACCCAGCAGATACTCAGGCCTCCTGTGCTGGAGACGGGGGCAGCTGTCCCGGGGGCCCTCCCGCCCCAGGATGCCAGGCGGCCAGGGAGCAGGGCAGCTCCTTGGGGCCTGACGTGGGCTGGCCTCTCCTGGGACGTCCCCAGCCCTCCCACCACCCTCAAGCATCGCCATTTCTCGGATGTGGGCATGGATGCTCGGCATCTCCAGAGCCATGTGAGGGGTGCAGCAGGGCCAAGCCTGAGACCTGGGGGTGCAGAGAGCCAGCCCGGCACCCAAGGGGCTCCTGGGGGGCTTCTGGAGACCCCGCTGCCACAGTGTGCTGCGAGCCTGGCCCCTCGGTGTCCTCCCGGGGCAGAGGCTCACCCCCACCCCCCACACTGACTCAGCCGGAGTCACCAGGCCGGTGCCCGTCATGAGCGGAGGCGCGGGCGGCAGGGCCTCTGCAGACGGAGGCAGGGCTGCTCCCGTGAGACAGACCGAGAACTGGAGCGGGGCTTCCCCGTCTCCGCTGCAGCGGGAGCTCCTCCCGCCTGGGCCAGCACGGTGGCCCCCACACAGTCCAGCTTATCACCCCCACTCACCTCTGCTAAAAGCCTGGGGGGGAGGCCCGCACAGACTGCACCTCGGCACCCCTTCAGGCTACATCCCACTGAGCCGGCCCACCTGGGGGCTCACGAGCTGGCAGGACTGTCCCCAAGCTGAGATCTGACCCCCACCTCGGCCACCCCTTGGGGACCTGCTGCGTGCCAGGCTGTTTCTCCAGTCCCCGCCCCAGGCCCCCAGCAAGTGCAGGGACAGGACGGGGTCCCCACTCTGCACCGGGGGGCCAAGAACCTCACCCCGTCCTCACAGAGCATCGAAGCGCAGTCCCAGGTCCCTGACCTGAGGCCTCGTTCCTGACACACCTCGCAGGCCAGCGGCCAGGAGGCTGAGACCCTCTGTGACCCCCAGCGGGCACTTTTCAGGGGCCGCCACGGCAGCAGAGGGGAGAAGCCAGCGGACCCCCCCCCCATAGTGAGGGTACGCAAGAGACACAGGGACAGGCCACATCCGCGCCCCACGAGCCCAGAGAGCCCGCACAGGGACGCAGCGACTTCCCGCGGCAGCGTCCAGCCTGGCCACCCAGCCCACGGGCCTCCAGGCAGGGGCGGACGGGCCGTCTGGCAGCTGGACAGCCTCCCCGGGCCTGGATGACCGTGACCTCCGTGAGGGCCCCATCAGCCCCTCTGTACAGACGGAGCCTCAAGAGGCCACGCTCGGATCTGGCCGCAGCCAGGCCACAGCGGCTGGCTCAGCATGCCCTCCCAGCCCTGTAGCAGCCCCTGCACTGGCCGCTTGGCAGTAGGACCCCCGCGCCCTCGGCCACCACCAGAGCCTCCCATGACCCCCATCACGGCCCTCAATCCCAAAGCCCACCCTCTCCTCGCCTCCCCAGCACCCCCTGCCTCAGTGCCCCTTCCTGACCTTCTCGGCCTCGGCAACAACCACAAACAGCCTCCAGGAGGGGCCAAGACCAGGGCCGACTGTGCGGGAGGGGGACCTGGGGACTGTATGCTTCCACCGCTGGCACCTGCCCTCGGGATATGGGCAGATAGCCTCCGCGAGCTGCGAGCCCCAGGCAGCTCTGGACGGGAGGTGGGGCCTGGGGCTGCCGATCACCGTCCAGCCAGATGGCTGACACGCACCCCCAGGGCAGCACCATGCCGAGGGGCTGCAGTGACCAGACCCTGGCCCAGGGCAGCTGGACTCCAGGAAGCCCAGATTCAGGGGCGGGGCCACACCAAGGCCGGGGGACGCAAGCCAGGCAGGCAGAGGTGTCCAGCTCTCATGGCTGCCCCCCCCGGCACGTGACACAGAGTAGCAGGGACCCAGAACCACGCCCCTCGAGGCTCCAAACCCACCCCGATTCCCCAAACCCACACGCCGTCCACAGAGCCGTGCGGGCAGCAGGGCACAGCCCCTCCCGGGGGGCCGCGGCCCGCTGGACCTCCGTGGACCCTTGCCACCTGGCCTCGCGGGCGGTCAGCTGCCGCCTGCGCCTTCAGAAAGACAGCAAAGGACAACCTCTCCATCAGAGGCCTTGAGCACAGCGCCCGCACCCGCCCAGAGCTGAGCAGGCGGCAGACACAGGTGCAGGAAGACCCCGGAGAAGAGCGGGAAGGCCTGGCGCGCTCGGGATGGCAGCCACCAACTGCAGACGCTCAGACACGGCACACGTTTGACTCAGGGAGCCGTCCTTGCTCGGGGCCTAGTGACTCGATGCTACCCACAATGCTAACACGCCGCTTTGGAGGACTTCCCAGACAATGAGCGACTGGAAAAAGCCCGAGGCGGTACCATGAGAAGCCAGGCAGGAGACAATGGGCAAAAAAATCGACCAAACACCTAGCAGCCAAGTGCACGTTCTACGTGAACAGATCCCCAAACCCTGCAGGCGTCTCCTACGTGTGGCCCGGACAAGGGTCCCCTCCCCCAAGGAGACGAGCAGCGTGCCTGCAGGACACTCAGAATGTCCGGCCCAGCCACGATGGCACCTTGTCACACGAGGGCTGCAACAACCAAAGTGCCCGCCACACACACACACACATACACACACACACACACTCACTGCTTCTATCTAAGAACTCCGGACTAAGGGTCAACACATTCCACACCCTCTATGAGCACAGGGCCGCCAAGGCCAGCCCAGGACATTTTCCGTGTGAAGCTTGCTTCACGTGACTTTGAATGGTTTGTCGTGTCAAGAGACAAACTGACCTAGAAAATTCTCTTCCTTACACCCACTTTACAGACGAGAAAACCAACAGCAGAGCTGAAGAGGCCTGTCCAGGCTGGCATGTTGGGCTGCCCAGTGCTTGCCCTCGAGGGACAGCTGCTGGAGGGGTGTGGACACAGACCCCCACCAACGCCTCTGGATCAGGAAGGCAGAGCCCCCCGCTGCGCAGGGCTCTCCGCTGCAGGACGCAGCCTTCGAGAAACCTCGGGCTCGGAGACTTGGACCTGGAGCCAGCCTTCACGGTCGCTCGGCGAGGGTGGGGGACACCAGCGCCAGGACGTGTGCGTGGCGCCAGCACGCCTGGGTGCCTGCTCCTGGGATCCTGACTGCTGAACTCAGGTGAGGCTTGTGAAGGGCAGCGGAGGGCAGGCAGCCCGGCGCCCTGCTCTCCAGCAGGCTCTCATTTCAGGTCCCGGAGGCGACATGGAGCAGCCTCGCCTGGCGCCCACCACCATGCACACGGCGGGAGAAAAGCCGGGCCAGGCCGGCGAGGCACCCTAGACGTGGGGGCAGGACCCTGACCAATCACAACAGCAGGGACTCAGGAGGCCTGGACGGGCAAAGTGCTCCCAGCTCCTGTGCGTGCCGCCAAGTCTCTTCCCTGAACCGCTGTGTGGCTCTGGGACCGTCACGTCATGTCTCGGGACCTCGGCATCCCCTCAAAACTGGGCACAGTGGAGGATGTCCTTACAGGAGCATTGGCAAACCGTGGTGAGTGACCCTCGTGAGCCCTGGCACAGGGCGAACGTGACGGGACAGAGCGCCTTCCAACCAAAACAAAGGCCGGTGGCCACGAGGCGGGCCAGGCGGGAACAGGTGCTGGCACCCCCCGTACGATGCAGGGGCTGGGACCTCCTGGGATTCCAGCCTCCTCCAGGCCTCCCTGCCCGCCCCACGGGAGCTGAAACCCAGGGCTGAGCCAGGGCCGGGGCCAGCTGTCCATCCCGGGCCGGCCCTGGGCAGCCCCAACCCCATGGAACTTCCTCAGCGGGTCCAGGGCCTCCTGCAGCTAGACAAGCTCCGCCCGCCAGAGCCTCAGTTTCCTCGTGTGAAGAAGGGCCAAGCCAGACCTCAAGAGGCCCTCCTCCAGGGAGCCTCGGGGCAAGGAGAAGGAAGAGGCAGTCTTCCTCCCCTCCCACCCAACATCTGCTGTGCAGACACCACGGGAAGACTCAGGACCCCAAAGAGACGACCTGAGCACGCCGGGCTCCGGGCATGCGCTGGATGACCGCAACGGGGCCCAGGAAGGTCACAGGCTGCGGGGACACGCCTGGCCCCCACCCAGCTGTCCTCACCTGCCCCTGCCTGGCCCAGATACCCGCCAGGAACGCCACACTTCTCAGGGGAGACCCTGCCCCCTCCCAGGCCCCCAGCACCCCCTCTCCCACCCCAGCCTGGCCCTACCTGCCAGCCACCTGCGGTCCCCTGCCCGCCAGGCCAGGCCACCTCCCGAAAGAGAGGCCAGCAGCTGCAGCCTCATAGCCAGGGCGGGCGAGAGGTCCCACCACGGGGGCGGCCGCACCGGTCCCCGGCCGACCGGCCCGGAGTCCCGCGGCCCCTGGCGCTGCAGCTTGGCGGGCGAGTCGGCCGCGGAAGCCTGGGAAGGGGCCCAGGAGGCCAGCGTCTCCGCCAGGCAGCTGGGAACTCGCCAGAGTGGCCAAGTTCCCCTTTCCCAGGACCGCCCGGCCCCCCACCCTCGCCCAGACACCTGTGACCACAGGCCTCTCCCATTGGCCGAAGCACAGGCTGCTCAGAGGAGGACGGGGACCCCAGCCTCGTTTCCTCAATCTGAGCTCGGCCTCAGCCTGCAGACAGCGCCGTGCATGGGACCCGGGCCCAGCCGGGGGCCAGCAGAGGCTGAGGACAAAGCCGGGACCACAGTTGAAACCCACTCATGGCCGCCAGCTGCCGGGGTGCGGGCCGGCCAAGTGGGCTGCCTGAGTCCAGCACCCTAGCTGCAGGCTGGCATGAGGACGCTCAACCCCCCGGGTGCACTGACCCAGCCGGGGTGCTGGAGCAAGCCGACGCAGCCTTCTTGGGGGCCACAGACCCCTGGCCACTGACCCTCAGGTCTCCACCTGGCCCCGCTGCTCGCCGGCAGCGAAGGTCGTGCAGGATGGGCCAGCGGGCCTGGCGAGGGCGGCGGGTGGACAGCAGGGCTCTGACTGCCGGGACGGGGTGGGTGCCAGAGGCACCCCCAGCCAGAAAAGCAGGGCCCTGGCAGGAGCAGCTGGGCCCCAGGTGGGGGCTCTGCCCCCAAGAGGGAGGCGAGCAGGAAGTTGGGAAGGAAGGAAGCCGTAGTGGCTCCCAGCCACCCTCCAGCCACACAACGGGGTCATTCTTCCGGGGCACAGAATGCCTTTTGTAGGCCAGCGGCCAGCGGCCCGGCCCCAGGGCCGGCAGTTGCAGGGGGGCGGGGGGCGCGGGGGCTGCGTCACAGGGCCCCCTGCTGCTCCCGCACAGGCGAGTACAGGGTCCTCAGTCCCGGCCCCCCACCCCCAGAGGCCTGAGGTCCAGCCAGCTGCACACATCCAGGCACACAGGCCAGCTGCCCTGGCGGCTCTGGCCGCACACGCCGTGTGCACGCTGCCTGCTCCACAGCGGCTGGCGGGCACACTGGCAGCCCTGCCTACCCCTGGGCACATGGAAACCCTGCTGCCCACGTGGGGCCCAGGCAGCCTCCCTCCTTTCCCAGGACTCCTCCGGAAGGGCGGGGGTACCCCTGCCCAGGCTGCCTCGGCGGACAGACCCAGCAGCAGCCCCCTGCCCGCATCTCCCGCGCACCCCACACCCTCGGGCACGCATCGGCCCCAACTGTAGTCTCCACCTGAAACCCAACCTACTGTGGGACCGGATGGGAGGTGAGGGGGTCCATCCCCATCCCACCCCACCCTGCCCGAAAAGGTCCACACTCACAGAAACCCACCCGGGTCAGGGCTCAGCGAGGAGGAGACTCCCGGGGTTCACACGGCTGAGTGGCGACTCCAGGACGCCCGGCTCTGGAGTGGGAGGTGGGGCATCCCTTCCCACCAAGCCCGGCTCGGGTGTCTGCCGAGCACACGTGGTGTGGTTTTCACGATAAGGACACAAACAGCCTCTGCGGAGGCCTGGTTTTAGCAGGATCCTGGCCGGACGGGCCCAAGGCTGCGGCCGCCCCTCCTCCGCCTGGGCCGGGATTCCCCGCTTCGCTCCTCCTCGCGTCTCCCTGCTCCTCCGGTTCTGAGCCCAGGAGCGCGCCAGGCTAAACTCGCCAGGTGGACGGGGGTGTGGCGGGGGCCTGCCTGCCCACGGCGAGGATCCCAGCCCGGCCCAGTCTAGGGGCAGGCCAGGCCAACTCAGCTGCGGCTGGTGGCCAACCGTGACGCCCGGCTCCTCCCCAGCTGCCTGAGGGCCCGGCCGGGCAGCCAGGGTCCGGGACACCCAGGACACAGCCAGGAGGCGCCCGTGACGTCCACAGGGCCCTCGCCCCACTGACTCAGTTCGTTTGCAGCCAGCAAGCCCTGTCACATGAACGCTACCTCCAGCCACCACCCCCAGGCCCGCTCGTGCTCAGCCCCACAGGTGGCAGGCGGGGCCGCCTCTCAGAGTCACCGCAGACTCATTCCCAGCAGCTACAGTGCCGGGCCCAGGGCGCCGCCTGGCCGGCAGCTGGCCCCCACCCGCCACGCCTCCTCAGCCTCAGACCCCAGCATCAGCCCGCTCGTGGACAGTCCCTGCTCCTGGCCTGCCCCAACCCGGTCCATGTCCCCTCTGCACCCTCAGAGCAAGTGGAGCTGGCCAGGCGCTGGGCCTGCCCCACCGGGTGGTGGCCTCGGTGGCAACGCACTCTGCACATGTGACCCACCTATGCAGACGCCCTGGGGAGCTCTCGCAGGACTGGGTGTTCAGAGGGCTCAACTCTGGCCACCTCACCTCCGTGCGCACACACGAGCCACATCTGTGGGTCCCCTCGGCCTGCAAGTCTGAGCGGGCCCTGGGAGTCCCACCAACCAGGCCCTGCCTCTGGGCAGGCCCGGCCAAAGGCACCCAGAGTGTGCCGGGGCTGAGCCAACCCCGAGCTGCAGTGCCTCTGGGTGGGCAGAAAAGGAGGGGCCCCAGGGAGCCAACCCACAGAGGCTGAACCAGCCAGGAGCAGCCCACGGCGCGCACGTCTCTTCCCCAGCCACGCTCATCAACATCACATCTGTGGCCTAGGCCGGCCACAGTGGGAGAGTCTGCCCCCCGGAGAGCAGAGCAAGCCACAGACCACAGGCCCCCAGCCCCGAGCCCCAGGCTGCCCCCTGCTCAGCCTCGGCGTCCCCCCAGGTGTAGCTGGAGGGGGTCAGCAGGGGCCTGAAAGGTCCCTCCCCTCGCCCCCAGCACCCATCGCCCCCAGAGACCTACTGTTCCTTCCAAGCACTGGGGCCCCGTCCTGACCTCGTTTCTGGGCCGCCCGGCTGGTCCAGCAACAGTGAGGACTTTGGTGCGGGGCTCTCCCCAGGGGCAGCCTCTCTCTCCCACCGGCTGTCCTAGACCTGCCTCGGTGCCCACCTCCCAGCCTCCAGGAGGCCCCCTGGCCCCACTGCAGACCCCTGCCTCTCCCAGGCCTCTCACCCTGGCAGTCAAGGTGCCGGCAGCCAGAGGACGGGCCCTGCCCGGGGCCCCCCGAGCCCAGGCGAAAACACACACACACACACCACCCAACCCTCAGCTTCCTTCCTCCCTGCACGGCCAGTGCGGAGAACAGCAGGCAAGGGCCGGGGTGGGCGGAGGCGGCCGCACCAGCGCCACGCGGAGCCCCCAGCTGCCCCAGGCTCGGCCCACGGCCCCTCCTTCTCGTTCACATCCTGGCGGCGGCAGGGCACACAGGGGTGCAGCGCAGAGACCAAGGCCCCCCGGGGGCGGCGGCGGGCACACTGAGGCTGGGTCTCTCCACCTGCAGCGCCCCCCACCACCCAGGAGCACTTGGCTGCTCCTGTTCCCACTCCCAGGAAGCACAGCAGGACACCACGGAAGTCAGGGGCTTGGTGCGCAGGGAAGCCACCCCACAGCCCAGACCAGGGCCCCCAGCCCTCTGCTGACCGTTATCTTGGAACAGATTCACCAGAGGTCTCCACCCGCCACTGCCAGCAAGCCCAGCCCCACCTCCCTCCCGCAGACCCAGCCTGCCCCACACAGGCCTCAGTGCCCAGAACCCCAGCCCCCTGCAGTTGGTGTGGCCCTCCGCCCCTCTCAGTCCCAGGCCTGGCCCTCGGAGCAGAAGCAACCATTCATTCCCCTTGCATCTTCCTGCCAGGGACACTCGCTCCTGGAAGCCCTCCTCACACCCGTGTAGCGAGCTCAGGACAGGGCCCAGCCCTGTGGATGCCAGCTCAGGTCTAAGCCCCCGCCCCGGAGGACAGGCAGGGTCCCGCCCCAGGCTCAGGACCCCGCCACTTCTGCCCTGCTCCAGCCCCGCGCCCCACCGCCCCTAAGACTTGGGAGACCAGCCCAGCCCAGCCCGCCAGCCGCCCCTCACAGCGCCCCACATCGGCGCTGGAAGGCGGGGCCCCTCCAGGCCCAGACCCGGCTCCATCTGCAGCCTCACAGCCAGCACCCCACCCCACCGTGGAGCCCCGACTCTCACCCCCCCGGGGCGCTGCTGGCTCTGCCGCCAAGCAGACACGAGGGGAGCTGACCCTCAGGAGGGCGGGAACCCCTGGGGCTCTAAGTGCCCCCGGCCCCAAGTGCCCCCGGCCCCGACTGAAGCACTGCAGGGCCCCTCCTCTGGCCTCTGACCCCCAAGACCCAGGAGCCAGAGGGGCTGCAGGCGCTCAGCGGGACTCAGCCACCCCCACCAGACAGGACGGGACATCCCTGGCACAGAGGACCGGGGCCCGGGCTGGAGGTGCTCTGGACACGGAAGCCCTGGACCCCGGGCCTGGACGCCGTGTCCGTCTGCCTCCCCACCTACCCTCCCCCAGCAGGTTCTCAGCCCACACGGAAGGTGGGCACGGGGCGGGGTGGGGGCACAGGGTACCTGTGAGGCACGGCCTGGTCCACAGGCAGGAGAGCACTGCCCCCAGGCGCTCAGAGACCCCGTGCCCAGGCCTGGGCCTGTCCCGGCTTCTCCGGGAGGCCACACGCAACCCCCAGCTCCCCACTGCCCCAGGGCCGCGGCCGGTTCCCAGGCCCGGCCGGCAGCGTGCCCCGTCACGCCAGCCCGCAGCCCGGCCCCCACCACCCCCGTGCTCAGGATCAGGGTGACTCACGGGGCTGGCACGCCGCCTCCGGCCCCCACCGCGGGCGGCCGCCCTGAACACACACACACCTGTCCGGACTTGATGCCGCAGGCCGGCGGAGGGGCCTGGGAACTGTGGGCGGGGCCGGCCGGGCTCTGGGCCATGAGGGGCCCCCGGGAGGGGCCCAGGAAGGCTGCACTCAGGCCGGCGGCCAGGAGCTGCAGCCCGACCCCAGAGACCCCACAGGCCCAGGATCCGCAGCCCGACCCCAGAGACCCCACAGGCCCAGGAACTGCAGCCCGACCCCAGAGACCCCACAGGCCCAAGGGAGCGGTTCGGGGAAGGGCCTGGGAGCTGCACTCCTGCCCACCCCACGTCAGCGGCCCAGACGCCAGCATGCCAACCGACCGGCCGGGGAGAGCGCCAAGCCCTGCAAATCTAGGCCCAGACCACCGCCCTCCCTCCGTGAGGCCAAGCATCGCCCTGGAGGCCGGGCAGGCCAGCGGGCCCCGACCAGCACGGATCTCGGGTGCTGGCAGGTGGCACCTGGGGAGCCCACCACAAGGACGAGCCCAGTCCAGCCACTCAGGCGTGTCCGGCTCTCCGGACTGCAGCCCCCAGGCCTCCCTGTCCATCACCCGCTCCCAGAGCCTGCCCACACTTGTCCATCGAGTCGGTGATGCCGTCCAGCCATCTCATCCTCTGTCGTCCCCTTCTCCTCCTGCGTTCACTCTTTCCCAGCATCAGGGTCTTTTCCAAGGAATCAGCTCTTCACATCAGGTGGCCAAAGTATTAGAGTTTCAGCTTGAGCACCGACCAGTCTTTCCAATGAATATTCAAGACTGATCTCCTTTAGGATGGACTGGTTGGATCTCCTTGCAGTCCAAGGGACTCTCAAGAGTCTTCTCTAACACCAGTTCGAAAGCATCAGTTCTTCAGCGCTCAGCCTTCTTTGTGGTCCGACTCT
Source organism: Budorcas taxicolor (assembly GCF_023091745.1). Taxonomy (NCBI): domain Eukaryota; kingdom Metazoa; phylum Chordata; class Mammalia; order Artiodactyla; family Bovidae; genus Budorcas; species Budorcas taxicolor. Next base: position 164,190,222 of record NC_068920.1, on the reverse strand, counting down.
CACATCCATGGGCCTTACTTCTGTTCAGGCCAGGCCTGAGGTCTCAGACACCTATCAGGGCTGTCCTGTACCTCCCAGAAACCAGAGGGGCCAAGAAGGGGTCCTGACAGCAGGAAGCCAAGCCCCTGCCAGCTGTCAGGGGAGCACGGCAAAGGCCTCCAAGGGGGCGGCCACACAGCAGCTGCAGGGGCCAGAGCAGGCCTCTGGCGCAAAAGGGCAGTGTCCACCCACGTCCATCCACCACCCCAGCAGGGGCCCCTCAGGCTTCCCTGCTGCACCCCCACGGCCCCCCAGGAGCCCACCAGGCCAGGCGCCCACCTCGAGGTAGCCTCTGCCCCTCTGGCCCCCAGGCAAGGGTCAGCACTCCTGCACAAGAGGCAGGAAGCCCCAAGGCCCAGGGCCCGGCCAGTGCAGGTGAGTGGGGTGGGTTCTGCAGGAGAGACTAAGACAGAGGGCCCATGGGACAGTGCGAAGGGGGCCCTGCTGTGCGGGGTGGGCGGGAGGCCTGGGACCCCGTCCTAGGGCTCTGGCGGCGGGACAGTGGACTGCACTGCCTGCGTTCGCTGACCAACTGCTGGACAGGCGATGTCATCACAGGCCCCACCAGAGGGAAGGCGCGAGGCGGGGCTGCCCCGACCCACAGCACAGGCAGACCCCGCTGCCGGGCACAGGATGGCGCTGGGCAACCTGACTCGAGGGAACAAAGCACAGTCACCAGCAGGGGAGGCCTGGCTCTCACCCTGCACTCGCCCCAGGAGGCGCCAGGGCGGTGTGGCTGGGCCCGCACGGATGCCTGCGGGCTGATGCACGGTTAGGCTGCGGTCCCGCTGGGGTCCAGAGCCCTGGCTGTGCCGGAACCTGCCTCCCTCAGCAAAGCCGGTTCCAGGCCTCCCCCCGAGCAGAGCGGGATGTGCACGAGGGGTTAAGAGTGCCCCACCTCCGGGTGCAGCCCAGCTCCCACGGGCCCGTGGACCACGGCTGAGCCCGCGGGGAAGACAGGGAGAGCCACACCACCCCGCCTGCCCCGGTCGGCAGGGCACGGGCTGCCCTCCCCGGAAAGCTCCCTGCATGTCCCCCCGGGGCACAGTCCCCACCCGGCCACGGCGCCCCCAGGCCACGGTCCCCCCAGGCCTTGATTCTCCCCCTCAGGCCACGGTCCCCCCCAAGGCAAGGTCCTCCCCCAGGGCCACAGTCCCCCCCAGGCCACAGTCCCCCCCAGGGCCACAGGACTCATGACCACATGCCCCCAGGCCATGATTCTCCCCCCAGGCCACGGTCCCCCCAGGCCAAGGTGCCCCCAGGTCACGGTCCCCTCAGGCCACAGTCCCCCCAGGACTTGATTCTCCCCCCCAGGCCAAGGTGCCCCCAGGTCACGGTCCCCCCAGGCCACAGTCCCCCCAGGACTTGATTCTCCCCCCCAGGCCACGGTCCCCCCCAAGCCAAGGTCCCCCCAAGGCCACAGTCCCCCGAAGGCCAGAGTCCCCCCAGGCCACGGTCCCCCCCCAGGCCACGGTCCCCCCAGGCCACAGTTGCCCCAGGCCTTGATTCTCCCCCCCAGGCCACGGTGCCCCCCAAGCCAAGGTCCCCCCAGGCCACAGTCCCCCCAGGCCTTGATTCTCCCCTCCAGGCCACGGTCACCCCCAGGCCAAGGTCCCCCCCAGGGCCACAGGACCCCCGACCACAGTCCCCACCAGGCCTTGATTCTCCCCCCCAGGCCACAGTCCCTGCCCAAGCCAAGGTCCCCCCAGGCCACAGTCCCCCCAGGCCTTGATTCTCCCCTCCAGGCCATGGTCCCCCCCAGGCCACGGTCCCCCAGGGCCACAGGACCCACGACCACAGTCCCCCCAGGCTAGGATTCTCCCCCCAGGCCACGGTCCCCCCTCAGCCACGGACCCCCAGGCCACGGCCCCGGGGAGTGCCCCCTCTCCCTCACCCACCTTCTGGAGGCAGGAGCGGGCAGCCCCTCAGGAGGCAGGATAGAGACTGCTCGGGGCTAGAACTGTCCCCCCAACACTCAGCCAAGCTCCGGGTGGCCTGGCTCCCCGCCTCTGACCCCTGCGACCCCAGCCCCTCCCCATGCAGAAGGCGCCCCTGAAGCAGCCCGGGGGGCCCCTTACCCCGCCACCCCCCCAAACTCAGGGCCTTGCTCGCCCACACTCTCGGCCCCTCCCTGCCTTGCTCAGAAGGCATGGCGGCTGCCAACTTCCTGCCAGCGGCTTCAAACCCACAGTTGGTGTAAAGCCTGCTCAGCACCCAGGGCAGCTGCGAGGGTTGCCGGCAGGAAGGCCGAGGAAAGCGTGCGGGGAGGGCCGCGGGCCTCAGGCCCTGGGTGGCCGGGCCCCTGCAGCCCTGAGACAGCCCAGCCACACGGTGCCTCCCCAACACACCGCCCCCATCCAAGGGGCTGGGACACGGGTGGGTCTGGGAATCGGGGCCCATGACCCTGAAGACACGCACATGTGGAGGGTCAGAGAAGGGAGGGACTCAGATTCCGGGATGAGCGCTTCAAATGTCAGGGGAACAGGGTGCTCCTCACAGCCCCACATCCAGCACGGGTCGGTAAGCTCTCACTCTGGGCCCCTGAACAAGGGCAATGCGTGTCTCACTGAGAGCGCACGGACCCTGGAGCTCCGGGCAAGCTCCAAGTGGGGCTTGCCTGCCCCACGGAGGGGCTAGCCCAGAGACCCAGCTCCTCTCTGGGCCTCCACCGATGGCCCTGCAGGTGGAGGGGCCAGGCTACCCCCATTCTCACCTGCTCACTGGCCGGGCGTCTCCATGACAGGCCGTGACCCCCACTCTGGGGAACACAGGGAGGGCGGCCAGTTAGCCCATCAGGGGCCCAGCGGCTGACCTCCCAGGCCAGCGGAGAGCTGAGTGCCGACCCTGCTTGGGGCCCCAGGGAACGGGGCAGGACTCCCTACTCCAGCAGCTCAGAAGCAGCCAGTCTGGGCTTCTGTCCTCAACCAGGTCAAGTCAGGTTGGGCCCCTGATGCTCACAGGGCTCATCCTAGGCCAGGGGCCGCGGGGCCGCCACAAGGACCCCACGGTTCAGGTTGGGAACAGCAGCAGAGGGCCTTCCTGGGATGGACAGGCGGCGCGAGGCGAGCACACACAGGCCGCCCTGAATTCAGAGACCCACACAGCTGTCCACCCAGCAGCCAGCCTCAGGCGGGTGGGAGCATGCCGCACCCGCCCCCACCAGGACCCCTGGGTGCTCAATGCCCAAACCCCTCACTGGTCTCAAGCACAGGGAGCCCGGGACCCCTCACAAGCTGTCTGGCCCCCATGGCCCACCCACACACGCCAACCAGGCAGGGGCACAACCGGTGTTTCCTGAGCGCCCCGTGCCCGGGACGTGCGGCTCATCCCACGCGTTCAGAAACCCTACAGGCGTTGCTGTCTTCTTGCAGAAGGGGAAGGAAGCGAGGCTTGGACACCAAGCTCAACCTTCCCGCGGCCACCCTCTGGTCAGTGCAGGGGCAATGGGGGCCCGAGGCCGCTCAGGCACATGGCACAGGGGTGAGGGAGGCAAGCGGAGCCAGTCAGCAGGGAGACGGTCAAGGGGCGAAGGTGGGATCCTCCATCCCACAGGGGATGGAGATACGGAGACGGCCGTCAGCACATACACATCAAGGCATGTGCACACTTGCCCGGACACACGCCTTGCTGGGGGCCCAGAAGCCCCCGAATGCCCTCCGACCCCCAGCAATGCCCTCAGGGCAGTCAGCACAGCTGGGGCCGGGGGGTGGGGCCGGGTGCCTTGCCTGGTGCCGAACCCTGGGTTCTGGGTCCAGAATCTCCTAGAAACTGCTCTCTCCTCCACCGGTCGTGGGAGGGCCGGCCTCCCCCAAAGGCCTCCTCCTCCTCCTCCTCCTTGTCACCAGAGGCCTGTTGAAAATCTGTATTCCGTTTTTACTTAAAAAATAATAAACGCCGAGATAGGCCGTTATCTGTCTGCAGGGCCAGGGCAAAGGCGGCCAGCGTGCTAACCTTGGGCAAGCCGGACTGTGTGGCCGGCTCCCACTCTCTGCTCGGCTTTGGCAACAGAGCTGCAGGGCAGCCAGGGTTTGTTCTCGGTGGGGCGGGGACGGGGTGGGGGTGCTTTACAGAATCTTAGCAGTTCCCTTCATCAGCCACACGCACAAACTCTCCCACCGAAAGCGCTCTCCAAGCCAAACGCAGGCAGATTCCATTTTCTCACAACCCCACCCGCCCCCGAGCCCTTCAAAGGCTCCCGCACGTGGGCTGGAAGGGGCCCGGGAGGGCAGGGGGCTCCTGCACAGCCCCACACCCACTCGCCGAAAGATGGGACAGCCGACCCGCCTCGCTCAGGCCCAAGCCCTAACGCCAGCCCGTCTGGTGGTCCCCGTGCTGACCCCGAGATGAACCAGGCTTTCCTCTGGGCCGGAGCCTGCCTGAAGGGCCCCCAGCAGCCTAGAGTCAGCTCGCCTCAGCACCCTAACCCTAGGGTTCCAGAAGGGGCCGAGGCCCACCCACGGACCCTTCACACTGGGGCTCGGTTGCTCGTCCGTGTCCGACTCTTTCGTGACCCCGTGGACTGTAGCCTGCCAGGCTCCTCTCTCTGTGGGATTTCCCAGGCAAGAACACTGCAAGGGGTTGCCATTCCCTTCAGGGGATTTTCCCGACCCGGGGACTGAACCCAAGACCCCTGGGGCCCCTGAACTGGTGGGCAGATTCCTCACCGCTGAGCCGCCTGGGGAGCCCGGGGACCCCTCGGCCTCCCTTTAGGAAGCCTGCCACCTCCCAGATCAGGACTGAGCCAGCTGAGCCCCGGCTGCCACCGTGATCCGGGAGAAGGATGCTCTCCTGGGCGCCCAGCACCCACCTCTCGCCCTGCTCCTTGCCAGCCCTCAGGGCGCCCTGGCCCACCCCAATCTGGGTCTACCCCCAGGCGTGGGAACCAGGTCATTTCCAGGAACACATCAGCTTTCTCGCCTCGAGGACATGCTGTTCCCTGGGCCTGAAACTCTGCCTGCACCTCTCTCAGCTCGCTCCAATCCAGTTTAAATAAAAACCGCCTCCAGGAAGCCCTCCTGATTTCTCCCAACGAGGGTAGTGGTGCCTTCTACGACATACCCTCAATAGGGCACTCACCCCACCACAGGGTACCCCAGCCCACACGTCTGAGGCTGCCAAAGTCTGGGAGGTCCGAGGGCAGGAGCCACAGCTGGCTCATCAGACAGCCCTGGGGCCTGGCCGTACCCTGGTATACAGCCGGTGCAAACAAAGACTAGATGGATAAGCAGAGTCGGGGTGAAGGAGCTAGGAATGGGCTGATACAAGCTGCGGGATTCACCACGGTCCTTAAGAACCAGTTGAGGAAGGACTAACTTTCAAAGAGACCCTAAGGTGCTAACAAGCTGTGCAAACCCGAGCAGGCCGAACAACCTCTCTGACCCTTATCTCCTCTTCTACAAAGAGACATCACATAAGAAAGCAGCCAGGAGGCCGTGACCACGAGGCTGGCCTGTCCCTGGCCACCCCCGAGGTGACGAAGTGAGCGCAAGTGTGCACGCAACCTGCGGACCTGGGCTTGAGGCCTGCCTGCACAACCCACGGCTGGCCCAACCCCGCTGGGTCTAAGCATCCTCATCCTCAGAAAGACTCCCTCTGGGTATGTATCACAGAGCCCTTCCGAGTGGGTGGCCTACCCCCCCCACGGCCTCCACTGTGCTGGAACAGGTGGATAATCCAGGCCAGGCCCTGCCAGGGACAGCCAGGCCACAGTCAGAGGCCTCTCCAGGAGCCCAGAGGGCCCAGCCGGTCAGGGACGTGGCAGGAGGGAGGGCGCTGTCTGGGCACAGGCATCAAGGAGGGCTTCCTGTGGGAGGCACCACCTGCTTCCCTCCAGCTATAACTTAAGAGTAGGCTCCCACCTCCCACCCCACACCAAGCCCTGGGCTCCCCACACACAGCTGGGAGGATGGGACTGACCTGCATGCACGCCCACCGTGAGGACTGCCAGCCCAGCCAGAGTCCCAAGGAGGGCTACAGAGTCACGCAGCAGACCCCCGGTGCCAGGAGGTGAGCAGCCAGGGGCCAAGTCCACCCCACCTCCTGACCGAGTGCCACAGCAAACCACGTGGTCACTCCGGCCTCCAATGTTCTCATCTGCAAAATGGGCTAATGACCTGTCCGGACAGGACTGTCTGGGCACACTGATGCCGTGCTGGTGCACGGAGCGGGCGTCAACCACAGTTCCAGGACACAGCGGGCACTGGGTAACCGGGAGTCCTCTTGGGGGTCCCTGCACCCCCATCACTGTCACTCCCAGCCCCAGAGAAAGCGCTGAGTGCCCCCCACCCCCTCTGAAACGCCCACCTTACCAGGAAAGGTCTCAGGCATGGGTCTCCTGATGACCCTTCTCCCAGGCTCCTGGCTCAGCACCCGCCTCGCTGTGTGGCCCTAGCTCGGCCCCTCACCCTCTCTTGAGCGTCCACTTCCTCATCCAAAAGAGACGTGTCTCCAGGGCCCCTCCCCTGCTGGCAGGCAACAGGCCGGCACCACAGCCGGGGAGAGGCCTAACCACAGGTTCCCAGAGCCCCAGGCCCCACCCCGCGGGGGACAGGGCTGGGGTCTGTGGGAAGGCAGGCCCAAGACCCTCTCCTCTTCCCCTTCACCCAGAGCCCGCAGGGTCCCCTCAGGGAATCAGAGAGTCTGGGCTGTGTGCCCGAGGCTGCACAGCTCAACACGGCAGGGCCTGGACCTGCCACTGGGCTGGGGGTGGACTTTCCCACCGTACCACCTCCTCCTAGATGGACCCACCAGCATCCTAGAAAAATTGAGCAGCCTGGACACCAGCTCCCTGCCCACTGCTGTGTGCCCCCCAGCAGGTCACTTGGCCTCTCTGGGCCCCAGCTTCCTCCATAAGCAGTGAGAATAAGAAAGCCCGCCCGGGGAGGTCACAGGCAGGGCTCCGCGACTCCCGGAAGTTGAGTACCTGCCTCACAGTCGACGGTCACCCAGTCTGCGGTCCTCGTGGTCTTTGTCTGCCCCACACAGGGCAGCCCCGGACTCAAGCCTGAGGCCAGCAGAAGGAAAAGGGGGGCCACCTGGCCCAACCTAAGGCTCCCCACTCCTGCCGCTCCCAGAGGTGGGCACAGTAAAGGGCTCACAGCCCCACCTGGGGCAGTCTCTCGGGGGACATGGGGGCTTGGGCCCTTGGCCACCACCCACTGCCACCAGACAGGCATGTGCCTCCCAGGAGGGCAGATGCCCGCCCCCGCCTCCTGCCCAGCACACAGCCTCAGCGCAGACTCGAGTTCTGGGTTCGAATCCTGCCCTCCAACGCCTCCTGAGTTCCGTACGACAGGCCGATCACCAGGATGACGAGAGGTCAGAGGAAGGTCACCCGGCCCTGAAGTCGCGCCCTCTGCCCTGCCCTGGGTGGACGTGGGGGAGCGGCAGTCTCTTCTGGTCTCCCAAGAATGGGGCGGCCAGGCACCCCAAGAGAAGGGCCCCGGCAGGGCCTGGAACCCGGCTCCTGACACCCAGTCCTGTGACGGCGGCAGGATGTTGGGAAACCCAGAAGCACTTGTTTCAACACCGCAGCCACGCCAGCAGCCGGTTTCGACATGCAGCGGCGCCCGGGAGGCCTCGGCCTGCTCGTCCTCGGGGCGCACGGACCGGCTGGGCCATCGTGAAGGTACAGAGGCCACCGCCCCGGCCCTGGGCCGCCACAGGCCCCTGCAGGCCCGCTCCGCCCCGAGCTTCGCGCAACCCCGTCGAACCCGGTGCTTGGGGAGAGCATGTCCTGGAGAGCGAGCGCGCCCCACGGCTGGGGCCACCCATCAGTCCCGGGGCGCAGAGCCGAGTCGGGAGGACGCAGCCCAGCCCACCCAGGCCTCACAGTCAGCACAGGGTCCGGCCGAGCCTGCGTGCGGCCCACGTCCCTTGGCTGAACGTCGAGGGAAAACAAGAGAAGCCCAGGACAGCACTGCCACCCAAGGGCACCCCTGCTGCCCAGAAGGGACCTGCTGAGCCCACCTCAGAGGACACCAAGCCCCAGCGAGGGCGAGGGACCCAGGCCGGACCCGACGGAGCAGGGCGGCAGGGACCCCCTGCGGGCCCCAGGCCCGGCCGGCGGGAGGGGAGGCTGTGCATTGGCGTGGGGGTCAGCCTCGGAGGGAAATCCCTCTCGCTGTGCCCTGTGCCCCCGGGGCTGAGCGGGCACTCTGCCCACATGCCCAGGGCCCCAGCCCCTGCAGACCCCAGGAGCCTGCCCACCCCCCAGCGCTGGGGACCGAGGGTCCCAGCACTGCCGCCCACGGTGCAGGCCTGGCACGGCCTCACCCTGGGCTCTCGGGACACATCCAGGACCAGTCGGTGGGGACACAGCAGCACTCCCCCCACAGTGACGGCACCCTCACCCCGCCTGGCAGTGCCCGCTGGAAGCATCGCCTCTCAGCACACATGGCCCTGCAGCCACCAGGCTCCCTCTGCACAGCACGCCCTCCGGGGTCTCAGCTCTGCCCGCCCTGCAGACTCGCCACACAGGGGGCTCCACGGGCCAGCACATCTACCCAGGTGCCCCCACCAGCAGCCAGCATGACGCCCAGTCAGCTCTCAGGGCCAGCTCAGGGGCAACCAGGAAGGATGACGGCTCTGAAATCCCGAAAGGCTCGATGTGGCCAGCGGCACCCACAGAGACACAGAATTTCAAACGATGCGCCCCTCATCAGGAGGGGCCCAGGCACCTTCTCAACACAGGGTGCTGCTCTAGATCCAGGGACACGGCAGATCGCCCGCTGGGAGGACAGAGCATGAACCCACACAGAAACGAGGACAGTAATCAGGGGACGCCCGGTCTGGACGCAGTGGCGGGCAAGGCCTGGAGGAGGCCCCATGCCCCAAGCAGTGGGAACGCCAGCCAGAGGGCTCTCCTACGGGGGGGCGCAGGGCCGTCCAGGGCTCACTCAGGCCTGAGGCTCCCCCAGGGCCCGCAGAGGATGGGCATCACCCCACGTGCCCTCGGAAGCCCCTGCAGACATTCCCTCCCTGTCCCCAGGTGAGATGACCAGGATGCCCTCCCAGGTGCCCGGGAGCCCCACCCAACACCCCGCTAGGTCTTCAGACCAGCAGGATCCGGACACCGAGAGGGACGAGGGACGCGCCACCCTTGGCAGGACACAGCGCTGTGGACACCGTGCTCGCCGCACAGGCAGATGTGGCTGTCTGCACGGGCCTGTGTGCACACACGACTGTCATAAGAGGCAGGGGCAAGCCTCCAGGTTAAACGGGCCTCGAGCCTTGCCCCCGCCTCCCTTCCCACCTCTGAACCGCAAGGCTGCAGGAGACAGGGCCCGCCCAGCACGAGAGGGGGCGGGACTTCCCGAGGTCACTCAGCTGCCCCCGGCTGGACCTCGGAGCCAGGCCCGGAACCCCGAAACCTCTGCAGCCCCTGAGGGGTCAGGGGGTGCTCGGCAGCAGGAGTGGGGACCTCACAGGGACAGGGCGACGGGGCCCCAGACACCACGGTTTCTCAGGCGCCCACACGTGTGCACCACCCACAGGATGGAGCCGTTTCACTCAGTGAAACAAGCAGCCCTCCGCACCCCCTGCTGCCAGGCCCTGATGCCGAGAGGAGCACTGGGCGGTCCCCCAGGCGGGGGCCGACTGGCCTCGGGGTCGGGGGAGCCCCTGGACCTTGCAGGCAAACGCGTCAAAAGAGCCCTGGGACAGGGTGACAGCTGTGCTCCTGTCCCCAGAGGGGCCTCGCCTCCTCCGGGAGCCTGTTCGTGCCTCTGTCGAGCCCCCGCCAACCGTCTGCTGAGCCCGGGGGGGGCACCAGACACTGGGAATCAAGAGCCCAGCCTGGGCAGGGCCACCACCGACGGGTCCTCCTCCACGGGGAGGCAGCCGCCACGGGGACAGGGCTCCTGGAGACACCGCCGGGGGAGGGGGTTTCGATTTCAGGCCTCTCCCACCCCCACGTCGTGTAAGGGAGGAGACCGAAGGACTGAGAACCAGGTGAGAGACGGCGGCTGCTGCCAGGCTGAAGGCCTGCGCTTCCTGCAACCGCGAACCCGGGACTCAGGCCAGCGAAGCCCCTCCCACCGCCCCTCAGACGGCAGGAAGAGTTCCGAGAGGGCGGCAGAGATCCCGGCCCACGCCCGCTGCAGCTGCGCTCGGGCGGCCGGGGCCTGGAGCCCAGCACACACGCTGGCACCTCGGCGGCGGGAGCGAGCCGGGCTGGTGACCGACAGAAGACGCCCGGCGGCGGCGGGGAGGCTCGGCGCCGAGGTGCTCCGGCGGGGTGGGCCCGCGGCTGGTGTCGGGGAGCTGCAGCGCCATTAGCTCCATCAGCAGCTCCTGCAGACCGGCAGGGCAGGCCGAGCGGGGCCCGGAGCCGGCGTGGCTGCCGCAGCCCCATCTCCAGACAACATCTGGCAACGGAGAGGGCCCGGAGGCAGCACATGGGCTCCCGCGGGCCCACCACGCAGGCGGGCACCCGAGGCCTGGGAGGCCGCCCTCAGGCAAGCGCAACAGTCCAGGGCACCCCAGGAAGGCCCACCAGGGGAAGCCCCCCACACCCAGCCCCTCTGGTGGCCCACAGCTGGGCAGAGGCTCAAACCGCCCACACGCCCCAGACGCCCGAGACCGCCATCCAGCCACCCCTCTGGGGCACCAAGGCAGGGGGCAGCCCTTGGTCCCGGGGCCGGGCGAGCGACCCTCCACTCTAGCCTCAGCCACCCCCATGTCCACGCAGGGACCCCCTGCCCTCCAGACCCCAAGACCACATCTCCTCCCAGACGCTGATTCTGGAGCAGGAAGACCAGCCCTGCCCAGCCCACCCGTAGGGAACACTCGACGGCCCCCCCACAGCAGGCCCTGCCGCGCTGACCCCAGGCAGGCCACAGGCCTTGTGCTGCGCAAGGGGGCTCAGGCTGGAAGAGGGTCCACGTCCCTGTCCTGAGAGCCCACCATAGGGGCCACTTTGCTGCTGACACCAGGGGTAACGAGTGTCAGATGGGCCAGGCCAGGGGCGGGGGCAGGAACAGCCTGCAGAGGAAGCCCGACGGTCTGAGATAAGGTGAATTTCTGAGTCCCGGCCAAGCCCCTGCACGTGGGGGGCGGCCGGCCCTGCAGAGGAGAGACCGCACCTGCCCCGTGCATGCGGCTATGTGCCGGGGACCACCCAGGCGGTGCCAGCTCCGGAGACCCCCCCAGGACCACGGACCCTCCCCGGCCGCCTCCCCCCGGGGCCTGGCGCCTCGTAGCCTCAGTCTCCCTGAGGCCCGGCCCGAGAAACGGTGACCCCGTGCCAGCCCACTGGTCCCGCCGGAGAGGAAGGGGCACCGGAAGCAAGCACCAGATGGATCAGACAAAACCCCAGATGTGAAGACTCAGGCCAGGCTCCTAGAGGTCGCTCACCTGACCCCTGACCTGCCACCTTCAGGCCACCCCTCAGGCTCACGCAGAGGGTCCAGCTTCATCAGGCTGGGCGTTTGTGTGCGCCTCCCCCACCAGACAAGCCCCACCCACCCACCCCCGGCATGGGACCCCTCCTCAGCGTGGGCCTGACCCAGGCAGGATGGGTGGCGGGACCTGTGAACGGGGCAGTGAGTTCCACCCTAAGCACCTTCCCTTCCGTCCACGGAGCCTGCTGACCCCTCCCCAAGCCCGCCCTAGCCCCTCGGACCCCCCACCCAGGGAGCACCAAGAGCAGAAGTGAAACCGGCTCACATGCCCCGCCCCAGGCCCTCTGAGGGACGGCAGGGCCCGCGTCCACACGGACAGAAAAGCCACCGCTGTGCCCCCACGGCAGAGTCCCCGGCAAGGGGCAGAGGGCCCAGCCACGCTCAGCACAGGGCCCACCGTCCACACCGGGGCCAGCCTGAGGCCCGCAGAGGGGCCAGGACGCCCGGCCTCCCCCTGGGGCTGACACACGAGCCAAAGCCCATCCTCGGAGACCGGGTCGGCCCACGCCCTGAGCGCACCCAAGGTGGGGGACCCATGTGACCATCACTGCCCAGGTGCCCCTGCCCTGGGGGCTGTCAGCCAGGGACAGCCAACAAGCAGGCTCCTGTGTGTGACCGAGTCCCCACCCCGTCTTTACAGCAGGGGTCCCCGAAAGGACCCTGGGAGATGACACGCGTGGGGGGGACTTCCCTGCGGCCTGCGTGCAGCTGGCTGTCATCGGGGCCACCCCGCCTCCTCCGTCTCTGCACCCCGAGTCCAGCTACACGGCCCACCCGACGCTCACAGCCTTTGCAGCAGGAAGTGCCCCCGATGCTGAGGGCGGCCCGCCCCCCGACAGGGTGACCGCGGACAGGCACAGCCCTCTCCAGCCTCAGCCCTCTCCTGTGAAAGGGAAGGGGGCGGAAGGGGAGAAGGAATCAGACAGCCTCATCTGTAACGTCCACAAACCGGGGCGGCGAGCCCGGAGCGGACGTCCCCGCCAGGACACACGGGTTCCCACCCCACAGCGTCCGCACCAGGGTCTGGGACAAGTGGGCAAGACGCCCGTGTGCCTTGGAAACTCAGCTCAGCTCGAGAGTTAGGGGGAAAGACCTGCCATGCCACCCTGGTAGAAGAATCTAGAAAGTGGGAGGAGGGGCGGAGAAGGCCCGCTGTGGCCGGGGTGCGCCCGGCAGCCACCCCCGCCTCGCCAGCTGCCCGCTTTCTGGGGATGTGCGGTTCCCTTCTCAGGAAAGGCTTCTCCCCTGAACTGCTAAGTAAGTGGAAGTGACAGGCGTCATCGCCCGAGGTTTCCGCTAAGGGCGGCATGACTGTGTTTACTCAAAACACACACCACCTGCGTCTGCCCGAAAGCGGGGGGCCTGCCCGCCCCCGCATCTGCTGGCAGCGGGCGTCGCCCCGGGACCAGGCGGCCAGGGGCCCCCAGGACCCGGCGTCCTCACGCCTCTGAGGGCCGGGCCGAGGTGGACGGGGCTGCGCCGAGTCAGCCGGGCGGCGGCGGCGTTCGGTCGCCTGGTTGTGTCCTCCTCTTTGCGGCCCTGTGGACTGCAGCCCACCAGGCTCCTCTGTCCAAGGGATTTCCCGGGCAGGAACACTGGGGCGGGTTGCCATTCCCCTCTCCAGGGTGTCTTCCTAACCCAGGGATCGACCCTGCGCCTCCCGCGTTGCAGGCGGGCTCTCTTCTGCTGAGCCTCCAGGGAATGCGCCTGGCCGAGCGGAACTGTGCCTGGCACGGCCCAGGACGCGGGCTCCCAGAGGTGTGCTCACCACAGCCTCGCCACACGACCCTCTGTCCACGTGCACCAGCCGCATCTTCCTGGACATAGTGCCAGCCAGTCACAGACAGCAGACTGCGGCCACAGGTGCCCCCACAGGGCGAGGAGCGAGGGGCCGGCCGACAAGCACCCAGCAGAGGAGCGGTGGAGCCCACCCCAGGCCCCCCGGGGCCGGCGCTTAGATGGGAAACCAGTGAGCTGTGAAATTGGCTGATCACCTAAGTGGACACCTTCCACCTCTCCCCTCTGGCAGGGAGGAGGGTGGGCAGACGAGGCCAGTCTCCTGGGCCCGCCGCGTGTCTCCCAGGGGAGGGGCCCTCTGCGGTCGCCCTGCCGCTCCTAGGCTGTGTGGGGGCAGGGGGCAGTGCGGTCCTGCTGCCCATTGGCCTGCGGCCACCACTCACAGAACGTCCATCACCCCGGGAGGCTCCCCACCCACAGACAGGGCCCTGCAGGAATCAAGTGCCCAGCACCCCGGGGGCTGACCATCTGTCCCCGACCTGCCATGGGGAAGGGGTGGGGTGCCAGCTCTGCGGCCGCCCCTCCTCCCCTGAAGACAGCTCCCAGCCATGGACACCTCGGGCCCCCCCCGAACACGGTGTGGGAGAGCCAGGCTGCGGCGAGGGCCAGGGCTGCTCGCGGAGGAGACCTCCCGCCCGGAACCCAGGAGCCAGCCACAGCCACGCCAGAGACAAGGGGCTCAACACAGACCCTGAGGCTCACCCCTGGGGACCTCCCATCTCTCCTGCTCGGAGATGACTCACGTGACCCCAGGCCCAGCCCCACACCCAGGCTGGTGTAGGGCGCCCCCAGCCACCCTCCACACCAGGGATGAAAGGTGGCTCTCAGTCAGCACACCCACGGAGGCCAGCTCCAGCTGGCGCTGGGCGCACCCTGGGGACATGGTCAGCTCCACGGCCACCCTCGCAAGTCCAGCCGGGCAGGGCCGGGGGAGGCGGGGAGGCCCCTGCACGCGTCAGACCAGGAGGAAGCCCAAGGCACTCAGGCTGGGAGCCCGTTCTGGAACCTTCCACGTGGGCAGTCGGTGGATCTACCCTAAGAGCCTATGGGCCTGCTCCCACACCAGAAACCTCCACCGTGCCCCAGATTTTAGCCAGACCCATCAGGCACTTGCTCAGCAATTCAGTCGCCCGGTCGTGTCCGGCTCTTTGCGACCCCAAGGACCGCAGCACAGCAGGAAGGACATTACAGCACCGAGAGGGAGGCCGACCCGGCGGCTCCCGGGCTCCCGGTGCACCGCGTGTGCCAGAAGCATCCCGTCCCGTGGCCAGGAGGCCACGGCTGCCCCAGCCCCGCCAGGACGGACTCGGGCTGGGCAGAGGGAGGGGCAGTGGATGGCCGTGCCGGGAGAGACCCCAGGGACGGATGCCGCAGGCCAGGCCCTGAAACGGGCCTCAGCACACAGGAGCCTGCAGCCCAGCGCGTCCCGGGTCCAGGGGCAGGGCCCTGCCTCGAGGGAGGCCTGCGTCTTCCTAGCCGTGTCACTGAGCTCTCCAAGTTCCCTCTCGGCTCCGAGACCAGGTGCCAGGCCCAGAGAAAGCTCCAGAAGCAATTAGTCAAACGAATTAGCAGCACGGTCACTACGTTACCCTGATGAGTCACATGGCAAGGCATGCGGGAAAGTCAAGTCCAACACCGCAAGGCCACTGGCTCCCATCAGATAAAAGCCCAGGAGAGCCCAGACAAGGGGCACTAGCCACGGCGGGCTCAAAGGGAGCCAGGCCTTCCCAGACTCCCCCGAGGTGTCTCCCCGACCCCAGACCAGGGCCAGCGTGGGGCTCGCCTGGGGCTCTGACGGCCCCTGGAGACGGGCCGGACTCCCAGCCCAGGACCCCGTCCCCCAGCCGCCCAACAGCACAGCTCAGCATCCACCTCAGTGCCCTGTGACCACCGTCCCCCCAGGCCAAGGTCCCAGGTCTTGGCCAGGCCGGGGGCAGCCCCCACACCCAGGATCCCCAGCCCCTGGATGGGGTTATTCCTTCCAGGAGGTGCTGGTCAGAATTTCCCCCCGCCCCGGGTGGTCCCAGATCCCAGGCTGCCCCCCAGACAAGGCAGTCTCGTGGCCAAAGTGCCTCTGCCTGCAGGGCGGAGAGGCCTCTCGGTGGGCTTGAGAGCGGCTCACACTGGGGCCCGGGGCGGGCACTGCACCACGCGGCCCCACTGCCAGGCCCCTAGGGAAGGAAGTAGACGCAAGGATGCAGGCTTGAACTTGAGGCTTCTGCAAGGCCACAGGGCTGAGCCGGGCTTGCGGCCACAGCGCAGTCCCGTGAGCAGCGGGCACGGAGGGGAAGGAGCAGCTGCTTCCTGCCAACTCCACCCCAGCCCGACGACAGGGAGTCTGCAGGCTGTCAGCAGCTCGGGCAGTGGCCGGACGCCGACCCCACGCCCCACGGCCTGGCAAGGCCACCGAGGGCGGCAAGTGGCTGTCAGCCTGGCCCGCAACCCTGGACCCGGCCCCCCCCAGGCAAGACGACAAAAGCAGGGGCTTTGGGCCAGAGCCAGGGGCTCCAGCCCAGATGGTGGGGCTGAGGGACACAGCACCCCACCCCACCAGGCGCCCGCCCCCTCCCCAGCTCCACCTCCACGCCCCGCTCCAGCCCGGGATCCCAGGGTCCCCAGACCTTCCACCTGTCCCCCGGCGGGGGCAACAAGGCATCTCGGAGCGTGAGCCCCTTCCCTTCGCAGGCCAGGCCCACCAGAGCCCCCAGGCTGCCCTGCTCAGCCAAACATCCAGCCAGACGCAGCCCACGAGGGAAACGGACAGGGCGCAGGGCCTCCCGAGCCTCAGCCGTGTGTTTGGATGGGTGGACGCGGAGGAGGGGCCACCTGCCTCCCCCCGCCACAAGGGCCCCACCATGGCCCGTCCAACCCCCGGCCACATGTACCTGGCCCCCGTGGAAATCCAGCCACAAATGCTGACTGTTTATTATTATTATTTATAGCAGGGGGAGCAAGGAGTCTGTCTTAACCAGTCCTCAGGAAAACTCAAATCCAGGCCCACTAATGGGGGTGGGAGGGCCAGGGAAGGGGGCCACCC
This sequence comes from Budorcas taxicolor, assembly GCF_023091745.1. Classification (NCBI taxonomy): domain Eukaryota; kingdom Metazoa; phylum Chordata; class Mammalia; order Artiodactyla; family Bovidae; genus Budorcas; species Budorcas taxicolor. The sequence continues at coordinate 164,173,947 of NC_068920.1, read as the reverse complement.
TCCCCAGCCCGGCACCCTCCAGACACAGCTGCACTGCGTGCCCGGAGAAGGCGAGGAGCCGGGAGCAGAACGAGGATGCAGACTTACGGAAGTCATTTTCCACGAGGCCGGGGGGCCGGGGGGCCGGGGGCCGGGGGGCCGGGGGGCCGGGGGCCGGGGGGCCGGGGGGCCGGGGGGCCGGGGGCCGGGGGTTGGGGGCCGGGGGCTGGGGGGCTGGGTGCTGGCGGGCCGGGTGCTAGGTGCTGGGTGCCGGAGACTAGGGGGCCGAGGGGCAGGGACTGGGGGGCCGGGGCGGCCAGCTGTCCCTCGGCTCAGCAGCTGGCTGCTGGTAAGCACTGACCACAAGGTGCCTTCCCTGCACGGAGCCCACGGGCACCCCGACACGGAGCCCACTGAGGCCACCAGGCCCCGCAGCCCTCCCAGGCTCTGAACAGCCTCAGGCACCCACCGCCAGGCCTCGGTTTCCGCAGGGGCATAATGGGAACAGCGGCTTCGAAGTCCAGTTCCAAGACACCCTCGCTCGGGAGGGCTGGGGACCCCCAGCTCGGACCCAACAGCATCGCCGCAGCCTCCCTCCCTGTCCCGAGGACGGACGGGGTGCCCCCGCCCAGCCTCCCAGTCTCCGCTGCTGGCCCCGCAGTCTTCTGGCCTCACCTGGAGCCTCTCTTTACCAGGAGCTGCTCACACGCCCTCTGCGCCCAAGCCCCCACCTGCTGAAGTGTGAGCCTCCCGGCCATTCCAGCGCAGCCCCCGGGGGGCTCCCCTGCACCCCTTATTTCCTTGTGGCTTCCTGGGCTCCAAAGGATCCTGGGGCCACTTCCTGAGCCCACGGCAGTAAATGGTGGACTGTGGGGCTCCTGGTCTTCTGCCCACGTGCAGAGCACACTCACACAAAGACCAAGCTCAGACCTGCCGACAGGCCCAAGGCCAGCCCCGGCCCCCTCACCCCATCCTGCGGACGGCGCGGGGAGCAGAGAGACTCGGGGCCACCGCAGCAAATAGCGGCTGCAGAAGACACGGCCAGGGCGCCCAGGAGCTCAAGTCAGACCCCACAAGGCCCTCTGGGGCTCGCCGTGACCCCCCTCACCCTCAGGTCTTGGCCTCTGTGCTTGCTGTCCCCCAGCCCCCACCCGCTCCCTTATCTAGACTACAGGTTGCTGCCTCCTCCAGGAAGGCTTCCCCCAAGCTCCACCCCAGCCCAGGCGGATGGAGGCCCTTTCACCCTGGACAGCAGCTGCCCACGTCCTGCCCCTCGCCCCAAGTCAGCCCTGAGCCCTCACCAACCTCCTGCTTGAAAGAGGCCGCTGACAGCGTGACAAGCCTCCTGTCCAGCCCAGAACCCAGCGGGCCAGGACACTCACTGGTGAGGACATGCAGGCTGGGCCGGACAGAACCCAGCGGCCTGGGCTCTGACCTGGTTACAGCTGGCTCCTTCCTCGGCCGGGGCCACACTTATAAGTGACACATGACCTCCCACGGGGACCCCTCTGAAGGACAAAATCCTTGGGTGGGCAGGAGACCAGAGTCTGTCCACAGAAATACACGTGGGGGTCACACCTCCCTCCCATCAAGCACCCAAAGGATCTCACGCCCCCCACACTCCAGCTCCCTGACCCCAGCCCACCTCCCCATGTTCCCCAGTATCATGGACGCCTGTGGCCACCCCGGGCTCCTTCTCGGCCGGCACTTCTCCCACTGACCGCTCCCTGACCCAAGCTGCCCCACGCTGTCATCCTCTGATAACTCAGGTCACGGGCTGCGGAGGCAAAACTGATCATCGTCCGAAGAAAACACAGTTTTCGGTCCATTTTCTAGGAACGCGCTCCGCCCCGAGCATGGCCCTCACTGCTTACTTCTGGCACGTGTCTGCGTCCTGGAAGGTCCCAGCTAACAGAACCCCAACTTCTGCTGGGGAGAAGCACTTCTTCCCTCCACCCTGCTCAGGGCTGCGTCCCCCGCAGCACCCCGGGCTCGCGGGGCCTGGCTGGCACCACCCCGGCCTGCACAACCCCTGCACACAGACCCCCCCCCCCTTCCAACCCCACCCCAGGGGCCCAGGAGAAATTGAGGCCAGGGAGGCGGGGTCCTGACGTCACACAGCTGCGAGATGAGGGCGGAGGGGAGGCCCTCCCCATGCAAGCCCCCCTCCCGGCCCCCAGACCCCCCGGTCCCTGGAACAAGGCCGGGATGCAGGCGGGAGGGTGCAGGCCAGCTTCTCCTGGGGGGGGGGGGGGGCGGAGCAGGCCCTCCGCCGAGGGCAGGATCCAAACCAGTCCGACCGCCCCAGACGACTATCTCTCGATCGCGTTTCTCAACCCAGCCCCGAGCGAGCAATTGCGACAGGCGGCCCGGGGACCAGATAAGGAGGCGTGGGGGTGCGGGCTGGGGGCTGGGGGCAGACGTCGGCTTTGCTTCGTCGCGTCTTGCTCCTGCCCCCGCTGCACCCTCTCCGCTCCCCAACCCTCCCCGGGGCTTCCTGAGGTTCGGGGCCGCCTGCAGGGCAGGGAGGGAGGCAGGTAAGGGGAGGCCTTTCCCAGCCGCGTGTGCACAGGTGAGGCCGCCCAAGCTGTGACCGCACCCCAGCAGGACCCTGATAGACTCCACCCTTCCCGTCTGAAGCCCCGCAGTGTCTGGTCCAAGAACCAGTGAGCAGGAGCGTGTGCCCCTGCGCCGGGCACTCACGGGCAGGAAGGCCCCAACCCAGCCCCGCAGGCCCCCACTCTGCACAGGGGCCGCCCTCCTCGGCAGGGCTGTGTGCCCGGCACCCTCGCCTCCCCTTGGACCAACCTCCAGGGGGCCTTCTCATACCCAGGACCGCGAGTCCAGCCCAAGGCCAGGTCGAGGGAGCCCAGGCCCCGCTGCCACGCGCCATCTTCCCACGTGAGCCAGGCCGATCCCAGCAAGCACAGAGGGCCAGCAACACGGCAGCACCTTATCCTGCCCACTTCAGTGACCAGGCAGCTGAGGCTCGGGGCAGGACATGGGGTCAAGGAGCTTGCCCATAGGCCCCCTGCTCCCGAGTGGGCTGACCCACAGAAGCCTGACACTGCCCCAGCTCGGGACAAGTCTAGCCAGCCCCACAGAGCTGGGATGGAGAAGCTGGGTGAAGATAGGCCCCCTCCTGAGAAGGCCCCCAGCCCTCCAGGAGAGGCCAGGGAAGGTGCAAAAGCCAGCAAGGTCCATGCTTCCTGTCAGCAGGGGAAGGAGACTTGGCCTGAGCCAGTGGCAGCTCCAGGGGACCCCGCGCTGGCTCCGGTAACACACGACCGTGCCCCTCTTCAGGGACGTCAAAGCCCAGCAGCCATCCCAGACCTTGCCCCGCCCCCCAACCTAACTGTGCTCAACCCACCCCCTGCCCCTGCCACCACCAAGGGCTTATCTGACACCTGGGAGCAGCCCAGCCTCTGCTCCTCTGGGACTAGATCGCAGCCAAGCTTCCAAAAAATGCAAACTCCGGGGCAGAGCAGAGGCAGGGCGCTGGGAGGAATTCCCCACACAGCTGCAGGTTGCACAACGGGCCAGGCCCCTACCTGCCTCCGCTGTGTTGCAAGGACCCGCCGCCCTTCAGGCTGGGGAGCAGGGCGAGGGCGGAGGCGGCACCGCTCCCCCCAGGTGGTAGGCAGGGGTCCAGGCCTCCCCAACCTCGGGCACTCGCCCCGGCCACAGAGGACCCTGTGCAAACTTCCCCGGGCAGCCGCCACCCGTCCCTTCTCTCAGGCTCTGCTGGCCCCGGAACTCTGGGCCTCCCCTCCCAACCCCGCCAGAGAGGTGAAGCCCAGACAAGCGGAAATCAAAACCTAAACTGACACGCGGCAGGGCCCACGGCCGGCTGACTGTGAGAGCCCCTTGCCTTCCCCGCCTCCCAAGGCCAGATGAGGAAACGGATGGGGGTGCCCGACGTCTCCCTGACCCACAGTGAGGGTCCCACTCGCCTTCATCGTCTGTCCTTTGGTTGACAGAGTTCCCAACACCCGCCTGGCCCAGCCCCCTGACCACTGCTCCCACTGACCCTGGGGACCCACAGCCCCCTGGGGACCTGGGCCTGCAGTTCCCCAGGTGAGGAAGAGCCCTGGGGCAGAGACAGGTAGGGGGGAGCCAGGCACAGCGTGGGGGGGTCATGCCTGCAGGGAGCGTGGCCCCAGCCACCCTGAACCCCAGAGGCCAAGAAAGGACGCACACCCCTCCTGCAATCACAGGTCCCGGCCCTTCTGGAACACAGACCCAGCTCTTGAGCTCCCTGCGGGCAGGGGAGCCAGCCCCGGGAGTCCCCCTCGTCTGGACACCCCGCAGCGCTGGGACAGGCCCGTGCTCATCACCGGCCTGGAAGGCCCACGGGCGCTGGCGGGGGGGTTGGAGTGCACAGGCCCGGGGCGTGGGCCTGGCCTGACCCAGATCTGAGGCTTTCAGCAACAGCAGAGCTCCCAAAGATTCAGGTCTCCTGGGAACCACAGATACCCGCCCCCCACCACACACACGCACGCACGCACGCACACACGCACACATGCATGCACACACATGCACACATGCACGCATGCACGCACATACACGCACATGCATGCACACACATGCACACATGCATGTGCGTGCGCACGCACACACATGCACACATGCACGCACACGCACGCACACATGCACGCACATACACACACGCGCGCGCACACACGCACAAATGCATGCACACACGCGCGCGCGCTCACGCACACATGCACACACGCGCACTCACGCACTCACACACGCACACGGCTACAGGAAGGGCACCGGGAGCTCCTGGCCCAGCTGTACATCAGCGTCACCTGGGGCCACTGGGGAGCCCAGCGTCAAGGCTGCCGACCTCCTTGGTCTGGGCCATGACTGGACACCGCAGTTCTGAAAGCTCCCCTCTTTCTAAGGCAGGCAAGCCGGGGGGGACACCCTAACTGGGTCAGAGCTATAGCTAACCAAGCCCACAGGCCTTCTCCCACCAGGCCAACAGCTCAGGAGGGCAGACACAGTGACCTGTGGAGGCACCTGGCTGCAAGCTCTGCAGGAGTGACAAGGGACAGGGCCTCGTCACTCCACTCCTGAAGACAGAGCTTGGTTCCACTGGTTGCCGACAACGGCAGAGCCCGGGTCAGAACGGCCCAGCGCACGCCACGGCCACGGCTTCCCAAGGCCCCTGGCCCCCACAGCCGGCCGACCAGGGAGGCCTGTGGGCAAGGCCGGCCTGAGTCCCTGCTCCGGGGCCTAGAGATCTCTGCTCCCCGGAACGGCAGGCCCCAACCCGCCCCGCTGTGGCCCCTTCGGGACCGTCCGCCCGCTGCACGTGCAGCTTTCTCAGGGCACCCCTGGTGAGGCTCGGAGCGGGGTCTGGCACTGCTCCTTAGTCCTGCCAGCGCTGTCAGGGAGAGGTCAGGAAGCCCAGGTTACAGACAGCTCGGCTCACCCAGCCCTGGACACCAACCGCCCTCCGGAGGCACCAGGAGGCTTCGGGGACAAAAGGCCCTTCCCTGCCCAAAGCCAGGCGTCACTGCCAGACAGACGGCACCTCAACCCACCCACCCTGGGGAGGGGCAGGGGGACAGGGCAGACGATCCTCTGGTCTGGAGGAGGTGAACGGTATCCAGCCCACGCTTTCGGGAGGACCAGCAAACGGGCACACTGGGGCACACAGCCTCCAAGAAAGACGGAGCCCCCCCCCCGACCCCGGCCATCAGAGCCCTTCCGCGTGCAGGGGAAGGTTTGCTGAGGGCGGGCAATGCCCCCAGCAGCCACGTGAATGGACGCCAGCCTGACGCCCCCGTGCGTGCTCAGAGGCACACGCGCGCGCGCACGCGGCCCCAGCCGCCAGGCCCCCTCCAGCTCGGTCTGCCCGGCCCGGGCCTCCCACACCCAGGGCCATCAGAAATTCCACCTTGTGGGGACATTCAAGAGCAAAATTCCAGCAGCCTTTAAATCATCTAAGAAAATAAACATGGCTCCTCCCCAGCTGAGCTCGCTTCCTGGGGCCCCAAAACTCCAGGTGCAGCCCACTGCCCCCCCCAAGAGACATCCTCCAAGGCGGAGGGCACCCTGCTCTCCAGGAGGACCGTGCCTGATGCAAGGGCCCTGTCCACCCCACCACGGCGTGCAGGCGAGGCTGAGGACCGACAGGGAGCCGCCCCGAGCCGGCCCCTCCCTCAGCCCTTCGGACGACCCCACGACACCCGCACCCGCGACTCTGCCTCGCCGGGTAGCCACCGCTGAGCCAGGCGGGAGCCGCCGACGCGGCCAGGGCGCACGGCGCCCAGCGCCCGCCGGCAGCCGAGGATCAGCACCGGCCCCGCCAAAGGAAAACACGGAGGCCCGGCAGAGGGAGGCTGGAGGCTGGGTGGTCCAGACGTGCCGCCCCACACCGTCTGCTCCTGGCGGGTGGCCACCTCTGCCTGCCAGTGGGCGGGTGCAGTGGGGAGGAGCCAGGCAGCACTGCCCAGCACCGGGCCTCCATCCGCGGGCCTGGAGGGGACCCCTGCTGCCACCCTGGGGCCCAAGACACACCCGCGGGCCCCGATGCAGCCCCACAGACCCGTGAGTCCCAGCGAGCGACCACCTGGCTGGACCCCCCAGCCCAGCCCCTGCCCACCCGGAACGGCACTGTCCACCCACGTCCAGGCTCCTCGACGGCCCGGGAGGCCTGGGGGCTCAACGATCCCGGCTCACCAAGCACCCAGCACACGCCTGGCCAGGCCCAAGCCCAGAGCCATCCCCGCCGCACCCAAGCCCCTCACGTCACTCACAGGACCCTCGGGACTGCCGGGGCTCCCCCCGGCCCCATGTCAGACCTGACCTCAGCCCCCAGGCGTGCCCATCCTGACCCACAAACACACGGAGCCGGAGTCTGCACCCCCTAGCCCCACACAGAGACCAGAGTCTGCACCCCCTCAGCCTCACACACAGACCAGGACGACCCCACCAGCACACGTCAGACACATACCCACCAACACTCCCCACCAATACACAACACACACACACATCCCCCACCAACACATGCCAGACACACCTCCCCCACCAACATACACCAGACACACACCCCCTACCAACATGTGCCAGACACACACACCCACAACACACACCAGACACACATACACACCCACCAACACATGCCAAACACACACACCCCCACCAACACTCCCCACCAACAAACGCCAGACACACCCCCACCAACACTCCCCACCAGCACACGCCAGACACACCCCCACCAACGCTCCCCACCAACACACACCAGACACACCCCCACCAACACTCCCCACCAACACACGCCAGACACACCCCCACCAACACTCCCCACCAACACACGCCAGACACACCCCCCCACCAACACGTGCCAGACACACACCCCTCAGCAACATATACCAGACACACACCCACCAACATATACCAGACACACACCCTCCCACCAGCACACACCAAACACACACCCCCTCATCAACACACACGAGACACATACCCCACCAACACACACCACAGACCCTCACCAACATACACAAAACACACACACCCCCACGACCAACACACACCAGACACACCCCCACCAACACTCCCCACCAACACACACCAAACACACATCCCCCTCACCAACACACATCAGACACACACACCCCCTCCAACACATGCCAGACACACACACAGACACACCAACACATGCCAGACACACACACACCCCACCAACACACACCAGGCACACACACACCCCACAAACACACACCAGACATACACATGCCACCACCAATACACACCAAACACACACACGCCACCACCAACACAGGCCAGATGCCCCTGCCCGGCCAGCACCACAGCCCCCATGAATCTCAGGCCCCCCGGAACACCCACCCTGACAAATCCCGCTGGGCACCGGTCACCCCTCATTCAGATGGTTAAAAATTCATTCACGGCAGCAGATCGGTTATTACATCTCGGCCTTAATTAAAGAGGGCCGCACAGCGGCATTCTAAACAGCAATGTCGCTTTCTAATTGACAAGGCTCCGTTATCGAGAGAAAGACTCAAACGGGCCTGAAACGGTGCCAGCGCCCCTCCCCCACCCTCCCGGGTGGGGCACGATGGTTCCGCTTCAATTTTTAATCCACTGATGAAATATTCACAGGCCAGGGAGGGGATCACATTTCCCAGGGCGTCGGATCCCTGCCCTGCCGGGGGCTCCCGCGCTGGGAGGGCACCGGGTTTGGGGTGACACGGTCAGGTCAGGGCTGGGGCTGGACACCTGCCCGCGCACATTCAGCTCCATCCCATCGCCAGGCCACGCGCGCCTCCCTGCCCGGCGCCCTGCCACGGGCCCACAGACCCCAACAAGGGGTGAGCCCCCGGAGGGGAGCAAGGCACCCAAGGCCTCCAGCAGCTTCCCCAGCCTCCTGCTTCCGGCCCTGCCTTGTCTGGACCTCCACGGCCGGCCCGCCCCCAGGAGAGTCAGCACTGTCCCCAGAGCCATCGCTTCCTAAGGGGACCACAGAGAGCGGCCTCCACCGCCAGCATTGCCCACGGGCTGGCAGGCGGGCCTCACGGTGCAGCCGCTCCTCCCGACCGCTGCGTCAGCTGCTCCCGCTTCACAGGCGGGGACGCTGAGGCGGGAGGCCCTGCCGGCCCTCGCGGGGCATCTGCCCACCTTGACCCGGGAGCAGGGAAAGGCCAGCTGAGAACACAGATGAGGACAGAGGGGACCCGGGACCCTCAGCCCCCCTGCAACACAGCCCCAGGTGCTGTGGGGCGGGCGAGGAGCCTGGCCCACCTCCCTCCCGCCTGCCTCCCAACCCAGGAGGAAAATATCCAGGGTGAGCCGCTGCCCAGGGTGGGAGGGACAGTCAATGAGGCCCCCACACAGCCGCCCAGGCGTCCACATGGCGACCCCAGTTGCAGGTCTGGGAGCGTCCATCGGCTGCGTGCCCGCTGGGCCTCCAAGGAGGAAGACCCCGCATGGAAACTGCTGGCCTCGGAGGAGCAGAAGCCCACGGCAGGCGCCCCTGGGGGGCCCAGGCCACCTACCAGCCGCCAGGGGCCTCTGCTCCACCCAGATGCGAGAGCGTGAGAGGCAGCCGCCTCCACAGACGAGGGGCCTGAGGCTCAGAGGGGCCAGGGGCCAGGGCCAGGGTGGGCAGGTGGGGCAGGCCGGGGTGTCTGACCCCAGCGGTGTGTCTGACCCTCCACCCCAGGGCGGGCAGGTGGGGCAGGCCAGGGTCTCTAACCCCAACAGCGTGTCTGACTCTCCACCCCGCAAGCGCCCGCCCCCGAGGCTCCCAGCGGCCTGTGCTCTCCCCCTGCCGTCCACCACCCCACCCCCGCCGTAGTGGACAGCGTCCACACATCCTGCCGTGCGAGCTGACACTGACCAGCTGCCCAGCCAGCCGGACAGGTCGTTTAATCACAGCCCGCAATCAGCACGGCCTCTCCTGGTATCGCTGGGCAGGCACGCCCGCCCAGCCATCTGGACAACCACCCCTCCTGACCCCGGGCCTGCGCACACCCTGGGCAGAGGCGTGTGCCCGGGGAGGGCGGCGGGGTCCCGCAGGGCAAGAGGGGAAAGCGTTCCCAGCAGGATGCTGGCGTGAGTCCCCACCTGACCCACCGAGCCAGCCTCAGCGCCCTCCTCCCCAGAGCCCCAGGAGGCCGTGCCTCCCTGTCTGCTGGTTCCTCCTCCAGGCGTGCACCCGCCCCAAGCCCAGCAAGCCCTCCCCCAGGCAGGGTCACCCCTGCCCAGAGCCGCCCTGCCCAGGTGTGCAGGCACAGAGCGTCGGCGGGGGGCGGCCCCAGGCCCAGGCCCCTCTCCTGGGAGAGCCTCCACGCGGGCGCTCCGGGGCCGGAACAGGGCTCAGGGGACCCCACCCCCACCGTGAGCCCAGGGCCGACACGAACCCACTCGTCAGCGGCCCCTCAGCACGGCCCTGCCCACACCGCTCGTGAGAGAACTGGGTCTCGGCCGACACGCTGGCCCCTGCCCGGAGACGCTCTGCCCGCTGGCCAAAACGGCGGCTCCTGGGGACACTGGCGGAGCCGGAGTCTGGGGCGAAGCCGGGCTGAGGTCCCTGAGGTCACGGTCAGCCGGCGTTTCGGGGCCACTCTCGGGATTCCGCTCTCCCACCCAGGTCCCAGCTGCCCCCCAGCCCAGCCGTCAAGCGTCCAGGCCGAGCGGGACGCCTCCCAGGGATGGACCCCGGGACAGGGCAGGTGTGCAGACGTGCAGAAGTGCCCCCCTTGCAGGCAGGCAGGTCCACAGCCAAGACGGGGCTAGCCAGCCGTGCCGGGCTCCCCCAGCCCTTGACCCACTGACCTGTGGCGGGGGCCCCTCGGGCGCCCTGTGCTCAGCGAGCACCCCCGCCCCCCTGGCCGATGCCGCACTCCCCGCGTGGGCCAAGGCCGCGCCGACGCCCCGCCGCCTGCCCCCACCCTCGAGCCCTGGGGTCGTGCTGACCAGACGCCACCCTGAGGACACACCAGGCTCTGACCACAGGCCCCAGGTTCCCAGGTCCTCCCGCCTCCGTGAGACCCCGCGCAGCCCAACCGACCACCCGCAGCTCCAGCCTCCCCCACCACGACCCCACAAACAGCACCACCTCTGAGATGCAAACCTCAAGGCACCCCGATTCCCAGAGTGCACCCTGATTCCCAGCGCCCCCAGTCCTGGCCTGTGGGATGTGGCTCTAACCACAGCCCAGCCCCACCGCGCCCCCACCCCTCAGGCCACCACCCCTCAGGGGCGCGGGCCCCCACTCTGACCCTGGGCCCGGCCTCTGCAGCTCCAGGGCTTCCCGTGGCTGCCCCCCGCCCACCACACTGCCATCAACCCAGGCCCCCGCCGACACACCCCCCGGGGCCGGCCTCGCCCCCACCCTGGGACCCCTGGACGGGCTGCCCCGAGCCCCCCCCAGAGCCTCCTGGCCGCCCGTCTCGTCCGACAGCGTGTCTCCAGCATCACCCCACGTACCCAGGACGCGACCATCGTCACCGCAGGCCCCGCGCTCCTCTGGACGTGGGGGTGGGGTGGGGTCAGAGGGGAGCCCAGCTCCGAACCGACCCCCCGGGGGCCCCGCGTTCGGTGGACACCCCGACACCATGAGGGCCGCCCCCCGCCCCCCAGCGCCCGTCCATCGGGGCAGAGGCACCAGGCTCTGTGCAGGGGGCACAGACGAAGGCAGGCCGGCCACCCCAAGCCCACAGTTCACCTCGGTCAACACCATGGCCGGCTGGGCGTCCTCCGCCCAGCGATTTACATTTTTATCAAATTACACGGGAAAATTAGAAACATTATTATTTTCCTCAGCCCTTAACTCTCTCCTCCCCACAGCAGCACAGTCCATCCCAGGGGGACACCCCAGCCCCACCCTAGCTCCACCTGCCCGTCCCTCCCAGTGCCCACCCCGGTGCCCCCCAGCCCGCAGGGGTCCCCCCCAAGCACAGGGCCTCCCCCACGGCTAAGGTGCTCCCGCAGGGCCCCGGTTCCGGCCAGTGCAGCCAAGGGGCAGCGTCCCCTGCCCCCCCGGCACTGCGTCGGGCACAGCACCTCCCCCAGGCCCGGTCCTCCCGTCCTGTGACCCAGGGTCCCGGCCAGGCCAGCTGTTACCACCCCCCCGCCCCGTGCCCACGTGGGAGGCCCCCAGAGCTCCCAGCACCCCAGCTCTGCAAGGCCACCCAGGAAGGACGCGGGGGGAGGAAGGCGGCTCCCGGAAGCCCCCGCCCTCAGCCACGGTCCTCCTGCACTCCATGTGAAGACCTGCAGGGGTGGGGGGCACAGCCCCTGGGACCCCCCCCAGACGCAGAACTCAGGCCCCAGTCGGGGGTCGGGGCAGGGCCCCTCCAGCGAACCACGTGCGGACGCAGAGCCTCAGAAAAAAAGGCAGACTCGGGGGAGGCAGAGGGGGACGGTGGGGGCAGCCAGGGCCGCGGCGACCGCCCGGGGTCCGCGGGGGCGACCCCCACGTGGGGCGGGGAGGGGCCGTCGGGGAGGGAGGTTTCAGGGCAGGCACAGCACGTGCTCGAACATTCCAGCAGCAGGAAGAAGAGCAGGAAGGCTGGTCCCGCGGGAGCACGGACGCGTGCCAGGCCCGGGGCTGCCGCTGCGCCCCCAGGACCACGGCGCGGCGGGGAAGGGGCTGCAGAAAGGCAGGAAGGCCCGGCCCGGCGTGCCAGGATGGGTGAGCGAGGGCTGCCAGCAGGCGCCAGCCCCGCGACCCACGGGGTCCCTACACGGCAGGCGGGGCGAAGGCACGCCAGATGCACGAGGCAAGGGCCGTGGGTGTGGAGGGGCCCTCCCAGGGGGGCTCATCTAGGGGGGCTTCCGTAGGAGGGGTGTCCGGGCACCTCCTGCAAAGCAGGTGCAGCAGCGCCGTGGCCGGCCCGCCGCTGCGCCAGGAGGCGACCCAGATCCAGTCACAAAGGATCGGGCTAGGGGTGAGCCTCCAACGCCTCTCCGCACAGAGGCGGCAGCGGAGCGGGAGCAGAGGGGAGCACGCCCCGCTTAACGTCAGCGTCACTGTTCCCGCCCGCCCCACTCGCCGGGGGCGGAGCCCCTCCCAGCTGATGCTTCTCCAACACCTCAAGGGGCGAAGCAGGAGGCTGCTGGCGGCACCGTCAGGGTGGGGGACACCGGGGCTGCTATTAGACTCTGGATTAAGACCTCCAGGAAGGGCCGGGCCCAGAACACAATGCCGGACCCAAGCCTGTGGCCCCGGCCCCTGCTGCTGGAGGCCGCTGAGGCCAGGACTGTCAACCCCAGGAGCCAACCCACAAAAAGGGCCGCGTCCATTCTGGCCCCAGGGCTGGGCAGGAAGGGCCCCGAGCCCACCAGGTGCTCCCACCGCTGCTGGCCCATGGGGCACGAAGCCTCCATCTACAGACCTGGCTCCTTCCCTGGGCACACGCTCAGGTCGCGCCAATATCGGCTCTGAGACACCCCAGGGGGAGTGGCTGTGCCCCCCGACAGGCAAGGGGACGCTGCCCAAGGCCCTGAGCCTGGGCACTCACGATGGCCCCTGGGGCCACCCACTCCCGTTTTCCAGGCAGAGGGGCCCCCAAACACCACCGGGCAAAGGGCCCTCCCGTTCAAGCAGCCGAAGCAACAGCTCTGTGAACACTAGACCCCGGCCCTCCGCTCGGCCCAGGGCCCCGGGAGGTGGCCCCGACCCCACACTCCCCGTCTGACCATTGGCCAGCACTGATGCTGGGGGGGATCCGAGGCCACGCCCGCCACTCCTTCCAGGGGATGAGACTCTGACACCGTGACAGTGAAGGGAGGGGACCTAACCCAGGGGGGCTTCCTGGAGGAGGACACACCCCTGCCGACGCCTGACGGAGTGGGAAGGTGGGCAGGACCCGGAGGACAGGGCAGGCGTGGCTCCTGAGGACCAAGGGACATGGGGCGGGGGGCGGGGTGGTCACAGGAGAGCAGGGCCAGGCGGCAGCAAGAGCCACCTCCTGCAGGCACTGGGGAGCCACAGAGGGTGGTGCCCAAGGGAAGGGCAGTCCGGCCGGGCAGGGAGGGGGGCCCAGCGCGCGGCCCCAGGGCCCAGACCCGACTCCAGCCCCACCCCATCCTCCTGCTGGGAACCCAGACAGGAACCCGGGGCTCGACTTCCCACCTTCACGAAAGAAATCTGGGCCATGGGTGCCCCAGGCTGGGTTTTTTGGTCGAGAAATCCAGTCTCCCCCCACCAACCCGACCCTGTGGCTGCTGAGTCAGGAGCCCGGGGCGGGGAACAGGGGGGCCAAATCACAGCCCCTCCAGCAGCAGCGTGGGCAGGAAGCGAGATTGCTGAAGCCCGGCCCGGCCCGCGGGACCAGTGCCCCCGCCATGGGACCACAGCATCCTCTCTGCCCGTCAGCACAGGAAGGGACCCACTCGGGGCTGGGGACACCGAGGCCTGGGGCAGGACAGGCCGGGCGCGTGCGTGCTCGGCCACATCCCCTCCTGGGGGACATTTCCGAGGTGGAGGAGCACGGGGATCAGGCTGCTGGGACGAAGAGCCGGGAGAGGGCAGGGCAGGCCCACCCGGCAGCGGGAACAGCGAGAGCGAAGGCTCAGAGCTGCAAACGCACGGCACACACAGCCAGCAGGGACCCTCGGGGCTCGGCTCTGTGGGGGGCTTGGATCTGCGGGGGCACCTGCAGGCCTGACCACCTGCCCAGCCCTCTGGCCACGGGCCCGTGAGTGTCACGGGCAGGAGTACAGAAGGGCGAGAGGGCGCCAGGGACGTCACATCTGCTGACCGAGCCCCCGCCCCCCCCACCCGCGTTTGGGGAGGAAATGCTCTTTCCCACAGTTTCGAAAGATCCTCTTTGCTTGAAGGAAGAGAGGCACCCAGAATCACACCATTCCATGGCCTGGGGCCGTGCTCGCTGGGGTGGGGGTTGGGGGGCGCGGCAGGTCCCCAGAGCCCGGCCACCAGAGAGCCGCCCGGCCACCAGAGAGCCGCCCGCCAGAACACACGCCCCTGCCCAGGCCACGAGGGGGCGAGGCCAGTGAGGACAGAACGAGGCGCTTAGCGCCATCCCCTTCACGTCCGCATCAGACGGCACCCGGCAAGGGGGCTCCCTTTCTGGTCCTGGGGGATTCCTGGGCCCCAGAAGGGTCTGCAACCGCCCCTTCCAGGGAAACTCGGGGCCAATTCCCACATTTCCCCTACAGCCAGGCCTGCCGCTGGGTGCCGCGGGTGCTGCAGGGCAGGCCTCCACAGGCCCCCAGGCACCACAGCGAGGACGCCTCTCCCCAACCTGAAGACAAGGACTCCGAGGGCCAGAGCGGCCCCCAGAACTGAAGGTTCACCCCCACGACCACCCCGGAAGTGTCACCACCCCCCTGCACAGAGGACAAAGCCCAGGCTCAGACGGACACACTGCCCCAGGTCACTCAGCAGCAAAGGGCCAAGTGGGCACCCAGAGGAGGCTCAGGAGGGCTGCCCCCGCTGGGCCACCCAGCCCGCACATGGCTTCCCCAGGCTCCGGGGAGGAGTCCCTCCTCCCAGCAATGACAAGGCAGCCCCGCCAGCCAGACACCCTCTGCCCACGGCGCCCCTGCAGGGCGGGGTGCATAGAAATCTCGTCATCTCCAAGGAGGAGGTGTCCCCCACCCGCCTCAGCCACAGGATTCAGTGTTCTGGCCTCTGACGAAGGGACTCCCCAAGGTCTCGGCAGCCACATGCCAGCAGCAGCGGGCACCTCCTGGACGGGGCCAGCCACATCCCTCGGCCCGGAAGGAAGCCCACCTCGTACAGGGCAGCAGCCACCACAGAGGCCAGCTGAGCCAGCCAACACACGGTGGGCCGGAACAAGGCCCGGCCAGTTCCTCCCTGGGGACCTTCCACGGGCCCATGGGTCAGAGTCCCAGACCCACCAGGTGGGTCTGAGTCTGGGCACTGCTGCCCAAGCCCCCCCAGGAAGCCCACCCAGCACCTACGCAGTGGCAGAGGGTCTCATGCACGAGTGGGCTCAGCAGGAGTGAACCCAGGCTCAACCAGCTGCTTGGCACCTGCGTTACTGCCAACAGATGGAGCGGCGGGCATGGAGAGGGGCCCCCTGGGCACAGAGCAGGACGGGGCTAGGCCCGAGTGTCCTCCATCCATCCCTCTCACAGCCCTTCCTGACCACACCGCCCTGCGTCCTCAGGCGCCCACAGTACACTGGGGTCTCGTCCAGACTTGCTGGTCCATCTCTGACGTGAACACTGGAGGGCTGGAGAGATGGACGTGCCTCTGTGTCCTCGTCCTGGCCAGCGGCTCCCCAACGGCAGGACCACACAGGCCTTCCGTTCTGACCCCACGGGCCCCTGCTAGTCCCACAGCGAGCCCTGGATAAACCCTGCCACCGTGGCCTGTCCCGCTCTCCCCTCCACATGGAAGGCCTGGGGCAGACAGCACAACGCAAGGTGCCCAGCCCGGGCACCTCGGTCTCCTGGTGTGCAGAGTGCTCGGGACTGGTGGCCCCACACCCGCACCCCGAGAGGCCTCAAGGGTCGTCCGAGCCCGCCCGCACCCGCAGACAGGGGGTACCGCAGGCTGGGCACAGGCCGGGGGCTGGACGGCAGCCCACCAGCTCTCCATCTGAGCCCCAGGCCCACCCAGGCCCGACCCGGGAGGCCAGGACCCACCACCAAATGCCAGATGCCAGCGCAAGACCCAGCTGCACCCACGCAGGCAGGCGTGGACCCCTCGCCCCAGGCCAGGTGGTGAGCCCCCAACCCGGGGTTCCCACGTCCCCACACCCATCGCAGAAAACCTCGGCCAGCCAGACCCTCCAACGTCGCCCCCACCACCCCGCAGCAGGCTGCTCCCTCAGTGAGTCGGGCCTGGGCCCAGCAGATGCGGTCTGCAGGAAGCCAAGTCCAGGCCTGCCCTCGGCACACCCTGCCCAGCCAGGTCCAAGGCAGACACGCTGTTCACCTGCGTGTCCCCAGCCCACTCTGCCCAGCAGACGCGCCCACGCTGATCACCCTTCCTCCTCCGTCACGGCCACCCTCAACCTCAACTTCCAGCAGAGAACCAGGGCAGGGCGTCAAGACACGGGCTCGTGAGCCGGGGGGCACACCCACAGCCACCGCCCACTCCCCACGACGGGCCCCCAGGGATGGGAAGAGGCCACCTCACAGGACGACCTGGGGAGAAATGAGCTCCCCGCCACCAGGCGCGTGCAAACCACGCAGCTGAACCAGGGCCTCGCACACACGCACTCAGCTTCCCTGAAGCCCCAGGACTGCGCCAGGAAGCCGGGTGGAGACTGGAGGGTGGGGTCCTATCTAACCCAGAGCTGCTAAAAAGAGCCAACGGGGAAGTAAAAATAGGAAATAAAAATAAAATTGCTCCAGCCAGCCCTGGCTGTTTGTGTAGGAAACACGGCATCTCCCGGCCGGCACCGCTGCACCCCTCCCGGACGGGGAGCGTCTCCCCCACCCGGCCTCCAGCCCCCCAGGAGGCCAGCTCTGCGCCCTGCACAGGAAAGGTCCGAGAGGGGTCCCGAGAGGCAGGTTCAGATCTCAGCACTGCCGCTGACCAGCCAGGTGACCCTGGGCAAGGGGCTGAGGCCCTGTGGGCCTCGGACGCAGATCCCTACCCCGCCCACGGCTCCGGCCCACCATCTCCCTCTGCCGGGACTCCCCCGCCCGGGACCCTCACCACCAGCAGAGCGCTCTGTCCAAGGCGGGCAGGCAGGACATGAGGGAACCAGACCACCATGAGGAGCGGGCCTGGCTCTCCGAGCGGCTCAGACCCGTGTCCTCGTGTGCACGACGCTTCCTTGTCTTCCACGCCCCCTTTCCTGCGGCGCCTGCAGCGTTGGCGTCAGGCTCACTCGCACTAAAGTGTGCGTGACTGGCTTCCAGGCCGGCCCGTGCTCCCAGGGTGCAGGATCGCTCGGAAGAGAAGACAGCCCAGCTGGAGGGCACGAGAAGGGGGCTGGGGCTCCCTCATCTCACCACCCCCCAGCTCTGGCAGGGCGGGAACCCTCCACCACCCACCTCGTCCAGGGAGGCCCTCCCGTGCTGGGTCGGTGCTTGTCGACCGTCTGAGCCTGCCCGGGGTGCCCGCTGGAAGGGCGGGTGAGCGGAGCTGACCAGGAGTGTGGTCGCCACAGTGCGCCCAGGGAAGCGGGACAGGGGCCGCGGAGGAGCCCCTGCCCACTGCAGGCCTTTCCAGAGCATCCTCGTCCCTCCTGGGGTCCCTTCCGCCCCCACCCCTGGGTCTAACCTTCATCTGACCCCTCCCCCAGGCCTGGAACCAGAGGGAGCTCCAGGGGGCTGGCCGGGGCGACTGGGGGTGACATTGGCGGTCTGACCCAGGACCCACGGCCTCAGACCCCCTCCGCACAGCCTCGCGGTCTTCCTCCAGCATACATCTGCCCACAGACCCCCATCCCCAAGTCCTCCCCGTCGGGGCCTCCCCGACCCCCAGCTCTCAGGAGAAACCCCAGTATCCTGCACAGCGTGCTTGTCCCTCAGGCCCCCTGCCCCTTGGACCAGCCGGGTCTTGCCGCACACACCCCGGGCACTGCCCACGCCTGCCGCTCAGCCAGGCTCCCAGCCCTGAAGGCCCGCAAGGACTGTGGGTGCATCTCCAAGCCGGACGTGCCCGTGTGGGCACACGCGACCCACTCAGGCACACAGAAGTTCACACGTGCACTCTGGCCCCGGAACCCGGCCACAGGGGTGACCTGACCCCGTCTCCGCGCCCCCACGGGGTCCTGGCTCCAAGTCCCCAAGGAGGGTCTGGGCAGGATGGGGATCCCTGAGGACAGGGGGCCCAAACACACGCCACTCGCAGTCCTGGCCTTTCTGTCCAGCAGCCTCTGGCTCACAGACCCCCGAGCCGGCCGGAGCACGCAAGGCGGGGGTCCTGTCAGTGGGAACAGAGGATGACAGGGCAGACCCCGGGGCCCCCGGCCTCTAGGTCCTGAGGGCCAAGTCCAAGGGACGCACCCAACACGGGCATGTGAGCCGAGGGCCACCAGGCTCTGAGCAGGGTGTCCAGATGGCTGGGACGCGACGGCAGTGACAGCAGGGAGGGGCGCACCGTGCACACGCGTGTGTGTGCTGGGCCTGCACCAGGAGGGGCCGAGGGTCAGCGGGGGAGGGAGGCCCAGGCAGGCCACCTCCAGAACCCCGGAGGGTCTCCCTGTGAGGCCCACTCACGCCCCCAAGGCCACGATCTGCCTGCCCCCTGTCCGGGCCCAGGGGCCTGGGGCTCCCTGGCTGCCCCCATGATAATGACTCGTAGCTTATCAGCACTTTCCAGGACCAGCGTGGCCACGAGAGCCATTCCATCCCCGTCAGCCGGCTGCAAGAGTGCTCCACTGCCCGAAGGGGAGACACAGGGACTGTCCAGAAGCAGGCAGCTCGCAGCAATGAGCTGCGGGCAGGGCGACAGGGAGACACACACAGGAGCCGGCCTGCCTCCCAAGGACCACAGCCAGCGAGGGCCTGGGAGGTGTGACCTTGCCCCGTGACCCTGGGACTGCGGGCGGGAAGGGTGCCAGCCGGGGTCAGAGGGGCGGCACCTGGACTCGGGGCCGGCCAATCAAGAACCAGAACTGCCCGCAGTCCTGCACCCAGACCGCACCTGGGCAGAGGAGGCCCCCCGAGCTAGCCACAGAGCCGGGAGGAAGTCGGCAGGCACCGAACGCCCCGTGGGAGCCCGGCTCAGGCTGGGAGCCGTGCCTGCACACCTGCCCACCCTTCCAGCCTGCGAGGGAGGCCCAGCGAGGCCTCGGACGCTCTTGGACACCCCGGGCTCTGCGGTGCGCTTGGCCTGCAGCATCTGCCGTCCCCTTGGGTGCGCATCCGCACTGGTGGCCCATGGCGCGAGCTCCAGCCCGCCCAGCTGCCTGGGTCCAGGCGGCAGCAGCCAGGTGCCAGGCTGCTCCCACACCGAAGTCCTGATGCCCCAAACCCGCCCCTGCTATGATCTCCTCACTGGGCACAGCCCCAGGCCCTCCTACGCTCGGGGCCAAATCCCTGGACCGCTTCTCCCTAGGCCACCAGGTCCCCTGCCCTGCCCACCAGCCCCTCCTCACACACAAGCCAGACACCACCCTCCCTGGCCCAGGACCCTCCAACGGCTCCACCTCCTGGGACAAAAGTTCCAGAGGCTTCTCTGGGCTCTCTGATTCCATCTCTGCCCTTCCCCCTCGCTGGTTCAGCTGCAGCCACACAGGAGATGCACGAAGCTCTGGGTGGGAGGCCTCAGGCACGTCAGCTACAGAGCCAGCACGCGCGAGTGGGGATGCAGAAGCCGGCTTCTCCCAGGCAAACTCCTACGCATCCTTCACGACCCAACCTACAGATCGCAACCCAGGGACACCAGGGCAAACCGGTGACGCTTCTCCTGTGCCCCCTGTGCCCCCTGCGGTCCTCCCATAGCCCACTCACGCCATCCCCTCCCTGACAGCAGAGGCAGGCATGACCACGCCTGTCCACCACGAGTGACCTCTCCTTCCACGCTTTATCAGCCCCACTTTACGGAGAAGGCCCAGACGGGGTTGAAGACTCTGGTCTCCAGTGACACAGATGGTGCTGGGGTCCACCCAGCCCCTCGGACCCCGAGCACCTCTCACCAGCCCGGGGGCTGGGCTCACACAGCCCCTGCCACGCCCGCGACCAGCAGGAGCCAAGCGTCTGCAGACAAAGCCAGACGCACGGAGGGACGGACAGACGGCGGCAGGCAGGAGCGAGGCTAGTTCTGGGCCTCTCGCCCCCCGGCCAGGTTTCAACAAGACAGCCTCAGCTGCAGAGGAAGGAACGAGGTCTCAACAGGGCATCGCCTGGGGCTGAGGGCCCCCCACGCTGCATCCGGGCACTGGGTCCAAGGGAAACCCGGGTTCTGTCCAGCAATGGGAGGCGGCGGCCTCTGCGGCACTCAGAGCGGACGTGGGGGACAGGAACACACACCACCCGGCCCTGGCCTCAGGCTCCCTCGGCGGCTGCTCCACGCCCAGGAATCGGCCCCGGGGTAGACAGACACACACAGCAGGACTCCCCTCCCGTGGGAGTCGGGACGGACCCCCAGAGGGCGCATTCAGTGACGAGGACTCTGAGTCTCAAGTGGAGGGAGCAGGCAGATGGGTTTTCGGAAAACACTAACTCAACCACAAACACTTTCCGAGGCCGCAGCAGCGCCTGCCGCTCTGCCGTTAGCAGCAAATGAGGCCTCCAGCCAAGTCCACCACGGTCTTGGGGTCCCCCCACCTCGGGAGCAAGAGCCCGCCCGACTGGCAGTCTCGGCCAAGGGTCCCGGCGGGGAGCAGCACTTCCACCTCCAACGCGGCCCAACATCCTTCCTTCCATTTCACGAATGAGGAAGCCGAGATAAACAGGGAGGAAGCAACACGCTCCAAGCCACAAAGTTCACGCGGCAGGGCCGGGGCGGGCAGGCCAGGGAGCTCTGAGCAGCCCCCTGGCCGTCGCTGGCACCCACCTTGTGTCCAGGGAGACGGACAAGGGAAGCGGGGAGGCCCTGGCTCCCCTCCCCACGTCCGAGACCCTCCAGCTGGACCCTGGAAGGTCGTGGCCCACCCAGCGTCCCTCTGAGCCCAGAGTGGCCTGGCACTCGGTGTCCAAGGCCCCCACGTCCTGCCTTCCCACCACCTCCCCCCCCCCCGCCCCCCCCCGCCGACCTTGATCCTGGGCAGAGAGTCCGGGAGCAGGGGTGGGGCAGGGGCGGCTCTGCCACCTCCCGTGGACTCTGGCCCCAGTCAGAGCTGTTTTTCCTCAATCCAGGCGAGGAGGGGGTAAGTGAGAAGCCGTCAGGCAGACCAGCACTCCCGCAGGAGGCTGCGCGGCGGGGGCGGGCTAACCTCGGCGATGGACCAGGGATGGGGGGGCAGACAGGCAACAGAGGAAAGGACCCCCAGCTGCTCCACGCGGAGGGGGCCCAGGTCCGGCCGCCCCCTTCCCCAGGAGCCGGAGCTGGTGTAAAAAGCTCACGAGGAGGGCCAGCGTGGTCACGTTCCAGACCAGCACGTCCCAGGCCCAGGCAGCAGAGGGGACGTCAGGTCAGCAGGAACAGGCCCAGAGGGGCTGCCTGCCGCCAGGTGCCGGCCAGGCCCACTCCTGGCCTCCCCTCCTCCCAAGGTTAATTATTCCTAGAGCAGCTGACCACACCCCCATGCTCACTTGGCGCCTCACCAGCAGACGGGCCACCCAGCCAGAGGCCCGGCTGTGCCGCTGGATCCTTCTGAAACCTGCCGGGGTGGTCCTGACCCATCACCCACCCAGCAAACTCTAGCTCATCCCTCAAAGCCTAACAGCGTCACCTCCTCTTGGCAGCCTCCCTGACTTCCCCAGGCAGTGAGAGGTGAGGCAACTGAGACCCGGAAAGGTGACTGGCCAGCCCAGGGACACACAGCCTCCCTGCTCAGAGCTGACACTTGTTCTCACTGACCAGCTCCGAACACGAGAAAGTCAGAAAGCAGAGTGAGCAGCGCTGAGTGCAGGGGAAGGGGGTGAGGGTCACAGGATCCTGAGCAGAGGCCTGAGGGCTGTGCCGGGGCAATGGCGGGCCCCACAGAGAATCCCAGGGGACAGGGCACGAACTGGCCTCGGGGGGTGGCAGGCACGACAGCACCCGCAGGCCCCGCCCAACCTCCATCTGCAATGCTCAAGAGTCCCCCTCACGCTGCTCACCCCCAAACCGCCTCACCAGAACACCCCAGGTGAGGACCAGAGCTGGGCAGCCGGGCCCACCGGGACCGACCGTCCGGCCAACCCTCAGCCAACTTCCCAGCTCCCACAGCCCCGGGCCTGCCCCCTCAGCAGGGAGCTGAGGGTCCCCAGCTCAGGGGAAGGAGGCCAAGGGCGAGAGGCCGACACTTCCAGCAGGCAGAGGGCCCCAGGGAAACCACGGCAGGGGAGACGGGATCTGCCCGGACGCGCAGCGAGCTGGCCAGAGAGCAAACTGGACTGTCCACCCGGCCTGGGCCGCAGCCCTGCGGGACACGAGCTCTCCTGACCCCCAAGAGCTCAGCCAGGCATCTCCAGAAAGCGACAGCCTCTGCTGAGGGCACCCCAAAGCCGCTCCAGACAAAGCTGGGGCACGGGGGTACACAGCAGGCGTGTCTCCAAGAAGGAGGCCCACCACCGCTCGGATCCCAGCATTGACCTTCTTCTGGGCCCTCATCAGCCAGGACACCTTGGGCACAACCCTCAAGCTCCCCAAGTCTGAAAGCCCCATCCCCAAAACGTGGACTGTCCACTTGAGGGGGACGGTTCAGCCAGGTCACCACCATCCACCGCTGCCCGGTGCCCCCAACACCTGGCCTGGCCTCTCAGGGCCAAACAGCCAGCAAGGTGGGTGCTCTGGACCAGAGGCCGAGATTCTCCGGAGAGCGGGGCCCAGGCTGGCCCACCAGCCCCTGGACAAGGCCCTGGGCACACCCTCCATGGTGCAGGGTGAGCTGCCGTGACCACAGCTGCTGGTGACCTCCACCCCACTCCTCAACCCCCGGCGCGTTCCTGGATGGTGCGGGGCCGTGCGTGCTCCCCGGCCGGCCCTCCGCTGTTTCTCCAAGGCAACGCCGTCACCCCACATCCAAGCCCAGCACCCCGTCCCAGCGCCCGCCGCCCCACATCCTGCACACACACACACGAGCTGGCCGGGGACAGCACGCAGCTTCTGGAGGACGCGGGCCCGCAGACAGGCATGGAGGGGACTGCGACAGGGACCCCCAGGTGGGGGCTCGGGGCCAACTGCCCAACTGGTGCCCGCTCCCAAGGGCGGGGCAGAAGGCAGCCGTCCGTCAGGGGCCCATGAGCGCAGCGACTCCGGCCACCTGGGCTGTCCCCACCTGACCTCTGCCCAGGGCCAGCGCGGACACTTAAGCTAAATTGGTCAATTACGGGCCACTTAGACCCGTCCCGGAGCTCCCGGCCTCCCTCCGCTCTGCGCGGCAGCACCAGGAAGCCGGTTGAATCAGTAACCTCATTACAGCCCCACAGCCACACCCGGGGCCAGCTTTGAACTCCACGGGGCGGATCCGGGGCCGCTGCAGGATTTACACGCGGCTGGCCCAGGCCCAGCTCGCTCCCCTCACCATCCCCTCCGCTCTGCGCCAGAGGCTCCAGACTCAGCACAGCCTCCACGAGGACCCGACACAGCAGCCCCGTGCCCCGCGCCCGGCCAGGGAAACTAAGGCCCCGCCAGACACCGTGCAGCCCGGATGAGCCCGCACGAGGGGCTGGGTCCTCTCCCGGCCCCCTGCGCAAGGAAGGCACAGCTAACTCCAGCCCAAGGGCCCAGCCTGAGCCCCCAGGAAGCCACGTGGGGTCCCCACCCCCGGCCCAGGCTCGGGCCCACTCACAGGGGCACCGCCCAGGTCGGGCTCCAAGCCCACCCAGGACCCTCTCCCCTCCAGCCCCTGCCTGCTGCCAGCTCACCCTCTGCACAGAGCTGGCGGCCTAACCCCGATCCGCCATGGCCTCGGGGCCCCTCCCTATCCCAGTGTCGACCTGCCGCCGCTCACCCAGTAATGCCTCTCCCAGCTTAGGCCACGCAGGCCCGGGGTCCAGGCCTCTGGGCGCTGGTCGCAGCTGACCCTGCTCCGGAGGGCCCTCCCCCACACCTGTTGCAAGCCCGCCTCTCTGCCAGAGTCCGCACCAGAACCGGCTCCAGCAGGAAGCCTGGCCACCCCCACCGCTCACGCCCAGCTCTGCGGGTCGGCGGGGCCCAGCCAGCACCGGACAGGTGCTCCCCGGGCGCTGAGTGGACCAGGGCCAGCCAGCAGGCCCGAGTCCTTCTAAGGAAGACCTCGTGCGGACTGTGCTGGAACCGGCTGGGAAGGCCGGGCCTGTGTGTGTGTGCGTGCACACCCTCGCGGCAGAGTGTACGCGTGTGCACACGTGCGTGCAGCTGTTGGTATATGCAGATATGTGCACGCCTCTGCACCTGTGTGCACAGACACGTGGGGCGTGCAGTCACGAGCATGTGCGTGCATGTGTTGGGGGTGGGGAACACAACGATAAGCAAGGCCCCGCCCTGCCCTGGGGACCAGGTGTGGCTGCCCACCCCCAGCACCCACCCGGGCCCTGAGGGATTTGCTGCAGACAGCTCCGCCCTGAGGGGTGAGGGCGGGAACCCCAGGCCACAGGGGTCCTGAGGCTGCAGCTCAAGCTGTGACCCAAACCGTGTTTCTCCACCGTCGGCTCTGGCCCTACCCCTCGCGAGGGACGACCCGGGAGGAGGACCTTCCAGGGTAACCAGGAGAGAACGAGGGTAGTGAAGCTTCAAGCCCCATCGGCTCTTCCAGAAAAGAACGCTCACCCGAGGGCCCGGGACACCTAACAGGGCTCCCGCAGAGGCAGGACAGGGCACAGATGCAGGGCCCGCCAGGCAGGTGGTTTCTGAAGACGCCCCCTGAGGATCAGGCGGTCAGCGCCCGTCCCAGGACACGGGGCCCAACCGGAGCTGAGAAAAGGCAGGCAGAACCGCCCAGAGGCGAGTCCAGCCCGACAGCCCCCACAGCTCTACGGGCCCGTCCGCGAGAGGACATCACGGGGCTAGAAACCCAGACCCAGGGACACACCGGGCACCCAGGGGATGGCACCACTGTGTCTCGGGCGGGCAGCACAGGGCCCTGGACGTGTCATAGGGGCATTCAGAGACACGGGACAGACGGGGGCTACGGATGAAAGGGGGCCCTGCGCGGGCGCCAGGCTCACCGGCCCCCCTCGCTCGGGGACGCGGGTCTCGGGGACGCAGGGACACACAGACGGAGGGACGCGGGACAGCCGGCGGCGGGCGGGCCGGCTGGGCGGCCGGAGCGCGGCACACAGGGCACGGCGCACGCGTCCCCACTCTCCCCTGCGTCGGCCCGGGCCAATTTTATTTAGCTGCTTTCTGCTCCATTTCACGCTCATTCTGCTGCTGAGCTAGACAATTGCTCTGTAACTCTAGGGTGCAATTTCCCAGTCTGCGAGGCGCTGGGGCACGACTGCTCGAACATCCCACCCCAGGCTCTAGGTGGGCGTGCAAGTCAGGCCCTCGCCCGCCCCCTCCCAGGGGCTGGGGAGCCCAGACCAGGCGCCTCCGGTGCTCGGAGCGTGGAGCGTGGAGCACGGGCGGGGCCGCTCTCTTTCCCACGCCTGCCGCGCGGCCGCCACAGCAGCAGCTACGCCTCTGCCTCACGGTCCTGTTTTGCTCCATCACTGGACACCTGGCCCCCCCCACCCCCGCCACCGACCCAGACAGGGGACACAGGGAGGCTCGACCACGGGCCGCACCTCTGAAGGAGGCCGTCAGGGAGACACAATCGACTGCCTTCCCCTGCGCCCAGCAAGGGCCGTGCGCGCGTCCATTTTACAGATGAACAACTGAGGCTCTGATAGGCCAGCGGGCAGGACACACACACACAGGCAGCAAGGACGGGGGACCCGGTCCCCAGAGGCCTGGCCACCAGCCCCCCAGGAAGGAGCAGCTCCAGGGTCCCCAGGGTACACCGGGTCACTCAAGAGGGTGCAGGTGGGGGAGCAAGGGACAGAGGGGCCTGCGGAGGAGACGAGGGCGGGAGGGCAAATACGGAGCTGTCCCGGCGGGGGCAGGGCAGGCGGGGAGAGGGGAGGGCCTGGCCCTGCCCCCTGACCTTCCACAGCGTCCAGGACACAGACCTGCACGGCGCACGCCAGGGCAAAGGGCTCGAAGGGCACCCACCGGTGGACACCAGCCCCACCAGCCACCAGGGCCCTCGAGGGGTCAGACCCCTGCCCGTACACGACCCTGCCAGTAGCCGGCTCCCGTGGGAACAGACCGATAGGCCGGACACCTCAAGCCCCTGGCCACCAGGGCCAGCTGCCATGAACTCTGACAAAACCAGGAACGGGCAGAAGAGAGAAGGAGGGTCAGGTCTGGTCCTGGGCCAGCTCACGGCCTCTGCCCTGTCCTGTGCACGCAGCTGAGTCAAGCCCGGGAGCCCTCTGCTCCTACGGGACGCGCCAAGCTCGAGACCAGCACCCGCTGCGGAAACAGGCCAGCTGCAGAAAGAGCCCAGGAGCGCCGGGCAGGTGGGACGCTGCAGATGGCGTCCACAGGCTCCGGCGGGCCTTCGGGGCCTTCGCCCCCACACACATACACACCACCCCCCAAGTCTGCCCCACCCCGACTCACCGAGGGCCCCGTCCTGATGCCGGATGCCACACACACCCGCCCCATTCTGCACGCACTATAATTCCACAACCAGCCCCCGGGGCCTCCTCTCCCAGGACGACAGACAGGACCACCACCGGAAACCCGCCCCAAGAGCCACACGGGGGCAGGGGCCAGAGTGGGGGAGGCCAGGGAGGGCAGGCAGAGGGCCTCCTGGAGGAGGCGCAAATCCCCGCAGGCCCTGAAGGACAGGCACAGCTGGACGAGCTGGTAGAGCTGGAGCCGGCCCCCGGCGGCCGCCCCGGTGTGCGCACGGCTGCCCGTTCAGCTCTGCCAAGCCCCAGCTCAGAGCCGCCCGGCCGGCCCCCATGGCCCTTTCCGAGGGTCCCCAGCATGTCCCACCGCGTCGAGGCAGAGTGGGTCAGGGCTACACACTGGGCCCAGGCGCAGCGGACAGACATCCGAGTCCAGGCCGGCAAGGCAACAGCCACGGCCACAGCCAAGCCCATCCGAGGGCCGTTTTTCTCACCCTGACACTTCCCCCAAAACACACAGAGCCCCCTCCGGAGTTTACCAAAACAAACGCCCCAACAGTCCTAGGGCCCAGGCCAAGACGGGACTGCCTCGGCAGGCCGGCCTCCAAGCCCGGCCTCCGCAGAGTCACGTGACCCTGTTATTTCGGGAGGCCCGAGAATGTGCTCTATTTTGGGTCCCGAGGGCTCTGATGTTACCAGATGCCCCTCATCCGGGCTCCAAGTTCTCCCAGGTCCCCAAGAGCTGCCCAGAGGGCGATCAGTGGGCCTACCCTCCTGTTACTGCCCCCCAACCCACCCCAGGCAAATGGGCCACAAGCAGCCAGGGGTCTGGGGTCTGAGACCTCAAGACCACAGACTCAGCCTTGCAGCTCCACCGGCCAGACTGGTGCCAGCACAGGCCTTCTCCCAACCAGCACAGGCGCTGGTCAGCCGTGGGCAGCAGGGGCTGCCGTGGACAAGCGCTTGGGCCCAGATCCGTACCTCGGGCTTGTCCCTGCCCTGCCCTCACGCAGAGGCTTGGCAGCTGGGAGACTCCCGGGCAGGTAATAGCAAGGACCCAGGCCCGCCACGCCCCAGGCAGTGGGTGCTGGAAGGACCAGGCCCTCTGCCCAAGGCCCCGAAAGTGGACGGACAACCGTTAAGGGGCAATGCCGCCTGCCCAACTGCTCCAGGTCTGCCCTGGGCAGCCAGCCGCGCCTGGACAGGCCAGGCCTTCCGACACTCACCCCCCACGAGGGATTAGGCCGTGTTGACAAAAGGGCTTAGGCAAGTAGCCGCTTAAATGGACCTTAACTCCACTGGACTTCAGAGCTGGTCACAAGCTTAGAAAAAAAATAAAGTGTAATCAGAGTCCAGGGCTGTCTGCTCAGGCCTGGGGCATGGGCTGCCTGGGAGGCCGCAGGCTGGGTCAGAGAGAAGCCCCCCCAGCCTCCTTGCCGCGGCGGGAGGGCTGGGGGGAACCTGACACCCGTCCAGGTTCCTGGGACACAACTTTTCCTCTCTGTGGGGTCTCCAGCACAGCCAGCCTGCGGCCAGGGCCCTCCGCGGGCCCACTCCTAGAACCCTGCCAGCATGTCAGGGACGGGGACCCATCCGCTCCACCCACCCAGGCAGGGCCCTGCCTCATCGGGGGGCCCGGGAGAAGAGCAAAGACAGAGTTGAGCGTTCCTGTCCCAGGGGGCGCCTCTGTGTGTGTGTGTACACATGTGTAAGACTTTAATAGGCGACAGGAGAGGTTGTTGGCCTACACAGCCCCCCCACCCACCCCAGGCAGCCAGGCCCAGCAGCAGCGAGTCACAATCAACTCAGCTTTCAGTCCGTACACACAGGCACCACCAGGCTGGGGCTTCAAACCCCAAACCATCCCTTTGTAGCCGCTGGCCTCAACCAGTTTTCTCATCTGCAAAATGGACGTGCGTGCCCGCCCTGGAGGCTCTGAGGAGGAAGGAGAGCGCCCAGCCTGGCGCCGGCGGAGGTCTGGACTGTCGTGCAGGGTCACGGAAGGAGTCTTCTTGGACCTGGCGAACTTGGAAGCCCACCCCGGTCACCATGTCACACGCCCCTCTGCGCGCCTGCCAGGAGCACTGACCCTCACCCAGCCATCCCAGGAAGCCGGGCCGGCTTCACGCGGCTCCCCTCCACCTCCCCATCTCAACACGCGTCCCTGCAGCTGCGCCGCGTTCTGGCGGCCAAGCGGGTGGCCAAACTGCACCCCAGGCTGCGAGGGGGTGGGCAGGCGGGAGCGGCAGCAAGCCACGGGCTTCATTCATAATCAGCTGTTTTAATTTCCATTCAGCACAAATCCTTCACCCAGCCTGACAGCCCGGCTGCCGGCCCCACCGCCAAATTAATATCCTTCCCGGGCTCATTTATAAAGTCTCCCCACCCCCTCCCCCTCCCCTGCCTCTCACTGGTTCCCAAACCCGCGGGAGGACAGCGGGCTGGGGGCACCCGGCCATGCCCCCGCCTCCTTTGTGGGGCCAGACCTGGAGCTGGAGAGCGGACCAGGGCAAGGGAGCCACTGGGCGCGATGGCAGCGGGAGGACGGGAAAGCCGGCCCTCCGACCCTCCACGGTGTCCACCCCCAGTGCAGGGCCAGCTCCAGGGAACGCCAGGAGAACACTCGCGTGCGCCAGAGTGAGGCTCCCCGTTTCTGGAAGGGGCCTCCCCGGGTTTGATGGTCCCGGTCTCAAAGCCCTTCGGCGACCCTGCCCACTGGCGCCCGGGCGGCTCTGGGGGAGGAGGGGTCCCGAGCGTTCCAGGGCCGGCGGCCTGCTGGACTCCGCAGCCCGGGCGGCGGCGCAGAGGCCGTCCCGATGCCAGGGCGGCCGGAGGCTGGGAGCGCACAAGTTGCGCCGCCCCGCTGGAGCTGGGCGCCCGCGCGGGGGGCGCCAGCCGCCGCCGGGCGGGGCCGGGAGTCGCCCCCCGCCCCGGTCCAGCCGGCCGGCCGCCCCTCCGGCCCCGCTGCCCTCCCGCTGCCCGCTCCAAGTCGGCGGCCCGCCGCGGCCCGCGAGCTGCCCGCCGCCCTCGCCCGCTCCGCGCCCAGCCCGCCCGGGGAAAAGTTGCCCGGCCCACCCGCTCGCGGCCCCGCGCCCCAACTCCGCGCGGGCCGGCCGGGGGGCGCGGGGCCGGCCGGGGGGCGCGGGGCCGGCCGGGGGGCGCGGGGCCGGCCGGGGCGGGCCGGGGGCCCCCGCGCGCGCCGGGGACGCGCCCCGCCGCCGCCCGCGATCACTCACCGAGCGGCAGGAAATGTTTGGTGTCCATGTCTGCGGCGACCTCGCGGCGGCCCCCGGCGCGGCCGGCCGGGCCCGGGCGGCGGGAGCCGGCGGCGGCGGCGGCGGCGGCGGCGCGCGGAGGCCGCGGCGCGGCGAGTTGTTGCAAAAGTCGCCCAACAATGTAAACTACTTGTGCCGCGCGCGCCCGCCGCGCGCGCGCGCCCGCCCGCCCGCGCGCCCGCCGCGCGCGCCCGCGCCCCGCTCCGACCGCGGCGGCGCCGGCGGGGGGGCGGCGGGGGGCCCGCGACGGGCGCGGACTCGGCGCAGCGCCGCCACCCGCCCGCCGGGCCTGCGCGCGCGCCCAGCCCCGCCCGCCCGGAGCGCGCCCCCCGCCGGCCCCCCGCCCCCCGCCCCCCCCCGCCGCCGGCCCCCCGCCCCCCGCCCCCCCCCCCCGCCGTCCGGAGCGCGCCCCCCGCCCCCTGCGCGCGCGCCCAGCCCCGCCCGCCCGGAGCGCGCCCCCCTCCGCACCCCCTTCCCCGGCGTCCGGAGCGCGCCCCTTTCCCCCGCGCTGCCCGCCCCGCCGCCGAGTTGCAGGCGAGCGAGCGCGGTGCAAACTTGCAAGTTTTCCTCCGCCAGGGGTTCCCGGGAGTCGCTCGGGGGCGGCGGCGCGGGGGCGGGGGGCGCGGGCGGGGCGGGAGCAGAATTCCCTCCCGGCCTACCACCCGCCCCCCCCCCCCAAAAAAGAAAAACCACCACCGGGCGGAGCAGGCGGACAGCGGCCGGGCCATTGTCTGAGCGGCCACACAAAGCGGCGGGCCGCGCGGCGCGCGGAGCCTGCCCGGCGCCTGGGGAAACTGAGGCCCCGGGCGGCACAGCCTCGGCTCCGGCGTCTAGTGCGGGGTTTCACTTTCTGGAGCCCCCATCCGGCCCCTACTCCCACACTCCGGGCGCCGCCAGCCCTCCCCACCCCGGGAAGGGGGCCTGGATGGGGAGGGGGCGCCCCGGCTTCTGGGAGCGCCAGGCTGGGGACCAGGGGCGAGCTGGGTGCTGACTCTGTGGCCAGGTGGCTATTTTTACGCCTTGGACAGTTCTCTGCCCTGACTTTTAAATTCATGCCGTGTTTGTTTAAAAGCGAAAGGACGGATGCCCGTCCTGACAGCTCCTCGGGGCAGCTGGAGTTGGGGCTCCTGCGTGAGTTACCTGCACGGACCTGGGCCTCCTGACCCCGCCCCCAACCCAGCTCCCCTGCTCGGTCCACTCCCAGAGGCGCTTCCCCGGGAGTCCCCACGTCACCCGGGCCACACAGGTGGCCCCTGGGCCAGGGGCACTGATGGGAGGGCCCAGCCAGCAGCTCAGGGACAGACACAGCCTGGACTAGAGGGGGGCCCTCCTGCCTCGGGCACCATTGCCACCTATGTGACCTCCAGCCTGCCTCCCCAGCCCCCTGGGCTTCACTTTCCCCTCTGTGGAATGGGCACACAACAGGACCGCCTCCCCATGGACGGCCAGGGGCTGGATCCCACAAGGCCACTGAGACCTGTCCTGCTGCAGAGAGAGGCCCTCGGGCCACTGGGAGCATCCTGGGCTGGGGGGAGTCGGGTAAGTGCTGACTGGGGAGCCCTCCCTCCCCAGGCACAACCACAGGCCGTGGTCCAGGCTTGCCCTGTCCCCCTGGCTCCTGTCTGATCCCTGCCTGCCCTCCTCCCCTACTCGAGAAAGTCTGGGTTTTGCTGGCTCCTGAGCCCCCTGCCCATCTGCCCTTGCCTCGAGCCGTGGCCGGTGTACGACTGGTCCTCATCACTGTCGTCCCAGCAAACCCACTACCCGCTTCGCCCCGCCAGCCACCCACTTCTAAAGTCTGTTTCCTTCCGCCAGGGCCGGGGCCGGGCAAGCATGCAGGGTGAGCAGGAGCGAACACGGGTGCTGACACGTCTGGGCTGTGCGCCGCGTGCCAGCCCCCGTCTTCGGGCCTGTCTCTATTGCCCCTGGCACGGCCTTCCCTCTGTGCACCATCAGTGGCCCGTCTGAACTGCGTCCTCCCAGCCTGTCCTCCCGGCCTGAGTCAGACCTCACCACTGCCACCGGAGATGAAGAGGCCCTCGCCACTTGGGAGAGGAGACCACCCAGTACCATGGCGCCCACTTCTTGGCTGGTCACCCCCAACAACTCCTGGGCAGTGGGCACTGCTAGCCCACCTGACTGAGGAGGACAGCCAAGGCCGGGAAAGGTGACAGCGCGGAGCACCGTCACTGCAGCGAGGAGGAAGCCGGCGTTTGAACCCGAGCCCTGTCCTGGGGGCGTCTGGGCCAGCGAGGGTGTGGACCCGCACAGGCCCCAGGGCCCCAGTGGCCTGTGGTGCAGCACTGCCTTCGCGCCACACCCTGTGTGACAGCCAGCCACGCTCTGCTGAGTGGGGGCAGGGTGCCAAAGAAACGTGAACGGCTGCCGCGTCCATTGCCGTGGGTCGGTCGTTCATTCAACAGACGTCTCTTCAGCCCTTGCCAAGGGGCCAGACCGTGTGCCCAGTCTAGGTCGTCAGGTGGAGGGTGGTCCCAGGTGAACAGGCATGGGCTGGCTCCCCGTTCTTCTATTCGCAGCCGTGTGACCTAGCCAGGCCCCTCCCTCCCTGTGCCTCAGTCTCCTCATCTGTAGAGTGGGCGTGGTCACCCTGTGCCACTGAGTCACGGAGAAGACTGAATGAGGTGAGGCAGGGACAGCCATGTAATCACACAGACCAGGGCCTTGTCTAACTCAAAGAAGCTATGAGCCATGCCGTGTAGGGCCACCCAAGATGGATGGCTCGTGGTGGAGAATTCTGACAAAACGTGGTCCGCTGGAGAAGGGAATGGCAAACCGCTTCAGCATTCTCGCCTTAAGAACCCCACAAACAGAGGATGAGATGGTTGGACGGCATCACAGACTCGATGGACATGAGTCTGAACAAGCTCCGGGAGTTGGTGATGGACAGGGAGGCCTGGCGTGCTGCCGTCCCAAAGAGTCGGACGCAACTGAGCGACTGAACTGAACTGAGGGAGAGTCTGGCCCCAGGAGGAGGAGCTCAGTCCTGAGAGTTCCTGCCACTTCAGTTATCGATACGATTATGAGATGATGAAGTGGGCACTCTGGGAGCCCCAGCCCAGGCGGGACCTAAGAGGCACCCACAAGGGGGTAGGAAGTGGTGGACAGGCTGGAAGTGTTAGGACAGTGACCGAAGGGCCAGGACGTGTCAGGCCAGGGGCCCGCAGCTTCTGGGCACAGCTGTTTCTTGGGCTGGGTTTGAAGAAGGAACGTTTTCATCGGATCAAGACGGGGCTGAGGGCACTCCAGGCAGAAGGACCAGTACAAGCTCTCGCCCGGGGCGAGGAGGTAGCCAGCCTGTTGGAGGAACAGCCTTCAACAGCCTTGGCAGGCAGGTCGGAACATGCCGGGCGCTCACCAGCAAGCTGGTCCTAGAGGCCTCGCAGCCTGAGTTGGAGCATCTGAAGTCGCCTGCCTGTGACAGGAGAGTCAAGCCCTGGGCTTCCCAGTCCTCCCCCAGCCCCTTGCCCCAGAAAACCCAGAGACTCCGTTTGGAACTGTTGGTGCCTGGAGCCAGGGAGACAGGCACAGGCGAACTGCCGCGTGGGTTTCTTGGGGCCTCTGCTCCCAGGAGAGACCTCCGACAGTGTCACCAAGCCCCAGCCTCAGCCAGGGCCCCGGGAGGCCGCGGGGGCAGTGGAGTGCCACAGAGCCCCGCAGGCCCGGCTCCAGTGCCCACAGGTGCCGCGCTGCCCTCAGCCTCATCTTGCCCTTGGCAGGGGCTGGGAGTGGTGGGGTGCAGGGGTGCTGCAGGAGCTGGCTGGCTCAGGAGGGGAGAGGAGCGGGCTGCGGAGAGAGGCAAACACCCAGCCTCCTTGATGGAAAATGTGCTTGCCCTTATTTCTGGTTCTCGCTCCCGCCTCAAGCCGGGGCTCTTTGGTGCAAACGATCCCACAGAGCCCCGCCCGGGACGGTGGCTGCCCCATTTGGAGTCTCCAGGTCCCAGCTAACCATGGAAAAAACCACCCCCAGCCTTCCCGCCATGTGTTTCTGCAGCCAAAAGTATTTTTATAGTAATATCCATCTATTTACAACCTGGGATCTGAGAGGGTTTTGTTTTTTGTTTGGGTTTTTTTTTCTTTTTTTTTTCCTTCTGAAGGATGCTTTTTAAGGTACTTTGGCCTATCCCCTGTGCCTGTCTCAGCTCAAGCTTGTAAACAGTCTCCGGAATCACTTGGTGAACAGTATTTTTAAAGGCCACTGTCTGCCAGGCGGGGCCCCGGA
The DNA here is from genome assembly GCF_023091745.1 of Budorcas taxicolor. Taxonomy (NCBI): domain Eukaryota; kingdom Metazoa; phylum Chordata; class Mammalia; order Artiodactyla; family Bovidae; genus Budorcas; species Budorcas taxicolor. The sequence continues at coordinate 164,139,823 of NC_068920.1, read as the reverse complement.
GACTGGCGTCTGGATGGATGGCTCCCGACAGTTCCTGGGGCACCGGGGCGCACCTTGGCTGCTTCTGGGTTCTTTCCTCCAAGGAGGGCCCATGTGATCCTGAGCTGATGACCAGCAGGATCTCACAGACGGAGTGGGGCCCTGACCCCCATAAACAGGGCAGGGGCTCAGGCACCCCAGCCTGTTCTCAAATCCCCCAGCCTGGAGGGCACTCTCTCACCTCCTGTGGGGGCGACCCTCTGTGTCGCTGGTGACAGCTGACTCAAGCTAGCAGGTGAGGAGGAAGCCCAAAGGGGCAGAGGGGCACCCAAGCTCGCCCAACAAGGCGGACAGAGCTGTTCTGAGGTCCGCCCTGTCTCTCCATCGTGTGGGGGAGCTCAGGAAAGCCGCTGGTCTGCACTCAGCCTGTCCTGCTTAGTGGGGAGAAGCGAGCAGACCAGGTGGGGGGACATGGTGGAGGAGGAGACGCCTCTGCGAAGCCTCTGTCGCCCTGCAGGCTCTTGACCACTCACGTCCACAGCAGTGGCCAGCCCTGCACAGCCAGACAGATGCAGCCAGAAAGAGGTTAGGCTTCGTCCCCATCAGATGCTCTGAAGGCAGGCCGCTCCCCTGCATCGTGTGGGAGCGTCGTCCCAAACCTCTGGGCGCTGAAAGGCAGTTTGGCCAAACCAGTCTGTGTGAGACAGGCCTAAGGGGATGTGGCTAACTTTGTGGAGAAAGACTGGGGTTTCGGGGTAGCTCCCTGCAAGGGCTGGCAGGATCTTTCCGTGCTAGGTCATTTCCGTCGTGTCCAACTCTGCGACCCCAGGGACTGTAGCCCACCAGGCTCCTCTGTCCGTGGGATTCTCTGGGTAAGAAGACTGGAGTGGGTTGCCATGCCCTCCTCCAGGGGATCTTCCTGATCCAGGGATCAAACCCATGTCTCCTACGTCTCCTGCATTTATGGGTGGGTTCTTTACCGCTAGCGCCACCTGGGAACCCCGGGATCCTTCCAGATGTCTCCAAAGAGATGGTCTCTCCGAACCCCAAGGGCACTTGGAAGGAGTCATGGATGCCGTGGGGGTGGGGGGGGGGGGCAGAAGGAGTGAAGGGCAGCTCTCAGGGGCCAGAGAGTTCTGAGTCAGCAGAGGAGGATGCCGCTGTTTCCTGGGGTCATGAAGTCCCAGCCACCCCGTCTGCCAACTCCGGCCCCAAAGGCAGATTCCTGCTCCCCCGGCTCACCAGAGGCGATACAAAAACTCAGGGGAGCGTGACTGGCTCCAGGTCACGCAGCAGCCCCAGCACCAAGGCCAGCAGATTTACAATAAGGGTTAATGGTCGGACACCCACCCCCTGCTTAGGGACAACCACTCACTGGGGCCTCCAGCGGACTGCCCCATCTCCCTGCTTCTCACCAGTGTGCAAATGCTGAGACCAGGTGCAGAGAGAGGGGCCAGGGAGCAGACTTGGAAACCTGGGTGCTAGGGTGGGTACCGGGAGTGGGGAGGCTGTGCCTGGCTCAGCCAGCGGCTCTGCCATGCCCCTCTCTGAACCTCAGCCTCTTTTTAAGATGGAAGAAAAGAGCCAGCTAATCATAGAGACTTCTTTATTTTTAACGTGAAACATGAGAACATCAACAGGGAAATCCGTGTTGACGGATCCCAGGAGCAGAGGAGAAGGGCTCAGGCCGCGAGGCACAGCCTGGGGTGCCGACCCCGTCCCAGGCCTGGCTCCGAAGATGGCACGCCCCTCCCCGACTCCTCTTCCTCATGCCCTCTCCAGACGCCGCCCACCAAGCAAGAAGATAATGTGTTTTACCAGGAGCATTTATTATCGACAATTGCTCCATAAATCTCCGTCTATACACATACATATACATAAGAGGCGGATAAACACGCAGGGCAGAGCTGCGTGCGCAATCTCCCTGATGTAGTCAGCTTGCCCCCATAAAGATAACGGGAAATGATTCATAATATTTATTTGACAGACATGATATGAACCGTAATAGCCTGTTGGGATTAAAAATATCCGTACGTCTCTGTCACCCACCAATGTGGTTTAAATATTATGTATGTGGCCACTGCAGCACCGGGAGAAGGGAGCGGTTATTGATGGCAGCCGTGAAGGGGAGTGGCGGTGCACTGCGGGATGGGAGCGTGGCAACGGAGTTCCGTGCCTGCGTCCAGAGAAGCTGTCCCAGGAAACATTGCCCCGCACCCGGCTTACCCCCAGACCACCCGCCAGCTGGGCCACAGCTGCCCTCGGCCAGCGCCATCCCAGGAGGGCCTGGCTGCAGCTCAGGGTCCAAGGCAGCGGCCACCCAGTGGAGGGCAGAGCCCTGCCACCCCCCGCCCGGCGAGTTAAAAACCCTTTCCTGCTCCTCATCGCCCTCGGGATAAAGTCCAAACTCTTAAGAAAACCGGCCAGGCCCTCCCTTCCTGCCCTGAGTCATCTCCCTCCTGCCGGCACCCAGCCCTGCCCACAAAGCCGCCCGATCCCGGGCAGACAGCAGCTCTGGACCGCTGTCCACACCGGCCACTCCACATTCCACCAAAGGCATTGCCCCACCGCGGCCCCTGTGGGCAGCTGGCTGACCGTTCCCGACACACACGCCCCAAAGCCGGGCTGAGCCTGCTCTGCCCCGCTGATAGCCCACACCCTCCCAGTGCTTCCGGAAGTCCTGTTTCCTGGATGTTCCCACCGGCCGGAGAGCCCGTCGAGGCTGGGGACCTGGGCATGGGACCACCAACTTTCCATTGCCCTACCTGGGACATCGTGGGAGCTCAAGATACTCTGGAGGGGGAGCAAGGAAGGAAGTATGGTGTTGTTTTCACGGGGCTGGCTTCCTCTCTGAGCCTGGGGGTGGGCTCTTAGGGTCCCTATTTACATCTCAGAACTTTTGTACTTATGAAAACACCCTTTCCCTTTCGGGGCCTCAGTTTGCCCATCAGTACAATGGGTCTCCAGTCCCTGAGTCAGGTATGTTCTCTGAGAAAGCCTTTTAGGGTTTGCTTTGGGGAAAACCCAGAGACAGCACTGATAAAACCTCCAGAGGATTTGAACTCCCTCCTCCATCACTCCCAGCTTGCCCCGTCCTTTCTGGTCCCACCACTAGCCCCAGATCCCTCTTCAGGGCGCCCCCATCCTCAGGTCAATGACTGTTGGCATTTGTTTCTCCCACTGACGAGGGTCCACGCTCCCCAGAGGAGCCACATCTGAGCTTAAAAAGAAAAAAAAAAAAAAAAAAACTGCCCAGAGGAAAGGGGCTGCCCTGGAAAGGCGGTCGCCCAGGAGGAGAGTCAGACTTACCTGCCTGCAGGGGCCCAGCCTCAGCACCCCGCCTCCCCGGGACACGCAGCATCACCCTCATAGGTAGGACGGGAAGGTGAGCCCCAGCCCACGCACTGTCGACGAGCCAGAGGAGACGGCGCTCCTCCTCGGCCACGGGCGTGGACCTCCACTCACCCCCACCGGGGACACCTGCTCCTCGTGGGCCCCTGTCCCCAGCTCCTGCTTCCAGGCAGTGCTGGCCGTGTGCGGAACCTGCCGGGTGTCTCCACCAGCACATTCCCAGGACAGGGGTCTCTGCTTTGTCCTGGGCAGCCCCGCCGCGCCCCCAGAGCGCCCAGACTCTGCAGGCATGACTGCCCTCACCTCGCCCTGGGACACGAGTGGTGGAGTCCCCACCTTCCCTGGGGCGAAGGAGATGCAGGATGGAGAGAGGGTGGAGACCCGGCGGTCACAGGCCCCCCGCACGGCCTGGACAGGTGCCCAGGTCCAGGAGCTGCAAGTGGGCTTAGCGGCAAGGCCCTTTCCTGCAAGGTCTTTGCTGTGGAGGGCAGGGGGGCAAGACAGGGCCGGGGCCACATGCTGGTTCAGTCCCCTTCCCCTGAGAGGCCAGCCCGACTCTGCCGAGCCACAGACCCCCGAGTCAAGAGGGGACCCGCAGCAGGGGGCAAAGACAGGGCTGATCCTGGGCGCCCAGGGTGGTCTGAAGGACTAAAGTCGCAGATCGCCCGCCCTGGGCGAGCCGCGAGGAATCCGCTGGGGTGACCCAGCCATCAAGCCCCACCCGGCCCAGCCTCCAGGGTCACCCCAGGGTCATCTCACACCCCAGGTCCCTCCAGGGGCTCCGCCCAGGCGAGGTCCCAGCATCGCCCGGCTTAAGCCTCGTGGGCAGACGTTTCTAGGTCGTCCCAGTGTTTATGTACGGGTCTCCGTTGTCGCAGGGGACTGGGCCTCTCAACTGGGACAGGCCCGTTTCAGCCGAGTCTGCCCACACCATGCCCACGGCTGGGGAGTCGGCCACAGCTGGGCCCCTAGAGCTGAGCTGGGTGAGGGCCCGTCCCCACGAGCTATGCCCTGCTGGCTCAGCTCCTGGGTCTCAGGACTTAAGCGCTTGGGAGGGAGGGCAGAGGGGCCTCCCAGCGGGGCCTCAGGGCCACTCAGAGCTGCCTGGGAGGCCACAGGGACACCAGCAAAGGCAAGTTCGCACCTTGCCAGCTGCACACCCGCCACCCTGGGCAGAGAGGGTGAGTCACGGCACCTGGGGAAGCCGCGGTCCCCACGCAGCGCCGCCCAGGCCCGTGTCGGGCTGTCTGCAAGAGCCAGCCGGCTGGGCTGGCCCCGTGAGTACCTGGCACACAGCGGCCCGCCCACTGGCCCTCTCGGCTCACCGGGCTCAGAGAAACTTTAGCTGCCCGGGGACACTATCACCCTGATAGCCTGACTGGTGTCACTCCCTGGGTTTCAGACTCAGGGGTGCCCCCGACGGCTTATCCTCCGTCCTCTCCCCAGCCTCGGCTTCCTGCGCTGTAACATAAGCCTGCCTCCCGCAACCGGCTGGTGAGTGATTCCCCAAGCCCTGCCCTGGGCATGCCCCGGCCACCAGCACCTCTGCGGTGCCCGGAGCTGAGCTGGCTGCGCTCCATCCTAAGGAAACAAAACTCAGAGGAGATGGAATGAGGCCGCCCCGAAGGTGGGCAGCCTAGACAGACACCGGCAATCGTCTCTTAATTAATACAGGATCAGCCCCTACTGAACACACACACGTGCTGGAAACGAGAGCGCTGGTAGTGGGGAAGACTCGGTTATAAACGCATCCGCAAAAATCAGGAAGGAAGCCCCTCGGCCCGCTTGCTGCTGGTGGGGAGCCAGGAGCTTGCCCGCCCTCCTTTGTAATTTTCTTCGTTTTTCTATAATGAGTCTTTATCACATTTAAAATCAGAAAGAAAAAAAAATAGAGTTAACAAAAGCCTGTCTGAATGCATCTGAAACTTGATTCCTGGTGCTGAAGCGACACTGGTCCAGGGCCCGTCTCCAGCTCAGCCCACCCTCGGCCCCGCGCTGCCCCCCACCCCTGAGACAGCCTCCTGAGCCCCAGAAGCCAGGGGTCTCATCTCCTCTCTAAGCTCACCTGCCTCCCACCCTCCTCACTGTGGGGGACCCCCCAGCCCCCACCACCAGGCCACCTGCCCCCCCACCTACCCCAGGCGGCCCCTCTTCCACCCACACCCAGCCGGAAGTAGCCGTGTCCACGTTGTGCCGATAAGGATACGCTCCCACTCGCCTGATCGGCTGCGAGGTTATTTATCTGATCTGCCCGCCTTGTCACCGGGCCAGGTGAGAGTAATGACACACTTAATTTCACAAGCACAGAAGGCTGCGTGTAAGTGGGCAAAATATTTGGACCACAGAGTGACAAGTGAGACCATTTCAGTGGTTTTAAAGGCTGACGCAGAAGCCACTTGGCTTTTGTTCCTGGCTGTCTGTTGCCAACACAGCTGAATGGCTGGCTTCATCCAAGACGTCCTGAGCTGCAGGACAGAGCCCTGGGCCCCGGCACCCCACAAACGGCACCTTCGCTCAGCGGCGCCTCCAGAGAGTCAGCAGTCAAGGGTCAAAGGGGACTGGCAGCAAGGAAGGGAACAGTCGGTGATCCGGGCCCCCTTTCCCTCCATCTGCAGGTGACTCCCGCCCAGGTGGGCCAGACACTCAGACCAGAGAGCGGATGCGACAGGAAGCCCAGGAGGAACGCAGATGCGGCTCAGAGAGCCAGCAGGGCTCCCGGGCCCTCCGACCAGGCGTCAGGGCTCGGGGCCACAGGGGCCTGGATGTGGGGCAGTTCTGGGAGCACAGGAGAGGGCAGAGCCTCCTGCTGGGGAGGTCGGGTGGCGGGGGGGGTCAACCGCAGGGGCTGGTGGGTGGGGCTCAGCATGCTCGGCGGGGAGCGGTAATTCTGCCCCAGCAAGTCGGGTTTGAAAGGGCCTCCATCTCTGTGGGCAGAGAGGGTGGGAGCCTGGGGAGGGGGCTCTGGGCCTGGGGGACCGCCCTCCTGACTGTGAGCTCCTCCAGGAGCACGCCCATTCTCACAAGGAGACAAATGCCGCTGCCGTGGGCCCTGTTCTGCAGGGGAGCCAGGTCGGGATGCTGTGACTTGCTTCCCATTACGGCTCCCCAGGGGGGCTGCCCGGCCGCGGTCCAGGCTGGTCTGTAGCCGGAGCCTGATTCCAGGAGGGAAAAGCTTGTCAGCCTGGCTGGTGGAGCAGGTTGCACGCTCCCACCCCACCTACCCCAGGTCCCCCTCACCCCACCCCGGGTGCCCTCCTAGTCTACCCCAGGTCCCCCCCATGCCCCCATCCTACCCCAGGTCCCCCCCACCCCACCCCGGGTCCCCCCAGTCTACCCCGGGTCCCCCCCACCCCCATCCCACCCTGGGTCCCCCCGAGTCTACCCCGGGTCCCCCCCGTGCCCCCATCCTACCCCGGGTCCCCCCTCACCCCACCCTGGGTCCCCCCCCGCCCCCACCCCACCCCGGGTTCCCCCTCACCCCACCCCGGGTCCTCCCCAGTCTACCCCGGGTCCCCCCTGTGCCCCCATCCTACCCCGGGTCCCCCCCACCCCACCCCCGGGTCCCCCTGCCGCCACCCCACCCTGGGTCCACCCCCAGTCTACCCCGGGTCCCCACCCACCCCCACCCCACCCAAGTCCCCCCCCCTGCCTCCACCCCACCCCGGGTCCCCCTCCGCTCCCATCCCACCCCAGCTCCCTTCCCACCCCCAGTCTACCCTGGGTCAACCCAGCTGCAGGGCCCCCACTGCCCTGGTGGCAAGACAGCCCGTGGCCTCACCCTGCCCCGACCACCTCCGGAGGACTGGCAAGTCAAGTGTGCCAGGCAGGATTCAGGAAGCCCCCAGACCACCTGATCCCTGGGAGGTCTTCTCCCCCCTCCCGCCATTTTACACAAGGGACCTGGGGCCCAGAAGAAGGGAGGGGCTCGCCCAAGGCCGGCTGCCAGGACCTGGACCCTCAGACGCTTCCAGCAGGCCCTGGAGCCTCGGCCCTCCCCCTCCAGCAAGCCTCGGAGATCAGCCCTCCCTGGGGTCCCTGCCGCCTGCCCTCCCTGAACGTGAGCTCTTCATCACGCCCGCAGCCCCCAGGAGCGGCTTTGTCTGGACGCCGCGTGACAGCCGCAGCTGAGCGGAGGACTAACAGGATTTCTCAGCCCTGTCACTCTAGCGAGTACCCCCTTCGGCCATCTGAAGACGGATTAGTGTTGACTCCCCTCCCTCCGCCCAGACCGCCAGCCCTGAGCAGCTCCCGGTGCGTCTGCATCTTCCAGTCAAGCTCAGAGCTAAGCTGGATTTCAGGCCCCGCGGGCCCAGCTCCCTGGACAGACAGACAGCCCTCTTGCGAGCCAGGCCGCCCTCTGCCCAGCTGTTGGGAGCCTGTGGGGTGGGTGTGCAGAGCGGACTGGGCCTTCTAAGCCGCCCGCAGCTGGATCCACGTCTCACATGTCTTTGGGGCCCAGCCCCCGGCTGTTCTGTCCCTATTTCGTCCCCACTAAGCTAAGGGCCTCAGAACCTTCCTAGAGGGCCCTTGAAAGCGTCAGAGATGCAGCCTGCAGAGTGTTAGGCCCGTAGCAGGCGGGTGATATCTGCTAAGTGTCCCGGCTGTGCCTGGACCCATGATGCCTACAGGGACACTGGGTTTGCTGGGTCCCATGAGGAAAGGTACTCACTGGAACTGCCTCCAGAAGAGTCTCGGGTGTCTGTCTGGGGCGGCCAAGCAGCCCTGTGTTAGCATCTGCACGGCCAACAAGGCTGCACCGGCCTCGACTGGCCCAGGGGAACACCCTTTAGGACGCTGATGGCTTCAGCCCTCCTACACGGAACCCAAAAGGAGCAACCTTAGGGTCTTAGTCCCCTGCGTTCTCCAGGGACGCTCCAGGGCGGGGTGGGAAGACTTGTGGCACGTCCTGTGCAGCCTGGCAGACCTGGGCTCTGACTGTGTTCTCTGAGCCTCAGTTTCCTCAGCTGTAAAATGGGAAACAGTAATAGCACCAACCCCACCCCCTTGGGGGGTCTTGGGGTCAAAGAATGGGCAGAGCACACAGTGAATACATTTGCTTTAAAAGTAAATAAATAAAACTTGACTGTGGGAGGAAGAAAAGGAGGCTCCCAGAGGCTCCCCAAATTATCCTCGTGGCTGGGGAAAGAAGCTGGCTCTTCCCCCATAAGCAGTGTCCCCACACTTCTGAGCAACACCTCTGCCATCTGGCTGGCCTGCCATCTTCGCTGGGGTCTTTGCAAGAGGAGGCGGCCACGCTGAAGCAGCGGGTCTGGCCCCACCCCTGCCAGCGCTACCAACTGAAATGCAAGGGCACGGCACCACTGCTGGCCCGGAGTGCGTGCAGCCGGCCAGGCTCCGTCACCTCTCTGGGCAGCGGGGGGACCTGGGTCGGATCTCCCGCCCGTCCCGAGATCAGCCCCGTGACTGGAGCCTGGATGAGACCCAAGCACTCCCGAACCTCCTTTCCATCCTTACTGGGGCGACAGTCTCTGCCGGGATGGCAGCGAGGAGACAGGAGTACACAAGCTGGGCTGTCGCCGTGATTATCAGGCTTCGAGCAGCGACCCGCCACCTAGACGAGGAGCGAGACAGATTTCTAAGTTCATGGAAGGAGGGACTATTGGCAACCACGAGGGCCAAGCATGAAGACAGAGGTCCAGAGAGATGAACGGATGCCAGTTTGACCTGGACCTGGAGCGATGGCACAAGGGTAACGCAAGGCAGGCGGCCGCCGCCAGAGCAGGGCTGGACAGACGGCCCTGGGCAGAGGCGGGCAAGGTGGCTGGGAGAGGCGGGGCAGCGAGTCTGCGATGGGCCGGCGGCGGAGCCCTCGGGAGGGCCCAGGCGGCCGCCGCCCTTTCCACAGCAACCCGGGGAGTCTGCTGCCTTCTGGGCCGGCTTCTGTCCTCTCATCCAGAAATGAGATTGTAGGTCTGACTCCTGGATCCATCCCGTTCTCTCCAAATATCGGGAACAAAGCTGCTGTCTAACAATGACCCCGCGTATCAAAGTTCATGGCTTGCAACTAAAGCAGTTCTTAGAGGAATTCATCACTTTAAATAATTATATTAGAAAAGCAAGAGGACCTGAAATCAGTGACCTAAGGCTTCCCCTCAGGATGATGACTGAATCCAAGGTAAATAGAATGAGGGATTTAAGAAAGACAAGAGCAGAAAATCCCGACATAGAAACGAAGCACAGAGGAAACTGGCGAAGCCCAAACCGGGGTCTTTGGACACGTCCACGAGCGGACACGCCCCACCCAGAAGGACCAAGAACGCAGCGCGTACAAAGATAACCAGCGCTAAAAGGATCAGCCGCACCCGAGTGGAAGGGGAGTTATTACCACAGGTCCCGCAGATGCTGATGAAATAACAGAGAATTTGTATAAACAATTTGATGCCCAAAAATACGGCAGTGCAGGTGAAATGGGCATATTTCTTAGGACAGACAGCTTTCCAAAGCTGACAGAAAGAATAGAAAATCTGATCAACCCTCCAGCTATTAAAGAAATTCAATTGATCAGAAATAACCCCAAAACTCCAGGCCCAGATGGGTTTCATTGATGAATTCTAGCATTTTACTCAACTCTTACATCAAACGTTTAATAAAAATATTTTTCAAAGATTTAATAAAATGTCGAAATGTTAACAGATTAGATCCAGCCACATTTAAAAAGGGATACTACCTCACTGAGGTAATAGCTCAATCCCTGAGACTTATCTCAGAAATACATTGTTGGTTCAACATTTGAAAAACAATAGAATTCGTGATATTGATAAGCTAATGGAAGAAAATCATAATATTTCAAGAGAAAATCTGATTACTTCAAAAGATTCAGAAAAAGCTCTTGATGAAATTCACTACTTGTTCACTATAAAAACTCTCAGTAAGCTAGGCACAGTAGGACGCTTCCTCAAACTGATGGAGGGGATCTAGTAAAAAACCGCTGCAGCCAACATCACCCTCAGCAGTGAAAAGCTGGCTTGTTTCCCCAGGATTGGGAACAAAGGTGTTCTCTTGATGCCCCTGTTCAGCCTGGCGCTGGGAGTCCTAGACGCTGCTATACGCCAAGGATAGAAGAAAGGAAAGGCAAAGCTCAGAAAAGAAGCAAAACCGTGCCTGTTTGCAGACAATGTGATTACTGACGTAGAAGACTCCCAGAAATGTACAAAACAACCGTGAGAAGCAATGAATGCCTTCAGTGAAGTCACAGGACACAAAGGTGATATAAAAGCATCGATCATACTCACGTTAGGAGCAAACAATGGAAAAATAAAGTCTTAAAAATTCCGCTTTAGGATAGCACAAAAAATTAAAGTGCTCAGGAAAGAATCTAGCAACGTTTGTCCAAGATTTTTACATTAAAAAGTCACAAAACAGTGCTGAGGGAAGAAAATAAAGATCTAAATAAATAGAAGGATGTACCATGTTCATGGATTGTAAGGCTGGATGAGATATATTTCCCTGTGATGGTTTGACACAATCCCAGTCAAAATTTCATTAGTTTCTGATGGAAGTTGACAACTAACCAGAGTCGGAGCATCGGGACGCTGGCACCCCTTGCCCTCCAGCTTGGGGGGCGGGCTGGGGGCGGGCCGGGGCAGCCCCCCTGCTGGCAGCCCCGACCCCCTCCCTCCCCCCTCCCTGCCCCTCTCTCCCTCAGGGCAGCCTGTCAACAGGCCAGGACCCCCAGCGAGTCCCCCAGAAGCAGGGCCTGGCTGTGGTAGCACGGGAACCACTGGGAGCTGCCTGGGTGGCCCCCTCCAGTCAGTCTTGTCCTTCAGGGCCGTCCTGCCCTTGAGTGGACAGGCTTGGGGCCGCAGGTGGGGCCCCACCAGGGAGCTCTCGGCTTACACTGTTCCAGGCTCTTTCCAGGCCCACCCAGGGCCTTCCGTCTGAGGCTTTTTACAACTCTGTAAGCACTAGCTTCAAAATACACCGGCCTTCCCCCTTGCCAAGAAGTTAGCTCGGAGCTGACCGTTCCTTGGACCCCGTAGCAGGGCGAGGTCCCCGGCAGGGACTCAGATGCGTGGCGCCAAGCCAAGCAGCCGCCTGCGGACACACGTTCACCCAGGAAGTGGCCAAGAACCAGAACCAGCCAGTCCCAGGCGGCCGCTGCCGCCTTACACGCTGCCCCCACGTGGAGCAGCACAGGACGTTAACTCTGTTCGGTTTGAAGACTGTGTGGGTCAGGAGCCCCTCTGGGGGTCAGCCAGGCAGCTCTCCTCCTCCAGGGAACACTCGCGGGCTCGCGTGGTGGCCTCCGGCTGGCAGGTGAGCTGGTCCGCGCGGCTTTATTCGCAGTCTGGCCCCGCGCTGCGTGACTGGAGGGCTGGGCTCGGGGGGACTGTCGCCCAGTCCAGCTTTCCAGTGGGGCGCCCGCAGGGCAGCTACCCTCACACACGGCCGAGGGCTCCCGGAACGTCCTAGCAGGTCTGTGGGGCAGAAGGGCTGCAAAACGTCGTCTGACATAGACTTGGAAGTCACATGGCATCATTTCCCCAGAGCTCTCTTGGTTAAGCAAGCTGTGAGGTCCAGATTCAAGAGAAGAGGATTTGACTCCACCTCGCTGTGGGGGAGGGATTACTTTGAAAGGACTCTGCAGTTAAGAATGTTTCCTTGGTTGGCTGTGTAGTCAGCCCATGAGAACAGCGTTTCATCATCTCCATCCCACCATCACCACCACCATCATCCCCACCTTCATCACCACCATCCCCACCACCACCATCCCCACCACCTTCATCCCCATCACCTTCATCACCATCCCCACCACCATCATCCCCATCACCTTCATCACCATCACCTTCATCACCATCACCTTCATCACCACCACCACCACCATCATCATCACCTTCATCATCACCATCCCCATCACCTTCATCACTATCCCCACCACCATCATCCCCATCACCTTCATCACCACCATCCCCATCACCATCATCCCCACCACCTTCATCCCCATCACCTTCATCATCATCACCTTCATCACCACCATCCCCACCACCACCACCACCATCTCCCCCTTCACCACCTTCACACCATCATCACTCTCCAGACCTGTGCTCACACCTCTCTAAGGCTCAGGCCGTTAGGATTCCCGTGGAACAGACGGAGAAACCCAGGCACAGAGCACCTTGCCCACGCTGTCCCTGGTAGAAGGGAGGCCCCACGAAATACGCACTTTTCAAGCACCTGAAGTCATGAGGGTGAAAAGAAGGCAGCCCCCCAGGATGCAAGTGGGTCTGCACCACCCCCGCCCACACGTGCTGCCTTTAAAGCCAGCTCCCCCGTGTACCCAGAGCTCTCGGCGAGGTCAGCCCACACGGCCTCACCGCAGACTTGTGGGGGAAGCTCTGTCACCCCCAGACTAGAGTCAGGGCGGCCGGAGTGCAGAGAGGCCCAGTCTCCTGCCCCAACCTTCTCTCGCTTCTGCCGCAGCTGCCTAAGCTCAGGAAATGGGCGGAAGCGGGTATGCCGAGCAGACATTGGCGGTTCTGTCTACACTAATCAAGTTAATTGGATAATTGCCACTTCATGGTGTTTGGTGTTGACACAACCTTGAACTTGGCTTTTTTACAGAAGGTTTCTTCGGAGCCACTCTGGGAGGCCCCGCTGGTTGGCGAATAAAGCCTCCTGCTCTGCAGGCCAGGGGCGCCGGGGGCTCCTTCTCCAGCCGCTGGGGCTGGGGGGAGGAACCAGCAGACAGGAAAGGCTAAACGGCTGTCTGAGGTCACAAAGCCAGCCGTGGGTGAGGGGCAGGAGAAGCCCCCGTCTGCCCCGCGCCTCTGGCTCTGGCAGCTAAGTCGCCCCAGAGGCGTGTGTGATTCCACTCCATCCCGTCTTCAGGAGGGAATCAGTGTTTGCTAAATGAAAAGGAGAAACGTTGGCAGGAGGAAAATGCGTACTCAACTTTTAACAGGGTGGCACCGACGATGCCAGGGCCGGAGGAGACGGGCAGGCCCGCCGGCCGCGGGCGCGGCTGTGCCGGGGATGCGGGCTCCACGGCCAGGAGCCGGGGGCGGCAGGGCACCCTGGGAAGGGGCCCACATCTCACAGCCCTCTGCCAAGCCTGGGGTGGCTGTGGCCTTTGAGGGGGCTTTATCTGGAGATAAAGAGGGGGGCCCCCGAGAGGGGGGCTCGCTGGGTGAGCAGGAGGAGCCCTCTCTGCTGGGGGCAGATCCAGGAAAGTTGCGGGCTTCCTGCAGAGTCCACACCCTGCTCAGGCCACGCCACTCAGCACAGAAGGGCCCGGAGGACTGGGACGAGGGTTCCTCCAGCAGGAAGGACACCGCCTGCTCAGGACCCCCGCGTGCGCTGCAGAGACCCGCGCCAGGCGCCCGTCAGAGCCACGCGGCTTGGCCAGGCCTGCTTCCAGTCCTTCCTCGACTCTGGCGTTTATTGAGGGAGACGGTGTTGAGTATCTCCTGAGCAGTGGGCACCCAGCCCGCGGCTGGAGATCCAGGGGTGACCAGGGCAGAGCCTGTCCGCGGGGTTCTGGCCTGGCGATACAGGGAGAGAGGAGAGCCTTAGGCAAGGGCAGGGGAGTGATGGGCCGGGGTTGGGGCACCATCCTGGCCTAATCCACCCAGGGGGCTACAGGGGGCTCCCAAGGTAGGGGTGCAACGTAAGTCTCAGAGGAAGCGTGTTTCCGGCTGAAGGAGCTGGGAGAGGGGGCCAGGGAGGCTGAGAAACGGACCAGACTCCCCAGGTCCCGCTCCAGGTAAGAAGGGCGAGACCTGGGCCAGAGGGGTCATGCCCGGGAGCCGCCTCTGCCCTCTCTGAGCCGGGAACCCTTCAGGGGGGCTCAGACAGGCATCCATATCAAGGCAGAGCCAGGCTCTGCACGGCAGGCAGCGGGCGCAGATCACAGGCCTCTTGAAGAAAACCAACACAGAACCAGGTGCGGGGCCACGGGAGCGGACCCTGCAGCTGTGACGGCCAGGCATCCTCAGCCCCGGCCACTCTCCTGGCATCGATACGCCTTCAGTTCCCCCACGATTTCTCTTAAGAACCCGTTTCCTTTCTGGCCATCCTGTGGCCCTCTCGACTGCAATCACCAGGCTTGGCTGACCCCGACCTTATCAGGACCTTCCGGCCACCCTTTGCCGCCCATCCATCTCCCGGTGCCGTCATTTTGATTCAGCTCTTGGTGACTTTTTGGAGCCTTCGTTGCTGTTGTTTTGTGGGGTTTGGGGTTTGTCTTTTGAGGCTTTTAGGCCACTCCATGTGGCTTGCAGGATCTCAGCTTCCCAACCAGGGAAACTGCACCCTCGGCAGTGAAGGCGTGGAGTCCTAACCGCTGAGCCACCAGGAAAGTCCGTCTTCCACAGCTTTAGTGAGCGTACGTATCCTGGGGACTTGCGGCTCCACCGGTGTCCCCACCAGCTCCCTAGCCAATGGCAGCTCAGCTCAGGACTCAGGACCCTGAGGTGTGACTTGCTTGTCTTGAGCAGACCTCGGCATCGTCTTGCAGAGCCACAGAGCTTACAAGAAGAGCGTTTGGGGGAATCGGGCTGGCGTGGGTGTGGGGGTGCATTCTGAACCAGTCTGAGGGGGACCGATCACTGACAGAGAGGTGGACTGGAGTCGGCTGTGACCACAGCTCCCCAGGCCGCCCCAGCGATGACGCAGGGAGAGGCCTCTGGAAACTGTAGAGTGCGGTGATCGGGGTGAGATGCCGCCCCGCGATGCCGTCTGCGCCACCCGACTTCTGTCTGTACTGGTCCTTCTCAGTGTGCGTTTTTAAGTCATTTCCTTGGTGACTCAGATGGTAAAGGATATGCCTGCAGTGCGGGAGACCCGGGTTCGACCCCTGGGCTGGGAAGATCCCCCGCAGAAGGGAACAGCCTACCCACTCCAGTCTTCTTGCCTGGAGGATTCCACGGACCGGGGAGCTTGGTGGGCTACAGTCCACGGGGTTGCAAAAGAGTCGGACATGAGTGACTAATGTTAACACTCTCTAAACAAACAAATGGAAAAGCAATTCCTTTGGGAAAGTCTGGAGAATGCAGAAAGCTAAAGGATAAGAGACAAAATTAAAACACCAATAATCCCAGCACGGAGAAATGATCTTTATTAATACTTTGGCTTTTCCCACTAGTCTTTTCGTTTCTCTGTGAATCAGCTCAGCTCAGTCGCTCAGTTGTGTCCGACTCTTTGCGACCCCGTGGACTGCAGCGCGTCAGGCCTCCCTGTCCATCAGCAACTCCCAGAGGTTACTCAGGCTCATGTCCATTGAGTCGGTGATGCCATCCAACCATCTCATCTTCTGTCGTCCCCTTCTCCTCCCGCCTTCGATCTTTCCCAGCATCAGGGCCTTTTCCAGTGAGTCAGTTCTTCATATCAGGTGGCCAGAGTATTGGAGTTTCAGCTTTAGCATCAGTGCTTCCAATGAATATTCAGGACTGATTTCCTTTAGGATGGACTGGTTGGATCTCTTTGCAGTCCAAGGGACTCTCAAGAGTCTTCTCCAACACCACAGTTTGAAAGCATCAATTCTTCAGCGCTCAGCTTTCTTCACAGTCCAGCTCTCACATCCATACATGACCACTGGAAAAACCACAGCTTTGACTAGACAGACCTTGTTGGCAAGGTAATGTCTCTGCTTTTTAATATGCTGTCTAGCTTGGTCATAACTTTGAGCAAGCGCCTTTTAATCTCACGGCTGCAGTCACCATCTGCAGTGATTTTGGAGTCCAAGAAATAAAGTCTGTCACTGTTTCCACTGGTTCCCCGTCTATTTCCCATGAAGTGATGGGACCAGATGCCATGATCTTCATTTTCTGAATGTTGAGCTTTAAGCCAACTTTTTCACTCTCCTCTTTCACTTTCTGTGAATGTATGTATACATTAAACCTAGAGGTCATACTATATTTACCATTTTGTGCTCTTGTTTTTCTATTAAAATTATATCATAGACATTTTCTTGTCTCATTCAATACTCGTTATCATTTATAATGATGACATCGAGGTCTGGCAGGCAAATTTAGATTAATTTATTCAACTCTTTCTGGAATTAAGGACATCTGATGAATGTCCTTCTCTGTACCTGTGTGCGTGTTAAGTCGCTTCAGTCAGACTCTGTGCGACCCCATGGACTGTACCCGCCAGGCTCCCCTGACCATGGAATTCTCCAGGCAAGAAGACTGGAGTGGGTGGCCGTGCCCTCCTCCAGGGGATCTTCTAGACATCTTCAGTTATTTCCAGCTCCCTGCCCCCTGGAGGAGCACTCAGTGCCAGACTGGACACCTGCCACCCAGTGGCCATGAACCCAGCCCTGGCCCCTGGTCCAGCTGTGCCCACATAGCCTGGTGAGCCAGGAAGGGACCAGCACCCACTTATACTATGTTCTTAGAAAATTTTTTGTGTCTTCTTGGAGTTTTAATGAAAGGCATGCGAACGCTGCCTCCTGGCCTTATTGTCCACAGTACTGAGCACGAGCTCAGTGGACATGAGTGTGAGCAGCCCCGAGAGACGGCGAAGGACAGGGAAGCCTGGCCCGCTGCAGTCCACGGGGCCACAATCAGTCAGACGTGACCGAGCGACGGAACCCCAGCAATACTGATGGGAATTCTGCCTCCCCTTGCGAAGAGATGGACTTTCCCAGAAGAGCAGGAGGAGCTTGTTGGCTGTCCTTTGCCCATTCTCCCCTTCAGAGGCACGGCAGTTGGGGGGCCTCTTGTTGCTGCTCTCAGGCAGAGTAATCTGAGGACTGCTTACAAACCAGAGAGTTTGCAAAGGTGAGAGAAACCGCAAGAGGCTGGCCCCAAGAGCTGGGGCTGGAAGCAGGGACTGTCCCCACCCTAGGCTTGGAGAAGCAAGGGGGATGGGCGGGGGTGGTGACCTGAACCCAGAGGCAGAGAGGGCTTGGGATGGGGGCACCTGACAGGCACTGGCCTCCTGGAGAGAAATCAATACCCTGACCAGAATTGCTACACCCCTCTGCAGCTGGTTTACCCTGGTAGCTGAGGTAGCAAAGAATCTGCCTGCAATGCGGGAGACCAGGGTTTCGATCCCTGGGTTGGGAAGATCCCCTGGAGAAGGGAATGGCAACCCACTCCAGTATTCTTGCCTGGAGAATTCCATGGATAGAGGAGCCTGGAGGGCTTCAGTCCATGGGGTCACAAGAGCTGGGCACAGCTTAGTGACAGCCACCACCGTCTAAAGCCGGAGGAGAGGGAGGCCTTGATTCCATCAGTAAGGTCAGCCTCTGAGAAACACAGAGTCACCTGGAAATAAAAGGAGCGGGCTCCCCGGGAGCAGCATTTCTCTCTCTTTTTAATTATTGCCGTTATTGTTTAGTCGCCTTAGTCATGTCTGACTCTCTGGGACCCCATAGACTGTAGCCCACCAGGCTCCACTGCCCATAGGATTTCCCAGGCAAGGATACTGGAACGGGCTGCCATTCCTGCTGCAGGGGATCTTCTGGACCCAGGGATTGAGCCCAGGTCTCCTGCGTCTCCTGCGCTTGCAGGTGGGTTCCACACCACTGCACCACCTGGGAAGCCCTTTTCACTTTTATTAATTTTTTGGCTGTGGGTTTCGTTCCCCGACCAGGGATGGAACCCAGGGCCCCAACAGTGGGAAGTCCCAGCATTTCTCACTGGTCTGCGGGCCCTCCTGACCTCGCACTGCTGGTCCTTCCCCCAGCACAGAGCTTCCATGGCGCCGTCAGCTTCGTCCTCCCTGCCCAGCGTTGGCCGCTGTGCACAGGACGGGACATGCCTGGGGGTGTTTTCACCATCAGGGCTCAGGTCTGCCGGCCTTCCTGCCTGCTAAAGAGACCGTGTCAGGCAGCTTTAAAAATATCACCTCAGCCGAGAAATGGTCCCGGGGCTCCATGCAGCAGGGGCAATCACAGTGAATTATCGTCAATTTATTTGGAAGGACTAAAAACAGCAAGATCAAAGGGTTGAAGAGGCTGCACGCACCAGCTCCAGAAAGGTTTTGAAGTGTGAACTTCACAAGTTCAGGCAAGCAGTCCCCTTGTCGGCCCCAGTGACTCTGCCTCTCGCCCGCAGGTGGTCCCCTCCCGTGGGGAGCAGAGGTGGGCATCGTGTGATCCTGATGAGGAGAGGCTTCTGAGGCCAGTCCTAAGGCCCTTGGCCTCTGCCTGGCTTGCTCTCAGACCACCAGCTCTGGCGAAGCTGCCACCGTGCTGTGAGGGTGCCCCGCAGAGCATCCACGTGGGGAGGAACTGAGGCCTCCTGGCCACCGAGGGCACCGACTTGCCCAGTGATGCGTGCCAGGCCCTTGGAAGTGGACCTTTCAGCCCAAGCAAGTCACTTCAGCCCCCTGGCACCTTGACGGCAACCTCTCAAGAGACTCCAAACCAGATCTGCCCAGCAAAGCTGCTCCCAAAAGCACAGAAACTGCACGTGAGCACAGATGGTTATCATCACTGACCCTGCTGCGTGAGGCGTCATTTCTTAGACAGTTAGACACAAGCCCAGGAGTTCCCTGCAGTCCTAGGCGACAGCCGGAGACCAAAGGGAGGAGTCCCAGCTCCGGGTCTGCAGGCGACCCCTGGGAAGCCCCCGATGACACAAGGGCTGCTGGAGAAGACCTCAGGGAAGAGAGCCCGAGACAGCGCTCCCCCGGAGCCAGGGTCCCTCCCCGCGGAGCCAGGGTCCCTCCCCGCGGAGCCAGGGTCCCTCTCCGAGCCTCGGAGCCCATCCGTCTAATGCGGGAGCTGGGCAGAGAGGCCCAGACCCCCTGAGACTCTGCGGTCAGCCCGAGACCCCACCCCGGCCTCCCTTCCTTGAGCAGAGCCTGGGCTGCACCTGTGCCCCAATTCCCAAAGCACCAGAAACAGGCCCCACTCCGCTACTTGTTCGGCCAGAGAGGAGGGCGCTGCCCCCGGCCACGCAGAGCTCCCCTGTACAGCTTTGTGAGTGTGTGTGTTTTTAAAACTGAGAAATGTCACAAACCGTAAAAGTCATCCTTTTGAAGTGTACAACTCAGTGATTTTTGATATTTTCATGGCATTGCACAGTCATCATCACCAATTCCATATTTTCATCACCTTAGGGAGAAACCCTGCCCTATCCAGCTATCATTACCCCTCCCCCAGCCCCTGGCAAGCACTTCTTTGCTATCTCTGTGGATTCGCCTATTCTGAACTAAGTGGGGATATAAACACGGGACACTTTGCATCTGGCCTCTTTCGTGCAGAGTGTGATGTTCCTAAAGCTCATTCACGCTGTAGCGTGTGTCAGAACTCCCTTTTCCAGGCTGAGTAGCATTCCACTGTATGGATGGACGTGTGGCTATCCATTCATCTACTGATGGACACGTGGGCTGTTTCCACCTCTTGGCTGCTATGGACAGAGCTGCCCTCACCCCCAGGAAGGAGAAACCAGTCAGAGAAGCTGACGAATCCTCTTGTTGAGGGAAACGCCAACCTCTCCATTCACTGCACAAGTTCAGTTTGTGACTCGACCTCTGGGAGGGTGACTGTGCGCCTTCGTGACCTGAGCAGAGGCAGGCCTGCCCAATGCCCGAGCCCCCGGTTCCAAGTCCCATTTCCCTGATGCTCAAAGGCTGAGCCTGGGCCTCAGTCTCCCCATGAACTCATGGGGCAGGGAGGCCCTCACCAGGACAAAGTTACTCCTGACCGTCTCGCTCAGCCATGACCACTGTGCCCAGAGGCCCAGCCTCCTCATCTGTGGAGCAGGGACCCCGCCCTCCACCTGCTCGGACCACGGGAGAGGTCAGAGGCCGTGCTGGGGAGCAGGTGACCGAGACCAGGGGGACTCATAGAGAGTAGCGAGGAGGTGGGGAAAAGTGGAGAAATGGCCCCGAAAGAGTGAAGAGACTGGGCCTATGCAGACATGAAGCGCAGTCGCGGGTGCGTCTGGCAATGAATGTGGAGTCCGATGCTGTAAAGAGCAATGTTGCATAGGAGCCTGGAGTCAGGTCCATGAGTCAAGGCAAACTGAAGGTGGTCAAGCCGGAGAGGGCAAGAGTGAACATCAGCATTTTAGGAATCAGTGAACTAAAAGGTCTGGAAAGGGGGAATTTAATTCAGATGACCATTACATATACTACTGTGGGCAGGAAGCCCTTAGAAGATGTGGAGTAGCCCTCAGGGTCAACAGAAGAGTCTGAAATGCAGAACTTGGATCCAACCTCAAAAACGACAGAATGATCTCAGCTTGTTTCCCAGGCAAACCATTCAATATCACGGTAATCCAAGTCTATGCCCCACCACTAAGGCCGAAGAAGCTGAAGTTGAATGGTTCTATGATGACCTACAAGACCTTCTAGAAATAACACCCCCAAAAGATGTCCTTTTCATCACAGGGGACTGGAATGGAAAATTAGAAAATCAAGAGATACCTGGAGTAACAGGCAAATTTGGCCTTGGAGTACAGAATGAAGCAGGACAAAGGCTAACAGTCTTGTCAAGAGAACGCACTGCTCATAGCAAACACCCTCTTCCAACAAAACAAGAGAAGACTCTACACATGGACATCACCAGATGGTCAATACTGAAATCAGATTGATTACATTCTTTGCAGCCGAAAGATAAAGAAGCTCTATACAGTCAGCAAAAACAAGACTGGGAGCTGACTGTGGCTCAGATCATGAACTTCTTATTGCAAAATTCAGGCTTAAATTGAAGAAAGTAAAAACCACTAGACTATTCAGGTACTACTTAAACCAAATCTTGCATGATTATATAGCAGAAGTGATGAATAGATTCAAGCATTAGAGCTGGTAAACAGAGCGCCCGAAGAACTATGGATGGAGGTTTGTAGCACTGTACAGGAGGCGGTGACCAAAACCATCCCAAAGGAAAAAAAAAAATGTAAGAAGGCAAAGTGGTTGTCTAAGGAGGCTTTACAGTTCAGTTCAGTCGCTCAGTCATGTCCGACTCTTTGCGACCCCATGGACTGCAGTAGGCCAGGCCTCCCTGTCCATCACCAACTCCCAGAGTTTACTCAGACTCAGGTCTATTGAGTCTGTGATGCCATCCAACCATCTCATCCTCTGTCATCCCCTTCTGCTCTCGCCTTCAATCTTTCCCAGCATCAGGGTTTTTTCCAATGAGTTGGCTCTTCCCATCAGGTGGCCAAAGTATTGGAGTTTCAGCTTCAGCATCAGTCCTTCTAATCAATATTCAGGACTGATTTCCTTTAGGATGGACTGGTTGGATCTCCTTGCAGTCCACGGGACTCTCAAGAGTCTTCTTCAACATCACAGTTCAAAAGCATCAACTCTTCAGCGCTCAGCTTTCTTTATAGTTCAACTCTCACATCCATACATGACCACTGGAAAAACCATAGCCTTGACTAGACGGACCTTAGTCGGCAAAGTAATGTCTCTGCCCTTGAATATGCTATCTAGGTTGGTCATAACTTTTCTCCCAAGGAGTAAGCGTCTTTTAATTTCATGGCTGCAGTCACCATCTGCAGTGATTTTGCAGCCCCCAAAAATTAAGTCCGTCACTGTTTCCCCATCTATTTGCCATGAAGTGATGGGACCAGATGCCATGATCTTCGTTTTCTGAATGTTGAGCTTTAAGCCAACTTTTTCACCCTCCTCTTTCACTTTCTTCAAGAGGCTCTTTAGTTCTTCTTTGCTTTCTGCCATAAGGGTGGTGTCATCTGCATATCTGAGGTTATTGATATTTCTCCCGGCAATCTTGATTCCAGCTTGTGCTTCATCCAGCCCAGCGTTTCTCATGATGTACTCTGCATATAAGTTAAATAAGCAGGGTGACAGTATACAGCCTTGACGTACTCCTTTGCCTATTTGGAACCAGTCTGTTGTTCCATGTCCAGTTCTAACTGTTGCTTCCTGACCTGCATACAGGTTTCTCAAGAGGCAGGTCAGGTGGTCTGGTATTCCCATCTCTTTCAGAGTTTTCCACAGTTTGTGGTGATCCACACAGTCAAAGGCTTTGGCATAGTCAATCAAGCAGAAATAGAATGTTCTTCTGGAACTCTCTTGTTTTTTCGATAATCCAGCAGATGTTGGCAATTTGATCTCTGCTTCCTCTGCCTTTTCTGAAACTAGCTTGAACATCTGGAAGTTCACGGTTCATGTACTGTTCAAGCCTGGCTTGGAGAATTTTAGATTTTACAAATAAATGAGAAAACAAGAGAAATGAAAGGCAAGAGAGAAAAAGAAAGATATACCCAACTGAATGCAGAGTTCCAAAGAATAACAAGGAGTGATAAGAAAGCCTTCTTAAGTGAACAATGCAAAGAAATGGAGGAAAACAATAGAATAGGGAAGATTAGAGATCTCTTCAAGAAAACTGGAGATACCAAGGGAACATTTCACGCAAGGGTGGGGATGATAAAAGACAGAAATGGTCTGGACCTAACAGAAGCAGAAGATACTAAGAAGAGGCAGCAAGAACACACGGAAGAACTGTACAAAAAAGGTCTTCATGACCCAGATAACCACGATGGTGTGATCACTCACCTAGAGCCAGACATCCTGGAGTGAGAAGTCAAGTGGGCCTTAGGAAGCATCTCTACGAACAAAGCTAGTGGAGGTGATGGAATTCCAGCTGAGCTGTTTGAAATCCTGAAAGATGATGCTGTGAAAGTGCTGCACTCAAAATGCCAGCAAATTTGGAAAACTCAGCAGTGCCCACGGGACTGGAAAAGGTCAGTGTTCATTTTGATTCCAAAGAAGGGCAATGCCGAAGAATGCTCAAACTACTGCACAATTGTGCTCATTTCACATACAAGCAAGGTGATGCTCAAAGTCCTTCAAGCGAGGCTTCAGCAGCATGTGAATTGAGGACTTCCAGATATACAAGCTGGGTTTAGAAAGAGCAGAGGAACAAAACTGCCAGCATTCTTTGGATCATAGAAAAAGCAAGAGAAAGATATTACTTCTCCTTCAATGACTATGCCAAAGCCTTTGACTGTGTGCTGCTGCTAAGTCGCTTCAGCCGTGTCCGACTCTGTGCGACCCCACAGACGGCAGCCCACCAGGCTCCTCTGTCCCTGGGATTCTCCAGGCAAGAATACTGGAGTGGGTTGCCATTTCCTTCTCCAATGAATGAAAGTGAAAAGTGAAAGTAAAATCTCTCAGTCGTGCCTGTCTCTTAGCGACCCCATGGACTGCAGCCCACCAGGCTCCTCCGTCCATTGGATTTTCCAGGGTAGAGTACTGGAGTGGGGTGCCATTGCCTTCTCTGAAGAAGAAGTACGGTGACTGTGTGGATCATCACAAACTGTGGAAAATTCTGAAAGAGAGGGGCATACCAGACCACCTGACCTGCCTCTTGAGAAACCTGTATGCAGGTCAGGAAGCAACAGTTAGAATGGGACATGGAACAACAGGCTGGTTCCAAATCAGAAAAGGAGTCCGTCAAGGCTGTATATTGTCACCCTGCTTAAATTCTATGCAGAGTACATCATGAGGAACGCTGGGCTGGAAGAAGCACAAGCTGGAATCAAGATTGCAGGGAGAAATATCAATAATGTCAGATATGCAGATGACACCATCCTTATGGCAGAAAGTGAAGAGGAACTAAAGAGCCTCTTGATGAGGGTGAAGGAGGAGAGTGAAAAAGTTGGCTTAAAGCTCAACATTCAGAAAACGAAGATCATGGCATCTGGTCCCATCACTTCATGGCAAATAGAAGGGGAAAAAAGTGGAAACAGTGGCTGACTTTATTTTTTTGGGCTCCAAAATCACTGCAGATGGTAACCGCAGCCGTGGAATTAGATGTTTGCTCCTTAGAAGGAAAGCTTTGACAAACCTAGACAGCATATTAAAAAGCAGAGACTTCACTTTGCCAACAAAGATCCATATACTCAGAGCTATGGTTTTTCCAGTTGTCAGGTACGGATGTGAGAGTTGGACCATAAAGAAGGCTGAGCACCAAAGAACTGATGCTTCTGAACTGTGATGTTGGAGAAGACTCTTGAGAGTCCCGTGGACTGCAAGGAGATCCAACCAGTCCATCCTAAAGGAAATCAGTCCTGAATATTGATTAGAAGGACTGATGCTGAAGCTGAAACTCCAATACTTTGGCCACCTGATGGGAAGAGCCAACTCATTGGGAAAGAACCCTGATGCTGGGAAAGATTGAAGGCTAGAGCAGAAGGGGATGACAGAGGATGAGGTGGTTGGATGGCATCACCGACTCAGTGTCCTGAATTTGAGCAGGCTCCGGGAGACAGGGGAGGACAGACGAGTCTCACGTGCTGCAGTCCTTGGGGTCGCAAAGAGTCGGCGCGACTGAGCACCTGAACAGCAACAAGTGAGCTGATGGGCTGAAGAGGGCAAGCAGTGAGTGAGGAGCCAGTCAGCTGTGAGCAGCGGTCCAGAAGCCGACGGCGAGAGCCCAGGCTCGCATGGGGGTGATGGCTGGGGGTCTTTCCAGTGGGGGCAGTGACTCGGGGTCTCCCCTGCCATCCTACACCAGAGCTGAGCACAGGACTGGACCCCTGGGCCCACACATGGCCTGGCTGACTGTCAGGGGCGTTGGGGGTGGATCGGGAGAAGATTAGAGCCAAGATTGAGGCTGAGGGCCCAGCACCCCAAGAGGCCCAGACTGGGTCCCCCAGGAGACAGAAGGCACCCCACCTTCAGCTCTCAGGGGGGACACCTCTTGGCGGTCAGTTCTGGCTCCAGGCAGGGCCCCGGGGCTGGCGGGTGGGCAGCCCCACCGCCCAGTGCTCAGAGCCATCCATCTTGGTCTGACTCTATTAAAATACATTATAAAGGGAAGAAAAGGGTGGGCCAGAGGGTGACGGGGCTGGAAGGGATGCTGCGTCAGGCTTTTGTTCATCCCTCCCCCCGGGACCCTGAGCAGAGAAGATGAAAGGGGGCCTGGGGCTTTGTTCTCGGGGGCTGGGGGCACCAGGCTCAATGCAGCTGCTCTGCAGGAAGCGGAGAGGCTGGGGAGGTGTGCCCCTGTCTCGGGCCTGGCCCCCCATCCCTCCACGGGTGCTCGCACCCCCAACACCCCCTTGCATGCACCCGGACTCCGCCCAGTGCCCCCGTCCCAGGCCCACCTCCTCCCGGCCGACACTCAGGCTTCCATCAGGGCCGCCGTTCCCGGGAAGAGTCACATCTAAGCTGGCTGGGTGCAGGCCCTGAGCGAGAGCATCGCATCTGCACCCTGCCCGGGACGCTGCAGGTTCGGGCCTCGTGGCCCCTCTGCCTGCCCGCCACCCAGGTCTGCCCACAAGGCCTGGGGCTCCACAGACTGGCCCCAGGGGCAGCTGAGGCTGGTCTGCGAGCCTCACCGCCCCACACGGCTTAGGCGGGCAGCACGGTCCCCATTCCATCAGTCGGCCTTCCTCACGAGAGTCATTGGGAGGTTCAGGCCTGAAGTTTAAACCGCCAACTCGGGTACGGGGGGCTCGGGGCGAAGACACGTCCCTTCCTGGCAGCGGTCGCTGAGCAAGCCGGATGGAGCGGGGCCTCCGTCTTGTGGGGTCAGGTCCTCAGCGGTCAGGCGTCTGTGAAAACCGTCCCCAAGAACCATCCCGAGGCACCACTCCCAGCCGCGGCTGGGGCTGCAGAGGCCGCCCCAAGCCTGTTAGGAACCGGGCAGGTCAAACAGACTCCTCTGAGACCACCGCCTCGGGGAGCCTGGGCGTGCCTGGGGGGCGTCTCCCGTGCACGTGGCTCCCTCGGTCCCTGGTCCCCTGCGCTCAGGGCTCGGGGGACAGAGGCGAGAGCCCACTCTGGGGCCCTCCCTTCCGGAAGGGTTCCATCACGCCTGTGGCGGACCCGGGCCTGCGGGAACAGGTGGCCGGAGGGTCTGCTCGGGGTCTGTGCACCTGCCCTCCTGCCACACACCTGTCGTACGGCAGGCAACAGCCAGCCAGGAGGTGAGACCTGGGCCGGGGCAGCATCCACGTGGGCCTTGTCACCCTCTGGGCCTGCACGACTCTCCCCCCAGCGCTCTGGGACAGAGGGGCCGCACAAAGGTGCTGGGCCAATCTCTTCCACCAGCCCTGAATGGATTCGCTGCATGGAGCAAAGCTGACATGAACATCAGGGTGACGTGCCAGACCCCACACCGGAGACAGCCTGGCATCCCGCAGAGAGGCAGCCCAGGGTGGCTCCAAGCCGCGCCGACCTCCCACATGTCAGTCAAGGAGCAGTCGACGGTGACCTGCCGGCCGACGGTGACCTGCCGGAAGTCAGCACCCCAAGCTCCACGACGCTCATCTGGAAGCTCATCTCCAGACTCCTACTGCCGTCTGTGTATTTCTCCGCAGAAATGGGGATTAGGACTTGGAGGTGGCTCAGGACACCCGAGTCTCTGGGTGTGTAAATACACACTATGCCTACTTCTGCTTATTTGACTATGCCAAAGCCTTTGACTGTGTGGATCACAATAAACTGTGGAAAATTCTGAAAGAGGTGGGATACCAGACCACCTGACCTGCCTCTTGAGAAATCTGTGTGCAGCTCAAGAAGCAACAGTTAGAACTGGACAAGGAACAACAGACTGGTTCCAAATCAGGAAAGGAGTACATCAAAGCTGTATATTGTCACCCTGCTTATTTAACTTATATTCAGAGTACATCATGAGAAACACTGGGCTGGATGAAGCACAAGCTGGAATCAAGATTGCCGGGAGAAATATCAATAACCTCAGATGTGCAGATGACACCACCCTTATGGCAGAAAGCAAAGAAGAACTAAAGAGCCTCTTGAAGAAAGTGAAAGAGGAGAGCGAAAAAGTTGGCTTAAAGCTCAACATTCAGAAAACGAAGATCACGGCATCTGGTCCCATCACTTCATGGCAAATAGATGGGGAAACAGTGTCAGACTTTATTTTTGGGGGCTGCAAGATCACTGCAGATGGTGACTGCAGCCATGAAATTAAAAGACGCTTACTCCTTGGAAGAAAAGTTATGACCAACCTAGATAGCATATTCAAAAGCAGAGACATTACTTTGCCGACTAAGGTCCATCTAGTCAAGGCTATGGTTTTTCCAGTAGTTGTGTATGGATGTGAGAGTTGGACTATAAAGAAAGCTGAGCGCCGAAGAATTGATGCTTTTGAACTGTGGTGTTGGAGAAGACTCTTGAGAGTCCCTTGGACTGCAAGGAGATCCAACCAGTCCATCCTAAAGGAAATCAGTCCTGGGTGTTCATTGGAAGGACTGATGCTGAAGCTAAAACTCCAATCCTTTGGCCACCTGATGCAAAGAGCTGACTCATTGGAAAAGACCCTGATGCTGGGAAAGACTGAAGGCAGGAGGAGAAGGGGCCGACAGAAGATGAGATGGTTGGATGGCATCATCGACTCAATGGACACGAGTTTGAGTAAACTCTGGGAGTTGGTGATGGACAGGGAGGCCTGGCCTGCTGCAGTCCATGGGGTCACAAAGAGTCGGACACAACTGAGGGAACGAATTGAAACAAACATGTCTGTTCCCTTTCGGGCTGGGGGACTAGGGTGCGGTCTGAGCCAGAGGGTCTGAGGGATGCAGCCCCTGGTGTGGGGCTGGGCCGGGCTCCTCCTACCCGCGTCCCCTGGTGGTGCCAGATTTGGGGTCCCGGTGGCCTCTGCTCCTTCCCATAGCCCTGGAGGCCCAGGGACCCCACCCCACCACTCAACACACTGCAGCAAGCCCACAGGTAAGCACACCCAGGGAAATTCTTGCACTCGTACGTGTCTGCACACGCACACCCAACAAGCCCACAAGAGCTGGCACCAGTGGCCATATGCCCACACACCAGCCCCCCCGTGAGGGTTAACATCACGAGTCCACGGGTCTGGGCCACGCAGTGCCCAGGCAGCTGGTTGGACGTGACTCTGGGCGCGCCTGTGAGGCTGTCTCCACGCGGGATTAGCGTGAGCACCAGTGGATGCTGTAAAGTGGACTGCCATCCCTGGCGTGGGTGGCCTCGCCAACCCGTCCGTCAGGGGCCTGAATAGAACAAAAAGGCAGAGACAGGGGGCATGTGCTCTCTGCCGGGGCTGGAGGTGGGGCAGTGGCCCGCTGCAGCCCCCGGACAGCAGCTCACAGCACCAGCTCTGGGCTCTCAGGCCCTCAGGCTCAGCCTGGGACTGACACCATCGGCACCCAGATGGGAGACGGTGGGACTGCTCCGCCTCCGTGGTCTCGTGAGCCAATTCCCTACGATACACACACACATGCACACACACGCACACACATGCACACACGCAGACACACACAGAGACACACACGCACACACACGCAGACGCACACGTGCACACACAGATGCACACACGCGCGCACACGCACACACAGACACACATGCACACGCGCGCGCACACACGCACACACAGAGACACACACAAGCACACACACACATGCACATGCATGGGCACACACAGACACACGCGCACACACACTGTCTGCACCGTGTCACTGTGCCACGTTGCCTCCGCCATCGTCACCGTCTTCAGACGAGAGGTCTGAGGCTGGGACGTGCCTGAGGGTGAATGACACACGGGTCTGGGGCCCCCGTCCAGCTCCAAGTCGTGACTCAGACCCCCTAAAGGGCACGTCTGCACAGTATCCGCGGACACAGGCTGTAAAGGGGTTCGAGCCGGGGAGCCGGGCTCCAGTGTCTGCTCTGGATGGTGCGTGTGTGAGCCCCAGTGCTGTGTGCAGCCCCGAGCAGGCTTGCACTAGTGCAGCCCCGAGCAGGCTTGCATTCACAGGGCGCACCCGTAGACTCCCTCACGCACCTCGAGGACATCCACTTCCGAGCCACGGCTGCCCCCTCCCTCCCTCCCCACCCGGTGGCGTGGCGATGGTCCGCCCCTGTCAGGCAGCGGGGAGAAGACCAAGGCCTGCCCCGCTCTCCCCCGCGCCCCCAGAGCAACAACGACGCGCCTGGCTCCTGCCATCAGCGGCCTGGGTGATGGATCGCCCCGTGCGATGGCTCGGCGGCCATCAGCCGGTCTATGAAACTGCGGTAACTCTGCCGGGGTTGCCCCGGCTGTCTCCATCAGAAGGCAGAGCGGTGTGGCCGCTCAGCAGCCTCCGGGGTAAGCAGCAGGAGGGGACCCACCCAGATGCCGTCACCCGGAGGAGCGGGAGAGACGGTGTCAAGAACTCCCGCCAAGGACCCTCGACAGCCCCCCAGGTGATGACACTCCCCCAAGCCCCAGCTTCTGTAACCGGGCAGGCGGAGGTGCAAAAGAGCCTCAGAGCAGCCCTGGCCTAAGCAGGGCCCAGAGAGGGTCAGGAGAGCCCCCGGGGTCTGAGTCGTGCTGGAGCCATCAGCCCCTGCCCCAGGCTTGGCGTGGGGACCACGTTCTCCCACCCAAATACCGCTTCGATTTGCCCCGGGTGTCCTGCCAAGTGTAGAGAATATTTATTGTTTGATGAGTGAACCGTCGTGTAAATGCTAACAGCCTGCCCGTGGCCAGACTGGAGACCTCTCCCCCAGAGCAGACCCTGGGGCCCAGCTCCCAGCTCGAATCCTGCCTCTGCCACTTCGCAGCTGCGTGGCCCTGGCCAGGCGACAGCCCCGCTCTGTGCCTCCGCTTCCACCTTCGTGCCCTGGGACCCGTCATGGGCCCTGGAAGGGTCCCTGGAGGCCTGTCAGCCAATACTGGAGAGCAGTGGCCCCAGGCGGGGTGAGAGCTCCAGCTCATCCTAGGCCCGGGCTCCCGGGGCCTCCCCCACTCTCCAGGTGAGGAGCCTGGGACCCATCAAGGCCGCGCATCAGGGAGCCAGGTGAGGCCACTGGGGTTAATGCTCACATCCCAGGATCTGAACTCGCCTGGGCTGGGAAAAGCTGCCGCAGGACAGCCGAGGAAACTCCAGAATACCAGGATTTTGTTAGTTCCTGGGACAGAGTTTCTCAAACCATTCCAGAAAAATCCACACAGGATCCATTTACCCTCAGAAAGGTGACGCATAGTTGGATTTCACTCTCTGAACAGAGCTCCCATGTCAGCCGGGAGGCCTCCTGGAGGCCCAGCGGCCCACCCTCCGGAGCCAGTTCACCTCGCGGTGCTGAGCGCACGCTGGGGTGCACAGAGGCCCTGTGAGCCCCCCTGTCCGCCCAGAGGCTCCTGGAATAGGACCCCCTTCGTCCAGGGCCACACCGTGGTCAGTGGCGGCCGAGTTGGGACAATTTCGTTGTGCGCTTAGGGGGTCAGGCTCTGGCAGGGCCTCTTGGACCCGGAGCGTGGCTAAGGCCAATTTGCCTTCCTTTGTTGGCTGGGCAGGACTGGGTAGACCCCCTGCCCACCCACCACCCCCTGCTAAGACCCTGTGACTCTCGTTCTGCAGCAGGAGAAACCCGCTTTGTCTGGCCTGCCCAGGAGGAGGAGGGGCCCGCCGTGGCTTCCTCTAGGGCCGCGGAGTTCGGCGTGGTTTCATTAATCCCTGGGGGATGAGCACCCCCACCACCCCCAGGCCAGCCTTGAGCCCAGGTGCATAACTGTCACCAAGATAAAAGAGACGTAATTAAGTTCCAATCAGCGGAGTGATTTGTTATCATAATGCAGTATCTCCCTCCCGCCCCCGGGCCCACAGATCCAGCTCCGCAGGCCTGCTCCGGCGGCGGTCCCCAGGCCCTCCTGCCACCCGGGGCCCAGCTGCCCGAGGAGCAGCAGGGGGGCGTCCGCACCGCCTTCCCCTCTCGGCCACACACATCCGTCCCCCAGCTCCAAGCTGCCGAAAATGAAGTCATTTTTCTAAGGTGTGCTCACCTGGGAGACAGCCCTGTCCACGGGCCAGCTGACCGAGCTGGAAGGCGAGCCCGGGGGAGGGCGGGCCAGGCGGGCCGGGGGGCGGTGCTGGGCACGCTGGGAGCTGCCGCCGTCGTTGGGGGGTGACTGCTGTGGGCGCTCCTGGTAGCCAGCCCGCGGCCTCTGCCTCTGCCCAGGCCGGACGCGGACACGGAGCCGGACAGAAAAAACCCCAGGGACAGACAGCCAAGCCCACCTGGCCTTCAGGGGGAGGTCTGTGGCCAGAGCTCCCGCTGTGGCCCCCTGGGTCCTGCCCAGCCACCCCTAGAAAGGCCCCCGGGGTCAGCGTGGCCCCGACCCTGAGAAACCCAGCCTGGCCGGCCCACTGGCCCCACCAGCCTCTGGGAGGTGCGGACATTCCCCTCGATCCGCTGTTTGTGCTCACTCGAGGTTCAGTCCTGTAGTGACCAGCGCCCGACCGGGGGCCAGGAGGACCAGGGTCCACGCCTAGGGGCCGCGGCCCTCCAGGTCCCCTGAGGCCACACACCCCCCCGGCCACCCAGTCTCCCCGTCTGAACGCTGAGCGTCAGGAGGGCCCGGCGCTGTGGGTGTGCTGAGCACCGACGCCCCGAACACGGCACCCGCTGCAGGGGGAAGGCTCAGGGCTTCATCAGGACGTGAGGAGGAGAACCAGGCAGGAATAATCCAGAAGGACTCGACTCCGGAGGCCGGGCTGGGGAGGGGGCCTCTGGGGACTTTGTTTACACCTCTCTGTTTTTCTGCGGCTTCCACGTTTGCTAAAACGGGTCTGTTGACTTTCAGCAGGGTGGAGGGGGCGGCCCGGGGCCGCCTGTGGCCGGCAGCCCGGAGCAGGCAGTCAGGCGGTGGGCGGTAGCTCTGAGCACAGAGGGCTCCCTGTGTGTCTGTGTGGAGGTCGGGTGGCTCCCGGCCCCGCAGCCCACGGGCGGCTGTCCCCCGACTGAGGAGCGCGGGGGCACCACCCTTAGCAGCGCCCACCGCCCCGTGCCGGGCACCGCACACCCCATCTCATTACATCAGACCCTCGCTCCTTGGACGGCACGGTCTCCATGCCATGGGGCAAAGGGTCACCATATAGGGCCTGTTCTCTTTCCTTCCCCCATGACTCCTGCACGGCCCGGGGGCAGGTGCATAACTCGATTTCACAGGGACGGGGGCAATGCCCAGAGAGGCTGAGCCTCCAAAGTGACTCAACTCCAGGGCCGGAGCCGGGACCCCCGCCCCAGGTGGTGGCTCCGAGCCAGTTGCTCAAGCGCTGAGGACCCTCACCCAGAGGAGCCCGGAAGCCCGGGGTCCTGGGGACACCGGTAGGGAGTCTGGGCCCATCACCGGCAAGGCTGTTTGGAAATGGGTGACAGATGCTGGGGCCCAGGCGGAGCTGAGGAGGCTCCGTGACCGAGGGCTCCAGGAGGGCACTCAGGCCCAGGAGGCCAGCAGTCTGCTCAGGCCGGCCTGGAGCTGGGCGGGTGGCAGGAGGGAGGTTCTGGCGAGGACCAGCCTGGCCCCACTGAGCAAGAAGCAGAGTGAGAGCATGTGAGACCCCCCCCCAACCCGGGGGACGCCCCTTGAGAACCACAAGAGGGCGCGGTGATGGTTAGGGTGGGGCTCCCAGCCCCGGGGCACGTGGGCAGCCTGCACCTCTCTCAGGGGAGGGCTGTCCCAGGGGCATTAGCGCCTGGCCGTCCACAAAGAAGGGACCATGCAGTGCGCTCTGCTGGGGTCCCGGAGCCCTGCACCTGCTTGTACAAAATGCAGCTTTCCAGCCGAGACACACTGACACCCGTCACTGGGCATGGGACCTGGAACCGAGGGTTGCTGAGGCCCGGGGGGATTCTGCCTGGTCCCAGAGGGCAGAGACTGGGCAGGGCGGGGCCTCGACTCCGGCCTGGAGCCTCTGGGGTGGACTGCAGAGCTCTTTGGGGCAGCCGGCTCTGGGCACCCCTGGCTGATGCTGGCCAGGCGGTAGGGAAAGGCCAGCAGAGAGCAAGTCTGAGCCACCCTCCCCCAGGTGCTCTGCGGTGCCTGCAGGCTGGGACGCTGGTGGATTTGGGCTTCAGTTAGTTTTAATAATAACTTACAGCTGGTGTGGCCAGGACGGTCTCTGGTGCCAGCTGCAATCGGCTGGTCTTGGCTGCACAGGGAGGGCTGGGAGCCAGGCTCTGCGGGAGAAGGGGCGCTGCTCGATTAGTCCTGTCCGCCTGGGGGGGCCGGGTGGGGGGCACCTAGGTTCGTGTCCTTCCCAGAGGTGAGGTTCCGTCCCGGAGCGGCCCTGCACCCTGCGAAGTGCGGCCCGCGTGTGGGAGCTGGGCCTTCCCCACCTCGGACGCGGCCTTGCGTGCCTCCCTGTGCCAAGGCAGAGCCCACGGCTTCTGTGACAGGGGCCCCCTGCATGCCTGCCAGTCGCCTGTCCCTCTGTCCAACTCCAGCTGAGACCTGCGGGGGAGATGGCGCTGGGGGGTGGGCCTGGGGGAGGCACACCTGGCGCGGCCACTGCGCTTCCTGGGGGACAGGACACACAAGGGGCTGGAGTGGACCCTGGGGCAACACGTGGACATGGTGTGCAGAGGGGGCCCTGGAGGGAGCGCTGGCCTCCAGCCCGAGCGTCTCGGGTCGAACTCAGCTCCCTCTGACTGCCCCCACGTGTGTGTAGACACTCTTGGCCTCGGTTTTCGCCTCTGTGAAATGGGACACTGGTCCTCGCCTTGTGAGTTCATGCACACGTGATGTGCTGGATGCGACGCGGAGGCTGGGGATGGGCAGGACTGGCGAGTGGGCACAGAGGCCGCCAAGTCCCGCTGCCCGAGGTCGGTGTGCAGAGGGCGCAGGCAGACGCGTGGGGTCTCCTCGCCCCACGGCTCCGCTTTGGAGTCCCAGTCCGGGACAAGAGGCAGCTGGTCGTTACCAGCGGGCCCGCGCGGGCTGGCGCCTCTGCCTCCTCACCTTCCAGCGGGGTGACAACAGTCCCCAGTTCAGCCAGAGGACGGGGCCTGGCTCCTGCCTGACGGCTGCGCGTTCAGGAAGTGGGATGGGTTCCTCGTGGACCCCAGAAATGCAGGCTGCCTGGCACCTCCTGTGGAAGGGGCCCTGCTCTTCTGGAAATGGGGCCACACCTTTCACCCAGGTCCCCTCTGTGACACAGCTGATCTCCTAGCGTCTTGGTTAAGCCTTGCCCACAGAGCTATGGCACACTGGTGCAGGCTGGCACCCACGGAGCAGAGGGGAGCCCAGGACTCCCCGCCTCCAGCTCAGGCCCCAGCCCCCTCTGTGGAGGACCCCGCAGGGGCGTGCAGGCCGCAGGGAGACTCACGAGCCTGGTGGGCGAGGGGGGGCATGTTGCTGGCCGCAGCGGGAGCCGGGAGGGAGGCTCAGCCCCAGGACAGGGGCCTCTGTGCAGAGCAGGAGCCTTGGTGGGGCGGCGAGGCCTTCAAGGGTCGCAGCCTGGAGCCATCCGGAGGTGCCCGGGAGCACCCACAGAGGGAGGCCTTGGTCCCCTGCACCACCAAGCCTGGGCCCCTGGAAGGTGCTCCCGTTTGGAGAGAAGCTCGACTAGGACTTGGCCCTCGTGTGGGGCAGAGAGCCGCCTCAGGCTCCCCCAAGAAGTATCAGGGCCGGTTCTTCCAGGACTCAACAATTTATAAAGGCCCTTTTCGATCATCATTTTATTTGCTCCACGGTCATCACCCTTTGGCAAATTTCACAAATAGGGGAGCCCAGTTTGGGTGAGTTCTGGCAAAGTGAGAATTTAAGCCCAAGAAGCAGTGATAGACTCTATTTTCTTCACCTCCAAAATCACTGTAGATGGTGAGCACAGCCATGAAATCAGAAGGCGCTTGCACCTTGGAAGAAGGGCTATGACCAACTACCAAGTGTTTTGAAAAAGCAGAGACATCACTTTGCCCACAAAGATCCATATAGTCAAAACTATCATTTTCCAGTATCATGTACGGATGCGAGAGCTGGACCTTGAAGAAGGCTGAGCACCGAAGAATTGATGCTTTTGAACTACAGTGCTGGAGAAGACTCTTGAGAGTCCCTTGGATTGCGAGGAGATCTAACCAGTCCATCCTAAAGGAAATCAACCCTGAATATTCATTGGAAGGACTGACGCTAAAGCTGAACACTTTGGCCACCTGATGAGAAG
Organism: Budorcas taxicolor; assembly: GCF_023091745.1. Lineage (NCBI taxonomy): Eukaryota > Metazoa > Chordata > Mammalia > Artiodactyla > Bovidae > Budorcas > Budorcas taxicolor. The sequence continues at coordinate 164,104,688 of NC_068920.1, read as the reverse complement.
AACTAACTCCTTGACAAAGACGCTGATTGACGGTGGGAAAGCTTGAGGGCAAAAGGAGAAAGGGGCAGCAGAGGATGAGGTAGTTTAGATAACATCACTGACTCAATGGACTTGAGACTGAGCCAATTCCAGGAGACAGGGGAGGACGGAGGAGCCTGGCCTGCTGCAGCTCATGGGGCCACAGAGTCGGATGCAACTTAGCGGCTGAACAACAGCCACAGCTCCACACCCGTGGCTCCTGGGTGACAAAGTCCACAGCGGGGACCCTCGGCCTGCGCCCCCTTCCACGTCCTGGTTCCCTGCGCTCGCCCAACCGGTTCTCAGAGGCCCCCGCCCTGGCCGCGTGGGCTCATCCCTCCCTCCTCCGGCCTGGACACTCTGGGCTTGGGCTCTGCAGACCTGGAGCGCTCCTCCGGAACCCACCAGAAGAGCTGAGCACGTACAACCATTTTCTCGGATGAATTATAATTTTCTTTCATTTCCCCTTCAAAACATGCTAATTAAACGGACATTGTTGAGACAGCCAATTGAAATTCAAAAAACCGTCCTCTTTCTAAAGAAGCTGCCTGTTTCTTTAGAGAAAATTGTGTGCATTGTGCAAACCGTGCACGGAAGAACACACGTGCCCACACGTGCACGCACACGTGTCCACACGCACATGCGGGTGCGGGCGCCCAGCCTCACCTGAACGGTGGGCTTGCGTGTCCAGCACCAGGACGATCTGGGTGGGTTTTTTCTTTTCCCGTGTTTGCCATGGTAACTAGGACACGAATAGCCTTAGAACGTTCTTTCCTCCTGCGGCTGCCTGGCTCCCATCCTGGAGGGGCCTCGGGCGGCAGGTGGGGGGCAGCCAGTGAGCGGCTGAGCAGCAGCCCCCGCCCCAAGATGCCTCCTGCTGTATCAGGGCCCTTCCCCCATCTGGTCGCTCCCACAGAGAACATGTTCTCCCCACGCCCCCATCTCCCCTTCACCTGAGCCCACCTGGAGCCTCCTGGACCCTGCCTGGGGATCGCGGAGGCCTGGACCAGCCTGGCGAGACCCTGACACCAGTCTCCAGGGTGACAAGCCGGTGGCTCCGTGACTGAGAGGGAAGTTTCCAGCCTTCCAAAGCCCCTGAGGGCCTTGGGAGTACCGAGGAGCTCCCCTGGGGGATCACCCTCCCTTAAAATGTAACTCCTGGATGTTCTTAAAGTGTAACAAGCTTTCCCAGCGACGGTCCAGGTTCAGCCTCTGGGAGGGGAGCTGGGATCCCAGCAAGCTGTGCCGCCTGCCAAACAAAAAAGGGTAACAAACTTGCAGAAAGTGCGCACGTGACGATGACTCATCGCAGAGTGCCGCCCTGCAAAACCGCCAACCCAGAAAGGTCCAGAAGCTCCCCAGCCGGAAGCGGCCCAAACCCCTAGCACGCCCCCACTCACCACCCCCCGGGGCCCTGAGAGAACCACCGGCGTGACTCCCAGCCCCTGGCTCTCTCTCGGCCGGCTGGGCTTTTGGCCATGGGCTCCTCTGCTGGTTTGGATCCGGCTGCTGTCACTCACTCCCGATGAGACCAGCCGCGTGTAGGCAGGGGCGGCTGGCGCATCCTGTGACCACGGGCACAGGGACGCCCGGTCCCCTCTTGCAGTCCGTTTCCCTGGGCCACATCAGAGCCGTGCTTTCTGGAAGGTGACGCTGGGCCTGCCGCTGGCCCGGCCCTTCTCAGCGCCTGCTCACCCGTCTCCCCTGCACCCAGCGCAAGGCTGGGCACGGTGCAGGGGCCCCGTGGGAGGGAGTGCTGGTCCCAACACGACTGTGGTCATGTCCAGGGCACACAGCGGCTGGGGGCACCCTGCGTCTTAAGGGTGAGGCGCTGCCCCATCCTCCGCCCTGCAGCCCTGCCTAGACTCTCTCTCTCTCTCTCACCCCAGGAGCCTGCCCTCCTCGGGCCCTCCGCTCAGAATGAGGCCCTAGTGTCTCAGACCAGGTACACACGTGTTTGGTGAAAAGTCGTGTCTCCCTGCCCCACCGCGGGCGCCGAAAACCCGGCCTACGTGCGCCAGTGCCAAATGGAATCTCAGAGACCAAGTTCTGGGTGCGTGGAGAGAAGAGCTTCGTTGCTTCACCAGACAGAGAGGGTCACAATGAAGACATGTGAGTCCCAGCAGGGATGCGCAGGATTCGGTGAGGAGCGGCTCAGACGGTAAAGCGTCTTCCGGCAACGTAGGAGACTCAGGTTCCATCCCTGGGTCAGGAAGATCCCCTGGAGCAGGAAATGGCAACCGACTCCAGTACTCTTGCCTGGAAAATTCCATGGACGGAGGAGCCCGGTGGGCTGCAGTCCATGGGATCGCAGAGTCGGACACGACTGAGCAGCTTCGCTTTTCGCTTCACTTTCGTAGCCGTGGCTCGGGGATGCATCTGCCAGTGGGGTCAGGGTGCGCCAGGCCTGCGCTCCTCCGATCTGGCTGCTGGTGGTCCCTCTTGCCTCTGCGCTCGCTGTGCCCTGATCAACAACCGTCTGAATCTGCCCTCTGGGGCTCAGGGGAGGTCCCGGGAGCTGGAGCCTACTCCCTACAAACAAGAGACGGGGGGCACGGAAAGACTTTCACGGCCGGGGGCCCCACAGGGTCCCGCTTGGTTTCACCATCAGTGCCGGGTCAGCATGCACTTGGGGAGAGGGTAGATTCGCAGGGTCTGCACAACACGTGGGAACCCCAAGTCCTCAGGAGCTCGGCTCCCCTGCACCCGGCTCCGCTGCCATCCATCCAGAGTTCACGTCACCGCCCACCCCAGCAGGCGAGCATCCTCACGAAGATGGCCCCCGGGGGCCCTGCAGGTTCTCCGGCTGGGAGGGTGGGGCCCCCAAACAAGGAGGCTTGACCCCGGCACCCAAGGTCAGGCCAGGATTCTGAGACTGGTGACTCAGGCTTCGAGGAAAGGCAGCCCGCCCTTCCCTGGGGCTCTCTGTGCCCCGCCCCACCTTGCAGCAGGTGGGGGCCGGGGAGTGAAGGTGGCTCGGCACCTCTGTGTCGGGTGGGGCATCCGTGGGGCTTCCTGGGAGCAGCTCAGCACTCGGGTGGGGGGCCAGGCCTAGACAACCTCTCCGGGGAGAAGGGGGTTGGATCCCTGCACGGAAGGCTTAACTAGCCCTGGATGGGTACTTCACGGACAGCATCTCGTGTTCCGTGGCCTCCGTGGGAACAGCCCCGGTCCCCCCATCGCACAGACCTGGGCTCTCAGCGGCCAAGCTGACTGTTAGCTTATCGGGTTCACAGCTGGCCCCAGGGCAATGGCCGGGGTCTCCTGGCTTCGTCCACTCTCTGGTTTCAGGATCTCGTGGGGAGGGGGCGGGGGGTGCACGGGGCGGGAGCACAAACGAGGCTGGTGGAACCAGAGACCCCGAGGTCAGACCCCACACAGTCACAGCCCCGGGGCCGGGCCATGGTGAGTCCTTGGGCCCAGAAGCCTAGAGGATCCCGGGAAGGCTAGGAGGCTGGGCCTGGGGAGACCCCCACGCCCTTAGAGAGGTCACCCTTCACTCCTGGGGCTGGGAGGGCCCTGCACACCCTGCCAGCAGCCCCCGCAGTAAGCAGCGCAGGTAAATGCTGAATGAGCACCCGCCCCGTGCCCGCACGGGATCTGCCGCCAAAGACAAAGCGCATAGCACACGTGCTGCGACCCGGGAAGACGGGGCTGGCCAAGCGCAGGCAGGGAGGGCTTCCTGCAGGAGGCCGTGTGGCCGAGCTGGTGAGGGGAGCCAGGGAGAGGTGTTCTTGGCAGAGGAAGAGCAGGCACAGAGGCCAGAAGGCCGGAGACTGAGCATGTGTGTGAGTGTGGGTGAGTGTGTGCGAGTGAGGCTGACCATGTGTGGACGAGCGAGTGTGAACATGAGTGTGCAAGGGTGTTGTGAATGTGTGGGGTGTGTGGTGAGTGTGAGTCAGGTCTGCTGCACACAGGGCGGGTCACCAGGGCCTCTCGGGCCTTAATGAGGTGATAAGGAATCGGGACTCGATCCTCAGGGCCCTGGGGAGCCACGGAGCGTAGCAGGGTCAGGTGCATGATGGAGGCTTATCCCTCCAGCTGCTGGGTGGAGGATCGAAGTGGCCGAGGTACCAGCTGGAGGCCACCACAGGGGTGCAGGACGCAGGGAGGCCTGGCCAGCCTGTCTGCCAGGCGTCCGGCAGATAAATGTGCTGGGTCCTGGCGTCTGGCCAGAAAACCCGCAAGCCACGAGCGGGAGCAGGAGATGGCCGTGGCCCCCAGACCCAGGGCCTGAGCCCAGCACCCTGAGAGCTGTCAAGCCCCTCACCTGCCTGACGCTGCCCACCAGGCCTAAAAGGTAGCTGGACTTGACTCTATCGCCTCCTCAAGCTGGGTGGCCTCAAGCGAGTGACCCAGCCTCCCTGAGCCTCAGCTTCTTCATCGGTGGCATCAGAAGGTAATACTAGTACTTAAGTGTACGAGTCAGCTCGTGCTGTGCAACAAACCACCCAGAATTCAGTTACCACAGCCAACAGTGATCTCTGCCTGTGGCTCCGTGGGTCGGTTGGCTATGGTGGGCTGGCAGGCTGCAGGCTGCGTTCTCTGAACCAGCGGGCCAGCTCCTGGTGTGGCAGATCCCCAGGGCACAAGACAGCAGGCAAGCCAAGCACACAGAAGGGGCCCCGCTCACCTCCACCAGCAAGCCATCTGCCCGAGCCAGGCCAGGCCCCGCCCAGCTGCAGGGAGCAGGGAAGTTCCTCCGCCTCCAGGGAGGCCTGGGTGGGGCCCTAATCCCATTAGAGGGCGTGGGGGACCGGCTGCCCCCTCCAGGCCCCACCCTCATCCCTGGGCGTTGGGAGGGACAGAGAGGCAGGCTGTGCAGCGCCCACACCATCTTCCGAACACAGAGGCTCTGCAGCCTTGGCCGAGGAGCAGAGCCCAGCCCGCCCTGCCCAGAAGGACATGGCTGGCTCTTCCACGTGCCCATGGGGCTGGGAAGGTGGTCTGACACCCTCTGGGGCCTGAGACCCCACCTTCCTGGCAGGAGAGCCCTTGACTGGCAGGCAGCCCAGTAGACCCGGCCCAAGGGTGACTCTCTACTGTCCAGGGGTCTGTACAGCCCCCCAGCCCTGCCGGCCTTCACCTCTGGAGTCGTGACCTTGAGCTCAAACCAGCCTCCAGGAGGAGGGTGTTCCTGCCTCACCACCCAGGGGCGCTACCCAACAACCTCAGCCATCTGTGCCCCCTCCTCTGAATGCTCTAGACCCCCAGCTGGGGGCCTGGGGAGGCACCCCCAGAGGCAGCCAGGGAAAGAGGCCCTGCCCTTTCCACCTGCCTGTGGGATGAACAGGGAGGGAGGCAGGGGTGCAGCAGCCTCGCAGGAGGGGGGGGACCCCGTGCCCAGTCCAGGGGATCAGCCCGGATCAGCCTCACCTCGATCCAGAAGACTCCCCTCCTGTGTCCTGGCCCGGAGTCACACAGCTCCCCTTACACACCCCCGGAGATGGGCGCCTCGCTCCCACTGAGGCCGCCGGTGAGAGAGCTCTTGCGTATTTGATCTGAGCTGTGCTCCAAGGCCCCGCTCCTGCCTCTGGACCTTCAGCATGTGCTGAGCACTGCTGGGTGCAGTGGGCACAGCTCACAGCGCAGACGCCATCGCCAGCCTGGGGAGGCTCAGAGGGGCAGAGGCACGCGGGGCCGCCTGGCTGGCCGCCACCTCCCCCGAGCCCCTCTTTCCCCTCCGGGGCCCCCACGCAGCAGCAAGAGGAGCAAAGCTCATCCAGAGGCCTGAACTCCAGCGGCTTTTCACATCTGCTCTCTCCTGAGATGAGCCGTGAGGTCCCGACCACCTGCCTGGTGGTGCGTCCAGGGAGCTCCCAGTGTAGACGGGATCGGGGAGGGAGGGCAGGGGAGGACGAGAGCAGAGAGGCAGGAGGGGGAGGGACGGGAGACGGTGGCGGGGCGAGCTGCCGCCTGCTCTGTTGTCCGGTCTGAGTACCACTTAGCACAACTGTTAAAAAGATTCTGAGGCAATTAGGCTCAGGGGAAGACATAAATCTCAATAAGCATCAGCCCAAGTTTTCTCCCCTCCTTGAAACAACAGATATAATTTCACTGGTTGCGGCCCAGACTCCCAGAGGGCTTTCTGATAAAAAGCCACTTCTTCAAAACATCAAACCCAAGTTCCTCTCATCTTTCAAGCAACCAGAGGGTCAGGTTTCCCTAGAGTGGAGAAGGCAGGGAGGCGGCTGGGTGTACAGGCGGGCCTGCCCGCCTTCCCGAGGGCCAGAGCTGTGGGTCCCCAGGTCATCCTGCGGCCTCCTTGACTCTGACGTGACATCCCTGAGACAGAGCCTTCTAATCTCGGCTCGGTTACCGCTCCTGGCAGGGAGCTCGCTACCTGTCACGGCCGGTCCGTAGTGGGATGGTTCTGTTTCCGATGCTGCTCCGAGTCTTCCTCCGGTACCGCCCCATAGCTCCACCCCTCTATCCACGGGGCACGAGCATTCCCCGTGGAGGGGCTGGGAGCCTGCACGTGACCCCCGGGAAGCTAGGACCCCCTGAGAGGCTCCTCGGCCGTGGGGAGGGCAGGGAACAGGAAATACATTGTGCCCATGTGGTTTTATTTCGGGCAAGCTTTGGCCTTAGATGTTGAAAGGGTTCGAGTGGCCAGCCCCACTGAAGGTCTCACTGACCGCTCACAGTGACTGAGGTGGAGAGAGGGAAGGCAGGGAGCTTTACCCTGGCCCCCCAGCCCCCAAGTGGGAGGCGGGGCTACACTCCTGAATGCTGGGCTCCCCTCCAGGGAGGGAGGGTGTGTGGCCTGGTGGAATTGCCTTTTTCCCTCTGCCAGGCAGGGAGCTCCTCTTTGAAAGCAGCCCCTGAGCATGAGGGGTGCTCAGCCGCCCTCTTGCTGGGTCAGAAGACCCCTGCACAACACGGGGTTTACTGCACGGCTCCAGTGATGAGGCGAGGGGCCCAGGGCCAGGCACCCCCTCCACAGCCCTGCTGTGGCTGTCCAGTGTCCGGGGCCCTCCCCAGCAACTCCTGGACGTGCAAACCCTGTGTCCCCTCCCAGGTGGCCCAGGACGCCCCTCAGCCATGCGTCCGCCACGTTTCTGCCCCGATTATCACCCTGCGTGGGCTTGTCTTACTTTCAAGATGAGCAAGTTTGTTCGTTGAGAGGCCAGCGCCGGCTGCCCAGGGCTGAGCGGCCACTGCAACCTGCGGGCTCTGCAGAGAGGCTCCCCCACATCGGGGGCCCTCTCGTCCAGCCAAGGAGCCTGGGGTGTGGTCACTAAAGGCCCGCAGGGCCAGAAGCCACGTGGCCCAGGCCCCACACTGATCATTCAACAGCCCTCACCCCAGACACAGAGCGGAGGCTCAGAGAGGCTCCGCCAGCCGCCCAGGCTCACACAGCAGAAGGCAGCCAAGGCCTGATGTGGGCCCAGGTCGGCCTGCGTCCCGAGCCTGGGTTCGTGCCTCCACTCAGGACCAGCCTCCTTTAAGGAAGTAGCAGGAGCCTGCGGGGCCCCTCGCAGACAGGGAGGCGGAGGCTAGAGAGGGGACTTGAACAAGGTCACACAGTGAGGGGGGAAGGCTGGGCTAGCCCCTGGGCTTCTAGACTCCGGTCCAGAGCTAGACCCAGCCTCATGGGGTCAAACCAACAGCCCCACCAGGGTACATGCAGGGGGCTCTGCTAGCTAGACCCAGCCTCATGGGGTCAAACCAACAGCCCCACCGGGGTACATGCAGGGGGCTCTGCTGAGGAGAGGTGAGGGGTGCCTTGTCTAGGGGAGCCCCCTTGTCTGTCCTAGAAGCGCCCGGCTGGACACCAGTGGGTTGCGATAGCCTGGCCCTGGTGGCGGGCGCCAGGGCCGTCTGACGACCTCGGACCAGGCGGCAGTGAGAACCAGGACCCCAGAGGCCGCGGGAGGCCCCTGAGCAGCCCTCGGTCAGGGTGGACATCCCGGCCTCCTTCACGAGTCCCCTCCCCAGGGTGCCAGGACCTCTCCAAGTGCCCGCTGTCCCTCTCCAGCCCAGCGGCCACACAGACACGGGGGCAACCACCCCCGACTCCCAGGAAGGGCAGTGCAGCAGCATCCAGAAGGAAGCCCTGCGGCCACGGGTCAGCCCTTCCGGTCCCCTCAGCCCTGCCCTGACTCCTCGAGCATTTGACACAGGCCTCTCTGGACTCAGCGGGGCCTCAGGGCACGTGAACAGGCCCTGGCCCCAGGCCCTCAGCAGGCAGCTTAACTCTGTGTGGCAGGGTCCTGGGCAGGCCAAGCTCAGCGTGTACGCGTTTGGAAGCTCAATCCAGATGGGGAAAACCAGAGAGGGCTTCCTGGAAGAAGTCTCACCCAAGCTAAGACTGCAAAGAAGGGAGGGGCTGTCCAAATGGGGCAGGGGAGCAGGGCGGGAATACTGGGCTCAGGCAGAAAGAGGGGGTCCTGTCCTCAGGCCCAACAGCACCCAGCGTGGGCAGAGCCAGAAGTGCTCAGGGGGTGTCCTGGGCGAGGAGTGTGGACTCTGTCCTGAGGGCCCGTGGCGTCCCTCCGCACCAGGCCTGGGGCTGAGCTCTCTAGATGTCAGCTGTGCCCCACAGCCCCCAGGGAGGGGGGGTCTGAGTCCAGGCCTGTGAGGGTCCAGGAGAGGGGATGAGCCGGTGAACAGATGCAGGGAGCTGGGGCAGCAGAGAAGGAAGTGCAAGCCAGCTTCGAGGCGGGGCTCGCTCCAGACCCCCAGGAGGGCCGGGCGCCGGCGCACACTGGCAGAGATGCCTGGCGTCTGGAGGCTGTGCCGACCTGTCTGCGGCCGTGGGTGCCGAGACGTTCAGGCCCCAGAGGCACCACCAGCCAGGGCCTGCTGACTCTCGGTGAATCGGGGCCAAGACCCGGGACGAGGCTGGACTGAATCACAGCTGATATGTCCTGGGGGCCTGCAGCCCAAGGATGGGCACGGGTGCCAAGGGGTCTTCCCCGGCCCCCAAACCCACATGCCATCGCCCCTTCCACTGTGTGTGGCGTGCGTGCCAAGTCCCTTCAGTTGTGTCCAACTCTGTGACCCTATGGACTGTAGCCTGCCAGGCTCCTCTGTCCGTGGGAGTTTCCAGGCAAGAACAGAGTGGGGCTGCCATTTCCTTCTCCAGGGGACCTTCCCGACCCAGGGATCGAACACGGGCCTCTCCTGTCTCCTGCACAGCCGGCAAATTCCTCTCCACTGGCACCGCTGGGAAGCGCCTTCCCCTGGACCCAAACGGAACCCAGTGGAAAGCATTTCACCAGGCACCTTGACCCCACCAAGGTGGGACTGGGTTTATGGAAGATCCATTTGGAGGGAAATGTGTTGGAGGAAATTGGGGACCCTCTCCCTACCCTCCCTCCAGGCAAAGGCAATGTTGCTCTGGACCCCAGATCCAGCCGGAGGCCAGGAAGTACGGAGCGGAAGCAGGGGACTGGGGCAGGGGGCTGGATTTCCCCTCCTGCCATGACGGTGCCCCGCCCGGGGGGCTTCCCTGGACATCCACCCTCCTTCTCGATGGCATCTGCTCGGCCAGTGGGGGGCGTGGCGACAACCTGCTGACCCATCCAGCGCCTTCCTCCTCCAGGAAGCCTTCTGGAGCTTGTCTGGGGGCCGGGCCGGCTGGCCCCTGCCAGCCCCGCTCCTCTGTTCCACGAGTCTTTTCCCTCCGAGGGTCTGCAGTCTCCGCCCCCTCCTCCCCCATCACGGCCGCGCAGCCAGGCCGCCCCTCCCCAGACCAGGCTCTCTAGCCCTGTCTGTCCACGTGCTGGCCACCTGTCTCCCCTAAAGCATGGGTGGCTCTCTTCCTGGAGGCAAGTCCACACTCCCCACCCGTGTGTCCTGGATCACCCTACACACCCACACACACGCGCACATGCACGCGCGTGCTCGCCGGGGCACAGGACCACAATGCTGGCTGGCACACGCATGCTTCCGGCCTTGAACCCTGGCCTCGGCCTGTCCTGACGCCTCTGCTTCCCCAGCCTGCATATGCTGTGCTCTGAATTCCCACTTCAGCTCGAGGGAGGCAGGCTCAGAGTCGCTGAGGAGCAGACCGCTCATCAACAGCGAAGCTGGGGGTCAACCCGGACGGCCTCCCCACCTGGAGCCAGCTCCTGTGGTCGCTGGGTCCTCACTGGAGCTTTTCTGGGAGCAGGAAAAGAAAGCACTTGGCAGACACACCCTCTGCCCCCCAGGCCCTCCCACCTGTCAACACAATATAAAGTTAATCTAGAAGTAAATACATTTGCTGAGAGGAACAGAACTTTTAAAAGAGGAAAATTTGAGATGCCCAAAGGGGGATGCCTAATTTTATCCCATTTCACAATTGAATTGTAAATCTGTCTTGAAACTGAGCCCCCAGGCCACCGTGCTGAGGCTCCGTTCGGGGAAGGGGTCTTGAGAGCGTTCTCCTCTGCCTGCCGCTCCATGTCAGAGAGAGCCCAAACCGGGCTGACTCACCCGTGCCACCCGTGGGGCCCGCGGCCGAGGCCGAGCTGCCGGCCCAGGTGCCACTTGGGGTCACTGAGCCCTCAGCTGTGCAGGGAACAATCACAGGGACCGCCCAGGCCTGAGGGTCTTCAAAGGGGCCGCGCGTGCGCAGGAGCACTGCTCACCTGAGCTTCCTGATAGCAGCAGGGATACCTGCCTTAGCTTCCTGTCATCACCCGGGAGGGCCCCCCCAGGTCCGCAGCACTCCCACGGCCGGGCCCCATGCCTACGACACCCCCGATTCCCTGGGCGGGGGAGTGCTACCCAAGCAGCTCCAAGACGGTTGCCAGCATCTCGGAATTGACATCTGGGATGTTTCAAGTTTGCAAGAAGCAACGTGAGCTTTGAAGATAGTGTTTCCATGTGTTTATTAACAGTCCCATGAGGCTACGGCCCCGGCCCCTCTCATCTCATGTGTGCCCCATGTGCGCCATCACCCTCGGCTCTCCCAGCCCCGACGTCCACCATCCGGGTGGGACTGGGAGGTGACGGGCCTCCCGCGGGGCTGGGCCGAGCGGGGCGGGGGTGGGGAGACAGCGGGCCTGCCTGGCCTCAGCACCGAGGACTGTCTGCAGCCTCCTGTTTACAACGTCCCCAAGAGGATTAGTCCCATGAGCTCAGATACGCAAGGCGAGCTGGTTGCTGAGGTCACGACCGGCCAGCTGACCTTGACCCCGGCTGGCGGTCCTGCTGAAGTGCTCATGATAGCAGCTCCCGTGCTGGGCTCCGCGCGCCACGCTGGGCACTCTCCCCGCTGACCCTGTCCCGGGAGGCGGGGCTCCTCCATCCCACAGGTGGGGGCATGGGGCCCCCAGACCGGCTCCCGTGCACGCGGCAAATCCGGGACGCCAAGCCTGTGCTCCCCGCGACTCTGTTCTTCCCAAATGACCCAAAGCCCCCTCTTTCTGCCCCTCTGCCTGCCCCCCAGCAGCCCAGCCTCAGCTGGTGGGGCTGAGTCGGGGTCGCTTCCAACCCCTGGCTCTGCCATGTGTGAGAGAGCAGGACAGAGGGGCCTGAGAGGCGGCCGGCCCTGATGGAAGGACTGAGCCCCCTCCCATCCTGGGGCGGGGAGGCTGTTTCTGGAGTGAGGCCCCCAGCCATCCCTCCGGGCCTGGAAGCGCAGCCCCAGGCTGGCTCGCACGCCTGCAGGGCCTCCTCCTCCCCCGGGGCGCCCAGCTCTGGGATCTCCACCTCCTGAAGGGGGCCCCTCTCCTGACGTTCCAGGAGGTCCCACTGATAAGAGTGCACACGCGTCTCTGATTCCTAATGGGCCAGGGAAGCCCCCAGCCTGCAGGGTCTGAAGCCTGAGGGATTACAAAGCTTCGGGTTAGACTGCGGGCTGTGAGTGGGGGTGGGGTGTGGGGGGTGTCGAGGAGCTGTCCAGTCCCTGCAGCTCTCAGGGAAGGAGAGGTCCCGCCCACCCCCTCCTCACTTCATTACCCCGAGGAGAGGGCTCCTCCCCCGCACGGTGAGGCCGACCCTGTACTCTGGCAGAGACCAGAGTCTCAGTCCAGAGACCCTAGACTCTCAACAGTGGCTGGAGATCAGCGCCGGTGCAGCTCTGCTCAAGGCAGAGAGAGTTTGTTAACTGACCGGGCCAGCAGAGGTGGGTGGCTCACTAGGTGGGTGTGTAGGGCTCCCTGTGGAAGCCTACACGTGCTGACTGGGACTGAAACAGTGGATGAGATGACCCATCCACCCACCTTCACTGCTATCCATATACCCGTCAGTCCACGCAGCCACCCACCCACCCATCCCTCTATCCGCCTGCCACCCCCACCGCCCACCAGCTTACCCATCCACCTGCCCCTCAGCTGTCCATCTGCTTATTCAAAATTCACTCAGCTCCCCGCACCGGTCCTCCTGTCCACTAGTCCCAGGGGGTCCGCATACGCTGACTGGTGCCTGCCTCTGGAGCAGACAGACCCCAAAACAGGTGCTTCTGAGACGCGTCAGGGGTGCAGGCGCTGCCTGCGGACAGAGCTCAGCTCACAGCCCCGTGCAGTGTGCGGGCCCTGTCCCTTCTCCCAGAGGCGTCCCGCCGAGACCCTCCCAGCCCACTCTGCCGCTCCCCACTGCCCAACCTTTGCGTGCTCCAGAGGCCACACCCTGCGCCTTGTCTCAACACCCCACCCTCCCTGCGCTCAAGGCCCAGCTCAGAGGCATGGCCTCCCGTGTGCTCCTCTCTGAGCGCTAACACTGCGTCCAGCCTGCTTGCCTGCTCCCTGCCCCCAAGACGGGGGCTCCCTGGAGGGGCAGAGACCAGCCTCTGTGCAGGCTGCATTGGGCCCAGAGCTGATGCTTTTGAGATGAGTTTGTGGAGGAAAGGAGGGAAGTAGGGGGGAGAGATGGAGGGGCGGGGGCAGGGGCCAGGGAGGGATGGCCCGACTCTTTTGTGACCGCACCCCCACCCAGAGTCTTCAGGAGGCTTGTCGTCTGGGCCTCGGGGCTGCCTTCCCACCCCTCTGGGGACCCTCGTTGGGGGCCTGGCACGTGCCTTGAGGACTGTTCTCCTAGGGCCTGGAGGAGAGGTCCCAGGCCCTGGCAGTTCCCACCCCAGAGGTTCCAGCCCACCACGGCACTTGGAAGGTTCCTGGAGGAAATGGCCCATCTCCGGGCCCACGGAGGCCCTGGGAGGTAGGACTCCCGAGTTAGCCTCTTTCAACAACTTGGAAAGCCTGTCTGTTGGAGAACTCCAAAGCAAGAGCAAGGGCCCCGGCCTTGACCATCAACCCTGGGCACAAGAGACCGTGTTTCCCAGCACACACACTGCTTAATGTTTAACTCCCGCAAGCCTTCTAACCGCTAATGAGAGGACATTAACTCAGTACAAACAGGAGGGTTCAGAGGAGCCGACCTGGAGCCCATCGATCGCTGGCCAGGCCGCCGCATCCCCTCTGGCCACAAGCGTCGTGGCTGGGCAGCCAGCGGCTGGGGTCATCGGGGGCTGCGGGTGTGGGGAGGCCATCTCAGGGACACAGAAGTCTGCTCTGGCTTCCCCATCACCGTCGTTTCTAGATTTTGCTCGAAGGGTGCTTCCCCGAGGAAGCCCACCACTCTCCCACCAGAATCACACTGGCCGAGCTGGTCTCCACTCGCCTGCCGATCAGGGTGATAAGCCAGCACCCCGCATTCCTAGCAGGGTCCCTACGTAAACCACACGGGAGACAGGACTGTGTGTGCAGGCAGGGATGAAGCACGGCAGGGAGCGCGGACAGAAGACAGCTGCTTTCTCGGGGATAGGGGGTGGTCTGCGGCAGGCGGTGGTGCTGTCCACTGGGAGCCTCTATGAGGATGCGGAGTGCACCCCAGAATTTTCCCCTTCTGAGGGACGACACCCACCAGCAGCCCTCTTGAAGGTCACACCTGGGACCTTAACTCCCCAGCACCTCCCTCGGGGCTCTCCTGCAACCAAAGGAAGGCAGGGTGTCGGTCAGGGGCGCGGGACGGCCCCCGGCTGCCACCCACTGTGGGCCCACACGGCGCTGTGCCCTCGCTCCCCTCGGCTCCCGGGTTAGCCCTGATGGTGGGGGATGGCCCTGCTAGGAAAGGCGACCACCCCCGTCTTGGAGACTAGGAGCCGGGAGCCAGACTGGGCATGGGGCCTCGCCCGGCGGCAGCGCCAGTGGTGGGAGCACTGGGCTCGTTCTGACCGCTACTGCACAATGTACCCCGAGTCTCCAGCTGTGCTAGGGCCCCGGAGCTCGGGGGCGGGAAGCGCTCAAGGAGACCGCCTTCCCCCGGGCTGTGTCCCAGAAGGCCGCTGCACAGCCGGTCTGCCTCCCGCTGCCACGGTCCCTCAGCCAGTGTGGAATCCCTCCCTGCTCCATCCTAGATGGACGGAGAGGGTGCGGGGCTGACGAATGCCATCACAGGCCCGCACGGAAGCTCAGAGAACATTCCTGAGCACGGCTGGGCTGACCAGACTCTCTGAAGCCTTTTTCCTTGGGCTCCTCTGGGTCTTAGCGGCAGCACGTGGCATCTTTGATCCTTGTTGCCTCCTGCGGGATCCCTCCCTCTATTTTTTTTCAGTTGCGCCCTCGGGATCTGTTTCGTTGCAGCAGGCAGGATCTAGTTCCCTGACCAGGGATCAAACTCGACCCCAGCACATCGGGAACGCAGAGCCTTAAGCACTGGGCCCCCAGCGGAGTCCCTCGAGAGCCTTCACTAGACGGGAAGTACCGTCCCAGGCTCATGAGAAACTCCACTGGGGTCAGTGAAGACGCTGCCAGTGGCGGGCGGTGAGCCTCAGCCCAGGCTGCAAGGTCCAGGCCCTCCCCTCTCTCCCACCACCGCACCGCCGACACCAGGCTTGGGGAGTCCTGGGAAGGAAGCACTCCCCAAAGCCACCCTGGGGCTGACCCCTCTCTGCTCTGCTTCCAGTGGGAGGACAGTGTGCAAAGGGTGACCAGCCCTCTGCTCCCCTTCCCAGCTCCGCGGCCCGGGGACCATTTCAGGAGTGACATCCACCTCCTGTCTCCAAAAACCCCGGTGTCAACTGGCCCTGCATTTGTAAAAGCCCCTGAAATGGGTCGGCCAGCCCCTGCGGGAAGCGTGGGCATGCCCAAGCCAGGGTGCGGAGGTTAGACTCTGGCCCTTCAGTTCGGAGCTGTGACCCACGGGGCCGCTGGGGGCAGGGGTAATGTCAGCCAACAATCTTGACGTCAGCCCATCAAGCTTTACTGGGCAGACCAGAGGATGCGGTGGAGGGGAAGACTCCAGGCGCTCCTGGTCCGGGAGAGGGCGGTGCAAGCACAGACCCCGACCCTGATTCCAACAGGCCTCTCCCAGACTCCCTCCTCTGAGCTCCTGCTTGGGGTCGCAAAGAGCTGGACACGACTGATCTCATGTATACTGACTGACCTCCTCCTGCAGGAAGCCTGCCTTGAGCACTCAGGGGCCACACTGGGGAAAAGATGCAAAATGTGTATGTGTTGGGAGTGTCAGAGGAGGAAACAATCCAGATGCCGCTGGCTTACACAGATAAGACATATGAGTGACCTGGGAAATCAGGGAGGACTGCCTGGAGGAGGCACTGCCTAAACCAGGACCAAATTTAGCCAGGGAGAAGTGATTCAGAAGAGGCCTCCTGGCAGGGTCAGTCACAGAGATGCTTCAGGAGTGGGCAGAGTCAGCAGGACCCTGTGAGAGCCTCTTAGTGCCCTGATGGTGGGCCCTTTGTGGTGGGGGTGTGATGAGCAGCTGGAATGTGGGCCACGGCCGAGCTCCATCCCTGCTCCTGGAACAGGAGGGCTTCCAGAGCTGGCGGTGAAGTCGGTCCCGAATCCTCTGCAGTCTGGGGTTTCCTTACCCTCCGGGTGGTCAGGGGACAGCTCCACAGCTCTCTCCTGCCGGGAGCGTCTTCCAGCTGTTGGTCTCCGGGTGTCAACCACAGCGGATGCTCTCGGAAGGGTCTGGAACCCTGTTTCCTGAGCCCACCCTCCCTGCTGCAGCTCTGGAAGAAGGGCCAGAGGTGGTGCACCACAGTGGAGCCTCACATCCGGCCTGATTTCTGCCTCGTGGGTAGGGTCAAGGGAGTGGAATCAAGCCAAATGTACGTGATCTGCAGGGAAGAAAGCGGACCAAGAATGGGTCCCAGAGCCTGGAGCAAGCCACCTGCAAGCCGTGCCCCAGCTCCTTCTGTCTCCCAGGTTTACTTCCTGTACTTGACAGGGCCCACTGGGCAGGGCCTCTCTCTCGGCTCCGTGTCTGCGCCCTCGGCAGGCCGGCACACAGTGGGTGCTTTGCTGAAGGTATGGACGAGCCCTGCGGGGTGTGGGTGGGGCCCCGGGGGCTGTCCCCTCATCTCACCTCTGCTGGCAGGGCGCTGCCACCTGCAGCCCCTGACTCCCTCTAGACTCAGAGACAGCGCGGGGCTCCCACTAAAGAGTCAGAGCCGTGTGAGTTAAAAGCCTGGTCCTGGGGCCTTCCTGGCAGTCCAGGAGCTAAGACTTCACCTCCAGTGGTTGGCAGGGTCTTTGGTTGGGAAGCTAAGGTGGAGCTTGCCTGGGCAAAAGAAAGGAAAACAAAGCAGAAGCAATATTGTAACAATTCAATAAAGACTTTAAACATGGTCCACATCAAAAAATCTCTTTAAAAGAGAAAAAGACAATCCCAACGTTTGACTAAGAGGGCACCCAGGATGGGCGATTTGGCCTCTCTGAGCCTCAGTTTGTTCATCTGTGAATTGGGGATGACAACAACCCCAGTTTGCTGAGAGGCCCACCTGAGGGGAGGCTCACACGTTTTCACTTGTGCATCTTCAGCCTGCATTCCTCCCCATAGCCCCATTGACCGCACAGGGCCCAGAACGAGCCCGGGGCCCTCTGAAGCACCCCATGGCTCGGTCTCTGTGCCCCATGGAGGGCAGGTGAAAGTTCAGGGACAGTAAATAAACTCACAGGTCAAGTAAGGCGAGCACCACCACCTTTGATCCAGAGGCCCAGACTTATCTCCTGTCCCTCCTGTCCGTCCTGTTTGCCCACATCAAGGCGATGGACGGCGGGTAAACACGGCCCCAGCAGGCTGACCCGCCGAGAGGCAGCGGGGCCAGCGAGGGGCAGCGAGGGACAGGCAGGAGAAGCTGGGGACAGCGAGGGCCAGGCCTGGAGCCAAGCCAGCTGCAGGGAAGAGCCCGCCCCCTCTTCCAGGGCTGCCCCGATCCGGGTCACAGACGAGCAGAAACCCAGCCCAGCCAGTTACAGACCTGCCTGAAGAGCCCCAGCCGCGCTCCTGGCTCCCCCCAGCCCCTTAGCCCAGGACCCCACCACCCCTGAGGGACTAAGCGAGCCCTTTCCTCCACCCGACAACTGTTAAGCTGGTGTGGCCATCAAGCTGGTCCTGTCTGGGGTGAGAACTACTCTCTGTCCAAATCCACGTGGATTCCAGAGCTCATGGACTCCCTCGGCCTCTGCTGAGGGACTGTAGAAGGAAAGGCCTTTTTTTAGCCACACTGCAAGCAGGTGGAACTTCCTTGACCGGGATCAAATCCACGCCCCAGCAGTAGAAGCTCAGAACCTTAACTACTGGACCACGCGGCAAGTCCAGAAAAAGCCTTTGGAAGACATGGACCACCCTCTTCCCCTTTCATAAGGAAACTTCTGATAAACCAGTGTTGAACTCTAGCCACCCCCCGGGTAAACACTTCCTCCCGTTGGCCAGAAGGGCAGACCCATCTTCTTTCTTTCCTTGCTGTGGCTGTCAGGAAGCGCAGGCTCCTGTCGCCTGACCAGTGACCATCTCTCTGGTTCCTGAGATACAGTTCTCTGTCCTCTTCCCTCTGGAGTATTCCTGACCTTTTCCTTCCACTTCTGTGTTTAAATTCTAGTTTCAGTATGTGTTTTTTGCAGAAGATTCCCAATGAATACACAGAATACATATCATGGGTATATCTGGGTATACACCCAGCTGCTTAACATTGTAGAATAAATAATTTCCAATTGTGTCCTCAAAACACTGGCACATGCACACAGATGTGCACACGCACATGGGCGTGCACACACACATGGACGTGCACACACAGAGACGTGCACACACAGAGACGTGCACACACACGGACATGCACACACAGAGACATGCACATATGGACGTGCACACACACGGACGTGCATACACACAGATGTGCACACACACATGGACGTGCACACACAGAGACGTGCACACACACAGGGATGTGCACGCACATGTACATGCACACGCAGACGTGCACGCACGCAGTCGTCAGAGTCCTCGGAGCCCCCTCTCCTGGATCCATTGTGTCTCTAAAGACGCGTGTGTTACACTCACCCTGCTACCCTGCTTTCAGCACCCATAGCATCCTGCTGGGCGTGGGGAGGGGCTTGGCAAGCAGAAGCCCTGGGCCTGGATCCTGCTTTACCCCCATGAAAGGGAGGACTTGGGGGCCCCTCCCAGCCTGCAGTTACACAGCTGGAACATGGGAGGGAGTGACTGTTCCTCTCCGAGGGGAGGGGGCACTCACTGCCCAGACCTCAAGTGCCATGCCTGACCGCCTTCCAGGGAGGCACACTCCTCCTGGCCCTGGGCCCCCTCTCTCTAGACTCTGACCGAAGCCCTAGGCTGACCCTGGAGAGAACCGCACGAAAAGTCAGCCCAGTTCTGGGCACTTCCAGGAGCCTCGCTGACCATTTCCTGCACAATGCACTTCCTCCGACTCCCCTCCAGACTCGGGTGCCCCAAGCGTGGGGGCGGGCTGCCCTCCCCAAATCTGGGCACCTGATAAGCCCAGTCACGTGGGGACTGTGATGAGGAAACCAGGCCTGGGACAAGTTCAACCCAAGAGGCAGGAGCTGAGGCTTCCACGGCACAACCTGCATCCCACGCCCAGCCCTGGCTGGCTCTTCTCCACTTCCCCGGACCCCACACGCGGCCACCGCAGGCTCCCTGGTACAGCCTGCCCCCTGCCCCCTCCTCGATCCCCAAACACAATCCATCCCCAACCCAACTGCAACGTCCAATAAAGGAAGGATAATCAGTATTAATATTAGTTATTGTTATTGATTTCAGCTTTAGAGAATTGATTTCCAGTCTGGGCCCCTTTTATGAAGCTCTTTGCACAAGACGCATGGACGCGGCCCACCACTTTCTGGGGACCAGCCCCCTCCCTGGGCCAGACCTGCAAAAACCATGGGGGACAACAGGGAAGACGGGGTGAGGAAAAGAGGATAGAGGCAGGGTGGACGACCGTGGGGCGGGAGTGCCTCCACTCTGCCCCCCACCCAGGGCCAACGACAGGGCGGGGCGACCCTCGTTCATCCAGGGAGCACAGGCCCTAAAAGGCCTGCTTTTCCTCTGTGACCCCCACACCCACCTCCCCACTCTAGCCCTCCCAACCCACCCCAGGGCCCCACCGCAGCTGCGCTCTCCCCAACCCCAGCCCCCGCCCCCTGCCCACACGGAGCCCCGACTCCCCCACCCTCATTTCTTCCAGAATTCCCAGGGTTGGTGAGACCCTGCTCTGGGCTCCTACCCGCTGCAGCCCGGGGTGTGCCCACCGACGGGACAGGCAGAGAAGCCGGGGTCTCACCCTGAGCTCCGAGCCTGGCGTTTGCACACACACAGGCTTGTTGAGAGCATGACTGACCACGGGTGTTTCTGATCGCCTACGATGTGCCCGGTCATAGGCTCCTGGAACGTCAGAGTTGGAGGACAATCTGACAAGGCAGAGACGAGTTAGGGACGATCTCAACCACCCCCTGTACCGATGGGGAAACTGAGGCCCGGGGAGGGAGGTGACCTTCCCAGGGTCACTTACTCCCCTCTGCTGCCCTCTGGGCGGGCCGCATGTCCACCCCGGGACATCTTTTCGTGGAATCCCGTCACCTGCAGGCTTGAAAGTGCTGCCCCCAGCCTCCGAGCCCACTCCCCCAGGCTGGCCTCCCGATGGAGGCGGGGTGGCCCCCTCCCCGCCCCCAGCACCCACTGCTTCAGATTCTAGAAAAGGCTACAGTTCAGAGTACCCTTTGTCTCCAGAGGACAGTTTCTTGCAAATGACATAATGCCGGGAATTCATTCATTCCTTCCCTTAACCGTTCGTAGACTATTTGAAGAATTCATCGAACATGGCACCAGAAGCGCCAAACAAGGGCCAGAACATCAGACACGACAGACCCAGGCATTTCATAATGGTTCTAAGGCCATGAGCACCTCGCCCCTTAAGAGGCACAGAGCGGGTGCGCGCTCCCCAGAGGTGAATCCAGAGCCCACGGCCACTGGGGGGTGGGGGGCGGGCAGTGTAGCTTCCAGAGGCCCCCCAGAGGGCAAGACCCTCACCCGACTGCCTGGGGGCTGGGGGCTCCCAGTCCACCCTGACCCGGCCCTCTGGAGCACAGTGCCCTCGTTTCTTTGAGAACCCGGTGAAGTCATGGGTGCCCCTGGGCGGCATGGGTGGTGTTGGGGGCTGAGCACCCCGCAGGGCCCACTGAGCATGCCCCGGGCTTCCCTGGTTGCAGGTGGAGCCCAGCTCACCCACCCAGGCACAGCGCCCAGGGGTCTCCTGCAATCCCCCAAGTCACCCTGGTGAGAGTCAAAGCTGGAATCCGGCCCCAGCTCCATCTGACCCCAAAGTCCAGGTCCTGCCCCTGGGGGGCTGGCCACGCCCCTTGCCAGGCACCCACAAACAGCCTGGGCAGGGGTCAGGGCAGCGAAGGGGCTCCCTAGGAAGCAATGCGGGTGCTCACCAGATAAAGCCACTCCCCTGACACCTCCTCCTTCAGAGCCCCTTCCTTGAGCTGTCTCTGCGCCTCAGAGTCACACTCCAGGGGTGAGAGAGGCCCAGCGGCAGGTGCCCGCCCGCCTGCCCTGCAGTCGTGCGTGGATTCCCTGAGAAGATGGGGACCATTCTCTCCCCTCCATGGCTGAGCCACACCAGAGAGGACGCTCACAGCATGGGCTCGCCCCAAGCCCAGCCCTCCACCTTCTGTCAAGTGCCCACTGCCGCTCTACCAGCCCCCACATATCCTTAGAGTGGGCACCAAGGCATCTTCTCCAGCCACCTGGGCCGCAGAGTCCTGGCCTCCTGAGTGGCCGGTCAGTTCTGCCCCGACTTTGCTAACGAGAAGCTGGTGGAGCCCGGCTTCCATCTTCTGGGGTCTCCCCAACTCCCAACCGGGGCCCACGTGTTATCTAGTGTGGTCGCCGCCAGGTGAGGGCCGTGGCCGGGGGCCCGCACACCTGCCGAGGAGCGCACGGGTCCCGGGGCGGGAGGAGGCTGCCAGGGCCGGAAGAGGAGTACCACAGTAACGACTCCAGGGCGATAAAACGGGGCTTTGAGTAATTATCATCTCAATCCCGCCTTAAAAGCTACATTGGGCAAAATGACTTTAAATACTGCTTTAGCCTATTAGCAGCCTATAAATTAGTCGCTCACAGCACACAGAGGCGTCGTAAGAGGGTGATTGGGAGAGAGCGGGGAGGTAATTATGCGCGAGGCACGAAACTCCCACAGAAGAGGCATGTTTTACACTTAAGTTATAATTAAATTTCGAGAAAGCTCTTCCACCCAGTGCACAAGTATGATCTGTGTCAACTTCCCTGAGAGTTGTGACTCTAATCAATGTATTTATTTGCTGCTGGAAGATACGGAGCCGGTAGCCCATCGTGGTCTGGGCCTCAAACATGAGGCAGAAAAGGTCCAGAACAGGGTCTGTGCAGAAACTCCCCTGAACCCAGATCTGTGGTTACCAAGCCTAAAAATGCAGACGCTTCCCAGCAACCTGCAGAGAAGAGAAGCAGGGTGAGTGTTCGTGGGACCGGGGTCAGAGGGCAAGGATGGAGGCACGGGCCCTGCAGGGTCAGGACCAGGAGAGGTGGCAGCGAAGGGGAGACTGGGGTGGGGAGGACTCCACACCAGGGAGGAAGGTGTGCGACGGTGGACGCTGAGCGGGGGGCCTGGGCGCCTGCCGGGTCGGAGAGCACCACCCTCACCCCAGGGAGACGGAGCCTCCATCATGCTTAAACTGCTCCCCCTAATTAAATAGCAACAGTGCGGCCAACGCTCCCTTTCAGAAAGACGAAGAGATAGGAAGGGTCTGCCCAGCGCCTCGGTAGCTCTGCCCAGGACAGCTTTTGCTCTTTCACCCCAAGCAGGCAGATTTCCTGACTGCCCTCGCTGCTGCAGAAGCTGACCACTGCTTAGATCTTGTGATGAGGTCCTCCAGACCGACGCCCACCCCTCCTGGGGCCTCTGTGGAGGGCTTGGACTGCTGTGCGCCCTTGCTGAGGCTTTCCCATGTCCTCGGTGCTCTCTGGGGGCAGATCCTCACCTCCATCCAGAAGGGAAGACTGAGGCTCCAGGAGGCTGAGTAGCAAGGCCAGCAAGTGGGGGAGCCAGGCTTCAAGCCCAGCAGCTTCAGTCTCACCTGGTACCCGCTGTGCGCCGCGGAAGCCCTGAGAGGTGGTGTCTCAGTCAGCTTGGGTGTCCATAACAAGCCACAGCACCCTGGTGGCTTCAACAATAGAGATTTTCTCAGCTTTGGAGGCCAGAGCTCCAAGATCAAGGTGCCACCCACTGGGGGTGGGTTCTGGTGAGAGCTCCTCGTGGCTTGGAGGTGGTCGCCTTCGGTCCCCGTCCGCACATGGCCTCTTATCTGTGGGGACCGAGAGCACAGGGGTGTCTTTCTCTTCCTGTAGGGACAACGATCCATCAGATCAGGGCCTCACCCTTGCAGCTCTCTAACCTTATACCCCACTAAAGGCTGTATCTCCAAATGTGATCCCTCGGGGGCTGCCCAGGGCTACAGTATGTGGACTTAGGGGGACACAGTCCAGCCCCAGAGCATCAGGGAAGACGCTGCTGAACAGGAGGTGAGGCGTCTCGACAACCGGGGTCATTCATCACAAGACTGAGGCCAGGAAACCCCCGACCAAAAGCCAGAAAGCACACCTTAGGCCCAACCAGACCGGCCAGACCCAGGACCACGTGGATGGATTACAGACGGGTGGGTGGCCAGGGCCGGACAGAACCGGATGACCAAGCGCAGATCGCTAACCACTAACCAGATAACCCTGACCACCGCTTCCCGTGCAGAGCAGTGTGGCCCCAAAGTGCTTGCCTCCGTGGGGTCTTGCATGGAGGTCCAACACCGATCAAGCCCCCAGGCACCAAGCCCCCACGCCCCTCCAGTCACTAACCTCTCCCCA
The DNA here is from genome assembly GCF_023091745.1 of Budorcas taxicolor. NCBI lineage: Eukaryota > Metazoa > Chordata > Mammalia > Artiodactyla > Bovidae > Budorcas > Budorcas taxicolor. The sequence goes on along the minus strand of NC_068920.1, from coordinate 164,081,558 downwards.
CCACGCCGCCACCTGGTAACCACAGCCCTGTCTCCAGAGCCGCGGGTTAGGTTTGCTTGCTTTGAAATCCATGGGAATGGGATGTGCTCTTTCTTGTCTGGTTCCTTGGGCTCAGCACCCTGAGAGGCGCCCACGCTGTGGCCTGTAGTTTGCAGTCTGTTATTAATACCAGCAGGGCTCTGTATGTGGCGTGGACCCACACGGTTGGCTTTCCCATTCTACCTAGAGTGGACGTTCGAGCAGGTGCTAGCTTTTCAGCTCGTTCAAACAGAGCGAAGCGGATCACTCTTGTGTACCTCTCTGGGTGGTCCAGACGCTCGGTTGGTGGAATTGCTGGGGTCTGTGGAACAGGTGTCGCTTCCCCGGAGGCTCAGTGGTAAAGAATCTGCCTGCCGATGCGAGAAACGCAGGAGACGACGGTTGGATCCCTTGGTCGGGAAGATGCCCTGAAGAAGGAAATGGCAACCCACTCTAGTATTCTTGCCTTGAACATTCAATGACCGGAGGAGCCTGGAGGCTACAGGCCCTGGGGTCGCAAAGAGTCGGACACGATTGAGCGGCTGAGCACTCAGCAGGGAAAAAGCTTTGGGGATAAAACCAAGGTGGGTGAACACACTCCCACCAGCATGCAGAGCATTCCAGTTCCTTCACATCCTTGCCAGCACGAGCAATTCTCAGGGTCTTGAATTTTAGCTGTGCTGGTGGGAGTCAAGCAGTGCCTGACCGGAGTTTTATTTGCATTTCCCGCATGAATCATGAGGTTGGGGAGCTTTTCATCTGCTTAGGGGCTACTTGGAAATCCTATTTTAAACAAGGCCTATTCAAGAATTCTGCCCCCCTTTTCCACTGGTTGTCTTTATCTTATTGATTTTAGGAGTGTCCTAGATGTGGGTCATAAGTTGGATGAATATACGGCAAGTACGTTCTGCAACTCTGTGGCTTGCCTTTTCATCCCCCAGTTGTGTCTTTTGATGAATAGGGCTCTTCATTTTAAAAGAACCTATTCTATCACTGTTTCCCTCTAGCCCCTGTCCAAAGACTGGTCTCAAAGCCACATGGTGAGGCTCACCTTCTGTACCCTCCAGCTTCCTGCACCCCAGGCTAGCCCCTCTGCTGACCCGGGCGGCTTATTTGTTGGGCATCCAGCCTCTCAGAACGTCCCCAAGTGCTCTGAGCTCCTGGTTGCTCTGAGCTCCTAGAAGCTGAGTCCTCCTCTGCTGTGACTGCTGGCTTTGTCTACTTGCTGTCAGAATTAGGCAGAGAAATACAAAGAGATGCCTCCAGTGCTAAAGGTATTTTTCCTGTCACTCTTAAAGGAAATCAACCCTGAGCATTCATTGGAAGGACTGATGCTGAAGCTGAAACTCCTGTACTTTGGCCACCTGATGCAAAGAGCCAACTCGCTGGAAAAGATTCTGATGCTGGAAAAGATTCTGATGCTGGAAAAGACCCTGATGCTGGGAAAGATTGAGGGCAGGAAGAAAAGGGGGCGACAGAGGATGTGATGGTTGGACGGCATCACCGACTCAATGGACATGAATTTGAGCAAGCTCCGGGAGACAGGGAAGGGCAGGGGAGCCTGGTGTGCTGCAGTCCACGGGGTGGCAAAGAGTCGGACACAGCTGAGCAGCTGAAGAGCAACAGGAGTGTCAGAGCAGCCCCACTGCCTCCGGATGCTCCAGACCAGCTACCCCCGTCAGGAGGGTCTCTGGGCAAAAAAAGGAGCCTGCAGGGACTGAGTGGCAGGCATGAGTTCGTGTTTAACGGGGTTTTTGTGGTGTCCCCCAGTGGAAGTGCTCCCTCTGGGAGGCAGGACTCGTGGACCGCAGATCCTGGAATGGTGAGGACGGAGAACACAGATTTCCCAAGAAGGTCAGTGGGAGTGATGGTGATCCCAGACCCAGGACTGCCTGGCTGGGGCCCAGGATCACCCTAGAAGGTGCGCTTCATCTTCACAGGTGACATCCCCAGGCCAGGACCGGCTGTGCCTTCGTGAGGCTGTCCCATCTCTCACCCGGGCCATCAGCTGCCAGACCTCCTTTGTCATAAAGCTCGTTCTTTCCTGGTTTCTTAAGGTGGAAGGCGAGGTTATCGATTTTCGACCCTTTTTAAGGCAGACGTTTGCAGCTGTTCGCCCCACGCTGGCACTGCTTTAATTACATCCCTGATGGCTCTGCTCTGCCGTGTCTTCGCCTCCACTCTCCTCAGAGCATTTTCTAATTTCCCTTGTTCTTCTTTGATCCATTGGCTATTTAAGAGTGTTTTATTTAATGCCCACAAATCTGTGACTTTTCCAAATTTCCTTCTGTTATTTAATTTCCAATTTCATTCCATTGTGGTCAGAGCACATATTTTGTTTGATTTCAGTCTTACTTAAATTGACTGAGACATATGCGCGCGGTAATCTATGGTCTGTCCTGGAGAACGTTCCGTTTGCCCTTGAGAAGAATGTGCGTTCCGCTGCTATTGGGTGGAGTGTTCTGCAGATTTCTGTTCGGCTACTTTGGTAGACAGTTTTCTTGAAGTTTTTAATTTCCTTGCTAATTTTCTGTCTAACTCTTATGTCCATATTGAAAGTGGAGTATTGAAGTTTCCAACTATTATAGCTGAATTCTCTACTTCTCTCAATTTGGTCTTTTTTTTTTTTTTTTGCTTCATGATTTCAGGGCTCTGTTTCAAGGTGCATATGTATCTGTAATTGTTGACTCTTTTTCACGGGTTGACCCTTTTGCCATTTTACCTCCTTCTTCGTCTTTAATAACGTCCCTTTTGCCTGACACTAGCGCAGCCGCTCCGACCCTCTTTTGAATATAGCTTGCATGAACTACCTGTCTCCCTCCTTTTCGTTTCAGCCTATCTGTGTCTGATTCTAAAGTGAGTCTGCTCGCTGAGACTCCCACCAGGCGGGGAAGTTAACTGTTTGCTGCCCACAAACATGTAGACCCCAGACTGGTTGGAACCTGAAGATTAATGATGGTAACTCCCCGATAGCCCAGTTGGTAAAGAATCCGCCTGCAATGCGGGAGATCCTGGTTCGATTCCTGGGTCGGGAAGAGCCGCTGGAGAAGGGATAGGCCCCCGACTACAGTGTTCTTGGGCTTCCCTTGTGGCTCAGCTGGTAAAGAATATGCCCGCAATGCGGGAGACCTGGGTTTGATCCCTGGGTTGGGAAGATCCCGTGGAGAAGGGAAAGGCCACCCACTCCAGTATCCTGGCCTGGAGGATTCCATGGACTGTATAGTCTATGGGGTCGCAAAGAGTTGGACACGACTGAACGACTTTCACTTTCACCTTCAACTCCTACTTACTTCATCACCAACCCATCAGAAGCAAGTCCAGGAACTACAAACAGCCTCTTAAAACAATTACTGTAGAACTTCGCACTACTCTTCCTAGGCTGGGACACAGGGTTCTGAGCGCATCAGCCTGCTGTGGCCCCATTGCCTGCTAAAACAATAAAGCTATTCTCTGCTCCACCACCGTAAACAAAGAAATGAAACGAGTCTCTCAGAGACAGCACCTCATTGGCTATGTTATTTTATCCAGTTTGCTAATCCCTGTCTTGTCTTTTAATTGAAGAGTTTAAATCTGTTTGCATTTAATCATTACTTATAAGAAAGAACTAACATCTGTCGTTTTGTGACTTGTTTTCTCTGCCTCATTTTTGTCCCTCAGTCCCTCCATCACGGCTTACTTTTATGTTAAATATTTCTAAAGTATTATTTTAACGCCATTGTAATTTCTTTTATTTTATTTTTGAGTTATTTTCTTGTGGTTGCCCTATGGATTACAATCAGTATCTTAAGTTATAACACACCGGTTTGGATTAATAACAATTTATTTTCGACAGTATACTAAAGTTGCTCTTCTTTGCCTCTATCAAAGGTCCATCTAGTCAAAGTTATGGTTTTTCCAGTGGTCATGTGTGGATGTGAGAGTTTGGCTGTAGAGAAAGCTGAGTGCTGTAGAACTGATGCTTTTGAACTGTGGTGTTGGAGAAGACTCTTGAGAGTCCCTCGTTTCTGCAAGGAGATCCAACCAGTCCATCCTAGAGGAAATCAGCCCTGAATATTCTGTGGAAGGACTGATGCTGAAGCTGAAGCTCTAATACTTTCGCCACCTGATGCGAAGAGCTGAGTCATTGGAAAAGACCCTGATGCTCGGAAAGACTGGGGGCAGGAGGAGAAGGGGACGACAGAGGATGAGATGGTCGGATGGCATCACTGACTCAACGGACGTGAGTCAGAGCAAAGGATGGGAGACAGTGGAGGACAGGGAAGCCTGATATGCTGCAGACCGTGGGGTTGCAAAGAGTCGGACACAACTTAGCGACAGGGCAACACCACCATGGGCTCTCTGGTTGTGGGATATGGGCGCTGGGGCACACATGCTCAGCGGCAGCGGCACGGGCTTCGTTGTTGCCAAACGTGCGGGATCTTAGTTCCCGACAGGGGACTGAACCCACACCCCCTTCCATGCAAGGCAGATTCTTTACCACTGGGCCACCAGGAAAGCCCCTGTCCACTATTCTTTAGACACAGTTTCCTTTAGCTGATCAAACATTTAAATTGCTGATATAGAGTCTTTGTCTAAAAAGTCTGATATCTAGACTTCCTCAGCGATAGAGGATAGTGAGGTCATTTTTTCCTGTGTGTGAGCCATACTTTCTTTCTTCTTTGCAGGCCTTGTAGTTTTTAGTTGAAAGCTGGACATTCTGAGTGTTATCACGTGGCAACTCTGGAAACCAGGTTCTCTCCCTTCTCCAGGGTTTCTTGTCGCTGTCCCTTCTTGTAGTCGGGATCTTTTTGAGTAACTTTTCTGTAGAGTCCATCTTATTTGTCATGTGTAGACCCCGAAATCTCTGCTTCGTTGGCTTCTGGTCAGGTATTGATTGGACAGAGATTTCCCTGAAGGATTGGAACAGCTAAACAATATTCCAGTCTTTGCCAAAGGGCTCTGTGCGTTCAGGGCCAAGCCTTCAGTGCCGAGCCAGGTGGCTTCCCGCTCTGTCTTAGCTTTCACTTCCTGCTGCCGCCCAGGCAGCGTCAGGAGGTGAGGGCTCAGGGCCTGCTCAATCTCTCGGGAGGATGTGCGCTCAGCCCTTTAGACTTGTGCGAACACTTCCAAGCTTTCCGGAGCCCTAAGGACATCTCACTGGGAAAGACCCTGATGCTGTGAAAGGCTGAGGGCAGGAGAAGGGGCGGCAGGGGGCGAGAAGGTTGGAAGGCTCAGTGGATGTGAGTTTGCGCCACTCTGGGAGATGGTGAAGGACGGGGGAGCCAGACGTGCTGCAGTCCGTGGCCACGAAGCGGGGGACACAGCTTAGCGTCTGGACAGCACGGACATCTCATTGCTCACCTTTCCTCCCAAGCTTTGTGATTAGCCTATTGCTTCCCAGCTGTTACCACCTCTCACAGCAGTCGGCTAATGCTTTCAGCACACACCCCGTGCGCCGCTTGAGCTCTAGGCCAACTCCGAGTTAAATGAAACACAAACGAACTTTGGGCTGGCCTTCCAGAGAACACAGGACAAGTCAGAACAGACAACTAATCACGATTCTTTGGGAATGAGCTCTGCTCCTCATTTACCAGTATTGCAACGAGAGCTACCACTGAGCTGAAGAAGAGGGGGGCGGGGGCTATCAAAGTAACTGATTTCACTGAGAATCAGCTATTTTTCTTAAGTAAATCCCTCAATTGCTGTAAGCCTTTGGTTAATTTCCAGAGTTCTTGGGGGAGGAAAAAGTAGACGTTAACCATTTTTGCCCCTTTTTAATTGGTTTACAGAATTTAGAGCTCCTCAGCCACAACTTTCGCTGCCATCAGCCCACACTTCATCTTAAATTGATGAGCAATCAGGCTTTCAGTCTTTCTCCCATCCACTGACCACAGCCAGTAACAGCACCCGATTCCGCGGTCCTTATACTGACTCTCCCCCCAGACGGCAGCCACTCAACATACTGCACGCGCCAGTGCAGGACCCCGGCCCAGCTCCCCACTGGCCAACGTTTTATCAGTCGCACCAGAATCGCCTGCCAGAGTCTTCACCCATCACCTACTGCCCAGCTCCAAAATCCCATTTCAAAATTTTCTCCCTAGTGCCATTCTCAGTACCAACAGCCTTCAGTTGGGTTCTCCAGGAGACAGACTCCGAAGTGGAGGTTTGCACGCAGGGGAGAAGACCTGTGAGAGAGTGAGGGATGCAGGACAGGGCAGAGAGCAGTCTGCAACAGAGGCCTCGGTCGACCTCATGGGAGGCTCTGGGGCGGGGATAGCCCCTTTAGAGATGTCCACGGTCAAGGCAAGAGGCTGGGACTCCATGCTCCCATGCCCACCAGGCTTGGATGCAGACCTAAACTGGGGCGAGGCAGCCTGCTTCAGGCGAGGCAATGCTGGAGAGATACTTCGCTGCAAAGTGCCAGCAGGCTCCACTGCCAGCGGCAAGCAGAACAGGAACTCCTTCCGAGGTGCAGGTCTGGGCGCGCACCACAGCGGCCACCCTTGCAGTTCAGCTGTTGCCAGGCGGCCCCTTCTTCCGCAGGGGCCCTGGGGATGCCCAGGGACGCCCTCGGCCCCTCCCGGAGCTATTCCCTGCGTTGCTTCCCCCTCCTGTCTGGGCTCTCTGCCCTTCCGGCACCCTTGGGACTTGTTCCCCGTTCTAAACTCCGTGTGCTGAGCCATCCTGACGTGGGCCCTGCCCGATACTAGGCCACAGCTAAGTCCACTGCTAAGTCCCCCGTCAACGCGGATATGTTTACGCAGTGTCACCCCGCAAGTTTACAGCAGGATGAGATTAGAACCCAGGCCTCCTGCCCCCCAGCCTGGGGGCTCTCTTGCCTTGTCCTGGCTTCCTCGGCTCCTGAGGAAGGTCACCAGTGCAGACCTCCACGTGCCACTGGGGCATCTGATGGCCTGGAGACACCAAATTTAAAGCCTTGGACAGTCAAGAACAGCGTGCAGAGAGGAGCTGACGCCTGACGGCGAGGTGGCTTTATCCTTCTTTATCCCTCTTGGATGGGTGTGTGGGAATCACACCCGCTGCCCCGTGCCCCAGAGAGGCTGTGCTGGCGGCCAGCCTGGAGGGACAAAGATGCCCTTGTTGGGTTTCAAGCTTCCCCCAAAGGACAGAAATTCCAGGGGGCGGACTTCTGAAACCCTCCTGCAGGGAGGGAGATGGAAAGAGGCCTCCCTCCCTCGCTCTCTCCCCACTGCCCTGGGCTGACTCAAACATCCTTCCCTCAGTGGGACGACTTCTTCACATGATATAGGAAATGCATGCTCACTGTGAAAATATAAACAAATAAGTTTGAGCGAGTCATAGTGTGTGAATTACAGAGAGTCACTGCCCCACCAAGCCCCAAGCTCTGGAGAGGATCCAGTTAACACTTGGGCATGTGGTCACCAAGGTTTTCACTGCGCCTGGAAAGATGCTGTTTCTGCAGCCGCCTGTTGGTGCCAAGGTTGGGGGGAAGAGCTGAGTAAGAACCCAGGCTTTCGAGTCGGAGGGACCTGCCTGGGACTCCCAGGCCTGCCACCGCTTCCGTAACTTTGCACACCTGTAAGGTGAAGACAGTCACACCAGCCTGGCTAGGGCACGAGAATTTAAAGCATTATTGTTGTTTGGCTGCAAAGTCACATCCAACTCTTTGCAACCCCGTGGACTGCAGCACGCCAGTCTTCCCAGTCCTTCACTATCTCCCAGAGTTTACTCAAACTCATGATCACTGCGTCAACGATGCCATCCAACCATCTCACCCTCTGTCATCCCCTTCTCCTCCCACCTTCAATCTTTCCCAGCACCAAGGTCTTTTCCAGTGAGTCGGCTCTTCCCATCAGGCGGCCAAAGTATACGAGTTTCAGCTTCAGGATCAGTCCTTCCAACGAATATTCAGGGTTGATTTCCTTTAAGATTGATGGGTTTGATCTCCTTGCAGTCGAAGGGACTCCTAAGAGTCTTCTCTAACACCACAGTTCAAAAGCATCCATTCTTTGACCCTCAGCCTTCTTTGTGGTCCACTTCTCACATCCACACACGACTACTAGAAAAACCTTAGCTTTGACTGGACGGAATTTTGTGGGCAAAGTGGCGCCTCTGCTTTTTAATGTGCTGTTGAGATTGGTCACGGCTTTTCTTCCAAGGAGCAAGCGTCTTTTAATTTCATTCAATGTGTGGATGCAGCTAAAATGCTACACAGAGAGCTGGGCGCGTGCCAAGGTCTCTTCTGAGATTCCAGTACAAGTCTAAAGCCCTCCGTCCTGACCCCACCCTTGTCTGTCGTGCCCAGGAGTGCAGAGGAGAGAGTCGAGGGGCAGGGTTGACACCTGAGGGGGGGTTCACCCTTCTGCCCACCTGGGAAGGTTTGGGCCTGGGGAGGGGCCCCGCCGATCATGAGGCCCCAGCGCCGGGTCCAGGACTCGTCACAGATCATGGCTCAGAGAAGCGGCTCTGTTGGTGCGGAGGTCCCGCGTGGGGAAGGCGTTCCACAGGCAAATGCGGGTGGGACTTGGGGGTCAGGCAAAGTGAAACTGGGCCTTCCCCATAAAGCCCCACCGGGCCTCAGCACCTCACCTCCATACCTCTGTGTTCAGTCTGGATCCACCTTTATTTAGAGCAGTTTAAGATCTGACTGTGTGGGTCACCACAAACTGTGGGAAATTCTTCAAGAGATGGGAGTACCAGACCACCTGACCTGCCTCTTGAGAAACCTGTGTGCAGGTCAGGAAGCAACAGTTAGAACTGACATGGAACAACAGGCTGGTTCCAAATAGGAAAAGGAGTACGTCAAGGCTGTATACTGTCACCCTGCTTATTTAACTTCTACGCAGAGTACATCATGAGAAATGCTGGGCTGGATGAAGCACAAGCTGGAATCAAGATTGCCGGGAGAAATATCAATAACCTCAGATATGCAGATGACACCACCCTTTTGGCAGAAAGTGAAGAGGAACTAAAAAGCCTCTTGATGAAAGTGAAAGAGGCGAGTGAAAAAGTTGGCTTAAAACTCAGCATTCAGAAAACTTAGATCATGGCATCTGGTCCCATCACTTCATGGCAAATGGATGGGGAAACAGTGTCAGACTTTATTTTTGGGGGCTCCAAAATCACTGCAGATGGTGACTGCAGTCATGAAATTAAAAGACGCTTACTCCTTGGAAGAAAAGTTATGACCAACCTAGACAGCATATTAAAAAGCAGAGACATCACTTTGCCAACAAAGATCCATCTAGTCAAGGCTATGATTTTTCCAGTGGTCATGTATGGATGTGAGAGTTGAACTATAAAGAAAGCTGAGCGCCGAAGAATCAATGCTTCTGAACTGTGGTGTTGGAGAAGACTCTTGAGAGTCCCTTGGACTGCAAGGAGATCCAACCAGTCCATCCTAAAGGAGATCAGTCCTGAGTGTTCATTGGAAGAACTGATGTTGAAGCTGAAACTCCAATACTTTGGCCACCTCATGCGAAGAGCTGACTTATTGGAAAAGACCCTGATGCTGGGAGAGATTGAAGGCAGGAGAAGGGGACAACAGAGGATGAGATGGTGGGATGGAATCACCGACTCAATGGGCATGGGTTTGAGTGGACTCCGGGAGTTGGTGATGGATAGGGAGGCCTGGCGTGCTGCGGTTCATGGGGTCATGAGGAGTCGGACACGACTGAGCAACTGAACTGAACTGAAGATTTGCAGCAAAACTGAGATGTTTGTGGAGTTCCCATCCCCCTGCCCCCAGTTTTCCTAATTATTAGCCTCTTACCTCTGTGTGGGGCGTTGGCTACAATTAATCAACTAAGACTGATGCGTTGTTAACTAGAATCAGTCTTTGTTCAGCTTTCCTATTTCCCCCTGACCCCCGTCTCTGCCCCAGGACCCCATCAGGGACCCCACAGGGCCATCACACCTCTCTGGGCTCCTCTGGGCCGGGACAGCTTCTCGGACTTGCCTCATTTTCGTGAATTTAGCAGATTTGGGGGTGCTGCTCAGGCTTTGGTTGAATGTCCCTTAACTGGGGTGTCTCGTGGTGAGACTGGGGTGGGTGGTGGGCTTGGGGAGGAAGACCGCAGGGGTGCGGTGTCCATTTCAGCTGTCCTCCAGCGGCTCCTGCTATTGCCGGGACTCATGACCTTGGCCCCGGGCAGAGGCCACGCCTCCCCCGTAGAGTCCTCTCCCCTCTGTTCTGCACTTTGACCCCCTGGACCCTGTCCTGGGGCCACCCATATGGAACTGTACACTTCAGCAGTGCCAAGCCCGTTCAAGCCTGGCACACAGTAGGTGCCTAATTAACCGTCTCTGAACTGAATGGCGCGCGGAGATGAAACCCACGCTGTTGGCCTCATTAGGAATGAAGTTTTCCCTTGATCCTTGATTGGAGTCCCTCTTGGCTTGCGGTCTAATTAGGCTCAGCTGCTCCCTCGAGCCTGTCTCTTTGGCTCAGCTTGCCCACGACTTGGGGAGCTCCCAAGGTCCCCCACTCCCAGCCTCTGCCCACCCAGGAGAAGCACGCCCCCAGCTGAGGGGCATCCGGCTCACCCAGATGCCCTGTTCTTAACCCCACATAAACCTCAAAGTTGCACCGGCACAAAGATCCCCAAGGACCGATGAACCAGTGAGGGGCGTGGCTAGGACTGCCCCCGCCCCGCCCCCGCAGCCCCAGGGTGTGGGGACTCTGGAGCCCCTAGCGCCTGCCCTACTCCGGCTGGCTCTGTTTTCCGTTGCCTGGGGTCCACAAAGGTCCATCAGCGCAGCCTGTGAGCCTGCGGTGAGCCCCAGCCGCACACAGACCCCCTCCCCAGTGACCACAGAGGTTCCGAGAGGGGCAGAGCCTGTGCCAGGCCCCACCTGCCCGGCCCTGCCCATTGAGTGGGGAACCCCCTCATTTCCATAACCAAGGAGAAGCCAGGGGCTTTGCCAGTCCTGGTGAGCTGGGCAAACTGGTGTGGGGCAGGTTCAGGCAGGAGGGGCGGGTGTCATTGTTTAGCATCTGTATCCAACTTATTTGCGGCCCCAAGGACTGTAGCCCTCCAGGCTCCTCCATCCATGGGGTTTTCCAGGTAGGAATGCTGCAGTGGGTTGCTATTTACTTCTCCAGGGATCTTCCCAACCCAGCGATCAAGCCCGCGTCTCCTGCATCACAAGCGGGTTCTTTACCACTCAGAGAACAGGGATGGGAGGAGCGGTGGCTACGCAGGCGCAGGAGGGCCTGGAGGAGCTATCCCACGTTGAAGGTCAGGAACGGTGGCGGTAAGGAGATACCCCTCATCCAAGGTAAGGAGCAGCGGCTGTGCTTTGCTGGAGCAACCGTGAAGAGATACCCCCACGTCCAAGGTAAGAGAAACCCAAATAAGACGGTAGGTGTTGCAAGAGGGCATCAGAGGGCAGACACACTGAAACCATACTCACAGAAAACTAGTCAGTCTAATCACACTAGGACCACAGCCTTGTCTAACTCAATGAAACCAAGCCATGCCTGCGGGGCCACCCAAGATGGGCGGGTCATGGTGGAGAGGCCTGACAGAATGGGGTCCACTGGAGAAGGGAATGGCAAACCACTTCAGTATTCTTGCCTTGAGAACCCCATGAAGAGTATGAAAAGGCAAAAAGATAGGATACTGAAAGAGGAACTCCCCAGGTCAGTAGGTGCCCAATATGCTACTGGAGATCATAGGAGAAATAACTCCAGAAAGAATGAAGGCATGGAGCCAAAGCAAAAACAATACCCAGCTGTGGATGTGACTGGTGATAGAAGCAAGGTCCAATGCTGTAAAGAGCAATATTGCATAGGAACCTGGAATGTCAGGTCCATGAATCAAGGCAAATTGGAAGTGGTCAAACAAGAGATGGCAAGGGTGAACGTCAACATTCTAGGAATCAGCGAACTAAAATGGACTGGGATGAGTGAATTTAACTCAGATGACCATTATATCTACTACTGCGGGCAGGAATCCCTCAGAAGAAATGGAGTAGCCATCATGGTCAACAAAAGAGTCTGAAATGCAGTACTTGGACGCAATCTCAAAAACGACAGAATGATCTCTGTTCGTCTCCAAGGCAAACCATTCAATATCACAGTTATCCAAGTCTATGCGCCAACCAGTAATGCTGAAGAAGCTGAAATTGAAAGGTTTCATGAAGACCTACAAAACCTTTTAGAACTAACACCCAAAAAAGATGTCCTTTTCATTATAGGGGACTGGCATGCAAAAGTAGGAAGTCAAGAAATACCTGGAGTAACAGGCAAATTTGGCCTTGGAATGTGGAATGAAGCAGGGCAAAGACTAATAGAGTTTTGCCAAGAAAATGCACTGGTCATAGCAAACACCCTCTTCCAACAACACAAGAGAAGACTCTACACATGGACATCACCAGATGGTCAACACCGAAATCAGATTGATTATATTCTTTGCAGCCAAAGGTGGAGAGGCTCTCTATAGTCAACAAAAACAAGACCAGGAGCTGACTGTGGCTCGGATCATGAACTCCTTATTACCAAATTCAGACTCAAATTGAAGAAAGTAGGGAAAACCGCTAGACCATTCAGGTATGACCTCAGTCAAATCCCTTATGATTGTACAGTGGAAGTGAGAAATAGATTTAAGGGCCTGGATCTGATAGATAGAGTGCCTGATGAACTATGGACTGAGGTTCATGACATTGTACAGGAGACAGGGATCAAGACCATCCCCATGGAAAAGAAATGCAAAAAAGCAAAATGGCTGTCTGGGGAGGCCTTACAAATAGCTGTGAAAAGAAGAGAGGTGAAAAGCAAAGGAGAAAAGGAAAGATATAGGCATCTGAATGCAGAGTTCCAAAGAATAGCAAGAAGAGATAAGAAAGCCTTCTTCAGCTATCAATGCAAAGAAATAGAGGAAAAGAACAGAATGGGAAAGACTAGAGATCTCTTCAAGAAAATTAGAGATACCGGGGGAACATTTCATGCAAAGATGGGCTCGATAAAGGACAGAAATGGTATGGACCTAACAGAAGCAGAAGATATTAAGAAGAGGCAGCAAGAATACACAGAACTGTACAAAAAAGATCTTCATGACCCAGATAGTCATGATGCTGTGATCACTAATCTAGAGCCAGACATCCTGGAATGTGAAGTCAAGCGGGCCTTAGAAAGCATCACTACGAACAAAGCTAGTGGAGGTGAGGGAATTCCAGGTGAGCTGTTTCAAATCCTGAAAGATGATGCTGTGAAAGTGCTGCACTCAATATGCCAGCAAATCTGGAAAACACAGCAGTGGCCACAGAACTGGAAAAGGTCAGTTTTCATTCCAATCCCAAAGAAAGGCAATGCCAAAGAATGCTCAAACTACCGCACAATGCACTCATCTCACATGCTAGTAAAGTAATACTCAAAATTCTCCAAGCCAGGCTTCAGCAATACGTGAACCGTGAACTCCCTGATGTTCAAGCTGGTTTTAGAAAAGGCAGAGGAACCAGAGATCAGATTGCCAACATCTGCTGGATCATGGAAAAAGCAAGAGAGTTCCAAAAAAACATCTATTTCTGCTTTATTGACTATGCCAAAGCCTTTGACTGTATGGATCACAATAAACTGTGGAAAATTCTGAAAGACATGGGAATACCAGACCACCTGACCTGCCTCTTGAGAAACCTGTGTGCAGGTCAGGAAGCAACAGTTAGAATTGGACATGGAACAACAGACTGGTTCCAAATAGGAAAAGGAGTACATCAAGGCTGTATATTGTCACCCTGCTTATTTAACTTCTATGCAGAGTACATCATGAGAAACACTGGACTGGAAGAAACACAAGCTGGAATCAAGATTGCCAGGGAAAATATCAATAACCTCAGATATGCAGATGACACCATCCTTATGGCAGAAAGTGAAGAGGAGCTAAAAAGCCTCTTAATGAAAGTGAAAGAGGAGAGCGAAAAAGTTGGCTTAAAGCTCAACATTCAGAAAACGAATATCATGGCATCCGGTCCCATCACTTCATGGGAAATAGATGGGGAAACAGTGGAAACAGTGTCAGACTTTATTTTTTTGGGCTACAGAATCACTGCAGATGGTGACTGAGCCGTAAAATTAAAAGACGCTTACTCCTTGGAAGGAAAGTTATGACCAACCTAGATAGTATATTCAAAGGCAGAGACGTTACTTTGCCAACTAAGGTCCGTCTAGTCAAGGCTATGGTTTTTCCTGTGGTCATGTATGGATGTGAGAGTTGGACTGTGAAGAAGGCTGAGCGCCAAAGAATTGATGCTTTTGAACTGTGGTGTTGGAGAAGACTCTTGAGAGTCCCTTGGACTGCAAGGAGATCCAACCAGTCCATTCTGAAGGAGATCAGCCCTGGGATTTCTTTGGAAGGACTGATGCTAAAGCTGAAACTCCAGTACTTTGGCCACCTCCTCATGTGAAGAGTTGACTCATTGGAAAAAACTCTGATGCTGGAAGGGATTGGGGGCAGAAGGAGAAGGGGACGACAGAGGATAAGATGACCGGATGGCATCATGGACTCGATAGACGTGAGTCTGAGTGAACTCCGGGAGTTGGTGATGGACAGGGAGGCCTGGCGTGCTGCGATTCATGGGGTCACAAAGAGTCGGACACGACTGAGCGACTGAACTGAACTGAAGCAACATGGGAGGGGCCTCCCTCAGGTGATTTGGACAGAAGCCCCCACTCCACTCATCCAGGCCGGGAGAGGGGTGGGGCTCCGCTTTGGTGGGGGTCTCCTTGAACTCTCTTATTTCATGACCTGCAGGTGGGGTCTCTTTGAGGGCACAGTTCAGGGGACACCAGCCAGCCTCACCCATAGAAGGAGAGGGGCAAAGAGGGGTGCTGACAATACCCCAGTGGGGCCCGCCTTCACCTTCGATGGCTCCCTAGGGCCCCTGGAGATTCTTACACGGCCCAGCAGGTTCACGAGGGCTGCCCAAGGCCCCCTGACGACCCCACGTGGGGTGGCGCTGCCTGCACTCCGTCACACCTGCAGCGCCTTCTGCAGGGCCACCCCACAGGGGGCTCCGCAGGCCCTGCCCCTAAAGCTTGCACACTGTGACCATCACGGTCACTGTGAGTTTTAGACATGTTCCTCCAAAACAGGGACAGTGCTGATGGCTGCAGGCCGGCCATAGCCGTGGCCCACTGCAGGCTCACAGGCAGGTGCTCACTGGACTGGGAGGCGACTGAAGGCAGCTCAGACGGCGACCCTCATGTTACAGGGGAAACTGAGGCAGAGAGAGAACCCAGCTGGTAAGTTGGCCACATCTGTCCAGCCGTGAGCCAAGCCCAGAGTGACCCTTGGGTTCTGCCCCCCAGGAGGAGGAGGTGACCCCAGCAGCGTGCAGAAGCAGAGCCCCGCACCCGAGGACTATCCAGACCGGCTGCACCCCGTGGCCGACAGCCCGGAGCCCGCCTCCATGGGGGCCTGCCTGGAGCAGCCCACTCTAGGAGGGCACAGGGAGGGGCAGGCTGCCCAGTGGGATGGCGTGGGGGAGGGCTCCCCCAGGGGCAGACCCTCGCTGACCCTCAGGGTCCGAGTCACACTGCAGCCTGTGTCTCTCCTGGACACCCACGGGCCACGAGCGTCTCATGGCTGCTGCCAGTCAGGGACTCCGGGCCTGAGGGGGCAAGGTGGGAGAGGAGGGGGCCTGCAGTGCTCCGCCGGGGCGAGCCCACCCCCACCATGGGCTGCGGGGGCCCGGCGCCAGACCTCCAGCCTCTCTGAGCCCACGTCCTTCCGCAGAAGTGCAGCAGCAGCCAGCCAGTCCGCGGGCACTGGCAGAGAATTCCAGTGGGATTTTAGTCCCAAGTCCAGGGTGCGGCCCCCTGGGGCAGAGTGGCCGTGAGTCGCGGAGGGGTGTGGGGGCAGGAAGTAAGGCCAGGACAGCCCCCCTCCTGGTCCCCCCCCAGAGGGTGGCCCCAGGCCCTCCCCCCGCAGGGACATCCCCAGCCCCCAGGAGCTGCTCCGACACACAGCCCCCTCTCCTGGGAGGGGCAGTCCTGTGGGACGAGCACGGGCTGGCACTGGAGCCTAGTTCAGGCCACCTTGCTGCCCCAAACTTCCGTCCCCCGCCTGCCATGTGCAGATAGCACTCGTTTCTGCTCCCCGGCTCCGCACCGGCGGGCTGAGACCCAAGGACCCCCCACCCCCAGCCCACCCTGAGGCCCTGCCCTGGTGGTGCACTTGGCAACACCCAGTGAACCCAGCAGACAGATGGACATGACCCTGGCGCCAAGGGGCACGACCTGCCGAGCAGGTGAGTCCCCATGCTTCATCCTGCTTGGGGCCCGGTGACCCCATCCCCCTCGCCTCGTACAGATGGGGAAACCCAAGGCCCAGCGAGGGCTCCAGTCAGAGAAGCCTGGCCTCCTCCGAGCCCAGGCTCCGACCTGCCCTGGGCAGACCCCTGCTCCCTGACCCCCCACCTCAGGGGAGCTGGGGCAGCAGAGGCCCCGAGTCTGGTCTTGAGGCCACGTGAGCCCCAAGGCCAGCGTCGAGGGTCAGAGCCCGAGGCGCCCTTCTGGTCTCGAGACCACGTGAGCCCCGAGGCCAGCGTCACGGGTCAGGGCCCGAGGCACCTTTCTTCGTTTTCTTCTGGCAAAATTCACAGCTTCCTGTTTCCGAGATAAAAGCCTCTGAGAGGCCCATCCCCACAGTGGCAGCGCCAGCTCGGAGGAACTTCTTGTGAATAAACCAGAAGCAGGCGGAGGAAATACCCTCACAGTTTCGCCACGATGCTAGGGTACAGACATTTGGGGGAAATGTGTGAAGGGCAAGACAAACCAGGGCCGACTCTGGTTCCAGAATAAAGCTCCCTGGGGACCCCACAGCCTGAACTCATTCTGGGGACTCAGCAGCCTGCAGGCGGAGTCCAGGGCAGGAGGGTGTGCAGCCAACGGGGCCCAAGGTGCCCACAGCATGAGTCCGCCGTAGGGGCCATGCAGGCACTCGAGCCCGAGCCAGGCTGGGCAGCTGCCCCCCATACCCTCTCCTGGGAGAGCGCCGGGCCTCGGTCTGCCTAACTGTCTAGTGGGAGCGCCAGCAGTTGCTGGAACAGCCCGGGGGGCGCAGGAGGCCAGCCTTGGGAGTGTGGGTGCCCTGCCCAGTGTCACGGGCCTTCCGGCAGGTCGGCCACCCACAGCGCTCGGCCCCGTGGACTGGCCAGGAGCCTGTCCCCCCTCCGTCACGGTGAGTCAGTGACTCAGAAACCCCGCCATTGGGGCAGCCTGTGTCAGCATTGCTAAGAAGGGACGCCCCGCGACCCTCCTGGGAGCCCGGCCCTCGGGCCTCTTCCTGCACTGACCGGCAGGGCGAGCGCAAGGCCGGTAGAAAACACATGCCCCCGGCCCAGCCGAGACGGGCCCCCCACTTCAAGTCACTGGTCCCGCAGCCGTGCACAGGCTGGGGCGGGGGCGCATCCAGGGCACCAGGCAGGTGGGCGAGACGGAGGGGAGTACAGAGAGGGGTGAGGGCAGAGGGTGTTGGGGAGTTGGGGTGAGAGCCGGGGCAGGTCCAGGGGGCTGTGCAGCCAGGAAAACAGGGTCAAGACATCAAGAGCAGAGACAGAGTCCGGCCCAGAACCACAGCCCCATCCCTCGGGGCACTGGGCACACTCCCAACCTGAGCCCAGGCCCCGGGCCCCCCGCTGCCAAGGAGAGGCATGGGAGAGGAGAGCTGTAGCCCAGGAGCAGGGTGCCCAGGCCCTCCCAGAACGTCCCAGGGCCCACCACAGGAACAGGGACAGACAGACATGGAGAGCAGGCTGTGAAGATCCCATTGAGATAAGTAACAAGTGGATCCCAGATGCTGGGAAGAGAGTGTCCACCCTGGCCCGAGAGTGACCATCACCGAGGGCCCTGCCAGTTTCCGGGGCCTGGGAGGCCCTCATGCAGGGGCAGGGCCGTGTGGGGGGCAGGGCCGCACGGGCCCTCAGCACCTCGCAGTGGGCTGGCCAGTTCTCAGCCCCACCCATAAGACTGATGGGAACAGCAGCCAGAGGCCTCAGTGGGCCTCACGCAGGGCCCAGGCCCCCGAACGCGGGGCTCCGGAGGATTTTCCGCCGTCCCTGGGCCTCTGGAGGATTTTCCACCGTCCCGGGGCCTCTGGAGGCCGGATCAAGGTGGCGTTCACATGTGCGGACCCAGCACGTGGCTCGCTAAGTGCTGCCCGACCTCAGCCCTGGACGCCTCGGGGCCCCCTTGGGCCCAGACTCCAGCTCTACTTCACACCCCAGGGCTCCTCTGGGGTGCGCTGAGCCCCAGGTTCCCCACGACCTTGGCCTGAGCCCCTCGACCTGCCTCTGTCCCCCGCCCAGGGCCACACCCAGAGAGACCAGGCTGCAGTGTGGGAGCCCGTGTGGGGCGGGGTCCCAGAGTAAATGGGAGCTGAGGGTGAGCCCCGACCAGGCGCCCTAGAGATGAGCGGCGGCTGGGACGGGGCAGGGCCTCTCAGGATGGGCACTCTGGGCAGGAGCCCACCGAGCCGGGCAAGGAGGGGGACACACAGTCCGCTGGGCGAGGGAGGCAGATTCCCCCTCGGGGGTCACGCCCAGGGCAGAGATGTAGGCAGTGAGCCTCGGGGCACCAAGGTGCTAAAGGAGGTGGGGGGGTGCGGCCCAGCCAGGTCCCTGGGGCCTCCGCGCGTCCTCAGAGGGCGGGGGCCAGAAATGGAGGCCCTGAGGTTGGATCTGTGGGCTGCAACGGGAAGGACAGGAAGGGACGGCCAAAGGTGAGTGACCGCTAGAGCCGACGGGTCCTCAGGGCAGGGCTGAGGAGGCCGAGTGGTCAGACTTCAGGGGACCCTTCCTCCTTGACACTCGTTTTGGGGGTCACCAGGATCACTGGGCAGGGGGGATGGAGCCCTCCTGCCCTGGACGGGACCCCCGCTCCGTGAGAGGCCCCGGGGGTGGGGAAGGGTCCCCAGGGGTCCTGCTTTTCCAGTTCTCTACAGGCCCCAAAGGGATCTGCGTGCCCGGTGCGGGGTCCTGGGGGGAGGGCAGCCCTGACCCCCGGAGGCTGCCCCTGGCCGGGAAGGACGCCTGCTGCAGAGCCGCTGCTCGTCCCGCTGGTCCTGGGACCTCAGACGCAGGTGCTGCGGCCTGCCGCCTGCGGGGAGGCTGTGCTCTCCTGTGTCCTCTGCCTCTGAGGAGGGAGCCCGCTGGCCTCGCCAGCGAGGCGTTGCTGGAGTCTTGAGCCGAGCCTCCTCTGAGTGCCTGCCCCCACCCTGTGCCTCACTGGGCAGCCGCTGCCCCTCCAGGGAGGAAACCGAGGTGCAGGGAGCATCCCCCTCTGGCCCCACATCCCAGCCCCGAGGCCCCGGGCTCCCCACACTGACACCGTGCAGGCCCCATGCCCCAGCTCGGAGGAGCAGCCAGTGGGTTCTGGTGGGTGCCGGCCTTCCACAGACATCGGCCCCTCGCTCAGAGGTCCTGCCCTCCCTCCAGGACCGACACTGACTGGGGCCCCTGGAGCTGGGCACCCTGCTCCCGGGACGGGCCAGAGCCACACCACACTCCGGGGGACGGGGCAGGGGGCGCCTGGACAGCCGAACTGTCCGGCAGAAGAGAGCAGAGCCTCGGCGCCCATCCCAGGGGGCAGGGGGTGCTGGGAGTGTCCCCAGATCCTCCGGCCCCTGCCTGGCACCCACCGAAGCCGCTGCCTTTCCGGGGAGCCACAGGGCAATTTTTAAAGAGAAAACTTTCTTGCGAACCACAGAGAGCAGAGTAAGGGCCCAGAGCCGGGGCAGGGCATGGAGAGGGCGGCCTGGCGGGCGTCTGGGCCTCACGTGCCTGGCCTCATGGCATGGGCTAAGGCGCTAAGGACATGCCGCGCTGCGGCTGGGTGCCCTCTTGCGTAAGCAACCCTGGCAGAACCTGGCCCCTTCCCACCTGCACGGGGCGGGGGCCCTGGGAAAGGAGGAGGCAGAGGTGGGTGAAGAGGCAGACGGAGGCCATCTGGGCAGGCAGAGCCCTGGGTCCCCAGGTACGAGGCAGGGTGGACCAGGGTGAGGGACACAGATGCCCAGACGGGCGGGCATCGTCGGAGGCCTTGCGGTAAATGAGCCTCCAGCGCGGGGCCAGAAGCCTGCCTGCCCGTGGCCGTGGGGGCGGACATGGCCTCCTGACCGCCTATGGTCCAGCAGTCCCTGCGGCCCCCAGGTGGGCCAGAGCTGCACAGAGCAGGGATCGTCTGCAGGCCCAGGGCCCCTCTCCCCAGGCAGGGCCTTGGCACACCCAGGCTCTGAGGATTCAGGGCCCCAAGGACCTTCTGCTTCAACTGCATTAGGCCCTGACCCTTCCGACTTGGAGCTCCACTTTGCTCTGAGGCTGAGGCTGGACTCCCAGGCTGCTCCCTGCTGAAATGCAGACTCCGAAACAGGGCCCTGGGCCACGGCCCCTCACAGCTGCTGGGAGCAGTGCCCCAGAAGGAAAGTTCCCACACCTTGTCCCAGACCACGTTCCCCTCCAGGCCTAGACGGAAGGCCCTTCTGCACACAAAGTCTTCAAAAGCTTCTCTCTCTTTTTTATTATATTGAACACTTTTTGCCTGTGTTTTCTTTTTGGTAGCTTGTGGATCTTCTTTGTGAAGTGTCTGCTAAAACTTTCTGCCCGCTTTGTTGCACAGTGTTTTGAGCGTTTCTATCATGAAATTGTAGGGTATCTCCCTAGATCCTGGATAGCAATTCTCTGTCAGATCCACTTTTTGTAACTATTGCCTCCATACCTAATGAGCAAAACTTTAAATTCTGATGAGATCTAATTCAACTTTTTTTTATCTTTTCAGTTCAGTTCAGTCGCTCCGTTGTGTTCGACTCTTTGTGACCCCATGGACAGCAGCATGATAGGCCTTCCTGTCCATCACTACCTCCCAGAGTTTACCAAAACTCATGTCCAGTGAGTCTGTGATACCATCCAACCATCTCATCCTCTGTCATCCCTTTCTCCTCCTGCCTTCAATCTTTCCCAGCATCAGGGTCTTTTCCAGTGAGTCAGTTCTTCCCATCAGGTGGCCAAAGTATTGGAGTTTCAGCCTCAGCATCAGTCCTTCCAATGAACACCCAGGACTGATTTCCTTTAGGATGGACTGGTTGGATCTCCTTCGAGTCCAAGGGACTCTCGAGAGTCTCCTCCAACTCCACAGTTCAAAAGCATCAGTTCTTTGGGACTCAGCTTTCTTCACAGTCCAACTCTCCACTGGAAAAACCATACCTTTGACTAGATGGACCTTTGTTGGCAAGGTAATGTCTCTGCTTTTTAACAAGCAGTCTAGGTTGATCACAGATTTTCTTCCAAGGAGCAAATGTCTTTTAATATTATGGCTGCAGTCACCATCTGCAGTGATTTTGGAGCCCAAGAAAATAAAGTCTGTCACTGTTTCCACTGTTTCCCCATCTATTTCCCATGAAGTGATGGGACCAAATGCCGTGATCTTCGTTTTCTGAATGTTGAGTTTTAAGCCAACTTTTTCACTCTCCTCTTTCACTTTCATCAAGAAGATCTTTAGTTCCTCTTCACTTTCTGCCATAAGGATGGTGTCATCTGCATATCTGAGGTTATTGATATTTCTCCAGGCAATCTTGATTCCAGCTTGCGCTTCTTCCAGTCCAGCGTTTCTCATGATGTACTCTGCACATAAGTTAAATAAGCAGGGTGACAATATACAGCCTTGACGTACTCCTTTTCCTATTTGAAACCAGTCTGTTGTTCCATGTCCAGTTCTAACTGCTGCTTCCTGACCTGCATACAGATTTCTCAAGAGGCAGGTCAGGTGGTCTGGTATTCCCATCTCTTTCACAATTTTCCACAGTTTATTGTGATCCACACAGTCAAAGGCGCTGGCATAGTCAATAAAGCAGAAATAGATGTTTTTCTGGAACTCTCTTGCTTTTTCCATGATCCAGCAGATGTTGGCAATTTGACCTCTGGTTCCTCTGCCTTTTCTAAATCCAGCTTGAACATCTGGAAGTTCACAGTTCACGTATTGCCTAAGCCTGGCTTGGAGAATTTTGAGCATTACTTTACTAGCATGTGAGATGAGTGCAATTGTGCGGTAGTTTGAGCATTCTTTGGCATTGCCTTTCTTTGGAATTGGAATGAAAACTGACCTTTTCCAGTCCTGTGGCCACTGCTGAGTTTTCCAGATTTGCTGGCATATTGAGTGCAGCACTTTCACAGCATCATCTTTCAGGATTTGAAACAGCTCAGCTGGAATTCCATCACCTCCACTAGCTTTGTTTGTAGTGATGCTTCCTAAGGCCCACTTGACTTCACATTCCAGGATGTCTGGCTCTAGGTGAGTGATCACACCATCATGATTATCTTGGTCGTGAAGATCTTTTTTGTACAGTTCTTCTGTGTATTCTTGCCACTTCTTCTTAATATCTTCTGCTTCTGTGAGGTCCATACCATTTCTGTCCTTTATTGTGCCCATCTTTGCATGAAATGTTCCCTTGGTATCTCTAATTTTCTTGAAGAGATCTTGAGTCTTTCCCATTCTGTTGTTTTCCTCTATTTCTTTGCATTGATCACTGAGGAAGGCTTTCTTATCTCTCCTTGATATTCTTTGGAACTCTGCATTCAAATAGGTATATTTTTCCTTTTCTCCTTTGCCTTTAGCTTCTCTTCTTTTCTCAGCTATTTGTAAGGCCTCGTCAGACAACCATTTTGCCTTTTTGCATTTCTTTTTCTTGGGGATGGTCTTGATCCCTGCCTCCTGTACAGTGTCAAGAACTTCCATCCATAGTTCTTCAGGCACTCTATCTATCAGATCTAGGCCCTTGAATCTATTGTCACTTCCACTGTATAATCATAAGGGATTTGACTGAGGTCATACCTGAATGGTCTAGCGGTTTTCCCTACTTTCTTCAATTTCAGTCTGAATTTGGCAATAAGGAGTTCATGATCCGAGCCACAGTCAGCTCTCGGTCTTGTTTTTACTGATTGTATAGAGCTTCTCCATCTTTGGCTGCAAAGAATATAAAATAATCATGGAAGAATTTTGTATGTTATGCTTATTGTTCTTTGTGACCTGGGTCGTCTTTCTCTCCCCCTTGCTTCCTTTCTTGCCTCCCTGCCAGGACAAATTATACTTTTATGCATTCCCTTTAAGAGCCTCATAGTTAAACATCTTCTCTCTTGATCGGGAGGGCTGTCTTCTGCCCTAGTTCTCTTTTGCCCTGGCTGCCAGGAGGCTCAGCACTGTAGTCCGGGCCAAGCACACAGTCACGCTGCTTGCTACCTCCGGACCCCGCCCCTCAGGGCCAGCGTGGCCTTCTCCTGTCCTGCCTGTCTTCCCTGACATGTGTGTGTCCCCGCAGACCTCCTCAGCCCTTAGAAGAGGGAGGTGGACTCAGGCTTCATTTGTTTAAACTTGCACACAAAGGAGCTATGTCCCCCGGGGAGGCTGACGTCCAAAAGGGCCCCACATGAGCTCAGGCGGGCATGGGTCCTGGGAAAGGCGGTCTGGGTGTTGCATGTCAAAGAGGTCTGGAGAGAAAACAAAGACAAAGGACCGTCTCTCAATCACCAACAGCCAAGTGGGGGATGGGCAGTGGGGAGCTGGTCCCCAGGGCCCCCCTACCCTCTATAGGATGGTTCTGCTTTCCTTTCCAACTGGGACCCCCAGCACCCAGGACCCCCAGCATCCAGGACCCCCAGCACCCAGGACCCCAGCACCCAGGACCCCCGCACCCAGGACCCCCCGCATCCAGGACCCCCAGCACCCAGGACCCCTGCATCCAGGACCCCCAGCCCCGTGGGTCCAGAGCCTCCTCTGCAGCCACCTGGAGGGCAGATCCTGGGGACAGTGCCCGGCCCCAGGTCACAGTGGGGGCGACAGCTGCCCTCAGCCCCCAGAGGGGAACAGAGAAGAGAGTCTCACTGCCCCATTGTCACAGTCTTGTTTCAGGGAGCGGCCAAGCAGGAAAAAAACATGAAGTGTTAGTTGCTCAGCCGCGTCCGACTCTCTGCGACCCCATGGCCTGTGGCCAGCCAGGCTCCTCTGTCCACGGGGTTCTCCAGGCAAGAACACTGGAGTGGGGTGCATGCCCTCCTCCAGGGCATCTTCCTGACCCAGGGACTGAACCTGGGTCTCCCGTATTGCAGGCAGATTCTTTAGGAATGCCCCCTCCCAGGGAGGGGTCCTTCCCAAATTCGGTCACAATGTAATGGAAAGGAACTGGGGCTGTTCTGTCAGGAGCACGACCCCCGTCCCCTGTACTGGCTCCCAGTCCCAGGGTTTTAACGCCCTGTTTCACCAGCCCCGGCATCTGGGGCCAGCAGCCCCGGGGTCCGAGGGCACCG
Source organism: Budorcas taxicolor (assembly GCF_023091745.1). Taxonomy (NCBI): domain Eukaryota; kingdom Metazoa; phylum Chordata; class Mammalia; order Artiodactyla; family Bovidae; genus Budorcas; species Budorcas taxicolor. The sequence continues at coordinate 164,057,288 of NC_068920.1, read as the reverse complement.
TCCAGCATGGAGGGGAGCCCAGCTGGCCCTTTAAGAAGAGGGGGCTGCTCCTGGCACAGCGCACAGCTGGCCCCGCCAGAGACGGGCACGTTCCTGGTCCTTCTGGAAGGCTGAGTTGGAAAGGAGACAAAATGTTCTTGCACAGCTCAGTAAACAAGCCTAAAGTGTTTTGAAAGCCTCTGCCGACATAAAGGACTGTGAAGTAAATGCAAGAATTGCCAAAGAAGGGCCAGCTGCTGGGGATGGGGGTGGGGGGCAGTGGGGAATGCGGGCGGGAGGAGGGCCTCCACGCAGCCCACTGCCCGCTCAAGGCGCCCCGTGGGGCCGGTCCCCGTGCGAGCCCGTGCTCCGGGCCACAGCCTGCGTGTGCAGACGCGGGGGCCGCGTGGAGGCCTCACCGGGAGGATGCGTGTCTATACACAGCTCTGGGAAGGAACACAGAGTGTGCCAACGCCTGTGGGTGTTCTGTGCCTGTGGGTGTGCCCCCGTGTCTGTGCGTGTGGCTTGCCTGCGGCACACAGCAGCTCCCGACTCACCCCACCCCTTCCCGAGGAACCCAGCTGGAGCAGACCCAGGTTAGCACCACCCTCGGAAGGAAGCAGGGAGCCCGGCTCCCCAGGCAGCTAATTAAGGGAGACATGGCGTCTGAAGGTGAGACACGGGCGGGAGGCGAGCCTGGTGGGAAGGCATGCTCCAGGGCCCGGACCTGCTCACCCGCTGGTCTCTCGGCTCCTCCGGGAGCGTTTTACGCAGTAATGATGGTGCTGAGGGCCTAGAAGCTCCCAAGGGGCACCCCCGGGTGCTGGGGATGCATGGCCTCAGATGCCAAAGGCTGAATTTCCTGGCAAAGAGCAGGACCCTGCCCAGCTCAGCCCCTCCCCGCTCAATCCACCTGGGGCTCAGTCTTCTCATCAGTAAAATGGGCAGAACACCACCTCCATCCCAAGACAGAGACGAGAGCCCACGTAGGGGCGAGGCGCCCGCAGCAGAGAAACCTGCCCCCACCCCTCCCCACCCCTGCCCTCTCCCACCTCTGCACCATGGACAGGAGGAAGGCAGCCAGGTGGGGCCCTGGCCTTGGAGTTCCCTGGGACCATCAGCCTCACCCTGGGGAGGAATCACCCCCCACACACCACCAAGTCCACCATCCTCCCCACTCAGGAGCCTCGAGGGCCGGCTGTCGGCCTGACTCAGGACTGGGCTGTGGAGGGACGGCACTCCACTCGGGCTGGCTGGCCCCGGACAAGCACACACCAGGGCAATGCACGTACTGCAGGGCCGGGGCGACACAGTGCCCTTGGGGCTGTGGCGGGACCTTGGGGAGGACAGTGAGGCTTCTGGAGGCCTGAGGAAGCCAGGGCGGGAAACAGGTAGACCCGGAAAACGGGCTGGAACTGTAGGCAGCGCCCAGTAGGTGCTCAGCGAATGCCTGCTGGCTGACTGAGTACACCGTGTGGGGCAGGAGGGAGCAGAAACCCCCGGCATGTGGGTCCCTCTAAGTCGTGGGGCCTGTGCACCTGGCCCCATAGCTCAGTCCCTCCTTGCCCAAGAGACTGGGGCTCCCAGGCTCGGTGCCCGGTGAGGGGGTCCCCCCGCCGCCCGCTTGTGTGTCTCAGAGGGTTGCGACAGCCTCCCGAGGCACAGGGCTTCCCGCCAGCAGCCTCTCTGTCCTCACCGCGGCGGCCAGGCAGCACGGGAAAAGCCAAGGCCCTGAATTCCTGCCCGCACCCCCCCGGGGCGGCCCCGGGGGGCCGGGGAGCGTCCTCCAGCCTGGCTGCAGCGGGCAGAGTCCCGGCCAGGAGGCCCATCTGGGAGCTGGGCAGCAGGGAGGGGCCGCGGGGGCTGCCAGCCAATGCCAGCGCCGCCAGGCCCTCCACCCCTCGGCTGGCGGGGACTCCCTGGCCGGCTGGGCCTCCGGGCACCTGTGAGCCAAGCCGCTCTGCAACAGCAGGCCAAATGAAGCCACTTTCTCAAGTGCCTGGGAGAGAAGGGGGGACACCGGCATTCTGTTCCCCCTGCCCGGCCCCGGGGGAGCTGGGACAGCAGAGGGCGTGGGGCGGGGGGCACACCCTGAGCTGCCCCCAGTGCTCAGCCCCGGGGCCCACGTGCGATGGGCCACATGTCCAGGACCCCTCTGTAGGTCCTGCGCTGGTCCCGGCATGAGCAGCCCGCCGACGCTGCGTGTGTGCCTCACGTGTCAGGAAGAGGACGAAGCCACGGAGTGTCGTCCCAGCCGGAGGGCTGAGGCAAAGCCAGGGTGAGGGAGGAGCCGCGGTGTGGCCATGCTGGCCTCTCAGGGACCATGCCCCAGGCCGTGGCAGCCTTCCTCCCAGGCTGACCGCTCCCCCAGGGGCCAGGCTGGGTCTCCCAGAGTGTCCGTACGGGACCTACTGCCACTCCTGAAGGCCACAGACAGCGGGTCGGGGGTGGCCTCACGTCCCCCGAGGAGGCTATGGAAGGCCACCTAATGCGTCCAAGGCCACGCGGTCAATGGATGGACAGAGGGATGCGAGCCCAGGTCTGCCCCTGCCCCCAAGGACTGAATGGCTGGGTCACAGGCCGGGCAGTCGGGGCCGTGATCCTCCAACTGGAGTGGTCAGTCACTCCGCCCAGGGGAGGGGCGTGGGCACTCCCCAGCCAGCAGCTCCAGGCCTTCCCTCCCAGCTGACGCCTAGCATACCTGCCCCTCTACCCTCGGGGTCCAGAAGGGCATGTCAGCGTTCACTAGCAGGGGGTGGCGGGGCCCTGCCGTGTACACGTTTGAGGAACAGGGCCTGCCCAGCACAGGACTCGGGGGGGGCCGGGAGATGCTGACTGGGGCTAGACAACCTGCAGTGGACGTAGGGTTTGACCTGAACCCAGGTGGCATCACCGACTCAGTGGACATGGGTTTGGGTGGACTCCGGGAGTTGGTGATGGACAGGGGGGACTGGTGTGCTGTGGTCCATAGGGTCGCAAAGAGTCGGACATGACTGAGCGACTGAACTGAACTGACCTGGATGCCCGAGACCTCCGGGGACCCCATTAACACCTCACGGAGCCCGTGTTCCTGGAACAGCTTCCGGAAGCCTTGGGGCAGCTGGGCGTGTTCCCTGCCCCCAAGGGAACACAGAGCTTCATCTTCTGGGGCAGGGGGTCCTTGAGGGTTTGGGGACAACTCCATAAGACAAAGCCACCAAGTCAAAGAGCCACTTCGGCTAAAAGGGCAGGGAAAGCCCAAGTCCTCACCCTCACCCTCCCTGCTGGGCATATCTCACTGGGTTCAGCGGACATCTGAGAGCCCAGGGTCCCACCTCCATCCCTCCCACCTGCAGCCGTCACGCTGCTTTCCGGCATCACCTCCCCAAAATACACTGCTGGAGGTCCTCTCCCTCACCACACAGCCCTCCTTGGCTCCCGGTTACCCCCGCACGAATGTTCTCATGCTCCCAGGGCCGGACTCCTCCCCAGCTCAGCTCCCCACACTGAGGTCACACCTCCTCCTCCTCCTGGGCCTTCCTCCCGGGGGGCCTTGGGATGTCTAGTTTTGCCAGGAGGCACCTCCTGGTCTGCCCCACTCCCCTCTTCGCAGAGGCCCAAGCACAGTGCCCGGCCCCTCCCAGCTCTGTATTCAAGCTGGTCTGGGAAGCTCATTCATGCTGGAGTGGGATGGCCTAAAAGTGCCTTCGGGGTGAATTTGCTCTGGAAACACACTACTGTTTATCTGGAGCTCCTAGAAGTCACCCTTGAGCCAAAGGCCCGGAAGCTTAGGTTTCAAGTTGGGGGGCACTCTTCTGCCCCCCTCGTTTCCAAGGCCCACAGTGGCCAGCACCTCACGGGGCCCCTCCTGGAGCTGGCAGAAGGGCTGGATCAGGCTGGCAGGAGTCTGGCTTGCACTCCAGACAACCCCCGCCACCTTCATTCCCAACCCGAGGCTTAGGGCCCTCTGATCCCGGATGTGCCCCTGGGTCGTGGGATTCCAGGAGCCAGAGAGGGGTCCCACAGGAAGGTCTGGTGGGGAGTGGGTCTCGGGCCCCACCACCAGGCAGGCGGGGGAGGCCGCAGGCCCCGAGTTCCAGGCTAATTGGCGTCCGGCAAAGCACACTCCGTGACTCCGGCCTGCTTCCCTGCCAGGGCTGCACGCTGAGCACAACCCCCACCCCGACAGCCCCCCAAGCCCGACTGCCTGGGCTGCCCCAGGAAGCCTCTGACCGGGCTCTCTCCCAGCCGGCAGGCACCACAGCGGCGGGGCTGCGGGCCTGAGAGATGTGTCTCCCTGACCTCGGGGCCAGAGCATTGCAGCGAAGCCAGCTGGAGACAGAGGCGGGCTCCGGAGGCGTGCAGGGGAGATTAGAGGCGGCTTGTAAACACTGATAGCAGGACGCGTCTGCGCTGACCCAGATGCGGGGATGGGAAGCCCGGCTCCGGGCAGAGCTCTCCCCCGGGAATTGCCCAACTGGACTGTTGCAAGGGGCTAGGATTCCAGGGTCAGCCCTGCAGACGGCCGCTTGGGCCGGGCCTCCCGGGCCCTGAGCACCGCGGGTGCAGGGACAGTGGCTACCCGGCACGGGGAAAGGCCAGCGTCCCTGGGCCCCACACCCTGCAGCCTGTGGCTGGGGCGATGGGCAAGAATCAGGCCTCTGGGGCAGCAGCAGCTCAGGGCTGACCATTCTCATCCCAGGACAGTCCAACATGCCCCCCACTTGCCCCCAGGAAATACGGAAGACCCAGGCCCACACCTGACAACCACGGGCCCTGGCTGCAGCTCCACAGCCCTGGCCCAGTGGGGCGCCCCAACCCACCCCTGCCCCTCTACAGCCCTGCTGTCTTCTGCCACGTGGACCCTGGGGCTGGGGGTGGAGGCAGATGACCGCGCGGCCCACAGAAATGGTCTTAAACTTGCCCCGCACATACCCTCCAGCCTTGGGAGGGCCCTCTGGGCTCACGAGGACTCCGGAGGCCACGTGCCCTGGCCTCACCTGCCTGTCACACGGGGCAGCCTGGCCCCCCTCCACCCGGCCCTGCCTCACCTCCCCGGGCAGGGGGCAAAGCAACCCCATTCTTCTATAGGCGTTTACCAAATCCCTCCTTTTGTTCTACAGAATTTACTTTCTTTTTTGGTCCAGCCACGGTTTCCGAGCACTTTACAATAGGTGCGAGGCCAGGAAGCAGAGGTTCCCGCCCCACCCTACGGGTGAGGAAGTGGGGAAGGGTCCAGCCAGGACTACAGAGCCCCCGGTTCAAGCCCTTCCTCCTCCCTCCTCCTCCTTCCAAGCGGCGCCCTGCCCATCAGCCCAGTAGGGCAGCCCCTCGGGCCTCGCACCCCCTCTGAGCAGCCCAGCCCAGGGTGGCCCAGGCCCAGCCGGAGCAGATTGGACACAGGCCCACAGCCCTGCCGGAGGACGGAGGGCCGGGAGCCCCGCAGCGACGGTGCCTCCTGGCCCCCGTCCCTTTCTAGGTCGGGGTCCACCTGGATCCAGGGGCACCGGCCAGGCGGCCGTAGCTCCTTCACACAGCCCTCTGGCTGAGGGGTCAACCCCAGAGGAGGCGCCTCCACAGCCAAGGAGCCCCCAGTTCCCCACCGTTGAGAGGCGTAGCTCCCACCCACAGTGCGGCCTGGTGCTCGGGCTCCCTGCTGGGTTCTTGGTGGGAACCCCCAGCACACTCTGGCCTCTAAGCCCACCTCCCAGCTCAAGCTACCGCTTGATCACAGATGCCCAGGCAGGAAGCAGAACCTTCTGGAATGCTCAGAGGTGACGGGCCTGGCTGACAGTCCCACTCCCCAGCCAAGGCCACGGTCAACGATGGGTCCAGGACCACCGGCTGGCCCGTCCCCAGCAGGACCCGTGTAATCCGCCCAGAGCAACGCGGCTAGTTAAAAGTTTTATTGATTGAACACAATTGAGTGTTAGCAGTGAAAGTTCCCCTGATGTAACCCACTTTTTCTTAATGGGTAATCTCAGCCACTCAAGTTTGTATGTTAAAGGAGCTTTAGGACAATTTAATAGCTCATAAAATTTTATGGTCCCAGTTGAAATCAGAGTGATAACTCTGGCCTGCACAGAGATAGTTTGCTAAACGTCTCTCATCTATTTCTTCCCCTGTTTATTGGAAAGCTAACATCTGCTCCACTACGAGCGGAAAGAAAAGGGAAGGGAAATGACGATCCATTTTTCTAGAAGGGAGGTGAGAGATTCGGGCCCTCCTGGCAGCATCCTATGTTCCAAACACACGATTTTCCTTTAAGCCAAAAAGAGGTTCAAGAAACCAGCTGACCCGCGGTTCACAGAAGGAACGCCCTTGCAGGCACAGGGACCCCGGGTGGCCGCGGAGCGCCGGAAGTCTATCCAGGCCGCGGCCGTGTCCCAGGGCCCCAACCCAGGGAGCCCATTAAGAGGCACTGCCTGCTAACTGATAAAGCGCCCACTGTGCACAGGTCCAGGGGGGACCACAAGGGCCAAGGACAAGAGTTCACTGCCTGCGAGGAGCTTCCCTCCAGCAGGGGAAACTCTAAACGGGCTCTGCACCCAGGCGGCCCTGTTCATGACTTCTGGGAGGCGGTGGAGGTGGGACCGGGGCTCCAGGGACGAGCAGGAGCCAGAAGCAGGGTCCGAAGGACAGGAGAGCCTGAAGCCCCAGCTGCAGCCCCAGGCAGCATGGCCCAACCTCAGGGAGCCTCAGCTTCCTTGTCCTTCAAGTGGGAATCACACAGTGTGGACACCCACCTCTCAGGGTCCGTGTCGGGGTGATATCCCGTGAAGCGTGTGGAATGCAGCCAGACCCGGGGCTTCAGACACATCCCCAACAGGAAGGGAGTTCGGGGAAACTACGCGGGTGAACCTCAAAGACCAGCTCCCAGGTGAGAGAAGGCAGGCCACGTGTGGCCAGGGAGTGTCCGGCATAAGGGACCCCTCGAGACAGAAACCCGACCGGGGGTTGCCAGGGCTGGGGGGCGGTTCCCTCTGGGGTGATGACAAGGTCCTGGAACCAGATAGAAGGCTGGGAGCACAACGCTGTGAACGGGCCGAACACCGCCGGACGGCCCGCTGGCAGTGGCTCATTTTATGGTATGTGAATTTCACCTCGACAGAAATTGCTCTTCAAGAAAGGAATGTGTGTTGACAAACACGACGTGTGGAAAGATCGCCGGGCCGGACCCCAGACACGCTCCCCCCTGGGGAAGACACGCTCCTTCGGCCTGTGAAGGCGGAGCGGCCACGACTGCCCCACCACCTCCCCTCCAGCCCTGGGAACTTGCAGCCCGGCCGACAGTGCCCGGCAGAGCCTGGACTCAGCAGGCACTGGGGAGGGCGGCCGTCAGCTGCCCCAGGGAGGGCGCTGGAGAGGCCTGCGTCTGGGACTGCTGGAGGGCTACTGTACATGAAAGGCGCGATTTATGGGGGCTCATTAGAGAGAGAAACACTTGCTTTCAGGCACACTCGCCGCACCTGCCAGGGAGCCCCTGTCCTGGGGGCCACGGGCAGTGGGAACCCCTGCCTCACCTGCCCCAGCCCCTGGGGGCGCTCTGCGCCTCTGCCCACCCCCCAGTCAAGCCCCGATCCTGGCTCCTCCGGATCCCTCTAGATCTGCGATCCCAATCCCACCGAGAGGGGACGGGGAGCTGGGGCTGGGCGTCTCTGTGCTGTGACCACCCCCCACCAGCCCGCAGGCACCCTCGACACAGTGTGGGCCCACCTGCCTGGGGAGAAGGAGGCCCCGCCCACACCCGCAGAGGAAGCTCAGGCCACGGTGGCTGACATGGAGGCGGTGCTGGGCTTCCCCCCAGGGGCCCGCTCCCCGGACCGCCTCCTGGGCTTCTGGCCACCAGCGTAAAGGATGAAAAGAGGCCACGTGCCTCCTGGCACAGGGGAGCATCCATGTGGGGGGAGGTGCAACGCTGTCACTCAGAACGCAGGTGCCCAAGGACCACATAGGCACTCGGCCGGGTGAGGCGCGGCCTGACTAACCGCACTGCCCAGTGGGACCCCAGGGTTCAGGGAGGCCGTGAGCTGCAGGTGCCCAGGTCTGCCCAGACCAGGCTGGGGGTTGCCCAGGATCTGCGGTATCACTTGGCCAGCAATACACATACCTACCGAGGAACCTACAAAATCTTCAAATTCACAAACGCTCTGACGGGTCCATGACCCCGCAAAGCAAGCAAGCGTCATGGAAAGGCGCTTATGATCCCTCCCAGCCCATAATAACCTGCACAGGAGGAGGAGAGAGATTTGCTGAGCGCCTGGCTTTTCTTGGGGTGGGCTTGCCATTTTCTCCAAGAAGTGGGTTCCATCAAATCCGGATGCCCAGGCTGCTGAAGCACGGGGCTGGATGGCCCAGCTTGGGCACCACATGCCGGCTGCCCCTTCCCCTAGTCCCGGTGCCCGGCTCAAGCGCCGGGACGCACCCCACCAGTCAGGTCCGCGGTGACCTTACGCACGGCTCTGGTAGCAGCAGCAGCCCGCTATCCACTCTGCCCACCCGGTCCAGAGCCTGCAGGCTCCATGCCATCCCCGGGTCACCTCCTTGAGACGGTCCCACCTGAAGAAGCCCCCCTGACCCTGGCCACAGGTGCGTCCCCCCGAGGCCCACCGTCAGAGCCCCCAGCAGCTCTCCGGTCGCTCCGCTCCGTGCTCCATCTGCGTGTGTCCCCTGCCCCAGCCTCTGTGGGGCCTGACGCCTTCCCCACTGTGTCTGCCAAGCGCCGAGCCCCGAGGGAGGTAAATGTTGAATGGGGACTGGATCCCGAAACAGCAAGCGCTCGAGATGCAGACGCCTGAGTTTGAACCCCAGCCCAGCTGCTGCGTTGCTACCTTGGTTGAGCTGGTCACTTCGTCCTTCTCTTCCATAGACGGACAGCGAGACAGCGAGATGCACGGACCATCACTCTGCCTGCGGCAAATCTCAAGAACGAAAGGATTGTTTTAGGAGGTCTGGAGACCAGCCCCACCCCGAAGGGAAGGGCTGCAGCTAACTCCTCCGATGTGTCGACAGGAGTGCCTCGTGGGCACCGAAGTAATCAGATCACAGGAGGAGCGGGGGCGGGGGGGTGAGGAGGGTAATTGAATAGCAGAGAGGAGGCCAGGCCAGGCCAGGCGTCCCATGGCTCATTCTCGTCATCTACGTTTCTAAAACAGCCCCCAGTGACACACTGCTATTCTTTCATGACTTCTAAAATAACGCTGAAACAGCATAAAGCCATTATCGTAACAACTGCACTTATTGAAAACCTACTATGTGCCATGAAGCTCTCAAGGTGGGTCTTACTCTCCCACTTTGCAGCCGCGAAAACCCCGGCCATGCGGGCCCGGCAGTGAGACGAGGCTGGGGCCAGACCCCAGGTGGGCCCGGGCGGGAGCCGACCGCCCCCCCTGCGCCACCGCTGGAAAGCCCCCACCCCATGTGCAGGCGTCCACGCAGCCCTTCCCCATCTGGCTTAGGCCTTGCCCTGCTTTTTATTTCCAAGTCTGGTTACCGCAGATGCAAAATGAAAAATGAGCCAATAACCCGGTGACTCTGAGCCAGTCGGTGTGAAATGCAATCACCGCGGGAGGACAGGGCGGCGGGGCCAGCCAGACAGATCACGCAGGAGGCGCAGGGAGAAGCCGCCGCCTCGGGCTCCCAGAGACAGCGGCAGGAGCACAGAGAGGGCTCGCTCTGAGGGTCAGAGGGGCCCCGGCCGGGGCAGGAGGGACCCCGGCTCTGGCTGGGACGGCCTGGAGCGGGGCTGAGCTCCTCCGCCCCTTGGCTGCCAGTCTGGACTCCAAGAACACACACACCTGCAGAGTTCCAGGCCAGGTGAGGACGCCCAGACGTTAGCGCTGCAGGTGCGGCAACCGGGCATAATCCCGGTCAGCCTGAGTGAGATTTCCAACAGCGGACCGCACGGAGGCCACCGCACTGGGGGCTGGAGGCTCTAAACTCTTCTTTAAACTGAAGCACAGCTGCTTGACAGTGTTATGTTCATTTCAGGTACACAGCAGAGGGATTCAGTTACACACACTCACTCACACACTCACACACTCACACACACTCACACACACACACTCACACATTCACACACTCACACACACTCTCTCACACACACTCTCACACACTCTCTCACACACACTCTCACAGACACTCACAGACACACACACTCACACACACTCACAAATACACACACACACACTCACATACACACTCTCACAGACACACTCACACACACTCACAGACACACACACACTCACACACACTCACAGACACACACACACTCTCACAGACACACACTCACACACACACACACTCACTCTCACAGACACACACACTCACACTCTCACAGACACACACACTCTCACAGACACACACACACAGGCAAACACACACACACTCTCACAGACACACACACACTCACACACTCTCACACACTCACACACGCACACACTCTCACAAACACACTGTCTCAGACACACACACACTCTCACAGACACATACACTCACACACACACACTCACAGACACACACACACACACACTCACACTCTCTCATAAACACACACACTCACACTCTCTCATAAACACACACTCACACACACACACACACACTCACAGACACACACACACATTCTCACAGACACACACTCACACACACACTCTCACAGACACTCTCACAGACACACACTCTCACAGACACACACACACACACTCACACACTCTCACAGACACACACACACTCTCACAGGCAAACACACACACACAGACACACACACACTCTCACAGACACACACACACTCTCACAAAAACACACTCTCACAGACACATACACTCACACACTCACACACACTCACACACTCTCACAGACACACACTCACACACTCACAAACACACACACACTCTCACAGACACACACACTCTCACAGACAGATACACACTCACACACACACTCACACACACACACACTCTCACAGACACACACACACACACTCACAGACACATACACTCACACACTCACACACACACTCACAGACACACACACACACTCACACTCACACACTCTCACAAACACACACTGTCTCAGACACACTCACACACACACTCACACACTCTGACAGACACACACACAGGCAAACACACACACACTCACACACTCACACACTCACACACACACTCACACACTCACAAACACACTGTCTCAGACACACACACACTCACTCTCTCACAGACACACACTCACACACACTCACACACTCTCACAGACACACACACTCACAGGCAAACACACACACACAGACACACACACACTCTCACAGACACACACACACACTCACACACTCTCACAGACACACACACACACTCTCACAAACACACACACTCTCAGACACACACACACACACTCTCACAGACACACACACACACACACTCTCACAGACACACACTCACACACACACTCTCACAAACACACACACTCTCTCAGGCACACTCACACACTCACAGACAGATACACTCACACACACACTCACATACACACACACTCACACACTCCCACTCTCACAAACACACACACTCAGACACACACACGCACACACACACTCACACACACACTCACATCTATTCTTTTTCAGATTCTTTTCCATTGTTGCTATCGTTCAGTCACTGCCGTGTCCGAGTCTTCGCGACCCCGGGGACTGCAGCATGCCAGGCCTCCCTGTCCTTCACCATCTCCCGGAGTTTGCTCAGATTCATGTCCATTGGGTCAGTGATACCATCGAACCATCTCATCTTCTGTCGTCCCCTTCTCCTCCTGCCCTCAATCTTTCCCAGCATCAGGGTCTTTTCCAATGAGTCAGCTCTTCGCATCAGGTGGCCAAAGTTTTGGAGCTTCCAATGACTATTCGGGACTGATTTCCTTTAGGATGGACTGGCTTGATCTCCTTGCAGTTCAAGGGACTGCAAGAGTCTTCTCCACACCACAGTTCAGTTCAGTCGCTCAGTTGTGTCCGACTCTTTGCGATCCCATGAATCGCAGCACGCCAGGCCTCCCTGTCCACAACATTCAGAAAACAAAGATCATGGCATCTGGTCCCATCACTTCATGGCAAATAGATGGGGAAACAGTAGAAACAGTGTCAGACTTTATTTTGGGGGGCTCCAATATAACTGCAGATGGTGACTGCAGCCATGAAATTAAAAGACGCTTACTCCTTGGAAGAAAAGTTATGACCAACCTAGATAGTATATTCAAAAGTGGAGACATTACTTTGCCAACAAAGGTCCGTCTAGTCAAGGCTATGGTTTTGCCAGTGGTCATGTATGGATGTGAGAGTTGGACTATAAAGAAAGCTGAGCGCCGAAGAATTGATGCTTTTGAACTGTGGTGTTGGAGACTTTTGAGAGTCCCTTGGACTGCAAGGAGATCCAACCAGTCCATCCTAAAGGAGATCAGCCCTGGGATTTCTTTGGAGGGACTGATGTTGAAGCTGAAGCTCCGGTGCTCCAGCACCACAATTAGCAGCAAATCTTCGGCCTTATTCATGGTCCGACTCTCACATTCGTAAACAACCACTGGAAAAACTATAGCTTTGACCATACAGACCTTGTCAGCAAAGTGACGTCTCTGTTTTCAATACACTGTCGAGGTTTGTCACAGTTTTCCTTCTAAGGAGCAAGCGCCTTTTGATTTCATGACTGCAGTCACTGTCCACAGTGATTTTGGGGCTCAAGAAAGTAAAATCTGCCACTTTTTCACCTTTTCCCTTCTATTTGCCATGGAGTGATGGGACTGGATCGGAGAAGGCGATGGCACCCCGCTCCAGCACTCTCGCCTGGAAAATCCCGTGGATGGAGGAGCCTGGTGGGCTGCAGTCCATGGGGTTGCTGAGTCGGGCACGACTGAGCGACTTCACTTTCAGTTTTCACTTTCATGCATTGGAGAAGGAAATGGCAACCCACTCCAGTGTTTTTGCCTGGAGAATCCCAGAGACAGTGGGCCCCCATCTATGGGGTCTCCCAGAGTCGGACACGACTAAAGTGACTTAGCAGCAGCAGCAGATGGGACTGGATGCCACAATCTTGGCTTTTTAATGCTGAGTTGGGAAGATCCCCTGGCGAAGGGAAAGGCCACCCACTCCAGTATTCTGGCCTGGAGAATTTCACGGACCGGTTGGTCCACGGGGTCGCAAAGAGGGGGACGCCACTGGTCGACTTCCACTTTAAATGTTATTATCAGCCTCTTCCCTTCAGTTCCCGCTTTGTATCATAGCCGGGACTTTATATTGCTCTCATTTTCAAAATTATATATGAGCTGAGTTGTATCTCCTATGATTTTCATATCGAACAGTACAGGGACGGGTCTGATGAGGGAGAACAGGTCAACACAGAGTCCCAGCTGCCCAGCAAACCGCCAGGCATTGATAGCATGCTGGTGCCCAGGCCCCGGGCGGGGAAGCTGGCACAGCTGGTCTGGGAAGCTGGGGGCAGGGGAGCGCCTGAGAAGCACCCAGTGCCAGCCTGGGTGGGTCCCCTGTGCTCCTCCAGCCTCAGCTTCCTCATCTGAAATGAGAACATCCCAGACACAGAGCCGAGCACAAGGACGCGGGAACACGGCGGTCCCTTCCCTCCTCACGTCCCGCGGACAGCACACCACGTCTGTGTACGGGACTCACTGCTCCCCCGGCCTGGGCCCCTCCGCACGGAGCCTGCACACAGGCTCACACTGTGGGCTGCCACGAAGTGAGCCACGGGAGGTGAGAGCCTCCGAGCCCTCAGAGGGGCTGCTGGGGGCTCCCCGTCCCCTTCGGCAGCAGTAACTCAGGTACCAGCCGCCAGGCTTACCTGGCCGATGAGTGCAGCTCAGTGGCTCATCTGTGTCTGCGAGCCCGTGGACTGCAGCACGCCAGGCCTCCCTGTCCATCACCCACTCCTGGACTTTACTCAAACTCATGGGCATCGAGTCGGTGATGCCATCCAGCCATCTCATCCTCTGTTGTCCCCTTCTCCTGCCCTCAATCTTTCCCAGCGTCAGGGTCTGACCTGGCTGACGGGATAACACAATATCACAGATGCCGGGCCCCATGAAAGCGGCTGTGTTACCCAACCCCGGAGAAGCTTCATGACTCCCAGGCAGGGTGGGAGGGAGACCCACTCCCAGGAGCTATTTTCTACAGCACAGAATGCCCCGTGGGGGGCTGTCAGGGGAAGGGAGAGATGGCGAGGCCGTGGCCTTGCCTGAGATGGAGACAGGGAGAGCGACAACCCCTCCCTGCTGCGTGCTCGCGTGTGTCCGATTCTGTGTGACCCCGTGGGCTGTGGCCCGCCAGGCTCCTCTGTCCATGGGATTCTCCAGGCAAGAAGACTGGAGTGGGTTGCCATTTCCTTCTCCAGGGAATTGTCCCGACCCGGGGATCGAACCTGCATCTCTGGCGTCTCCTGCACTGGCGGATGGGTCCTCCTTACCAGCTGAGCCACCTGGGAAGCCCCCATATGACATTTGATCTTAGCCAAAAAGCTGAGAAGGGTCAATTAAACAGGAGCAAAGGGGAGCCACCTCCCCAAGAGAGCTCCTGAGGCTTCATTACCTGTTACCTTCCCCACCATCTGATCGGAAAGAAAACCCAGGAGCTGAGTGGGTTTGAGACCCCATCCCAGCTCTGCCCACCCCTCCCCACACCTGGACTCCTCTGGGGTGGTCTATCTGCCTGTTTGGTGAAACTCCAGAAGAGCCCTGCCTTCTGTCTCCCGGACACCCCTCTCTCCCAGACCGAGGTGGAACCAGAAACTGGGAGGCGGGCCACTGAGGCCCATTCCTGCCACCCTGCAGCCAGGCCACCTTCGCCCCAGGAGCCCTCCCAGCCTCACAAGTAGCAGCGGCTCCGGGCCTAGAGCGGGGACCCGGGGGCAAACAGCACGGGCCTTGCTCCGGTGCAGCTGGTTCCCGAGCAGGGTGTCCCGCCTGGACCCAGCCCGGTGCCGACTGTGTCTGGAACAGGGGAAAGGAGCTTTCTCGTCGTTCGGTTCGGGTATAATTTACATGCAGAGAAGCGCGCCCTTTCCTGTGCACCCTTCTGAGATGCAGGACGCGTCTGTGCGGCTGTGTAAGTGTCCAGATCTAGCCCCAGCCAGCACCCGCACGCCCCCCCTGTGCCCTTTACGGTCAGGCCGCCCCACCCCAGCTGCTGGCGGCGGGTCACCACCCTCTGTGCCCAGCGGGCAGCCCCGTGACTGGAACCGGACAGCATGTGGTCCTCGGGGCCCAGCAGGCACCAGAGGCTGAGCCCCGGCCCTGCAGCCTCTTCGCTGCTCAGAGGCGCTCCCCGCTGGCCTGGCCTCCGGCGATCCGTTCCCCAGACACAGACCTTCTGGCTGCTGCTAGCTTTTGCTTAGCCAAGATCTACAGCGGTTTCTCTGCCCAGAACAGGCTTCATGGCCCTCGGCTCCAGCCCCTTGCACATGGGCCACTGTGTGCTGACATGTGGGCCACCATGAGAATCGCTGGAGTGGGCAGCGAGAGTCTCCAGCTGGGGGGCCATAGGACTCCCGCCCCTGCACGCCCTTTACTTGGCAGGTTGTGGTGGTGACAGGACCACCTAGAATCCCAGCCCTTTTGTAATTGAGGTGATGGGACCCCGGGTCCTGAGGAGGCCTAGGGGTGGGCTGCTGCCCGCTTGGTGCCCCCCACCCCCCCACCACCACCTCGGGTGGGCAGCACGCAGAGGTTGTGCCTGCCCTGGCCCAGGCCTTCCAGCCAGAAGAGGGTGGAATGAATGATGTTTCCCAGCAGCCAGTGAACCGAGCGCGAACTCGGCTGGCTGATGAAGGGAGGACAGCAGGGAGAGGCCCCTTTCTTAGCCCCTTGGGCCAACCAGCAGCCCACGAGCATCCCTTTGCTCCCCAGGGAGGGCTGCCCGCGGGGAGATCACTCAGGCCCCGATACCATCGCTGCTGGACAGGCGGAGATTGGAGTGTCCCGGGTGCCTGATCGCGCCAGCAGCCGCTGCCTCAAGGACATTAGCGGCGAGCGTAATGGCCCGCATTCAGCTCCCTTGGCAGCCCCGTGACCTTGGCAGGTCGGAGCCAGTGGCTGTTTTAATGAAAAATCAAGGAGTTGGGGAATGGCTGTGGCTTGCAGCGGGAGAGAGGGGAGGGCCCTTTGCGGTAGCCCTCCATCCATCTGTCCACGCCGGCTGCAGGCCACCCTGCCCCCACCGCTGGCCAACCAGCCACACTGGTGCCCTCGTGATAGGGCCGGGGACCCCTGAAGGGACACAGATCCCCACGGCCAGGGACCTTAGGTCCAAGCTGTGATGAGGAGCTGGGGACATGTTTGGGGACCTCGGTGGAGCAGGAGTAGGGAGGGAGGTTGAGAACAGCTGTTACATTGGGGGGTCAGGGAGCCCCACGTGGTTGTCCTCAGCACGCCAGGGCACTCCGTCCAGCCTGGGCCAAGGTGCCCACTGGCCACCCACTCCCAGCCTTGGTTTCACCGTCTTGAATAGCTCAGCCTCTCTGGCTCCCCCAGGGAGAACCATCAGCTTCAGTGAAGACTCGCCGTGCGTGCCCACTGTCCCCCCAGCAGCCCATGACCTCAGGCCGTCAACAACCCATTTTCAGATGAGGAAACTGGAGGGACTCACCACCCAAGATCGTACCACAAAGGCGGGCACAGCGCCGGGGTGCAGACCCTCTGCCTGGGCCGGGGCAGGGGGACCCGCTCATGCCCCAAGCTCTCCCCTAGGAGATCAGGCTCAGCGCCAGGCCCCACCCCCTCGCTGCCCATCTCTGAATGCGAGCCGGCCCCTCCAGGCCAGCAGCTGCTCCGGGCAGGAGGGGGCTCTGCCCAGCCCTGCTCTGTCTGCACCCACCTCTGGACCCACAGAGGGTCCAGGCCAAGGGCAGAGCCCATCGTCTTCCCTGGGGCCCCCTTCCCCTCGCGGCAGCCTCTCTCCCTGCCCCGGGCAGCCACACCCCTGCAAGCACAGGGAAAGCACAGGGTCCAGGCTGACCCTGGTGCGGCCCAGAGGGGCGCCCAGTGCAACCTCAGGCAGGGCGGGGCCTCCAGCCGCGGCCACTGGCTGGCTGGGAGCTGGTACAGACCTAGGGCAGGAGAGGGTCCCCAGCAGGTGGGCCCGTGCCCACTCTCCTGGCTAGGCTGAGCTGGGGGACTTTCCTCCCCTCTATGCCCCTTCCCAGAGCATCCCCGGAGGCAGACAGTATCACCAGCGCACCTGGGAAATGAGGCCCTGCACTCAAATCAGGGGAGGCGGGGAGAGACGGGAGAGGGCTTTCAGACCCCACCCCACCCCCCATCCCCCCCACCCCATCCTCCCCACCAGACCCAGGACGGCGGCTTCCCTGGGCTGAGCCCTCTCAGCCAGCGCGCCCCCTCCCACCCTCCTGGGCTGATGGAAGGGCGATGACGAACCAGGCCAGCCACCGCAGGAAATCACCCGAAACCTTGGCTCGGCCCCTCCTGCTGCGTCTTTGTCCTGTACTGGGATTCGGGAAGAGGGAGCGCTCAGAGTCACCTGCTCCAAGCGCGACCCAGAAGGGCCACTGTCCTGACGGCTTGCTGCCTCCTTGTCACTCCAAGTGACCCCCACTCCCTGAGTGTGCATACACCTGAGCAGCTTCCTTGGGGACAGCCGGTCCCACTCTGAGAGCAGAGAGGAGACAACCGTTGGCTAAAAACGAGGCACAACTTGAGCGTTGCGAGCCAAGTTTTATTTGGAGCAGAATGAGGACCGCAGCCCGGGAGGCAGGGCTCTGAGAGTCTGTTCCAAAGCGGCAGTGAGGGAAGGCCAATATACAAGGCTTTGGTCAAGGGGGAGTCTCATGCCATGAAGCACTCATTTTACAAAAGGTTTCTCGTGAGTCATGAGGCTCTGAGGCACCAAGAAGGGATTCAGTGCTTCTCTGGCTATGAGGAGTTGCACGGACTGAGGTCACAAAATCTGTTCCTAAAGACATCCAACTACCTAAAGACCTGTCCCACCAGATTCCCTGGAACACAGAGTGCCTCCCTCCACCCTGAGCTCCCTCGGGGTCGCTGGAGGTCAACAGCTATGGCAGCCCGGAGTTCGGTCTCCGTAGAGGCAGACGGCAAAGGCCTTTGCTGCTCAGTCAGGACAATGCTCTTGGTAAGTGCCAGTCTGAAGCTGACAAAGAATGCCCAGTGATGATGGCTGACAGGTCCGGGTCCTCCCTGGGGGCCTGGACCCCCTAAGGGCCAGAGGTCTGTGAACACCCTGACCCGCACAGCGCCCCAGGATGCAGGGCTTATCATCAGCCCCGGTTTTCACACCAGAACACAGAGGCGCAAAGAGGTAAAGCACCTTAGCCCAAGGTCACACGTCGCCCGGGGTGTGGGGCCAGTTCCAGAACCCACGCCCTTGGCCATCATCACACAGGCCATGAGGGTAAACCCCTTTCACCTTCCTTTTTCCCGTGTTTTCCCAGTCCTTGTGAACAAGGCACGCAGCTCTAGGGCCATTTCCCTGATGGGAACACAGGCGTGAAGGGCTCCCTCGGCGCCCTGCCAGCTGGAGGGAGCCTTCTGGGTCCACGCCACTCAGACGCCACACCCCCGAATATCCCTGGGGACCCCTCACCCACACAGCGGCTCCGTGGCAAAGAATGCGCCCGCAATGCTGGAGCCGTAGGAGACCCAGGCTCCATCCCTGGGGCGGGAAGATCCCCTGGAGGAGGGCACGGCCACCCACCCCAGTCTTCCCGCCTAGAGCCTCCCCATGGGCAGAGGAGCCTGGCGGGCTGCAGTCCATGGGGTGGCACAGAGTCGGACGTGACCGAGTGAGGACTCAGACACATCACGCTGCGTGTTTGGTCCAGAAGGACTTGCCCTGACGCTTCCTGCCCACAGCAGCCAACAGGGTGGAGTCCCCACTTTGCCAGGGGGCACACCCTTGCCGGGCCAGGTGGGGCTGTCTCTGGACCAGAGCCGGGGGACGCCGCCGCTGCACGCACAGGGGCGGCACTGATCCTCCGGCACCTCCTGGCCGAGCGGACTCAGGTGCAGAGCCCCTGGGCTGAGCCTCTCAGAGGAGAGCAACGAGTGTGCCCCCCGAGCTGGGGGGAAGCAGTGGGCACGGGTGTGTCTCCGCCCCTCCATCTCAGAGCCCTCTCCCCAATCCAGAGCCCCATGAGCGGCAGCCCACATCCCCACCCTGGGTCACCTGCACCCCTCTGAGGACCCCTGTCCTCTCCACGTGTCTCCATGGTCAACTCTGGCGCCCTCTCTCAGGGACCACTCTCTGGCCCAGCTCCTGAGTTAGACCCCAAAGCCCAGCTTCTGCTGCAAACCCTCTAAGGCCTCCATCCACCAAGCTGGTCTTGACTCCTCCCCACCACCAGGCCGCTGTGGTAGCACAGACCCTTGGACCGCGCCTGGTCCAGCCCCAGCAGCATCCAGCGAGCGCGGCCTCGGCTTGCCCATGTGGCTGGGGCGGCTTGCGGCAGCAGGGACAAGGGGCTGGGGATGGATGGACATCTCCCGTGAGCAGGACAACTTGGCTCAGACGCGACGAGGGGAGACCCAAGAGGTCCCGGAGGGAGAGGCCCCCCATGGAGTGTGCCCAAGGCCAAGCCCAAGGAACCGCAGACCTCACGGTCGAGGCTGCAGGGGTCTCTGCCCTGATTGTAAAGCAATGCGGGCCAAGTTTTTCCTCGCTAAATGAATAGGCGCAGAGGTTTTTAGGAGAGAGTTGGCCAAGAGTATTGGAGCTGCCTCTAAAGAAGACAGAGATAGTGGGCAGTCAGCATTCTCAGGTTTGTTCTCACCCTGGAGAGCATTTCAGGGGCCTGAAGGTCAGCCTGGACTTGCTCACTGGTGATGTGGTGATGAAACAGGGGATGGTGTCCGGGCTCAGGCTCCAAATCCACCGGGAATACCCACCTCACTGCCAAAGGCCTTGGGACCAAGTGCACAGCTCTGCGGCGTCGCCAGGACCATGTGCTCCATCAGCGTCAGCGTCGGGACCACCACCGCGGCAGCCACCCCGGGGCCCCAGGGGTCACCCCGACGCCCAGGACCACTGCGAGGCCAGGTTAGATCCAGGGCCTCGCGAGCCCCGGTCCCCAGACTGGGCTCTGGTGGCACCAGCATCTTCTGCCATCAGCAACAAGCAAGAGCAGGACGCACAGCGGGCCGGCCTCTGCTCTGACCTCACGCCACTGTCCCTCTGTGTGGGGAGAGGCGGCCTCTGTCATGGGCTCGTGGTGATGGCAGCTGGAAGCTGGGTGTTTGTTCTGCTTGTTTGAGGGTCTTCACTCCGTGACGGGAGAAGAGAGCCGCTGTAGGACCCCAGGTGGCCGTCCACACTTTGTTCTGGGAGCTCAGGGATCCCCGTCCTGGCGTGCAGCCTGTGCTGGGAATCCTGGTGTCTCACTTGCCACCACCAACACACCAGCTCCTATTGTGACGTGAGCAGAGCAGAGGTGCCACCCTCAGGAGGGAGACTGGTGGCTTCGTGAAAAATAATATTGTTTCTCGTGAGTGCGGTGGGCATTTCACAACAGACGAGCCAGGGAGGGAGGGAAGGAGGTGTGAAAACACCCGTGAGGGGCTCCTGTGGGGCATGGCAGGTGCAAAGGCCGTGGGGTGGGGTGGAGGGGCGAGGCGAGGCAGGGGTGCACGGAGAACAGTGTCTGAGGGTGTCCCCCAGGGCAGCAGCGTCAGCTGAGCCGGACGGAGGAGGACAGCAGCGCTTAAGGAACGGACGGACGTGGGGAAGACAGCAGGCTTCGGTTTGGACAGGCTGATACGCAATCTCACAGTCAAGGTTGTGAGAGGCTGACACTATTGGGGAGCGGAGTGGGTGGTTGGATCTCAGGGTGAACTGGAGCCCAGGAGCCTTCTCCACACGGATGGCATTTAAAGGGCAGGGGGAGGGGCATGATGGGGCTGAGCCCGGTGCTCCCAGGGGGAAGGAGCCAGAAGGACCACACAGGCAAGGCCCCGCCCAGAGGGAGGAGGACGGTGGAGCCTTCCTGATGAGGGGCTGGTTGACAGAAGCGAGCAGGGGGAATTTTAAGACATGGGGGGAGGGGGGCAGGGTTGCAGTTTGTTCTGAGCCCACAGGGAGCGCAGCTGATGGCCAGGCAAGAACAAGGTGGCTTGGAGCTGTGAAAGGGAAAGTCGCTCAGTCGTGTCCGACTCTTCGCGAACCCATGGACTGCAGCCTGCCAGGCATCCCTGTCCATCACCAACTCCCGGAGTTTATTCAAACTCATGTCCATGGAGTCGGTGATGCCATCCAACCACCTCATCCTCTGTCATCCCCTTCTCCTCCCACCTTCAATCTTTCCCAGCTGCTGCTGCTGCTGCTGCTAAGTCGCTTCAGTTGTATCTGACTCTGTGTGACCCCAGAGACGGCAGCCCACGGCTCCCTAGACCCTGGGATTCTCCAGGCAAGAACACTGGAGTGGGTTGCCATTTCCTCCTCCAGTGCATGAAAGTGAAAAGTGAAAGTGAAGTTGCTCAGTCGTGTCTGACTCTGCGTGACCCCATGAACTGCAGCCTACGAGGCTCCTCCGTCCATGGGATTTTCCAGACAAGAGTACGGGAGTGGGGTGCCATCGCTTTCTCCATCTTTCCCAGCATCGGGGTCTTTTCCAATGAGTCAGCTCTTCACATCAGGTGGCCAAAGTATTGGAGTTTCAGCTTCAACATCAGTCCTTCCGATGAACTGGAGTGGGTAGCCTTCCCCTTCTCCAGGGGATCTTCCCAACCCAGAGATCGAACCCAGGTCTCCCTCATTCCAGGCAGATTCTTTACCAGTTGAGCTGCCAGGGAAGCCCAAGAATACTGGAGTGGGTAGCCTTCCCCTTCTCCAGCAGATCTTCCCGACCCAGGAATCAAACCGGGGTCTCCTGCATTGCAGGCGGATTCTTTACCGCCTGAGCTATGAGGGAAGCCCTGTCCGGGGCCCAGATCTTGAGACCAAGTGCCAGGAGCTACCCGCAGCGAGCTTCACACCGCCGCCCCTGGAGCAAGCCGATTTTCAGGTTGGATGGAGACGTGGCCCTCCCCTGCTAAAGCCGTGGTGGCTCCCCAGTGCCCTCAGGGGAAGTCCAGAGCCCACCCACCCGCCTGCCCTGGGAGACCCGCACTCCGGCCGTGACCGCCTAAAGCTCCTCCAGGAAGCTCGCCCCTTCCCGCTGGGAGGAGGTAGGTCAGGATCACGCCTCACTGGGGTCCACTCACCTCTGCCCCCAGCCAGACCTCAAGCTCCCAGGAGCCTCGACCATGTGGCCAGCCTGGCTAGAAGTGAGGGCGGAGATGGCGCCACAGAACAGAGCACAGCACAGCTGAGAGAGACTGCCGGGGCCAGCTGGGCCAACCGCGCGCCCCTAACCCCTCCGCCTCTCTGCTCCCACTGTCCAGCTTCCCCTTGGATGCCCCCCATGACGGGGTGCTCAGCGCCACACGCAGCACCGTGTCCCTGCTCTGGTTATTCCCTCCTGGTGTTGGCTCTAAGCTAGAGCAGGGAACCAGGGCCAGCAGGGCCAGGGGCGGGGCACACGCCCCCGCTGGGGGACTCCATCCCTCCCCCACCCCAGGCTGGGCGCACTTCTAGTGGCCTGTTCACGGGCAGGAGGTGGACCCGCCTTTGCCCAAGCTCTCAGACACGTGCAGTGACACGCATCTCTTCACCTGGACCCCGCTGGAAATAAAGCATCTACTGCCCAGGAAAAGAGGCTCACGGTGTTCCCAAACTCTCTTTCTGCGCGGCCCTCCGAAGCCCGCCCCCATTCATACCCATCATCCGGGAGAAAAATAATGTCATCTCTATAATGCACAGCCTCTCCACGGAGACGCTATAAATATGCAGAGATGACATCGCGGGCAGCGTGGCTGCGTGAGTGATGTCATCGCGGGGGTTGCCTAGCAACCGACAACGTTTGGGAGGCGCTAACTCTCGAGCAGAGTAAAGTCACATTTCTGCATTCAGTTAATCAGCTTCCTGGCAACTCCGCCAAGATGATCTCATTTTATTCATGATTATTTGATGCGAAATGCACTTTTAGCTCTAAGAGAACACAAAGATTTAATTCAAAACTCTCTATTGCTTTATGTTTCCAGGGTGTCATTAACACGGCGTCCATGGAAATAACCATGGCGACACACGGGTAATTAGTGTACACTGCACGCGGCGTTAACACGGAGCCGGGGCCAGCTCCCAATCAGCGGGGATTACGGCACGTTATTATTGGAGTAATTACCTGCAGTAACACACAAATTGAACTAAATGGTCAATTGAAGTAAAGTGAATGGCTTTTTATTCTAGTCCCTAAATAATGTGTCTGCTTGCCTGACTAGTTCAAGGTAAATAAAACTCTCAGACTGACGGCCTCTCCCGCCCCCACCCCGGGTAGAGAACTGAGCTTCCTCCCAGACAGGTATTCCTGGGCGCCCCCTGCCGACCCACCAGCTCCCCGCCTCCTAGAGGGCGCCCCCCACCCAGAGAGGGGGACCCCCCGCCCCGGGCTCTGTAGGGCTCTGGCCCTCATTTAAAAAGTCCTAAGGCCTCTCACAGCTGTGTTACTCACCCCGCTCCCAGCCACCCCCCCAGGGGAGAGAGCACAGAGCTTTCCAGATAGAGGATGGGGTGAGAAGGCAACGGCCTTCCTCCCAGGGATGTGTTCTTGCCCTCTGGTAGGTGGGGCAGAATCACTGGCTTCCTGTTACAGGATGTGAGGGGGGGAGGGGGTCAAAGGTTGCTTCTGCCTTTATTAACAGAGCGTTTCTCAAATTCCGTAAACTCTGCAGATCTTCAAACAGGAAGTCACCCTGGAGCCCTGAAAGAGCCCTTCGGGGCGTGCGCCAGAGCGGAGCTGCCTTGGCCTCCCCTCCGAGGGGCAGGGAGGGCAAGCCTGCAAGCGGTCCCCGGAGAAGGAGTCTGCACAGCCAGAGGCCCGGTCGAGGCTACAAGGACCCAAATCAGCGGTCCCAGCAGGTTCTCGCCCACAGAGGCAGCGCCCGAGGACGTCGAGGAGGCGGGGGAGCCCGGGCCTGGACCGTCCAGACTCCTGCCGGAGAGATGCGCTGTGGTCCTGCAGCAGGACGGGCAGGGGCCAGCCTTCCGGACAAGCGCCACCTCCCTGCAGGTTGACCCAGAGCCCACAAGGCCCCCAAATCCCATCAAGGCCAAGCCGGGGCCCAGGGGGAGCATGGAGGGCGGGAGTATGAAGGGGCCAATCGGGCGGAGTGGGGGAGGGCTTCCCTCAGGAGCGAGGTCTGAGCTGAAACTGGGAGGGCGAGGGGCTTCATGGGGGTGGAGGACAGGGAGAGGAAGGCTGCGGTCAGAAAGGGGCCAGGAGGCCCTGAGTGTGAGTGAAGCTGAAAGAGGCCCCCAATCTGATCGCTGCCTCCACACATCACCCGTGCAGAACCGCGTGAGCGGAGACACACGAAGAGGGAAGGAAACATGAGTTCAGAGCCCACGGCCGCGTCTGCATCCTGGGGTGGCGGGGGCCGATTCGCCCCACGGGGCAAGACCACCTCCCCTACTCCAGCTTGCAGAAACCAAGAGAGACACGGAGCCAGCTGCACCCTGGAACACGGGCGCACCCAGCTCTCAGGAGGCCCCTTCTCCCATCCGCCGCTCCAGCAATAAAAGCCACGTGGTGAACCTAACAGGCATGGTGGGGCCAAAAACGCAGGAACCCCCAGAGATGAGGGATAGAAGGGGTGGGTGCTGGGGAGCCTGGACTCCTGGCGCTTGCTGTGGGGAACAGGTGCCTGATCCAGGCGGGGCACAGGCCCATAAAAGGAGACAAGAACAGAGCACCGCATCGCCCACACCAGCGGTCTTCAGAGGGGCGGCACCCCGCGGAGGTGGGGACAGAGCGTCAGAGGAAGGCTGACACCAGGCGGCGAAGCGAGGAGCCATGCTGCCTGCTGGCTCCAGGACTGGGTCTGCTTCATCCCCAGCATCCACGGACACAACCTCAAGCCCTGGCTCGGGACTAGGGGCATGGGCTGGCAGCTCAGTTCAGTTGCTCAGTCGTGTCTGACTATTTGTGACCCCATGGACCACAGCACACCAGGCCTCCTGTCCATCACCAACTCCTGGACTTTACTCAAACTCATGTCCATTGAGTTGGGGATTTCATCCAACCATCGCATCCTCTGTCGTCCCCTTCTCCTCCTGCCTTCAATCTTTCCCAGCATCAGGGTCTTTTCCAATGAGTCAGCTCTTCACGTCAGGTGGCCAGATTACTGGAGTTTCAGCTTCAGCATCTTTCCTTCCAATGAACACCCAGGACTGATCTCCTTTAGAATGGACTGGTTGGATCTCCTTGCAGTCCAAGGGACTCTTAAGAGTCTTCTCCAACACCGCAGTTCAAAAGCATCAATTCTTCAGCACTCAGCTTTCTTTATAGTTCAACTCTTACATCCATACGTGACCACTGGAAAAACCATAGCCTTGACTAGACGGACCTTTGTTGGCAAAGTAATGTCTCTGCTTTTAATATGCTGTCTAGGTTGGTCATAACTTTTCTTCCAAGGAGTAAGCGTCTTTTAATTTCATGGCTGCAGTCACGATCTGCAGTGATTTTGGAGCCCAGAAAAATAAAGTCAGCCACTGTTTCCCCATCTATTTGCCATGAAGTGATGGGACCGGATGCCATGATCTTCATTTTCTGAATGTTGAGCTTTAGGCCAACTTTTTCACTCTCCTCTTTCACTTTCATCAAGAGGCTCTTTAGTTTTTCTTCACTTTCTGCCATAAGGGTGGTGTCATCTGCACATCTGAGGTTATTGATATTTCTCCCGGCAATCTTGATTCCAGCTGGTGCTTCTTCCAGTCCAGCGTTTCTCATGATGTATTCTGCATATAAAGTTAAATAAGCAGGGTGACAATATACAGCCTTGATGTACTCCTTTTCCTATTTGGAACCAGTCTGTTGTTCCATGTCCAGTTCTAACTGTTGCTTCCTGACCTGCATACAGATATCTCAAGAGGCAGGTTAGGCGGTCTGGTATTCCCATCTCTTTCACAATTTTCCACAGCTGATGGTGATCCACACAGTCAAAGGCTTTGGCATAGTCAATAAAGCAGAAATAGATGTTTTTCTGGAATTCTCTTGCTTTTTCCATGATCCAGCGGATGTTGGCAATTAGATCTCTGGTTCCTCTGCCTTTTCTAAAACCAGCTTGAACATTAGGAAGTTCACGGTTCACGTATTGCTGAAGCCTGGCTTGGAGAATTTTGAGCATTACTTTACTAGCATGTGAGATGAGTGCAATTGTGCGGTAGTTTGAGCATTCTTTGGCATTGCCTTTCTTTGGGATTGGAATGAAAACTGACCTTATCTAGTCCTGTGCCACTGCTGAGTTTTCCAGATTTGCTGGCATATTGAGTGCAGCACTTTCACAGCATCATCTTTGAAACAGTTCAACTGGAATTCCATCACCTCCACTAGCTTTGTTCGTAGTGATGCTTTCTAAGGCCCACTTGACTTCACATTCCAGGATGTCTGACTCTAGATGAGTGATCACACCATCGTGATTATCTGGGTCGTGAAGATCTTTTTTGTACAGTTCTTCTGTGTATTCTTGCCACCTCTTCTTAATATCTTCTGCTTCTGTTAGGTCCATACCATTTCTGTCCTTTATCGAGCCCATCTTTGCATGAAACGTTCCCTTGGTATCTCTAATTTTCTTGAAGAGATCTCTAGTCTTTCCCATTCTGTTCTTTTCCTCTATTTCTTTGCACTGATTGCTGAGGATGGCTTTTGTCTCTTCTTGCCTTTCTTTGGAACCCTGCATTGAGGTGCTTATATCTTTCCTTTTCTCCTTTGCTTTTTGCTTCTCTTCTTTTCACAGCTATATGTAAGGCCTCCCCAGACAGCCATTTTGCTTTTTTGCATTTCTTTTCCATGGGGATGGTCTTGATCCCTGAACCTCCATCCATAGTTCATCAGGCACTCCTCAGATCTAGTCCCTTAAATCTATTTCTCACTTCCACTGTATAATCAG
Organism: Budorcas taxicolor; assembly: GCF_023091745.1. NCBI lineage: Eukaryota > Metazoa > Chordata > Mammalia > Artiodactyla > Bovidae > Budorcas > Budorcas taxicolor. The sequence continues at coordinate 164,030,339 of NC_068920.1, read as the reverse complement.
AGGGATTTGATTTAGGTCATACCTGAATGGTCTAGCGGTTTTCCCTACTTTCTTCCATTTAAGTCTGAATTTGGCAATAAGGAGTTCATGATCTGAGCCACAGTCAGCTCCTGATCTTGTTTTTGCTGACTGTATAGAGCTTCTCCATCTTTGGCTGCAAAGAATATAATCAGTCTGTTTTTGGTGTTGACCATCTGGTGATGTCCATGTGCAGAGTCTTCTCTCGTGCTGTTGGAAGAGGGTGTTTGCTATGACCAGTGCATTTTCTTGGCAAAACTCTATTAGCCTTTGCCCTGCTTCATTCTGTATTCCAAGGCCAAATTTGGCTGTTACTCCAGGTGTTTCTTGACTTCCTACTTTTGCATTCCAGTCCCCTATCATGAAAAGGACGTCTTTTAGGGTGTTAGTTCTAGAGGTCTTGTAGCTCTTCATAGAACTGTTCAACTTCAGCTTTTTCAGCATTACTGGTTGGGGCATAGGCTTGGATTACAGTGATATTGAATGGTTTGCCTTGGAAACAGAGATCATTCTGTCGCTTTTGAGGTTGCATCCAAGTACTGCATTTCAGACTCTTCTGTTGACCATGATGGCTACTCCATTTCTTCAAGGGATTCCTGCCCGCAGTAGTAGATATAATGGTCATCTGAGTTAAATTCAGCCATTCCAGTTCATTTTAGTTCGCTGATTCCTAGAATGTCGACGTTCACTCTTGCCATCTCCTGTTTGACCACTTCCAATTTGCCTTGATTCATGGACCTAACCTTCCAGGTTCCTATGCAATATTGCTCTTTACAGCATTGGACCTTGCTTCTATCACCAGTCACATCCACAGCTGGGTATTGTTTTTGCTTTGGCTCCATCCCTTCATTCTTTCTGGAGTTATTTCTCCACTGATCTCCAGTAGCATATTGGGCACCTACTGACCTGGGGCGTTCCTCTTTCAGTATCCTATCATTTTGCCTTTTCATACTGTTCATGGGGCTCTCAAGGCAAGAATACTGAAGTGGCTTGCCATTCCCTTCTCCAGTGGACCACATTCTGTCAGACCTCTCCACCGTGACCCGTTTGTCTTGGGTGGCCCCGCAGGCATGGCTTAGTTTCCTCGAGTTAGAAAAGGCTGTGGTCCGTGTGAGCAGATTGGCTGGTTTCCTGTGAGTGTGGTTTCAGTCTGTCTGCCCTCTGATGCCCTCTCTTAGCACCTGTCTTACTTGGGTTTCTCTTACCTTGGACCCGGGTATCTCCTCTCGGCTGCTCCTGCACCTATAACAATTACATGGATTTAATCAGAAAAAAAAAGAAAACAAAAAACCATCTTCCTAAATAGAGAAACTCAGGTCATGTTGAATGTAAAAAGAAGCGGTTTTATGTCTTCCTCGCCTGGCTTTTTTTCACTTGCCTTGGCCCCCCGGCAGTACTCATTCTAGAACAGTACTGACAGGATTGATGCCACTGCACGTCCTGACTTTGGTCCTGACCTTGTGTGCAGGCATATGCCAAGTCACTTCATTCATGTCTGACTCTTTGTGGCTCTGTGGACTGTAGCCCGCCAGTTCCTCTGTCCATGGGATCCTCCGGGCAGAAGTACTGGAGTGGGTCGCCATGCCCTCTTCCAGGGGATCTTCCCAACCCAGAGAGCAAACTCTGAGAGCAGAGAGCAAATCTCCCGCAACTCCTGCATTGCAGGCAGACTCTTTACCACTGAGCCACCTGGGAAGCCCAGTCCTGATCTTAGGGGACCATGAACTTCATTAACTTTCTTCACGACCATTTCTTCATTAACTATTCAGTATTTTACCACTAATTATGACATTAACTATAGGTTTTTTGTAGACACCTTTTATGAGATTGAGAAAATTCCCTTCTCTTTTCGATTTGCTAAAAGTTTTTTTATGAATAGATGCTGAATTTAGCAAATGTGGTTTTTTGTATCTGTGGAAGTGATATGGTTTTCTTCTTTAATCTGTTGATATGATGAACTATATTGATTAATGTTTTGAATGTTGAAACAGATTTGCATTTGCATTCCCAGGACACATGTCACTGGTCAGGGTGGATTTTCCCTTTGGGATACTGCTGGATTTAATTTGCTAATATTTCACTAGAATTTTTATGTTCAAGTTCATGAGGGATATGGGCCTGTTTTATAGTTTTCTTGTAATGTTTTTGTCAAATTTTGGTATCAGGGTAACGCTGACCTCATAGAAAGAGTGGATAATTATTCCCTCCTCTTCTATTTTCTGGAAGAGAAAATGTTATTGGTCTTATTTGTCTTAAGTGTTTGTTAGAATTCGCCAGAAAAGTCCTCTAACTCTAGAGGTTGTTGTTCTTGTTGGATGTTTTAACAACTAACTCTTTAGTATATATGGGACTTTTATATATATATATATATATATATATATACGCTTTTATATATATATATACATGCTTCCCAGGTGGCATTAGTGGTAAAGAACCCACCTGTCAATGCAGGAGACGTAGAGATGCTGGTTCAGTCCTTGGGTCGGGAAGATCCCCTGGGGGAGGAAATGACAACCCACTCCAGTGTTCTTGACTGAGGATTCCCTTGGGCAGGGGAGCCTAGCGGGCTACAGTCCATAGGGTTGCAAAGAGTCAGACATAACTGAAGTGCCTTAGCATGTACTCATATGTATGAGACTTTTTCTTGTGTGAGCTCTGATCGCTTATGTCTTTCCAGGAATGTGTCTACTCTGTCTGAGCTGCAGAATGCAGGGCATAAAATTGCTTGCAGTGTTCTTCGTTGCCCCTTTAACGTCTGTAGGGGCTGTAGTGAGGCCCCCTGTTCTGTTCCTGGTATTGGTCATCTGTGCCTTCTCTCTCTCTTTCTCTTGGTCAGTCTGTCTGACTGGAGATTCGTCACTTACGCATAATCCTTTTTGTGGAGGCAACTTTGGTTTCATGAATTATTTCTCCCATTTCCTGTCTTCTGTCCTGTTGATTTCTTCTTCCTGATTTCTGCTCATTATTATTTCCTTCCTTCTCTTTGCTTTGACTCTGTCTCTTCTTCTAGTTTCTTAGGGTGAAAGCTTAGATCACTGTTTTTTTTTTTTTTCCAATGTAAGCATTTAGCTCTAAAATTTCCTTTAAGAAAGTTTGTTCTATCTAAATTTTCCTTAAGTAAACTCAAGCTGTAAACTTTTCCCTTAAATATCATTTTGCCCACATCACACAAAGCTGCTATGTTGGGTTTTCATTTTCATTTGATCCAAAATGATTGGTCCTTCCCCTCCGGACTGGCTGTGTGGCCCTGGGCCGATGGGATGACCAGGAGTTTGTCGGGGGGTGTGGGGGGCGACACCTAAGCACAGTAGTCCCGTCTGGGACTCTGGGGTCCCACGTCCAGTGTCCAGGCTAAGACTCTACGCTGCCCCAGGCCCATCCCCAAAGTGCTGTTCATTGGGGAGAAAATGAGTCGGATTCCTTGGGCCATCTCGGACACCCGGCTTCTGCGCTTTCCTTCTCAGGTACCCCCGTCTGTGCGCATTACGGCCACAGCCTTCCTGATGCGCTTGCAGCACGTGGCACCCAAGGGCCACTTGACCCGTGCCCCAGGGGGACTTCTCACCTCTGTGGCTTCTTATCCACCAGCTCGGGCAAACCCAATGCCAGCAGCCAATAAGCCCTCCCTTTACCCCAGGACGGTGGGCTGGCCATCCCTGAGTCTGCGGTGTTCCTTTCAAGGTAGAGTAACTGCGGTTCCTTCTACTCCACAGTCCTTGTGGCCCCCAGGCCAGCAGGGCCCTGGGCTAGAGCAGAAGGCTGCAGGCGTGCGGCTCATGGAGCTCTCCCGAGACCACCTAGTTTGTTCCCCAGCACGGCTCAGAAGCACCCTGCCCACCAGCGCCCTATTTCCTTCCTTCCAGTCTAGAGCCTGGGTGGGTGTTGAAGTTGGATTCAAGGGCATGGACGTTTTTGAGCAGAAAGGCCAAGCCCTGAATGGGCAGCTTCACCCTGCAGCCAGCTGGGGCTTGAGCACAGACGCAGATGCCCACCTGGGGGGCCGGCCCCTCCGGGGGGAGGGGTGGTCACACACCAGGCTCAGCTCCAGGGCCCCAGGGTCGCTCCTCGTGCAAGGCAGGTGTTAGCATACAGGGCTCTTGACCTCCTCTAACCTACAGAAGTTGACTAGAGGTCAGACAAGAAATTCAGGCGAGGCTTTCCTGGGGCCCCTGCTGCAACCGGGGTTGGGGTGGGGGATAAGCACAAATGAGAGGAGGAGGAGGAGGGGGCTCCTTATGCGGGGTGAGGCTGAGGGTGGGTCCAGCGGTCAGCGGGAGGTGCCCTGGCTCTGGGGCTCTCATTGCCGGGGGCGGGCGCTGCTCCCTGCTTGGGCTCCTGGGTGTTCAGAAGTGGGCACCGGGCACTGGGTCTCTTTGTATTTGTTGTCCGCAGTTTACTCCAACTGTGCCTGCACGCAGCTATTTTTAGCTCCTTGTAGTCTCTGTATTTTGTTTCTGGAAGAGATGTTTTTCCGGGCACAAGCACTGTAGCAAAGGGTCCCAGGGACCCTCAGAGGGGAGAGTGGGAGAGAGAAGCAGAGTGGGTGAGCACGCGGGGCCCGCCCCGGGCACGAGGCTGCGGGCAGACACTGCCTGTTGCACTGGCTGCAGGCAGCCCAGCCCAGCGCCCCGGGGGGACGTGGCTGAGGAGGCCCGGGCCCTTCGTCCACCAGCACGCAGAGCAGGCCTCCTGCACAGCAGCCCCTCCATCCGCCGCCCCCTTCTCGCTGTGCCTGAGCAGCCCTCACAACGCTCCCTGCTTCTCCAAGATGCAGAGGCCGCAAGCAGCGTCCGTGTTCTCGAACCAAATTAGCCACACTTAACACAAGTGCCCGCCTACCGCTCACCGGCCTGCCGACCCACACACCGTGCCCGCGGCAGGCCTGACTCCCTCACCTGCACCCCTGCAAGTTCACAAGCAGTGGTGGCCCTCGCCCCCACCCACACTCGAGACAACCAGGCCCGGCCCAGCTGAGCTGCTGTGTGACTCGGGGGCAGCGTGCGTCCCCTCCTGGTCCGGCTCCTGCTCCATGAAGCTGGGATTTGGGGCAAACCAGACCTCTTGAGCACAGATGTGATACAGCCCCCCTGCCCATTGTCTCCCCAGGCCCCTCGCAGCGAGACCCCTGCCAGCCTGGCCAGCAGCTCCTCCTTCTGCAGAGCGGCTGTCCTCACCCCGATGGCACTGAGCTAGTGGAAGGAGTCTTGCTGCTTGAGGCCAAGCCATAGAGAGAGGGTGGATGTTGAAGGCAACAGGTTTTGGGGTTTGGGGACAAGACCTGCCCAAGCTCAATTCCCCTCCCCATCCCGCTGGCTGTTTGTCCGGGAGCAAGTCCCTTGCCCTCTCTGAGCTTCGGCTTCCTCTTCTACCGCAGGGGCACATAACCCCACACCGCTGGGTATTGAAGAGTCGCTGCGTCTAACGGAGGCGGCACAGGGCCTGGCACCATCCGGGCTCCGGGTGTTTGTTGAATGACTGAATGAAGGGAAGGACTTGAGCGGGCTGACAGGGCTCTGCATGCCCCGGGCAACGGGGCTGACGGCCCCGGTCGCCAGGGCGCCTCCCGGGGAAGGGACCCGAGACCCAGAACCCTGGCTCAGAGAGCACTGGACTGTGAGTCCAGAGCCCGAGTCTGGTCCCCTCCCACCCGTGACTCCAGCTCCTCTGAGCCTGCCCCTCACCTGTTCACCCCGGTTCTCACTGGTGGTAAGGACAGCCAGGCGAGGACGGGGGCCAAGTTCTCAGCCAAGGGGGGCTAGCCCGGAGCATCCCTGCCTTCCTACCTGGCACAGCGGAGATGACTCAGACAGGCTTTTCTAAAATCTGTTTGAAAAATTATTCTAGAAAACGTGTAAAGTCTCACAGAGCTTAGCATTTGTGCCCACTGGACAAAAATCCATCCCTACAGGAACGAATAAACTTTTCTCTTCGTTCGATTTCCATCCCCCGGGCAGGAACTAGTGTCCGAGGGCCTCAAGGAGGCAGGTTTAGAACTGGTGGCTCGTAGGGGGCTGGGAACAGGTACACCCTGGGTCACCTTGGGTTGTTCCCACTGTGAGATGCCAGGGACTTAGAGGCGCTGCTCCAGCAGGAAGCTCAGCGCTTCCAGGACCCAGAAAGCCCCGGGGACAGGTGCGGGCAGGCAGGGCCGGGGGGCAGGGTGGGCAGGGGAGCACCAGCTCAGGAAGGAGCCAGATGGCGGCCCTGGGAGCCTTCCCTCCACTCGCGGGCAGCTTTTCACCATTGTGAGCGTGTTCTTTGTTTATTAAGCCAAGGGAGGACTTCCCTGGTAGTACAGTGGATCAGAAGCCTCCTGCCAATGCAGGGGACACAGGTTTGATCCCCGGTCCAGGAAGATTCCAAGAGAAGCCGCCACAATGAGAAGCCCACACACTGCAACGAAAAGTAGCCCCTGCTCACCGCAACTAGAGGGAATCCCGCACAGCAGCAAAGACCCAGCACAACCAAAACCTCAGAGAAAAGCAGAAAGCCTCCTCTGCTCAGGCAGCTCCTCAGGGCCAAGGGGACGTAACAGGGACCCTCAGGTTCTTGGGCCACAGGCCCCCCTGATTCCAGGAAGCCCCCAGAAGCCCCCAAAGAGCAAAGGCGCATCACCCGAGGTTCCGGGCTCGCCTCCCGCTGGGGACTCTCAGGAGCCCGCTGACCGCGATTATAACGGGAAAACCCAGCAGCCCAAGCCCCCCTGGGCCCTCAGGGGCCAGGCGCGGAGGACTCAAGTCCTCCTGGTCCCTGGCCCTTCTCCTCAGCTAAGAGCAGAGTGGGGGCGGGGGGCGGGCCTCAAGGTGCCTCGGGGCAAGGGAAAAGAGAGACAGGGAGACGGCCAGGTTCCCCTCGGGAGGGTCGGCCCGCGGGGCGCACAGTGAGGGACTCCACAAGGGGCGGAGGAAGCACTGGCCCCCTCCCGCCGTTCCCCATGCGGGCCAGCCCCCTGCCTCTGATTCCTGCAGCTCGCCCGCCTCCTGCCTCCTCCTCACCATGGCCCAGGCCACGCCACTCTTGGGCATCCACCCCTGTGGCCTCCAGTCCCGCATCCACTGCGCCACTTGGGAAGTATGAGGTGCCCTGGGTCACATAAAGCATATTATTGAAGCTAACGGCACCAGCTTTTATTTTTGTCCCTCATGCCGGTGCTGGAAACCTAAAATCACATTTGCGGCTCTCATGCTGGGCCCCGAGGGGTCTTCACCGCAGGGACAAGGAGCCCAGAGGCTCGGAGCAGACTGGGGGGCCGGGCTGGAGAGAGAGGGCCTGCCTGGGGGCAGGGCACCAAACAGTGGGAAGCAGCTTCCCAGGCTCTGGGTCTTCAACCTCAGAGCCCGGGCCCCGTGCCTGGGCTCCCGCTCCCAGGCTCCCTGCTGCGACGGAGGCCTCCTGGCTCCTGAGGCTCAGGCTAAGCCTGGCCAGGCCTTAGGGCCCTGTGCCCCTGGGGCCCAGCCCACGGTTCCAAAGGCCTGCTTTGCGGGGGTGCAGGAAGCAGGGAGGGCGCGGGAGCCTGGTGCCAGGGTCCAGGCCACCCCACCAGTGACCGCAAGGCCAGAGCGCCCCTTGGGGCTGCCACGCCCCTGCAGGGCAGACTGCCAGAAGCCAACAAACGGCACCTCCCGCCCGACCCACGACCCACGACCCACGACCCCGACCCACGACCCACGACCCCGACCCACGACCCCAACCCACGACCCCAACGCACGACCCCAACGCACCTCCTGGCTTTTGCCCGCTCCTGAGCGCCCCTCCCCCTCCCCTCCCTCCCCCCTCCTCTCCCCCTCCCCCCCTCCTCTCCCCCTCCCCCCCCTCCTCTCCCCCTCCCCCCGCACCCCCTCCAACCTGCAGTAACAGCCACCCGCGAGGGCGCAGCGGCGGGGGCAGCCACAAATCCTCCACTCTACGCCCTCTCCTCTGTTTACACCGGGCACACAGTAGCAATTCAATCTGAAAAAGTGCCGTGTTTTCGGAGGCGTGCAGCCCGAGAAATTGATGTTTGTGTTAATCAATCTTGTAGGAGCCTGCGGGGCTCAGAGAGGTGCGACAGCAGAGAATTCTTCTATTGATTAATTGGCCTCCGAGCAGGGAGGGGAGGGGAGCAAGAGAATCGAGTACTCCAAGCACCTGAGAGCTTTGCAGACGGGAGGGGTCCTGTCCTCCCCATCCCTGCCCAGCCCGAGGAGCATCTGGGGGGCCTGGGCGCGGGGCCCCTCGCACTGCCTCCAGCACCAGCTGGGGGCCAGGACTCCTGACTCCCTGGAGGACTTTGGGGTAACCCCCTCTGAGGAGGCTGGACCAGAGCACATCTCTGCCACACACTGCCCCCTCCACTGCCCACCTGGGTGGGTCTGACCCCGCTGGAGGTCCAGGCTGCCACGCCAAGGGGTTGGCACGTGGTCCCATGGCCGGTGCCAACAGGGCCTCCACCCAGCACCCCTCACCAGAAAGCCTCTCGGCTGGCCTGGAGCTGCCTGTCTGCTGTCTGGGCTGGAAGGAATGAGGCAGGCACTCAGGTCTCAGAGCCAGTCCATGCCCATTTGAGATGGCTAGCCGTAAATCCGGAAGGCGTACCTTCTGGGTCCAGCGATCCAAGGCCCAGGCCCTCTGATGTTCCAGGAGCATCAGTTGACCGCTGGGGCGTGGGAGAACCAGGAAGCTGCAGGCGGGATGTGCAGGGCAATGACCGGACACCCTGCATCTGTAGGGCTGACGCAGACATCGAGTCTGCCTGCCTCTCACTGATGGGGAGGGCTGCAGACCCATCTTACAGAAGAGAAGACTGAGGCTGGAGAAGGCGTGCCAGGACCGGAAAGCGGTCTCAGGACCCCAGGACCAGGTCTCTGTTCTGAGGCCGCTGGTCCCCAGGAGTCCAGGGCCATGACGTCCTCCTCATCACGCAGGGAAACCGTGGGGACACGCCAGGCGGGCCCACTCCCGGGCCTCCTGGGGAGGTCGGCCATCCGACCTTCCCGGGTGGCTGAAGGTTTGTTCGAGAGGCAGGGTATGTGTCCCAGCAGGCCCATCACGAGAGCATGACTTCATCCCCTCCTGCCCAGGCCGGGGCCTCGTGGGCACCACTCACATGCAAACAGCAAGTGGAAAGCGCGCTCGCCCCCCCCTCCTCTGTCGTCACCAGCACCTACCACGCGCCAGCTGCTCTCTTCTCGCCTCTGCCGGGATCTTTGCGAACAAGGCCTCGCCTGGAGGCATCTGCCCCGTGTCTCCCGGAGGCAAAACCACAGCTGAGCAGCAAGAGGCTGTCTGCCTCCTGAACAGTCAGGACTCAGCTTCCCCATCTGTGAAGTGGGCGTGGAGACAAACCCAGGCAGTGGCCACCACCCAGGGCACTGTGCTGGGAAGCCTGTCGGCCAGGAGAGGCTTTGTCTGGAGCAAATGCGACCTCTACCCTACCTGATGCAATGTGCTGGAAAGGGCGCAAGGACTCCTTGTCCTCGCCTGCCTTTGTGGAGCCCCCGGGTGCTGGGGGAAGCCTGGATGCCTTAGGTGCCCATGTCCTCCCCTCCCCTGGCTGGCTGCCTCCCCCTCCAGGCGCTCCCCCATGACTTGGGAGGGCTCAGGGCTCGGGGAAGAGCCAGGCCATGCTCTGTGCTGAAAAGGAAGCGGATTTTTAAGGCTGGTCAAAGGGCTTTTTTCAAAACTTGCTAATTGGGTAAGTCTTGCCCCATTTCCCTACACAGGCTCGCACGCACACACCCATTCACATATCTCTGACTTTCCCACAAACAAACAAAGTGTAATCTCTGTTACTGCACAGAATGTCCTGTTTAGGTTGACGTGAGCCAAGAGGGATGACCCCAGACTGTCCCACCACGAAATGCACTTCCAGGAAGGGCTTGATGACAGGGGGGCGTCCTCCCACTCGCTGAAAGCCCCCAGTAACCACTATTGAGGAAATAGCCACTTGAGTGGGTCCAGAAACATTAACGTTCAAATGCAAAAGACAAGTTATAGACAAACCCAAAGGACCAAAGAAAAACAAAATTGGAGAACTACTTGCTGCATGTACAGCCAGAAAGGATTCTCTATTATTAGTACAGAAGAGATCCTAGGGACGTCCCTGGTGGTCCAGTGGTTAAGACTCTGCGCTTCCAACATAGAGGGCACAAGTTCAATCCCTGGTCAGGGAACTAAGATCCCACATGCCTCCCGGCACAGCCGAAAAATAAGTAAATACAAAAACAAAATGCACACTCCAGTTCATTTTAAAAAATTGAAAGAAAAAAAAGGGTCCTACAAGCACATAATGAAGACAGTTATCCCATCAGGGGAAAATGGGCAAAGGACCTGAATATCTATCCACCTACAGCCAACAAGCATTTCAAACTGTTTAAGTTCACAAAATGAAACGCTAAAAAAGACATCTCTTTACCCCTCCCAAATCAGCATGACTGTTTTGTTGACACCTAACAATAATAAGATGGGGGAAAAGGCACTCCGCTTTCCTATTTATTGTCCTGGAAGGAACAAGGGCAATTTTCACACACACACACCATCTCACTGACACACACATCCACACACACCATCACACACACACGTACCGTCTCACACACACATCGTCACACACATGCTCACGGTCACGTTTGGGCACCTGCTGACTCACTTCTGGCTCGCTTCACTGGAGTGGGTTCTTAGGCTATTTGAATGAATTCTGGCCTTTGTTACGGCAAAAACAGTCAAATCAAGGGCTGGGGCAGGGGTAGATGAATCATGGTGTTTCTATATCATGTGACAGTGATGATGGTTTAGTCGCTCAGTCGTGTCCGTCTCTTTGCGACCCGTGGACGGTAGCCCGCCAGGCTCCTCTGTCCATGGGATTCTCCAGGCTGGAATACTGGAGTGGGTTGCCGTGCCCTCCAGCGGTCTTCCCGACACAGGGATCAATCCCACATCACCTGCACTGGCAGGATTCTCCACTGCAAAGGCGCCAGGGAAGCCCGTACAGTGTGACACCTCACGGTTATTCAAAGGCCTGCGGTAGAGCTCACCACGGATACGAGGAACACGAGACGGACGTCGTAGAGAGGCACGATCCGGACAGTAGTGCAGTGCGGATACGACACACACACACACCACACACACCATACACACACCCACATCCACACACCCACATCCACACACCACACACACACTATACACACACACACCACACACACACACCACACACACACCATACACACACACATACTATACACACACCCACACACACCCACACACACACCACACACACACACACCGCACACACCACACACACACACCACACACCCACACACCTACACACACACCATACACACACACACCACACACCAACACCCACACACACACACCACACACACACACACACCATACACACACACACCCGACACACACACACCTACACACACACCATACACACACACACACCACACACACACACACACCATACACACACACACATACTATACACACACACACACATACTATACACACACACCACACACACACACCACACACACACACACCGCACACACACACCACACACACACCATACACACACACACCATACACACACACACACCATACACACACACACACCACACACACCCCCACACCCACACACACACCATACACACACACACTATACACACACACCACACACACACACCACACACACACACCCCACACACACACCCCACACACACACACCACACATACACACCACACACACACACCACACACACACACACCACACACCATACACACACACACACACACACCACACACACCACACACACACCATACACACACACACACACCATACACACACACACCACACACACCCCCCCACACACACACACCATACACACACACACTATACACACACACCACACACACACACCCCACACACACACCCCACACACACAAACCACACATACACACCACACATACACACCACACACACACACCACACACACACACCACACACCATACACACACACACACACACACACCACACACACCACACACACACCATACACACCATACACACACACCACACACACACACACATACTATACACACACACACCACACACACACCACACACACACACCACACACACACCCACACCCACACCCACACCACACACACACACACCACACACCATACACACACACACACACACACCACACACACCACACACACACACCATACACACCATACACACACACCACACACACACCACACACACACACCACACACACCACACCCACACACACCCACACACACACACACCACACGCACACCAACACCCACACACCACACACACACACCACACACACATACACCATACACACACACACACATACTATACACACCACACACACACATCACACACACACCATACACACACACACACAAATACTATACACACCACACACACCACACACATACCACACACACACACACCACACACACACACCACACACACACACCCAGACACACACCATACACACACACACACACCACACACCACACACACACACTATACACACCATACACACACACCACACACACACACACCACACACACACACACACACACCCCAACACCCACACACACACACCATACACACACACCCCACACACACACGGGAAAGGCTGGTCCTAACGACACTTCAGCGGGATTCGTCACACACACACACACACGCACACACGCACATGGGAAAGGAACAGACACCTGCCCCACAGGCCGTGCTCTCTGGGTGGCAAGATCGATTTTCTCTCCTCACTTTTCTGTTCTTCTGGCTCTATCTCTTGCACACGGAACTTGAGTGTTTTCCCACAACCAAACTCCAAATCCTGCCTCTCTCTAAAGCTCTCCGCGGAACCCAGGAAGGAGCCGCGGAAGGTCCCCCGGCCTGCAGCTGGCCGCTCGAGCTCCAGCCGGCCGCTGGCCTCGGGGCACCTGGGAAGGGGTGACGCCTGACCCGCTGCTTGGGGTCTCTGAGGGCGAAACTGAGCATGGCTTGGTCTCCCGGAGCAGAGGCCGCGGCGCCGGCTCAGTGACAGGCGGCGGACTCTGAAACCTCACGGTGACCGAGCGGCTCCTCCACGCCTGAACGGGCCGCCAGCGAGGGCCTGGGGCTGGGCCGCACGCGCCACCCCGCCACGCGGCCGGCCCTGCGGGCAGCGGGGCAGGGCTTCCTGGGCACGTGGGTCCGGGCCGAGGGCGGCGAGAGGACCCCGGCTACGCGGAACAGAGGGGCAGCGTGACCGGCAGGGCGGCGGGAGGACAGCTCGGGTGCGACCGAGCCGCGAAGCGGGGACGCTGCGGGGGGAGGCGGCCTGACGGGGCGGCCGTCAGCAGGCGGACCCCGCAGGAGCAAGCCGGGCAGGGCGCGGGGCAGGGCCACCAGGTGGCAAGAGGGAAGCAGGCGCTCGGGTCCATCCAACCTTCGCTCTGGACTGAGAAGCTGAGCGGGGGACGTGAGGGCCGGTGAGACGGACGGACTCAGGGCCACACGGCAGACGTCAGACGCCCGGGGTGGGGGTCACGGCGGGGGAGGCCCGCCCGGGGACAGCAGCTCCCGACTCCCCGATCCAGCCTCAGCCTCTGTCCGTCCGGCAAGCTCACCCCACCGCAGGGCCTTGGCACGTGCCGGCCGGGGCCTGGATTCGCTTTCTCCAGGGCGCTGACATCTGGCTCCGCCCTCACCTCTAGATGGAAGCTGAACCCCGAGATGCCTTCCCGGACCTCCTGGCCGAAGTCGGCCCCCGACACCGCCTCTGACCCCATGTTATGACAGGCCTCCTCCTTCGGGAGCACCCACCCATGCCAGACGTCCACTCACCCCGAGAGCTCCCAGCTGAGGGCCCACCCGTGCCCCAGATCCCAAGGTGCACCCTCACTTGCACAGAAGTGCCTGCCACGCTCAGGATCACGCCTCCTGTGCACACATCCGGTGGGGTCACTCCCTCTTACAGAGGAGTACCCAGCCACACTCAGTCCATGCTCTGCTGGCGGCCACGGTCAGCCCAGGGCCGCGTGTTCAGGTCCCCCGGGCCCACTCTGGCCACCAGCCCAGAATGAAAGGAGAGAACTGGGCCCAGCATCCCAAGGTCACGGGCCAAGTGCGGAGGACGCTGCTCCCCAGTTAAGCACAGGCAACACCGAGGTTACTCCAGGCTAAATAAACAAGAGGACGGGGCGGGAGGGACGTGTGGACACAGCACATCAGCCGGCCGACCAGCGGGCGCAGCAGCCGGGCCTGCAGGGACGTGGGCAGAGCCGTGGGGTTCGCTCTGGCCAAAGGGCTGCGGGCTGGGGGAGCTGCCCGCCTGCAAGGACAAGGCCCACAGTAACCCCCTCGGGGCCAAGAGGCCCTGGGGGAGGCCTACCTGGCCCCGGTCCCTCCCGTCCTGTCCTCAGACCAGAAGACGGACCCTCCGGTGACGTCTGCCCTCTTCTCCAGGCGTGGCCTTTCGGAGGGGCTGCAGGGCTGTTCTGCCCCCCAGCTGGCCTGAGGGAGGTGGGGCTGGGGGGCCAGCTGCCCACACAGCCCCTCCAGCCTCCATGTGTCCTTCTGGGCCCAACGGAAAACACAAAATGAACCCAGATTCTGCAGAACTTTGCGCCCCTGGAACCGGAAACACAGCTGCATTCTTCTGGGAAACAGGCTTGTCTCAGAGTCTGAAAGGCCTATGACACCAACACCCAGCAGGAACCTTGCGGTTTCAAAGATGCAGGAGCCGCTTCCCAAGGTCTAGAGGGGACAGAGGAGGGCCGAAGCCCAGGTCCAGACCCCCACAGAGGAGCTGCTTCCCTGGAGGGCCCGGGCTGCGCTCAGCCCTAGCCGGCCTTCAAGAGGGACCCATTCACAGACGCGGAAACTGAGGCTGGAGAGGGCAGTGGTCTGACTGACGGCCCCACAGAGATGTGTCCCTGGAATCCTGGGGATATAGGCGATCTTATGGGGGAAAGGGTCTTGGCAGATGTAATTACGTTAAGGATCTCAAAATGAATTGTCCTGGATTTCCGGGGGGATGAGGGGAGGGAGGGGGCTACAACCAGTGACTGGTGTCCTTATGAGAGACAAGAGGAGGGGCCACCTGGAGACGGAGGAGGAGGTGCGGCCACAAGCCAAGGACACCTGCAGCCGCCAGCAGCTGGAAGAGGTGGCAAGGACCCTGCCCAGGAGCCCCCGGAGGAGCAATGCCCCACGACACCCGGATCTCAGACCTCAGGCCTCCAGGACCAGTAGCGGGTAGACTTTGGTGGTGTTCAGGCCCCTGGTCTGTGCGGCCTTGTTACAGCAGCTGCCGGAGCCCAGGCAGGCAGCTTCGCTTGCCTCCGAGGACTGAACGGAGATTCAGGCCGGTGGGTGGGACCCCAGAGTCTGAGCTGAAGGCAGCCATGTGCCGCCCTGGACAGATAGCCCCAGAGAGAAGGACCGGGCCTGCCTGCCTTTACTTAGGTTCCTAACACCCTCCAGCATCTGACCCAGCTAAGCAGGAGGTACCCAGGGACCACCTCCCTGGCTTTGCAGCAAGCCCAGGGGCCCAGTGTGGCTCTCGTAGCCTCTGCGGGCAGCAGGCTGAGTGTGGAGCCTGCAGGGAACCAGGGACGTGACCGGGCCGAGGCTCAGAGAGGCCGGAAATAGCAGAGGCTGCTGGGGCAAGGGCGGGGTCGTTGGGTCAGGGCAGGAGGCTTCAGGGAGCCAGGCTGGGGCTAGCAGCATCCGGGTGCCCCCCCCCCCCCACCGCCCCCCACCCCAGCCCCCGTGGGACCTTCTCAGTCACGCCTGCCTCCGGGGCTGAGCCCTCACTGTGCACACGAAGTCCAGGCTGGGGCACGTGACCCCAAGGACGACACCCACCCCTGCTCTACCGTGACCTCCCCCTCTGGTGCTTGCTTCCTCATCCTCAAAGGGGAGGACACCCCGACCTCGGGGTTCTGGGAGGCCCGAGATGGCGCAGAGCCAGCCCTGTGCGTGGACACTGCCATTTCCACCCCAGGCTGGGCGGAGACGCCGGAAGTGGGGCGAGGCGACGGCAGTGACCCTCCCCACCTCTGTCACCCGGGGCAGCCCCAGGGAGACGCCTCGCGCTCATCACCCCCAGCCCCCTCTAAGTCAGGCACAGTGGTGGCCCAAGCCTGGGCCCCGCCATCCGGCGCGCATACCCAGAGCCGCGAGCCCAAATTTTCGACGTACGCTCCTCTCCAGCGCAGCATCTCCCACACCTGGGGCCAGCGGGCTCCACTGGGAGGAGCGGGCTCTGGGCCGGCCTTTCCCCTGGAGACACACAGGCAGGGCTCCCGCCAGCCTCCTTAAGTGCAGCACCAAGGACGGACGGACGGACAGGGCAGGGGCTGTGAGGGGACGGGCACTGAGGTGGAGAGGCTGCTCCTTGCCGTGCAGGCCAGCCCCGCACCCCTCCTGATGACCACGGTGACCCACAGGGCCACATCCTGCACGCTGCCCACTTATGCCCTGAGAATCCAACCCAGCCCCCGCCCCCCCGCCCCCAGTGCCTCTGTAGCCGCCCAGACTCCATCTCTGGGTCTTCCTGAGCATCTCCTCCCTCCCGGTCCTGCCGGGCCCTACTCCTTCCTGCCCCAGGGCCTTTGCACAGACTGTGTCTTCTTCCTAGAGCCCTCTCCTTTCCTGGGCAAACTCTGACCCCAACTCCAGGTCTTGTCCTTCCCTGCCCACTCCCTAGACAAGCTCCCTCAGCCCCTGAGGCTCTCCTGAACCTAACCCAGGAATCATTTCTCACTGCCGGCTCCCTGGCCCCCAACCAGGCCTGGAGCTCCAAGAGTGTAGGGCCACATGTCTTTGAGGAATGTCTTCTTGCAGGGCTGGGTCAGGGAAGACACACAGCGGATCTGCAGCGAGCACTGATCCCCTGAATGAAGGGTGAGGTCTTCCCCTGTGTTTCTACCTACAGCTGAGAAGAGAGGTTAGAGAGGGGATGGTCTCGCCCTGAACCGCCTACAGGACAGGGCTGGACATTCCGAGGCAACGCCCCTGGGGTCCCAGCGCGACACCCGTCCTCGCTGGCCTGCCCAGGGATGGACCTGCGGGTAGGAGAGGCCGGTCCACTCACACCACTGGAGCCCTTGACCTTTCTCCCCTACCGGGCAGCACTTCTCAAAGCACGTGTGTGTGCAGCTGTAGGCCCACGGGCGCTGCGGGCGCCGCACCAGGGCGTGGGGGTCTGGGAAGTGCCGGGTGGGTGAAAGTGTTAGTCGCTCAGTCGTGTCCAACTCTTTGCAACCCCATGACCTGTAGCCCACCAGGCTCCGCTGTCCATGGAGTTCTCCAGGCAAGAATACTGGAGTGGGTTGCCATGCCCTTCTCCAGGGAGACCCAGGTTCAATCCCCGGGTCCACTGGAGAAGGAAATGGCACTCCACTCCAGTACTGCTGCCTGGAAAATCGTATGGACAGAGGAGCCTGGTACGCTACTGTCCATGGGGTCGCAGAGTCGGACACGACTGAGCGACTTCACGTTCACGTTCTCCAGGGAACCCTCCCGACCCAGGGACTGAACCTGGGTCTGCTGCGTTGCAGGCAGAGTCTCCACTGGGTGGGTGAAGGGGGAGCGGAATTCTTTCCCGCGGGACTTAGAGCTTTTAGGCCTTCTGCTCACCAGCCCGGGGGGAGAACCGTAAGCAGAGCTTCACACCCCCGTGGAGGGCCACCTTGGTTCCCTGGCAGACGGCAGAGGCTAACCTGGGCTGTGCAGTCACCCAAGCGTGTTGAGTCGTGCCCGGCTCTGCGACCCCCTGGCCTGTATGCAGTCCACCAGGCTCCGCTGTCCATGGAGTTCTCCAGGCAAGAATACTGCAGTGAGTAGCCACTCCCTTTTCCAGGGGGTCTTCCCAACTCAGGGACTGAGCCCGGGTCTCCTGCATTGCTAGAGGATTCTCTACCATCTGGGCCACCAGGGAAGCCCAAAGCTGCCTTCAAACCCCTGAATCTCAGCTTTCTCCTCTATCACCTGGAGAGAGTGAAGCCCAGGTGCCAGGGCAGAAATCCTCCGTGTAGCCCCTGGTCACAGCTGCACGCAGGGGCGAGGGCGACTTCGATGGGCCTGAGAAGCAGGGCAGCAGGGAGCAGGTGCCCCCCCCCCCCCCCGCCCCGCCTGGCTCAGCCTTGCTCTGTCTGGCAGCCATGTTTTAAAAACTAAATTCTTTCCAGTCTCACTTATAGGGTGAGTTTCAGTGCCCCCACGCAAAGGGTGTGTAGATGTTTCATCATTTTGAGTCCCCCAAAATCCCTGCCAAACTGGACCCACCAGGGCCAAGAACGAGGAGGGCTGTGTTCCCTCCCAGGCTCCGGGGCCACACCCCTGCAGCCTTTGGGGAGGAGCCGGGTGCCGAGCCGGGTGCCCAGCCGGGGCCGCAGGGCCCATGGGGGACAGAGGCAGCAGGGCGGTGCGTGGACCCGTGAGAAGACAAGGAGCAGCGCCCAGCGCAGCGGGAACCGGACAAGGGTGCCCACACGGCCGCTCGCTGGACGGGCCGGCCTGGCAGCGACTTGCCTGAACGCTTGTCTCCCCTTCTGGAGCGCGAGGGCTCGGGCCCGGATGCAGAGGCCGCAAGACACACAGACACCCCCATCACACCCTCCCTGTCCCCCCAGCCTAGGGCAGGACTCCTGGGAGGTGCGCACCGGCCCCCCTTCTGTCCCACAGGTGACTGAGGAGAAGCGAGGCACGACCCTCTGCCTGGCTGCTTCTGTGGCCTAAGAACAGAGCTGGCAGCAGCCTGGGAAAGTTCTGGGCGGCCGTCAGCCAGCCCGCGGAGAGCAGATGACCTGTGTCCGGGTCCCGCCTGGCTCCCCCCTCGGGGCCTCAGGACGCTCGCAGGGAGCTGGTCCTGGGATATTTATATCTGGGAGGAAGGGCAGCCCCGTGCTTGGTCCACGAGGAGCTTCCTGTCCATCAGGGCCACGGGGGCCAGGGCAGGACCAGAGCGCCCGAAAGGCCAGCCAGTCACGCACGAACAGCCTCGGGCCAAGCGCCAGCCCTGGGAACGCGCGGTCCCCTCCGCTCTCCGCACGTCCGGGGTCAGCGGTCACTTTATTAATAGCAGCCCCCGAGAAGAGGTCACCCCCACCCCAGGACCGGCATCACCCTTCCTGCGGGCTCAGCCGAGCGACCTGGGGGCATCCCTGGGAGGGACGGCCAGGGGACACAGCCACCCTGACTGCCGGAGCTCTGGACCCAGCAGAGGGAAAAGCAGGGTTCCTCCCTCCCGCCATCAACTACAAGACGGCAGCAATTTCGTAACAGCTCTTGGGGGGCAAAAAGAAACTGCACCACTCTGTTCTGTGGCAGAGCGACACGCCCCATCCTCAGAAACACAAAGCTGAGAGGGACAGGGTCTCAGAACCACACAGAACATCCTGTCTGAAAGCATCTGTGCCATTAACACAGAGAAAGCCCTGGAAAGTCAGTCACCTGGACCTTCCCTCCACCCCTGCACAGTAAACCTCTAGATGAATCCTCTACTGCCAGGAAAAGTCATGAGAAACTGAAATTCACAAAAAAAAAAAAAAATTACTGCTGGTCCTGCCCAGGGCACCCCTCAAGTCATCGAGAAGCCATTTCATGTGTAGCAATTAACAGGAAACATGAAATCAGCAAAAATGCAAAAAAGTGTGCTGATCAGAATGGGTGGTTGGCAAAAGCAGGGTTACTTGGCTCCTGTGTGGTTTTAAATGCACCTGCAGTGAGGAGGCTTTCCGTGTATTATGAAAAAAGTGGACTTTTGACAGAAGTAACTCCAGGAAAAGCATCCAGGCTACACCTGGGTGGAGACTTTGTGTGTCAGGAGCCCCACAGATCTGACGCCTCCCCCCACTGGCACGGCCAAAGCCGCCAGCATCCGCTGGCACCTCCTGGTGTCTCTGGGCTCCAGGCCCTGCTGCCCACCACACCTGGGTGCCTCCTGCAGGCGCTCTGGAAACGCCCGGGATCTCGGTTTGTCTATCTGGAAAAGGGGACAGTAACAGTCACCCTCTACTGAGCCCTCCCTGGGAACCAAGCTCTGACCTCCAGTCCCGTCAGGGAGGAAACTGAGGCTTGGCCGTTAGGTGACCTACCCAGGGCCTCAGAGAGCCAGGCTGGACAAGCAAGCAAGCTCCGCTTCTCAGGTTTACAGGAGGTGGGAC
This sequence comes from Budorcas taxicolor, assembly GCF_023091745.1. NCBI lineage: Eukaryota > Metazoa > Chordata > Mammalia > Artiodactyla > Bovidae > Budorcas > Budorcas taxicolor. The sequence goes on along the minus strand of NC_068920.1, from coordinate 164,010,141 downwards.
GCAGGCCCTCCTCGGTGGAGAGGAGCAACCCTGCCCCCTGGTGGAGGAGACAGCCGTGCCCCCTCCTCCTGGCCCTCTCTGCAGACAGCAAAGTGCAGGCAAGGGGCCGGAGCCCCACACCCAGGGACCACCCGCTGGCCACTCCAAGGCCAGCAGGATGGGAGCCAGCCAACAGGGGCCTCCACCGGCTGGGGCCTGCTGGGTCCCGAAGGCCCCTGCTCTGAGGGGTGGCAGTGAGCCGACCCTCGGAACCCCAGCGCTGCCTCTGAGATGCTCGTGACGGCCCCAGGAGGTTCCCAGGTCACCAAGGCCTTCCGTCCCAAAAAAGCAACGGGCCCTTGGCGCCTGTCGCCATTGCTGGGCATGTCACTGCTTTCCACTGCCCAACTGAGGACCTCCCAGGAAACTGGAAGGGCCGCGGGGGCCAGCTGGTCAGCAGACAGATGGAGGTCTGGGAGCTGGAGGGGAGAGGGGTTAGAGGCTAGGCCGGCCCACGGCTGCCAGCCCAGCCCCAGGCAGCCCACCAATGTCTCCAAGACCAGTCCTGAGTCCAGCCTGAGTTCTAGTCCCACCAAGGCCCAGCCTCTGTGGGACGGGGCTGGGGGAGGAAAGAGCACCCCCACCTATAGCCCTGCCCCACCTGCAGAAGTCTGGAACCCTGAGCTGTGAGACAGGCGGAGCCGCCACACCGAGGGCTTCCCGGGAGAGGGAGACAGCTGCTTCAGGGGCTCAAGCTGGCCTCTGGCTTCCTCCAGCCACCTGGCTCCTGACTCTGACGTTCCCCAGCCCAAGTGCAGGTCTCACCAGAGGGCGGGAGAATTGAGGCTCTCCAGAGCCGCCTGGCCCGCAGGGAAGGCTCTGCAGTCAGGGCAGCCCCAGGGCTGAGGCTCCCACCCAGCCCGAAGTGGTCCTCAGTCCCTGCGGTGGAGTGCTTCCGGGGACCGGTAGAGGACTCTTGGACTGGACCGGGGCATGCCCAGCGTGGACACCAGCTGGTCCAGGTGGGCCCAAGGGCTGCTGAGGCCCCGGCCTCCCCTCCTCTGCCCTTGGCCCTTCTCCCCCACTGTCTCCCCTCCCCTGGACCTTTTCTTCCGCGTCCTGTGCAGACTTCTAGAGCAGCCGTGGATGACTCAACGCCCACCCCACCCCCCACCCAAGCCCTCGTGTTCACAAACTCCACGGCCCCCCTGCAGGCTTTCCTTTCAAAGAGGGTGGGGAAGCGTTCTGCAACTTTGTTCAACACACGTGTGCTGTGTGTGCGTGCTAAGTTGCTTCAGTCATGTCCGACTCTGCAACCCTATGGACTGTAGCCTGCCAGGCGCCTCTGTCCATGGGATTCTCCAGGTAAAAATACTGGAGTAGGTTGCCATTCCCTTCTCCAGGGGATTTTCCCGACTCAGGGATCAAACCCCCATCTCTCGTGTCTTCTGAACTGGTAGGCAGGTTCTTTACCTCTAGCGCCTCCTGGGAAGCCCTTGTTCAACAAAGAAGTGCCCAAGCAAGCTCCTTTCTCGTTCCCACAGCGCATCCCAAGGACTAGTCACTAAAACACACCTTGGAAGGTGCTTCGTTCCTGGGCAGATGACGAGCCCCCTACCTTGTTCCCGCAGTTGCCAAATGTAGCAAGGAAAAACCCAGGGCAGTATCACAGAAGCAATGAATACACGTCCTAAATAGCGTTTAGGTATCCTTACACTTTTAAGCACTCATCTTTTATCTGAGATTCCAATCCAACCGGAGTCCAGTATTTAATCTAGCAATTCCACCAGGACATTTGCAGAGAAAAGACTCATAGAGGCCCCAGGCTTCACCAGGGCTGGAGGGAACCCCACACTTCTCACCCTCCGGGTCTGGGTACCCTCCTCCCAAAACCAGGCAACAACAGGCGGAGGGGGTGGGGCTCACTCCGTAACCCACGCCTCTCCCGCAGCTTCTGAGAAACAGCCAGGACTGGGTGATCTCACCTTCTCTTACTTCTGGGACTTTTCTGGGCTTAGCCCCTGATTCCATGCGGGGGCCTTTAGGGATGACCGCTGGGGATGGTCTAGTGAGTTCATTCCCAGGGAACTCAGGTCCGGTGAGGGATGGGCGTCCTGGAGGCACCAGCAGGCCCGAGGAGAAACAGCCTCAGTAAATGCAGTCCGGGAACCCCGGTCTGCGCCAGTCCCGGGAGGAAGCTGCTGCCGCCAGGGTCCTCCCCGCTTGGTCCTCTAGACCCTGTGAAGACCCTCTGGCCGCCTTCCCTCACAGGCAGCCTTCACCTTATTCTGAAAAGTCTTCCCCGGTCAGTGTCATCATCTTGAAGTCCTTTGCATGAGGTGGAGTGATCCACTCTCCACCCAAAGCAAAAGTAGGCTGTCAAGACAGGGGTGACTGGGGCGCCCAAAAGGCTGTGTGAATGCAGATTCCTAGGCCTGACCCTAAACCCTCAGAGTCAGACTCTGCCCAGGAATTTGCACGGTCAGTTGCCCATGGGGACCCAGAACCTGGCAATGGGAAGAAGGTGACATCACCGGGGCTCTGGGCCACTTTGGATGGAGCCTCCCATGTGCCCAGACCCGAGGGTCCCGGGAGGCCCAAGGCTGGGGGGGTCGTGTGCAGAAGCCAAGACCGTCTGGCACCAACAGACTCCCCTAACCTCTCACCCTGCAGCCTGGCTGGAAGCCCTCTGCTGCCCACTGGAGGGCTGATGTCCACGTTACACACCTTGGCCCGCGGCAGCTAGCACAGGCTGGTGCTGATGGCACCATCCTCGTGGGCGTGGGGAGCAAAGTGGGAGGTCAGTGGTGTGGGGCCACCAGGCCCTCAACACACAGTGGGTGCTGAGTGAAGACAGCGGCTCCTCCAGCAGGCACTCACACTGCCCTGAAATGCCCCCCAGGCAGGGGGCATCCAGGTTGGGCAGGGGCGGGACCCAGACGGGCCCAGAGCAGAGGAATAGGCTTTTCTAAGCCAGCCCAGGTTTGGAGCAGCCCAGGGCCTTCAGGCAATAAGCGACAGCAGCGAGCTGGGTCTGGAAGGCGGATGCTAAGGCGCGGCAGGCTGCCTGTAAGAGCCACGGAACGCTGCTGAGCATGGCTGGCAGTGGTTTGACGGTGGGTACGAGTCACAGCCCCCGGGGTCTGGCACTAAGGGGGCCTGGCCGCTGGGACTGCGCAGGCAGGTGGACAAAGCAGTGACCCAGACAGGGCTGATGCCTCTTGCAGCTGCCCACGGTCCTGGCCGGCTCCAGAGTGCCAGCCAGGCCGCAAGCTGCACCTGGGGAGTGCAGACACGGGGCAGCACACTCGCTCCCAGCTGGCCCAGTTCCCAGTGGCTGCCTGCCTGTCTCCTGGTCCCGGATAATCTGCAAACTGGGGACAGCTGTCCCCTGAGGACCCGGTGAGCTCTCCACCTGGAACTAACCGGGATCTTCCCAGGTGGCGCTAGTGGTAAAGAAGAGACGGGGGTTGAATACGTGGGTCGGAGGATCCCCTGGAGGGCACGGCAACCCATTTCAGCATTCTTGCCTGGAGAATTCCAGGGACGGAGGAGCTCTAAGGAAACCGGCCAACCTGAAACTTCTCAAGGGGCGGCTGGCGGCTGGTGTCCTGCAGGCCGAATCCACCCCAGCCCGCTCGCCGTCCCCAGGCTGGACCCACGGGCCACAGCTCGGGTGCTGTCTCCGCGCACACACACGACAGGACACTGCGCGCGTGTGGGCGCCGAGGCGCGGGCGTGTCTGCACGCACGTGCACCCGTGCACACGCACAAACACGTGATTTACCGGAGGCTTGACTCCAGCGCACACGCGGCCCCGCGCCCGCAGCCTCGGGCCGGGAGCCGCATCGCCCGCCGTCTGCACTCCGGGGACGGCCAGCACCCGAAGCTGCAGAACGGTGTCTTAAAGCTACAGGCCAAGGGCGAACAGGAAGCGCAGAGAGCGGCGCCGTGTGGACCCCAGCGAGCAGCCGGCAACAGGCCGGCCGCCCAAAGGCGGCAGCGCGACCCCGAGCATGCGCGGAAGCCGAGGGCCGTACTCCGCGAGCATGCGCACAGGGCGCCCCGACACGCCCACACCCACAGTTCCAAGCGCGGGGCCGCGTCCGGAAGTTCGTGCGGCGGGCCTTCCTTCCTCGCCCTCTGATTCGCTACAAGCCACTTCCGTTTCCGCAGACGGTTTCGCGCCGTCTCCTGACGGAACGCGAGGCGTGTCGCGGTAGGAAGTGCGCGCCTGCCCTGTTTTGTTTCCGGGGGAATCTCTATTCTTTGCGGGACGCTGGGCTTCCGGGTATTCCTCTCAGCCTCTGATTGGCTGATTTTATGAATCTATTACAACGCGAAGACTTTTTTACTTTTTTCCCCGTTTTCTGAAGCAGTCTTTTTTCTTCACGCTATAATAAGTAGCAGTTTAGGATGAGATTTATCGTGCCTCCATGCTGGGTGCGGCCGCCTCCAGCGGTGCGAACTATTAGTCACCATAACCGAAAGGCGTCTTTGCTTTAGAGCTTTAAATACGGAGCGCGCAGAACGACGCTCGTGTTGTATGAAAGGAGAGAAGGTTAGCACTCCCCTTGACAAGGATGGAAGAGGCTTTCGGGCCTGACAACACGCATACGGTTAAGGCATTGCCACCTACTTCGTGGCATCTAACCACTGTTTTTTTCTTTTTCTTCGGTTTGCGCGGCTCGTGGCTGTGCACGCAGGGGCGTGTGCGGCACGCGACGGCACCGCGACAGCGCAGGCAGGGCGTGTGACACGAGGCTGTGGTACACGTGTGCCGCGGGGACAGGCACCCACGCGACTCCACTTCCTCCGCTCTTGGAGCCGCTTGGCTTTTCTTCATAACCAAGTGGCCACGGCTCTCGAGTACCTGGAGCAGGCGTGTCGCACCTCGTCATCCCCACCCAGCCAGAGAGTCGGGGGCACGGCCAGGGGCGCGCCGCGGGCCTCAGGACAGCCGGGTGCCTTCCGTTTCCCGTCTGAGCAGGGCGCGGGCGCCGGGGCGCGGAGGCGAGGCGGGAGGCCCGGGCGGCCGGCGGGGGCCCTGCCGGTGGCTGTGCTCGGCGACTCTGGCGGCTTCTCTCTTGGCGGCTCCACTCGTAAAGAATCCGCCCGCAGTGCGGGAGACCTGGGTTCGATTCCTGGGTTGGAAGGCCCCCCGGAGAAGGGAACGGCTACCCAGAGCAGCATTCTGGCCTGGAGAATCCCATGGACTGGATAGTCCCTGCCCGCAGAGTCGGCCGCCACTTTCACTTCCACGTCGGCACCAGACATTCAGGGAGCACACAGTAGCTGAGCAGCCCCGCTCTGCGGGGAACGGTCCAGGCAGGAGAGGGCCCCAGCCCCAGGAGCTCACACGCTAGACCATTCCAGAGTCTTAATGGACACTTCAGTGGCGAGCAGAGCACGCGGCAGTGGTCGCGAAGGTGGGGCCCAAGACCCCCGGGATCAGGACTGAAGGGAGGGAGGGAGGAGCCATGGGGACTTCCGGGAGGACCGTCCAGACCAGGAGAGCAAGTGCAGAGGCTTCACCGCCCAGCCGGTGCGGCTGCAGGGTGGGGTCAGAGGGCGAGGGCTACTGGCCAGGGTCCCAGGCAGCAGCAGAGGGTGTCCCACAGCGGAGGGACAGGCCTGGCGGCTCGGAGGGCAGGGTGGAGAAGGCCGGGGGCTGGGCCAGGTCACGAGAAGTGGTCACTCGGGACACACACGAGGTGAAGGTCGGGCGCAGGAGGAGCAGGTTTGGGGAGCTGGGGGGCTGCGGCTCGGCCCGGACCCCAGGCAGCAGGTCTGGCCTGTGGACCGGACACTGCCACTCGTCAGCATGCTGGCCACGTTTAAAGCCACGAGGCCCGTCAGGCCGCTTAGGAGGAGAGCATGGACAGAGGCAAGTGAGGCCCGAGGCCTGGCGGGGCTGTCCCCACGCTCTCGGGCAGTCAGTCTGCCCCCCACCAGCCCCTGCTCTCTGGCCCTCCCACCATCTCCCGAAGGCCTCGCCTCAACCCTCCCCACTCCCCTGCACCCCAACCTTTTGATGAACAGGTCTAATGTCAGGAAAACACGTGACCTTAAAACAGGCCAAAGACGGCCAGGTGTCCAGTCCAGACTGCCATGCAGAGGTGCCCGCTGTGGTCTAAAGGCCGTTTCACAACCACCATCGTGGGCTGTCCACAGACCCTTATCCTCAGAAACATCAAACTGTGCCCCGTGGGATGTCCACCCCTGGTGTCCTGTGGAGTTTCACCAGTTCTGAACCCCTCTGCAAATCCATTTCCTGTTGCCTGTGTAGAAATCTTTGAACCCGTCGTCACATCTTACAGGGTTCCTCACTGACTTAAGTAAAACCTCCGTGGAGTGTGCACTGGCTGAGTCGTCGTCTGCCTTCCTGCCGTTCCTGACCCCAACGCTCCACCCCTGCCCCATCCCACTCCAGTAACAGCTACATGTTAAGAAAGGTAAGTGCTTCTTTGGGAACAAAATTACAAGACAGGAAATTCTTTATTTTCAAAAAGAGAATGCATTTTTACATAAATCTACAACAGAGAATTCAAATGTAGAAAAAATAAACTATATTCAAGGACACGGCACTCTGCACACATGCCCCTGCCCCGGGGCGAGTCCGACACCAGAACCAACAAAACCCAAAGAACCTCAACCTTGGTCGAGGGAAAACCAAGGCCACCACCGCCATGCGGCCTCAGCGTCTCCCGCCGACGCTCAGGCTCTGCAGCCTCGGGGGTCCCTGCGCTGGAACGGTTCATTCCTACGGCAGCCGAGCCATCGGTGTTTCTGCTTCTGAAGGGGAGGCTGGGGGAGAGTAGCGGGGTGGTCCCCTGACGCCTGTGACTGTCCTCGGTGCCACAGCGGCCGCTGGGCGGCGGCCTCCTGCTTCCTCATCTGCAGAGCTCCCTGGAGGCCGAGGACTGGCCTCGCCACTGGACCCAAGCAGGGGACACGCCTCCACCGCAGAGGCCTCGGGATGCCAGGTGGACCCGCTGCAGGGAGGGGCCCCCGTGAACGGCAGCAGCTCCCTGACCGCGCTGCCCTGCAGTCAGCGCCCCCAATTCCCAAGGGCCCGCTGGCAGGGAGAGGCCCCTGATCAGAGCCCAGGTGGGCAAGGCGGGTGGATGACACCATCTCCCTGTGAGAAGCCAGCTCCCGAGCCCACCCGTCCTGAGGCTGGTGGCGGGGGGACCAGACCAGGACTGCCCGCCCCTGCCCTCGCCAGCGTCTGCCATGGACCACGAGACATCGCAGGGGCCTGGGCGTCTCTGCAACGAGGAACCCCACCGCCTGCCCACAGCCCCACACCTACGTGCCGGGAGCCGGCAGGGCACTGGCTAGTCCTCTGCGGTCCTGGGCTCCACAGGATGGAGAGTGGACACGGCGTTCAGGGGATCTGCCAGAAATCCTTTCAACCTCCTGCTGACTGTGAGACTTCTTGTAAAAGAGCCATGCGGAGAAGAGCGCCAGGTGAGAGCTCGGCTGCCTTCAGCACGGCTCAGGGTGCTGCTTGTCGTGTGACCAGCCGTGGGACCAACGGAAGCACTGAGGGTGGTCCCCACGCCAGCATCACGGGGGCAACGACCTCAAAGCACAGGCTTTCCATGGACATCACGCAGTGTGCACTCTGTGCTCCCCAGACAGACTCGGGACGCGTGGTCACGGGCAGGACACTGTCACCAGAGCGCCACTGAACACACGAGGGACGGCCCTCTGACACTGGCAGCCAGAGCCGGTGCTGGTGACGGTCACAGCGCTGGCGCCGGGCGATGAAATCGCAAAAATGGTACAGAATAGTGACCGGAAAGAAACACAACTCGTGACAAATTGAACTTCACCTTTTTGTAATAAAAAATTAAAAATTTCTGTGGACTCTCTGAACACAATATTTCTGTGGACTCTGAACACAATACAGACTGGGAACTCTTCCCCGGACGGTGAGAAAGGAGTCGGCAAAAACGTCACCAGCAACTTCCAGACCCTCAAGTGGGAGACACGCCCCAGCCAAGTTTCTTCAGGGGCAGCTCAGGCCCAAGCCCCACTGGCCCCCGGGCCTGGACCAGGAGCCTCTCCAAGAGGGTGGACCTCCCGGCAGCGCCCGGCACCTCGGGCCTAGCAGTCGCTCTTCCAGAGCTTGATGGTCTTGTCATTCTCCAGGGCGGCCGAGGCGATGATGTTCTCCGTCGGGTGGCACGCCGTCGAGATGACGACGTCTGCAAACAGATGGTCGACGTCAGTGCCCCGCTTGGGCCCGGCCTCCCCACGGGGCCGCCCACCGTGCACTCAGCACACAGAGCCAGGGTTCAGGGTGTGAGGACAGCAGGGGGCCCCGCCCAGACCCCTGCAAGGCAAGGGGTGCCCCATGGGCCAGAGGCATGCTGGGGCCGCCGTCAAGCTCGCAGGGCGGACGTTGCACCCCCCACACCTGCACCACAGCTGCCCCCCTCCCGGCATGGGCCCTGATGCCCTGTGGGGCCGGCTCTGTGAGTCCACCCAGGGCGGGCACAGCAGATCCCGTCATGAGCTGCCCCCGGCATCAGGCAAGCCAGTGCGTTTATAGTGTTTCAGGAAGTGGAACCCGGCATTCTCCCTCTGGCCGGGGCGGCTTCGAGTGAGCCTCTGAGTGTCCTGCCTGTGCAGCAGAAGCCGCAAGCTGGCAGCGGAGGCCGAAGGCGGTGGGCAGGGGCAGGCCCTGCTCCCGGGGGAGCTGCGTTCTTAGGGAGAGGGTGTCGCCCCGGGCAGCTAAGGGCTCCACACTGCTGGCCCCTGAGCGCTGGGGAGAGGAGCCCGGGTCAACAGCGCCACCTCCACACGGGGCCCCAGACATTCCCGGGAGGCCACGGGCCACAGTGACTTCAGATCTGGGCAGCTGGCTGCTGGGAATGAGCAGTTAAAGCTGGGGCCAGACCGTCCCGACAGCCCCACAAGGGGAGGCATCAGACTGTCCGACGGCCCTGGATCGATCGGGAGGCGCCGCCCTGGCGCCGGGCGGTGCCGGCGGCAGCTGACGCGCCGCTCACCTGTGTGGCCCTGAAGCTTCTGCACAATCTCCTTGGTCTGCAGGTTCCAGATGTAGACAAGGTTGTCCTCCGAGCCTGACACGATCCACTGCGTTCAGCGTGGGGCAGGGGCACGGGGAGAGAGCCGGGTCAGGGCGCCCGTGCGGCCCGACCACAGTCTGCGCCCACGGCCCCGGCAGGGCATGCAGCCCCCAAACTATCCCCGTCCAGACGCCGTCCCACCGCCTGCCCCTCGCCTCGGGGCAGCTTCTGGGACGCTGGCCGTCAGTCACAGCCCAGCTGCTCATCACAAGGCTCCTGCCTGAGCCTGAGGGTCGGGAGGGTGCCAGTGGGGCCCAGGCACAGGGGGCAGGGCATCCCCAAACAAGCAGTCTGTAGAGGGGGCCTCCATACTGATAACGTCCAGAAAGCTCCCGCCTGCTCCATGGGTGAGAGGACCGGGCCTGCCTGCAGGAGGGGCCGGGGAGCCGCAGGGCTGGGAGACGACTCACCTTCCCCCCGGTGACGGAGAAGTTGGCGAACACGCAGTACTTCTCGTTCTTGTGGCCCGAGTACGTCTTCAGGCACTGAAACGGCCAGGGACGCCGCTCAGCCACGGCCGCCCTGCGCCCCAGGTGACCGCCCAGCCGTGACTGGACGGCTCTGTAAGTACCGTGAGCCCCACCCCACAGCCCACCCAGGCCAAGCTCTAACCCGCATCTCGGGGACATTTGCACCAAACCAACTCCACACTCACGCTCTGCACCCTGCAGCCACAGCCCAGGACCCTCAGGAGCCCCGGAGACCCTCGCTGTAGTCACCCACCTTGCCTTTGCTGTAATCCCAGAGCTTCAGCGTGCTGCAAGGCAGAGGGGTCAGGTCAGCGCACGGCGCCCAGGGGCAGGGGCCCCGCAAGGCAGCCGGGGGGTGAGGATGCCCAAGAGGACCATGGGAGCCCCAGGCACGCCGGGAAGGGGTCCTCAGGGCCCCTGTGAAGGGCGAGGGAAGCCTGTCCAGCACAGGTGTCCGCAAGGGTCTTTCCTCTTCCCGGGGCGGACCCTGCGGGCAGCCCACCTGCACAGGAGGCTGAGCCCCAACAACCCCCAGGAGGGTGGCTGACAGCCAGTGATGCCCACCCGCAGCTGCTCGGGGAACAGCAGCATGCCCACCACCCCTCAGACAGGAGGGTCCCCGGTGCCCCAGCTGCACAGACGGGCCCCCGGCGTGGCCCTGGCAGGGAGGGACGGTCTCGGGCTGGGGCCTGGCCGCACACCCACGCCGGGCAGGCACGGCAGCGCTTACTTGTCCAAGGTGGCGGCCAGGATGTACTTGCCGTTCGGAGAGAACTTCACGAAGGACACGGGGGGGTTGTCGTCATCTGCGTGGAGCACAGACGTGGCTGCCGGAGGGCCCTGACTGCCGGGGGGGGTCCCCCACCACCGCCCAGTGAGGTTACCGCCACGCATGCACACGCTGCCACCGCCCACCACTCGTGCCAGCATGAGAGCCGCTCCGCCCCGTGACCCCCGGACAGGAGCGCTTCAGGAACAAAGGCCCTGGGGCCAGACGGCCTCAGGAGGCCGGGCCTTCAGGCGCCCCCAGGCCACTTCCCCTCAGGGCACAGAGAAGGCCTCGGGGTGGCCGTCTCGCATGGGGCTTGCCCACACCCAGCTGCCCTGTGGACACAGCCGCCAGGATTCAGCGGGCCTGAAGGTTCTCCTGAAGGTCACAGTGGGTCAGCGCAGGTTCTCCCTGGAAACCACCTGGCTATGCCACGCCCACAGCCCCACTCCTGACTCGGGGGCAGCGCACCCGGGGGCCCTAGGGAGGCGGGGCGGAGCTGCTGGCTGGGCAGGGCCGGCCTGGGAGGCACGTGGCCCGGTGACCGCGCCGCCCCCACCTGTGGAGGAGCCCCGAGTGCACCCTGGTGAGGGGCCGCGTGGCCCTGGGTCCCGAGCACCGGGGCAGCCCACGCGTTACCACCTCGGGGGGCCCAGGCCTGCGCCCCGCGCACAGGGGGCCGCTGCTCTCTCTGCCGGACAGATGCTGGAAAGGCACAGGGGGGCGCGTGAGGGCTGCCCCGCAGCTGGGACAGGCTCGTCCAAGGACGGCCTGAGGGCCTGACGCCCCAGAGCCGAGGTCGGGTGGGGCAGCTGCCTGTAACCTCGGGCCTCAGCTCCCGCCCAGCCGTGGGGCGGCCACAAGGTCAGCTAGAAGCCCTCACTCGGCTACGGGCACGAGGACACAGGTGGGGGCGCCAAGACCCAGGGACGGTGCCACGTCTCGGTCAGAGCGCGCAGAGCGAGAAAACCGCAGAGGCCACCGGGGACCCGCCCCACCCTCCTGCCCTAAGCCTAGCTGCGCAGACCGTGCCGCAGAGGCAGGTTACGTCAGACGAGGAGGCTGTGTGGGCCTCAGGGGCCAAGCCGATCTGACCAGCCTCCTGGGACCTGCAGGAGGAGGTGAGGACGCCCACAGAGGGCTCGCAGGGAGGCCACGGAGAGGGCCCAGGCGGAGCCAGCCCTGCCCACGCCCTGGCCGTGGACTCCGGCCTCCAGACGCGGGCACAGGTTTCTACTGTTGAAGCCACCCACCCAGCCTGCAGAGTCCTGTGATGGTGGCCGGAGCAGACCCTCAGAGCCACGCCTGCCCCCACAACAGCCCAGGGCAGGAGGCAGGCCCGGCCCGTGGAGCCCGCCAACTCACCCGACACGGCAGAGGCCTTCCATCGGGACTCAGAGATCGGCCGCCCGACAGCAACCCCTCCCCGCCCCCGTCAGCCTCGCAGGCCCGAGGCCCTGGGGGCCCCTCAGCCACCCTATGGCCACACACACACCCTGCCCGGCGGCACCGCTGGCCACACAGAGCACGCTGCCTTTCCATGGCACCACCCCCACCCCCAGCACAGCCCCACACCGTCTGCAGATACCCCGGAGCCTCCAGCCCCAGCAGACGGGGCTCGCGGAGGGCCCCAGCCAGGCTGGACGGCAGAGCTGAGCGGGAAGGAGCCGGGGAGGAGGGATGGCAGGGGAGGAGGAGCCCCCGCGGGAGAAAGGGCGTCCCTGAAGGATGCGGCCACAGGCCACCCCCACTCACCGATGAGCGTCTTCAGGCACTGGCCCGAGGCAGTGTCCCAGATCCGACTGCAAAGCAACAGGCGCAGTGTGACCTCGAGGCCCGGGCCCGCCTCCCGTCCTGATGCCTCGTTCCCTCGCTCAGTCTCTCTCAGCGCCACGGGGAGACAGCGGAGGGGCGCACGGCGGGCCCGCTCCGCACCCACGGCCACCGGCCTGACCCGCCCGCCCGCAGGCCCTGCAGGCACCGGCACGCCAAGCACGCAGCCCCGGGGGCAGCGCTTCTCACACAGGCAGCGTCATCGCGGGCGCTCGTCTGGACGGCCTCCGGTTCAGGGACAAGAGAACCTATTCTAAGAGCCGACACTCCCCGGCTGGACGTGCGGGCGTCACGCCAAGCCAGCCGGGGTGCGTGTGCGGTTTCTGCCAGCACGACACCCCAGGGCCTAGAGATCAGCCTCGGTCCACTCCTCACACCACGACTTTCTCCTCCTCTCACGTCAGCTGGAAATCCCAAGGTGCACTGAGTGATGAAGGAAACGGGGACGTGCGGACTGTCCACAGGCCACACACGGCTCCTCACACGTAGCAGACACACAGCCTGCGGCACGGTCGGCCCCGCCTCGCCCTGGGAGCCCTGCTGCAGAGCCGCCGCCGGCTGAGCGCGCTCACACACAGCCGGGCCCGCACGGCCAGGCCCTCCGCGCAGCCCCAGCCGGTCCTAACCCCCCTGGCCTCCTGCAGCTCCACCTGCTCGCCCCGTCTCTGCCGGCCCACCTACCCACCTCTCCACCTCTCCCAGGCCTGGACCGACGCGCTCTGTTTCAGGTGTGTTTCTTGAAAACAAGTGTTCAGAAGGCTTTGACCCACACTTGCCAGCGTCTCCTACGGGGCACAGCCAGGCCCACGGCAGCGCACACCACGCGGCCCGGCGCTGCCGCGGTTTCTTACACACGTCACTTCTGTTACTCTAACTTCTCTTATCGAGGCTAAATGTGGACAAATTTCTTTCTCCCTCGTAGCTGGAGAGCCCCCTGTGGGCCACGGGTCTGGCCAGTGACTGCTGTGACACCACTCTGCACCCCCAGACCGCACTCACACGTGATGAGTCAGCTTACAGCATCCTCCCTACACCTCCCCGCACATCTCACAGCATCCAGACAGCACGCCCACCGCGAGTGTCGAGGCCACGGGCCTGGCCTCAGACAGTGAGCTCTGGAGACGATGCCCCACCTCCCCCCCGACACGGCCCCTGGGAAGGGACCTGGGCTCTCAGCACCTTCTCAGGACCCTGACGTCCCCAGCAGGGCACACGACGATGCACACGTCGGCACACCTTTCCACCACCACCCCCCTCACCAGGGCCACGAGCTTAGGATGCCCAACCTCCAGGGCCCACAGGGAGACACGACCGGAACAGCTGCGCCTCCCCCACCCCACCTGCCCCATGGGCCCGCCCAGGGAGCAGAGGCTTCCGCCAGATGCCCAGAGGCACAGACAGTGCAAGGAAAGGCCTTTAAATATTCGCTGGCTCAGGCAAGCCAGACTGTCACTTACCAGAGGCCATCATAGCTGCTGGAAACAATCAAGGATCCGTCTCGATTAAAGTGAACCTGAGAATGAAGGAGAGGGAGGAACAGAAGCTCACGCTGAGACCCTCAACACAGACTGGCCCACGGGGCCGGCTCCCGCACTCCAGCCCCACAGCAAAGACACACACACGGGGCAGCGCTGAGCCTCCGGCTCCCCAAGACTCTGAGAGACGCACGAGCAACACGGGGCAGCGCTGAGCCCCCCAACTCCCTGAGACTCTGAGAGACGCATGAGCAACGTGGAGCAGCGCTGAGCCCCCCGGCTTCCCGAGACTCAGAGACGCACGAGCAATGTGGAGCAGTGCTGAGCCCCCCGACTCCCCGAGACTCTGAGAGACGCACGAGCAACACGGGGCAGCGCTAAGCCCCCCGGCTCCCCGAGACCCTGAGAGACGCACGAGCGATGTGGACGAGGTGGCCACTGCCGCCCGGGGCCTCAAGCAAGTTTGCTTCGTGACGGGAGACACACGAAGAAAACCAAGCCCGAAAATGCCTGGAGGCTTTCAATCACGGACCACAAAACACACGGGGGAAAGGGAACACACAGGGCCAACCCAGGCCCCTGCTCCACGGGGAGAGGCCCAGCTGGCCAGAGCCTGTCTGTGGACGCAGGCACGGTGGTGGTCTGAGCACGGCTTCCATCGAGAGAGGTCAGGAGAGACACCCACCTATTCAGACACTCGCGAGTGTCGCTCACACGCGTACCCCTGCCCATCGAGCACCCCCAGAACCACGAGGCACCCACATCGCTGCTCCGACTGCCCAGACTCCGACCCCCGGGATGCCCAAGCCAGCATGAGCTTTCCAGACAAGGCGGGAACACGACCCAGGCTACTCCAAACCGTGTGGCTGGGGAGAGGCACAGCCTCCAGGTGGGAGGCGGGCCTGGGCTGTCTCCACACCAGACTGTACCTGAATGCACGACGGGGACGGACGAGACACCCCTGCTGAGCGAGAGCCCCCTGACCAGCCCTGGCTCCCGACTGGCTGGTCTTTGGTCTGTCCTCTCTTTTTTCCGACTGACTCTCTGCTTGAACAGCAAGCGCAATCAACGTCAGCAGTTCGAGTCCTGGGCAGGACGAGCCGCTTCACAGCAAACGACCCCGGGGGAACATCATGCACGCTGCTGCGCACGGTGCCTGCCCTGTGCGAGGCCCCAGAGCCTGCGTCTCCCACGCTCCCAGCAGAGGCCGGCCTGGGGCCACAGCTGGGAGAGCCGCCGTCCACCCGGCCCAGGGCCCGAGACGGGGCCGCGTGTGCCCCTTCCACGTCTCAGCCGCTGCGGCAGGAAGTAACAGGTGAAACGAGCCTGAGGTACTTCATTTCACCCGGTGTCCCCTGGAGGAGGGCAAGGCAGCCCACGCCAGCGTTCTCGCCTGGAGAATCCTGTGGACAGACGAGCCCGGGGGCTACGGTCCGCGGGGATACAGAGTCAGACACGACGGAAGCACACACACGCGCCCGCGTCTGAAACACCACCTCAACACATCACCAGCATTAGAAATCACCAGCGGGACACCTGGCTCTCCTTCTCGGTGCTCGGAGTCCTGGAAACCTGAGAGGCTCGCTTTCTCACACTCCCTCACACCTGAGTCGGGACGCTGCCCGGGTGGCCGGGGGCCTCCGTGTGGACGTGGTCCCTGAGGAGCCGTGGTTGCCGGCCCCGCCCGGCTCCCCCGCGGCTTCCTCTCCCCGCCCTGTGCCCCAAGTGCTCCTCAGCCTCCCAAGGCAACTTTCTCACAAACTTGCAGCACCTGAGCTCATCACACTCAATGCTTTGAACCTGCAAACTGTGATCTGACGGAAGCCCCTCGCAGGTGATGCTGAGAGGGCCCAGAGCCCACAGGGCGCCCCACCCTGTTCCTGACACGTTCAGAGAGCACAGCCAGCAAACACGAGGCATCCCTCTGCACCAGCGCCGGGGGAGGGCAGGACAGCCACAGTGAGCACCACACACCAAGCGGCACGCAGACCCGGGCTCTGCCAACACCCGCCCATGGGCGCCGCGGCACAACCGTGCCGGCCTGGGCTTCTCCCCTCTCCATGGCGTGAGAGCCGCCAGTCGGCGCCCACCGGGGGGACCAGCAGAAGGTGTCGGCCACCAGCAGGCACAGAGCTGGAAGGAGCCCCAGACCCTCACCCAAGCGGGCAGAGCTGCAGCAGGACACTCTGACCTGCAGCCCCCCTCCCTCCAACAGCAGGGGTGCACCGGAGAACACGGCTTTAAAACCACGGCGGGCACCGTCCTTGCAGCCCCAGGCATGGGCCGTGACACGGGGCCAGCGGGCCACGCCCGAGGCCAGCACCGTGCCAGGCGCTTCAAGCAGCCCATCCAGGTCAGTCGCTCAGTCGTGTCCGACTCTTTGCAACCCCATGGACCGCAGCACGCCAGGCCTCCCTCTCCATCACCAACTCCTGGAGCTTGCTCGAACTCATGTCCATTGAGTCAGTGATGCCATCCAACCATCTCATCCTCTGCTGTCCCCTTTCCCTCCTGCCCTCAATCTTTCCCAGCATCAGGGTCTTTTCCAGTGAGTCAGCTCTTCGCATCAGGTGGCCAAAGTATTGGAGTTTCAGCCTCAGCATCAGTCCCTCCGATGAATATTCAGGGTCGATCTCCTTTAGGATGGACTGGCTGGATCTCCTTGCCGTCCAAGGGACTCTCAAGAGTCTTCTCCAACCCAATTTAAAAGCATCAATTCTTCGGCGCTCAGCTTTCTTTTACAGTCCAGCTCTCACGTCCATACATGACCACTGGAAAAACCACAGCCTTGACTAGACGGACCTTTGTTGGAAAAGTCACGTCTCCGCTCTTTAATATGCTATGGAAGTTGGTCACAGTTTTCCTTCCAAGGACCAAGCGTCTTTTAATTTCATGGCTGCAGTCACCATCTGCAGTGATTTTTGAGCCCCCCAAAATAAAGCCTGTCACTGTTTCCACTGTTTCCCCATCTGTTTGCCATGAAGTGATGGGAACTGGATACCATGATCTTAGTTTTCTGAATGTTGAGTTTTAAGCCAGCTTTTCCACTCTCTTTCATAGAGAGGCTCTTTAGTTCTTCTTCGCTTTCTGCCATAAGGGTGGTGTCATCTGCATGTCTGAGGTTACTGATATTTCTCCCGGCAATCTTGATTCCAGCTTGTGCTTCATCCAGCCCCGAGCTTCTCATGATGCACTCTGCATGTTAAGTTAAATAAGCACGGTGACAATAACTAGCTCATTACACGTCCCCAAAAGGTCAAGGCCCTGAGCGCAGGATCAGTGGGACAAACGCCTTCCATGGCTGAGAACGGTTAAAATCGCTCACCTACAGGACTTCAGGACCTGAAAAGGACCAACCATTCGGTAACAAGACAACCTGTTTACACGTGACTCCTTCTACTTTTCAAAAGGTAAACTTGGCTAAAAAGCCACTTCTGGCTCTTTGTTGACAAAGAGACGCTTTGCCTAATTCGTACATGGGGCAGTTTATGGCAGATGGGTAGTTTAACCCTTGCACACTCACCCCACGCACGGGGGCGCCCAGAACAGCCACTGTGGACCACGCAGGGAGGATACCTTCCCCTCGACTCCCCACGACTGGCCACCACGACCCCGGGACGCTCTGCCCACTACAGTCACCTCCATACCACGCTCACCACACCAGTGGTCAACACCTGCACCGCTCAGCCCTTGCAGACCCGGCTCCTTGCCTGCCCTGTGAGACCCCATGCAGGGGCACCTCCCGCCCCCACCCCCTGGGCACAGGTCCCCAAGCACGGCCTCTGCCGTCGGGGCGGCGGCGGGACTCACGGCCGAGACGGGGTCTGAGTGGGCCGGCAAGGTCTTGAGGCACTTCCCTGTCTTCACGTCCCATATCCGCACGCTCTCGTCAAACTGAAGGCAAAGAGAGAGGTGACGGCAGTTCCGCGGGGTGGAACAGAGTGGGCAGCTCCCCGGCCCCGAGCCGCTCAGCGAGCAGCCCGGGAGCGCCCCCCGCCCCGCCCAGGGGAGCCACACACTTACGGAGCCCGAGACGATGAGGTTGGACTGGGGGTTGAAGTTACAGCAAAAGACGTAATTGCTGTGCCCCTTGAGGGTTTTCAGACACTTTCCCTAAAATGACACCGTTCCTGGGGATTACGTCCCCAAATATCGGTGTCAGGGTGACCCTGCCCCACCCAACCCGCAACAGCAGCAAAGCGCCGGACGACACGCAGCCGCTCACCAGCCGCACCGTGTCCCGAGCTTACCGAGCTCACGTCCCAGATCTTCAGGGTTTTGTCATCTGAGGCGGAAACAAGGAGGTTAGAATCTGACGACCAGGCCACGTCGGATATGCCCTGCGGGAGGAGACATACGGTCATTGCTTTGACAAAACGGGACTAGCGAGCCAAAGTCAGACCCCCAGCGTTCAACTGAAGATAACCAGACGTCACGCCCTCAGCTCGGGAGGACCGCACAGATGGACGCACAAGCCTGGCCCAGAAGCCTGTTCCCTGAGGCTCTGCCAGGCCTGCAGTCGGGCACAAATGCACCTGAGGAGGTCAAAGCTGGGAGGCAAATCACCACCTAAAAAACTGGGAAGGAGGCCCGAGCGGGGGGCTCCAACCTTAACCTGGCAGGCCTGGGAGTTGGGGTCCCCACGCCCAGCAGCAGCTTCAGTCAGGGTGGGGCGGAGACCTACCAGCTTGTGGCCAGAGATGGTTTTCTCAAATTTCCCATCGTACGCTCCCCAAATCTTAATGAGTTTATCTGCAGCTGAAAGAAAGGAACCAAAGGCAATCAAGGTCTCCAGTCAACACCTGGGCTGCCCACAGCCGCACCCGAGAAGCCGCGGTCCCCAGCACCTGTCCCCAGGCTCCCCCGCTAGGCCCGTCTCTGCAGAGTCTCGCCCAGCAGTCACAGGGCAGGGGCACCAGAGGCTCATCCCCGGCGCAGGGCAGGGGCACCTAACACGAGCTCGCCAGCCACTCCCCCCAGCAGGCCCCCCGCCCGCTCGTCCCTGCAGAATCTCAGCGCCAGGCACAGGGCAGAGTCTCGACCAGCAGCCACAGGCAGGGGCACCTACACGAGCTCGCCAGCCACTCCCCGTTGGGGCTGAACTTCACGGAGGACACAGCTTTCGTGTGGCCGGCCAGGGTGAACTTAAGAGCATAGTTCGGCTTCACCGGCGTGGGCTGTTAAGGAGACAGCGCTGGTCAGCAAACAGTTACCCCACTGCCCACTGATCGCCAGTCTGGACGTGACGCCCAAGGTGTAAGGTCAAGCTCTGGACAGCACCTCCGAGAGCCCTTATCCGCCTGAACACACGTGCCTGACCCTGAGCCTAGACTTCCTGCACTAACCCTGCTTCTCCCGTACTCTGCCATCCAGACTAGAAACACGGGGACCCCTCCCGGAAGCACCCGCCCCCCACCGTGCAGCCAGGAGCCCCAGCAGCGCCAGCCCCGCTTCAGCAGTCCCCCACCCGTGCCAAGGTCTGCCCGCAAGCTCCCCTGAATCCTGCGCCCTTGGGCAGACCTGCCTGTTGCCTGTGGGCTACTCCACAGGGAAGGGTGGGACCAGAGTTGGAGAGCTTAACAAGAGATGTTGTCTGGGTCTCATAGAGACTCTTACAATCAAGACCAAGGGTTGACAAAGCCCCCTCCCTAGGTGACAGGTGGGGCATCCCCAACACGGCCCATAAAAGCACTGGCTGGGAACGTGGTTTGGAATAAAAGCCGGCACTGTTTCAGTGGGAAGGGAGAACAGGCTTATGCACTTGAAATAACATTTCCAAGCGTCTCGCAGCCTCCGTGCCCCGGCCGTTCCCCGGGGCCCCCGGGGCCGCACCTTGCTCTGTGTGGCAGAGGATGACGGGGTGGGCTGTGCTCGGGCGGCCTCCGTCTCCGGCTTCTTCTCCTCGGTCGCCATGGCTCTGCAGCGCCCCGGGCGGAGAGGTCACAGCCCGGAGTGGAGGACGCGCCGTGGGCGGGCGTCTGCCGGTCCAAGCCTACAGCGGGGGACAGGCCGACACACAAACCACGTTGCAAAGATGGGCGCCCTCCAGGGACCCCCGGGTGGTGCCGTGGTTAAGAGTCTGCTTTTCCACGGCTGGGGCCGTGGGTTTCATCCCTGATCAGGGAACTAAGACCCCATATGCCGCATGGTCCAGCCAAAAATAAATAAACTTACAAATAAAATATATCAAAAAGTTAGCGTCCAGGAAAGAGAGCACACAGAGGACGGCCTTCCTGAGCCCTGCAGCGGGTGCTGGCCCAGGCTGGGGGCCGCTCCGCCCCCTCCTCCTAGCCCTTCACAGACGTTGCTGCTCTCGCCCCACCTTCAGCGGCGATTCCTGCCTTGTTACCCACACGTCTGCAGAAACACAGCAAAGTCCAGGCGGACAGAAGGCAATTCTCTGAAAGATCCCCTGACGCGCTCAAAGCAAATCAGGGCCTCCCTGGCGGCTCCATGGTAAGGAACCCGTCTGCCAAAGCAGGAGTCACGGGTTCGATCCCTGGTCTGGGAAGATCCCACGTGCCGTGGAACAACAAAGCCCGCGCAGCACAACTGCTCAGCCTGCGCTCTCGAGCCAGGAACCGCAACGACAGAGCTCACGCGGGGCCGCTCCTGAAGCCAACTACTGAAGCGCCCCAGAGCCGTGCTCCGCAACAAGAGGGAGCTCATGCAGCAAGACTCGGCAGTGCCAAAAATTAAAAGATGTATTAATAGAAAAGTAACCAAGCATCCCTTGATCAGGAAACAAACATGCCAAGTGACAAGAGCTGAGCTGCAGGAATGCATCCAAGCCCCCAACAGCACTCCCAGCAATGCAACAGGGCCGAGAGCAGGAGCGCAGCCCCCGCGGCCCTCCTCCCGGGCTCAAGTCCGCCGAGTGCAGGCTGCAGACACATGGCACCGTGAAGAATGCTAACAGCGAGAGGTTCGCTGTCCCTGGTGAGGCGGCCACCAGGCAGCCGGAAAGCACAGCCCGGAGCCGGCCCTGCCGTGGAGTCCCTACCGCCCGGCCTTCCTAGAAGCCGTCGCCTGTAGCACACCCAGATGCCTTGCCAGCCAGCTCGCTGCCGAAGATGGAGAGACTGCGGCGTGCAAGCGGGAACCTGGGGAACACCCATGCCAAGAGCCTGGCTTCCCCTATCACAGGAGGACATGCCATGACTGGGATACGTGGCGCAGAAGCCAGGTGACTCTGGAAACAAGGGAAGGCATAATTCCAGAGCAAAGCCACCGAGACATCCCCCAAGCATCGCGGACCATCCAAGTCCGGAAGCTGGCGCCACCATGGGCCAAGGCGTTTACACGCTGTAAGTTCCAGCTCGGCGCTGAAAACTGCAGTCACACCGAGGCGGAGCGAGTGGAAGCCGTCCAAAAGCACGTGCCCGGTCTCTTCCTGGAGGAGAAGCCATCAAGCAACGCAGCAGAGCCGGCCGGCCACCTGCTGCGGGGACCACGGCCCAGGGGCGGAGCGGGCTCGCCCAGAGCGGGGCGGGGGAGGCCAGGGGCTGGTCGGTAAACCTGCCCGGGGGCAAGGTGCGGGCAGAAGGCTGCGGCTCAGGAAGCGCTGGCTACTCGGTGAATACCGTTAGTGCAACCAGGCCCCGCCAATGGACCCAAGCGCTGCCTTCCCCTGGGTGGGCGGCACACTGGGTGGGCAGAGGAGCCAGGGCTCAGAGCTGGAGGGTCTGTTTCACAGAAGCCGGCCCCTGAGGGAGCCAGACCACAGCTAGGGCTGACAGAGGGGAAGCCCGAGGCGTGTCCACGCCGAAAGCAAGTGGGAACAGAAGAGGCTCCGTTAGGGATGGGACGGCAGCCCTGAGGCCTGAGGAGCTCCTGTCAGCATAAAAGCCGAGACCTCCAGGTGAGGCGCGACTCCCGCAAACCTGCTGCCCTCAGCTGAGGAGCAGGGATACACAGGAGGTCTCACAGAGAAGGTGCCCGACTCCTCCCAGCTCAGCCGCTGCCCAACCCTTCCTTCAGCAAATCATTAACTGCACAAAACATCAGCCCAACTCTTGCAAATAAGATCGCTCGACTCTTAACGTGTGGAGCCAGCCTCCAGAGCAATTACCAACAGACCCCTCTTGGCACCGAGGTGAGCCTGGCCACCCAAGGCTGAGCCAACCGACTTGGGGGGTGGGGTGTGCTCTTGGTCAACCGGTAAAAGGCAAAACGCTCCGGGCTCCACCCCAGAGACTGGGCCCTGGCCCATGGGAAGAGAGGGGCCTCGAGCCGCCGGAGAGTCTGGGACCCCCGCTCTCGGCACTCCACCCGGGTTCTCAGACGCGCCAGCTTACCTCTCTGCCTCCTAAGGAGCCTCGCCAAGCTCAGAGGCAGTGTCTCGCTCACGACCTGCCAGCGTCGACACGGAACCTGGGCGAGAAGAAACGGGGTGAGAGGGCTCCGGGGGGCATCTTCCACACCCCCGGAACGGCTCTCGCAGGCCCGGCTGCAAGGGGTCTGAGGTTCCACTGCGGGAGCGCGGTGCGCTGTCCGTGGCCGCGGGCAGCCCCGCGAGCCCCGGAGCCCCGGGCCTTCCGGCGAGAAGGGGGCCCGGCTGCCTTGGGCAGGGGGCGGGAGGGCGGCCGGCTGCGGTGGGGGCGGCTCCGCAGCTGAGGGCACGCAGGCGCGGGCTGGCCCAGTGGGTCGCGGGTCTCTCCCTCTGCAAGCAGGGGGGGCGCCGCGCACGGCTGCGCCGGGGGGTCGTAGCCCCGGGGCCGGGGGGGGGGGGGGGCTCGTCACCCGACCGCCGGGGGCGGGGAGGCCCCCCAGGTTCGGCGGCCCGGGCCGGCCCGCTCGCGCCGGGCTCGCGTCAGGGCAGAGGGCCGCCGGGCGCCCGGCGTCCGGCCCGGAGGAGGCGCGCGGCGCGGCCGCCCAGAGGCGAGACGGCCGGCGCGGGGCGTCCGCGCTGCGAGGCCCGGCGGCGCTGGACCCGGGCCGCCGGAACACGTGCGGCGGCGGGGGGCGCCGGCGTCCGCCCCGGCCCCGCGCCCCCCGGGACGTGCCCGCCGGCCCGCCGGCCCCCGCTTACCTGCCCGGGGCGGCGAGCGGACCGCGGCGGGCGCTGCTGGGCGGGAGCCGGGCCGAGCTTGACTAGGCGGCCGGGCGGCAGCGCGCGTGCGCGTGCGCGGGGGCGGAGGCGGGCGGGGCGGGGCAGGCGCACAAAGCCGGCCCCGCGGGGCGGAGCTACGGGAGGCGACGAGGAACAGAACGCCTCGGCCCGGCTCACCGCCTTAAAGGGACAGTGTGCCGCGCGCGCCCTCTGCTTTAAGGCGCTAACGCTAGCAGTGGCTCGTTGGAAAAGACCGCGATGCTGGGAGAGATTGAAGGCGCGAGGAGAAGGGGACGACAGAGGATGGGATGGTGCGATGGCATCACCGACTCGATGGACATGAGCAAGCTCTGGGAGATGGTGAGGGGACAGGGAGGCCTGGCGTGCTGCAGTCCATGGGGTCGCAAAGAGTCGGAGACGACTGAGCCACTGAACTGAACTGGTAGTGACGAGTTCAGGTCCTTCTGCACCTTCTAAACACTTAAGTATGGTGATGCCTACAGGAAGTACTTGCGCGCCCCTTGAGTGTTCACATCTTGAGCGCGCCCTGCAGCAGCGCCCCAGGGAGGGCCCGAGCTCCCCGTCCCCGGGATTAGCGGGGCGCTGGAGGTGTCGCGTCTCTCCACAGCCGTGCAAGCCGGGGAGCGGCGGCGGCCGCGTCCACAGCCCCCGGCGCGTCCAGGCGGTTCTCCGCGTGGCATCTCCATTAATATCGGGACACCCCTGTGAGGGGCCCTGGCCTTCCAACTTGGAAGAGAGGAACCTTGAGCTCCGAAAGGTTCAGAACCTGGACTCGGAGCTGCGCCCACCGGCTCCCCCGCAGGATCTGCGGCGGAGTCGGCGGGGCCTTCCCGCCCCTGAGTCAAGAGTTGTCTCCTGAGCCCCCAGCGCGGAGATGCGAACTGTCGCTGCGTGCGGGCTACTCTGGGGTCTGCGGGGTGATGGCGCAGACAGGTATTATTATCTCCTCGGGTTACAGACGGGGAAGGGGAGGCCCGGAGCGGAGGGATCAGCGGCCCAGGAGAAGCCGGAGCCCGTGTTCTGGCCCCAAATCCTGTGCATTCTCACCCCCGCTGCCCTGCTCCTGCTACCCCCTAGGTCTTAGAATCGCGGGTGGTCTCCGGAGCCCTATGGCCCCTACCTGGGCCCTTGGATAGAGTTTCGTGCAGCCTCTTGTTTCCCGACTAAAAATGGGAACTCCGAATATGACACAGGAACCCGTGCAAACAAAAGGGCAGAGCATTTGAAACGGAAATGCCCAGGGAATATGAGTTGTCATAGATACAGGAGCCCCAGCTGGCAGCTGGCTGGAGTCAGCCCTTCCCAAGGAGGATGCCAGGGCTGGTGAAGTCCCTGTCTGACCCTGCCTGGCAAGGAGGCTGTGGCTACCAAAGGTAACAAAACCAGCTCTGGACGAAGAAGGGCATCTGCATCCACCCAGCTGCCTGGGCCCAAAACGGAGCCCATTAGGAATACCCCTCTGTTCCCGCTCAGACAGCTCTCCTAGCCGTCCACTTCCCTGCCTTCCTACTCCACTGCTGCCTCCCAGCTGGCTTTTTCCAAACCTCTCTGAAACACCGTCTGAACTAAACTCTTGGGTCCAAATCGGGTCCAAATCCAGTCTCTGCTGGCGGGGGTGACCAGACTGGTCTCCATCCTGTAGCCTAGAGCCACCCCCAAACTGAGCACCCCAGATTCCAGCCCCAAGCCGAAAGTACTTCTAACTCTAGAACTGAGACGCAGACCAGGTTCCCCGGTAAATGGGGCTTGCACTCCTCCTCTCCCCACTGGCCCCCTACTGCCCCACCCCACCCCCACCTCCCAGATAAAGCCCTCCAGTGAAAATGAAAAAATTAATCTTCTAGATCTCTCGAGTGTTTTTGCAGTCCATCCTGTGGTCATAGCTAAAATCCTGAAGCCAAACAGTGTATTGATAGCAGGTAAAGCAAGTTAACGGAGAAGGCAATGGCAACCCGCTCCAGCACTCTTGCCTGGGAAATTCCATGGGCAGAGGAGCCTGGAAGGAGCCTGCAGTCCGTGGGGTCGCTAAGAGTAGGACACGACTGAGTGACTTCACGTTCAGTTTTCTCTTTCATGCATTGGAGAAGGAGATGGCAATCCACTCCAGTGTTCTTGCCTGGAGAATCCCAGGGACAGAGGAGCCTGGTGGGCGGCCATCTGTGGGGTCGCACAGAGTCGGACACGGCTGAAGCGACTTGGCAGCAGCAGCAGAGCAATTTAAACAAAGCAGGTGGTCTGTTTATTGTCTCAAGTTTTAGTCTTTAGTAAGTTTGTTACATATGTTGCCTCTCTGCACTCCGGGCAAGCCAGAAGCAAGTTGCTTTACAGCTTTTCACAGTGCAGAAGCTGAGGTTGAGAATAAGCGAGGCTGAGAAACTGCCCAAGGACATAGACAATCGGCACAACCATGGAAGCCAGGACTGGGAAGGCAGAGGCTGCACTCCCAACCACCAGACCACGAAATGCTCACTTAGTGCTGCTTATCAGAGGGATGGAAGGATGAGTAGAAGGTGGGTGGTTGGGTGGGTGTGGGTGGTTGGATGGATGGTGGATGGTTGGATGGATGGTGGGTGGTTGGGTGGATGGTGGGTGGTTGGGTGGATGTGGGTGGTTGGATGGATGGTGTGTGGTTGCATGGATGGTGGGTGGTTGGATAGATAGTGGTTGGTTGGGTGGATGTGGGTGGTTGGATGGATGGTGGGTGGTTGCATGCGTGTGGGTGGTTGGTTGGATGTGGGTGGTTGGATGGATGTGGGTGGTTGGTTGGATGTGGGTGGTTGGATGGATCCAGGTGGTTGGATGGATGGTGGGTGGTTGGACGGATCCAGGTGGTTGGATGGATGGTGGGTGGTTGGATGGATCCAGGTGGTTGGATGGATGGTGGGTGGTTGGACGGATATGGGTGGTTGGATGGATGGTGGGTGGCTGGATGGATGGTGGGTGGTTGGATGGATGTGGGTGGTTGGATGGATGTGGGTGGTTGCATGGATGGTGGGTGGTTGGATGGATGTGGGTGGCTGGATGGATGGTGGATGGTTGGACGGATGCGGGTGGGCGGATGGGTGGTGGCTCCGTGGGTGGGTGGATGGATGCATAGATGGGTGGAAGATGGATGGGAAGCAGGAAAGAGGCTTTGCCAGCGGGAGCAGTCAGCAAGGGTCTGTGGAAGTGGCAGAGGTGAATAAGAAATCACCTTCTTGGAGGACTTGAAGCTTCGGAAAACCCATGTTTTGTTCCCTAGTGATATATCTTTCATCAGGCACAGAACTGATAGGAGTTGCTAGGAGGCGACAGAGGAACTGGGCACGGCAGCCACGGCGGGAGTGCTGGGTGCCCCCCGCAGCAGGCAGCAGGGTGGGTGGGGAGCACCGGCTCTTCACCGGCCAGGCCCAGAATCTTGGATTACATGGCAGGTGACGAGGGAGGGTGGTGGCAGATGTCCAGGGCCCAGGGCCGCCACGCGCAGCTCACCAGATTTCCCAATTGGAAGCCAGCCTCTGCTGGGCCACCATCCCAGGGAGCTGCCGACGCTGCCTGGAGACCCCCAAGGCCCCTGCCGCCAAGGTCGGGGCGCTTGTGTTAAACCTCCTTTTCCTCTAGTAACTATGCCAGGGCAGCTGGTTTGGGAGACTCTGCCCCCCTTTTCCCTCCCTGGCCTCTGCTCTCCCTTCCCCCACACCTCCCCCACGGTCCATCAGGACAGGTGGTGACCCCACGATCCCTGCGGCCTGGGGGGCCTGCAGCTCTCAACCCTGGTCTCAAAAGCCATTCCTAGTCCTAATTGTGCCACCACTGCTTCCTCCCTGGAAGTTCTTCTTCCTCAGTTCCCAGGCGCAGAAAGAACAGGTAAGACAGGAAGCTGCCAGCTCTTGACCTGGACTGTGGGGTTTCTCCTGATGTCTAATGTCAAGTTCCCTCCTTCCAAAGGCCTTTGCCCAGCTTGGACCCCGACTCCACAACCTGTCCCCACTCCCACCCCCAGCTAGGAAGCATCCCTTCATCACCTCCCCTCCAGGTGCCATCCTCCCGAAGGTCAGCCTTGTATCTTGTCCACTCTGAGGAGACTGGCTGTCCAGTTTGCCTGGCACTGCCTGTGTGAGAACTGAGAGCCCTCATCACCAGCACCCCCTCCCTCCCAGGGGAGCTGGGACTGTCACTTGAACCCCACTCTGTCCCTCCTGTGAGCTCAGAGGTGCAGGGCGGCCCAGCTGGGCTGAGACGCCTCCTGGCAGGGGGCATACTATGTGCTGGGCCCTTCTAACGGATGCTCTCGCTTTCACTTCCTGTCGGAGTTAAGCCCACCCTGACTAGTTTGGCTCAGCTGGTCGAGAATCTGCCTGCAATGCAGGAGACCTGGGTTCGATTCCTGGGTTGGGAAGATCCCCTGGGGAAGGGAAAGGCCGCCCACTCCAGTGTTCTGGCCTGGAGCGCTCACAAAGAGTCAGACACCACTGCGTGGAATAACTAGTCTCAAAGTCCCCAGTACAAAGCCCTGGGCCCTGAGCCTCCACCTGGCTCCAGGCCGCGCTGTCTCTGGGCGGGCCCTCTGCAGGTGGAGCGGGGCGCTGCTGGCATCTGTCTGGCCTGGAGCCGGGCTGGGCGGGTCGCCGGCAGGAATCCCAGGAACGCAGCGCCTGCTTCCACAACCGGGCCCCACCTGTTCCAGTCCGCAAATGGTCCGCACACCCGCTGCCCCCACCTCTTGGCCCGGGGAGCTCCCCCTGCGGAGAGAGGTTCCCAGCCAGTGAGAAAGAAGCGGCTCCTGTGACAGGAGAGATGGCAATCAGAGACCTAAAGAGCCGGGGGAGTTTTTTCAGAGGCTTTAGAGTATTTTTCCGGGTTGGCGACGGGAGGGGGTTGGGGGGGGCGGGGAGGGTGCGGGGAGCGGGTGTGGATTGTGCAACAGCGGCATACGGGGCCATTTTTAAGGAATAGAAATCTGGCTGCTGGTTTCTCACCTGTTTCCCTTGTCATGTCAAACTATTTCCACTTGTCCATGTTATAAAACCCACTGCAGCTGCCCTTCCCGAGCACCTACTGTATGCCTGTCTGAGTCCTCCTGGCCTGAGGATCATAAGAACAGTCCTCTTAAACCCCGAACGTGGTGGTAAACTGTTCTGATTTTCACAGATGAGGAAGACGGAGGTTCAGAGAGTCCCAGGGCCAAAGTGGACGGCAGAGCTGGGACTCAACTTGCCTCGGCCTGGAGTCCACGGCGTGTCCCTCTTCCACGTGCAGATTCGATCTCCCCATGGCTGGACCCACAGTCACCCTGCGGCCAGCCCCACTGCGAGGCTCCTGTCTCGGGCTTCTCCCGCGTCCCCCTACAAGGCACCGGCGATCCAGTTCCCACAGCCGCCGTGAGCCCTCGGCTGCGAGCTTGGGTCGCGGCCAAGGTTCCATGTCTGCAGATTGCTTCTGTGGGCTAAGATCCAGGAGCCCAGTTGGGTCGCAAGATGGGAACCTTCTCGGTGGGACATGTAACCCAGGAGAAGGGTGCCCTTCGTGTGGATGAGTGAGAGTGCCAACCCGAGGTGTCTCACCCGGGGTCTCATCCGGGGGCTGGAGGGGACCCAGGGCTGCGGCAGGGCGCGCGGAAGCCAGGCAGACCCAGCACCCGCCTCGCTGGGTTTCCCACGGCTCGCTGAGAATTCCCTGACGAGGAGCAACCGGCCTAAAATAGAAAAGCTGACACTGGGGAAACGCCAGGGGCCAAAGTCTGTGCCCAGGCGGTCTTGCTGCAGCCGCTCTCCCAGGGAGCCTGTCCGCTTGCCTCTATCCCCAGGGTCTTTAAATCCCCCCGCAAACAGCTAAGGGCCTGGCATTTGCAGGGATCAGGGGCATGGACCGGACTGGCCAGCCTCTGCGTTTCCTCACGCCTGTCTTCTTCTGTGAGCCTGGCCTCAGGGATGAAACCCGAGGCAGAGAGGGCCGCCTGGCCACGCCCAGACCCTTTGCAAGAGTTTCCAGCCCCCAGTGGACGGGACAGGCGTTCCCCAGCTGTGGGCTTGCTCTGGGAAGTTGGAGCGGGCTGGAAATTGGGGCCGTCTGGTTCTGTCTCGGGCAGAGGAAGTGGGGTGTGGATGTTCTGGCTAGTTCTAATCCCAGACGGTAACTTATGTAGAAGCTGTCTGGGGACCAAGCAGGAGGGACTGCAACGGTAGGGGTGCCGTTTAAATAAGAGAAGCGGGGATGCCTACAGCCCCAGTGAAGAATGGACCTCGGCGCCATGTGAGTGCACAGACCCCTTCCGGGAATCATTCTCTCCGAAACAGCTGCAGGAGTCAGCTGCCAGAGGATGTTCAGGACAACATTTTTTTTTTCTGTTTTGGCTGTATGGCTTTCGAGGTCTTAGTTCTCTGACCAGGGATCCAGCCTGAGCCCCTGGCAGTAGAAGTGCAGAGTCCTTCCACTGGACCGCCAAGGAAGCCCCACAGCAATGCGATTTACAAAGATGAAATACTTGGAGACAACGTAAACACCCAGCTCTGAGGGAAGAGGCGAAGCAGTCACCTCGTGGTTCACTTGCTAAACTGTGTCCGACTCTTTGTGACCCCGTGGACTGCAGCACGCCAGGCCTCCCTGTCCTTCCCCATCCCCTGGAGTTTGCTCAAACTCATGTCCATCGAGTCAGTGATACCATCCAACCATCTCATTCTCTGTTGTCCCCTTCTCCTCCTGCCCTCAATCTTTTCCAGCATCAGGGTCTTTTCCAATAAGTGGGCTCTTCGCATCAAGTGGCCAAAGTATTGGAGCTTCAGCTTCAGCATGAGTCCTTCCGATGAACATTCAGGGCTGATTTCTTTTAGGATGGACTGGTTTGATCTCCCTGCTGTCCAAGGGACTCTCATGAGTCTTCTCCAGAGTACACTGCTTCCTGGAACATTCTGTAGACTCCAAAGGACTGAGGTAGCCGGGGCGTCGTGCCTGGGGGACAGCCACGCACGCGCAGAGAGACAACACAAAGCTGTGCGAGGAGAAACGGGGGCGGCCGGCTCCACGGACTCTCGCCTGCGACAGGCACCCGGGCAAGGGGGCGAGGCAGCGTCCTTCGCTTTCCCTTTCATGCCCCTGAAATTCTCCCAGGTGATGTCCTTTGTGATTAAACAGAGGAATAATGGGTCTCATTCATTTCCACAGTAGGAGACTGACGCACAGTTCAGCTGCTGCTGCTGCTAAGTCGCTTCAGTCGTGTCCGACTCTGTGCGACCCCATAGACGGCAGCCCACCAGGCTCCCCCGTCCCTGGGATTCTCCAGGCAAGAACACTGGAGTGGGCTGCCATTTCCTTCTCCAATGCATGAAAGTAAAAAGTGAAAGTGAAGTCGCTCAGTCATGTCCAACCCTCAGCGACCCCATGGACTGCAGCCCACCAGGCTCCTCCTTCCATGGGATTTTCCAGGCAAGAGTACTGGAGTGGGGTGCCATCGCCTTCTCTGAAAGTTCAACTAGGCCACTGCAAACATCTCTCCCTCCATGCAGCCCATTCCCTGGCCCCCTCTCACCCACCATCACCCCTGAAATGGACCCATGTATCCCGTGCTGCCAGGAGCCTTGGACGTGAAGCTGGCCCCATAGGGCCCCGGCTCTGAGGAGCCCTCCAGGCCAGACCCACAGGCCACTGGTCCCAGAACGTGGTTCTGGATTCTAGAATAGGCTTCTCGTGGGTTGGTGGAAAGTCAAGGAGGCCTTTCCAGATGGTGTAGGACCAGAGATACCCAAGGGCAGGGGCTGCCCTCCAACCAGGATGCAGGCTTGGGAGCCAGGGGGCTACAGGGGCAGGGTGTGGCGAACAGGCCACATAAACAAAGGCCGGTGACGTGGAGGTGCAAAGGGCCGATGCTGGAGCAGTGAGTAGGGCCCAGCCGCAAGCTCCGGAGAGCTGGAGCCTAGGAGGCAGAAGGGGACGAGCTCAGAGCCTCCTGCAGCTCAAGGCAGGGAGGCCAGCCTGCAGCCCTCACACCTGGGGTCACTCCAGGCCGGCAAAAGGTCCAGAAGACAAAAGGATGACAGAAACCACGCCTCCAGGGGGCAGCAGCAGGGATGGGGCTGAGAGCAGGGCTCCAGGCTCAGGCCGTGGCCCCAGAGGCTGGCTGGGTTGCCCAGAGTAGCCCGGACCACCACCCTGTGGGCTCTGCCTCCTCTCCTGAATATGGGGCTGGACTCACCTAGCAGGGCTGCCGCGTGAACAGAGCCACTATAAGCTTGAGGCGGCTGCCTGGCCCCCAGCGGGGCAGGGAGCAGCGTGGCAGGGAGAAGGAGCCGGGCCTGGGCCGCGCCTGCTGGTTCGGTGGTGCTGGATTCTCTTAGCTTTTGCTTACCTGGAAAGCTTCTGATTTCTCCACCGAATCTGAACGAGAGTATTGCTAGGCAGAGTGCTCTTGGTTCTTCCTTTATCACTTTAAGTGCATCACGCCATTCCTTCATATCCTATTTGTCACTCTTCCCTTGCTGGGAATAAATATTTTCTTTTTGCCTTTAATTTCTGTCGGTTGGATTACTACGCATCTCGGCGTGTTTCTCCTTGGGTTTATCCTGCCTGGGACTCTCTGTGCTTCCTGGACTTGTTTGACTGTTTCCTTTCACATGTTAGGGAAGTCTTTAGCTATTAGCTCTTCAAATATTTTCTCGAATCCTTTCTCTCTCTCTTCTCCTTCTGGGACCCGTCGAATGCGAATGTTGGTGTGATTACTGTCCTCCGGTGGTTGAGGCTAAGAGGCTTGTGGAGGCTTCCTGATGGGAGGGACTGGCAGTGGGGAAAACTGGGTCTTGCTCTGGTGGGCAGGGCCACACTCAGTAATGGACCTG
This sequence comes from Budorcas taxicolor, assembly GCF_023091745.1. Taxonomy (NCBI): domain Eukaryota; kingdom Metazoa; phylum Chordata; class Mammalia; order Artiodactyla; family Bovidae; genus Budorcas; species Budorcas taxicolor. The sequence goes on along the minus strand of NC_068920.1, from coordinate 163,978,631 downwards.
AGTTTGAGCAAGCTCTGAGAGATGGTGAGGGACAGGGAAGCCTAATGTCCTTTGGTCTGTGGGGTTGCAAAGAGTCAGACACACACAACAGCAAGAGGTCCCTTAGGCTGTCTGCATTTCTTTTCTTTTCTTTCTTTGCATGTTCTGTTTGTAACAGTGATTTCGACTTTTCTGTACTCCAGGTCACTTATTCATATCCTGCTATTGATTCCGTCTAGTGTATTGTTCTGGAGAAGAAAATGGCAACCCACTTCCAGCGTTCTTGCCTTGAGACTCCCATGGACAAGGGAGCCTGGTGGGCTACAGTCCACGGGGTCGGACATGGCTGAGCAGCTGAGCAGTGTATTATTCATCTCTGTTTGTTCTTTATGTCTTTGGTTAACATTTCTTGTATATTCTCCATTCTTTTTCTGAGATCCTGGGTCATCTTCACTCGTCATTCTGAATTCTTTTTCTGGAATGTTGCCCATTTCCACTTTATTTAGTTGCTTTTCTCAAATTTTCTCTTGTCCCTTCATCTGTGACATAATCCTCTGCCTTTTCCTTTTGGTTAACTTTCTGCGATGTGGCTTTTGTGCCAGATTCTAGTTCTTCTTGCTTCTTCTGACTGTCCTCTGGTGGTTGAGGCTAAGAGGCTTGTGGAGGCTTCCTGATGGGAGGGACTGGCAGTGGGGAAAACTGGGTCTTGCTCTGGTGGGCAGGGCCACACTCAGTAAGAGTGGAATCCGATTGTCTGCCGCCGGTTGGGGCTCACTCCCTCCCTGTTAGTGGTCCAGCCTGAGGCGACCCAGCCCTGGAGTCTGCAGGCTGTATAGTAGGGTTCGTGGCAACCTCCAAGAGGGTTCGTGCCAAGGAGAACCTCCCAGGACTGCTGCTGCCCGTGTCCCATCCCTGCAGCGAGCCCCTGCCAGCCCACACCTCCACAGGAGACTCTCCAGCCCCGGCAGGTGGAGCTGGTTCAGTCTCCCAGGGGCCACTGCTCCTCCCCCCTGGGTCCTGGCGTGTGCAAGGTTCTGTTTGTGACCTCTAAGAGTGGAGTCTGTTTCCCTCCGTCCTGTGGAAACCCTGTAATCAAATCCCACTGGCCTTCAAAGTCAGATTTCCCGGGGATTCCTAGTCTCTTTGTCAGGTCCCCAGGCTGGAAAGCTCGATGTGGGGCTCAGAACTTTCACAACAGTGGGGGAACTTCTTCGGTATTATTGTTCTCCAGTTTGTGAGTCCCCTCCTTGGTGGAAAGGGGCTTCCCTTGTGGCTCAGCTGGTAAAGAATCTGCCTGCAGTGCGAGAGACCTGAGTTTGATCCCTGGGTTGGGAAGATCCCCTGGAGAAGGGAACGGCTGCCCATTCCAGTATTCTGGCCTGGAGAATCTCCATGGACTGTGTAGTCCATGGGGTCGCAAAGAGTCAGACATGACCGACGACTTTCACTTTACCTGGTGGGTCAGGGATTTGATTTTGTCATGATTGTGTCCCCCATACCACCTTGTTGCAGCTTCTCTGCTTTGGGGTATGGGGTATCTTTTTTAGTGGGTTCAGGCATTCTCTTGTCGATGGTTGTTCAACAGCTAGTTGTGATTTAGGCGCTCTCGCAGGAGGAGATGAGCCCATGTCCTTCAACTCTGCCTGGTTTTTGCCTCTTTCCATGCTTTTTTGAAAAGCATCTTAAGAGTTTTCAGTGTTCCATTTTAATTTATCACCTGGATTTTCTGCCTATGTGTTTTGTGTGTATAGGTTCTAGTGGATTCTCCAGTGGTTAAAATAAGTGTATTTCTAAACTTATTCCGCAGTCTGCTTCATATTACTACTCTGTCGTTTCGAGTAGAAGGTGGACGCCCTTCCGGCATACTGGTCCCCACCCCCACTCGCCACTGCACGGCAGTTGCCACATGTTAGACCCAAACACCCTGGAAACGCCCATGAGAAGGTGTAATGGTTTCTCCTCCAACCATCGCATCTGTTTCTTAAAACTTAAAAGAACAAAACCAGCCTATTTTCCTGGGTATTTGCAATTCCCAACTCGCACGCTCCATTCCTGGCATTTCAAGTTTCCCTCTTGCTTCAGTTCCCTCCTTCTGAGAACATTTCTTAAAAGCGTGTCTGCTGGTCATAAATTCTTTTTATTTTTTTATTTTTTTTTTAATTTTAAAATCTTTAATTCTTACATGTGTTCCCAAACATGAACCCCCCTCCCACCTCCCTCCCCATAACATCTCTGTGGGTCATCCCCATGCACCAGCCCCAAGCATGCTGTATCCTGCGTCAGACATAGACTAGCGATTCAATTCTTACATGATAGTATACATGATAGAATGCCATTCTCCCATATCATCCCACCCTCTCCCTCTCCCTCTGAGTCCAAAAGTCCGTTATAGACAGCTGCATCTTTTTTCCTGTCTTGCATACAGGGTCGTCATTGCCATCTTTCTAAATTCCATATATATGTGTTAGTATACTGTATTGGTGTTTTTCTTTCTGGCTTACTTCACTCTGTATAATCGGCTCCAGTTTCGTCCATCTCATCAGAACTGATTCAAATGAATTCTTTTTAACGGCTGAGTAATACTCCATTGTGTATTGGTCATAAATTCTTTCAGTTACCCTTCGTATGAGGTCTCTATCCTCCTGGAAGGATCTTTTGTGCTGGAGTCTCTTCTTTCGAAGAGACTTATCCCACTTCCTTCCGGCCTCCATACTTTTGAATGAGAAATCTGCTGTCATTCAATTTCGTTTCAATATTTTTTAATAAGCATTATCTCTATCCAACTACTCTGAAGAGTTTCTTTCTTTGTCTTCAATATTTGGCAGTTTGACTATGACATGTCCTGATGTGGGTTTATTTTTGTTTAATCTATTTTTGGTTCGCTCAGCTTCTTGAACCTCCAGGTAGGCTTGTCTCTTTTTCTGGATTTGGGGTTTATCCCCCATTTTTTTTCTTTGAGCACTTTTTTTACCTCACCCTCTCTCTGCCCCTACCCCAAGCCTCCAGTGTCATGAATGTTAGACCTTTTGTTAAAGTCTCATGGGTCCCTAAGGCGCACTCTCTCTTTCTCTTTTCCCAGCCTATTTTCTCTCTGCAGTTCAGCATGGACGATTCCCATTGTTCTCTTTTCTTCTCCCCCCTCTCCCATTTTCTCTCATGTTGAGTCCATGCACTGAGCTTTAATTTGCAGCTATTGTGGTTTTCAATCCTGAAATTCCCATCTGGCTCTTCTTTACGTGTTCTCTTTCTTTTCTGAGACGTTTTCTTTGCTGTTTTAGGGCTGTTCACAATTATTCAATACAGCCTTTTTATGTTAGTGGGTTTAAAATACTTTTCAAATAACTTTAAGATCTCTGTCGTTTCGACGTGGACATCTATTGATTGTGTTTTTTCATTTAGTTTGCGATCTCTCTGGCTCTAGATATGACCAGTGAGTTTTTTAACTGAAGCTGGACATTTTAGGTATTATGCTGTGAAGTTTGGGATCTTTCTTGAGCCTATTTTCACTAGCTTCCTCTGACACTGGTCCAGCAAGGAAATGAGGTAAGGGGCACTGTCTCCTTGTGGCTGCCAAGTGGGGCTAGAAGTCCAGCCCTCACCTGAAGGCAGTGGTCTTTGTTAATGCCAGGGAGGGCAGGGGTTGCAGCCCCCTGCTGGGCCTCAGCCGATACCTCCCCAGATGGAAGGGGTAGGAATGCCTCATCACTGTCCCCAGTGTGGCCTCCAGGGACATCATGGCCACTGAATGTTCCCACCCAGCAGAGGTGAAGCTCCCAGCTCCTTAACTGTCCTTCTCTGACACCACACCAGCAGTGTACGTTGCTGGCTTCTCAGCTATAGGGGCGAAAAGGGAGCCCCAGGGAACTCACCCCGTGGCATTCCGTCTTCCCAGAAGCAAAAGCTGTCTAGATTCAGTGGGAACCAACAAGCAGGCCTCTCAAAGTGCGGCTCACTCATCTCAGACTAGGAGACAGTTGCCCGAGTCTGCTTTAGAAGAGAAGCGTAGAGATGGGCTCAGGACCTACCAGCAGCCCCGTGCCTGCCTGTTGTAGCCAATCAGTGTTGCATGGTGGATGAATGGATGGATGAGTACAGTAAGTGAAAGTGAAAAGTCACTCAGTCGTGTCCCACTCTTTGCGACCCCGTGGACTGTAGCCTGTCGGGCTCCTCTGTCCATGGACTTCTCCAGGCCACAGTGCTGGAGTGGGTAACTGTTCCCTTCTCCAGGGGATCTTCCCAACCCAAGGAGTGAACCCAGGTCTCCCGCATTGCAGGCGGATTCTTTACCAGCTGAGCCACCAGGGAAGCCAAACGGACCTTCAGGCTGAGGACTTGGAATGGTGTGAGCCTCAGCTCTCACGTCCAGTCCTGGAAGCCAGCCCGCTCTGTGGCCTCGCACACCATCACTTGCTGTGCTTTTGTGGGCTTTACTGTGTTGGGTACAGTAGGGCAGCATCTTTGTTTCAGGCCCAGGATATCTAGAAGCAAGCATAACAGCAGCGGTGATGATGCCGGTACTGCTGAGAAGTGCTGAGAGATCCCAACGGAAACAGCAGTGAAAATAATTGAGAGAGTGAAGTGAGGCGAAAAGAGGGGAGACGTCACCCGTTCTTAGAACACGGATCATGCAACCACTGGCATGATTCTAAAGAGCAAGGGCCGGATCGTGGAGCGTGCGAAGTCTGCTGCACTGATGACGTCAACAGCAGGACTGAAGAGGCGCGGAAAAGTGATGGAGGAGATGGAGGAGCTTCTCAGTGGGCGGAGGCCGGATTTGCATCAGCATCAAGTCCTGCTCAGCTTAATGCTGATTCAGGAGAAAGTGGAAAGCCTTCACGAAGAAGAAGAGGCACGGTGAGGAATGAGGGGCTGGATCCAGCCATGGCTGGTGTTAATCAGCTCAAGGCTAGAGCCAGCCTTCACGATGTAAACCCAAGTGAGTGCGTTTACAGTCGCTGCCTGGGAATTTCCTGGAATGCTTTGAGAAATTACTGGGAAAGCTCATATGGACTGGAGCAGCTTTTCGCTGCGGATGGGCCAGGACTGCACAGAAGACGACGCCAGACCAAAGGCCCACCAGTGAGGAGGAAGCGCTGACGCCAGGCTCTAGGGGAGGAAGTCTGTCTAAGGACAGACTAACTCCGTTGTTTGGAGGCAATGCTTCCAGTGATACGAACCTGAAGCCTCTCTCCGTTTATCATTCAGAGAACCCAAGAGCCCTTAGAAATGCAGCCAAGGGCTCTTCTGCTGTGTAGAAGAGTAACCCCACAGCCCGAGTTACACAGGCCATTTTCCAGGGCTGATTTTTCCACCACTTGGAGAAATATTGTTTGGAGAAGGATGGCCCTTTCAACATTCATTTGCTGCTTGACAATGCTCCAGGCCACATCCCATTCATGCACGTCTTTTATCTCAGCCTCTAAGTAGTGCCATCTGCCACCAAAGACTGCGTGGCTCATCCAAATAATGAACCAGGCAGTTACAGCGACACTCCAGTTATTCACATCACACTTTTTGTCAGGCAGTAAAGTAAGTAAAGTCACTCAGTCGTGTCCGACTCTTTGTGACCCTGTGGACTGCAGTCCACCAGGCTCCTCAGTCCATGGGATTCTCCAGGCAAGAATACTGGAGTGGGTTGCCATTTCCTTCTCCAGGGGATCTTCCTGACCCAGGGATCGAACCCGGGTCTCCCGCATTGGAGGCAGACGCTTTAACCTCTGAGCCGCCAGGGAGGCAGGTGGCAGATCAGGAAAGACATGCGACAATTTTGGAAGGACTGTAACACCTGCCAGGCCTTCACCTGCCAGGCTCAGTGGTAAGGACTCTGCCTGCCAATGCAGGAGACACGGGTCTGGTCCCTGGGTCGGCAAGATTCCCTGAAGAGGGAAACGGCAGCCCACTTCAGTATTCTTGCCTGGAAAATCCCACGGACAGAGGGCCTGGCAGGCCTACAGTCCAGAGCTGGAGCAACTTGAGTGAATTGATAAATAAGTGATATAGCATTGGACTGTGACGCAGAGTATAACAGAGACATGCGTGAGTCTGTACTGATAGAAAGAACCGACTGGATGAACGGGAGAGGGGAGACGGCGGCCCAAATCGTCTGTGCAGCTCCTACCCCTCCAGCGCGGACGTCTAGCCCTCTGCCCCTGGGGTGGAAAGTGCTTTGTGATGTACTTAGAAAAGACATGGCCTCAGGCCGCGATGGACAGCATGGAACAGGACGGATGGGAAGAGACGGCTCTCCACCCTGCAGGCTCTTTTCAAAACCCATAATCCCAGACTCGTCACGAGAAAACAGCAGCCCACCCCAGACTGTCTGCAAAACACCTTGCCAGCCGGAGCCTCTCCTAACTGCTGGTCACGAGAAACAGGTGGAGGCTGGAAACCACCCCCCCGCCCCCGCCGCAGGTGGGAGGAGGCTGACGGCCTCCAGGTGTTCTGAACGAGGACGAGGCCAGCCTATGCCAAGGGTGCCCCCCTGGCTTGTGTGTGTGTGGGGGGGTGCTTCAAGCTTTGAAAGGCAGGAGGAGGGGTATCTAGGAGAAGGGTCTACACTCTCTGCACCATCAGAACGTCTCTGTAAATCTGACACCATCCTGAAACATAAGTAAGCTTATTTTTAAAGAGAACAGGAGTGTGACCTCTGTTTGGCCAGCGGGATCACCGCGGAGCGGAGGCGCTGGACACCACGGGCAGGCGGCCGCCCTGCTCCAGCTCTCAGTCTGTGCCCAGGTGGCATGGCCGTCCTGCCCGCCCGGTGGGGCTGGGATTCTCTCTGCCAGGCTCTGGGGTCACCGCAACCATTCACCGCCCACCCTCCCTGCCCCGCTCTCTGTCCTGCTTATTGACCTGGGGTCCCCACACCCTCACAGCCCCTGTGGACGCCTGGTGTTGGGTGCGGACCTTGGGCAGGGCTGCCAGCCCGGCTCTGATACCTGCCGACGCACACGCAGCACTAGCCTCGGCAGCTTCTCTGTGCAGTGGGTCAGCAGCGGCACTGGGTCCGGGGCGGCCGTGCAGGTTCCGGGGCAGGAGCCGGCAGGTGCTGTCCCGACCGGGTGGTCTGGCCCCGCGTGGAGTGCGGGTCAGAGGGAGCACCCTGGCTCCCGGAAGGAGAGGCAGGTGTGAGGGCCCCCCTTCATCTTCTGTCCCCCACACTCCCTTTCCACTCTGTCCCGAAGCTTTTAGGAAGACGACGCCACCCCTCCCGCTGTTTCAGAGAAGGTTCCGCTGGGCAGCTGTGCCCGTGCCCCGCAAATGCAGAGACGCGTGGCGCAGGAGGGGAGAGTGTAGAGAGACCAACAGCCGTTCATCGTGCTGCTCAAGAAAAAGCACGAGCAAGCGTCTTTCAAAGAGAAATCCGCAGCCTGGCATTCACCGCAGCAGTGTGAGCAGCAGCCGAGACACGGGAGCAAGCTCAACGCTCGTCCACAGACGACGGACGAAGACGGGTAAGGAGTCCCGGGCGGCCCAGTGTCTAGGGGTCCAGGGTTTCACGGCCACGGCCTGGGTTCAGTCCCTGGTTGGGGGCCTGAGATCCCACAAGCCACATGGCAGAGAGGAGAAAAAAGAGATGTAGTACATACATATGACGGACTATTACTCAGCCATAAAAACAGACTGAAAGAACGCTGTTTGCAGCAATGTGGATGGACCTGGGGATCGTCAGACCAAGTGGAGGCAGTCAGACAGAGGCAGATGTTTCAATGTGATCTCACTGGTGTGTGGGATCTAAAGCACCACACAAATGAGCTCAATCTATGAGACAGAAAGAGACTCACGGACACCGCAAGCAGACTGGCTGCCAGGGGCAGGGGAGTGGGGAGGGTGGGCTGGGGGCCCGGGGTCAGTGGGCGCAGACGACTGCTTATAGAGAGGGAAGCCCCCAGGTCCCGCTGCACAGCACAGGGGATTGTATACAGCACCCTGTGCTGAACCACAGTGGAAAAGAGTGTGGAAAAAGGTGTGCACACACACACACACGCACACACATGCGCGCACACACACACGGACACACGCGTGCACACACGCACACACGTGCACACATGCGCGCATGCACACACGCTCACACACATGCACACATGCCCACACATGCACACACACGCACACACACATGCACACACACGGACACATGCGCACACACGCACACACGTGCGCACGCACACATGCACACACTTGCGCACACATGTGTGCACACGTGCACACACACGCGCTCTCACGCACACACATGCCCACACACGCACACACATGGACACACATGCACACACGCGCACACAATGCACACACGTGCGCACACATGGACACGCACGCACACACGGACACACGGACACACATGCACAACACACGGACACACACGCATGCGCACACACGCACATACATGGACACACGCGTACACACACGCACACACATGTGCACACATGCACGCGTGCACGCACGCTCACACACGCACACACATGCACACATGCCCACACACGCATGCACACACGCACACACACGCACACACACGGACACATGTGCACACACACGCACACACTTGCGCACACGTGCTCACACACGCACACACATGCCCACACACGCGCACACATGCCCACACATGCCCACACGCACGCACACATGCACACACGCGCGCGCACATGGACACACACACGCACACGCATGCACGCACACGCACACACGTGTGCACACGCATGCATGCATGCGCACGCACACACATGCACATGCACACACACGCACACACACACCGCTGAGTCAGTTTGTTGTAAATTGTTCAGCTCAGTTCAGTCGCTCAGTCGGGTCCGACTCTTTGCGACCCCATGAACTGCAGCACACCAGGCCTCCCTGTCCATCATCAACTCCCGGAGTTCACTCAAACTCATGTCTGTTGAGTTGGTGATGCCATCGAGCCATCTCACCCTCTGTCATCCCCTTCTCCTCCCACCTTCAATCTTTCCCAGCATCAGGGTCTCTTCAAATGAGTCAGCTCTTCGCATCAGGTGGCCAAAGTGTTGGAGTTTCAGCTTCAACATCAGCCCTTCCAATGAACACTCAGGACTAATCTCCTTTAGGATGGACTGGTATAAATTGTTAACACAATGTAAACTGTTGTAACACAACATTGTAAATCAACTATACCTCAATAAAATAAATTAAAAAAAAAAGAAAAGGCGTGATTGGCTACTTGGGCCAGGCTTACAACATCAACTTGAAGAGTTGTAAAAGTCTCTTTCTACAATGAACAGCTTTTACAATTAAAGCAGCCACACATCGAGGGGCCACCTCAGTGGTTTCATTTGCTTCTGGGGTCTCCCCATGGCTGTTTGGCAAGGGTTGTGCACCGAGCCCTGCCCGGCACCCATGCCCGGAGGCTGAGAACTCGCCCGTGCCAAGCCCTGGGGATGTGCAGGCGGACCGGAACAGCCTTGGTGCCACAGCCCTTGGGAGCAACCCAGGGCCCAGAAAAGGACTGTGCCCCACAGTGGGGGCCGAGTCCTGCAGTGGGCGGGCACAGCTGTGTGCAAGAAACACCGGGAGTGAGGCAGGTCGGGCAGACTTCCTGAGGAGGGTCCCCTCTGAGCCTGGAGGTTGGCAGCAGGAGCCGGGGAAAGCGAGTCAGGGGAGAGGACAAGCGTCCTAGCAGGGCGAACAGCTCGTGCAAAGGCCCTGCGGCAGGGAGGAGCTTGGCCCGCCCGAGGGGCTGGGAGGCCGCCAGTGTCCCCGGACGAGGTGGGCTGGAGCGAGGCACTGCAGGGCTTCGAGGAGCTGGCAGCGGCAGTGAGGTGGTCCTCCAGGGGCTCAGTGGAAGCCAGAGGCTGCTGCAATTACACCAGAAAAAGGAGGGGCCAGACATCCTGGATAAGGGAACGGCCCCACTCCAGTATCTCGCCTGGAAAATCCCATGGACAGAGGAGCCTGGCGGGCTACCGTCCATGGCGCCAAAAAGAGTTGGACACGACTGAAAGGCTACAGAACAAGACATCCCAGAGTGAAAGCTAGGAGGCAGACTCCACGGGACTCGGAGGCCGACCGATGTCGGGGGCAGGAATCGAGGGTGGCACCACTCCCTGTTGGGCTGTTTGGGGGAGAGTGGTGTCCCATGAGCCTGCCCTTCACCCGCCACCTCCCAGATCCCGCTGCTCAGTCCTAAGCTCGCCCCGCGGGGCCGGGGCCAGGGGCCCCCCTGGCCAGACCTTGCACCTCTATACACAGGCACCTCTCATTACCCTGGACCCCCGTGATGTCAGCTCTACTTCCACCCCGGCCTCCCACACAAAGAAACCGCGACTCAGGGGGCAGCTGGGATTCAAACTCAGATCTGGGCAGCTCTAAAACTCATGCCTGCTCTCCAGGGTTGCACGTGATACTGATTGAGAGCCGATGTCCAGGGAACACCACTCCGAACCCCCTTCCCTGCCCCAACCTCCCGCCCAGGCAGTATGCGGGGTGTGCACGCACGCACTGGAGAATCACTTCTCTTCTTGTGTAAGGCGATAGTCTGCGAGCTACCCAACTTGTTGCTGTTATTTTGGCGGTTACATTTTGGCATTTTGAAGACCGACTTTCTTCAAGGTGAAAGTGGCTCTCTTCCATCCTCCCAAATGTGGAGAGAACTCAGAACTCTCTGGTCTCATCCCCTCGCCGCCCCCAAACCCCTCTCCTTAGATGACTCGGGATCACATCAGCTTCCAGGGAGAGGGGCCCAAACACCACACCTTAGACAAAACTGGGCTTTCCTTCTCTGCTGTGGAAACAGAGTCTGGGGAATGCGGTCAGGGCTGAGTGGATGGGGGCGCTCCTGCAGACGGCAGGACAAGGGCGCTGTGTGCCCCCGCGCAGGGGGAGCACGGCACTCGAGGTCACCCGCCGTCCGCACTGCGGGCAGTCCACACTCAGCGGCGGTCACCCACGAGTTATCAGCTCCCTGGCTCACCGTCGCTCGCAGTGGCCTCCGGCGCTCAGTGTCCTCTCACTGGAGTGTACCCACGTGGTCTGAGCGAGGCCTGTCATGCTGAGGGCTCTCGCGTCGGTCTGCACAAGCCTCTGCCCCGTGAGCGGCAAGACGTTGCCCGCTGTGCCCTCTGTAGGCGGCTCTCCAGAGTCTCCATCACCACTGCCGGCAGCCCTGCCCTGTTCCTCTGGAGGTGAGCCTTCCTTCCCACCGGCTGCTGTCTTTTATCTGACTGCTCCTTGCACCCTGCCCTCCTCCTCCTCCTCCTCACCAAAGCCAGTCTCTCCAGGGCCCCCTGGCTTCCAAAGAGCCAAGCTCCAGACCAGAGGCATCTCCCGTGGGTCGAGTCGTCCCTGTCCGTTTCTGCATCCGCCCTGTCAGCCAGCCATCCAAACAAGGGTCCCCAGTAGCTTTCAGATATTCTTACTGTTGAGGTGAGATTCACCATCTTAACCACTTTACAGTGAACGTGTGCGTGGGAGCGTGCTTGGTTGCTTCAGCCGTGTCCAGCTCTTGGCGATCCTATGGATTGTAGCCCGGCAGGCTTCTGCGTCCCCAGGATTCTCCAGGCAAAGATACTGGAGTGGGTCGCCGTGCCCGCTTCCAGAGGATCGTCCCCACCCAGAGTTTGAACCTGGGTCTCCTGGGACTCCCGCACCGCAGGCTGATTCTTTACCTCTGAGCCGCCGAGGAAGCCCTACAGTGAACGACCTGGGCCTAAACCAGGTGCCTGTTCGTCACCCCAAAGAACCCCCGACCCAGCAAGCAGTCACTCCCCCCACACCGTCCCTCCAGCCCATGCGACCCCTAACCTACCTTCTGTCTGTGGATTCACCTACTACGGATATTTCCTATCAATTAAATCCTACGGGAAGTGATCTTTTATCTCTGGCCTCCTTCACTTAGCACAACGGCTTCCAAGTGTATCTTTGTTGTAGCATGTATCAGTACTTGGCTCATTTTCAGGGCTAAATAACACTCCGCTGCGTGGACAGACCTGTCGCTCGTCACCCGGCAGACACTTGGGGCGCTTCCGCCTTGAGGCTATTAGGGATAGTGCCCGCGCTGTGCACAGTCTTCGCAAACAGTGACGCTTTATTTTCTAAGTTGATTAATCACTTTGGCTGCAGTGGACCTTGACTGCAGCAGGCGGGAGTCTCCATCTCCACTGCGCACGCGTGATCTTTAGTTGCGGCATGTGGGGTCTTAGTTCCCTGACCAGGGATCAAACCCACGCCTCCTGCAATGGGAGCCGGTTCACAAGCGCTGAGCCCCTGGGGAAGGCCCTTTCTTTCTTCCTTCCCCTCTCCCCCCTCTTTTCTGAATTTATTTTTATGATTTTTGGCTGCGCCGAGTCTTCACTGCTGCTCTCGGGGGCTCCTCTTGGTTGTGGTGCTCAGGCCGAGTGTGGGCTCCAGAGCTCAGGTTCAGGAGCCGCGGTGCTCAGGCCTAGTTGCCCCGGGCAGGCATGATCTTCCCAGAGCAGGGGTGGAACCCGTGTCCCCTGCCTTGGCAGGCGGACTCTTAACCACGGGGCCACTGGGGAAGTCCCTTTCTTCCCTACTGAAGCACACTTGACCCGATTCGCGTTCTTTCCCTGTGGGTAGGCCGTATTTCCTTGTCATTCCCTGGGCCTCGTGATTCTCGTTGACAACTGGACCTCTTGAATGTTACAGTGTAGAACTCTGGGAACCACACTCTCCCCAGTCCAGCGGTGTGCTGATGCTACACCTGTGCAAAGTTGCTGATGTTTGTCCAGTGACTTGTCTGAACCCTGTTGTAAAGCCAGCGTTCTCTGCTGCGTGGCCACTGCAGGGCGTGTTCGACTAGCTTGCTGGTCAGCTCGTGAGTCAACACAGGCTTCCTCAGTCGCTGAGATGAAGCCACCCTTCCGACTGCTTTCATGCTTGTTTCCAGAGTTCGGACGCAGTGAGTCCTGATGGTTTTGCTAGTGTCTGTGGAGTCCGGGGCCCTTGCAGCCCTCGCTTCTGCCGTTCCTGCTGACTTCGCCGCGGCCTGTTGCTTCTCAGCTCTCTTTGTCTCTGATGCACTTCCAGATTCTCAATGACACATTTAGGTGTGGACTCACGCGTGTTCATCCTAGTTGTGACTGGGGCTTCCTGAATCCCTGATTCATTTCTTCCATCTATTTTGTTGAAGTTTCATCTTTTTTTTTAAAGTCTTTATCGATCTTGGTACAATATTGCTTCTCTTTTATGTTCTGGTTCTCGCTTCCTGACTGGGGACCTGCACCCCCTGCATTGGGAGGGGACGTCTCAACCGCTGTACTGCCCGGGCAGTCCCCAAGTTTCACCTCTTAGACGTTCAAATATCCCTTCACCCCCTTTCTTAACTCTCTCTGAAGCTCCTTTTGGATGGATGACTTAGTGCCTCCGCCCTCTTTCTTAACCGAGTTTTCCAGTTTGCTGGAAAACTTTGCTCCCCTAAGCTTTGTTATGGTTGGGGAACTAATTCTCTCTTCAGCTTTGTCTAAGCTGTTATTTGTCCCTTCCTCTGAGTTTTAAATTTCCAAGTAGCCTACATTTAAAAAAAAAATTTTTCTATCAGTTCTAGGATTTTCCCCCCCAAACTTCCAGATTTTTTTTGTTAGTCTTTTAAAAATTATTTTATGTCTTTAATCATTTCCGACACACTCATTTTATAGCCTTGAGGTTCCGTCTCAGAAGCAGAGGAAAGAGAGAGGGGGCACAGACAGGGCTGTGGAGTCTCAGGACATCAAAGCAGAAAGCTTTCCTCTGGGTGTAAATAAAGCCCGGAGGGCTGGCTGCATCATCCTCTAAGCCATCAGAGCCCCAGGGATGCCTGGGCACCTAAACTCCCAGGGAGGATTCCAGAAGCCCCAGGGAGTTCTGGAATCCTGGGCAGAACTGCAGCACTGGGCAGGCCAAGCCTCTCTCCTTTGTACCACGTGATTGCTTCTTCAAACAAAACTCAGTTTTCATTGTGTGTGTGCTAAGTTGCTTCAGTCATGTCCGACTCTTTGCAACCCCATTGACCCTAGCCCTCCAGGCTCCTCTGCCCATGGGATTCTCCAGGCAAGAATACTCGGGCGGGTTGGGTTGTCATTTCCTCCTCCAGGGATCTTCCCGACCCAGGGACCAAACCCACGTCTCTTGCTTCTGTCTGCCGCGTTGGCAGGAAGGTTCCTTACCACTAGCCCCACCTGGGAAACCCTAGCAACGACTGTTTGCCGTAGGGAAAACTGGTCAAGAGGGAAAATAAAATCACCCACAACTCTAGTTCCCACACCTAGCTGCCGCGAGCCCACTAGCCCAGCTCCCTGGCTCCCTTGCTGGCTTGATTTGCCTCCGTAGCATCAAGCACCATCAGGCACTCCGCGTATATTTACGATACTCTGTGCATCCTTGGGAGCATGTCAGCCCTGAGACAGCCGGTGCTTTGTCTTGTTCCGTCCTGTGTGTGCGGAGCCAGGAATCGGGAGCGTGGGGCATGGTTGCCTTACCAGCACCTCGGGGTTGGGGAGGAGGGCGGCGAATGACCAAATGCGCATGCAGCGCCGTCTCGTGAATGAAAATACCCACTGTGTTTACCCTCACGACAGTCCCACGAGGCAGGTGTTTGCTGACCCATTTTACAGCCGGGCAGACCGAGACTCCTCGCCCTGACCGACTCTCTGCAGTCACCTTCACGTAGCCAGTGACCTCCCACTGGAGGGTTGGGGGGAAGCAGAAGTGAGAATGCTCACCCAGTGTCACCCCATCCCGGGGGGCTCCGCGCACTTTTCTGGAGGACTAGCTGATGGACTTGCGGTGCTTGCCGCTCCCCCCCCCCTCCCCCCACCACACACACCTCATCCCCCCTACCACGATGCAGGCTCCTGGAACGTATTTTGAGGGTGGAATGTGAACCCCCACCCCGCTCCTCCTGAGTTCAAACCGTGCTCAAGCTAGTAATGTCACCTCACGGCGCCGCCATTGTGAGGGCTTCCCCACGTGGCTCAGACGGTGAAGAGTCTGTCTGCAATGCCGCAGACCTGGCTGGATCCCAGGAAGATCTGCATGATTGTCCCTACCCCTTAAAACCGCGAGTCAGTGAAATGACATACGCGAAGCTCTCGCCCCAGCACCTGGCTCACCCTAAAAGGTCAGCACGGGACTGCGTGAGCAGACACCCTTGCCCCTGTCCACCATGGCTCAGCCTCTGCTGGGGGAGACAGAGATTCGCCTTCTTTAGTTGTTCTGTGTCCTCCACAGTCTCTGGGGAAGGACACACCATAACTAAACTTTTAAGAGACTTGTGTATTGACTCAACGATAAACCAACAGCGTCGCTGACTGGGGTCTCGAAGGGTGTGGTGGGGGAGGACTGCGGCAGGGAGCCGCTGAGGCCCTGAGTCCTGGGCTGGCCTGAGCAAGGGCTTAGTTAAGGCCAAGTGCAAGCTTTAAGGCCGTGGTTTTAGGTCTGCAGGGCTCCTGTTGGGCTGACGGGGCAGCTGCCTTAGGTGCTGGGGGTCTGGCTGCCCTGAGTTTCGCAGATGGAGGCTGGAGAGGGGGTCAGACATGCAGGAAAGGCTGTTCACGCAGCCACGAAGGGCTGGATCTCTTGTAGGGCGTGGGGGGCCTGGAGCCCTGCTCTCAGGGAGCTGCCACACGCCCTGAGGGTGCAGACAGTCAGTATGCGGCCTTAGTGAGAGCCCAGGTCAGGGAGGGGAGCCACAACCGAGGGGACGGGGGCCCGCTCGCCCCCCACGTGCTGTTCTCCTTCCGCAGCTGCAGGATCTGGTCCTATTTTTATCCTCCTTTGACAGACGAGGAAACCCCGGTTGGGGAGATTAAGTGACTGTGTCCCAGGCACATGGAGGCCCAGCTGCTCGAGTCAAAGCTACGAGAGCCTTGGGAGGGAGAGCACGGAGCCAGCGGAGGTGGGGGTGCTCAGGGCCAGCCTCCCCAAGAAGCGTCGGGGAGGGGACTCTTCACTGGGCCCGAGGGGTCGTTAGCCCAGGGGCTGAGTTCTCAAATGCGAACATCGGTCACGTTTCTCTTACTGATTCTGCTTCCTAGAGACTTCTCCAGTCTCAGGGAAGGTCACTTGGCTGAGTTCTGTCTGCTGTGGGTGAGTGAGCGAGGAGGACCAGTGGACAGGGCAAGGCAGTGTCCATCAGACCCAGGTGCTCAGGGGTGGCCAGGTTCCTACTAGACTCCTGGGAGGGACTCCTCCAGCCAGTGGGAGACCAGAGGAGAATGACCAGGGTCCTGCAGCTTGCCAGCCTGGCTGGTCAGGGATGGCCTCTGTGTGCGCACCATCCAAGTCCCTGCAAGGTCTGGACGAGGTGGAGGGGCTCTTTGTTTGGCCTTAGGAGGAGTGGGGTGGGATCTTCTTCAGCAGAAACGTGGGCCAGGGGGCAGGAAGGCGATGACTAGAACAGAAGCCTGTAAACTGGGGTGCCAAGGTGGGGCTGCAGAAAAGATGCGACGGGGATGGTAGTTCCAAAGGAGTTCATCGGCAGGTCCTCACCTCCCTTCTCCAACCTTCCCATGCTTTGTAAACCAAAGAGGCTGAGGTCTTCCCCAGCCAGAGCCTTGTCCCCGTGGGGTGTACGAAGTCCAGATTTTCCCGGGAAAGGGATGGTTGGGAGGGTGGGCGAAGGTTTTGGCCTCCTCTACAAGCTGTATTTCCCTGGAGCCCAGGCGTTGGGGTCTCAGCTCTCTGTGCCCCGTGGCCACTTCAGCCCCCAGGGTTTCCTCACATGTAAGCCGGGCACAGAAGGCCTGTGCTGGGTGGGTGTGGGGCTGCACCCGCTCAGCGGAGCCGGCGTCCGCTTTAATGTTGACATTATAAAGATGCCTGCAAACGCAGGCAGCAGCACTCCTGCTCAACCTGGAACAAACCCAGTGACCCCAGGGGCCTGGGAAGGATCCAGCCCACACAAGGAAACTCCACCTTGAGACTGGCAGGATCCGCGGGCACCAAGGAAAACTTGTCATGCTTTTGACTTTCCATGGGGGTCTACCATATGGAAGGGCTTCCCTTGTGGTTCAGCTGGTAAAGAATTCGCCTGCAATGCAGGAGACCCAGGTTTGATCCCTGGGTTGGGAAGATCCCCCTGGAGAAGGGAATGGCTACCCACTCCAGTATTCTGGCCTGGAGAATCCCATGTCCATGGGGTCACAAAGGGTCCGACACTACTGAGTGACTTTCACTAGTATAGGCAAAGTGTATCCACCGTTATCTTATGAAAGTGAAAGTGAAGTTGCTCAGTCCTAACCCACTCTTCACGACACCACGGACTGCAGCCCACCAGGCTCCTCCGTCCATGGGATTTTCCAGGCAAGAGTACTGGAGTGGGCTGCCATTTCCTTCTCCAGGGGATCTTCCCAACCCAGAGATCGAACCCGGGTCTCCTGCACTGCAGACAGGCGCTTTACCCTCTGAGCCCCCAGGGAACCCTACTTTAGGTTAGAGCTAGATAAAAATCGACTTAATGTGTACCCAGGAGGAACTGCCACCACCCCCCCCCCCCCGAAAAAAAAGCTCTCAAACGTGTCCAGGAGCTGAGTCTTTCAAACTACAGAAAAGGGCCAGGGCCCACAGGTTTTACCTTTGGGCCCCACTGCTGGAATCCCAGCCTAGGGACCTTTGATCTCATTCCTGCCTCTCACAGGGAAAGAGGCTGGCGCGGGGGAAGGTCTCCGGGCAGAGCCGGGAGTGTCCCCTGCTCCTCGCCAGCACGAGGGACTCGGCGCCCTCTCCCACGACCAAGAACTTCGAGCGCCCAGGCCCCAGCCTGAGACCGGGACAGGAGGTGGGCGGGCGGGCAGGAGGTGGGTGGGCGGGGGCGCGGCCGAGCGCGACTCCTCCCCGGGCGGGGCCGCCGCTGCGCGCGCGCCGACGCCCCGCCCCCGCCCCGCGCGCCCCCGCCCCCGCGCGCCCCCGCCAGGCTAATTAGGCGCGCGGTTTGTTTACAAACATGGGCGCCCGGCAGGTGCGCGCCGCCCAGACCCTGCGCGCCCGGGGTTCCAGGGCGGCCCCCCCGACTCGGGGGTCGTCGGGCGAGGGTGCGAGAAACAGGCGCGCGCTGGCCGTCCTCCCGCCTTCTGCGCGCCTCTGCGGGCACCAGGAAATACGCCCGGAGGCGCGTGTCCCCCGCGCCGCAGCGGCCGCGGGCAGGGCCGCGCAGGGGCCCCGAGTCGCCGCCCGCGCCGCGCCCCGCCCCGCGCGCCCCTCGGGCCGGGCCCGCTCGCGGCCGGGGCGGCGGGGCGGGCGGCGGGCGGGGGCGCGCGGGGCGGGGCGCGGCGCGGGCGGGGCCGGGACATGTAGTCCGCGCGCCACGGCCTCCCCTGGGCGGCCCCGGCGCGGGCCCGGCCGCGGACTACGACTCCCGGCAGGCGCCGCGGCGCAGCGCGTGAGCCCTGCTCGGCTCCGGCGCGTCTATTATGCTGCCGGGGCCGGCGAGCCAAAGAGGAGCCGGCCGCGCGGGCCGGGAGGGGACGGCCGCCGGAGCCGCCGAGGCCAAGTACGCCTTTCCTTTGCTTCTCTGCGCGAGCGGGGCGGCGGGCGGCGCGGGCGGAGGCGGGCCGGGCGGGCCGGGGGGCGCGGCCCCGTGCGCCCCGCGCGGGCCGCCGGCGCGTCCGGGGAGCCCGGCGCCCGGGCCGCCGTCTCCGCCGCCGCCTTTGTGCGCGGCCGGGACGCAACAAAGCGCGGCGGCGGCCCGGGGTCGCGGCGGCGGCGCGGAGCCCTCCCCGCGGCCCTCCGCCCGCGCCGCCCCGGCCGCCCGCGTCCCGGGCTCGGGGGCGTCGCCGCGGCCGGGGCGCGCAGCCTGGCGTTGGCGCGGCCCGCGCGCCCTGCGCCCGCGACCTCCCGGCGCCCTCCCTCACGGAAAGGAGTTTCCCCCCTTTCCTCCGCCCGCCATCTTTCGAGGGGGGGATCGGGGAGGACGCGGAGGGGAAGGTAGCGCTTCGGCGCCACTTGGCCCGCGCGCGCCCGGCGCGCCTCGGTCCCTGGCCGCGGGGCTCGCGCGGGGGCTGTGGCCGCGGCTGGGGCGGGGGGCGAGGCCGGCGGCGCGGCGTGGAGGCCGCTCCCTTCAGTTAGCGGCCCGAGCTGACTTTGAACCCTTGGGAGTTGCTGGGTCGTTGCGGCCCGGAGGAGGAGACCCAGTTCCCGTTTTGAAAGCAGCGTGAAAAGCGCTTACAACGGGCGAGAGCGAGTTGGAGCGGGAGGAGCTGGGCTGGGCCCTGGCCTGACAGCACGGCCCAAGCCCGGCAGGGAGAAGCGCTCACCCCAGGCCTCACACGGCCCCCCGGGCCTCGTGGGCCCCCCGAGAATAAAGGCGGGGCTCGGGGAGTCCTCTCCGCCGGCTGCTCGTCGGGGTCAGGGCCGGGCGGTGGGGGCCTCGGGTCGCCTCCTTTTCCCCTGGGGCCAGGGGCGGCTTTGGAGAGATGAAAGTGGGAGCGCGGCACGGGTCCGCCAGCAGACCCCCCGGGGGCGGTCCCGTGGTCCACCCTGCGGGTTCCCGCCATTGGGCCCAGTCGCTGACCGTCCTGCGATCCTTCATTTTGGCTGGAAGCGTTCTACCCAGAAGCGCATAATGGGGGCTCCTCCCCTGTGTTCCCTGGGTTGTGGCTGCGAAGTTAATGGTGCTGGGGGGGTGGGGGTCCTGTTGAGTATCCTTGGGCAAACTACGGGCCGGGGGGAGCGGAAGGCGTGTAACTGAGGGATCGCTGCGCCCCCCCCCCCCCCAAGTGAGGACGGAGGAAAAAGTTTGTTTTTCTTTTTCCTTCTTCTTTTTTTTAACCTTGTTTCGTAGGTTTTCTTCCTGACTCTCTCTTAAATGGGGGTTCTTTCCCTGAATCCCTGGATGGCATTTCTCCTGGGGGAGAGGTTGGCATTCAAGGGGGCGAAGAAAAGGCCTGAATCCCTGCGAGGGTCGGGTCCGGCCTCAGGAGTTAGGGACCTCCCCGCTTCCCTCCGCCTCCACCATCCTCCCGCAGCCGGGAGTCCGGCCTCTTATTTGCAAATAAAGCTCTGTGTTTGCCCTTCTCTGTCGTGAGGCCTTGATGTGTGCTCGCGGTTACAGATCCGGAGAGAGAGGGCGCACGGCGTCTGGGGCGGGAGGGGACGCGGGGCGGAGTGGGCTGTTTTGCCCTGACCTTTCTGGTGACCCGAGGGGGGTGGGCAGGCCTCTGGAATCTCGCCCCAGCAGCTCCTCGGAAGCTTCGATCCAGTCCCAGCCCCGCCGCGGGGACCTCCGGGGAAGGAGGGCCAGGCGGCGCTGGTCGATTTTTGTTTTGTTTTTATAAAGTGGAGTAATTGCTTTCCCTCCACAACAGCCCGCGCGCGCTTGGAAAGTGAGCTCGGAGGGCCGGAGGCGATCTGTTAAATAAGCTGCGCCGGCCGGACTCGCGGGCAGAAAGTGAAAGTGTGGGGGGGCGGGGGACGGCGGCGGGGTAGACAGCGCCCGCCGCGGCCAGCCGCGCCTCCTGCGCCCTCTTTCTCCAGCCTGGCGCATTGCCAGCCGCCCGAGCCCTGCGCCCCGCGCCCCGCGCCCGGCGCTGTGCACGGCCATTTCCTGGGTCTGGGCGGCAGAGGCTCTCTGGGGGGCTCTGGACCCCCGCCACCGATCGCAGTGGAGTGGTTGGTGCAGGACGCCGCCCCGGTCAGCCTGGCCCTGCACCCACCGCTAGTGGGTCCTGTTCTCCTTGGAGAACAGCACTTATCCTGTGGGGCCAGGGGGAGCTGGCCCAGGTGGGGAGTGGGGGGCCCCTAGGGATTGTCTGCCCGGGTGCACGTGGGAAAGGGCTCTGCAGATCACCACCCCGCTCCCCATTCTCCAGGCGCTCTGTGGGTGGCTGCGTAGAACGGTCTTCCTTTCATGTCTACCTGACTTGTAAAGGGACAGGGCACCCGTCAGGCCCCATAGACCCCGAACTAGCGGCCAGTGTCTAGTCAGCATTCCTTGCTTCCAAAGGGAACTTTAGGGACATGTGGTAGAAAGCTGGGCGCACACCTGTCTGCTGGGACCTTGTCCCGGGAGAGCCCCT
Organism: Budorcas taxicolor; assembly: GCF_023091745.1. Lineage (NCBI taxonomy): Eukaryota > Metazoa > Chordata > Mammalia > Artiodactyla > Bovidae > Budorcas > Budorcas taxicolor. The sequence goes on along the minus strand of NC_068920.1, from coordinate 163,957,686 downwards.
GCTTGGGAGCCCGCCCTCCACCCCACCCCGGGCACTGCCCCCTGGTGTCTGTGGATGGGTCCCACAGGCATCATAACAGCGTAGGGTGGCCTGGGCACTTGGATCAAGGGTGCCGGTAGGTAGGTGTCCAGGGGGCGGGCGGCTTGTTGAACCCCCTCAGCTTCCCCTCGAGTCATGAACCCTTTTGGCACCTGCGCCTCCGCTCTGGGGGCCTATGATCCTGCCTCTGACAAGCACTGGGCTTCTAAAGGCCAAGGGTGACATTTCTGGGTCTCCAAGTGGACATGATGGTTACCTGGGCCAAGGTTGGAGGGGAGTGTGTGTCCAGAGGCCCCGCTGTGTCAGCGCTGTGCGTCAGCGTCTTTCTGTGGCCAGCTTTTCACTGTTGCACATGAGAAGCTGGTCTGAACCTAACCCCTTTACAGGGTCTTTGTGAGCTAGAGTCTCAGCTGGCAGATGCATGGGGGGACGCCCCTCTCCATCCTTGCCGCAGAACCTGGGGAGTTGCTCAGGAGGTCATGAGGTGCCTGGGAGAACACTCTCCCCGTGCTCAGGAGCTGCCATCTGGGGTGTTGGGTGCCGCAGGCGCCCAGTGGGGTTTCCCTGCAAGTGTTGGAATCTGGGTTCAAGAGGGTGATCAGGAGCCTGTTCGGGAGGGCTGGGGGCACCCGTGTCTCAGATGCCGCCCTGTCGTGAGGAGCTGGCACCCCGGGGTCCCCACTGAGGTCCCTGGTAGCTGGGGGCGGGAACGCGTGTTGAGCGGCTGTATCCGCGTGCCGTGTAATCAGGAAGAGCTGGCGGGCAGCGTGCTCTGATGGCGTCGCAGGGTGAAACTCGGGTGCAAATGGGAGGAGAGGGCAGGAAGGGGTGCTGCCCAGCCCCCAGCCTGCTCGCCCTGTGGGGCAGAGCCCTGGCGATGCCAGCCGGGTGCCAGGGCTACTGGCCCAGACCTGGGGCCCCGCTGCCTGTGCGCCCCAGATAGGCCCCACCCGCCTGCACTCTGCGGCCTCAGCTGCCAGCAGGCTGTCCCAGCCCAGCCGTCGGGGGTCCGGGTGGGGAAGACACCGATGGCCGAGTGACGGTCCCCTGAGATGTCGGAGCCTGCACCCCCACGCCCCGTAGGGACAGGCGGTGTTCGGTAAGCTAGTGAGCTCTGGGGCTGTGGGAGGGGTCGCAGGGGTGGTGGCTGGGACCCCCGGCCCGTGGGCGCCCCCTGCGCTCGGAGGGCTTCCAGGCCCCTGCCATCCCTCCCGTGGGGGCCCCTGCTGCCCTGGAAAGGTTTGTGTGGGGACCCTGGTTTCCCAAGGCGGGGCTGTGCGACGTGCTGCTCTGGGCTGTTGCCGGTGGGCTTCCTCGAGGGCTGGGGGTGGGGGGCCGGCTGCCCCTCGACCCCAGGATTGGGCGGTGGTCATGGGGTCCCAGCCTGATCTCCTGCCTCCCTGCTCAGGCTCCACGGCCTCCCAGCTCCTCTAGGCCTTGGGTCCTGTCTCTTCGGTGGGGTGAAGGGTCAGCGTCCTTGTGAGGGCCGCCGCATGGGGTGTGAGCTTGGGAGGGCCCTGGCAGGCGGAGCTCCCTCCCGCTCAGGGTCCCGGGGTTGCCCACATGGGTGTCGGTGTCCAATGGAGGTTGGCTCTTGGGACAGGCGATAGTGGCTGCAGTCGGGGCCAGGCCCTCCGCTGAGTGCAGCGACTGCCTGACCCCTCGCACCCTCTGTGGGGCCAACTGGCCCAGAGGGGTTGGGCCCCCCTCCCTCTCCAGGAGCGTGGGGGCTGGCCAGGCTGTCCTCTGTGTGTCCCCTGGCATCATGCCTCCTTCCAAGTGGCCGGTCTCCGCCCCCCCAGAAGCCCCCTGGAGCTTCCCAGCCCCTGACACGCACCGCTGGTGCAGCATCTCTGTGGGTTTTTTGCCGTTTTTCTTAAAGGTGGGTTGTTTGAGAGGTGGGTGGGGACAGCCTTGCACAGGTTAGGGGGTGTGGCTGGCCTGACCCTCACTGTGAGCAGTGACCCCATAGCAGAGCTGGTCGGAGGCTGGCTTCTCCAGGTAGGCTGGCGGGCTGGGCAGAAATATGGGGTGTCAGGGGACACTGGATTGAGGAGGAGCCTTAGCTGTGCAGAGCTGAGGGGACGTGGGGCCGTCAGGAGGGGTCAGGGGCTCAGCAGGCCAGGCCAGCACCTCAGTTCAGTTCAGTCTCTCAGTCATGTCTGACTCTGTGACCCCATGGACTGCAGCACGCCAGGCCTCCCTGTCCATCACCAACTCTCGGGGTTTACCCAAACTCGTGTCCATTGAGTCGGTGATGCCATCCAACCATCTCATCTTCTGTCGTCCCCTTCTCCTCCCGCCTTCGATCTTTCCCAGCATCAGGGTCTTTTCCAGTGAGTCTGTTCATTGCATCAGGTGGCCAGAGTATTGGAGTTTCAGCTTCAGCATCAGTCCTTCCAATGAATATTCAGGACTGATCTCCTTTAGGATGGACTGGTTGGCTCTCCTTGCAGGCCAAGGGACTCTCAAGAGTCTTCTCTAACTCCACAGTTCAAAAGCATCCATTCTTCTCTGTTCGGCCTGCTTTATGGTCTGATTCTCACAACTGTACACGACCACTGGGAAAACCGTAGCTCTGACTACATGGACCTTAGGGTCCCCGCCGACCCGGGGGTGCTGTGGGCATGCGATGGGGCTGGCCTGGAGGGGTCACGCCCTGACCCCGGGTGGGCTTGGGGCCCTGGTCGGGGCTGAGCCGCTCTGGGCAAAGGCCCTTCGGGTGGCAGCTGTGGTGGTATTCATCCCTGCAAGGCTGGGGTGGTGGCCAGCAGGGCCCGGGGTGTGTGGGGCCACCGCCCGCCTGGCTGGCCTGCTCGGAGGCCCCTCGCTGGGCCCCTGGGTCCCCTCTCTGGAGGAGGCAGTTGGCTCCGTCCGTCACTGAAGCTACCCTGCCCACGCGGCTCCTGTTTCCTGGGGCCCGGCTGCCCCGGGCAGGGGCGCTGGGGCGGTGGGCCGGCCCCTCCCTGCGGGTCACAGCCCTGTCCCTGCGGGTGTGTCCCGGGCGTTCTGGGACGTGGTGCAGAGCCTTCAGGGCTGGGGGGATGGCCTCGCTTACAGCCTGGCTCTGCCCTGGGCCCTTTCTCCTCTGAGCCTCCTACCTCACCCGGAAAGTGGTGCCCCTGTGACCCCTGCTGATGCTGGGATGGGACCTGGGGAGACGGGGCAGTGTCACCGTGGGGGCCCTCGCGGGCAGAAAGGGGGCCCACCCCCCCGAACTCCGGAGACGAGACCGCAGGGTCTGAGCTGGGCCAGAGGGGAGAGGGAGGTGGTGACACCCGGGATGGGGCGCCCCCCCCCCCGCCCAGGCTCTCTTCCAGCCTCTGACCTCCACCTTCAGCGCCCTCACCAGCCTCCCCCCAACCTGACCCTGGCTGGGGAGTCCCCCTCGGCCCGGCGCCCTCCAAGCTAGGAGCTTCCCAGGACTCCTCACGCCTCTGCCTCCTCCTCTGACTGTGCCCACCCCCCTGCTGCCCCCCACGTGGCGTGTCCCTCAATGCTGGTGAGCGAGCAGCCCCTGGGTTGGGCACCCCCGAGAGATGGACGAGACCAGGCCGCCATGGAGTACCTGACTCCGGCCGCTGGGTCCTGTCTGCGGTGGGAGGGTCAGAGCTGCCACCACGGCTGCGTTTTCTGGGGGGTTTCCATCGTGGCCCCTGGACAGAGGGGCCCCACACTCTCCCCTTGTTTGTCCAGGAGCCTGAAGGGCCCTGGTGTCCAGCCTCTCTTGATGCATCCCTCTGGGTCGAGCCAGCCTGTGGGGCCTGAGTTTCTGTGTTTTATTTCTGATTCCAGTTGCCCAGGGAGGAAGGAGGTGGGTCCCAGAGCCTGGCGTCAGGGACCCTGGGAAGGGGCGGGGAGATGGCCCTGACCTCTGGGGCCCGCCTGCCGCGGAGCTGGGGACACCCGTGCCCCACCCGTGGCCGGACGTATCCTGCACAGGGTCCCTCTTGACGGAGCAGTGGGTGTGTGGCTCCGGGGGTGGGGTGGGCCTGCGGTGCCCCCCGGCCTCTGGCCCTCCGCTGAGCTGGGCCAGCCGCGTGGCTTTCTAAGCTGTCCTGCAGGATCCCGCCCGAACCCGTCTGGGTTTCCTCTCGCGTTCGAGGGCTTTTGCGGTTTGTCTGAGCATTTCCGCTCCGGGTGGTTTCAGATCCCCTCTCTTCGAGGGAAGGCTTCTCTCACTCTGGCCTTCACCTGTTTGTGGTGCTGCCTTCGTGCCAGCGGTGTGCTCCCCGGGAGGGGTGTGTGGGGGGGTGCTCCCCGGGAGGGGTGTGTGTGTGTGCGTGCTCCCCGGGAGGGGTGTGTGTGTGTGTGCGTGCTCCCCGGGAGGTGTGTGTGTGTGTGGGCGGGTGCTCCCCGGGAGGTGTGTGTGTGTGTGCGTGCTCCCCGGGAGGTGTGTGTGTGTGTGCGTGCTCCCCGGGAGGTGTGTGTTTTGAGAGGGGTGCTCCCGGGGAGGGGTGTGTGTGTGGGGGTGGGGGGTGCTCCCCGGGAGGTGTGTGTTTTGAGAGGGGTGCTCCCGGGGAGGGGTGTGTGTGTGGGGGTGGGGGTTGCTCCCTGGGAGGTGTGTGTTTTGAGAGGGGTGCTCCTGGGGAGGGAGGTGTGTGTGGGGTGCTCCCTGGGAGGTGTGTGTTGGGGGGTGGCTCCCCAGGAGGTGTATGTGTGTGGAGTGCTCCCTGGGAGGTGTGTGTTTTGAGAGGGGTGCTTCCGGGGAGGGGTGTGTGTGTGGGGGGGTGCTCCCTGGGAGGTGTGTGTTTTGAGAGGGGTGCTCCCGGGGAGGGGTGTGTGTGTGGGGGGTGCTCCCTGGGAGGTGTGTGTTTTGAGAGGGGTGCTCCTGGGGAGGGAGGTGTGTGTGTGGGGCGGTGCTCCCTGGGAGGTATGTGTGGGGGGGTGCTCCCCGGGAGGTGTATGTGTGTGGAGTGCTCCCTGGGAGGTGTGTGTTTTGAGAGGGGTGCTCCCAGGGAGGGGGGTGTGTGTGGGGGGTGCTCCCGGGGAGGGGGTTGTTTTGAGAGGGGTGCTCCCCGGGAGGTGTGGGTATGTGGGGGGTGCGTGCGTGCGTGCGTGCGTGCGTGCGTGCGTGTGTGTGTGTTGCTCCCAGCCTCGCTCTGCCCTCTGAGGGGCTGGGGCCTGGGAGTCCCCGTGCAGGGCACGCGCGAGGCTCCTGACGACGGGCCGCGCGCGCCTGCGTCGCTGTGCCCGTGGCCCGCCTCCTGGAAGGCTGGCCTGCGGGGGGCCTGGCGGGCTCCCGTGCCTGCGGTGGGGGGTGGGCCGCATGTTTTGCTCCTGCCTGTTTATCCCAGGAGCTGAGGCCCGCCCCCCAGCCCTGCCGGGGACGGGGTTGGGGGACGGGGCGCCCCGGCGGCCTGCAGGTCCGCTCCGTCCGGTGTCTGCTCTTGGGTTCTGGGCTCCGTCAGCTGCACTTCCCCACCACGTCCCGGGCCGTCCTGCCTGAGTCCATCCCCCCACCACACACACACCTGGGCTCGTCTCCTCTGTTGGGCCAGGGTCCCCAGGGAGCAGGGCTGTGCCCCCCAGATCTCACTGTTGCTGTGGGGTGGCTGGGGTGCAGGGTCCTGAGCGCCCAAGGAAAGGGGGGTTCACCTCTTCTTTTTGAAGTGAGGGCTTTCTAGTGTGGCCAGCAGAGGGGCCGTGGAGGCCCCCCGCGTGCCCCGTTTCTGCTCAGAGAACCCTGGTCGTTTCAGCCCTGCTCCCACCCCTGTGATCACAGAGCAGATGTGTCTCCTTCCTAAGACTTGGTCCCCATCTCTGAGGTGTGAGAACTTCTAAAGAATCGTACTGCACACCCCCGTCACCCCCAAAGCACTACGTTGAGTCCGGGGTCATCGAGCGGTCCGTGTGGACGTAGATGCCTCTCGACTCACTGTCCAGCAGGTGTTTCCAGTGCGCTGGCCCAGGGCGGAGGTGCTGGGGCTGGGCACCGCCTCGCCCGCCCCGGCCGTCCCCCCCAGCCCTTGAGGGGCCCCGAGGCGTCCCAGGCTGGGTGGAGAAGCCAACCCCAGAGACGGGCAGCCTTCCTCCGCTGCAGCTATGGGCCCGGGAAGCTGCCCCGAGGAGTGAGCTTTCTCCCTTGTTCTGTTGCAGCGGCAGCTGGCCCTTTGCCGCTGAGGGATGGCCCTCTGTGTCCGTGTTTACCTCCCCGGGAGGTTGATGTGTTTCCTTGCCGCCTGTCATGTCTGACTTGGGACGTTGTCTCAGACCCTGGGGGCTGTAGGAATGCAGGTGCGCTGGCTGGGTTCTGAGACCCCAGAGGCTCCATCGGGACACACCTGGCATTGGGGAAGCGGGAGTCAGGCTCCGGCCGGGCCATGGTTTGCTCCTGACCCGATCACGGCGGGCGTTGCCTGCTTGTGCCCCGAGTGGGCTGGAGTGGGGGCACTCACGTCCCGGGGGCTCACGGGGGTCTGTGGGGGCCCTGCTTCTGCTCCAGGAGGCCGCTCGTCCATGTGGTGGGGGCCTGAGTGCCCCGGGCCTCAGGTTCCCCGTTTGCAGCCAGCCCCTGTGGTGCTGCCAGGGGCTGACCCGGGACCCCCGGGGAGGGCTCCCAGCCGGACGTTGTCTCTGGTCCTCCTGCTGTCCCCGCCCAGCCACGGCGGCTTAGGCCACGGGAGTGGGCTGGACCCTTCTGGAATCCTCACTCTTGAGTTTGCGTTGTTTCTCTTGATTTAGGGGGCCTGTGGGCATCCCCCTGGGGCTCCCTTGAGGAAGAGGTTCTGGAGTCTTTGCCAGTGGACGCAGGCACCCACCAAGTTGGCCCCCCTTCAGTTTTCCCATCCGGGTCCCTAGCCAGGGAGGCCAGGTGGGCTGGTGACCAGGCCTCCGTCCTGGGGGGCCCTGGCAGGACTGAAGGGAGGGGCCAGGATGTCCCGCGTACTCACGCGGAGCCCAGGACTGCTGGACCGAGGAGACCCCCGAGGGGCTGGTGTCACCCGGCTCTTATCTGCTGTCCAGGAGCCCCCAGCCCGCCATGTCCTCCAGGGTGGGCGCCATGCCTCCGTCCTTGGGGCTGGCTTGGAAACACTTGACCGCTGATGGCCGTGCCACTGGTCAGCCAGGAGGGCAGCTGGGACTTGAACCCTGGCGTGGCAGACTCTAGCAGGCACGCCCTGCTGCCCTTCTGCGGGGCCCCCGTGTCTGCAGCCTCTTCGCATCCCCAGCTGAAGTTAGACTCAGACCAGGAACTCAGAGGGGCGCTGCTGCTTGGAACCACCCCCCGGGGTCGTGGGGGCCCTGCTCGCAGTTGTGGTGGGGCCATGTGGTGTCTTAGGACTGCTGGGCACCCTCTCTCACCCCGTGATGCCAGGAGCCAGGTTGGGAGGCAGGGGGGTCCTGGGCTCACGTCCCCGAGGCTCTCCGTAGCTGGGTTCAGGAAATACCCCAAGGGTGGAAGAGCCTCAGCTTTGTCATCCGTGCGGCGGGCCTGCTCACTGGCCATGTGGGATCACGTGATGTCTCCCCTTCAGTAGGGGTGGAGGGCCTGCGGCCGCCACCCAGCGCCCTTTGGGGCTTCTCCACCATCCGCCTCCGTGACCTCACCCAGGAGGGCAGCTGGTGAGGCCTGGCCAGGGCCCGCAGGGGGCGGGTGCATGGTGACCCTGGACGCGGCCGGATGGTGACTCTCTGGCCTGTTCTGTCGTTTTACGTTCTCATGCGGCTCCGGCCCTCTTCTCCAGGACCAACGTCAGTTCAGGGCTGAGCCCTGGAGGGGCAGGTGTGGGGCAGCTCGTGGACTGTGAGGCTCCAGCTTCTTTCTGGAAGCAGCCTGTGCCTTCTGGTCTCGGGATGCGGCTCTGACCCCTGCCCAGGCGAGGCAGCTGTGGCAGGCGGCCCTACTGGGCCTCCAGCCTCAGCCTCCTGCTGCCCGACAGGTGGGCGTCGGTGAGGTTTCTTGGCCGTCTGGGCGACGTTGGCGGGGGGTTGAGGGGGAGGTGCGTGACGGGGTCGACGGCGCCTCTCATGGCCCTGCCGAGGGCGAGCTGAGACCTCGGGGTGGTCGTGGCACCAGGACTTGCCCCAGACGGAGCACGCACGGCTGCCCGGCCCGGCCCCAGACCTTGGAGAAAGAGACGCGCGCTCCCAGACGCTTGGCCAAGCATTTTTCCAAACTAGATGTCTTTTTACACTTGCTTCTTTTTGTAAGAGTAACGTCTTCTTAAGAAAAATAAATCCTCCAGTTCAGAAATGCAAGCAGGAAGGGAGAAGGCACCTCCCGTGCTGTGGGCGTGGGGTCCTGGGCACCCAGGGGCCTCTCCGTCATCTTGCCGGCCTGCGTGCTGTGGGCGTGGGGTCCTGGGCGCCCAGGGGCCTCTCCGTCATCTTGCCGGCCTGCGTGCTGTGGGCATGGGGTCCTGGGCACCCAGGGGGCCTCTCCAGCGTCTTGCCGGCCCGCGTGCTGTGGGCGTGGGGTCCTGGGCAGGCACCCAGGGGCCTCTGCGTCATCTTGCCGGCCTGCGTGCTGTGGGCATGGGGTCCTGGGCACCCAGGGGGCCTCTCCAGCGTCTTGCCGGCCCGCGTGCTGTGGGCGTGGGGTCCTGGGCACCCAGGGGCCTCTGTGTCATCTTGCTGGCCTGCGTGCTGTGGGCGTGGGGTCCTGGGCACCCAGGGGCCTCTCCGTCATCTTGCCAGCCCGCGTGCTGTGGGCATGGGGTCCTGGGCACCCAGGGGGCCTCTTCAGAATCTTGCCGGCCCTCGAGGGGACGTCCCGGGCTCCGCCAGTGCCTGTCTCCTCAGAGTCGCTGTTGGGTCGGCAGGGCTGGCGGGGAGGCGAGGCCAGACTCTGACTGTGCTGCTCGCTCTGGACACGTGGCCTGACTTGGGCTCTGCTGCGTTCTGGGAGGGCTGGCTGCAACAGGGGCTGGCGTGGCCCCTCGCGCCCCCAGAGGGACCGTGACGGGTGGCCCGTGTGACAGTGCGGCCCGCCTGGGAGGCTTCTGCCCAAGCCCCTGGCTGCACGGCCCTGCGGGGAGAGCAGCCCTGCTGCCTGGGATGGGGCCTTGCCCAGCCGCTGACGCTGCTGGTGCCCTCCCTTCCTCTCTGGTGAGCTGGTGCCCAGGCTGCCAGGGGCAGAGGATAAGCCACACGCTCGCCTCTGCCCTCGGGGGTGCCGTGTGCCACCTTCTGATGCTGGATGCCACACCCCTGCGGGCATCCCACGCACCCGCAGGAGCCTGGGCACAGCGGCTGCGCTCCCCCCCAGTGGAGGTACCGGAGGCCGCATTCGCGTTCCCAGGGTGCCCCTGCCCCGTGCCAGCCCCAGGCTGCAGGGCGCACGGCACTGTCCACGTGTGTGTCCTCGCTGAGCCTCAGACACCCTCCAGGGTCCGCGTGGTCCTCGCCTCGGGACCCCCTGTGGCCTGTGGTCAGTGTTCAGTGAGCACGTGCCGGGCCCGCACTGGGCTCCGAGCTGAACCGCATCATCTGGGGTACCCGGCTGTGTTGAGCGGGTGCCTGGGCTGGGCGGGAGTGAGGGGGGATGCAGGAGGTGGCCCGTCCACCTGGCTTGCACTCTTGGCCCCTCCTGGGCGGAGCCAGCTGCCGTGTGGGCCCCGGGCGCTCAGCCATGGAAGGAGTGTGTCGTGTTTGCGGCGGGGGCTGGCTTCCTGCTGCGCTGCCATGCGGAGTGGTCAGTCACTGGTCAGGAGAGGGGGCGGAGGTCGAAGGCCAGGCTGGGGGCTGCCTGTCCCTGCAGAGAGCTGTGCCCACCTGTCCTCGTGCGTGGAGGAGGCCGGTCTGCACCTTGGCAGCAGCCCGGGCCCTTCCTGGGGCCCCCGTGTCCCCTCAGGTGGTTTAAGGCCCTGGTGGTGTCCTGCCTGTTCCCCGAGGACTGTAGCAGCAGCACTGGGTACTGGGTGCCTGCCCACCCACCCCGCGTCTGGGGGCCCGCCTGGCCCACACCTGGGGGTCCACACCTGGGGGCTCACTCTGCCTGCACCTGGGGCCCCACCCGGCCCGCACCTGGGGGCCCATGCTGTGCTCATCTGACGTCAGGCAGGAATGGGGTGTATCCTTAACAGACCTTGGGGACCCCCACGTCGGCAGCCACCACAGTCTCCACAGCAGGACCATCGGGTGATTGGTGCGTATCCAGCACTGGCTTGAGTGCTCTGCGCTGGACTCCTTTAGGCTTGAGTCCCGTGGGGACCCAGGCAGACTGGATCCCGGGGTTGGCGAAGGGCATAGCTGGGATTGCGCCTAGGGGCTGGCCCTGTGTCTGCCCTGTGCCCCTGAGCTGCCCGGGGTCTGAGAGGCCCAGCCGGTGATGGAGGTAGGGGGGACATGGGCCTGTGAGGCTGCGGCAGCCCAGACGGGGAAACAAGTCACTGGTCAGGCTGGGGCCTGCAGGTTTGGATGGGAGCCCCATGTGGGGCAAGTGCTGGTTTGGATGGGAGCCCCATGTGGGGCAAGGCTGTTGAGGGGGGCAGGTTCGCAGGGACCCCAGCAGAAGGCGGTGGCACTAGGCCAGAAGTGGTCAGACCTGCGGGGTGGGGCGCAGCAGGGCATTGAGGCTGAGACCTGTGGGGTGGGGGGCAGCGGGGCGTCGAGGCTGAGACCTGTGGGGTAGGGGGCAGTGGGGCCTGGAGGCTGAGACCTGCCGGGGTGGGGCTCACCGGGGCATCAAGGCTGAGACCTGCGGGGTGGGGGGCAGCGGGGCCTGGAGGCGGAGACCTGCAGGGTGGGGCGCACCGGGGCATCAAGGCTGAGACCTGCGGGGTGGGGCGCAGTGGGGCGTCAAGGCTGAGACCTGTGGAGTAGGGGGCAGTGGGGCCTGGAGGCTGAGACCTGTCGGGGTGGGGTGCACCGGGGTGTCAAGGCTGAGATCTTGGGGTGGGGCGCACTGGGGTGTCGAGGCTGAGACCTGCGGGGTGGGGGGCAGCGGGGCCTGGAGGCTGAGAATGCAGGCCATCTCTGTGTGGTGTCTGCGCCATCAGCCGGGCAGGCGTGGCCCCTCCCCACGGAGCCCCCGTGGAGGAGAGGCGTTCGGGCCCTTGCGGGGCGGGGTGCCTCGGGGTGTTCCAGAACGTTCCTCCGAGGAGGGGAGTGGGCGGGCAGGCCTGCTCCGTGCGTGGGGTGCGCCCGGTCTCTTTTCGGAGTCCTCTTTGCTCTGGCTTGGGGTCGGTGGGGGCGGAGGAAGTGCTGGCCTGGGGGAAGCCCCTGGTTGGTAGCTTTCCCTGATGACTGTGGTATAAGCGCCCACGTGGCAGGCTGCGGGCCGCTGGCAGGGTGTCAGCCAGCTAGAAGAACCCTGCAAGTCGCAGCGACCTGCTCTTGCAAATCATGGCGGGTGGACGTGGGCCCAGGGGCGGGCGGACGTGGGCCCAGGGGCGGGCGGGTGCTGTTCTGTCCTCCCGGAGGGCCCTCCGGCCCCCACGCAGGCCCTGCCTCCCAGCCCGGGCCCAGCTGGGTCCCTGACAGGTGCCTCCGGGGCCCAGGTCCAGCTCTTCTGTGTAGCCCCCCAGGGCGTTCTGCAGACGCAAGTGACAGGCGGGCCATCGGCTTCCTCCCAGGATGTGGCGGGGGAGCCACTGTGGGGTGGCCGTCTGTCACCCGCTGCACGGCTGTCTGCGTGGCGCTGGGCAGCCTCCTGACACGTGTGGGGCCTCGGTGGGCACTTCCTTCCCGGCGCTGTGCGTGGAGGAAGTTTGGCGAGCCGGGCTGTGGTCTGCCACCCCCCGCCGCCCTCCCCGATTGGCTGAGGACCGGCCGTGTCACAGCCCGGCCGCCGTCACAAACCAGGGCCCGTTCTCATGGTTACATTGGAACCCCCATCGCCCGTGCGCCATGCGTGCTCCACACGCCTTTCTGCCGGCCTGGCTCGGCCGTCGGGTCCGCGTCGCTGCTGTCGACGTGCGAGTTGCTGCCTGGAAGGTTGCTGCTGTCCAGGACGGTGTCGAGGCAGTCCCCCGCACGCCAGCGGCTGGTGGGTGGTGAGCCGACAGCCTTGGCCTCCGCCTGGACGGCCGCCTCCGCCTGGACGGCCGCCCCCGCTGCCCCCTGCCCCTCGCGTCTCCCCCACCCGCCCGGGCGGGGCACCTGCTGCCGTTCTGCCTCCCCTCCCGGGTCTCTCTCCCTGCCCCGGCCGAGGGCAGCGGCGTGACAGTGGTTCTGTGACAGGTGAGGGGGGGACCTAACCAGGGCGGATGCGCCAAGGTTCCCTTGCCGTGACCGTGCAGCCTCGTGTGCCCACGGAGCCGGCCGAGGCTGGGGTGACCGGCCATCCCTCTGCGGTCCCTTCCGCCCTGCAGGTGCTGCCTGGTTGGGCCCAGACATGGAATGTCGCGCCTCAGCGGGAAGCACAGAGGAAGCCAGGGCCCCCCTGAGCCGCTGCCGTGACTGCCAGTGAGCAAGCAGCTGGAGGATGTCCGCCGCGACGCCGGTTGCCCCCACGGGGATCCCGGCGGCCCCGGGCCCAGTGAACCCACCTCCGCCGGAGGTCTCCAACCCTGCCAAGCCCGGCCGCAAGACCAACCAGCTTCAGTACATGCAGAACGTGGTGGTGAAGACGCTCTGGAAACACCAGTTCGCCTGGCCCTTCTACCAGCCCGTGGACGCCATCAAGCTGAACCTGCCTGTGAGCGCCCTGCCCGCCGCCCCAGCCCCTCCGTGGCCCCGACTCCTGCCTGTGAGGGTCCTGCCCGCTGCCCCTCCGGGGCACCCTGTCTTGGGAGGACAGCCCCTCTGGCCTTGGCCCAGGTGGTGCACGGAGGCTGCAACTGCTGGGAGGGCCAGGGAGGCAGCAGGTGGTAGGAGGGCGGGCCCAGCCCAGCCCAGAACCTGCGATGATGGAAGGGCAGCGGGGACGCGCAGGCCTGGGGCCAGGGAGGGCGGCTGCCCCGGGTGCAGGGAGCGGGAGGCTGTGGCCTCGTGGGTGGACAAGGCAGACCAGCCCGGGCGCAGAGGTGCACTGAGGCTCACCCCGCACCAGCCCCGTCCCACTGAGTGGCGCGTCTGCACACACAGCCTTGTGCTCATGTGGGGGTGGCTGGCCTTTCCGGGGATGGCGCCCTAGCTGCATGCCTGGGGCCCGCCTGACCGTCTGGCGGCTTTCTCCTCTGGGCCCGAGTGGAGAACCCCAGAGTCCTGCAAGGGCAGCCCTGGGCCAGCACTTGGCAGCCTGGCTCCTGAGCCAGCTTGGCCCTTGGGCACCCACAGGCCCTAGAGTGAAGTGTGGGACCCAGAGACGGGGCCTAGCCCCTCATCCAGCGCCTAGACCCGCTCTGCAGTCCCCTGCCCACACAGACTCCCGTCAGACCAGAGGGGCTTGGCAAGGTCCGTGCTGGCCCAGGGCTCCCCCAGACCTGGCACCGTCCCCACCCCGGCCCCCCTCAGCTGGACAGAAACTTAGGTCCAGCCCCAGCGCTGAGCTGCCAGACAAGGCCGCCTCGTGCACGATCTTGGTGCTTGGGAATCATGAAAACCGTCTTACTGAATCCGACAGTAACACCCCTGACTGTCTTTTTCCTAGGATTATCATAAGATAATAAAAAACCCCATGGACATGGGAACCATTAAGAAGAGGCTAGAAAATAATTATTACTGGAGTGCGAGTGAATGTATGCAGGACTTCAACACCATGTTTACAAACTGCTACATTTACAACAAGGTGAGCAGGTGGCGAGGCGTGGGCCCCAGCCGCTGCCGTGAACGACCTGGGGGGAGCGCCAGGATGGGGTTGGCCGGTGTCCACTGGGCCAGGTGCGTCGCAGCGGCTCTCAGACCCATTCAGGCCACCTCGGCCTCCCGCTCAGCCCTTGTCTGGCTGCGATCCCCGTGTGTGGGCTGCACAAGCCACGTGCCTGAGGGCTCGGCCTGTGCGTGGGCCCATGTGCCCTGCTGGCACGCTGAACGTTCGAACAGCCTTTCCAGGAGAAGTTGACACACCAGATGCTTTAAAACATCCCCACGCTTGGGCCTTGTTTCCTGTTTGTGATGGGATAAAGAGTGGTTTTCTATCTTTGTGCTTTCTGAGTTCTTGCGAGAGTTTCTGTGTTAAAACGTATCCCTGTTGCTTTCCTCCTGCCCCGCCAGATCCCTTGACAACTTTTTAAACACATATTTTTCTTGAGCAGCGGTTGCACGTTTGCTGTAAGCAACGCGGCTCCTTTCCAGCGCGTGACCCTGCTTCTCCTGTGTCTTCAGCCCACAGATGACATAGTGCTCATGGCCCAAGCCTTAGAGAAAATTTTTCTGCAAAAAGTGGCTCAGATGCCCCAGGAGGAAGTTGAGTTACTGCCCCCTGCTCCAAAGGGCAAAGGCCGGAAACCCTCTTCGGGAACGCAGAGCGCAGGTGAAGGGGGTGGGGGTGCCCGCCTCCCAGAGCCGACGAGAGCGGCCCCTCCCCACGCGGTTGACAGCGGTCGGGCCCGGGAGCTCTGCTGTGTGGCCTGCGGGCTGCCTGCCTTGCTGGGACCCCAGGCTCCTCCCCGTTGGCCCTGGCTCGGAGGCTGCCCCTTCTGGGGCCACTCTGCTCCTGTGTCCCCGTCAAGGACCTTGCCTCCCCAGCGCGCAGCGTGTTCTCTGTGAATGGTCCGCGAGTGGTGGAGGTTTAGGGTTGGCACTGGGAGCCCGGGGACAGCCTTCCCTGCCCTGGGAACCCAGAACCAAGGTGTGTCCCCATGGAGAGCTGCCCAGGAGGGGCCCATCCTCCGGAGAGGCGGGGCGGTGGCTGGTTACGCAGCCTGGGGGACCCGGGTTAAGCCCCGGGCTCTGCCCTCCCAGACTGTGACCTCCCGGACCGCACGCCCCATCCTGGTTCACTCACTCCGGCCTCAAAGACGGCCACTGTGAGGGTGATGGCCAGGGTCTTGGGAGGAGGGGCCGGTCCGACAGCTCCACCTCCTGTCTTCTGCCCTCTAGGCTCGCAGCAAGTGGCGGCCGTGTCCTCCGTCTGCCCGGCGACCCCCTTCCAGAGCGTCCCCCCCACAGTCTCCCAGACGCCTGTCATCGCTGCCACCCCCGTGCCAACCATCACCGCTAACGCCACATCGGTCCCTGTCCCCCCGGCTGCTGCCCCGCCTCCCCCCGCCACGCCCATCATCCCCGTGGTCCCTCCCACGCCGCCCGTCGTAAAGGTGAGCTTTCCTCGGGTCCCGGGCGCGGGTGGCTGTGGGTGGGTCAGGGGTAGCGCTCTATCCCTTCCCCGGGCACAGGCTGCCCCTGGCGCACTGGGCACACGGGCCTCTGGACCGGTCCCGTCCGCCCACGCCTGCGGAGTGGGCCGCGATTCCCGACACCGACGCTTGGAGCCGCAGGTCACACAGCTGGCGAGGGCGGCTGGGCTGGGCCCTCGGCGTCTCTGACCTCTGTGGTACACATGGGTTCCCCGCAGGGCGTGCAGGGGGTGAGGGCATGCTTGGATTTCCAGCAGTTGGTGTGGGGAGGGCGACGGCGGCCTCTGTGCACGCCCCTCCCTGGCTTTGCCGGGAGCCTCCCCCGCAGGGCCTGGGCTTGGAGCGCTTGCTTTCCGCGAGGCCCGCGGCCAGCAGGGATGGCCGAGGGTCCCACGCCCACTGACACACGCCGTCTTCTCCAGTTTGACCCTCACAGCGACCCTCGGGGGCAGGCAGTGTTTCCCCCATCTTTCAGATGAGGAGGCGGGCACTCAGAGGGGTTAAATGGCTCCCCCAAGGTAAAACGCCGCTCGCCCTGCCCCGCAGCCTCCACTGCCTGCCCTTGGGCGGTGCTGGCAGGCCGTCCTGCCCAGCGCCCTGCTGCCTTGGAGCATGTCCTGTCTGCCGCGGCCCCATGAGCCCTGGGGCCCCCCGGTGCGTGCTTGGCCTGCCCTCGGCGCCGTGACGTGTGTGTGTGTGGCTGGCTGGCTCGCGCCTGCTGGCCTGGGGGCAGGGGCTTGGCTGGGGTGGCGCCCTCGGTAGCTGGCCTTGGTGGCGTGCACGCTGTGGACCCCGGGGAGGCCACTGGCCGGGTGCTCCTGGCTCCCGGGGGCCGTCCCGCCCGCCTGATAGCGGGGAGGCGGGGGGAACCCTGAGCTGGTCTCGGGGTGGCTCTGCACCCTGGCTGCCCAGGTACTCGACACGCTCTCCCCATGGTGCCCACCCAGCAGGGGCGGGCGGATTGCCTCGGCGTTCCCTCCCTGGGTGGGTAGCCGCTCCTAGGGTCAGCTCCGGACATGCACAGCGCTCTGCCCCGGGGTCCCAGCTCCCAGACCTTGCGCCCCTGCTGGTGTCTCCAGCCCCCCACCCCGCCGCCCGCATGCTCCTCCCGGCCCCTCGTCCTGTGGCTGCCACTGTCGGCGGAGCACCCACTTTGAGGCCCATGTTGGGGCGCCCCTCCAGCCTCTGACCCGCAGGGGTCTCTCATCTCTGCTGTCCCTGAGCCCCACTGGATGCCCGTGTTGCTCGCTGCGGGCCCCTGGTGTTGCAGGCCCCTAAGCTGTGATCTGGGCACAGGTGTGGCCACAAGGGGGCAGCGTGATGTGTCTCAGGTTGACGAGCACCCCTGTGGGCGTGGGGCCTCGGGGCCCGGCAGCCTCAGAGTGCAGCCTCACCACCGCCAGCTGTGTGACCTCGGGCAGGCGCCGGGGCCCCTCTGAGCCTCGGTGTCCTGTGTGGCGCGGGGGCCCTGGGAGAGCGGCGGTGGCCTTGCATGCCCTCGCTTTGCTCCGCCTGGTGGGCGGTCCGCGCTCCAGGAGCGCCCTCGGGCGGGTCCTGGTCATCCCCGCCCCCTGCGGGCGGCGGCTCCCCAGCTCACAGCCGTCTCTGCTGTCGCAGAAGAAGGGCGTGAAGCGGAAAGCGGACACCACCACGCCCACGACGTCCGCCATCACAGCCAGCCGCAGCGAGTCGCCCCCGCCGCTCTCGGACCCCAAGCAGGCCAAGGTGGTGGCGCGACGGGAGAGCGGGGGCCGCCCCATCAAGCCGCCCAAGAAGGACCTGGAGGACGGCGAGGTGCCGCAGCACGCGGGCAAGAAGGGCCGGCTCTCCGAGCACCTGCGCCACTGCGACAGCATCCTCAAGGAGATGCTCTCCAAGAAGCACGCGGCCTACGCCTGGCCCTTCTACAAGCCGGTGGACGCCGAGGCCCTGGAGCTTCACGACTACCACGACATCATCAAGCACCCGATGGACCTGAGCACCGTCAAGGTAGGCGGCCGGCCCCCCCGTCTGTGCGGCCCGCCGGACCTGCCAAGGCCACGGCGCTGTCCCGGGCGGCCCAGGGGCGGTTCTGCAGGCCCCAGGTCGTTGCCCGGCTCCCTCGGCCCGCCCGCAGCAGCACACAGGGCCTCAGGCCTGGCCCGGGCCCCCGGCAGGGGCTGGCAGGGCGCTGTCCTCTGCCTCGTCCCCTCTGGTCCCGTGGCTTCCCGTCACCTCTTTCTGTTGAGCCGCTTTGGTTCCCCCGTCTCCTCCTGTCCTGCTGCGTTTGAGGGTCTCTGTAACTCTAGGCAAGGAGGCCCTTCGCGCCCCAGCCCATCCCAGGACAGATGCAGGTCTTGGAGGAGGCCATAGCGGAGCTGACCCCAGGACCCCCGCCCTCTCAGGCCCTGCACCAGGGTCTCCTTACCCTGGGGGCTTCTCCCTTGGCGTTTGTGGGCATGGCAGTGGGTCAGGCCAGGTGTGGACAAGCAGAGAAGAGCAAGCTTGGGCCAGGCAGGCATGGAGGGGGCCTCCTGGCTGGTGGCAGCCCCGGGGGCAGGAGATAGGGGCTGTGAGCTCCTGAGGGGTCTTCCCTGCGTGGATGAGGAGGCCCAGGCCCGACACCGCTCTGCTTCCTCAGCCGGCTGCAATCTCTGAGGTCTGAGGCGTATCCCCAGCACATGGGTGTGTGTGGACCTGCGAAGCTGCCCCAACAGAGGGGAGAGGGGATTCCTTACCCCTGTGGGGTTGGGGCCCTGAGCTGCCAGTCTCAGCCATTCTGCCCCGGCTGGGCAAATGCTGCCCTGGGACAGACTCTCCTTCTGGAAGTCTCGCTCCCCACTAGGGGCAGGGCAGGCCCGGCCATCCAGGGCAGGGGTTCCCGGGGAGCCTGCTGGGCTGGGCGGCCGAGCGGCCTCCTCCCCCTCTCTGACCCTCTCCCTGGTCACAAGGGCAGACGCCGCCTTCCTCAGACACACATAGTGTTCCGGGGGCCCTGCCTCTTTTGGGAGCCCCGCAGCACCAGCTGCTTTTCCTGGGCTGATGTTTCGTCTGTACGACGTGAACAGCGGGTCAGGACGCAAGCCGAGCAGCAGAGGGAAGCCCCCCTCTGGCTCTACCGCCCCCCTTCCCCAGGGGTGACTGTTGCTGACGGTTCGGTCGCGTCTTTCCTGAGCAGCTCCTGGCTCAGGCTGGCTCTTTGCCAGCAGGTTCTGTCAGTGGGGCAGTGATTCCCAGGCTCTGAGGTGCATCAGGACGGTGGCCAGCAGTCAAATTAGGCCCGAAGTCGAAGACTGTCCAGGTGCTGAGAGAGTCTCGGGTGCCCCTTTGCTGAGCTGCTCTGGAGTGAGGAGGTTGTGCAGAGGGCTGGAGCCCAGCAGCCCCAGTGTTGCTGGAAGCTCCTGAGAGGGCAGAGGAGGGTGATGTGTGCTGGGCTGGAGGGGCTGCAGGTCCTGGAGTCTGACCACCAGCTGCCCCTCCTCCTAGGCCAGGACTCTGTCGCTCTGGGTGCAGGCGGGGTAGGTGGCTGGGCTCCGGCCCCCAGGATAAATGGGCACCTCAGACCCCCAACACGAGGTCCCTGACACATGAGCTCCACGTGAACCCAGCCAGGCCCAGGCAGCGCACGCCTCGAGAGCCACTGCCCTGACCTTGCTGCCTCCATGCAGCTGCCCGTCTGGGCGCACCCCGTCCCCCGCTGTGGTGCCCATTGTCTGTATCCCGGCGGCAGTGGGACAGTTGGTGCCACTGTGAGGCAGGCTGGCCAACAGCACCTGGATTCTCCGGGGAGAAAATTAAAGGTCTCGTTGCGAGAGCTGAGTCACCCCCTAAACGAGCGGAGGGTGACTTCCTGCCACAAGTTGCTCGTTCCCTGCCAGAGCCCCTGCCAACAGGGACACGGATGTGTGAAAAATCAGACAGGACGTAGAGCTGGGGTTTGGGGTGAGGATGGGGCGGGTGGTGGCTGCGGGAGCTGACTCCTGTGAGCGCCCTTTTTTTCTCCCCGGGGATTGCCTCGCTCCCGGGCCCCCGGGCCTTCCCCTCCAAGCCTCCCTTCCCCTCTCTTCCGGGCTCCCAGGCACGGTCTTGGGCTGGCGCTGGACCTGGGGCGGGCCCTGAGGCCTGGCAGTGCCTTACGCCCGTGGCGTGTGTCTTACAGAAGAAGATGGACAGCCGCGAGTACCCGGACGCGCAGGGCTTCGCGGCCGACATCCGGCTGATGTTCTCAAACTGCTACAAGTACAACCCTCCGGACCACGAGGTGGTGGCCATGGCCAGGAAGCTGCAGGTGAGCCCGGCGCTGGCGGGCGGCACCACTCGGGGAGGGCGTCGGGAGCATCCAGCCGGGGAAGGCGCAGGGTTGGGGGGTGTCCCGGGACCTCACCCATGAGCCTAGCGCTGGCGGGCGGCGCCGCTCGGGGGGGGTGTTGGGAGCATCCAGCCGGGGAAGGTGCAGGGTTGGGGGGTCCCGGGACTTCACCCACGAGCACGTTCTTGAGTGGTGGCTGAGTGGCCGCCAGGCCCTGGGCCTGCTCCCCAGGGATGAGGCAGCCCGCCAGCCAGTCCCCGCCTCCGGGGAGTGCAGGCTCCAGTGGGCGGCAGCGCAGAGGTGGGCCCGCAGACATTCTGGGGGGCTGGGGGCAGAGAGGAGGCTGCTCCATGCGCGTCGCTGCGTGCCGGGGCCTGCGGCTGTCCTGCCAAGCAATGGCTCGTGGCTTTGCTGATGACGTGGGAGCGTGGGGCCTGCGGGGAAGCACAGACTGGCCTTCAGTGGCGGGCCCTTGCGTGTGTGCACAGCTCTCACACACGCCACGAGTGTGTGTGTGTGTGTGTACCCACGCGCATGCTCGTCTGTCAGTCTGCAGGCTGACCCGGGTTTCCGTGGGGGCCGGCACGCGGAGTCTGCTGTCTCTGCGACCACCTGGGCTGTTTGCGACCCCGTGGAATGCAGCCCGCCAGTCTTGTCTGTCCCTGGGATTCTTCAGACAAGAACGCTAGAGTGGGTTGCCATTCTCCAGGGGATTTTTCCCCACCCAGAAATCAAACCCAGGTTCTCCCACAATGCAGGCAGATTCTTTACCTTTTGAGCAACCAGGGAATCCCTTTGTAAATAAGAGCACCTATATTTCACATGGGATAAAATCAGAAAGCCTTCTGTTTAGAAGAAAGAGAGACCCTGTGGACGTGTGTTCTGTCCCAGGAGCTCTCTTTTCACAGGACCTAGCATGGTGTTCTGTTAAGACACCCCCCATCTCTTGCTCAGAACCCTTTTGTAAACCTTGTACAGTCACTCAGACACGTCCTTGCTCACCCAGCCCCAGATGGGGGTGGCAGGGGTCCTCCTTCTGGGCCTCTGGATCCTGGCTCCCCCCCTTCCTCCTGCCTGGGGGCGCTGGCTGCTGCCCGCTCTGTGGCTCCCGCTGGGGTGGGCACAGAGCCGTCCTGGGGTCCCAGGGCTCCCAGAGGGAGCCGCCCGGACCCACGGTTTCAGACCCCGGCCCGGACCCCAGAAGGCTCTGCCCAGCCCCATGCTCTCACTGCTCTTTGACACCCCTGAACCTTGTAAGTTGCCCCATGAGGAAGCCAGGCGGCCCTTGGGCCAAGGGCAGCGGCTGGGTCTGGTTCTGGTCCAACTGAAGGGGGTCTCCCCGGTGTGGGACCCTTACCTGCTGATGACTGTCGTGACACCGCAGTTGGGTTAGAGCCCGACTCTGCAGCAGTCTGAGGTTGACCAATCCCCACCCCCAACCAGGACAGAGCAGGCCGGACCAAGGTGGCTGCGTGCCTCCTGCATGTTGTTGCCTGGACTCCAGCAGGAGATTCTGGGGGGCCGGGACCCAGAGCAGCTCCTCCCAGAGCCGGACACCCGCTCATGTGGCTCTGCGTGTGAGCCAGGCGTGTGTGGTGTCAGGCACAGGAGCCAGGCGGGGAAGGCTCACTGCCTGCCATTCAGCCTGTCTGAGATGAGCCTGGGCTGCCGGGGGAGGGGGTGTCTTCGCTGAGCATGCTCCCACCAGAGAGGGAGCCTTGGCTGAGCGTGCTCCCACCAGGGAGGGAGCCTTCGCCGAGCGTGCTCCCACCAGGGAGGGAGCCTTCGCCGAGCGTGCTCCCACCAGGGAGGGAGCCTTCGCCGAGCGTGCTCCCACCAGGGAGGGGGGCTTCGCTGAGCGTGCTCCCAGGGCTGTGCAGGAGCTGCTGGCTGTTTTGACTGAACTGGACCCTTTGAGGGTCCAGCTCTTGGACCCCGCCCCAAGAACGAGGTGGGATGCTCCAGCGACACCACCGGACAGAGAGATGGGAGAGCGTGAGTGGCTCTCAGACCCGGTGTCGGGGGCCCAGGAGAGGCCTGAGCTCCCGGGCAGGCCTCTCACTATCTGGCAGTAGGTGGCAGCCTTGGAGCCGGAGCGGAAAGGACTTGCCTGTCTTTTACAGGAGGCAGGCACTTGGGTGCCCGCTCCTGCAGGGCTGTGTCCGCAGCTGCTGGCCCTGTGCCCCTAGTCCGGGGCCGTGCTCACTGCCTGGGAGGGAGGGACAGAGGGAGGGAGGCAGGGAGCAGGCGCCCTGGGCAGGCCTGGCCGTCTCCCCGCGCCCCGGGGCTGCCCACAGGTGCTGGGACCCAGGCTGCCCCTGCTCTCCCGCAGGACGTGTTTGAGATGCGCTTCGCCAAGATGCCGGACGAGCCAGCGGAGGCGCCTGCCCTGCCCGCGCCTGCGGCCCCCGTGGTCAGCAAGGGCATGGAGAGCAGCCGCAGCAGCGACGAGAGCTCGTCGGACTCGGGCAGCTCGGACTCGGAGGAGGAGCGCGCCACGCGGCTGGCGGAGCTGCAGGAGCAGGTGAGCGGCCGTGCGGGACGGGGGGCTTGGGCAGGACCGTGGCCCGTCCCCGCCGGCCCCTGACCCAAGGTCTGCCCCAGCCGCCGCCCCGTCCCCAGCCACAGCCGTCCTTGCCCGGCGTGGCTGGGAGGGGACCCGGGAAAGGCGTCAGCTCCAGGGCCCCCTTGCCAGTGCCCACAGGCCTGGGGCCCCGTGAGCCCGCCTGTGTTGGGATGCCCCTGGAGCCTCTTCTGCTCCAGAAAGGTCTGCAGGGGCTGCAGTCGCGCGGCCCCCAGAGTCTACCTCTTGGAGGTGGAAACGGGGCTGTCCTGCCTCCGCCTCTGACCCCTGAGGTTTGCTCCCACCCCCCTTCACGCTCCTTCTGTGCAAGACTGGAGCAAGAGGTGCTAGATTCCCGGGGGGCTCTCTGGCAAGGAGGAGACGGTGAGTAGTGGTGATTCTGCCGCAGCCCGAGGGGCTGGCCAGCTGAGCTGAGCCCCATGGGGGCTCACGGGCTGGGGTCGGCGTGCGCAGCGTCCCCATCCTGCCCGTCCACCTGCTGAAGGCTGGGGTCACCATTTCCTCACCTGTGGAGTGTGGCTCCCAGAGCTCCTGAGCGCCCTGAGGGGCTGCTGGGGTGAGGGACGTGTGGAGCGCGTGCACGCTGCCCGCCGCCTGCAGGCCTCGTTTGGTGTTGGCTGCCAGCCCTGCGCAACATTTGCCCCGCAGTCCTGCCATGTGGCGCCCCAGTGGCTTGCCCACGAGCTCGGCTGTGGATGTTCTCCCTGGGGTAGGTGGTTTAAGCGCCTTCCTGGAGCATCTCCCTCCGCCCAGCCCGGAGTCCTCACCCGGCGGCCCGTGTCTTCCAGCTGAAGGCCGTGCACGAGCAGCTGGCCGCCCTGTCTCAGGCGCCAGTGAACAAGCCAAAGAGAAAGAAGGAAAAGAAGGAGAAAAAGAAGAAGGACAAGGACAAGGAGCGGCACAAGGTCAAGGCCGAGGACGAGAAGCGGGCCAAGGCCGCCCCGCCCGCCAAGCAGGCCCCGCAGAAGAAGGCGCCCGCCAAGAAGGCCAACAGCACCACCGCGGCCAGCAGGTGGGCTCCGCGCCGAGCGGGCTGGGCACCGGCTGGTGGGGGTGCTGGGCGTGGGGCTCTGGATGCTGGGCTATCGGGAGAAGGGGCGGTGTGTGGGGGCATTGGTAGACCTCGTCTTGCCCTCCCTTGTGGGGAGACCGTAGGGACCCAGCGAGGGCTCCGCCGGGCGTCAGGAAGGGTATGGGCTCTAGAGGGCAGAGCTCCACTCCTGGGGGGCTGGCCTCAAGACAGGTGTGGAAACCTCTAGAGTCGCGGTCTTGGGGACGTTTTCCTGATCTGGGCAGAGGTTTTCTTTGGGGGTGTGTTGGGCTCTGGGCACCCCGTTCCCAGGTCACCTGGTACGTGCAGGGTCAGGAGGGGGTGGTGCCCCTCGGTGAGCAGCTCCGTGGGCCCCACGGCTTTTCCTTGGTTCCCGCCGAGGCCCAGCGCCGCCCCGAGGATTGCTGGCAACAGACCGGCAGGGACGGCACGGGGAGGTGTGTGGGGCCCGGGGGCTCCTCCCAGGACGGGGGAGAAGCCTCCCCAGGTGAGGAGACCTCCCTAGGCCGCCTCCATCCAGCTGCACAGACGGGCAGGATGGAGATCGAGGAGCCGGGAGGGGCAGCGGGCACAGAGCTGTGCCGGGGAGGAGGACGTGTCCCTCGTGGGGACTGGGACAAGCGGGGCGCCGCCCAGGAGGCCTGGGAGGAGGGGAGAGCTGAGGCTGCGGAGGCTGACGGGCTTCGTTCAGGGGCTCGCGGCTTATCCTCTGAGCAGATGAAGCCGGAGCGGAGGAGGGAGGCGCAGGGGGCAGAGTGGGCAGAAGGACACCCCTAGAGGCTGGTGTGGTCCTGCAGACAGGAGGGGCCGGCGTGCCCGTTGGCTGGGGTGGAGGCTTGTGGCTTCAAGAGCTGTTGGTGCGGCCGAGTGGACTGGCTTTGGTCCCTGGACGGAGGAGGGGCCGGTGGAGCGCGGGGCATGGGCTCCAGCAGCGGGCGGGCAGTGAGCGCGGTCAGGGCTTGTCCGTGCCTCCCGCTTGTGGTGAGGCAGGAATCGGCGCCCTGTCCTGTCTCTGGTTTTGGTGTCAGTGGGCTGCCGGCCTCAGCGGTGACTGGGGAGGTGCTCTCCGCCGTCTCCTGGGGCGGGCTGCCGGCCTCAGCGGTGACTGGGGAGGTACTCTCCACCGTCTCCTGGGGCGGGCTGCCGGCCTCAGCGGTGACTGGGGAGGTGCTCTCCGCCGTCTCCTGGGGGAGGCTTGCAGAGCTGGCGTCCTGCTTCTTCTTTTGTCGTTGGCTGTCCTGGGTCCTCGTTGCTGGAGGGGGTCTGCTCGCGAGTTGCAGGGTCGGGCTTCTCCCTGCAGTGGCTGCTCTGCGGTGCGCTGCAGGGCTGGTGGCCCCCGGGCTCTGGAGCGTGGGCCCGGTAGTTGTGGCGCGTGGGGTCTTCCCCGACCAGGGGTCGAACCCGTGTCTCCTGCCTCAGCACGTGGATTCTTTACCACGGAGCCACGGGGGAAGCCCCCAGAATCGGGATTCTTAAGCGTGCGAGATGGTTCACCGTGAACCCATCTAGACCTGGGGTTTCACGGTGGGAAGGTCTTCAGCCGTGAGTTCAGCCCTTTCAGTAGATACAGGGAGTCCGGTTACTGGCGTGGCCTGTGTTCTCTCATCGTGGTGGGTTGGTTTGTAACGCCCCCTTTTCTGCAGGGTCTGTACCAATGTGCCTTTTTTTTTTTTCCGTTCCTTGTGTCCGTAATTCGCATCTGTTTCCTGGTGAATCTGGAGAATTTGGTCAGTTCCGTTCGTTGTGCAAAGAACCAGCGTTTGACTTCCTTGCCTTTTCTATTTTCTTTTTCTTTCACCTTGGTCTTACTTTTATTATTTCCCTTTGCTTGATATGGACTTAATTTGCTTTTCTTTTTCTAGCTTGAAAATAGAAGCTTAGATGATTGATTTTTTTCCCCTCTTTTTCTTTGTTCTGTGTTTTGGCCCTGAGCCACGCGGGATCTTAATCCCCTGACCAGAGCTCAGACCTGCTCCCCTGCAGTGGAAGCCCAGTCCTAACCGCTGAAGTTCCAGACCTTCTTTTCCAGACCTTCTTTTCCAGTTTAAGCGTCCGATGCTACGAGTCTGTGTCTAAACACTGCTTTGGCTGTACATTCCCCACAAATGTGATTTGTTGTGATTTCATTTAAGTTCAAAACATTTTGTAAGTCTCTTCAGGTTTCTTTCTTGACCACGGGTATTTAAAAGTATGTTTTAACTTACAGATATCTAGAGACTTTTCAAGATATTTTTCAGTTACTGATTTCCAGGGTCAGAGAACATACTTTGCATGTTTTCAGCATTTTGAAATTTTTGTTAAGATCTGTTTTATGGCCCAGAACATGGTCTCTGTCTTGGTCAACATTCCATGTATACTCGAAAAGAATGTGTCTTCTCCTGCTGTTGGGTGGAACACTGTATAACTGTCAGTCAGAAGATTTAAAACATTTTTAAAAGAAGGGACACAAATGAATTTACTGGAAAACAGAAACAGACTCACGAACTTGGAGAATGAATTTATGGTTGGCAGGGAGGGGACAGGTGGAGGAGAGGGCTAGCCTGGGAGTTTGGGATTGACGTGCGCACACTGCTTAGATAGCTGGGCTTCCCTGGTGGTTCAGCGGCGAAGGATTCGCCTGCCGGTGCAGGGTACACGGGTTGAAGCCCTAATCCGGGAACCTCCCACGTGCCGTGGAGCGGCTAAGCCTGTGTGCCGTGACCACCAAGGCCCACACACCCTCGAGCCCGCGCTCTACGACAAGAGAGGCCGTCACAAAGGTCCACTCACAGCTAGAGAAAGCCCACACGCAGCGGCAACGACCCAGCATGACCAGAAAGAAATGAATCACACGGAGGAAATGGGGGGAAAGTAAATAGCTAGCCAGCTAGGGCCTGCAGTGTAACACAGGAGACTCTCCTCGCTATTCTGTGACGGCATAAACGGGAGAAGAGCGTGAAGAGCACAGAGACGTGTGTGTGTAAGAAAAAGAAAGTTAGTTTAGTTGATAGTGGTGCTGGGGTCGTCTGTATCCTTGCTGGTTGGTTCCGTTAATTATCGAGAGAAAATCATTGAATTCGCTACGTAG
Organism: Budorcas taxicolor; assembly: GCF_023091745.1. Classification (NCBI taxonomy): domain Eukaryota; kingdom Metazoa; phylum Chordata; class Mammalia; order Artiodactyla; family Bovidae; genus Budorcas; species Budorcas taxicolor. The sequence goes on along the minus strand of NC_068920.1, from coordinate 163,931,535 downwards.
AATTGCGTGTTTCCCTATTTCCCTTGATTTCTGCCAGTTTTGTCTATATATCTTGGAGCTCGGTTTCAGATGAGCAGGCATGTTGAGCTGCGCTGCCTTCTTGGCCAGCTGAGGTTTTATCGTTACAACAGTGTTTCTCTTTTTCCCGGTAATATTCGGTTTTCTGAAGTCTGCTTTGTCTGAGGTTGTTACAGCTGCTGGAGTTTTGATCGATTAACATATACATGGTATATTTTCCCCCTATCTTTTTACTTCTAACCTACCTCTTCTATTTTAAGGAGGGGTTTGTGTAGACAGCCTAGAAGTTGGGTCTTGGTTCTTACCCAGTCTGACCATCTCTTCCTTTTAGTTGGTATGTTTAGACCATTTGTCTTTGATGTAATTATTGATTCAGTTGGATTTTCGTCTGTTGTTCACTGGCTCAGTTGTGTCTGACGCTTTCTGACCCCATGGACTGCAGCACGCCAGGCCTCCCTGTCCATCGCCAACTCCCAGAGCTTACTCAAATTCATGTTCATTGAATTGATGACGCCATCCAACCATCTCATCCTCTGTCGTCCCCTTCTCCTCCTGCCTTCAATCTTTCCCAGCATCAGGGTCTTTTCTCATGAGTCAGCTCTTCCCATCAGGCGGCCAAAATATTGGCGCTTCAGCGTCAGTCCCTCCAATGAATATTCAGGGTTGATTTCCTTTAGGACTGACTGGTTTTATCTCCTTGGAGTCCAGGGAACTCTCAAGAGTCTCTTCCAGCACCACAGCTTGAAAGCATCAGTTCTTCGGCCCTCAGCCTTCTTTATGGTCCAGCTCTCACATCCATACACGACTCCTGGAAAAACCACAGCTTTGACTAGACGGGCCTTTGTCGGCACAGCGACGTCTCTGCTTTTAAGTCGCCGCCCAGGGCTTCTGTCCACCATCACGCTACTTTCTGTGCGTCCCTTCAGCCTGCCCCCCCTGCTCCGTCTCTTGCCTTCTTTGGGGGTGTTTGAATACGGGGTCTGGCCTGTTGCACTTGTTGCCTCTGTGGGGCGTCGAGGGGGGCTGCCCGCCGTGGCTGTCTCCTGGCCAAGGCCTCCCTGAGCTGGAGGGGCCTCTGAGCTCTGAAGCAGGGTCTCCGCGTCCCTGGAGATGCAGGTGCGTCCCGGGCAGTGGCCCGGTTCCTCTGCCTGGGTGCCACTGGGGCTGCTCCTTGGGAAGACCTCCTGGTCCTGGAGAAGACGAGGGCCAGTGGGCGAGGGTCGGTGTCTTGGGGGTGGAGCTCGGCGGAGGCTGGGTGCCGGGCAGGGGCTGGGTGGGGGCCGGGATGCCGCGCCGTGACGCCCCTTGCCTTCTGCCTCAGACAGCCGAAGAAGGGCGGCAAGCAGGCGTCAGCCTCCTACGACTCGGAGGAGGAGGAGGAGGGGCTGCCCATGAGCTATGACGAGAAGCGGCAGCTGAGCCTGGACATCAACCGGCTGCCCGGGGAGAAGCTGGGCCGCGTGGTGCACATCATCCAGTCGCGGGAGCCCTCGCTGCGGGACTCCAACCCCGACGAGATCGAGATCGACTTCGAGACCCTGAAGCCCACCACGCTGCGGGAGCTGGAGAGATACGTCAAGTCTTGCTTGCAGAAAAAGCAGAGGAAGCCGTTCTGTAAGTTGGCGGGGCCGAGCGTGTTTCTGTGGCCCACCTCTGTCTGTCTGCTTCCCACCCTCCACCCCGCACCGTCCCTCCTTCCGCCCCGGAGCAGAAAGCCAGGCAGCCCTGAGAGTCGTGGGGGGCCGGGCAGTGGGTCGCAGCTCCGGGTTCCTCCCCCGCCTTCTGCCTCACGCCCCCAGGATGCAAGGGCACAGTGTCCGTCTGCTCACCTCGGGATGGGGGCTTAGCTGAGACTGGCTGCCAGCCGCTCCCCAGCCAGAGCCCTTCTTCCCCCTGCTCCTGGGCAGCTGAGCAGCGCTTGTATGCCCCGGCCTTCAGTAAAGCAGGCGAGACCCTCGAATTAGCTCCCAGCCCCTGGGCAGGTGGGCAGCACTTGTATGCCCGGCCTTTACTAAAGCAGGCAAGACCCCTGAATTAGCCCCCAGCCCCTGGGCAGGTGGACAGCACTCATATGCCCCGGCCTTCAGTAAAGCAGGCGTGACCCCCGAATTAGCTCCCAGCCCCTGGGCAGGTGGGTAGCGCTCGTATGCCCCGGCCTTTAGTAAAGCAGGCAAGACCCCCGAATTAGCTCCCAGCCCCTGGGCAGGTGGGTAGTGCTTATATGCCTGGTCTTCACTAAAGCAGGCAGGGCCCCGGGGGTTGGCTCCAGCCACGTTCACTCAGATGCTGGCTAAGGCCCTCCATTTAGGGCCTGACTGCAGGTCACCTGTCAGTGGTTCCCTGCCTGAGCAGACTGGGGTTGCGGGTCCAAAGGACTCCCAGGGTAGATGAGTGCACTGGCTCAGGAGCCACTGCATGGGGATGAGTCGCTGCCTGGGTCAGTGGGAGGGAGGGCAAGCCCCAGGCAGCCCCAGGCAGCCCTGAGGAACACTCAGGGTGCACTGCTCCTGCGTGTGGTCCCCTGGGCCACTTGCACCTCACTTGCTCTGAGGGGGGCAGCCTTCTGGATGGGGCATCTTGTTGCCCTCTGTGGTCCTGGCACATTTGACCCTCCGTAAGTGGCCTGTGGACTCAGTGGTGCTGGCGCAGGTGTGCCAGGCAGTGGACAGGGCTCCAGGGTGGAGCCTTGGGAGGGCCTCAGCCACAGTGAAGGAAAGCCAGGAGTTGGAGGAGGGGTGGGGTCAGGGCTTCAAGTCATTGCGGCCTGCAGCAGGGGGCGGTCAGTCCCACCTCAGGAGTTCTGTGACAGTTCCGGAGCTTTGCCTGTGGCAGGGGCTCCGTCCAGGTGGGCAGGGGCACTGCCTTGGGGGGCTGGGCATCCGCCCTTGGGGGTTGTGCCGCCCACCCACCCGCCCGCCCTGCCGCAGCCACAGTGCCCTGCTCTCCCACAGCCACGAGCGGGAAGAAGCAGGCAGCCAAGTCGAAGGAGGAGCTGGCTCAGGAGAAGAAGAAGGAGCTGGAGAGGCGGCTGCAAGATGTCAGCGGGCAGCTGAGCAACAGCAAGAAGCCAGCCAAGAGAGGTAGGGCCGCCCCCGCGCCACTCGGGGCGGGGGAGAGGGTCGCGGGCTTGAGCTGTGGCTCCGCTGCATAGCACGCTGCGTGTCCCAGAGGAGGCTGTCGACCCCCCGAAACCCTGATCTCCTTACCTGCGGATGGGGCTCTGAGGCTGAGCAGGTGGCAGGCACGTGGGAAAGCGGCACTCTGCGGAGCTCCTGGGAGCGGCCGTTTTGGAAGGGCCCAGCCGTGGTCTGTGGGGGGCTGGACTCCGTGACATGGGAGGGACTAGGGTCCCACCCTGCAGCTTCAGAGGGTCCTGGCCCCCAGCAGTGAGCTTCCTGGTTGCACCCAGAGAGGGATATTAGTGCCCAGCAAGTTAGCCAGCATGGCGGGCGGGGAGAGGGGCTGACTTCCCGCCCCGGACCACGCGCTTTGTGGACTCTGGGATCTCGGTTTTGGTGAGCAGGTGCTTCGACTCCTTGCCTCCTTTCTCTGGAGCCTGTAGGAAAAGGAACGTCCCTTTCTTCCTACCCGGGTGGTGGTCAGATTCGAGGCTCAGTCTTGGCCATGTAGCAGCCAGCTGCCACGGCCTTGCCTGGCCCTGCTTGCCCGGTGCCAGGGTGGGCCTTGGGGCCCGCCCCCTGCCACCGGCGGCTGAGGGTTCCCTTGGATCAACCCCGGGGAGGGCGGGGCAGGTGGGCATGCGGTTATGGCTCAGAGCCACCTGCCCGGGGGGACGGCCCGCCCCCCTCAGCCCGTCAGTGCCTCTCGGTCGGCGGCACTCACTCCTTCCCAGGCCCAAGTGCGTTCAGCTGTGCTAGCCTCTGAACTGGTTCTGCTCCCACTCCTGACACCAGCTGTGTGAGTTCCTCTCACACCAGTTCTCCAGGCTCCAGCATGAGCTGGGCGTCCAGCTGCTCAGTCCAGTACGCTATGTCCTCGGGGATGGTGTAGAACCTGCAGGGTGAGGGCTGAGATGCCAGGTACAAGTCCCCGGCCTCTCCCGTGCTTCTGACTGCCGGGCTGTGAATCGGGAACCCCCGGCACCCTCTGCTCAGGTGGGGACGCTTGCTGGAGCGGCTCACAGAACTCGGGAGTCCTGAGTGTGAATTGCACGGTGGTTTGTCATAAAGGCTACAGCTCGGGAAAGCCAGGTGGGCGAGAGGCTGCAGCTGGGGCTCAGGTCAGGGGTCGGGCGCCTCTCCCAGCGCCTGGAAGCCCTTTGCGTCGGGGGGTTTCTCTGGAGCTCAGTCTCCTCCAGCTCCCTCCCTTTGGAGGGAATGGACGCCCAGCTCGTGTTGGAGCCTGGAGAACTGGTGTGAGAGGAACTCACGCATCTGGTGTCAGAAGTGAGAGCAGAACCAGCTCAGTTCAGTCGCTCAGTCGTGTCCGACTCTTTGCGACCCCATGAATCGCAGCACGCCAGGCCTCCCTGTCCATCACCATCTCCCGGAGTTCACTCAGACTCACGTCCATCGAGTCCGTGATGCCATCCAGCCATCTCATCCTCGGTCGTCCCCTTCTCCTCCTGCCCCCAATCCCTCCCAGCATCAGAGTCTTTTCCAATGAGTCAACTCTTCACATGAGGTGGCCAAAGTACTGGAGCTTCAGCTTTAGCATCATTCCTTCCAAAGAACACCCAGGGCTGATCTCCTTTAGGATGGACTGGTTGGATCCCCTTGCAGTCCAAGGGACTCTCAAGAGTCTTCTCCAACGCCACAGTTCAAAAGCATCAATTCTTCGGCGCTCAGCCTTCTTCACAGTCCACCTCTCACATCCATACATGACCACAGGAAAAACCATAGCCTTGACTAGATGGACCAGCTCAGAGGCCAGCAAAGCCGAATGCACTTCGGCCTGGGAAGAAGTGAATGGCAGTTCCCTCCCCTCAGAGATGGTGGCCACTGGGGGGGTTGGCAGGGTGGGGCGGCGGGGGGTGGGGAGCTGAAAGTTCCCGCCCTCCAGTCACATGGTCTTCCTGGTGACCAGCCAGTGCCGAGGCTCTCAGGGTCCCACCCCAGTCACTCATTCGCATAAACTCAGGTGTGATCTAAAGGGACCCACTCAGGAGGTCTTGGGGGATCTGGGAGCCCTGTGCCAGGGACAGGTACAGGCATCAGACAGACTCCCCGCAGCCTCATCAACGCGCTGACTCGCTTCAGTGGATCTGTTAGCATTTATCAGGTCCCCAGGTCTGGGATGTGGAGCCAGCGCGGGGGCTGCAGGAAAGGCAGCGGGGGCGGCGGGCCGGTGCGGGGGTGCGCGCCGCTCACCTGTGCGTCTCCCCCAGAGAAGGCGGGCTCCGCCGCGTCCGGGGGGCCCTCGCGGCTCAGCAGCAGCAGCTCCTCCGAGTCCGGCAGCAGCAGCACAAGTGGGTCCAGCTCCGACAGCAGCGACTCCGAGTGAGCCCTGGACGCGCGGCTCGGGCCGCCGCCTGGACGCCGCGGCGCTCCCCCCGGCGGTTAATATACTCCTTTCGTTCCATGGTGTGCAGGCTCTCTTTCACTTCAGTGTTATGGTATCTTCCAGTTCTGGCTTTAATAGGTCAACCGAGATCTTTCTGTGTGTGTCCATTAGACTTTGAGAAGCTGTGAATCGGCATCAGGTCTTTCCTCCGTAACTGAACTCAAGTCCCTTGGAGATGCCGGCTTCAGACGCTAACGTGATAACCGTAGGAAGCGTGTGAGGTGTGGTCTGAAGGTGCTTGCAGAACCCCTTTCCTTACGCCCGACCTGGTCTGTAGCCCCAGCGAGAATGTCTCCCGCAGAAATGTCTCGGACGTGGTGCCGCACGGGAAGGCTGTTGGCTTCGCCGACGGGGGTTTGTCTCCGTCTCTGAGCGCCCTGGGCCCTGACCCTCACGTCGAGGGCAGCTCTTTCTGCAGGGGCTGCGGACAGCCAGGCCCACCCCTGCCATGAGTGAGGGCCAGGGCGGGGTCCCCGCGGCCCCCAGCCCGAGCTTCTGCGGGTGGGGAGCCGACGAGGGGGCGTGCAGAGGAGCCGTCTCTCTGATCTCCCGGGACGTTGGGAGCTCCTGGGAGGAACACGGTGGCTGCGTGGGCAGCGCAAGGGTTCCCAAACACTGAAACTTTTACCTCAACTTTGAAAAAAAAATAGAGAAAAGATTAAAAAAAAAAAAAGGAGACTCTTTTTGTAAGGTTCAGCAATTTTCTACGAAAGGCCAGCCCCACGCGTGTCCCCAGCCCAGCCGCTGCCACGCACTCCGGAACCATCGTCCCAGTCTCGTGTATATATGAATATTTTATTTATTAGCATCATTGGTCTTTTTTTTTTAAAAAAAAAGAAAGAAAAACAAAACCGCAAAAGAAATGCATTTTAAAAACAAGAAACAGAGGTGCAGAGATGCAGGCCTTTTCCGTGGTGTGAGGGGAGCCCAGGCCCCGCGGGCCGCGGGCCGCCCGCCCAGGTGCTACCGCCTCCTGCCCCTGCGCGGTGCTGAACCTCATCTGCGTGCTCGTCTCGGGGCTGCGGGGTTTCTGTTCTCGTTCTTTCTCGTGTGTGTGTGTGCGTGTGTGCGTGTGTGTGTGTGTGTGTGTGTGAAATCTGGAGACTCACAGGTAATAGACGACTTCCGGCTGCAGCACATTCTCATCTTTTTTTTTTAATTTCGTTTAGTTCTTTTATATTCACTTCTGGTCTCTCTTAGGACTGTTTTAAAAAGGACTTCGATTTAGGGAACCCCAGTTATATAATATAAACTTTGTAATCTGCAAGGAAAAGAAATGTATAGTAAATCTAAGTCTTGATTTTTACCTTTCTATTGTAAAAAAAAGAAAAGTAATAATAATATACAGAGTTTAACAGAAGGTTATGTTTCGGTTTTGTTTTCTCCAGAGGCTGCCGTAGGGCCCTGAGCGCGGGGTACCCACAACACCACCTGCCTAGCTCGGAGCCGTGTGGCTCTGGCCAAGGGTTCATGGCCCCCAGTGGGGCATCCCTCATCCCCACCTCCAGGGAGGGGGCGGCCCCTGCTGCCCCTGCTGCCCCACCACATCTCCCAGCCACCAGCCGGCAACGGCCTGGCCCGGCTCTTGCTGGCCTGGTCTTTCTCCAGGCTGGAGGACCCTCTGGCCCCAGGAAGGCTCCCTCTCTCAAGACTGCATGGGGTCTCCCGGCTTATGAACTTCTCAGTTAGCACAGAAATGACGGGACCTCACCGAGGCAGATCTACCCTGGTGGCTCAGAGGTTAAAGCGTCTGCCTCCAATGCGGGAGACCAGGGTTCAATCCCTGGGTCGGGAAGATCCCCTGGAGAAGGAAATGGTAGCCCACTCCAGTATTCTTGGCTGGAGAATCCCATGGATGGAGAAGCCTGGTAGGCTACAGTCCACAGGGTCGCAAAGAGTCGGACACGACTGAGCGGCTTCACTTACTCACCGAGGTAGGGGCTAGGGGTGGGGCTGGGGGCAGCCCAGCTGCTTGTCCGAGGTCGCGTTCTTCCCGACAGCCCTTCTGGATAGATCAGGGCACTAGTTGTTGGCGTCCTAACAGGTGGTGGTTCTAAAAATTCCTAATGTTCACTTGGATGCCACCAACCTTGATTAAGGAGCCCTCGGATGGGGTAGGACTCTGACAAAACGTAGATGGGGGCGTGCCATTTTTCTGACTGCCGCTGATTCTGACCTTTGGTGAGTGTTGAGCCAGTTCATTCAACTTCTCATTGTAATAAAAATATAAACGGATTTTAAACTTGCCATTTTTTAACAAGCTGCCCTGTTTTTCAAAGGTGTTTTCTAAACAGATCTTTAATGGAATGAAAACTATTACTTTAAGGACTTGGTACACGCTGGAGGGTCCTGAAGCAGGATCTCATGGGCGACAGGCAGCAGGCACAGGTCTGCGTGACAAGCAGATCCAAGCCCAGGGGCCTGGAGGTGTTGGGAGTGGCCGGGGGTGCCCTCCAGCTGCCAGTGGGGAGGGTCGCCCTTGCCAGCCGCTCTGTGGGGGACAGGGGGCCCCAGTGCTGGGCGTGGTGGGAGCGGTTCCTGTCCGCTGGTTTCCGGGTGCAAGAGGGGTTCTCAGCCACCTCCGCTCCTTTCCGCTGAAAGATCCGCTGGCTCTGATGCTGCCGGAGAGCTGAGCGATGCAGGTCATTGTTTTTTTTTTGTTTTTCCTTAGGCTTTCTCTCCAGACTCAAAACTGATTTCAGAGTTTTGGGGGGACTCCCTCCGCCCCCTGACGTCAGCCTATGGGTGTTTGCTGTTTTCATTTCCCCTGTGTTGGGCAAGTGAAATTGTTCTAGTTTCCCTAGAACTAGAGGGCAGCCCGTCGAGGCTTAGGAACCGTGTTCACTGGGTCGCACCCGTGCAGGACTCGAGATCACGGCTTTCAAACAGTCTCCCCGACCCCTGGGGGCTGAGGGGGTGGCTTTGGCCATGAACTGAACTCCAGAAATCCTTGCTCACTCATCTTGCTTACAGGCTGTTCAGATGCATTTTCCGTTTTGTTTGCTTTTTCTGTTCTTTTGCACCGTTCCCGTCTTTTACAGGTTTGGTGGGGGTGGGGGGGAGCCCCGCCCACAATGAGGAATTCGTTACAGCCCGTGTAGCGCTGCTCCCTGATACCGGCGTAACACTTCCAGGAGGTTTTCCTTTTTTTATATTTAAAATGTTACTTTTCTGTATGATGTGCATGCAAGTTTACCGTAACTTTTCTTACACTTTTTAGTGCCGTTTCTAGTATATTCCTGTGAATGTCAGTTACTGAAAATGAGTCCGATGTAAGTAGCTTTAGCTTGTTTACTGCAGTTCTGGCCTCATCACGACAGAATAAAAGTGGTAGAAAGTACTGTTTCTGGTGATCATGGACCCTTCTCCTGGGGCATTTGTTTTGTTTTCATAATAAAAGAAAAAAGAAAAGAAAGAGGCCCCGTTTCTGCTTTCTGGGCTCCCAGCGCTCCCCTGGCTGGTGTGTGATGGGGGAGGGGGTGCCCTCGTTTTAACATCACGTAGCTCCTGGTGGGAATGCCCGGAGCGTCCCAAAGGGGTCTCAGCCGGCCCAGTGGCTCTGGTCCTCAGCCCAGGTTGGGGAGGCCCCAGGACCTCGGGAGCGCTGTGTGTTGCCTTTTCAGGCCAGTGGCTGACCCGCAGGCACCACCCCACACCCCCACCGCCCAGCCTGATCATCTGTCTGGCGCTCCCACTGGGCCTTCCGTCTACACTAAGGTGCTTCCTGAGACCACAGGCATCCAGTGCTCCTCCGGCTGGCCTGAGGATGTTTCCAAGAAACCACATGGGGCAGTGTACACGCTGAGGTTTCTTCCAGGCAGCCTGGAACCTGGCAGCAAGGGATCAAGGTGTCGAGACAAGTGCAGGTTCTGACACTGTTTTCAAAATGTGACTGTTGGAGCCAGGCCTTGCAGTGGGCTGCTGTCCAGGCCCGAGGCCACCCTCCCCTGTATTCCCTTGGCACGTCACCCAGCCTGAGCTCCCCAAGGTCGGGGACTGAGCACACCTACCTCGGTGTCCCAGCCCCGGCGGGGAAGCCCAGGCGCCCAGGCTTCCCTGAGGCAAAGCGGCTCCCGCTCACCGAGCAGCTCAGTGCCTGCTCTCCTGTCCTGGCCACCGCCTCTGTGACTGCAGCTGACCAGCCAAGGCCCGCTCCTCGGCCAGTCTAGGGGGAGGCACAGGCATTCCAGCTAAGTCAGAACTTTGCTTCCTTCCCGAGCTGGACTTCAGTCAGAGGACTGCAGAGATGCCGGCAAGGCTCCTCTCCTAGGTGATTCCAGTGTCCCGGCGCCTGGACGGGCGAGCCTTTACTGCACAGGCCCGACTCGACATGAGACAGGCTTCCTCTTCATCTCCGGGAGCCACTTAAAGGAACTCTGTCTTCCAGCCTCCCAACCGGAGGCGGCAAGCAAGCCTAGGCTCTATCAGTGAGAACCATGCTTCTGGCTGGACGTGTGGCCTGTGGGGAATGCAGTCTGACCCAGCCCTTCCCTTCTGGATGCTGTCTGCTGACTAGCTTGCACGCCTGCGTGAGCAACCACGCACACGGAAGCTCTGGATGCGCTGTGTGCACGTCCGGCGGGACGGTCTCTGCCCACCTGTGGGCTCCCCGGAGTGCTGCCTGCCCTGCGGTTCTTAGCAGTTGTTACTGTTGTAAACAAAAACCCCAGAAGCCAAGGTAGGATATTATGAACAGACAGATGGAAATTTGGAGTGAGGAAGGAAGGAGCCTCCTGAAGGAGATTTATTTAAAAAGAAAATTCAGCTTCGGCAAGACACCTCTGCATTTGCCTCGCCACACAGACTTTAATTACAGCAAATCCCTTAAAACTGACTCATAAACCTGCCCACATGGAGGGGAGCCGACACATCAAGCACTGCAGGTGGCCGGGGGCTGCGGCCCTGGAGCAGAGGCTGAGCTGCTGTCTGCTGAGAACCTGCCTATTTCAGCTCTGTGATCAAACCTGAGGTCACTGTTAGCAGCAGACGTGTAGCTTCATAATGGGGGGCTTCCCCTACCTAAGTTTTCGGATGCCTTTGCCCGCAGCCCCCAGCATCAGGAAGCTAGTGTCGAAGCCGTCACGGTGCGTCGCGGGCAGTGATCGCTTTGGTAACTAGACTCAAACCCCAGTCAGTGCCACAGGGTTCCTGCCGAAATGCTGCTGCCAACGACCTGTAAAACCACTGTGGTCCTGCCGGTGGACTTCTGATCCTACATGACGCCAATTCACTGTTTTGTTTTTTTAGATTTGACCCATTCTTCACCAGGCAGAAGGGAATACTAGACACAACCTGTAAGAATGTAAAAAGGCTGTTTGTACCTGGGGTATCTCTCTTGCGTGACTTACTGGGAAGCGTGACCAGGACAGCATCTAGCTGGGCCCAGGCTGTGCAGGGTCAGGATGGGGTCCAGAAGTCTACCCATCACCCCGACTGTGAGTGGGCAGGGTGCCACCTCTGGGGTTTGGGGGTTCCTCTATCACAGCGCAGCCTTCACATTCCCTGTCAGAATCTCCCAGGGAGGGCTAGGGGTCAGCAAGGTGGCCTGGTGCCTGGGCTGATTTTCACCCCAGAATTACATTATAGAACAAAACTTGGACTGCCCCGTGTCCCGCGAGACGTCCAGCTTATTTCTGTCCCGGACGAGGATGGCCTCGTTCCCGTACTGTGAGTACCACATGCTTCGGCTCCTGCTCAGGTACGTCCCGGGCAGCGTGGATGCCAGCTTCTGCTGCTGCTGTTGCCAGATGAGCAGGGAGGTGTCCCGGTACCGGAGCCGGGCGTAGCTTTCAGACAGAGCTTTCTCTGCCAGCGGGACGCGGCCACTCATCACTGGCCAGAACCTCCCCGCGCCTGGGCTCCCGCACAGCTGCCACCTGCCCTGCACTAAACGCCACTAGTGAAGGAGGCTTGCAGCAGCTGGGCGTGAGGGTTCCTTCTTTAACTTAATGGTCACGAGGAACTCAGGCCATTTGCAGGCAACACCCTATAAGAGGGCTCTCCACGAGGAAACTGGGGAGGAGTCTCCAAGCATTCTGAAAACAGCCAAGAGCCACGCGAGCGTCGGCAGGCAGGTCAGCGGAGCCCCAGCCGCAGCGTGCCCCGGTGACGGTTCGTGCTCTGTGTCAGGTGTGCCGATGACGGGGACGAGGCCCTCACCTCGGGCGGGACTTGTCAGGTGTCCACTGCGAGTCTGACACGACTCAGACCGCTGCATCTGAAGATACACATCCGCTGTCCTGCATGAAAAGACATTGTACACTAGGCAGAAACCGACAGCAGCTTCTGTAAGCACTGCCCTCCTGGTCTGCGCCTGGGTGAGCCTTCAGCAGTGCAGAGGCGGTCGGATCCCTGCCAGGGGTGTGGAGCCTGCTTTTTGTGCAGGTCTTGCTCCTGGCTAGCCTTCGGCTCCTCCGCAACGTGATGCTACAAAGAAACGAGCCTGCAGTCAGGCGTCGGGAGAGGAAAGGACCCCGGCGGCCCTGGCAGGGCTTAAGGCACGGGATCCTTCTTAACTCTTGGCATCAGAGCCCTTAAACCAAGCCACCCAGCCCCATGCTCCCACTATTTCGGTTGCTTCGCGGTGACGCAATGAGCTTGGGTCTAAGAGGCAGGAGGATGCCTCATCCTAGTTCTTCCGTGAACTATGGGGGTGGTACTGGGGAAACCCCTTGCTGGAGAGCTGAGAAGTAAGTTCTAGGAGTCTGTCCGGGCGCAGAAAGGACCCGCTCACGCTGGCACCCACCCAGCGCCCCCTTTCTCCTGCGAGCAGCCGGGAGGGCCCTGAGCCCGAAGGAAGAACGCCGCCAGGGGAGAACCGCACAGGGCGCACCCACAGTAGCCCCAGCCCCGGCTCGCCCAGCCGCACGGCTTCTCCCTGCCGCGCGGCCCGCGCGCCCAGCCGCGTCCTCGAAACCCGCTGAGCCCCCGCGGCCCCGCCCGCGGCGCGGCCCCGCCGCCTCCCCAGCATCCCGGGCGCCCACTCGCCCGGAGGCGCCCCGCGGCCCCCTGTGGCCCGGCCCGCGCCCGCCCGCGCCCGCCCGGTCACCTGGCCCGCGCCCCGGGCCGTCCTGCCCCGGCCACCCGCGCGGCGGGCCTCGGGGACGCGCGGGGCGGTGCCAGCGGGCGGCGGGGCCGCGTCTCCATGGCAGCGCCGCAGGCATGCCGAGCCGAGCGCCGAGGCCAGGCAGGCGGGCGCGCGAGCCGGAGCCGTCGATGGCTCCGCGGGGCGGGGCGGGGCCGGGCGGGGCGGGGGCGGGGGCGGGGCCGGGCGGGGCGGGGCGGGGCCGGGGCGGGCCGGGGCGGGGCGGGGCGGGGGCGGGGGCGGGGCGGGGCGGGGGCGGGGGCGGGGCGGGGCGGGGGCGGGGCGGGGCGGGGGCGGGGGCGGGGCTTCCTGCTCGGGCGGAGGCTGCCGCCGGAGCCTGACCTCCCGCCGTTACTGTCGGTCTTTGCACCGTATTGGTTGTCTCTGTATTGCTGCTTGCCTACTTCTGGGGCTTCCCTTGTAGCTCAGCCGGTAAAGAATATGCCTGCGTGCGGGAGTCCTGGGTTCAATCCCTGGGTCGGGAAGATCCCTTGGAGAAGGAAATGGCAGCCCACTCCCACAGAAGAGCCTGGTGGGCTGCAGCCCATGGGGTCGCAGAGAGCCGGGCACGACTGGGCGACTAACACACACTCGTGTCCTTCCGCCTCTGCTGCCGCTGTTGCTGCTAGCGTTCTTGCTCCTAGGGACCGACGCAGTTATTTTCTAATAATCACACGTTGTTCCCAGTCCGCTCACCCCTCTCAACCAGCCGGGTCAGGTCCCCATTCTTCCGCACCCGGCCTCCAAATCGTATTCCAATAACACTCTCCTTTCGCATCTGCCCCTTTCCTTACTGAACTTTCAGTTTTACGGTTACCCGCCACTCCAGTACTCTTGCCTGGAAAATCCCATGGACGGAGGAGCCTGGTAGGCTACAGTCCATGGGGTCACTAAGAGTCGGACACGACTGAAGTGATTGGCGGTGGCAGCGGTGGTGGCAACGCTAATTAAGGAAGTGGACACAAGGGACGTTCATCAACACCGAGCCCGCCATCATAGGATCCACGTTCTTGACATTCTTTGCAAGGACACAGAACATACACAGAAGCTGATCACAGGCCAGACCATAAATTAGTTTCAATACATTTCAAAGCATGTAAGTCCTACCTGGAAAGGGTCACAGGAAAAACAGCAATAAAAAGATAACTAGAAGAAAACCCATATATTTGATTATTTTGAAATGATATTCTCAAGCCCACTCAAGGATACCAAAAAGCAACCTCTGAATTTCTCATGGGTCAAAGAGAAACTCACACTACAAATTTTAAACTATTTTAACTGAATGGTGATAAAAATACAATATATCAAAAATTGTGGGATGCAGTTAAAATCACTCCTGGAGGGAAGTTTAGAGTTTAACATGCATATACAGGAACATATGCATTTATGTGGTGTGTGGGATGTGGGAGCTCTGTATTGTCTTTGCAATTTTTCTGTAAATCTAAAACTGTCCCAAATTAAAGTATAAAAGCTTATTTTTAAAATTAATGAAAGGGAAAGTCACAGAGGTGAGAAAAAATTAATATATATCACTGATGAGGGACTTAGGGTCCTGCTGGAAGACAGAAGTCACACCAGTGATTTGACCAGAGAGAAATTAATCGAAGGGGTTGCACATTAGGTACAAAGGTGTTAACAAGGTCACTTGTTAAAAGGTTAAAATAAAAACCTCTGAAGTATCTCAAGGTGGTAACTTCAGGAAGCAGAGGACCAGAGCGAAGACGGTGAAATTATGAACATTTGAAAAGTCAGAGGAGGGACGCCGAAGAGCTGCGACTTAGGCTTTTGAGGAGGGGGCGCTGGCAGTCGGAGCTGGTGTCTGTGCACTGAGAGGGGGGTCCCAGCAGGGCGAGACCCAGACCCTGAGGATGTGGTGCCAGCCGGCCACTGGCCCCGAGCGCGGCAGCAACAGGATGAAGTGGACTTTGTGCTCACTGGAGAAACTGCAGACGATTCAGCTGCTGCTTCCGGAAAAACATGAGATTTGTGGCCCAGGGAGCTGCCAGCTGCCGGCAGGAAGCAGAGACGAAGAAGCAGGTTCCTTCTCTCTCCTCCGGCTTTCTGTCTGCCTCCAGCACCCTCTCCTGACGGAGCCCACTGGTCCCTGCCTCACGGAGCAGGCTGTGAAGGCTGTTTAGATCTTTGGTTCAAGGCAAAGGTTTATGGGCACAGGCAAAGCCTTCCTCACTGCCATCTCTTTATTCAGCCTCCATCCACACGTTTCTATGCATGTTTGAGCTTCTGTATAACAAAAGCAAGTCAGACAAAAACCCAGCTCTCCACTTCTGCCTGATACGATGTGACCGTCTTTCACACGAGAGTGGAACTGTCTCCCTGTCAACAGACAGTTGGATAAAGAAGATGAGGTGTGTACATTCTCAGTGGAATGCTGCTCAGCCACAGAAAAGAATCGAATCATGCCGTTGGCAGCAGCGTGGATGGGCCTAGAGACTCTGACGCTAAGCAAGGTTAAGCCCAAGAGAGGAGACAGATATCATATGATGCGAGAAGAGTGCTACAGATGAGTTCATTTGCATAACAGAAATGGGCTCGCGACAGAAAGCGAATTTATAGTTACTAAAGTGGAAAGGTGGGGAGGGACACCTTAGGAATTTGGGGTTAACAGATACACGCTGCTCTACGTAAAATAGACAACAAGGACCTGCCGTATGGCAGAGAGAGTGGTATTCAGTGTCCTGTAATAACCTGTAAAGGAAAAGAATCTGGAAAAGAACATATATATATATATGTGTGTGTGTGTGTGTGTGTGTGTGTGTGTGCTGAATCAGTTTTCTAATACGTGAAATACTGTAAATCAACTATACTTACATTTTAAAAAATAAGAAAAAAAAAAGAGTGAGACTGTCTTCTCCCCAAAGAGAGGAAGTACAGAGTCCTACCAGTGCTGGCGTCCGTTTCTGGGCTGGTTAATTACTTTTCCTGTTCAATCTCCTTCTGTCTGAATATTCTTTCAGCTGAAACTAAATTGCGAAATTAACTTACAAAACCGTATTGAAAGTCATAAGGGAAGTGAGGAAATAGAAGAAGAGCTGGGTACAAATAGTGCACACTTAACAGGCAGGCCGAGATGTGAATTGTTACCGTCCTTGGAAAGGAGCAGCAGCTGCGCTTTGCTGGAGCAGCCATGAAGAGATACCCCACGCCCAAGGTAAGAGAACCCCAAGTAAGATGGTAGGTGTTGCAAGAGGGCATCAGAGGGCAGACACACTGAAACCATATTCACAGAAAACTAGTCAATCCAATCACACTAGGACCACAGCCTTGTCTAACACAATGAAACTAAGCCATGCCCTCGGGGCAACCCAAGACGGGCAGGTCATGGTGGAGAGGCCTGACAGAATGGGGTCCACTGGAGAAGGGAATGGCAAAACACTTCAGTATTCTTGCCTTGAGAACCCCATGAACAGTATGGAAAGGCAAAATGATAGGATACTGAAAGAGGAACTCCCCAGGTCAGTAGGTGCCCAATATGCTACTGGAGACCAGTGGAGAAATAACTCTAGAAAGAATGAAGGGATGGAGCCAAAGCAAAAACAATACCCAGCTGTGGATGTGACTGGTGATAGAAGCATGATCCGATGCTGTAAAGAGCAATAGTGCATAGGAACCTGGAATGTCAGGTCCATGAATCAAGGCAAATTGGAAGTGGTCAAATGAGATGGCAAGGGTGAACGTTGACGTTCTAGGAATCAACAAACTAAAATGGACTGGGATGGGTGAATTTAACTCAGATGACCATTTTATCTACTACTGCAGGCACGAATCCCTCAGAAGAAATGGAGTAGCCATCATGGTCAACAAAAGAGTCCAAAATGCAGTACTTGGATGCAATCTCAAAAACGACAGAATGATCTCTGTTCGTCTCCAAGGCAAACTATTCAATATCACGGTTATCCAAGTCTATGCCCCAACCAGTAATGCTGAAGAAGCTGAAGTTGAACAGTTCTATGAAGACCTGCAAGACCTTTTAGAACTAACACCCCAAAACGATGTCCTTTTCATGATAGGGGACTGGAATGCAAAAGTAGGAAGTCAAGAAACACCTGGAGTAACAGGCAAATTTGGCCTGGGAATGCGGAATGAAGCAGGGCAAAGGCTAATAGAGTTTTGCCAAGAAAATGCACTGGTCATAGCAAACACCCTCTTCCAACAACACAAGAGAAGACTCTACACATGGACATCACCAGCTGGTCAACACCAAAATCAGATTGATTATATTCTCTGCAGCCAAAGATGGAGAAGCTCTATACAGTCAGCAAAAACAAGACCGGGAGCTGACTGTGGCTCAGATCATGAACTCCTTATTGCCAAATTCAGACTCAAATTGAAGAAAGTAGGGAAAACCACTAGACCATTCAAGTATGACCTAAATCAAATCCCTTATGATTGTACAGTGGAAGTGAGAAATAGATTTAAGGGCCTAGATCTGATAGATAGAGTGCCTGATGAACTATGGAATGAGGTTCGTGACATTGTACAGGAGACAGGGATCAAGACCATCCCCATGGAAAAGAAATGCAAAAAAGCAAAATGGCTGTCTGGGGAGGCCTTACAAATAGCTGTGAAGGGAAGAGAGGCGAAAAGCAAAGGAGAAAAGGAAAGATATAGGCATCTGAATGCAGAGTTCCAAAGAATAGCAAGAAGAGATAAGAAAGCCTTCCTCAGCAATCAGTGCAAAGAAATAGAGGAAAACAACAGAATGGGAAAGACTAGAGATCTCTTCAAGAAAATTAGAGATACCAAGGGAACATTTCATGCAAAGATGGGCTCTATAAAGGACAGAAATGGTATGGACCTAACAGAAGCAGAAGATATTAAGAAAAGGTGGCAAGAATACACAGAAGAACTGTACAAAAAAGATCTTCACGACCAAGATAATCATGATGGTGTGATCACTCACCTAGAGCCAGACATCCTGGAATGTGAAGTCAAGCGGGCCTTAGGAAGCATCACTACAAACAAAGCTAGTGGAGGTGATGGAATTCCAGTTGAGCTGTTTCAAATCCTGAAAGATGATGCTGTGAAAGTGCTGCACTCAATATGCCAGCAAATCTGGAAAACTCAGCAGTGGCCACAGGACTGGAAAAGGTCAGTTGTCATTCCAATTCCAAAGAAAGGCAATGCCAAAGAATGCTCAAACTACCGCACAATTACACTCATCTCACACGCTAGTAAAGTAATGCTCAAAATTCTCCAAGCCAGGCTTCAGCAATACGTGGACCGTGAACTTCCTGATGTTCAAGCTGGTTTTAGAAAAGGCAGAGGAACCAGAGATCAAATTGCCAACATCCGCTGGATCATGGAAAAAGCAAGAGAGTTCCCGAAAAACATCTATTTCTGCTTTATTGACTATGACAAAGCCTTTGACTGTGTAGATCACCATCAACTGTGGAAAACTGTGAAAGAGATGGGCATACCAGACCACCTGACCTGCTTCTTGAGAAATGTGTATGCAGGTCAGGAAGCAACAGTTAGAACTGGACATGGAACAACAGACAGGTTCCAAATAGGAAAAGAGTGCATCAAGGCTGTATATTGTCACCCTGCTTATTTAACTGATATGCAGAGTACATCATGAGAAACACTGGGCTGGAAGAAACACAAGCTGGAATCAAGATTGCCGGGAGAAATATTAATAACCTCAGATATGCAGATGACTCCGCCCTTATGGCAGAAAGTGAAGAGGAACTCAAAAGCCTCTTGATGAAAGTGAAAGAGGAGAGTGGAAAAGTTGGCTTAAAGCTCAACATTCAGAAAACGAAGATGATGGCATCTGGTCCCATCACTTCATGGGAAATAGATGGGTAAACAGTGGAAACAGTGTCAGACTTTATTTTTGGGGCTCCAAAATCACTGTAGATGGTGATTGCAGCCAGGAAATTAAAAGACGCTTACTCCTTGGAAGGAAACCTAGATAGCATATTCAAAAGCAGAGACATTACTTTGCCGACTAAGGTCCGTCTAGTTAAGGCTATGGTTTTTCCTGTGGTCGTGTATGGATGTGAGAGTTGGACTGTGAAGAAGGCTGAGTGCTGAAGAATTGATGGTTTTGAACTGTGGTGTTGGAGAAGACTCTTGAGAGTGCCTTGGACTGCAAGGAGATCCAACCAGTCCATTCTGAAGGAGATCAACCCTGGGATTTCTTTGGAAGGACTGATGCTAAAGCTGAAGCTCCAGTACTTTGGCCACCTCATGCGAAGAGTTGACTCATTGGAAAAGACTCTGATGCTGGGAGGGACTGGGGGCAGGAGGAGAAGGGGACGACCGAGGATGAGATGGCTGGATGGCATCACTGACTCGATGGACGTGAGTCTGAGTGAACTCCGGGAGGTGGTGATGGACAGGGAGGCCTGGTGTGCTGCGATTCATGGGATCGCAAAGAGTCGGACACGACTGAGCGACTGAACTGAACTGAGCTTGATTCTGTAACAGTCAGGAGGGGTTGCCTTTGCCTCCAGCAGCATCTCAGCTGGTTGAGGTTTGTTTAGTGGAGTGACTTATATCTGCATTCCTGAAGGGCACTAACTCTCAAGTGTCCTCCTGTCAATCTGTCTATGTCTCTTATCTATCTGTCCATCTCACCTGTCTCTCTCTGCATCATCTACCCATCTATGTGTCTGTCTATATCTATCATCTGTCTGTCTGTCTGCCCGTTTGTCTATCTGTCTGTCTTTGGTGACTACAACTTTCTGTGAACTTTGCTACTGCTAGTAGAAATCCTAACATGCTCATGTCCTGGGGAGAAGCCTCTGGGTTCTCAACATAGTTCTTCCTGCCCTCAACCCCTTGTGAAGCAATGACTCACCTGCTCCTTGGTATTAGGGCTTCATCACCCCAGTTGTTCTGATTGGTTGGTATCAGGAGGCCCAGATTTAAGTGGCAGGCTCATCTTCCACATCAAAGAGCCACTGATGTTCTCCCTGGGGGGTCCATTCCTCTCCCCGCCCCCCACCCCACCCTGAGAACTCCCCTTCCAAGCATCAGAGCTCAGAGATGTGGGCAGAGTTAGAACTGATGTGAGGCGTTGTTGGAGGGCCTCTCCCAGCTCCACCCTTTGGTTCCCAGCCACCTGTGGTCAGGCTGTGGGGGGGACACATTTGTCTCATCCTGTGTGCATCTGATATCGAGAGCCTCCTCCGCACTGGACGGGCCTCGGAGACATGTGTCCACCAGAAATACAGATATGATCTGTGTCCTTTCTGAGTCCGTCCCGGGTCTCTTCTCCAGATCTTCTTGTCATCAAGCTCCCAATCCTTTTCTTCCCAAGCCCTTGACCATCTCTGGCCAAACCAGTAGCAACCGCTTGAGAATCAGTGTAGGTCTATGCAATGGAGGACTGTTCAGTCAATTTTTGAAAAATGAAACTGATACGTGCTTCAATATGGATGAATCTTACCAACAGTATGCAGAGTGAGACAAGTCAGTTACCAGAGGCTGCTGTACGATTCCATTGATCTAAAATGTCCAGCACAGGGAACCAGGGAGACCGGAAGTAGATTCGTAGCTTCCTCGGGCTGGGAATGTGCGAGCTGGACCATAAAGAAGGCTGAGCACCAAAGGGTTGATCCTTTCAAACTGTGATGCTGGAGAAGACTCTTGAGAGTCCCCTGGACTACAAGGAGGTCGAGCCAGTCAATCAGAAAGGAAGTCAAGCCTGAATATCCCTTGGAAGGGCTGATGCTGAAGCTGGAGCTTCCGTACTTTGGCCACCTGATGCGAAGAGCTGACTCACTGGAAAAGACCCTGATGCTGAGAAAGATTGAAGGTAGAAGGAGAGGATGAGATGATAAGACAGCATCACCGATTCAATGGACATGAATCTGGCTGAGCTCTGGGACATAGGAGAGGCTGGGGAAGCTGGGCGTGCTGCAGTGCACGGGGTCGCAGAGTCCGACACAGCTTAACAACAACAACAAAGGCTGAGGCGGAGGCTGGGAGAGAATGGAGGGCCATAGCTTATAGGTCCAAGGTTGCGTTTTCTTTGTTTTGAGGTAGGGTTTCCTGGATGTTTGTCGAGGTGTGCAGGCTTAATTGCCTGTGGAATCTTAGTTCTCTGACCAGGGATTGTACCTGCGTCCCTTGCGTTGCCAAGTGGATTCCTAACCACTGGAAAGAAAAGTGAAAGTCAAGCCGCTCAGTCCTGTCCGACTCTTTGGGACCCCATGGACCGTAGCCCACAAGGCTCCTCCATCCGTGGAATTTTCCAGGCAAGAGTCCTGGAGTGAGTTGCCATTTCCTTCTCCAGAGGATCTTCCCCATCCAGGGATCAAACCCGGGTCTCCCACATTGCAAGCAGATGCTTCTACCATCTGAGCCGCGAGGGGAGCTCCTAACCCCTGGACCACCAGGGAAGTCCCTGGGGTTGTTTTTAAGGAGGCTGAAATGTTCTAAGGGGCTTCCCTGGTGGCTCAGATGGCAAAGAATCTGCTTGTAATGTAGGAGACCCATGTTCGATCCCTGGGTCGGGAAGATCCTCTGGAGAAGGAAATTGTCACCCACTCCAGCATTCTTGCCTGGGAAATCCCATGGACAGGGGAGCTTGCTGGGCTACGGTCCATGGAGTTGCAAAGAGTTGGACACGACTGAGCGACTAATAATTTCCTCTCACCCGACATGTATCGTCATCAGAATGGGGGGAGGCACTGGGGGCGTGTTCACACAGAGGACTACTCACCACAGTGCAGAGGAGGGAGCTCGGATACGTGCAGAAACGTGGCTGAGTCACAGAGACAGAGGGAGTGAACCGCTTGTCCAGTTCTGACCCTTGACCTGGCCCTGGTTACGTAGGTCCTGATTCGACAGCTTTGCAGTAAGCTGCCCCTTCATGTTTGATGCATGGTCCTGTAGGTCAGATTTCACAAAAACAAGTTTTAATTTTTAAAAAGTGAATGACAGGTCATGAAAAAGTGATACCTACTAGTCCCAGGCCTCATGTTATCTCCCCATAAATATGCCCTTTATTATTATTATTATTATTCCGTAGCTGCTCTGTGTGCCTTACAGGGGCCTAGATCCTTGACCAGGGATCAAACCTGTGCCCATAGCAATGAGAATGCCAAGTCCTAACCACTGGACCGTCGCCATTGCCAGGGAGTTTCTTGTTGGTGTTTTCACACAGAATCAGGGTGACGGGGTCACATGCTGGCGTAACAGTTCTCCGCCAATCTCTGACGTCCGGTCGGTGTTGATGTTTGCTGGCTGTCTGAGACATGTTGCCACGTGTTTAACTTGCAGGAGAGATGAGCCGAGCGTCGGTTCCACGGCTCTTACGCCTCTTTTTTCCCCTTACGCCTCTTTTTGTGCCGCGCCAGCTGCTTTCTCCCTAGCCACCTCGTTGAGACACAGATCGTGTCTCAGCAGCCCGTCTGCATCCTGGATCGGGCTGAATTCCGACCCCCCGGCATCACCCATGCGTCCTGCTCTCCTCTGCGTGTTCTGAAAGCCGGGCAGGTAGCGCTCAGCCTTGGTCAGACGGAGGTCTGACTTGTCAGCGAGGCTGCTTCACGAGTGGTGCTGTGGATGTCCCAGCGCATCATGAGACTGGAAGGACCGCACTGGGTGCTTCTCTCTCACTGCTCGCATTGATCGCTGACCTTGGCTGTGGGCAGCCTGACCTACTCATTATGAAAATCCCCCCCACTGCCTTTCACAGGATAACTTCATCTGCCCAGAATGATCGTAACTGAGGTCCGTTCCTCATTAAGGATTGCAAGTTAGGGATGATCCAATTCTGATTTTCCTTCTGCGTCTGCCTTCTGGAATTCTCCTGAAGGAAGGACTTTCTTGGCCGACTCTTTGTTCGTTCACTTGTGGCTGTGCTGGGTCTCCGCGGCTCTGCGGGCCTTCCTCCAGCTGCAGCGAGCAGGGGCCACTCTCTGCCGTGCTGCTCGAGCTTCTCGCTGCGGTGGCGCCTCTTGCTTGCAGAGCTCAGGCTCTGGGGCACATGGGCTTCGGTTTGGTTCCCGGGCTCTTGAGCATAGGCTCAGATAGCTGTGGGGCGAGGATTAGCTGCTCCGGGGCACGTGGGGTCTTCGCGGACCAGGGGCCGAAACTGTCTCTGCATTGGCAGGCAGATTCTTACCACTGAGCCTCCAGGGGAGCCCCTTCCTCGACTCTCCGGTTACCCCGAAATGCAGTTCATGCAGGAGAGAGAGGCAGAACAAGGGCTGCACCCTTTCTCATTATTTATCAGTTCAGTTCCGTCCCTCAGTTGCGTCCGACTCTTTGTGACACCATGAACTGCGGTGGAATAATGAGCTGGTACTCTGCCAACTTCCAAAGGGATTTTTGTGTTTTAAGTCAGGGATTTTAAAAAATATTATCAAGAAGACCTCCTGAATTTGAATGTATTTAGATGTCTTTCAGTGAATGGCCTTCATTATGTATTTGATTCTCAAGATTTTCCACGCCTGGCCATCAGGAACCCAAATTTCTGGCAGGGCCCCCGCCCCCACCTACCCTGTCCAGAGGCTGTCGTCAGAGGCCTCTCTCCAAGCTTCCAATGACTGCCGCCAAGGCTTGGCCTCCCCTTGGCAGAGAGACCCCCGTCTCTGCCTCAGTCTTCCACGGCTGGAAGACCCTGGCCTCTGCACATCTCCCGGTGTCTCTCCTGCACGTCTCTAATAACGACACTTGTCACTGGATTTAGATAATCCGGGATAATCTCATCTCAAGATAGCTAGTTACATCTGCAAAGACCCCCTTTGGCAAATAAGGTCACAGTTTGCAGACTTCGGAGTTTGACAGTGCTTTTGGGGCCGCTGTTCAACCCGCTCTAAACCCTAACTTGGAAACTGGCTCAGGGAAGAGGGAGGGAAACTGGGACTGGGATTTGGCCAGGCTGCGGCTGAAAGCGATGAAAATCCAGCCTTCTTAGCAGATGGGACAAAAAGGGCCATGTGTGTGCTGTGCTAAGTCGCTTCAGTCGTGTCTGACTCTGCGAACCCGCCAGGCTTCTCTGTCCATGGGATTCTCCACGCAAGAATACTGCAGTGGGTTGCCATGCCCTCCTCCAGGGGATCTTCCTCACCCAGGGATCGAACCCGAGTATCTTACATCTCCTGTATTGAAAGGCGGGTTCTCTACCACTAGCACCACTTGGGACGCCCAGTAGGGGCCATCAGTTCAGTTCAGCCGCTCAGTCGTGTCTGACTGTTTGCGACCCCATGGACTGCAGCACACCAGGCCTCCCTGTCCATCACCAACTCCTGGAGTTTACTCAAACTCATGTCAATTGAGTCAGTGGTGCCATCCAACCATCTCATCGTCTGTCGTCCCCTTCTCCTCCTGCCTTCAATCTTTCCCAGCATCAGGGTCTTTTCAGATGAGTCAGTTCTTTACATCAGATGGCCAAAGTACTGGAGTTTCAGCTTTAGCATCAGTCCTTCCAATGAACACTCAGGACTGATTTCCTTTAGGATGGACTGGTTGGATCTCCTTGCAGTCCAAGGGACTCTCAAGAGTCTTCTCCAACACCACAGTTCAAAAGCATCAGTTCTTCAGCGCTCAGCTTTCTTCACAGTCCAACTCTCACATCCGTACATGACTACAGAAAAAACCATAGCCTTGACTAGACGGACCTTTGTTGGTGAAGTAACATCTCTGCTTTTGAATATACTATCTAGGTTGGTCATAACTTTTCTTCCAAGGAGTAAGCGTCTTTTAATTTCATGGGTGTGGTCACCATCTGCAGTGATTTTGGAGCCCCAAAAATAAAGTCTGACACTGTTTCCACTGGTTCCCCATCTATTTCCCATGAAGTGATGGGACCGGATGCCATCATCTTCGTTTTCTGAATGTTGAGCTTTAAGCCAACTTTTTCTCTCTCCTGTTTCACTTTCATCAAGAGGCTTTTTAGTTCCTCTTCACTTTCTGCCATAAGGGTGGTGTCATCTGCATATCTGAGGTTATTGATATTTCTCCCAGCAATCTTGATTCCAGCTTGTGCTTCATCCAGCCCAGCGTTTCTCATGATGTACTCTGCATATCAGTTAAATAAGCAGGGTGACAATATACAGCCTTGATGTACTCCTTTTCCTATTTGGAACCTGTCTGTTGTTCCATGTCCAGTTCTAACTGTTGCTTCCTGACCTGCATACAGATTTCTCAGCAGGCAGGTCAGGTGGTCTGGTATTCCCATCTCTTTCAGAATTTTCCACAATTTGTTGCGATCCACACAGTCAAAGGCTTTGTCATAGTCAATAAAGCAGAAATAGATGTTTTTCTGGAACTCCCTTGCTTTTTTGATGATCCAGCGGATGTTGGCAATTTGATCTCTGGTTCCTCTGCCTTTTCTAAATCCAGCTTGAACATCTGAAAGTTCACAGTTCACGTACTGTTGAAACCTGGCTTGGGGAATTTTGAACATCACTTTACTAGTGTGTGAGATGAGTGCAATTACGCGGTAGTTTGAGCATTTTTTGTCATTGCCTTTCTTAGGGATTGGAATAGGGGCCATACAGCTCAGTAAACCGTCTCCTGCGCTTCCCTGAGTGAGAGGCCCAGGGCAGGCTCTGGCAGACAGTAGTAGTGCCCGAAAGGGAAGTGCGTGGCTGCTGTGGGGGGTCCTTTTTAAATGGTTCTGCAAAAAAGAGAATGAAAAGCTAAGATTCCTCTGTTTTAGTCGCAGACACAGACTGATGTTCAAAGACGCCATAGGCCAGAAGCAGAGGAGTGATATCTCGGAAGGCGGAGGCCTCACGGTCTTCAGGCAGGGGCGGGCTAGCCCTTAAGGGGAGTATGGGCACTTCTGCTGGCCCGAGGCTCCAGCGGGAGCGTGGCGGGTGGGCTCCCGCACGCAGGCCTGGCTGTCCTTCAGCGCCCCCTGCTGTCTCCTGCAGCCCGCGGTTCTTGGGCAGGACCCTGGTCTTGAGGCAGGAAGCAGGCTGACTGCAGCTCTCCCGGGGCCTTCGCCCTCTTCCTGCCCTGCAGCTCCAGGGGACAAAGTCCCCTTATACGACGTCCCTTTCTGGCTGCTCTAGCTCTGCCTCAAGCGGCGATGAATCCCTCAGCCGTTCACAGACTTTGCTTTCCCAGCTGCCCGCGGCAGCCGAGGTTTCCGTGCTTCCCCTAATTGCTCTCCGCGCTGTGGCTCAGACAGAGAAGAATCCGCCTGCAATGCAGGAGATGGAGACCCCGGCTCGATTCCTGGGGTGGGAAGATCCCTGGCAGGAGGGCGTGGCGACCCACTCCGGTATTCTTGCCTGGAGAATCCCATGGGCAGAGGAGTCGGACACGACCAAGCGACTCACACACACCATTCAAACGCTTGAGATACCGCCCCCGCCCCCGGCACCTTCCATTCTGTGGGCATCCGCCCTGGTTCACCACCCGGGAGAGTTCTGCAATCCTTGCCCCGTGCCAGGCACCCTTCTCATCCCACTTTCTGCCGGCAGTGGGGCTCTTGCTATCGGCGGGCGGGGGCCAGCCGGTCCGTCGTAGCTGCTTGTCCTGCTTCCTGGCCCCCAGTGGTGTTGGGAGTGGGGTTGGGGAAACAGCAGGATCGGTGTTGTCTGGAAGGAAAGGCGGGTGGGGCACCTAGGAAGCCATCAGGCTGTTCCTGACTCCGGCTTTGGCCCCTTGCCGGCCAGGCTAGCAGGAGGAGCAGGGCACACGGCCGGGCTGGGCGTCGGCACAGACCTGTCCTGACGGCAGCCACAAAAAAAATCCAGGCTGCGTCTGCCGGAAGCCCAGGTGCGCGGGGCCCCTGGTGTCACAGGCTGCCAAGGCGGGATGGCGCTTGAGAACTGTGACCCACCTCTGGACCCTGGGGGGCGGCGGAGAGGAGGCCCGGGGCCTAAGGCAGGGCAGACGGTGGGCGCCCAGAAGTGCCGTAAGCGGGCGCCTGACGAGGCTCAGGTTAAAGTGTGAGAGGAGGAGATGCCAGCACTCCGCCCGGGTGGACACACTGACACCAAAGGACAGACCCTCGTGCAGTGGCCGTGGCCGAGGGCATGAGCAGGACCGCGTGGAGTGGCGGCCCCGGGAGGGCCAGGCCAGCTGGGTCGGGCTCTGCGACCAGGCCCGGGGGTGGAAGTGGCCCGTGGCTTGCAGGGCTGGCAGTGGGCAGGACAGCAGGCTCCCAGCAGCACAGCCCTCTCCCCAGGAGGCGCGGATGGGACGGCTCAGGGGAATGGAGGCCTGTCTCTAGAGGGCCTCGGCCACGAGACACATGTGGCCCCTGAAGTCTCTAATGCGGTTTGTCCCACAGGGGAGTCGAAGTTTGAATTGTGTTTAATTGTAAATAGGGCTGCCCTGTGGCTCAGGTGTTAAAGACTCTGCCTGCAATTCAACAGACCTGGGTTTGATTCCTGGGTCAGGAAGGTCCCATGGAGGAAGGCATAGCAGCCCACTCTGATATTCTTGTCTGGGAAATCCCTGGACAGAGGAGCCTGGCGGGCTAGGGTCCATGGGGTCACACAGAGTCGGACATGACTGAGTGACTAACACTTTCACTTTTCTCAATTGTAATTAACTTAAACTTGCATGCTCAATTCAGTTTGGGGCAAAAATTTTATGTATATTTGAAACAACGTGAGTACATGAATCTATTGTTCAATGATCCATTTTCTGAACTTCAATAAATACAGATCGAGCATTTCTGATGACAATTTAGTGTTCCTGCTGAAATGTGCTGGGAGTATAAGATACGCACTAGATTTTGAAGACTTTAACATGAAAAGAAAAATGTAGAATATATCATTAGTAAGTCTTGAGGTTGATTACATGTTGAAACGACAATGTTTCAGATGGATGAAAATAAAGTGAATTATTGAAATGGATTCCACCTACAAGGAGTTATCACTCAGCCATAAAAAATAACACAGTAGTTACATGGGCTGCTTCCCAGGCGGCTCAGAGAGTAAAGAATCCGCCTGCAATGCAGGAGACGTGGGTTCGAGCCCTGGGTCGGGAAGATCCCCTGCAGGAGGGAACAGCGACCCACTCCGGTGTTCTTGTCTGGGAGAAGCCATGGACAGAGGAGCCTGGCGGGCTACAGTTCAACTGGGTTGCAAAGAGTTGGACACGACTTAGCGACTAAAGAACAAGTTTCATAGACACAACAATGAGAATGAACGTTGGCATTATGCTGAGTGAAAGAAGGCGAGGTGTTACATGATTCCATCTGGATGAAATGTCCAGAAGGGGCAAATCCATGGAGGCAGAAAGTTGGTTACCAGTTGCGAGGTCTGGAGTGGGCAGGGTGCTGGAAGGGCAGCTGAGGGGCATGGTTGTCTCTGTGGGGCGATGGGCGCGTTCTAGGGTTTGGAGCCTTCCTGCTGGGCCCAGAAGCAGGGTCCAGCAAGCACTTCCCTTGGCTGTGCCGGGGCCAAGGGCAGGACTGGACTCAGGCAGGGCAGGGGGAGACCTACCCTAACTGGCTCTCCCTGACTGTGTCCTGAACACCACTCCACAACCAGCCACCTGGGGCTTGGGGCTTCCCTCGGCCGGACTGGACTTCTGTCCTTCGTTGAGGTGGCCTGTTGGGGTCATGATGAAAAGGGTGCTGCAGAAATCCAGGATCTGCCCCAAGTCCCAACTTCTCAGCCTCACGTCTAAAATGAATTGAGTCCTGGAGATGCACCGCCCCCCACCCCACCTTAGAGCCTTAAGCACCCTGCACCTGAGCCTGAGCCTGGCTCTAAGGAAGAGGTTCCCAGACAGGGAGTGTGATGTGCCCTGGAGGTGAGATGTCAGAGGTCGCAGTTGGAGGCATGACCCATGGACCACAGCATCGTAAGTCAAAGCAGCAAGAGGTAAAATGCCTGTATTCTGCCTCTTCCAAAGCCCGCAGCCAATGGTTCCGTGGGTGCAGTCTGACTCCACGGCGGGCCAGATGGTCTTTTTCCACACCTATGGTTTCCCGGGAAATTGTGACAGCTGAACTTGCGTGATGTAGCTACAAATGGAATGTGCAAAATGTGTGTGTTCATGTGGTTTGGACTAGAGAATCGTTCCTTCACCGAGTCATGTTGGGAAAAGTCAAAACATTTGCTTCCTCTCCCCTAAGAACAAGGCCAGGGCTCAGTAAATGCTTTCT
The DNA here is from genome assembly GCF_023091745.1 of Budorcas taxicolor. Taxonomy (NCBI): domain Eukaryota; kingdom Metazoa; phylum Chordata; class Mammalia; order Artiodactyla; family Bovidae; genus Budorcas; species Budorcas taxicolor. Next base: position 163,902,850 of record NC_068920.1, on the reverse strand, counting down.
GGGTGGAGGATGTGGGGGGGTGGGGGGTCGAATGGGTGGAGTGGCGGAGGGGTGGGTGGACTCCAGCTTCGGAGAGGGGTGTTTGCAGGAGAAGCTGGACCCTGGCTGGAGAATAAGGGCCCTGTTGGTAAGAAGCCCTGAGACCTTGCAGCAGCCCTGGGATTTTGGGGGAAACCTGGGCTGAGGAACCCCCTGGCTCTCAGAGGACGCGTGTGTGGCAAGGAAGGGTCTGGGTTTGCGTGGACAGTCCTTCTACTCAGCCTGCACCACAGCCAACATGTGGAGAGACCCCCCAGGCTCCTGTTTAGAGAAAAGTCCCGGTGCCGCCCTAGCAATGAGCTCTCCCACTGATCAGGGGGCTCCGCGGGAACTCAGGAGGCCTTGTGCAGCAGTTGTGGGCTCAGGTCACAACCCCCGGCACACACACACAGACACACACACACACACATACACACAGAGCGGGTGTTGCTGCCCTGGAGCCGTCATGCGATCAAGGGGAAGCAGAAGCCAAGGCCTGACCTCGGGCCCGTCCTCGAGCTGCAGGCCCGTCCCCTGACAGTGGATCAACAACAGCCTGAAGCTGGATGGTCATTCCACGTGAGGTGGAAATGGGGTGCCCTCTCTGGGGTCGCCTGGATCCCGCAGCCACCAGATTCCAGGAGCTCCAGGCTGGTGGCTCTTCCATACCCTGCCCTCCTTCAGTTCAGACACAGTCTGGGTCCACGGCAGCCACCCTCCGGCCAGCCCTGCTGCCCCGACCATGCTTGTGCCCGTTTCTGCAGTGGCTATGTTTGTGCGAGCGTGTGCAAGTGTGTACATGCAAGTGTGAGTGTGCGACTGTGTGCGTGCATGTGTGCGAGCATGTGCGTGCAAGCATGTGTGAGCGTGCATGTGCGTGTGCGTGCGTGTGTGCACGTGCATGTGCATGTGTGAGCATTGCGTGTGTACGTGCGTGTGCGAATGTGTGTGCGTGCATGTGACGAGCATGTATATGCATGTGTGCCTGTGCAAGCGTGTGAGTGCGTGTGGGCTTGTACGTGCGTGTGCGAGCATGTGTGCATGTGCGAGTATGTGCGTGCATGTGCTAGTGTGCGTGTGCGAGTATGTGCGTGCGAGTGCGTGCGAATGTATATGTGCATGTGTGTATGTGCGAGCGTGTACGTACACGTGTGTGCGTCTGTGTGCACGCATGTGCGAGCGTCTGCGTGTGTGCCGGCCTTTTGAGGTTGTTGCGTTCCATGCTGAGTTAGGATCTACGTGTTTTAGACACGTAGCATTTTCCTGTCTCCCTGCTCTCTGATCCATCCCAACCAACATGTCAACCACAGGCTTTCGGTTCCAGGCGTGGAGACCCTTTGCCACATCGGGGTGCAGGAGCAGGGGCCGGGGAGGCCTGGTGTGAGGACCCGGCTTGCTGGCGCCTCGCGGGCTGACACTGTGCAGCTGCCAGCGTGCTGGGTTTCTGCATTTAATCACTCAGGACAATAATGACTACTCTCACTGTGAGGCTTAGCAGAGGCCAGGTGACCAGACAAAGCCCTCAGGCCAGCCATGTAGCGCTCAAGAAATGGGAGCGGCGATTCCAGTCACAAATAATTAGAATGAAATGCAGAGTCAGTGCTAATCTCCTGGAGTGTAATGTTTCAGATTCACATAAAGACAGTGAGATGCACTGTGGATCAATAGACTATACAGCTTAGTGATTAAACCTGTGAATCCATTTATGACTTCTATGAAAGGAGATACCAGAGTTTAAAATTGTAGTGGCAGTGCTTTGCTGAGCTGTTGGTTTATTTATTTGGTGTTTTGTTTTTTTTTTTTTTTTTTTTTTTTTTTAAGCTGTACAGCTTGCAGGATCTTAGTTCCCTGACCAGGGAATGAACCCCTGCCCTCGGCAGTGAAAGCGCGGAGTCGTGACCCCTGGATTGCCAGGGAATTCCCTCTGTGGTTCCATTGAACAGCGTTTTTGACCACCTACCATGGGCTGAGCCCAGTTTGCAGGGCTGGGAGTGGACTGGGGACAGGCCAGAGATGGCTCCTGTGACCACAGAGCTGACGATCTAAGGGGATGAGACGGAGCCACAGAAAAGTGTGGAGAAGGCCGAGTCACAGAGGGAGAGAGGGTGCGAGCCACGCGGCATCCGGGCCAGAGTCCCAGGCAGAGGCCGGCAGGTGCAAAGGTCCTGGGGTGAGGGCACCGCTGGGTGAGGCTGCGGAGCTGCAGCAAGTGAGATCATCGGGAGAGTAGCCATGCCACGTGGGACCTGCCTGGGAAGACATCTGGTTTCATCTCTGGTGAGGAGGAGCCACGGAGTGTCCCTGTCTGGGCAGGAGAGTGACAAGGCCTCACGAGGTTTGACTGGGTCTTTGCTGACTGCTGAGGAGAGACCGGAGGGGTCCAGGGTGCTGCAGGTGAGGCCGAGGGGCCCAGAGAGTGGGGGCCTGTGACCCTCCGTCCCTACTTTGAGGTATGTGGCTCCCTGCCCTGTGGGCTTCATCTATGCCACTGGGCTGGGACTCCCAGCTTCCTGCCTCTCCTGTGGACCATCCAGCGCTCAGCACAGGCCTGTCTTGCTAAGGAAATGTGCCATCACGGTGGGCCACGCGTGCCTAGTCGCTCAGTCATGCCGGACTCTGTGCAGCCCCATGGACTGCAGGTGCCAGGCTCCTCTCTCCATGGGGATCCTCCAGGTGAGTATGCTGGAGTGGGTTGCCACGCCCTCCTCCAGGGGGATCTTCCCAGCCCAGGGATCAAACCCAGGTCTCCTGCATCACAGGCGGATTCTTAACCACTTGAGCCGCCTGGGAGCCCCGCGTGCAACCTCCAGAGGACCCCGCTCACTTGCAGGCCGTGGGCTCCTCCCCAGGGCGCTGTCTCTATGGAGCGTGATGGGAGCTGTGCCCCCTGGAGGTGTGCCAAGGGTCGTCTGGGAAGCAGCTGAGTCTGAGAGGGGGTGGTTGCCAGCAGGACGTTTCGGAACGGTGTCCCCTCTCCCTGAGCCGTCCTCTGACTTGATACGGCCCAGCCGCGCTCATGACACCCGCCCCGAGGGTTTGGAAGCGCTCCATCAGGCTCCCTTCATTCATGCGGTCCCACCCAGCCCCCCACTTCAGAGCCTCCTCCAAACCCTGTGAGGTCCACAGGGCGGGCCAGTCCTCCTTAGGGAGCGCCTTAGGTCTCCGGGAGTCAGGAAGGCGCGGGGACTGGCTCAGAAACACGCAGAGCTGAGGCCCAGGTCTCCTGCCTTGCCTCCCCTCCGGGCTAAACACGATCCTGTGGGCGCGGGGCAGTGCCTGGCCAGGGGGCAGCCGGGCGGCCACAGTGCCCACCGCACCCACCAGGGGGCGCCAGACGATCGTCCGTGCAGTTGGCGCCGGGCTGCCCGTGTCCCCAGCTGAGGCTTCTCCTAAGGGCTGGTTCCCTGTCCAGGGGGGAAGACGGGGAGCCGTGAGAACCCCAAGGAGCACCCCATTCCGCCCCCAGCACTGTGCAGAGCTCCCGGATAACTACGCCTGTCCCCTCCTCACCAGCGATTCCCACAGGGAGGGGGCTGTCCATTCTATGGTGGGGGGGAGGGGTCCTGCCAGGGGAAGGTGCCCTGCAGTGTCTCAGATGAGGAGCGGCGGGAGGTGCCGTGTTCTGGCCCTGTCCCCACTTGGTGATTTCTCAGGGCGATGCTGGAGGAATCCGCCTGCTGTGAGGGGCGAGGCAGGCTGGATCCCAGCCGTCTCAAGCTGGCTCTTTCCTGTCCGTGTTCACGAAGCTGCCACACCTGCTTCCTCCTGGAAGGAAGGACGCCCAGACAGCGACTTGGCCTGATGTCACTCCTGCCAGGGTCTGGGGTGGGGTCTGGGGGTGTGCCCCGGGGAGGCTAGCCCCTCCCTCACTTCTCTCCATGGGCCAGAACCTGCCTGGGGTCCCCGTGCTTCCTCCTCGGTTTGGGAAGGGGCCAGCCTGACTCTCTGCAGAGACCAGTGCCCAGAATGGGGGGTGGGTGGCAGGGGGCCTCAGGGGACCCTCGCTGGCTAGCAGCGGACCCTCACCCTGCCCTGGCTGCTGCCCCAGGTATGCCAGAAAAAGAGGCAATCTGGGTCAGGAAGGCAGCTGCCCGGTTGCTGCCCCAGGGCTCAACCCAAGTGTGGGGGGCCCAAGGATTGGTCACCCCCACCCTCATCCCAAGAATGCACTGGTCTTAGCAAGGGGATCACACTTGTCCAGGTTCACCCAGCTGAGAACGGGTCTCCTGACAGCTGAGCCAGGATCCGCATCATTTCACTGCCAGACTTTCTTCCTAGAAGTCCGCCCACCTTCGCAGGAGGCCAGCTGCTGGGAACACAGCCCACCCACTCCCCCCCAGAGGGCGTGGCCCAGGAAGGAGTTCAAGGCAGGGTCAGGGGACCCCGCAGCCAGCGTGGAGGCGGCGCCACCCAGGGCCGGGGCTGGCTGCGTCCCCTCTCCTCTCTCCCACCTACTATGTCACATATTCCATCTCCGACGCCAGGGTTTGCCCTCTGGGCAGCTGCCAGTGGCAGGCCTTTGGGTTACAGAACAGGGGAATCCCGGCCTTTGTGCGCGATCGGGGGCTTTCCTGCGGGTCCCTGCCCAGGGCACAGGACAGGAAGGGGCTCTGGGCGAGTGTCTGGCCCGTGTGCCTCCCGCCTCGAGTTCTCCTCCAGGGCCGCTTCGTGGACCGAGAGGGCGCCGGACGAGTCCGCCTAGCCTGTGCCCCCTCCAGGGTTTGTCCTGCCCGAAGGACCACGCAGAGGCCCCCAGCGCGACAAGGGCCACCTCCTGAGCTCCTCCTGAAACGCAGGAGGGGCGCAGAGACCACGACCGGCCGTCACTCCACAGGCGAGGTCGCGCGCCCGGGGCGCAGAGGTTCCCCAAAGTCCTGGTGCCTCTCGGAGAAAGTCCGCGGGCTTGGGGCCGCGGCCGCGCCGCTGCCCCCGCCCTGCGCAACTTCGGAGCGCGGCCGCGGGGCAGGAAGTGGGGGACGAGGGGGCGGGGCCGGCGCGCCTGGCGCCGCCCCCACCCCGCCCCGGGCCGCGCCCCCGCTCCCCCTGCACCCCGGAGCCGCCGAGCTGCAGAGTCGGGTAGCCGGGCACCGCGCGCTGAACTCGAAGGCGGGGCGAACAAAGCGGCGGCGGCGAGGGCGGCCCAGGCCCCGGACGCGCGGAGCGAGCGACCCTCCGGGCCTTTGTCTCGGGCGGGGCAGGAGCTGCGGCGGCCGCGGGGCGCCCCGAGCGCAGAATGAGGCGCCGGGCGGCGCGGATCGGGGGGCGCTGCGGCGGTGGGCTGCGCGGAGCCCGGCCCGGGGCCTGGAGGGACTTGCGTGTGTGAAGGGGGACCCGGCCGGCTGCCCGGCGCCCGCCCCGCGACCGCACGTGGGCGAGGAGCCGAGGAGGCGGAGGAGGAGCGGACGCGCGGCGGCGCGGCGGGGGCCCCGGGGCCGCCCGCGCGAAGCCCCGCCCCGGCCGCCGAGCCCCGCGCGGGCGGGCGGGATGCCCCGCGGCCGCCGCACTTTGGCCGGAGCGCGGCCCTGAGCTGGCCGGCCCGGCGGACGCGGGCGCCATGGAGCAGTGGCGGCAATGCGGCCGCTGGCTCATCGACTGCAGGGTCCTGCCGCCCAACCACCGCGTCGTCTGGCCCTCGGCCGTGGTCTTCGACCTGGCCCAGGCGCTGCGCGACGGCGTCCTGTTGTGCCAGCTGCTGCACAACCTCTCCCCCGGCTCCATCGACCTCAAGGACGTCAACTTCCGGCCGCAGATGTCCCAGGTGAGGGTCCGGGCGCGCCGGGAGGGGCCCCGGTGCGCGGCCGTTCGCGCCGCCGGGCGGCCCCGGGGCCCGGATCGCAGCAGCAGCCTCGGGGACGTCGGCGGGCGGCTGGACGGGGAGCCGAGAGTAGACGCGCCCCGGGCCTTGGAGCCGGCTCCTCCGAGGGGCGATCCCCAGAGGCACGAAGTTAGCCAAAGTCCCCCAAGCCCGGGGCGCGCCCCTGCCGCCTCCGGGCACTGCCTGGGAGCGCCCGCTGCTGGGTCCGCGCCTCCCGGGAATGTGGGCACGTCGAGCCCCGGCGGGGCGCTCACCACCGCCGCTCTCCCTCCTGGGCCTTGGCGGCGGGACCCAGCGAGTCCCGGCCCTTGCGGACCCCAGAGATCCGGCCGCGCCGGTGGCCTCCTCAGGCGTAGTGTCCCTTGGCTTTGCGCCTGGTGGCTGGACGCCCTGGAAGGCGAACCGACAGGCAGCGGGCCCCGGGGCGCGGCGGGAGGGGCCGGCGGAGCCGGGAGCCGTAGCCGCCGGGAGAGCGGGTGGGCCGCCCCCTCGCCGGCCTCAGCCTCCTCCTGACCCCCGTGGGAGGGAGCAGGCAGCGCCGCGACCCGGGATCGTGCAACTCGGTGGGAACCAGAGCCCCTCGTGGCTTCCCCAGGACCCTCAAGCGTGGCCTTTGTCGCGGCGGAGGCGCATGTGGCTGCCCGGCAGGCAGGCAGGAAAATGTCTGCTTGGCCAGCAGGAGCTGCCTCTCTGGCTTCTAAGGAACTTGGTGAAGACTGAAGCAGAGGGCAGGCTGCTTCCTGCTCTCCTGGCCCCTCAGCCCCACCCCAGCACCTCTGAGGGGGCCATCCCGCAGCAGGCCAGCAGCAGAGCCCCTCTTCTGTGACCCTCGGCAAGCCTGGATGGACAAGGGCCCTTCACAAGTGTGACATCCGAAGTGAGCCGGGGAGGAGGGATGGCATGAGTCACTGCTTTTCCAGGCTGGACTGTGTGCCCTCTGCCCTTTGGCTGTGATCGCGTTTCCAAGGAGATGGGGGCACTCCTTCTCCCCATCCCCCAGGAGGATAGTGTGGCCTCTGACAAAGAGGAGTCCTGAGGGGGCAGGGGGCCACCCTCCCGCTCCACGGTGGCACATGGCCCAGGGAGGGCCCCAAGCTCCCTGAAGCCAGCGCTGACCCGGGCCCTCTCAGTGCTGAGCAGCCCCAGGTCCTGGGGCCGGGTGCCCTGATTGCGGGGTGCTCTTACAGATCCAGCCCTCTCCCTGGGGGGTTGGGAAGAACTGACCCGTTTTAGGGCTGGAGGAACTGAGGGGAGCAGGAGCTGCTGGGGGCAGAGCTGGGCCGGGAGTGTCTGCCTCTGGCTGTGAGCAGCAGGGCTGCCCAACCCCCCCCCCCCCCCCAGCTGATTGGCAGAGGGGCACAGCCAGGGCTGGGTCTTGGAGCTGGCCCCCCCACCCCCGTCCCGCTGGGCACTGGTAGGTAGCTGGCTCAGCCCCAGTGCTGGAAATGCAGAGACTTCCTGGGGTCCCTGGAACCCCCCACCCCAGCCCGGGTGAAGGGGCGTCAAGGGGAGCTGGGCTGGGGGGAGGCCCGACGGGCGAGTGCTCTTAGTGAGGTGGGCACCGTCGCCTCCTGCCAGTGACCGCTTTGAGGGCCTCAGTTTTCCCATCTGTGTAGTGGGGACGGCAGTAGTGGCCGCCTTACAGCCGTGATGGAGGGTTCCACGAAGGAAGGTGGAGAACGTCCTTAGTGCTGTGCGCTAACTGAACGTCAGCAGTCTTCCCTGGACCTGGGCAGGCGTGGCCCCTTGTGGCTGACGGCTGGACCCCCATGCCTGTCGTCTCATGGAGGGTGGAGCTGGCCATACTGGCTTTTGTATGTCTGTGGCTGGCACGGGGTTGGTTGTGGGTGCTCCGTAAACCTGGGCTAGCTGGGGAGCCCTGTCTGTGTCTTCCCAGGTAAAGAACACTCTGCGGACCACGCCTGGCTGTGCAGGGTTTGGGAGAGGAGCGTGGGGTCTGTCTGTGTGGCTGCTCTTTGCTGTCTGGGGCTCTTTCGTGCCGGAGACGGAGGAGGGAAGAGGACGCGGTCCTCCTGGTCCGTGGTGATTGCATCCCAAGAAAACTGCAGCTGCGCCTTCTTGCCCGTCCTGGGAGGCACAGGCCGCCCTTGTTCCTGTCTTACTATGTTTTTGGGTGCGTCGGGTCTTTGCTGCTGCGCGTGGACTTTCTCCGGCTGCAGCAAGCAGCTCTTTGTTGTGATGCGCGTGTGTATGTGCCCCTCTCCTCACTGCAATGGATTCTCTTGTTTCGGGGCGTGGGGTCTAGGCGCATGGGATTAGTTGCTCCGTGGCAAGTGGGGTCTTCCCCGACCAGGGATCGAACCCGTGTGCCCTGCATTGGCAGGCGAGTTCTTAACCAGCGAGCCGCTGGGGAAGTCCCCACCCGTGTTTCATAAATCAGACAGCTACATCTCAGAGAGGGCGAGGGACTTGCCCCAGGTCACACAGGTAACTGGTGGTGAAACGGAAACATGAGGTTGGGCCTCCCTTTCAGGACTGTTTAAATAAATTCTGATTTCAGAAACCTTTTCTCTGGCCTCTTCCTGGCTTTCTCACGGGTGCTCCAGGCCTGCTTCTCAGCTTGTTCCTGGTGTGTGTCTGTTTCCATGGGTGGGGCGGGGCGTGCCTGCCTGTTTCCTGTGGGGTCTGGCTACTTTGCTGGCCAGTGGGCGGGGCCCTTTTCCATCTCCCTGTGGCCCCTGCGCGCCTCTCCATGGCCCCAGCCAGCCCAGAGGCCTGCCCGAAGTCCCCTCGTTCCAGAATGCTGCTCTGGCCTCTCCTGTGACAGGTGACATCCTATTCTCAGGGCATTAGAGTGGACCTCCGCTGGGTTGTTGGCCCTGAAGACGCATCATAGCCGTGTGCACTTCCTGAGTGTCTCCCGTGTGCAGAGAGAGCCAGGAACGAGGAAGGCTTCTCAGGCAGCCCCAGGTTGCTCCTTTGTCCTGCCCTTCTGGAGCTGGCAGGGTGTGCTTTAATTTTTTTTTTTTTTTAATCCAAAATGCCTGGCAGCCACCTTGGGTTTAATTAAACTAATTAGGCACGGCCACAATCTGCTGATCCGAAGACGAGATTGTGTGTCCCGAGCAGCTTGGGTTATGGCGTCCTGAGGTTGCTGATGCCAGCAGCCAGCCCTTGTGTTTAGTCCTTAGTCTCGACCTTTGGGGACCAGCCGCCCAGCCTCCTGCTCGGAGACACAGGCTGGGGAGGCAGCCCGCAGGGCCAGCAGAGAGGGCTTCCCCCAACCCACACCTCCAGCCTTCCTCATGCCAACCCCTCTGCCTCCTCCTCCCCCAAGCCTGCGCTGGGCCCATGCTGGGAGACCGCCCCTGCTTTTGGCCTGCGTCTTCCTGTGGGAGCTGAGTCTAGCAGCCACCTCCTCTAGGAAGCCGGCTCTGATTTCACTCCCTCCTGTCCTGTAGCGCTGCGAGCCTGGCCCTTGGCCTCTCGTGTCCCAGTGTGAACCTCTGACCCTGCGCTCCCCATGGTTTGCTTCAGTGACAAGCATCCCTCAGAACACGCTCGCTGCTCACCCTTCCAAACCCTGGAGCTGGTTAGATTGCCCTCCCTCCCCAGGGCCGTGTGATGTGAGCCCTCCCAAGGGGTCTCTGGGCCTCTGACAGCCGTCCCCCCGTTTGCTCCTGGGTCATTCTGAGCCTTCCTTTGAGAAAGAAGCACAGCCCGGCAGGCGCCTGGTCCCCGCTCTGAGATGCTTCCGGCGAGCCGGACGCGCAGCAGGCCGTTGAGGCGCCCGAGGATGGAGAAGTGCCCTTTGAGTGTCCGGAGAGTCCCTGAGCGCAGGCAGGGAGACCCGGTTCCCAAGGTTTCGGGGTGCGGCCCCCGGGCTGGCGGGGAGCAGGGAGACGAGGGCCCATTCCCGGGGAAGCAAGGGGGCCTTTTCTGCTAAGTCAGATTTTGCTTTGACTTTGAACTTGTCTTGACACCCGTGAGAGGTTGTTGGCGCCCTGCACCGCCACAGGTCTCCTACAGACAAGGTCCCCTCCGCAGCCCCCCGGACCCAGAAGACAGTGGCGAGGCTGCCACCACCGAATCCACCCGAATCTGGACCCGAGTCTCCACAGACGCCCATTTCAGCCAAGGGTCCACCTGGGGGCCAGGCCGGCCGATCCGCCTCACCTTGATTTTCCTGACCTTGCCGCTTTTGAAGCTTCCCTTTTGTCGCGGAATGTCCCTGCCTTTGGGTTCAGCCACCCGTTCCTCGTGTCGGATTCAGGCTTTGGACCTGGAGCGGGTGGAGCGGCCACGCGGTGCCTTCTGGATCCTGTCTTGCAGGGGGTGCGGGGTTTCTCGCTGGGGGTGTCAGCTTGAAGCCCTTCGACGCCACGGTGTCCGTCTCCCCGTGTAGATCGCGAATGTTCTCCGGGAGGTGCATTGAGCAGGTCCTCGCTCCCCGTCTCTGCCCTTCCCGTTTCCTTTCCTCCCTCTCTTTCTGCCGCTCCTGGTTGTGGTTTCCTCTTCCCTTCCGTGGATTCCCATCAGTCACCATCACTCTTCATTTTGATGCTCAGATGGTCTCAGGCTGGACCAGGGGCCGCTGCTTGAAGCTGCTTCTGTGTGTCTTTTTGACATGTTCCCACCGTTTTTTGAGCTCTGTCGCCTTCCTAGCACAAGATACTTGAGGTCATCTTGTGTTTTATTTTGTCCCAGCTCAGGAACCAGCCGTTGGTGTAAGGGCCCCCGGGTCTGCGGTGTGAAGCTGGGATCTGGCTGCAGACACACCTCTGCTGTGGTGTCCCTGCCTCCGCTTAGCGCTCAGACCTGGGCAGTGTGTGCGCGTGTGCTCCAAGTAAACACAGACGTGTGTGTGTGTCTTGTGCACACAGGGCTACACGCATTCACCTTTCTATTTGTTTTCTGTCTGTAGCGGTGCCGCCAAGTAGAAAAATGTGAGCCACATCCATCTCTTAAAAAAATTCCTGGTGTTCGTATTAAAAAAGTAAAGAGAACTGCGTCACATTAATTCTAAGACTACACTGTGCGTAACCCACGCCCAAGGGGCCAGAGATCAGATCTGTGGGGATGAAGAAGGCATATTCTTTTCCTGCATCAAGTGCAGATGTACCGAGAGAAAAGAGCAGATACCCAGTGCATCTGTGGTATTAAAATTTCATGCGAGGAGGGCAATTAGGACAAATGCCTGGGAAGGCTCCTGAGGGGGGTGATGCCGAAGACTTCCTGAGCACTGGCATTTCCAGGTGGCGGGGTCCGTGGGCACCCAGTGGGTGCCCCCGGGCTGGTGTGGGGGAGGGGAGCGCAGAGGCCGGGGGCGGGGCGCCCCGGGCGCTGACGTGCTGGCGGGAGGGGCGCTTGCAGCCTGGGTGTGTGTGTCGGAGGGGAGGGCAGGGGCTGAGGCCTGGGTCTGGAATCGGCAGGGAAGGCTGGCGGGCATCCCCTGCCCTGGTCGTGGGTGGGCACGGGCTGGCGGCGGGGGAACGTGGCTTGTTCGTGCTGTGGGTGCAGATGACAGCCCCCGGCTTTGGGGTGACCGCTGGCGGGCGGGGAGAGCACTGCTGTGTCCCGGGCGGGAGGCTGTGCTGAGGGGTGACCCGTGGTGTCCGTGTGTGGCCTGGGGCCTGGAAGCGGGGCGTGTCGGTGCTGGAATGAGGACTCAGCTGTGCCTGGGCCCAGGGCCTGACCAGGGGAGGCAGCCACACGGTGACCCCACTCTGGGGCCTCGTTGGAGCCATTTCTGGCCCCGAGGTTCCACACGGCCGCGGCTGGCCCCTCACGGGCAGCCAGGTGCCTTCCGGCCCCGCCATCTGTGCCTGTGTCCGGGCCGTGCCTGCGGCCGAGGTTTCCCAGGACAAGGGCAGGGCTGCTGGGGTGACGCCCAGGTGGACCTCTCTCCTGACTGCCCCTTGGGTCCCGCTCCTGCCCTGGCGCCCAGCCGGCCACCGCCGCCTGTCTTCCCAGATCAGGAGTTGGCAGATGCTGTCTGTCGAGGGCCAAGTAGTAAATATTCCGGACCTGGTGGGCCAGATGGTCCCCTCGCCAACACTGGACTCTGCCCTCATTTGGCGAAGGCGGTCTGGATGATTTGTGAAGGAGTGGGGGGTCTGTGCGCCGGTAGAGGAGATGTGAATTTCGGATACTTTTCACTTGTCACGAATTAACTATTTTTTTTTCTAACCATTTAAAAATATGAAAACCTTTCTTAGCCCGGAGGCTGGGGAGAGCCAGGCTGCGGTTCGCCTGCTCAGAGCTCTTCCCAGAGCCTGCCCGTGTCCTGGTCCCCGGGGATCCTCCCCTCCCCGTTCCCATCACAGTTTGCAATTATGTCTCCATTTGTATCCAGAGCCCTTGGCACGGGCTGCTCAGGCAGGAACTGCTCCAGGGAACAAAGCTTCCTCCGGGCTCACCTGGTGCCCGGAAACCATGCTGAGCGTGGTGGTGATGACCTCACCGCATCCCCAGAGCGTGTGTGACCTGGGCTTCTGCACCCTCAGCCCGCTGAGCTGCCTGCAGCGGCCGTGGAGGGGGCCCCCGCTCGGCCGCTCGGCTGCGGCGAGAACCCTGTGATGACGTGCCACTGGCTGGCCGGATCTCGGTCTCCCTGCTTGGACCGGGGCTGACTTTGGCCGCCTCTCAGGCCGTCGGGAGGATTTGGAGAGAAAATGTGGGCCTGCCTCTCGCCAGGCCTGGTAAGCCTCCGAACGCCGTGCCTCCACCCCACGCCCAGGTGGCCAGCTTGTTCCCGCAGGCTGGTCACTGGCCCTGGCTCGCTGGCGGCCTCCCGGGTCAGGGCCTCCACCATCCACCTGGCCTCCCTTCGCCTCTGACGGCTGTAAGGCCTCTTGGTGGTATGGCCCCCTGTGGGATGCCAAGGCCCCAGGTTTTCCACCCCCCTCCTGCCCCAGGTGGTGTGTGTCGGGGGCATGGAGGACCCTGGGCCCAAGTGGAGGGCCCAAGTGGAGGGCCCAAGTGGAGGGCCCAAGTGGAGGGCCCAGGTGGAGGGCCCAAGTGGAGGGCCCAGGTGGAGGGCCCAGGCCGGTGGGCCTAGCGGGAAGGATCTCACCTGTTCTCTCTGCCGCTTCCTTCTGCGCGGCTCTTGGCTGGCTGGCACAGTACTTGCTGTCCTGTCCTTTGGGGCTGTGCTGCTCCTCAGCCGATGGGGATGTTCAGGCTCCTGGGGGCAGGGAGGCCACGGAGGGCTTCATGGAGGAGGTGGCGCCTAAACTGCCCTGGGAAACCAGATGCCTTCAGGTAACTCAAGGTTGGTGGTTACTGCAGGGGTGGGGCTCAGTGGGGGCGGAGGCAGGGGTAGAGGGTTCCCACTCCGCACCCCTCACTGCCCCCGGCAGATGGCTGCTGCCTGGCCATGCTCTGTCCTGAGAAACTTTGCTCCCTGGCAGGCCGGCCATGGCACTTCCCCTGGGCCTCGGGAGACCCTGTGAGGCGCAGGGCTGGGCGGCTGTGCCCTGTGAATGGAGGGGTGACAGGTGGCCCTGGGATACCCAGCTGCATGATGGCAGAGGCCTCGGGCCAAGCCGCCCAGGTCTTTTGGCCTCTAGAGTGCCCTTCACTTTGCTCCTCCGTCTCTGCCAGCTAAACAGCCTTGGCATGGTCCCAGTGGGTGAAGAGGCGGGGGACGCGCAATGCCTGAACCCAGAGCTGGCCGGCTGCCCAGCTCCACCTTGACGCTCAGTGGGTGGTGCCCCTGCCCTGCCGCTCCACACCCTCACGCTGGGCGGCTGGCCCTTTGTGGCCTGGGGCTCTGCTCCTCCCTGGTGAAGCCCCTGAGCTTGACTCAGGAGGACAGTCGGGGCGGGGGCACGGACCTCATGCGTGCCGGGTCGGGAGCTGGCTCTTGGCCTGGGTGGGATGGACCCTCCCACTGCCCCCCAGCCAGGGAAGCTTCCAGTTCAGCCTGGACGACCCCCCTCTCCCCACTCCATCCATGTTCTCAGCCCTCTGAGGCGCCACACTTTCCGGGGACTCTCCGGAGGTCAGCATCCTGTGGCCGCCCAGACCGTTTCAGTTTCTGAATCCCAGACATAAACAAGAATAATAACCACGCGGCCCCAGATGGAGGTGGGGCAGTGCTCGGGGTGCCCGCCGGCCGGGACAGGACCCCGTGGGGCGGCCCCCACGTGAAGCTCCCCACCTTCGGAAGCTTGCTTGTTGCTGGGAATGCACGCTCTGTTTTGTGGGACCTGTCATCACTGTGGAGTGTATATAAGGATTAAAATATTTATCTTTAACTCACTTACTCCTCGTCCCCTTGAGCCGGTTTAAACTTTAGGCTGTAAATGCTTGTGTTGGTTTGTTTGGTTTTGTGCTTTTGGTGACAAAGGCAGCTTGCGGATGTGGTATCCGGTGAGAGCGGGTCTGGGCAGGTGGGAGCGTGGCTGCCAGCTGCCTGGCCTCCCATCCCGCCGTGGGCTCAGTGGCTTCCAGGCCTTTCCAGGGATGGGCCCCCACCCGACCTAACCCCCGAGGCCTCGTCATCTCTGCCAGGTCGGGCACTTGTCTGCTGTCAGAGAGCTTTTGAGATGTCTCCACACTGCCTTCAGACCAGTTCATCCGCTCTGCTGGGGCTTCGAGGCTGCAGCCAGAGGCGTGTGTGCTGGAAGGTAGAGGGCGGCAGGGCAGCGTGCGAGGGGGGCGCGTCGCCTGACTGCAGTCCCCTCGCAGGTGGGCAGGTTTTGATTCCAGATGTTTCTCTGCTCCGTGCGCCTCCCTGTCCCTCCCAGCCCTGCCTTTGCCTGTCTCCCTCTGAAACACACTGTCCATACTTCTCCAGGCTTCATCCACATCTGCCTGATGGGCGTATTTGTCTCACACGCGTAGGATGCCATCAGGGGTGGGGTGCAGGCACGGTGCAGAGCTCGTGGGTGACCCCCGACCCCCGGCCCCCGGGTGAGGGGCCAGTGCAGCCCTCTGGGCGGCTGTGGCTCCGAGTCGCCGAGTCGCCTGCCCGGCCACGCTGTCCTGGGCTGGGCTCACCCGGCTGGCCCTCCTCACGCAGGGGTTCCAAGGCCTGGGTTTTGGCTTCCTCCCCGTGGGGCTGGCTGTGGTTGGCGGTGTTCCTGCCGGGTTTGGCCCGGTGAAGGTGGAGGGTCGTGCGTGCAGCATGGACTTCCCCATCTCTCAGCCACCCCGGGGTCTGGTTCCCGGTGCCCGGCGCTCGGGGCAGCTGGGGACGTTTAGTCTGTTCATGTCTCCAAGGCCCCCTGGGGAGGTGGAAGGTTCCAGACCCTTCAGGTCCTGAAGCCACATCCTGAGACGCTCCCTCCCTGGCCCTAAGCTCCGAGACCCTCCCTTCACCCTCCACGCCAGAGGCGGGGCATCTGAGCTCCCTTCCCCCGGCTTGTCTGGCTGCTGGGACTGGAAGCAAAAGCATCGAGGGGTCTTGGGTGCGAGGGGTGCCTCTCAGAGCCGAGCCGCTGTCGTCTCCGCCTGATAGACCCCTCGCTCGGGTGGATTCTGAGCGCCCACCGGATGCGGGAGGCCTCTCTCTGCCTGAAGTGGTTCAATTCCTTTGTCACCACAGGGCTCTAAGGAAGCAGGTGGGAGGCAGGGCCGCAGGGTGTGGCCCAGGCTGGAGATGGGGCGGGGGGTCCCCCTGGTTCCCCTCCGATCTGCCGCGTGCCCTCCCCTCCCCTCTGGATTGCTCGCCATAAAGGGACCAGACGCCCCTCTCTCGTGATGGCGGGGCACAGTCGGTGTGGCGAGGGCCTGGGGCTGGAGCCTGGGCTTTGCCACGGATCTCTCTGGGCCCCTGAGCTTGACCGTCATGGAGCCTCGGTTTCCTCCTCTGTAGGATGAGGACAAACAGCATGTTCCACGGCAGGCGATGGGTAAATAGCGTGTGGCCTAACCAGTCATTGGGGTGCCCTCAGCCATAGGGAACAAAGCCCGGAGACCCTCCGGCGTGGGTGGGCCTCAGAAACGTTATGCTGAGTAACAGGAGCCAGACACAGGAGGACAAGCGCCGCGTGGTTCCGTTTCTGAGAAATGCCAGGACGTGCAAATCCACAGACACAGAGGCCAGGTTGCTGGTCGCCGGGGAGGAGGGTGGGAGGGAAAGCAGGGGAGGGGGTGACTGCCAATGGGTACGGCTCTGTTTGGGGTGACGGAAGGTTCTGGAATTAATTGCGGGAGTTGTTGCACAACATGGGAAAGTTCTAGATTTTGTTGTGTGTGTTTTTTTTTTTTTTTTGGCTGGGCTGTGAGGCTTGGGGGGTTTTAGTTCCCCGGCCGGGGATTGAACCGAGGCCCTGGCAGTGAAAGCAGTGAGTTCTCACCACGAGCCCACCAGGGAATCCCCTCATATGCGTCGCTGTTGCTTGGTTGTCAAGTCATGGCTGACTCTCGCGACCCCTTGGACTGTAGCCCTCCAGGCTCCTCTGTCCAGGGGTTTCTCCAGGCAAGAACACTGGAATGAGTTGCCATTTCCTCTTCCCAGGGGATCCTCCGGCCCAGGGATCAAAGCCCTGTCTCCTGCATTGGCAGGCGGGTTCTTTACCCCTGAGCCGCCAGGGAGGCCCGTGTTCTATACACCTTACCGCAATGAGCAGGAGCACCACCCTCGTGGGGCTGGGCGGAGGATTTCGAGAGGCGCTCAAGGAGGTGTGTGGCCTGGACACCTGCCCCGAGCTGGTCCTTCCTCCGAAAGGAATGTTAAGTCACGTCCAACGACCGCATGTGCGTTAAGGCAAATACACGGATAGTGTATACTTATTTACTTTGAAAGAGTCTTCTGACGTGCACCAGCTTTAAAGTTGTCACTGAATTTGTTCCAGTGCTGTTTCTGTTTCGTTTCTTTGGCCCCGAGGCACGTGGGGTCTTCGCTCCCTGACCAGGGACTGAACCCACGCCCCTGCATTAGAAGCTGAAGTCGTAACCACCGGACTGTCAGGGAGCTCCCCAAACAGTGTATTTAGTGATCCAGAACACTTAAGTGTTGCCTCTGACCTAAGACTCCTCCGTGGGCCCTTAGCAGTGCCAGCCCACGGTGCCTGTGGGGTGAGCCAGGCCCACGGGGCCTGCCCCGGTCCACACAGGACAGGGAAGGGAGAGCCTGTGTCTGTCACTGGTCTGTCCTGTGATGTTGGGTAAATCACCTGCCGTGTCTGTAGCCTGGGGACGCGGGTGCTGACCTCAGGGGTTCTGAAAGCTGGATGAGCTCCTCTGAGTGGCAAGATCTGCCCAACATCCAGCCTAAGCCCCACTCCACCCTCGTGTGGGGGGTCTCAGGCTGGGCCCGGGAAGCCGCCCTGAGATGAGACGGGAGGTGAGTCGGGGGGGCCGGGACGGGGCCGGGGGCCGTGGCCTGCCTCCTGCAGCAGCTTCCTGCCGTGGGCGCCGAGCACTCGGGGGGACTGTCCTCGAGGGGCACGGCCCGGGGTAGGGGAGCCCGGGCCCCTGTCACCACTCCTGGGTTCTGGGCAGACAGACGTGGTGGGGTCACCACTGTGGGCCCCGGGGTGGTCAGCCCTGTGGACGTTGGGCCCCGGGGTGGTCAGCCCTGTGGATGTCGGGCCCCGGGGTGGACGTCGGGCCCCGGGGTGGTCAGCCCTGCGGATGTTGGGCCCCAGGGTGGTCAGCCCTGCGGATGTTGCCTGCCGCTGCTGAGGGAAGTGGCTGTCTGTGCGAGTCGGGTGGTGGTGACATGACACCATCTCTCTCTCCGCCCCGGGAGCTTTCCCCGGAGTCCCTGTTGGCAGAGGATCTGGAGAAGGACCGGGCCCCTCTGTAGGCAGTGACAGGGCTGGCTTCGGAGGGTGGCCGTGAACGACCTGGGAGTCGGTGGAGGAGGAGACTGGGGAAGACCTGGGCTCCGTCACTGCTCGGGGCTCCGTGTTGGGTGGGTGGGGGAGCTGGGGCTGTGTGTGCCCCCCCAGTCTAGGTGGGGGCAGGGAACTTTGCTAGAGGAAGTGCCTTTTAGCTGAGCCTCGCAGAATGCCTGTTGTTGAGTTGGCTTGGTGGGGGTGGGGTGGGGACTCCGCAGCCCCCACTCCTGGCTTGTCAGTCTCGGGCCGGGCCAAGCCTGGTCGGCCTCTGGCTCTGAGTCCTATTTCCTCCCCTTCCTCCTTGGTTGCCTGTCCTCTCGGCCCGGCGGCCGTGTCTCTGCGGAGGCCAAGTGGGAACTGGGCGCTCACCTCACTGATGTCCGGCACCCTGCCTTCCTGCACTGGGAGCGCCCTAATGTGGGGGCTGATGGGACGGGTCGATCTGACCAGCCACCGTCCCTGGGGGCCCAGGTGGGGTCCCAGGCATGAGGGGTCTGCCCGATGGGCCGTCTGGGGATTGACGGCCGGACGGTTTCTTTGGCCACATCTTCCTGCCCGGGTGGGTCGAGGCTCTTTCTCTCCGTCTCCTAGTCCTGCCTGTGAGATGGCGCTTGGGGGGGGTTTCTGCTGGTGGCCTCGGGGGACAGATGCTCCTGGAGGGGTGAGTCCTCGGATGACGATCCCCGCCTGGGGGCATGGGAGGGAGCCAGGCATTTGCAGGCACCTAAGCCTGTTATTACCTGGTGTTTGACTTGGTAAGTCTCCCGTCGTCTCCGAGTTTTGTGGGAGAACACTGCTTCCTCCTGCTCAGAAGGATCGTGAGGCTGAAGGGGAAGATGCTCGGGCCTGCTAGCTCAGGGCCAGGCTGGGCCCGGTGCCCGGCAGACGGAAGCCTCTGTGTGCAGAAGGGCCGTGTCCTGATGCCCTGTGCCCAGAGAAGATGGGCCCTAGGGAGGCCTTGGGCCACTTGCTTTGTGCCTGGGTCTCAGTTAGTCCACCTGTAAAATGGGCCATCCGTTCTTCCGCAGATGCCTCCAAGTGTGGAAGAGAGGGGGCTTACCTGGTGGCTCAGCTGGTAAAGAATCCACCTGCAATGTGGGGGACGTGGGTTCCATCCCTGGGTTGGGAAGATTCCCTAGAGAAGAGAAAGGCTATCCACTCCAGTATTCTGGCCTGGAGAATTCCATGGACTGTATAGTCCATGGGGTCGCAAAGAGTCAGACATGACTGAGCGAAGTGACTGTGGAAGGGAGACGCTCTGGGGCTTCTGGGGTCTCCTCAGGGAAGCCCAGGATCTCTGTGTGTGGACTCACTCTTGAGGTGAGCCGCCAAGCGCCTGACTCCGTGAGTCTCTGTGTGTGTGTGGACTCACTCTTGAGGCGAGCCGCCAAGCGCCTGACTCCGTGAGTCTCTGTGTCTGGGTGACAAGCCCCCTCTTCTGCTGCTCCTTAAGGAGGGCTGTCCCGGGAGCTGTGATCATCTCTGGGAACCAGCCTGCAGACGCGGCGTCTGCTTCCCCCCAGCCACGTGGGTTGTTGGCAGAGTCCCGGAGCATCTCGGCCACTCTGAGCTGGCTGATGACGTGAGATTCCCGGAGCCTCCCCGCCCCAGGGCTGCAGGGAGGCTGGAGCTGGGGGACGACCCGCTGGAGGGTCCTGTGCGGGCGGTGCGCTTCCTGGTTGTTCCCGTGGCCGCTGCTGAAGGGTGGGCCGTGGAGGACACACGCCTTGTCTGGAGTGAATAACCGAGTCAGTGAACCCAGGCTGTAAACCACACCGTCCGCAGCCCTCGTGTGTGTGTGTGTGTGCTCACGGTCTGGCTTCTCTCTGCGGCGGGCTGTGCGGCTCTGCTTCCCGGGAGCAGGGTGGCTCACTGCTGGGCCCAGGCGCAGGCGTGGACGCCTGGAGTGGACTCTGGAGTCACGAGGCCCGCTCTGTCTGCGTTCCCCCGTGCCCTCTCTGGGCCTCCCTGCATCCCAATACGTCTGGGTGATGACGCCCATCTCCTCTGGTTATTGGGGGCCCCGAGTCCACTTTCCTTGAGGCCGCCGAGGGCACTGTCCACCCTAGCTGCTTGGCGGGAGCCCCGCCTGCCTCTTGACCGCGGGCCAGGAAACAGGCAGTGTGGTGGCCACTGAACAGTGGGTTCTGCTGATGCTGCGGCCCTGTGGCCGTGGCCCGGCCGTGCCCTGGACCAGCTCTGGGGTCCCCTCCCTGCCCCTTCCCTCCCGCCTGGGCCTCCTGCTGGTGGTGGGAAGTGGTCGGCCCAGGCAGAAGGCCATGTCTCACCCCGCCCCCGTGGAGTGGCTCTGGCCCCCAGCCTTTCTCCTGCTTTACCATCTGGTGGTTCCCGGAGGTGCAGGCTGGCACCTCTGGGTGGCGGTGGGGGGTGGCCCCGGCCGGGACAGTGTCTCCAGCGGGAGTGTCCAGTCCCTCCAACGTCCCCTGGGTGAGACAGAGCCCCCTGTCTCGCCGTGCCTGCTCTGGGCTCCTCCTGGGCCTCCTGGCAATGCTGAAGGGGTGACGATTAGTCACAGGGTGGAGGCAAAGGGCAGCCCTGTGACGTAGGCATCATCGGCACCCATTTGATAGGTTTGGAAACTGAGGCTCAGAAAGCACGGGGCTTTGTCTGCGTCGACCGGTTTGAGGTGGAGCTGCGCTGCTGTGGCCTCCGCACCCGCGGCCTCTGCAGCCATTCCCGCAGGACGCAGAGGGCTCCTGCGAGGTGGGAATTTATACCCGTCGGGACTCTCCCATCAGCAGTTCGTGGGCTCACACCCCTTCTCTTTTCTCAACTCATGTGTGTCTTAAAAAAATTTTTTTTTTTTCCCGAAAAAAGTCTAGATAGAATTTTCACACGCTACTCCCTCTTCATGCAAATAAACCTTGGGAGAAATTGGCCTGTCATCTCTTTGGGTGTACTTGTGGTAATTTAGCTGCTTAAATGAAACATCTGTTAGCCAGGCAGGCTCAGGCCGAGCCGAGCTGTGGAGTCACACGAGAGTGCCAGGGAGGTAATTTATTGCAGGATCGGGGCTCGCTGGCCAAACCGCCCGCCTGCGGGCTCAGCTGGCACCTGAGGCCACTGTGACATGCGGGGCGGGAGGGGGGTGCTGGGGCCTTTGTGCCGGCCCCTGGGTCCCTGAGGACAGTGGGAATGTCCTCGGATGGGGCCTGGCCAGGGGCTGGCGGTGGGCCTCGAAGACGGAGGGAGGTGCTGGGCCTCCTGGGGATGTGTGGGTTCGTCCGAGGCCAGGCCTGGGGGAGAGGCCTCCTGAAGCCTGCAGCCCGCGGGCACCCAGGGGGCTTGTGAGCCAGCGGGTCCTAGCTGCGCCCCCTCCTGCAGGGTGGCCAGGAGCCGGGCCGGGCCTGCGCCACGGCGGACGTGGGCCCTGGACGAGCGCCTCCGTTGCCCTGCTCCCCACAGTCTCACTTGGCTGCTCTGTAAAATGGGCTGCTACGTGGCTGTGTGAGATCCCGGGGTCTCTGGCCTCGGGTGGGCCTGCTCCCTGGCTCCCGGTGGGTGCTGGGTCACGAGCGGGTCCCACCCTCCACTTTGGAAACTGCGCTCTCCAGGACGCGCCAGGCACTGGTTCCTGTCTGAGTCACTGTGTGGTGTGTGGGGACCGTGCTGGGCCACAGGTGGGCTCTCTCTGGCGGATATCTGGCCCGGGGCCTTTCTGCACCCGTCAGTTGAATGGCGGTCACGTCGCTTGCAGTGGGATTCTCCTGGCACGACGGGGTATGGGTGGGCTGCCTCTTTTCTCGAGGGCCGGCCTTCCCGAGCACTGTTGGAGCTCTCTGTTCCTTTAAAGTCTGCTGGAAGTCTCACCTCTTCCAGGAAGACCTCCTGGATTTGGCCACCTCTTCCTGCAGTTGGCACTGGTCCTCTGGACTGTCTGGCTCTTAGGGAACGATTTATTAAGCCTGTGCGCAACTGGCCCTCAGGGTGAGGGAGCGATGGGTGAGACTGTGTTTCCTTTGAGGCGTCCAGAGTCTGGGAGGAGCGTGGCAGTGGGGAAGCCCATGGGAGGCGGGGTCATCCCTCGGGGAGGTGGCAGGGCCTCGAAGCCGCTGCCTTGAAGGAGGCAGGGTGTGGTCGGCGGGTGGGTGGCCTCATCCTGGGGGCCAAGAAGTCCCAGAAGGGGTGGGAGAGAACTCCATGTGCCTGGGTTTGGCTCCAGAAAGTTCTGTGTCTGCACTGCTGGGAGGTGCTCGGAGGGCAGGCCCAGAGTCAGGGAGGCTGGGGTGGGGGCGGATGCGGCCACCCCCGCAGGAAAACTGACCGGGCCTGCACTGGCTGGGGAGGAGGGGCTCGGTGGGGTGCAGTGCTGGGGGAGGGAGGGACGGAGACGGCTTCAGGGCCCAGGAGGAGGGTGGGCTGGGCTGGCCGTCCCTCAGACGTGGGACGCCACAGAGGGTGCTTGGCTGTTGGGGGGCGTAGGGTGGGGGCCCATCCAGATCCGGCCTTCGGGGCTCAGGGTGGCTTTGGCCGAGGGCCCAGGCAAGCCAGGCTCTCCCGGCCGCTGTCCCAGAATGGCCCTGAGCCGAGCTGGGGGATGCTTCAGCCCCACCCCCGCTGGGCTCTCTGTTTGGCTTTGAGCTTCCGGCTGCTTTTCCGGTTTCTGTGTGACGGACCACATCAGTGTCCAGGCTGGACCTGGGGTTGAGGGGGTGGTCATCCTGGTGTCCTGGCCTCCGCGTGCCAAACCCTGAATCCTCCCGCAGAGCCGGCCGTCGGGAGGAAGGCCTTTGGTTGGCGAGGGGCGTGACTCCAGACCGCTCCTCCTCGCCAGACAACCATCATTCCACTACCAGCTTCGAAGTCCGCCCTCCATGCGGGAGGTTATAAGCAGGCGCTGACATTCTCACCCAGAAGCGTGGGGTGGGCGCGCCGTGTCCCAGCTCTCTGGGGACGGACAGACCCCCAGCACCTGGTTCGCCTCCAGGTAACACCAGGAGGGCCTTTGCAGAGACCCAGCGAAACTGCCTTGACGTAGCTGTGTTATTTTTCAGTGGTTTTTGCCTGTGGAGAGAGTGGTTTTTCTTAAAAAAGGGCATTGCCTCAAATGGCTTTCTTTGGGACGGCTTTATTGCTGTTGATCCAGTAAAGCTTTAATCAGGGAACAGCGGTGCAGTGGGCTCTGTGTAGGGTGGTCTGGCAGCCTGGCTGAGTTTCCATGGGGGTGAGTGGATGTTTGCTGCCTGTAAGCCAGCGGTCTGGCTCTCATCCTCAAGGCCTGAGCCTGGGTGGGGGCTGACCCAGGGGTGAGCCCGGGGTGTCAGGATGGGGCATCTCTGACTGGGTCTTCCTGGGAGTCAGAGAGCGAGGGGGATGTCCTCTCCCGGCCTCTGCTTCTGAGGGTACCAGGTTGTCTGGCATCTGGACAGGTGCAGCTTTATCCAGCCCCCCCCCACCCCCCAAGGGGGACCCCATGAGCAGGGACCCTGGAGCGTCTGCCCTCTGCAGACCTGGTGTGGGCCGTGCCAGAGATGCTTATACGCACGTGGATTGAGGCTGACTGGTCTGGTACCCGAGGTGGTTGTTGTTGCGCCCCATGGACAGCAGCACACCAGGCTTCCCTGTCCTTCACCATCTCCCAGAGCTGCTCACACTCATGTCCAAGGAGTTGGTGATAACCACCCAGCCGTCTTGTCCTCTGTCGCCCCTTCCTCCTCCCGCCTTCAGCCTTTCCCAGCATCAGGATCCTTTCAGACCTTCCACCTGATGTGAAGAGTTAGCTCAGAGTGGGTCAGAGTATCAGAGCTTCAGCTTTAGCATCAGTCTTTCCAGTAAATATTCAGGGTTGATTTCCTTGAGGGTTGACTGGTTTGATCTCCTTGCAGTCCGAGTCGTGTATGGATGTGGAAGTTGATACCCAGAGAAGCTCCCCGTGTTAGTCACGGGACTAGGCTGGGCCTGCTGTCAGGAATCTGCTCGTCTCATCCCCGCACCTGCTCCAGAGGTCTTTCCACGCACCTTCTTTCATCCACTCCAAGGAAGGGATGTTCTTACCTTCTCACTTTCCTGACATCAGCGGGGTCTGGGAGCTGCATATTCTTCGCCTGTTGGCGTTTCTCGGGCGCTGTTCCCAGCAAGACAGGGAATCTGCTGTGTTCACATCTGACGGAGCCTTCGTGGCGTTTCACACCGGTTTTCAGGGTTCCCTGGTGTGTGGAAGCTGCTGATGCCCCGAGGCCCCATGACTGGATGCCCACCACCCTCCTTTTTAGAAAGCGTGCCCTGCTTGCCCTGCTGCGGGTCGGCCCTTCTGAGAGCTCCCTGTGCAAAGGCTTGGTCCAGCTGGCATTCTTGAGTCAGGGGTGCGTCTCTGAGGCCACGTCTGAGGCAAGGCCCCTCCTTTAAAGAGCCTGTCCTCACAAGGCAGGGGCTGTGTCCACCCAGGGTGCCCCGACCCTCCCCAAACACTGTCCTTGGCTCCAGGCAGTGGCGTCCTCTGGTCGTCCAGGTGTCTGGTGAGCCCAAGCTGCCGATTCTTCTGTGGGTTCATGGTCTGTGGGTTCGGGACTCTGGTTGATGGTCAGTGATGAAGCCTCAGGGAGGAAAGGCTCTTTGCACCGAGCCTCTGGGTGCAGGCCCCGATGGTGCTTGTCTCGAGGGAAGGGGCGCCCACTTGCTTGTGTCCCTCAGGGGGTTGTGCAGAGGGCGTCTGTCACACGCTCTGGGAGGGGCCAGCCCTCTGGGTGCAGCCTGGCCATGCCCTCAAAGCTCTCAAAGGGTCGTTGCTCCAAGAAGTGGTAATTCACAGTGTATCTATGGGTGGGAATGATCAGTGGGCTTCCCGATAAAGAATCGCCTGCAATGGGGAGACCTGGGCTCGATCCCTGGGTTGGGGAGAGCCCCTGGAGGAGGGCATTACCCCACTCCAGTATTCTTGCCTGGAGAATCCCATGGACAGAGGAGCCTGGTGGGCTGCAGTCCATGGGGTCACGAAGCATCAGACACCACTGCGCGACTAAGCCCAGCACCCACAGCGTGGTCAGTCCCCCCCACGCCCCCGAAAAGTAACCGTCGTTAAAACCGCACAGGGTAAACTTCGTTGTTCAGTAAAGCAGGTGGAACTGAGATCTGGAGAAAGAAAAGCTGAACCTCAGGAGAAAGGAAGGTGAGCCAAGAGCCGGGAAACCTGACCGGGGAGCCAGCCTCCAGGCTAACAGCGGGGAGCAGGGAGGACAGCTGGAAGCGGGAACAAGCAGCACCCGCGGAGCACGCGAGGATCTCTAGAAGCGGTTCCAGGAGCTAATGGAAGCGGCAGAGCTCATCCCAGACGGCTGTCCCCGTCCCATCCCCTCCACGGGGGTCTAGGCGGCCAGACGGGGCTTCAGGTGCACGTGGGCGGAGCCTGGCCAGTGGGCGTGGCTCCCGGCTGCGCTGGGTGACCCTGGGCTGGGACGGAGGGGCTGGGTGGGCGCCTCCGGGCGGCCTGACCTTGCTGCGAGGAGTCGCAGTGCGGGGTGGGGTGGGGTGGGGTGGGGGTTTCCTCTTTCCTCAGCCCTCTCTCTCTGTGCAGCGTTTCGGAGCCTCTGCTTGCAGATGCCCAGGAGGGTCAGAGACGGGGGCGGGCGGGCGCAGCTGGGTTGGGGCCCTGCTGTGGTCTGCTCCCCGCCCTCCCCCTGCCCTCGCCCTCTGGCACTGGGCCGGCATGTTCTGTGGCCTCTTTGCCCCGACTCTGGCTTCCCCAAGGCCTCCCCCGCCGCTCCAGGGTGCTGGTGACTGAAGGCCGTCAGGAGGGGCTGTCTCAGGACCGAGCCGTGAGGAGGTGGGGGTGCTGGGGCTCTGTACCAGTCAGGGTGGGGGCACCCTGGGGGTGCGCCTTGCCCCCTCCAGGCTCGGGTGGCTGCAGTGACAGGCACCTCCGGGGCCCGGTGGCCACTCTTCCACGCTCGTTCACACCTGCTGGTGTGTGCCGTGCTCATCCGCCTGCCGTCTCTCCCTGGCCTGTCCCCGGCGGCTCAGGCGTGGTCTGACCTTGTTTCCTAAAGAGCGAGGGGCTGCTGGCCACATGGTCCTCCACGCTGGCCGGGGCGGGGACTGGACACGGGAGACGTGGCCGGCCGCAGCTGTATGTCCACAGGAGCCCGCGGTCGGCCCGCCGGCCCCCTCGGTCCCCTCCTGGCCAGCGTTCTCCCAGGCGGCCCGGCTCCGGGGCGGGAAGCAGGGTGTGGGCGGCTGTGGCAGTCCTCGAGCTGTGCCTGCCTGAGCGCGGCGCCGGGGCCTGGGGCACACCCCGCTGAGCCCTGGCCGGGGCAGAGAGGGGAGTCTAGTCATTCTGTGGGGCCTGCACCTCCAGACGCGGGCGTTTCCCGACCCTGGCTCTCTTCAGAGGAGCCTGGGCCGCCTCTGGACGCCGGCCCACTCGGTGGAGAGCCAGACCCCCCGTGAGAGGGCTGCGTTTTCCCTCCACTGCCCTCGGCTCCTTGTCACAGGCTCAGCCTCACTGGTGGGTTCCACTCTCCAGCCGTGGGCCCAGCGCGCCTGTGCTGAGAAGGATGGGGCCACTGAGGCGTGGCTGCTGGGGGGAGCAGGTAGGTTAGGACCGTCTGCCAGGCTGTGGGGCATGGAGGGGGACACGCTCTGCTTATCTGCCTTTCCTGGTGTCTTCATTCTGCGTTATCTCAGATATCTGTCCTGCTTATCTGCCTTTCCTCATTCTGCGTTATCTCAGATATCTGTCCTGCTTATCTGCCTTGCCTGGTGCAAGGGAAGGCACTCGGGGTACTTGGCCGTGTGACAGCCCCCTCCTGAGTGCCTGCCTCCTGCTTCTCCCTCTCCGGGTTCCTCCCAAGGCCAGCTGGACTCTGCCCTCAGACCGCCTCCCTCCTCCACGTGCCCGGCCCCCCACCCACCCTGTTAGTGCATCCACTGGGATCACGTGGGAGCCTGTGTTCCCAAGAGGGCCGTCGCTACCCCGCGATATCCCAGGATGTGGGCCTCTCCTCTCTGAGTCTCTTCTCCCTGGGTCGGGCACCACTTTGGTGAACAGAGGGTGTTGTGGAAGCCTCAGGGCCTGGATGTGCGGAACGTTCCACATGAGCGTCTGCAGAGAGGAGAGAACCTCGCCCTCGTCTCGGGCACCTCCCTTTTCTGTGTGGCTGGCGTTAGCTGAGTCCCATTGAAGAGGAGACGTGATGGCCTCAGCTCACTGCCACCCCTCCCACCGGCAGATGGGTGCTGGGCTTCACCGCCGAGGGAGCCCTTGGCCGAGCTGCCCAGTGGAGGCTGGGTTGGGGCGAAGCCTCATGGAGCGATTCTCTGGTTGGAGGTCCCTTGGGTTAGTGCTCAGGGCGAGCCTGTGGGTAAGCAGCCCCTGGGCCCTTGCCCAGACTGGAGGGCACTTCGAGGGCGGCAGGGGAGTAAGTCTCTCGTGGTTCCGAATATAAACTGTGAGATGCTGGAAGTTCCCGCAGATCCGCTCAGCTCTGGCCTGGGAGAGGCGGCCTTGACAGCACCTTAGCACCCCACCCTTGCCCCACGACGCAGGCGCTATGATCCTAGAGCCAGAGCCGTCACAAAGTGCTAGACGATGGCAGACCTCAGGAGGGCGGGGCTCCCAACCGGTTTAATCATCTGATTCTTCCCAGCAACGTGGAGCAGAGGGGGCGACAGCCCGGCGGCTGGACCAGGGCAAAGGAGGCGCCTCCTCTGAGGGCCTCGAGGTGGCTGCCCTGCCCTGAGCGCTCCCTATCGGAGCCCCCCAGACTGGGAGCTCACACAACAGTTTTTTCTCTCTGGAAGTGAAGTGAAGTCGCTCAGTCGTGTCCGACTATTTGTGACCCCATGGACTGTAGGCTATCAGGCTCCTCCATCCATGGGATTTTCCAGGCAAGAGTGCTGGAGTGGATTGCCATTTCCTTCTCCAGGGGACCTTCCCAACCCAGGAATCGAACCCGGGTCTCCCGCATAGCAGGCTGACGCTTTACCGTGGGAGCCATCCTAATCATATTTTCTCTCTCCGGAGGGAGGTCAGAAATCGAGGTGTGGGCAGGACAGGGCTCTCTCCGAGGCTCCAGGGGAGGGTCCCTCCCGCCTCCCGCCTCCCGCCTCCCGCCTCCCGCCTCTGGCTCGCCTCTGCCTCCGTCTGCACGTGGCTTCTCTTTGGCATGTGTCTGCTTTGGCTTTGTTTTTTGGTCGCTTCACCTGTCCGACTCTTTTGTGACCCCAGGGACGGTACCCCCGCCAGGCTCCTCTGTCCGTGGGATTCTCCAGGCAGGAACACTGGTGTGGGGTGCCATTTTCTCCTCCAGGGGATCTTCCTGACCCAGGGATCAGACCCACTTTCCTCTCTCTTAAGAAGACACTGCTCACTGGGTGAGGGGTCCACCCTGAGCCAGGATGATTCTGTCTCGACATCTTTACCTGATTCCAAATAAGGTCACGTTCTAAAGGCCTAGGGTGAAGCCGTGGCCTTCTCTGCTGCTCCGGGGGAGGGAGCACACTTTGGCCCCCTGCTTTGCACTCTGCTTCCTCTTTCTCCTGTCCAGGCGTTGGCTGGGTACCTGGGCTCCTGGTGGCATGGGGTGTAGGGTTTGGCCTTGCCGAACGACTGGCTTGGGACTGTGGGCAAGGTGCATGTTGAGATGTAGGTGCCCCCAGGAGGGCAGGGGGCTGGCTGGTGGGGCTGGGTGCAGGTTGGCCAGGCGGAGATGGCTCGGCAGGAGGTCGAGGGGGTGGACGTGGGGCTCTTGGGCTGGTGGGGCCCCTGTGGTCTGCAGCTGGTCGCTGTGCGCAATTCTCACCCCCTGAGCCGCTTGGCTGACCTCTCACTTCCCTAGGTTGCACCCGCCCCCTCCTCCCAGAAATAGCACTGGAGTGGGTGGGGGTGGGGGCAGGTCGGCAGGTGGGCGGGCACCTCGCTGACCGGACCCAGGAGCTTTGGTTTCATGTCTGACTAAGGGGCTCTCGTCCATGGTGAGTGGGGAAAGGCGTTCACTTCCCTGCTTGGGGCACCCGTGCCTGCACAGAGGTGGGCCTCACAGGCCTTTGAATGATGGACGAACGGGTGGATACAGACAGACGGAATGATGGATGGATGGACAGACAGATGGATGAGTGGACGGATGCACAGACAGACAGATGGGTGGGTGACGGATGCCTGGGCTTTCTGAGGCCCTCCTTGGCACCACCACTTCCGCTTGGTGGAACCCGTCTGAACTGAGGCTGCAGGCTGTGACAGTCCCGCGTGGTGGCCTCCCCTCCTCGGACCTCTACTGGAGGAAGAGCCTTTGGTCCCCAGAGAGAATCTCTTAGGAGGAACGGAGCCACTCACTGCCCTGCAGATATAATAGTGAAACTCTGGAAACGCCTGGACTGCCCCTGGGAGAGGGTGGACAGTCGTGGGACATGGAAGAGCAGCCGGCCTGGGGGAGACTGCGAGCCCCCATCCCCTGAGCCGGACACGTGTGCTTCGAGTGAGCAGGCGTCAGGACTCGGATTGCCAGTTATCCCCAGCAGGCTTTTTTTTTTTTTAAAGCAGAAGTCAAGGAGCTGGGCAGAAAAAGGCCCTGAGTGGTTAGTGGTGCTTTAGGCTTGAGGGTTGGAGATCCTATAGGATTTTGCTTTATTTCAATCCCCAAATCGACAGGAATGGTGCCCCCAGATATCTGTTAAAACTGCCCAGGGCCCGCTGGCAGCTGGCGAGGGGGCAGCCCCTCAGTACCAGTCTGGGCCTCAGTTTCCCCACCTGGCCAAGGCGGGATGGTTATTCCCGCCCAGGAGCACCTCAAGTGGCGAAGGTTTCAGGAAAGGGAAAGGCCAGGGGGACTGGCTGCAGCTTGAGCCCAGTGGACTCCAGGCCCAGGGCACCTGGGCGGGGGAGCCGCATGTCCTCCCACGCATCCTGGGCAGGTGGCCCCCGGTGAGCCGTCAGCTTCTCTGCCTGCAAACGACCAGGCCTCCCTGGACGGGCTGTGTCCTCAGGCCCGGGTGCCGCCTCCCTCCCCCGCTTGGCTCCCACCCGGGAAGGGGTGGGGGTGAGTCTGCAGCTGTGAACATTCCTGACCCCAGTTCGGGGGATAGAGCCCAGCTGCTCGCCTGGTAAACAATGCCCCGCCCCCCCCCCCCCCCCCCCCCCCCCGATTCCAGTGCCCTGGGCCTGGCGCTGGTGTGGCTGGAATTTCCAGAAAGTGCAGTCTCTGAGTTGGCATCCGGGTTCTCTGCCTGTCAGAAGGTGTCGTCCTGAGAAGCTTGCCGCGCCGGTTCCCGGGCTGTGTGTTCAGTCCATTCATGGGATCCTCTGCTCCAGGCTTCATCCAAAGTGGAGGAATCTCCATAAGGAGTCTTGAAAGTAACGCCTACTGCTTGGAAAAGTAGAAACACTTTAGAAAAACAAAGCTCCCTGGACCCCTGCCCCCCACAGGCCTGTCTCTTGCTTTGAGGCCCCCAGACCCTCTGTGTCCATCCATCTGGACGCTTAGACAGTCGTGTCTGACTGTGGGACTCCATGGACTGTAGCCCTCCAGGCCCCTCTGTGTGTGGGATTCTCCAGGCGAGATTACTGGAGTGGGTTGCTGTTGCCTTCTGCAGGGGTTCTTCCCGATCCAGGGATCAAACCCGGGTCTTCTCACTGCAGGCAGATTCCTTACCATCTGAGCCACCATCACTGCGGCTGTTTTTGCTTTTCCTCCTGGGAGAGCCAGAGTCCTTCCCATGAGGCCAGGGCTTTGGGGTAGAGGGCATGGGTGGCGGGTGGGTGGCCCAGGAGGAATCTCGTGGTCTTGGCGGGAGGGCTTCCATCAAGGGGAGGCCTTGGAAATCATCCGGGGTCTGAAGCTTTCAGAGCAGGTTTCTGTTGATCTAGCCGTGGTAAGATGCACACAGCCACATCTGCCGTCTTTGCCATCTGTTAGAGCACTCACACCGTCCACCCCGAAGCTCTCTTCGTCTTGTGAAACTGAAACTCGACCCCTTAATCAGCTTCCTGTTCCCTCCCCCACCTCCAGAACCGCAGCCGCCACTGTGCCTTGTGACCCGGATGACTCTAGAGACCCCGTCCGTACAGGCGGGACCCTGTGGCGTTTGTCTTTGGTGACTGGCTTGCTTCCCTGGGCGCGACGTCCTCCAGGTTCAGCCTGTGTCGTGTGTCAGACACAATATCACGTTATAGGGATAGACCGCGTGTGGTTTATTGATTTATCTCTTTTTCTCTTTATATATAGAGAGGTGGGGACCATTTTTAAAGTCTTTGCTGAATTTGTTACAGTACTGCTTTTGGTTTGGTTTTTGGCTCTGAGGCATATGGGGTCTTCCGTCCCCGACCAGGGATGGAACCCTCGGCTCCTGCTTTGGAAGCTGAAGTGTTAACCATGGGATCTCCAGGGGAGTCCCCATCCGTCTTATCTGTCGACGGGTGGGTGGTCTCCATGCCTTCCTACTGCTGTTGCGAACATCGCGGCTGTGAGCGCGGGCATGCAGGTAGCTGTGAGGCCCTCCTCTCGGCTCGTCTGGGTGTGCTCCCAGAAGCAGAGTCCCTGGCTTGTGTGGTAACTACTTTCTCTAGTTTGCAGCCTGCTCTGATGTCCCATTGCCGGGCGCCTTCCCACCAGCAGCGCCCAAGGTCTAGGTTATCCGTGTCCTCACCAACACATCATTGGTTTTGCCCCTAAGGGGTGTGAGCTGGTACCTCGTTCAAACCAGTGCTGATGTACTGTTTGAAGGGTGTCCCTTGTGCTGGGGAGGCCTGAGGACTGGAGGGAAGGGGGCAGCTGGCCCAGGTGTGGGAGCTGGGGCCTTACCTGGGCTTCCCCACGGAGGGCACGGCTCCCCATCGGCCCCCAGCACCTGGGCTGTGTGTGACGCATGCTTCTTTGGGGGCATGAGGGGTGAGCTTTGGACCGAGTGAAGGGTTGTGTGGGGGCTCCCCACAGGTTGGAGACCCCGACACAGGTATTCGGAGAAGCAGGGCCTCGGCGTCTCTCCCCCTGGGTCCCAGAGGCTGCCTCTTCCTTGCAGATGGAGTCTGGGAGGCGTCCAGCCTCTGCACTCTGGGCCTGGCCGCTTCGCCTCCTGTGGGCTCTGCTGGGGCAGCTGGAGGGGGAGGTGCCTTCTTTCCTTGACGAGCGTTTATGGCTCGCAGCCGGCTGTGTGATGAAAATAAAGTCCCATTCAAAACAGGAAAAATGTGTGTATGTCTTAGCCTCCACCTGCCTGGGCTTCAGACACAATTCTCTTGGTGCATGACGACCTGCAGACGGTTATGTGCTTGGCTTCGTTAATTGCCACACAGATACATCGCCCACCGGCAGCCCCTCCCACATAAGCACCCACCCCATGGGCCCAGGGCAGCGCCACCCGTGAGGCTGGTGTAGGGGGAGGAGAGCTGGGGGGCCGGGAAGCCCCCAGCTGGAGGGGGAACAGTCCCCGTCCCCCTGAAGCCTTCCCAGGGGCCAGGAAGCCCCCAGCTGCGTGGGGGAACAATCCTCATCACCCTGAAGCCTTCCCAGGAGCCAGGAAGCCCCCAGCTGGGTGGGGAACAGTCCCTGTCCCCCCGAAGCCTTCCCAGGAATCATGCGTGTATTGGCTCAGGTTTTGCTGAGCACCTACTACGTGCCGCTCCCGCCCTGGACACTTGGGGCCCTTTCCAGCCTCTCAGGAGGAATGCCGCTGGGAACTTCCTGTAGCATCTGTGGACAGCAGGGTGGCAGGAGGGCAGCGCCTGGACGCTGCTCCCCCGGGCCGTGCTGGCTGGCCTGCAGTGACCCTCCCACCCCCGCACGGCGGCAGAGCTGACCCAGCGGGCTTGCCCATGCGGATGGGCACAGGCCCCCAGCAGGTGGCCCGTGAACAGATGGACTGACACACTGCTTCCCGGAGCCAGGGGACGATAGCTGGGTGTGACGTTTCTCTCCTCTTCTCAGCGTGCACTGACCGTGAGCGAGGGCCCCGAGCTCGAGGGGTGCTGTCCCTAGGGACGGTCCCCGCAGCGTTTGTCGCCTTTCTGAGGAGGGCATGTGTCCCTGGTGCTCGTGGGGATGTCTTTGGAGCGCTGCACGTGATGTCCTGGTTTTCCGCACGTGGAGGCCACTCACCCTGCAGGTAGGGGTGGGGTTTGAGGGGGTTTCCACTGTCTGCCTCTGGGTGCTGCCTCCAGCCCCTGGGTGAGCAGGCAGGTGGCTTTCACAGAGCGGGCTTCTTCCCAGGGCGTGGGGAACCGCAGACTGGTTTTGGGGTGCTCGAGCCGGCCACCTTCCCAAACAGACTTGGAGGCAGCCTCTGGACAGTCACGTCTGGGGGCCTGAGACGTGATCAGCCTAGAGCGGGGTTGCACGGGGTGGGGGTTTCCTATGAACGGTGTGGTGGGGGCAGGGTTAGAGGTTTGAACCCAGATCTCTCCGCCCGAAAGTGGGCTGGGCCTGCCAGGTCCAGGGTCCGGGACGCCCAGCTGGGTGGGGCCCTCCGGGAACCGGTGAGGAGCATGAAAGCTCACGACCTGGGAGGACAGATGGGAGAAAGCAGGGGTTTTGCCTCTGTTTCTCATCGAAGCCCGCTTCACTCGCCTGTCCGTCCATCTGTCCATCCCACCGAGCCCAGCTGAGGGCCTGCAGGAGCGGCGTCGCCCGTGGTGTTGAGGTCACAGGGGCAGGCGGTTCGGGGAGTGAGGGCGCCTGCCACCCCTGGAGCCTCGGGCTGCTCAGCATGGCCGCAGACTGGGGGCCTCAGCTGCAGCAGTCCCTTCTCTCCCGGTTCTGGAGGCCAGACGTCTAAAGTCAAGGAGTCGTGGGGGCTCGCTGCCACCCCCGCTCCCGGCAAACCCCTCGCTCCAGAGGCTCTTGAGCTCCCGGCGGCCCAGGCGTCACCGGCTGTGGCCGCCTTGCTCCTGCCTCTGTTCCATCCTGCCTTGGTCTGTCTCCGCTCCCTGGATCGCTCCTCTCTCTGCCTCTTACAAGCACACGAGTCGTTGGACGTAGGGCCCACCCTGGTCCAGGATGGTCTCAGGAGCCTCACTCACAGCTATGAAGACCCTTTTTCAAAGAAGGTCGCTTCTCAGGCGCTGGGGGCCAGGGTGTGGGCGTGTTTTCTGGAGACCACCTTTCAAGCGCCTAGTAAGTAGGTGTTACTCGCTCAGTCGTGCCCAACTTTTTGCAACCCCATGGACCACAGCCTACCGGGCTCCCCTGTCCATGGGATTTCAAGCGCTGCACGTGGCAAACAGCTTCCTCAAGCTTCAGCCTCCTTCTCTGTAAGAAGGCGGTGGGGTCCAGACCACCAAGTTAGTATCCGCAGAGCTGACCTGCCTCTGGAGTCCTGCTGGGGAAGAGGAGCTTGGAGGCGCGTCGGGAGGGGTGCGCTGATGCTGACCCCGAGGCCACTTTCAGGAAGAAAGACGAGACGGAGGAGATGAAGTGGCAGAGACGAGGGGCGATTTCACAGAGCTGGTGGGCCAGCGCTGAGGGTCTGGCGTGGGGCCGCAGGAGGGAGAGGAGGGGCTTCCGGTGCTGGGCTGGGGGGCACCGCCTCAGACAGCCGTCCGGCTAATCTCTCTGAGCCGCACCCACCTGCAGGATTCAAGCAGTGGGAGGGTGGGGTTGAACCCTTGGGCGTGCAGAAGCCGGCTCAGCGAAGAAGATTCGCGGAGAAACTCGAGAAAAGCAATTTCCTGCTGGCTTTGTAGAAAAACCTTTGGTTTGACCCTGACCGTGAAGTCTTGATAAGGCGGACTAGTTTTTATCCCTCCGGCTCAAACAGGCCATTAGCTGGAGAGGCGGGTCTTTTGAGGACTGCTGGGAACAATTTCCAGCCAGGTATCGGGCGGAAATCATAGACGGCTTCCTTGGGCAGCCGTGGGCTCAGAAGAGTTCCTATTGCTCTCTGGTCTGTGATCCCTGAGCTTGGGGCAGGGCGGGGGCGCAGTGGGTGTCTATTAAGAGTCTGCTGACCGTGGGCAGAGTTAAGGACGAGCTCCCCTGCTACCCCGCTTCGCTCTGCTCAGCCTTCCGAACCAGCGCTTTCCCAGGGCTGTTTTTCTTGGTGAGTCTCCCCTCCTGTGTTGATGGGGAAGAACTCTGGGATCAAGAAGGGGTCGGGGAGGCCATTCGCAGCCGCCACCAGCTTGGCACAGCCCCTGCTGCTGGAGCCTGACCTCCAGCCTTTCAGAACCTGCTTCCCATGGCTCAGCCGAGCACCTCTGCATTCTCACTGGGAAACCCCCTCCCCATTTCACGATGCCGACTGTCTAGGGTGTGGTGAGCGGGTGGCCCCATACCCCTGTGGCCCACGGTGGAAGGCTGACCATGTGGAGTGAGCAAGCGGCTGAGCACAGAAGGGCCCGGAGCCCCGGAGGGACCTGCGTGCCCAGCTCTGCCTTCTGGGCCGTGGCAGGGGGGAGTGGCCAAGTGGGAGGCTGAGGCCCACACCCAGTGCTCCCGGAAGTGGCCAGAGGGCCCTGGAAACCAGTCAGGGCATCCTTGTGGGACAAGGGGCTGGAGTCTGGGGTTCAGGAAGCTTGCCGAGGCCGGACTTGAGGACTGCCTTAGAGGGACCCCCTCTTTCAGCACCGAGGAGGCCAGATGCGTTTGGAATCGAGTCTCCGTGGTCGTGGTGGGAAGATGGCGTCCCAGGGGGAGAGGAGGGGCGGCTGCACTGGGGAGCATCTTCCTCCCAGAGAGCAGGGATCAGGCAGAGAGGCACCGCCCACGGAGATCAGCGCAGCTCGGCCCCTGGCGGCTTGGGAAGCCGGGGCTGTGGGATTGGACAGACCGGTTCCAATCCCGGATCCTGACGACCTGAGCCTGGTTCCCCATCTGTCAGATGGGTGACGTGGTCCCTGCCTGCTCGAGGTGTGGTTGGGCATAGCAAGCTATGGACTCGACTCAGCTGGAACCCAGAGCCCCGAGGACGGTACTGGAGGCTGCAGGGATCAGTGCTCACAGCCAGCCCCGCGTTCCACCTGCCTGTGTGTTTTGGGAGAGATGCTTCTGGAAGGCAGGGTTGCCACCCACGAAGCTGGAGCTATCTGTGGGGGCCCCGGGCTTCTCTGGTGGCTCAGACCATAAAGAATCCGCCTGCAGTGCCGGAGACCTGGGTTCAGTCCCTGGGTCGGGAAGATCCCTTGGAGGATGGCATGGTGACCCACTCCAGTATTCTTGCAGGGAGAATTACATGGACAGAGGAGCCTCGAGGGCTACAGTCCCTGGGGTTGGAAAGAGCTGGACACAACTGAGTGACGGACACTTTCCCTGTTCGCTTCTTCAGACCCTCTGAAGCCGTCGTGGAGGCTGCCCGGGGGAAAGCTGGGCCTCTTCCGAGCTGTCAGTCAATGCCCTGCAGACAACATCCATCCATCCATCCATCCACTAGATCTTGAACCCCAGCCTGGGGTCCTTGCCCAGGGTGTTTGGGACCGAGAGAGGGGAGGGTCTCAGCCCCTGCCCCCACAGAGCATCTGGCCGGCTTGTCACCTGCAGGCCCCCTGGTGATTTACCCCAAGGGCCCCAAATTTGAAAGAGTCATTCCAGGGAGCCACACCTATTAAATAGTAATGAAATAATTTAAAATGGCTTTTGGACTGAGCGTGGCATAAATAAAACAGGAAATCAACTCATTTTCCCATATTTTATTGATCACAGGCCTCGTCGTCAGCGGCCCGTCGGGGCGTCCGGGGGGAAGGCCCAGCGGCCTGGCCCCGGGGGCAGCGAGGCTCTGGCGCCGAAAGCGACTGGTCGTCGTGAAGCACGGCTCCAGAACCACTTGTTGAGTAGGTCACGGGACTCGGGGCCACGCGCGGGCGCTTGTTGGAGCCTGAGATGCCGAGCGTGAGCTTCAGATGTGGAGGCCCCGCCGCGCAGGAAGGTGCGGCCCAGCGTAGAGCGCCTGCTCTCGCGAGAGCTGGGGAGCTGGCGCACCGGGTCCGTCTCCGGCTCTGGCGTCCCGTGGGCAGCGAGGCGGGGTGGCCTCCACCTCCCCGTCGTCCTGGTGGTTTGGCCTTGAGCACGCAGCCTCAGTGGCTTCGTCGCCCAGAGGCCTTGGCTGGCCTGCCGTTTGCCTCCCCCGGGCGGGCGTCGGCTCGGAGGAGTGAGGCTGCTTGCGAGCCGGCGGGGGTGCTGGTGAAGGCCAGGCCCGCCCGGGATGTGGCCACTCGGCAGCTCTGTGTGGCTGACCAGGAGGGACTTTTCCCTGTGTGCAGATCACTGGCCTGGAGGGGCCGTGGGGGCCCGCCTCCCTCCTCGCAGGGCCTGGGGGCCCAGTGACGCTCCGGGCTCAGGGACTTTGGGGCCTCCCGAGGCAGGTGGCCCCAGTGTCAACTGTCCCCTCCCTAGTCACGGTTTCTGTGTGTGGATCCTGTTTGTCAAGCCCAAAGGCTGGGCTCCTACCCTCTGAGTCTCCCCATCACCCTGGCCAGACTTTCTCCCCATCACTCCGGCCAGACTTAATTTTCCTGGAGGTATTATTTTCAGGATCTGTGGCTGATGCATGTTGGTGTGTGGCAAACACCATCAGAATATTGTAATTATCTTCCAATTAAAAAAAAAAAAAACTTACCGTCTTCCTGCTCAGAAACCTATAAACTATGAAGGCTGCTTACAGGTCCAGCAGTCTGGCCTTGAGGTTAAAGTGACCCCGATCTGTTCCCAGCTCTGCCACATACTCACGGGTGACCTTGCACAAACTAGGTAGCCTCTCGGGACCTCCGTCTCCATCGGTAAATTAGGACTCACTCTAATGACTGTGAGGCTGTGAGTAGCCTAGCCCCGAGCCTGGAGCTGGCACCATGGAAACCCTTGCCACATGGCAGCTTTGGAGATTCTCAGGAGCCAATGTGAGGTGCCCGGAGCCCCCGGGCCCTAGACTATAGCAGTCGATTTAACAAGCGCACGTGGTCGGGGGCAGGGGGTTGGAACCAGGAGCCAGGTCTGCTCGGAGCTGTGAGTCACATCCCAGCGCCTGGGGCCAGGTGCCTCCCTCACGGCCCAGCACGGCTCCCTAGGGGCCCCTGGGGGCAGGGCAGCCAGCCAGGCCGTGGACCTCGGCCCTGGGCTCGGCCTTGGGCAGGGCCTGCAATCATCATGCCTTTTGCACCCTGTTGGGCAGGAGCTTGGAAGCCCACCCCTGGTCTGAGCCTCACTTTGTCCGTCTGGGCAACGAGGGCTTGCATCGTGGGTGCTCACGGGCTTTGTCCTTGGACAAAGGTTGCCCACCTTCCGAGCCCTGTGGGTGATTCCCGTGCCCCCTGCTGCCCCGCGCCTCGGTTCTCCTTTGCACCTGCCCCTCGGTGCTGAGGTGTGAGCGCTGTGTGCGTGTGAGTGTGCTGCGGGGTGGACGTGCACTCTGGGGCTCCCGTGCCGGCCCTGCCTGGGGGGGGGCTTGGGTGACCAGAGGGGCTCCAGCGGCCTGAGGGATGCCCACCTGCGGGGCAGGGCCTCCGTGTCTCCTTCTTGGAGTGGGGCTGTCCCTGGTTGGTGTGTGGGCCCCAGTGGAGCCACTCGAGTCGGGCCAGGAAGCCTCCCCATCCCCTCCCAGGGGTGCGCAGGGGCCTGCAGGCTTAGATGCGGCCCCTGGCCCTCTCGCCCAGCACCCCCGCGCTGGGGCCTCAGGACGGCTAAGTGACAGCTGACAGTGAGCAGCAGGCCTGGGCTGCCCCGGCCGGCTGCGCCTGGGGCGGGGGATGGCTGGCCGCCGGTGAGCTCACGCTAATCTGATTTCAGCCCGATTAGCTCCGAGGAGGCCGACCAGGGCCCAGGATTAGAGGGCGAGGCGCCCAGGACACAGGCGGCCGATCTCTCGACAGGGTGGTCCGGCTCAGTGAGGGACAGCTAGGGGCCCTCCCTGGGGCTGGGGGCACCTGCACCTCCCGGGGCTCCCCACACAGATAACAGCGGTACCGCCTCCCTTCTGGGCCACTTGTCGTGGGGCCAGTTTTCTGGGGACAGAGCCTTGTGTGGCCGCCCTTGGTCGATTCCCCGCAGGTGGAGGACAGAGAATGTCGCTTGTCCCTCTAGCCCCAGGGGTCGGCCGGCCGGCCATCAGGCCTCGGGCCACAGGACGAGGATGGGCAGCTCCTGGATGCAGCCTGGCCTCTGGCCCCCAGCCCTCGCCCTCGGCTGTCTCTCTCCCAGAGCTGGAAGCCGTTCCTGCTAGGGGGACAGACCAGAGGCCCTGACTGGCCAGGCTCCGGCCACGTGCCCTCTGGGGACCCAGTGTGGCAGGGTAGGGGAGCCCCCGGGCCTTAGTTTCCCTGATTGTACAGTGAGGGAGACAGTGATCTTGTCGCTTATTCAAACCAGCCCCCTTACAGGGGTGCAGGGGAGGCTGCTAGTGAGCTCCTGGACAGACCTGGGACTCTGGGCGGCTGGCGGTCGCCCCCATCTTCTCGAAGGGCCTTCACTGCTCTTGAAGTGGACGTGGGCTCAGATCTCGGCTCGGGCGCCTTCTGACCTGGAGCTGAAGTCCTCTGCCTTCTGGGCCTCAGTGTCCCTGCCTGTGCGGTGGGGCTGATTGCTGGAGGGATGGCGGAGGTGCAGTGTGCTGCCAGGCGCGGGGGCACCCCCAGGAGGATGCCGGCCTGGGTGCTTTCTCTGCACCCCTCTTTCCCTGACGGTCGAGTCCCAGGCCAGCCTGGGCTGGACCGGGAGCCACTGGGAGCGGTGCTGGAAGGCCAGGGGCCCGCGTGCCCACGGCGGAGGGCGGAGGGGGTAGGCCAGGCAGACACTGTGCCCATGACGCGCCTGCCCCCTTCCGAGCCCTGAAAGGAAGCCTGGCCTTGCCGGCTGCGATTGTGGTTGGGAGCTGTGTAATTAACTCTAAAAATGGGAGGCTGAGGAGGAATTAAAATAAGGGCTTAGTGGAAATTAGAGATGAGTGGTGAGCAGAAAAGCCTGGAGCCAGGCTGGAAGCTGCAGACGTCCTGCAGGGCAGGGGGGAGGATGGGGTCTGATGCTGCAGGCCAGGGCAGCGGAGGAGGGGCGGGTAGGGGGTTTGGCGGGGCCCAGGGGTCGAGCGGCTCGGGCTCAGACGCCCCCCCGTCTGCAGGCTGCTCTCAGGGGTGGGATGGGGGTGAAGCAGCTGAAGGCAGGGTCCTGGGTATCTGAGATCCGATGATGGGACGGGCTCTCTCGGGGTCAGGGTGTGAGACTCGGTCCCAGGCCCTCCCCCAGCTCCCGGTGGCTTCCTCAGCTCCTAGAATGCCTGCTTAATCTCTGTCTCTGCCATTACACAGCCTCCTCCCTGCGTGTCGGTTTCTCTGTGACTGTTTTGTGAATTACATTAAAAAAAAAATATCATGGTAAAATACACAAAGCTTGAAATTGCCATTTTAACCATTGTTGAGCATACAGCTCAGGGGCATCGAGTGCGCTCACGGCGCCGTGTAATCGTCACCGCCAGTATTTCCGGGACTTGTTCTTCTTCCCAGACTGAAGCTCTGTCCCCACTGAACACGCAGTCTGCCTCCCCCAGCCCGGCCCCCAGCCGCCTCCTGTGTCTGTGGACTCACTGGTCCTGGGCCCCGCATGCGAGTGACATTCTGCAGTGCCTGACTTTCCGTGTCCGTGTTCTTCAGGAAGGTCAGGTGAGGGAAGAAAAGACGGGGCTGTTCCAGGGCCACATGTTCAAACCAGTAGCTGTGGCCACTTTTGCAAGTAAATTTAAATTCATTAGAATAAAGTGGAATTACAAGGACGCTTGCTTGGTTGGACCCGCCGCATCTCCAGAGCTCAGCAGGCGCGCGTGCCTGAGGCCGCTCCACTGCACGCGGCTCACAGGGCCTTTCCATCCTTCCAGAAAGTTCTGTTGGAGAGTGCTCTTCCAGGTTCACGGAGACAAAAGGGACTTGACTAAAGTCACCTGTGATCCAGGATTGAACTTTGGGCCAGGACTGTTTTCTATCAGGACGTCTTGGTTGTCCTTTATCTAGTAAAGAAATGCTGAGTGCTGTCTAGAGATGAGGTAATGTGGGACCTATGTTAATTTCCTGATTTTGACATTGGTGCTCTGACTGTGGGTAGGGGGTGTCCTTGTTCTCAGGAACTACATACTCAGGTGTTTGGTGGGGGGCCGCATCTGCAGTTTACTCTCATGCGTTCAGAAAAAGTGTACATACACAGATACACGCAGATACACAAACACACAGATACACGCAGAGACACACAAACACACAGATACATAGATACACATACCCAAAGTGTACATACAAGATACACGCAGATACACAAACACACAGATACACGCAGAGACACACAAACACACAGATACATAGATACACACACCCACAGATATACAGATATACACACACACAGATACACGCAGACACACAAACACACAGATACACACACAGAAATACAGATACACGCAGAGACACACAAACAGATACACACACACAGATATACACACACACAGATACATGCAGACACACAAACACACAGATACACACAGACATTGATACACACAGATAAGCACATAGATGCGTGTACACACGCAGACCCACACACCTGGTTCCCCCCCACAGGTAGGGAATAATTAACAGACCATGGGCACCAAGCCAGTGTTGTCTCTGACCAGTGACCAGCCCAGCGGGAGGGAGGAGGGGCCCCGCCTGGAGGCTGCTCTGGGACCGGGGTGATGCCCACTGGGGGCGGGTGGGCGGAAAGATCCATGTCTGCTGGGCTCCACGTGTCCCCTGGGAGTTCTGTGTGCAGCTTGGTTGATGCTGTGCCTGCCGTAGCTTCTGATTCTGGCCTGGCCTTCACCTGTCCGTTTGTTCAAGTTTCTGGTGAGAGTCCCAGCATCTCTGCAGGTCTCTTGAAGTTGAGCTGTTGAGCCCTTGAAAGTGAAAGTCGCTCAGTCATGTATGACTGTTTGCAACCCTGTGGACTATACACAGTCCATGGCGTCTCCAGGCCAGAATACTGGAGTGGGTGGCCATTCCCTTCTCCAGGGGGTCTTCCCAACCCAGGGATCGAACCCAGGGCTCCCGCGTTGCAGGCGGATTCTTTACCAGCTGAGCTCTGTCCCTTACGATGGGTTGATGGGTCTGAAACCCTGGCTTGGTGTTCAGCTGTGTGCACTGTGGTTCTGACCTTGTGGGCACCACGCCGAGGTGGACTGGTGGGGGGCCGATGGCTCCCACATACCTAATGGCTGCTCTGTGCCAGGCGCGTCCCGCTAGGGAATCGGGCCTCAGGAGCCCTGGTCCAGCTGCGGGCACTGGACAGGATCCGAACCCAGGGCCCTGTGACGCCGAGGTCTGCATTCCAGGCCGCCTCGTCTGCTGCCCCCATCTTTCCCGGCTCCTTCTCCACGGGGACTGGAAGCCAGTGGCCCTGTTCAGCCGCCCACCGCCCGCCCCTGCCCTGGCTGTGTTGCCCACGGTGGGCTGGGTGGGCAGATGCCGGGCTCCTGGGTGCTGCTCTGGGGTTTGATGTCGGCCTCCGTGTTCCCCCACCTTCCGTGTGTGCCCTGCGCCGCTCCAGGGCTCTGCGTGGCTTCCGTGGGCCTTTGTCACGTGTAAAGCAACGGGGATGTGTCTGTGCCGGGGAAGGCTCCGTGCCTGCTGACTGAACAGCAGTCTGTTTTGTTCCAGTTGTGGTTGTCTTGAGTTGGGACGTGTGGCTCCCCAGACGGGTGCGGGACGCTTGGCGTTTGCCCTGAGCCGGGCGGCGCCGGGAGGCAGGGTCTGCTACTGCCGGTGTTACTGCCCTGCAGACCGTGCTGCTTGAATGACGCTCCCTTCTCTCCTCTAGTTCCTCTGTTTGAAGAACATCCGCACCTTCCTGAAAGTCTGCCATGACAAGTTCGGACTTAGGAACAGCGAGCTGTTTGACCCCTTCGACCTCTTCGATGTCCGGGACTTCGGGAAGGTGAGTGCCCTCTTTCTGAGGCGGCCCCAGCCCCCCTGGGCAGAGCCCCGTGGGCAGGGGCAGGCCGGGCTGTGTTACAACTAGAGGAGGCGCTTTGGGGGCTGGGGCTGCAGGATCTCCCCTCCCGCCTTCTCAAGCTGTTCAGAGTGAAGTCAGGGCATCGTGACCCCAGGAGGACGGAGGGAAAGCTGGCCTGGATGAGTCCAGACCCGGGGGCCAGCCCTGCCCTGGCTTTTCCAGCTGAGCGACCCTGGGCGTTTTCTTCCTGCCCTGAACCTCCCACCCTTTCTGGGCGAGCAGGCACCAGCTCGCGGGGCGGGCCGGGATGGGCAGGCACCGCGCTTACTGCGGTATGCTGAGAAGGGAGCTGTTGCATTATGCCTGAGACAAGTGGGGCTGTCTGGCTCCGAGCGGCGTCGGGCGGGGACAGGTGATGACGTGAACTCCTTGTCCCTGGAGCTGATGCCCCAGGTCCGTGGCAGAGAACTCGGGCAGCCTCCCTGCTTTCTCAGCGAGTGTCCCTGGCGACTGCCGTGCAGAGTCTTGGCAGGTGCCAAGGCCGGGCGGGGGTGCAGCGCACCGTGGCTTCCGGTGAGCCTGGGTCCACAGTGTCCACGCAGGGTGTCACGGTCCATCTGGAAGCCAGCAGTTCCCAGGTCCCTCCTTTTAAAAGATGGAGTCAGGACGTGATACCTTGTTGATGGACCGGGGGCTGAGGCTTGAGTCAGACCTGGCTCCGTGCTGTGCTGAGGTGCAGCTGTCCCCGAGTCCCCGCCTGCTCTTGAGGGGGGGCCCTTCCCTCCCTTCCCTCCCTTCCCTCCGCCCGTCAGTGCTGGCTTTGTGAAACGGGCACTTCCCGGACTACCCAGGGACGAGTTTCCACCTGCTTACGGGAAGTTATCAGAGGATGTTTATTGCCTGCTTTATCTGAGGACCATTATCAGTGACCTGGTGTTTGAGGAAGTGTTCTGCGAACACATGATTTATGAAACGCAAGGGGAATTTTGTATTTGCAAATGCTGAGAAGTCAGTTCCAAGAGGAGCCGTCATTCGAGGCGCTGTAAAGTGTCAAATTAGCATCGATAACTAGGACT
The DNA here is from genome assembly GCF_023091745.1 of Budorcas taxicolor. Taxonomy (NCBI): domain Eukaryota; kingdom Metazoa; phylum Chordata; class Mammalia; order Artiodactyla; family Bovidae; genus Budorcas; species Budorcas taxicolor. The sequence continues at coordinate 163,859,361 of NC_068920.1, read as the reverse complement.
TTCCCATAAGCCACCTGGGCCTGACGGCCCTCTTCCTCGGTTCTGAAAGTCCATAGACGTGAGACTCGGGGACCAGCTCTGTGCCGCACCAGCGCTTAGAGGTCTCTCCTCCTCTCTTGAGTGGCTCTCCCACGTCCCTCTGGCTGCGAGGCATTAGCCTAGGCCTCTGAGGCTTCCAGGCCTCCCTCTGCTGGGGCGGGAGCCTGGGCCGGCGTCCTTCCCATCAGTGAGCTTCTCCGTCTCCGCAGACTTGCTTTCAAGTGGATTAGAACCTCTTTCCCGTTTTTACTTCTTGTGACCAGCAGTGCCCTGGGCAGGGGAGAAACCAGTGGCCCTGGACTTTGGGGGAGGCCTTCAGAACACACACACATGCGCGCGCGCACACACACACACTCACACTTTTTATAAACACTCACACACACAACTGGTGTTTAAAGTAATTGCATAGAGAAACAGGAGAGACCCGGCCAAGCCCACTCCTCAGCCAGCGGTGGGTGCAGAGCCCAGCCCGTGTGACGCGATGAAAAGGTGGACATGAACTTGGATTAAATTCTCGTCACGTGATCTGCCAACCGCGGCCAAGCACTTGGAAAGGGGGCACCCCTCGTGGTTGTCAGCGGTTCCCGCGGGCGGTTTGAGCCCTGGGGGCATGTGCTTGCTGCCCACAAAGGGGGCCGGCTGCCCTGGGAAGCTGTGAGTGGGCCGTGGGTTTGGGCTCTGAGTCAGGGCGTGAAGCTGCGGGTAGCCTGGGGGCGCCGAGGGGCCTTGGTTCAGCCTCACCTCCTGCAGGGAGGCTCCGGGGAGAACAGAGCTGCCCCGAATCTGCCCTGCTTTTCATGTCGAGTTGGATGGATCTGCTTCAGAATCTGGTTTCACTCACTGGCGGCTGACCTTGGCAGATGGCGCAGCGACGCTGACCTGCCTCGGCCTGCTGGGGACCCGGGGGTCAGGGAGCCTGCCCCGTGCTGCCCGGCCACAGCGGGTGCTCGTTACACGGCGATGCTGTCGCCTGGCCCTGCCCGCCCCCAGGCTCAGCGGATGGGAGGCCAGCTCGGCGCGGGTGGGTGGCGGCCTCCTGCCTCAGGCCCCTTGCGCCGTTTTGCCCCCATCGCCCTCCGGAGCCCAGCCCGGTCCTCTGCTGCCTCGTGCCCGTCTGGGTGCACGCCCGTGTCCTGCCCAGCTTCCTCCCTGCTTCGCTTTATGAGCGCATGAAGCTGTGGTCGGCACCCCGAGACAAGTGGGACGTGGGGCCAGCCAAGGCTGGGGCGCCGAGGCACGCTTCTCTCCACGTAGGGGCCACTGGCCAGAGCCTGCTCTGCTGGGCCCGTCCCCGCTGATGTCTGGGGACGGGACCCCCTGGAAAGCACACAGGAGCCAGGCCCTGGCTCTGCACCACCGCTTGCCCTGCTCCGGGTCCCAGACATGGGGACTGAAGCCACCCTGGGTAGCTGGGCAGGGCAGCTGTGGACGGGCGGCAGAGCCGGGGCTCCAGCCCGCGGGACGAGGCACAGCCACGCTGCTCACTCAGGTGTGACTTCCCGGGCCGGCCTGGGGGGACATCCGGTGACGGGTGGGAGGTGGCTTTGTGCACAGGGATAGCGGACGCTCAGCGAGGGCCCCACGGCCGATCCGCCTCTTGCCCTCTGGGAGCTCTGCCCCGTGGGGTCACCCGGGTCCAGGTGGGCCTGTGATGCTCAGGGGTGTCAGACCACTAAGGCGTGATGGCGACTCTGCCCTCCCAGGCCCTCGCTGCTGGCCTGGTCCCTGCTGGCCGGACCTGCCTGGAGCCCGTGTGGAGGGTGACGCTGAAGTCGATCCCCAGACAAGGGGACGGGGCTTGGGGTCAGTTGTGGTCCCGCATAGTGGGCGGGCCGGAATTTGACGGCACTGTTCCTTTCTCAGTTTGCCTGGTCATCCTCTGCTTACGCCCTAGGATTCAGGAATGGAAAGGAGCCTTATGGTATGGCTGTCTCAGGCTGGTTCAGAATTTTCCAGATGTTTTTGTCATTCTTCAGGAGGCTTGTAAAGCGTTCAGGTCCTGTCTGGGTTCTGGGTGTCGTTCTTTCTCTGAGCAGCTGCCTCTCAGCGTCCCAAGTCTCCTAGCAATGTTGGGAGCGTGCATGCGTGCTCAGCTGTGTCTGACTCTCTGCGACCCCCTGGACTGTGGCCCACCAGGCTCCTCTGTCCATGGAGCTTTCCAGGCAGGAATACTGGAGAGGGTTGCATTTCCTCCTCCAGGTTGGGAAGGGAAAAAGCATCCATTCCTTGGTTCCTCCACTCCTCGATTAAACATTCAATAAGCCCCCAAATTAGTTAATTTTTAAATCGAAGGATAATTGCCTTACAGAATTTTGTTGTTTTCCTTCAATCCTCAACATGAATCAGCCATGGGTATACATATGTCCCCTCCCTCGCCCCCAAGAATTTATTAAACGCTTACTAAGCTCAAGGTAAGATGGAAAGACTTGCGTGACCTTTGCCCTCTGAGGGTCCCCCACATCAGCTGCTGTGCAGTTCATGGAAGAAGGAAGAGTGGGAAGGTGAAGGCTCTAAGCCCTCCCCCTGGAGCTGCCTGGTGCTGGCCCACCACGCAGCCGTGACCACCCCGGGGCCCGTCTTCTGGACGTGAGTGTGGGGCGGGTCACCCAGGACTTGGCTGCGGCAGAAGTCCCGAGCCCTCCCCAGCAAACCGCCTTGTGGAGTCTGGCTGATTCGCGGGTGTTCTTCCTATTCCCAGAACCAGCGGGGCCCTGGGCTTTCCCTTCCCACCTTCCCTTTTGGGCGGGTGCGGAGAGGAGCTGATGCTTTGGGGTGTATGACATGCCAGAAAGTGTTTTCCCTGACCCCAGGTTGACGGAACCCACCCTGCTCCCCAGCCAGGAGAGACCCTTGGCAGATGCCTCAGCGGGACAGCAGGCAGGTGGGCCCCAGAGACCCTCGAGGCCTCCGGGAGCCCCGGGTGCAGCCAGCCGGTGCCCACCTGGAGCATAGCAATCGACGGGGCGGGCTGGGGCGGGGGCGGTGCTTCCTGTGGGTTAGATCGGGCTTCCTGCGGATCCTCCTGTGGATCCTGTGGATCGGATTCCACGTAACTTGGACTCTGAGGTTTCCTTTCTGCAGAGTAGAGCGGGGACAGGATGGCCGAGGGCGCGGCCGTGTCGTGGAGTCAGCCAGGAAGCGAACGTCCAGGTCCTGCCGTTTTTATTAGCAGTTTGGTCCTCTTCTTGCTCACTCACCCAGCAAGCTCAGGAGGAGCAGAGGGATCCAGAAAGCTGGTTCTGAATCTTTCTCCTTTTTTGGCTCCCTCCCTGGTATTTCCCTAGGGGTCGCATAGAGGTGTTAGGTTTCTGCTCATACCCGGCCTGTTGGGGAAGATTTGAGCTAAGAAGCGAGCTGAGGGCCTGAGCTGGGAGCCAGCCTGCCGCCGAGCCCGGGCCCTGCTCCCGCCCTGATGGCACGCGTGTCCTTCTCGCGCGTCCCCTCCCCCCCCCGCCCCCGCCCTGTGTCCTGTCCCGGGCATCTGGCTGGTGTGCAGGGCCCGGGAAGGTAGGGCACGTGGGAAGGCCGCGTGGGTGGCCTGTGTGGGCTGCGTCTTCGCGAGACTCCTCGGTGTGGAAGCGGGCTGGCGGTTTGGATGGAGGGTCCTGGTGAGGTTGTAGGGTTTCTGCGGCTTCCCTCTGATGTTTTGCCCGTGGAGCCGCAGATGGCTGTAGCCGCAGAATGCCCGCCTCATCTCCTCGCTGTGAGCTGGGCTTCCATCACCTTCCCGCCCAGCCCCCCGACGCTGGCGCTCGGTGACCCCCTTTACAGACCAGGAGGCGGTGGCTCCGAGGGTCAGCAGACCCCTCCGGGCCGCATGGCCGACCGAGTCCCCGGCCTGGGCGTTTGTTGGTTCCGCAGCCTCTCTGCCCTCACTCCCCCGGCTGGCCTCCCAAGGGAGTGGTGACGTTGTGGCTTTGCCAACACAAGGCCCGGTCCTGGCCTTGCCGCTGGGGTCCGTCCAGCCGCAGCCGGTTACCCAGCCTGGTGACTTTCCGGGACTTAATTTCCTCATCTGGAAAATGGGGACAATCTTGCCAGCTCTCCCTGTGATTGGATCCCCGTGGGCGCTGTTGCAGGCGGCGCTCCATGTGGGCTGGAGCCCGGTGGTCCCTGAGCAGACGGAGTTTGCATTTCGCTTTCATTATAGTCGTTTGCGGACAGCCACCACCGGACACGTTCACTTGCACTGTGAAGCCAGGGGTGGAAGTGAGAACGCCTTCCAGGAGGCAAGTCTGTCCTCTGGGTGGGCAGGAGCAGGGAGGGGGCGGGGGCTTCTCCTGAGTGGCCTGGGAGCCGGGGGTGGACCCCGGGCTCAGGGCGGGCCTGGTCGCCCTTCCCGGGACCTGCTCCCGCCTTCCTGCCCAGCGCACTCACTCTCGTCGCTGGCTTTCCTGCAGTCTGACCCTCGGCCCGCAAGGCTCTCCCTTGCAGCCGCAGGGCCGCTGCCCTCGCCTCCCTGGGGCCTGCGCTCGAATCACTGCTATTTAAAATGGCGGGGGTGCCTCCTCCGCCCCGGGCTGCCCACCGTCCGGCAGTTTCCTTCCTTACTGGGGCTGTGGCCACAGTGATCCTCGTGATGCCCGGCTGGATCACGAGCTTCCTGGGTGTACGGACTTCTCTGCTTTGTTTACTGAAGTCTCCGGGGGCTGAGAGCCCTGCCTGGCACGAGGGGCACCGGTCCATTTTTGCGAGACTCGGTGGGTCGTATTAGAAGAGCCAGGGAGCTGTTGGTGGGGCCAGAGGGACGGTGGGACACCTCCGTAAAGGCCCAGGCACCTGGTCAGGGGACCCAGGCTGGCCCAAGTGGCCCCGCGGAGGTCTTCCCCGGGGTGCTGCCTGTCTCGGAGCCCCGATTCCAACCTAGTCTGGCACAGCTTCCCTGCCTGCCCCCAGCCCGGGCTGCTGCAGCCTTGCTGGGTCAGCTCAGCTCACTTTAGCCGCCCCCTCGCCCCCCGTTTTGAGAGGAAGGTCTGTGAGGCTGTCTCTCGTTTGAGTTAAAGAGCAGAGCACACCCTCTAACAGATGGGTTTAATTCTCCTATTTATTATTCATTGAAGTATTTTGCTAGGCTCGGAACTGCCGATGCCGTTGAACCTGGCTGTCAGCAAGGCCGGGGGCGGACGTCGGGCCCCTCGTTGAACTAACGCGCGAGGTGGGGGGCCCAGCGGTCCCCCCAGGGGCTGGACTCGTGGCGAGCCTGCCCACCCCTCCTCCTGCCGGCGGGGTCACCCACCTGTGTGGACCCCGCGTGGTGTGTGCTGGGGTCTTTGCATCCAGGAGCTCCTGCCGACTTTAGGGGCCTCACGGGGTGAGGAAGGGAGCCGAGGCCTAGAGGGAAGACGCGTCTGTTTGTGTGGTGGAGCTGGGGGGTCGTTCGCGGGGGAGGCCAGGAAGGCAGCATGGAGGGGAGGCAGCGAGGAGGCTGGGAGGGTGGTGTGGAGGCCGGAGGGGCAGAGAGGAGGCCAGGAGGGTGATATGGAGGGCCGGGGGGCAGAGAGGAGGCCAGGAGGGTGGTGTGGAGGCCAGGGGCAGAGAGGAGGCCGGGAGGGTGGTGTGGAGGCCGGGGGGCAGAGAGGAGGCTGGGAGGGTGGTGTGGAGGCCGGGGGTTGGGGGGCAGAGAGGAGGCCGGGAGGGTGGTGTGGAGGCTGGGAGGCAGAGAGGAGGTGGGAAAGCTATCTGGGTAGAGGCCACAAAGAAGCCTCAGTCAGGATGCGGGCGAAGGGGTCTAACTCGCAGCTCTTTAAAGGACACAGGCAGTGAATTCCCTCACACAGTGGATTTTAAGCCATCTTCCCCGGGGACCAGGAGGAGGTGGAAGGCAGGGTCCTGCTGAATCGGAGCAAGTCCTCTTTCCCGTTTTCTGCTTCCTCTTGCCTGACAGTTCGCTTGTAGGCGGCGACCTGCAGAGGTTAGGAGTGTGGTTTGAAAGCACCGGTCCGTGACAGCCGAGGAACCCACTTCCCTGGGATCGGGGTTTGGGGAGGGTGGCGGCTGGGGTGGCCCTGTGGCCTCACGGGCTGCCTGCGGGGCCCAGAGGTGAGGCAGGCTGGTCGCCGTGTCCTGGACGTGGGAGGAACGGGCCCCTCCCCCAGCATCGCAGCCCCTCCGCCTGCCTGCTGGTCAGTGCCGCTGCTCCGGCTGGACCCAAGGTCATCCGCTGCCCCAGCCCGGCCGCCTTGGCTGCTGTCCGCGTGGCAGAGGTGCCCTGTCCCACCCTTCCTCTCTGCCTGGACCCTCTTTTGTCAGCAGCCTGCCCTCCCCCTCGCCTGCCCTCTGGGTGTGGCAGTGCCTGGAACATGCTGTTCCCCCCAGAGCCCGGGGCAGGCGTCACCTGTCCACCCCAGCGTCTTCCCCCAAGTCGGCCTGCGTGGCACCTGAGCACCCACAGCCCACGGGGGCTGGCACGTGAGAGGAACCAGTCTGCTTCGCCAGATGCCCCCAGCTGTCACCGCCATGACCCCTTCTCTTGCCCTGGCCCCTCCTGCAAACACACTCCCCCCCCCGACTGCCCTCCAGACTTCTTGAGAGGGCAGATGCTTCTGGAAGCCAGGTGAGAGTGGGCCAGCTGCGTGGCTTCTGGGGCTTGGGACAGAGTGTGGCACCCGCAGGTCGCCTCGCCTCTAGGGGCCAGTGTTTCCAGCTGTAAGCTGGCTCTGCATTTGGGCTGGCCTCAGCTGCTGGAGGAGGATCTGAGACGTATGGGGGCCGGTCTGTGTGTGTGCGTCCCCCGCACGGCTCCTGGGGGCGGGCCCACGTGGAGTGGGTACTGGGGGCCTTGGCAACGGGCAGGGGGACGTACATTCTGGCTGCCTGGAGCACCAGCCTCACCCCCTGCCCAGCCTTCGGGGTCGAGATGCTGATTTCTCGTGGATGAACGTAGGCCCCGGGCTCCACCCAGGGAAGGAACAGGGGAGCTTTGGTGCACCCACCTGACACCCGGTCTCCGTGCCGAGGCCTCCCTGTTGCTCCTTCCTCAGGGTGCCGAGCGCGGCTGCTCTGAGCTCACCCTGGGCCTGTCTGCTGCTTGGCGCCAGGCTGCACTGAGCTCATCTGCACCCCGTCCTGAAGTTGCCGGGGACGTTCTGGCCTCCTCAGCATGCCCTTGCCGCTAATTACTTATTAACATGCAGTCGCCGTGGTGCGGGTGCAGCCTCCGGCTCTGAGGAGCCGGTGCGGGCCGGCTGGTCGAAGCTTCCTGAGCTTCTGCCCGAGACCATCTCCTCCTTTTACTGTGGGTTGTCATTTCGGGACGTTTTTAGCCCATCCACTTTTGAAAGAGCTGACCAGTAGACACGCATGTGTACACCCGTGTGCCCCACCAGCTGTGTGGATGCCGACCCCACGTTTTCTGACCGGTGGTGGGAGCGGACCCCCGCCCCCAGCCTCCCTTTCTGGACGGGAGCCCCCGGCCAGGATCGCCTCCACAGTGGAGGAGCGGGGAGCAAGTTTCGGTTTTGGGACCCGAGTCCCTGTGAGTCTGATGAGCCGTGGGCCATTTGGAGCCACCGCCCCTGGGAGGTGGGCAGGTCTGTTGTGGGGCCAGGAGCCTCCCTCTGAGCCTTTGTTTTGTTCCCTCTGCTCCCGACCCTGGGCGGGTCCCAGGGAGGGGCTCACGGCCAGGGAGATGGCCCGTGATCCGCCGTCTCCTCTCTCTCTTAGGATCGACCCTGGGGAGGGTGACGCAGGGGCCTGTGGGGGCCGTGGGCACGCGGCAGGGGCGCGGGGTGGAGGGTCGGTGGCGTCTCGTCCAAGCCCTGCTCCGGCCACTGTGCCTCCTGCACGTGGGCAGGCCCCTGCCGTCCTCTCTGGCCTCAGTTTCCCCATCCGTGAACAGAGGGTAGGACTTGCTGGCTGCCCCCTTGGTGGAGGTCGCTGGGGGGCCTTTCTTGTCCCCGTGGGCGTCGGGTAAGCCTCGCACATCTTCGTCGTCATCCGCACCCGGGACCTGTCCCTGTGGGAGCTCAGATTTTCTCAACTAGCCCTCGCTCCACGCATGTGTAACGTAGGTGCTGCGTGTAGTCGCTCAGGCGTGTCTGACTCTTTGCAGCCCTCATGGACTGTAGCCCGCCAGGCTCCTCTGTCCACGGGATTCTCCAGGCAACAGTACTGGAGTGGGTTGCCCTGCCCTCTTCCAGGGGATCTTCCCGACTCAGGGATCAAACCAGGGTCTTCTGTACTGTAGGCAGATTCTTTACTGTCTGAGCCACCAGGGAAGCCCAAGAATACTGGAGTGGGCAGCCTATTCCTTCTCCAGGGGATCTTCCCAACTCAAGAATCAAACTGGGGTCTCCACTGCCGATTCTTTACCCACTGAGCTATAAGGGAAGCGTTACATATACATGTATATTTATATGTATGTATATGTGTGTGTCCACAGTTAAATTTTAATTGGCTAACTGTCTCTCCCTAGTACCCCAAGACATTGGGGGTACGGCTTCCTGGCGTCCTGGAAGGCCTTTCTCAGAGACTGCCGCTTCTTCCAGTGGCAGATGGCGGGGGTCTGCGGCCGGCCAGGCGCTCGGGATTCAGCGCAGCATCTCTGAGTCCCGAGGTGTGTGGCTGTGGCCTTGCTGCGGGAGAGGCCCCCTGTGGCTCTGTCCCCCAGGTCCTCAGCAGCGCGAGGGCAGCTCAGCTCGTACACTCCTTGTCCTGCCTCCTGACATGCCGGTCAGGGAGCTCGGGCTGGAGCCCTGGGGTGTTTATCCCAGGTGGTCCTTTCTCAGTGTCATTCTTAAAAAAATAAAAAAAAGATTATGCTGATAAAATGGACCCACCGTCAAATTGACCGTTTTAACCATTTTAAAGCCTGGATTTCAGCGGCGTTCCATGTGTTCAGCGTCATGCAGCATCACCAGTGTTTTGGTCCAGACATTTTCATGACCCCAAAGGAAACCCCAGGTCCTGCTCCCCCTTCCCCGGCCCCTGAGATCTCTATTCTGTCTGTGTGTGCACGCTCCAGTCATGTCTGACTGTGACCCCATGGACTGCAGCCCGCCAGACTCCTCTGTCCATAGGATTCTCCGGGCAAGGATCCTGGAGTGGGTTGCTGTTTCCTCCTCCAGGGGATCTTCCCGGCCCAGGGATCGAACCCAGGTCCCCTGTGTCTCTTGCACTGGCAGGTGGGTTCTTTACCCACCGAGGCACCTGGGAATCCCGTTCGAACTCTATGCATTTTCCTGTACTGGACATTTCATAGAAGCAGAATCACACGAGATGTGGCCTTTAGAATCTGGCTTCTTTCAGTTAGGCTGACGTGTTCAGGGTTCAACACTGTAGCCTCTGTCAGAATTCCATTCCTTTTCAAGGCTGAATAATACTCCAGCCTATGCTTGACTGTATCTTGTTAATCCATCCCCCATCGAAGAGCATTTGGGCAGTTGCTACCTCTCAGCTGTTGTGAGTTCTGCTGCTGGGGGACCATGCGTGTGCGAAGCTTTGTTCTCTTGTATTCCTGAATTCCTAACCCTGCAGCCAGCTAAGCCTCCAAGGCTCTAAGCCCCGGAAGGTTGAGGACCCTCACTGTGAAGGGAAGCCCGGGCTCCATCCCAAGAGGAGATGCCGCCGCCCCCTGCCTGATGGCTCTCGCTGTCCCAGAGAGGGCTGGCGGAAATCAGCCTCCAGACTCATCTGTCTGGACCCGGGCTCTCCGGCAGGCCTGAGAGAATGTGGGGTTTGTTTACAAATGAGATCTGTGGGCGGGTGGAGCCGAGGGCTGTTGTCAGTCACGCCGCTGTGAGCACAGGTGTGCAAATATCTGAGTTCCTGCCTTCCTCTCACTTGATTCTGTGCCCAGAGGGGAGTCGCTGGGTCAGAGGGTACCTCGGTACGGTTCGAGGCACCGCCGTGATGGCGTCCCCAGCTTCTGCACGTCTTGCATCCCACCGACAGCGCACAAGGCTCCAATTTCCCCACACTCGCCAGCACTTGTTATCCTCTGTGTGTGTGTGTGTGATAATAGCCACCCTAATGGTGTGACGTGGCCTCTCTTTGTGGTTTTGAATCGCGTTCCCTGGTGATTAGTGATCTCGGGCATCTTTTCATGTGCTTATTGGCCATCTGTGTATCTCCTTTGGAGAGATGTTCATTCAAGCCTTTTGCTCATCTTTTAATCATCTTTTTGTGTTTTTTTTCCCCCGTTTCATTTGACCATACGTTTGAAGGAGGACAGATGTTCAGCGTTCAGGACAGGGCCTCTGTGGGAGGGGCGGCCAGACACCACCTGCCGGCGGGCAGCTGGAGAAACGTCCTGGGGACGTCCAGGGTCTGCCCGGCCCAGTCCGCCTGCTCTGCGTGCTAAGTCACTTGAGTCGCCGTGTCCGACTCTCTGCGACCCCATGGACTGTAACCCGCCAGGCCCCTCTGTCCTTGGGATTCTCCAAGCAAGAATACTCGGTGGGTTGCCGTGCCCTCCTCCAGGGGATCTTCCCGACGCAGGGATGGAACCCGTGTCTCTTACGTCTCCTGCGTTGGCAGGCGGGTTCTTTACCACCAGCCCGACCTGGGCAGCCCCCAGTCTACCTGTCACCTCTCCCCAGTTCCCCACTTTCCAAAGCCCCCCACTCCAGTGCTCTGCCTACCAGGCCACCAGGTCACGGCACGCCTGCATCCCGTCACTGGCTATCAGCCTCCTTCCCTGGGTGGGGAGCCCAGACAGGTGGACACTCCTGGGTCATGGCTGCGAGTGTTCCAGCACCAAGGGCGGGTGTTCCTGTCTCCCAGCTAGCCAGGCCGGGCAGTGTGGGGCTGCCTCAGGCCTCCCGGAAGTGAGGTAGGGAAGCCTCCGGGGCTGCAAAGCAACCTGAAGCTGGACAGTGCCCGGGTGCCGGGCCAGCTCGCGGTGGGCCCGTCCCGTCTCTGTGGGTGTCAGGAAGCATGCCAGCGTGCCGTTCCCTGGCCCGCTACCCCTGCCAGTGCCAGGATGGCTCCGGCTGACTGCTGCCTGCCAGCGTCATTAGAACAACCCTCACGTCCACTGCTTGTGGCTTAATTTCCATGAAGAATGAACGTCCCGGCAGATGGGCCCCGCCGAGATCTGTATTAATCAGCGATTGATTTCTCGTGCTTGCTCAGGCCCCAGGCTTCCTCGTGGGCCACGGAGCCAGGTGGGAACGTGCGGGGCCAGCTTTGAAGTCGGAGCCGCTCCCCCGGGGCAGCCGCTGGGAGTGCCAGGGGCTGCTCTCAGATGAAATCGGGGTTGCCAGGTGTTGAAAGTGAAGATGCTGCTTCAGGGAGGGCTAGCAATGGATGACAATAAGTCGGGTGTGAGGTTCATTGAGAACGTGAACGGGGCTGACCCTGGGCTGACTTTATAGATGAGAGGGCCTGGGGGGGCCGGGGTGGGGCGGGTGTTCTGGCCGCTCCCAGGCACACTGCTCCGGCGGGGGCTGGACAGCTCCTGGTCATCTGGGGAAGGCTGAGCCCGTGGCCTGGGCTGTGGCCGTGCCGGGCGTGATGCTGCCTGTCACTGTGGTGGCCATCCTGGGGGTGGGGCGGCCGTGACCTGGGCCCCGGGGATGCCACGTTATGGGGATGCCCTGGGTTGATCTGTGGGGCTGCGGAGATTGGGGTCAGGGAAGTGGATTCTGGTGTAACCCGGATTCCAGACTCAGAGGTCGGGTTCTTCAGAGCGAGACCCAGCTTTGCTTCTGGACACTGAGTGGTCATTCATTCATGCAGCAAAGACTGCGGCATGCCCACTGGCTAGGCGTGGGGCGCAGGGTGGGGGGCAGCCAGCCCCCACTGTCTTCGATCTCCAGTTCGCGAGGCGAGGTGGAGGCGGGACCCCCCCACTCCCGTGCCTGAGCCTGGAGCCTGAGGGTGAGGTCTTCAGGAGAAGCCGGCGTCTGCAGCCCCAGCTTCGGGCCTGCAAGGACCCTTGGAGTGTCCCCATCTTTCTTCTTAGGGCTTTGAGTTTTTAAAGGCTCCACGTATGAAACCAACGGCAACCTAGTTTTCCCATTTGTAATGAATCAGAGCCCAGCTGAGAGCTAGGCAGCGGGGCCCCACGTGGAGGGCACACCGGCTGGAAGTTCTGCATTCAGGGTGATTCAGGGAGCTGGGAGAGCCCAGGGCTGTGGCCTTCAGGGACCCGGCCGGGCACCTTTCGCTGTGGAGCACCCAGCGGGCCATTGGCCGGCAGCCACGGTGGCCGGAGAGTGTCGCCCGCTGTGGGGAAGGCAGAGGGAGCTTGGAGGGGGACGGGCCGCACCCTGTCCCGGCCAGTCCGCGGCTCCCCGTGCGGTCTGCTGGGACGGTGGAGGAATGGTCCCCCCGCTAGGCTCAGCTGGTCTCCGGGGGCTGTGGGCCCCGGGGCCCAGGCGGGTGGGCAGGCGGAGGGGCCACGGCACCCCTCTCTGCCAACCACCCGGGCTGTCCTCTTAGACTGACCCCGTGGTGTGTCTCCTGGTGCCCCTTCCTCTGTGAAGCCGCCCTGGGTTGCTCCTGGAACGGCTGGCCTTGGCATCTTCCAGCCAGAACCCCTGTTGTGCCAGTGGGGACGCTGAGGCCCTCTTTGGGTCTGAGGAGAACCCGGGCTGACCCCTGGAGCCCAGATCCCTGGAGATGGAGGGCTGGGCCCGTCCTCTTCCTGCTGGGAGGGCGAGGTCTCGGCATCTAGAGCAGACCCCTTTACCTGTCATTTTCCCAGCTGGAGGTCCTGGCTCCCCGGCAGGAGGTGGGGTCTGGCCTGAGGGCGGGACCACGCTCAGGCCCCCAGGTACTCCCCACAGTGCCTGGTGCAGAGAGGACAGGGCCGGGTGGAGCACACTCGCTCCAGGGCCCACGGGCACTGACTCTGGGCTCTGCTGAAGGCCCGCGGGGTGGACGGCCCCAGGCTGCCGGGGGCCGCTGTTGGGTTTGCTCCCTGAAGCAGACCGCATCCTTCTGGCTCCGGCTTCCACGCTGTTTCCGGCTTGCATTCCTTTTTGATCTGAGACTGAAATATTTTAGCTGGTGGCAAAAATGGCTCTGTGCTTTCTCTTCCTCCTAAGACCAGAGGAATGTTCCAGAACATTCTGGGGTCCCCGCGCCTTCCCTGCCCGAGCAGGCAGCCCATGACCCGTGGATGAGAGAGGCGGGGAGACTGGCCAGCTGTCCCGGCCGCCTGGGCCTGGCGAGGCCCTGGGCTGGGAGTCTGGGCGCCTGGGTTCCAGGACCTCCTCGACCCGGTCTGCGCGGCTTTGGGTCGGGTCCCAGGAGGCAGTTCCGATACCCAGCAAAGGACGCCTGGAGCCGGGGGCTTTGATCTCGGAGCCAGGGGCTCTGGTCGCAGAGCCGGGCCGGGCCCTCCACGGTGGCGAGGCTGGGGACATGGCCTCCATTTCCCATTGTAGCAGCTCTGCAGGTGGGCTGCGCGCCCCTGGGAGGGCTGGTGCTCGGGGCCTAGAAGGCTCTGGTGCAGCGCACAGTGGTGGTCTTACCCTTGCGTGGGCGCTGGGGTATGTGTGGCAGCCGGGGGACCCGAACAGAGGGGTGGACAGGCAAGTTGTAAATCCCGAGAGTCACGCCCAGCCAGGAGGAGAGGAGAGCTGGGGAAGATCTCCTGGGGCCTTGGGGTCCCCGGGGTCGAGGAGACGGGCGGGAGGCAGGTCTGCCCAGACTTCAGCCGTGTCTCTGTTTATTCCCGGTGTGACCTTGGTCGTCAGCACGGCCTCGCCGGCCTCACCTGCAGCATGGGCCGCCAGGTGTGGTCGCTATGTCAGCCCTGTGGACTCGGGAGGGTTGCGGGGGTCAGGGGGAGTGCCAGCCCGGGCCTGGCATCATGGGGGCTCTCATCTCTGGTCTGCATCCCTCGACGTTGCTGGTGATGTGGTTACGGGGTCAGCCACAGGGCACGGGTTAGAAGTGCCAGCCCTTCCAGAAGAGGAGTCTTAACACGGGCAGCTTCGTGCCCCGTTTGTCTTCCTGCCGCGGCGGAGACCTGGCTCCTCGCTGCATAAAACCAGTTTCTCACCGAGCTGGAGGCACCCGTTCCTCTTCAGCGTTTCTAACGGTTTGCCTGTGAATTTAACTGGAGAAAAGCACCCCGAGATGTCTTTCAAGTGGAGGAGAGACGTCCTGCGACTGTGGGCGCATCATTAGGAAAAGCAAATTGAATCATGTTTAATGGTGTTACAATCTCAATCACTTTGGAAAATGGGGTTGGTGAGGCGGGGAAATGAGAAACCGCTGGCGCCCTTCGGAGGAGGTCGGGTGAGGAGAGGGGGTCTCAGCTGGGTGAGGGGCGCGGGCAGGAGGACCTGGCGTCTCCACAGTGCGGTGCGAAGTCCCTCCTCTGGCCCCAGTCCCTGCATGCAGGGTGTGCAGCCGCCACAGCCTGGACGCTGTGTGTCCCCCAAAGTCATGTGTTGAACCTTGTCCCCCGTGTGATGGTACATTGAGGGAGTCCTTTGGAGGTGAAGAGGTCGTGGGGGTGGAACCCTGTGGGATTCGTGATCTTATAAAATGGCCCCAGAGAGCTGGCTCATGCCTCCTGCCTGGTGAGGGCTCAGCAAGGAGATGCCCGTCTGTGAATCAGAAGTGGGGTCCTCACCAGACACCGAGTCGGCCCGCCCCCTGACCTTGGACGTCCAGCCTCCAGAATTGAGAAAGAGATGCTTGGGGTTCACGCCCGTGGGTTTCTGTTACAGCCCAGCCTGATGGAGACTGGGTCCCCCCTGCCTTTCCTGTCTCCGGGGTCCTCTCTCTGGGGTCTTCTAGGTGCTGTTCTCGGGGGCGGGGAAACAGAACCCACTCAGCCCTGTAAGGGTGCCTCACCTGGCTGACGGTCGCCATCCCCCACCCCCGAAAAGCTTCAGTTTCCTCACCCACGGAAGGGAGGGTGACACCCGCCTCCAGGGTGCTTAGGGAGTCTGACACCCACGGGACCAGCCCAGCAGTAGTCAGGTTGGGGCGGCGTGATGGGAATCCCTGTGGCTCCTCTGTGCAGTGTTCACACTTCAGCGGACAGGTATTTTGTTTCTGAGTTGCTAATGGCACTTTGGGGATTGTGTGCTTGCAACTCACTGAAAATGATAGCTCTATCTTTGGTGAACATTTTCTATGGCTTTCTGCCCTTCTTGCAAAAAAAAAAACAAAAAACAAAAACAAAAATGAATTTCCTGTTTCTCTCTCGGTGGCTCCCAGATCTCTGATGAGTCATAAAGAACGTTCAACTTCTCAGCCCACCGTTAGAGAATCACTCTTTTGAGTGAAGTGCCTGCTGATGTAGGTGACCTTTGTCTCTCACTGCTCCGTGCTGAGGAGTTTGCAGGTCCTTTCTCGAGAATGAGATCTGATCAGGAGCAGAGAGAGGACTTGGGCCCAGTGCAGGGGAGGATGGCGTGGTGGCCCTGAGGAAGGAGAGGAGCACAGTCCGGGGTATCGAGTGAGCCCTCAGGCTGGCCTGGCCCAGCCATGGGCTGGAGCCCGCTGGGTCTGATGGAGAGAGACTTTGGCGGTAGGCAGGAGGGAGGCCCCAGACAGAGCTGCCCCCGGCCCAGGAGACCAGCAGGAGGGACTGGAAGGTCGGGACCTCCCCCGAGACCCGCCCACCTTCCTCCTGCCCCAGAATCCACAGCGGGCTCGCCCCCTTCCGCTCATCTCTCCACCCCTCCTTTCGCCTTCCCCACAGCCCCTGAGACCTCGACTCACCTACCCTCCGTGTTCTTGAGTGCCAGACTCCCCACGACGAGTCACCCGGGTTCCCGTTGGGCCGGACGCCCGTCTGGAGCGGCAGGCGAATGCGCCCGTGTGCCTGGGCACCCACCGCCTTGTTGGCGCCCACTGCCTTGTTGGTGCCCATCCCCTCCCCCTACAAAGAAGGTTTTCTCCCGAGGGGGAGACCCTCCCCGTGAATCACTGTCAGCGCAGGTGAGGTGCTTGCCCGCAGTCTGTCCATTCATCCAGCTCCTTTATTCCGCCTTATCTGCACGAGACCAAGCCTCCTCCAAGGAGTGGGTGACACCTGTAGCAGGGGAGCTGCGTCGGCGAAGACCCTCCGGGCCCTCCCTGTGGCCTTGGCCATTTCCTGCCAGGCCTGGGGAAGGAAGCTGTGCATGTGTGTTGTGGGCGTGTGTGGCGTGTGTCCGTGTGCGCGTGTGTGATGTGTGTGTGGTATGCACTGCCTGTACATGATGCGTGTGCCCTGTGTCCGTGTGCGTGTATATGATGCACGTGCTCTGTGTCCGTGTGCATGTGTGTACGTGTGCATGTGTGTGACGTGTGTATGTATGCATGTGCATGATTGCGTGTGGTATGTATGTGCCTGTATATGGTGTGTGTGCCCTGTGTCTGTGTGCATGTGTGTGGCATGTGTGTGGCGTGTGTATGCATGCATGTGATTACATGTGGTATGCATGTGCCTTATATGATGCACGTGCTCTGTGTCCGTGTGCATGTGTGTGGCGTGTGTGTCCGTGTGCATGTGTGTGGTGTGTGTATGTATGCATGTACATGATTATGTGTGGTATGTATGTGCCTGTATATGATGCAATGCTCTGTGACGGTGTGCATGTGTGTGGTGTGTGTCCATGTGCATGCATGTGATTTGTGTGGTATGTATGTGCCTTATATGATGCCTGTGCTCTGTGTCCTTGTGCATGTGTGTGATTACATGTGGTATGCATGGGCACATGTGATGCACGTGCTCTGTGTCCATGTGCATGTGTGTGTGGTGTGTGTCCTGTGCATGTACGTGATTACGTGTGGTATGTACGTGTACATGGGTTCTGCACCCTCGGGGCTTCCGCCGAGCCCCTCCCTGGAGACAAGGGGCTCATCGAAGGCTTGTGTTCTCGGCCGCCTTGCAAAGCTGCCGGGGGCCCCTCGCCTGGCATTTTTTCCAAAAGGAGTTTCCTTGTTGTAACAGCCCTGCTCCTGGGGAGCGATTGACTTGGACCCGCGGGGCCCCCCGAGAATATCAGCTGGGGGTGTGTCCTCAGGGAAGGAGGTTCGGGATGGGGCACAGTGGCCAGGCAGCCAGGGGCCCTGTCCACCTCGGGAGAGTCTCCTGACGTCACCAGGGCCTGAAAGGATGAGAGTGGGTGCCTTGTCAGCACGTGAGCGCCGGGAGGGGAAGAGACGGACTGAGAGGACAGGGCGGGTCCCCGCGGGCCACCTTCTCAAAACAAACGCCACTCGGGGGCCTCTGCTGCCTCCAGGCTCCTTCCCGTGTGCAGGCTGCCCTCGGCTTGGAGGATGTCGATGCCCGCTTGGCCCAGGGCAGACGAAGAGACAGGAGGACCAGTGACCGGTGTTACGTTCTGCCATTCCAGAGCCCTGGACCGGGCTCCATGGGATGGTCTGTCGGGCTGTCTCTCTTTGGTGGTAGAATAGACATAGCACTTAACCACTTGAAAGTGTGCAAGTCTGTGGTATTAAATAGATTCCCAGTGTAGAGTGACTGCCACCATGGTGTAGTTCCAGAACGTTCCATCCGTCACCCCAGAAGGAAACCCCACGCCCGTTAGCAGCCACTCCCCTCGTCGCTCCCCAGCCCCTGCAGCCACCTCTGCTTCCAGGCTGGTGGACTTGCTGCTTCTGGGCCGCCCGCGTAAGTGGACCCTTACTGCGTGTCGTTTCTGGGTCTGGCCTCCTGGGTTCATCCACGCCGTCCTCACCAGGACTTTATCCTTTTGTAGCTGAGGAATGTCGCGTTGTAGGATCTGGTGATGTCCGTGATGTCCAGGGCTTGCTGGTTGCCGTGAACAGAGCTGTAGTGTACACTTGTGGGCAGGCATTTGCTTGAACGCCTGCTCTCGGTGCCTGGGAGCAGAATTGCCAGGCTACCTGTAGTTCTGGGTCTGCCTTGCTGGGACCGTGACCTTTCTGACTCTAGGAT
The DNA here is from genome assembly GCF_023091745.1 of Budorcas taxicolor. Lineage (NCBI taxonomy): Eukaryota > Metazoa > Chordata > Mammalia > Artiodactyla > Bovidae > Budorcas > Budorcas taxicolor. The sequence goes on along the minus strand of NC_068920.1, from coordinate 163,841,501 downwards.
AGCTCAGGGCACCTCCCAGGGTTTAGGGCCCGAGGGATTTAAGCTGAGTTGTCATTTCTGGGTGGTGTTCTGTGTCAGGGTTTACGTTGACCTGTAACTGGCCTGACATCCCTGCCTCTGGAGCCAGGACGTTTATGGTGCCGTGCGGCTCTGGACAGACCCCTCCCGTGGGGCGGGCCTTCTCGAGGGGGACCGAGGGGGAAACCTGCGGGCATGGCGGTGTGCTCGTCTCTGCGGGGCCCCACCTCCTGCTCCCCCATAATCTCTCCTCGTGCTGTGCGTAGTTGCTCAGTCGTGTCTGACCCTCACGACCCGGACGGTAGCCCACCAGGCTCCTCTGTGCATGGCATTCTCCAGGCAAGAAAACTGGAGTGGGTAGCCATGCTTTCCTCCAGGGGATCTTCCTGACTCAGGGATCGAACCCGGGTCTCCTGCACTGCAGGCGGATTCTTTACCATCTGAGCCACCAGGGAGCCCACATCCATCTCCAGATGGCAGTCTGATGTGGTGTCTCTGTGACTGTCTAGCTGGCCCCGCCATGGCTCCCCGACGTGGTCTCTGCATCCAAGGTCCAGAAACTGAGCCTGTCCTTGGGGTTGGGGTTGTCCAGCTTTTGCTCTGGCCCTGCTGGAGGGTTTGGGGACAGGAAGGGTGGGGTGGGTCCTGGGAGGGGGCATGTGTCTGGGTGGGGGAGGGGAGGCAGGAACCGATCAGGTTTCTTACTAGCATCTTGCTAGCATTTCTTTCTAGCATTGGGTTCTAGCATCCTTGTTCACAGCCAGCAAGCAGGGTGGGAGGTGGAGGGCTTCTTGGGCTGTCTGAACCAGCTCAGGAGCTGGGGGACAAGCTGTCCTGAGTCCACCTGGAGCTGGGGCATCCAGACCAGAACTCTGCTGTTCCCCAGTGTCCTTCTCACACCCCCACACAGTCCATCAGCAAGCTCTGGGGCTCCTCCTCCGTGATCTGACCTGTCCACTTTCAGCTGGCTGTTCTGCTCCCCCCACCCCCAGGGAACAGGGACTAATGTCTCCCTAGGGGCCGGGGGCTGCTGCTGGCATCTGGTGGGTAGAGGGGTACAGCCTGCAGCATAGAGCACCCAGCCCCGCGGGTCCGTTGGCTGACGCCAGGCGCCCTGAACTCCCTGGGTGCCATGTGCCCCGCCGGAGGCCGAGTCCCAGCTTCTCTCTCCCGTCTGTTCTCTCTGCTGGCCCCTGCCCCCTCCCACCCCCTGCCCGAGCCTGCTCTTAATGCAGCAGCCAAAGCAGCCTTTCAGATGCAGGTCTGCTGTGCCCGTCCTCTGCTCACACCCTCTGTGGTGTCCACGCTCGCCTGGAGGAGTAGCCCAGCCAGGGCCCCCACGCGGGGCGGCCAGGCCCACGGCCCCTGCTGTGGGTCCCTCTGCCCAGTCTGCTGACCGCGGGGCAGCTGCTCCAGCCAGCCAGCTGCCCCCTACCCAGGACCGGCGTGGACGGCCCGCCCCTCACCCCTCGCTGCCCTGCCCTGTTCTGACCACACCCTCCCCGCTTGCCCCGCCCTTGCCCGGCCCTGTTTTCTCTGGAATGCTGATTATCAGCCTTTTATTAATAAGCTCATGTCGCTTCTCCGAGAGAAGGCTGGTCCCATGAGAACAGGGGCTGTCTCCCGCTCGTCTAGGAGTCTCAGAATCAGAGTGGTATCTGGCACACCTTTGCAGACGGACCGAGTGATTCCGCCCTTGCCCAGCCGGGGTCTCTGCATGTGGCGTCAGAGCATCTTTTCCTCCCCACAGCCGTGCGGGCGTCCGTCTTGGGCCTGGGTCTTCCCGGACACAGCTGGGTGTTGCCGTCCATCCTCCGTGCTCGCGGGACAGACCCCTGGGTTCTGACAGCTGCAGGCAGAGTGGTGGTCCTGTGGCGATGCCTCCACCAAGGGAGGTGGGGCTGGGCCTCATGAGGGGAGCAGGGGCTGGCATCTGCTTCTCGCCCTGCAGCCGCACTCTGGGGGATCGGCCAGCAGGAGCCCTTAATGCTGCATTGAGCGCTGTGTGGACGCCCCACGTGGGAGCTGTCTGGGACCTTCCAGAATCCCCCGGATGGCGCTCTGTTTGCCGGAAAGGGCAGAATGGGGTCAGGGTGCCCAGCGACCGTGGGGCAGAGTTCAGAGCCTGTGTTCCCAGAGGACCCCCGCCAGGGCTGTGCCAGTCCCCACCCGCCGCAGGTCTTGGGTGGGGGGCTCTCCGAGCAGGCCTCCCCAGTGGACAGGGCTCTGTGCTCACACCTGAGAGCTTACCCAGCCCCGCTGGACGGTCGGGCCCCTTCACAGCATCTCTTCTTGAGGCCGCCGTGGACGTGCCAGCACTTTGAGGAGACGCTATCAGTGGACAAGTGCGAAGGGGCCATGACATCATCCAGGGGACAGCGCGCACTGTTGTCCCTGCAGGTGTGCGTGTGCTAAGACGCTTCAGTCGCATCTGACTCTGTGCGAACCCGCGGACTGCAGCCCGCCAGGCTCCTCTGTCCGTGGGATTCTCCAGGCAAGAACACTGCAGTGGGTCGCCATGCCCTCCTCCAGGGGATCTTCCTGACCCAGGGATTGAACCTTTGTCTCTCACAGGTCCTGCAGTGGCAGGCGGGCTCTTTACCGCTAGCGCCACCTGGGTGCAGAGAGGAGTGAAGGAGGGCCCAGAGAAAACCCTCTCTTACACTATTCTCAGAACCTGTGTGACCGCAAGCGGGCAGGTGTTCTACACCGGGCGGTTCTGACGCTCCCTGCCGTGAGCACAGACCTTCTGGGGCACAGCCTCGTGGCTGCCCCCACTTCACACGCCTGTCACAGGGCAGGTTGTCATCTGTGCTTCTGATCTACCGGTTATAAACTGGGGGCTTCCCACCAGCCCTCCTTGTGTTCAGGAATCTGCTGGAACAGCCCACAGCACTCAGGTGAGCACTTTGCCATCACCTGTTTGTTATAAAAGATGCCGCTCGGGGCAGTCCGGTGAAGAGGTGAACAGGGGAGGGCTGGGGAGGGGCAGCCTTCCCCACTGGGAGCACCTCTCCCCCGATCCTCTGTGTGCTCACCAACCTGGAAGCCCTCTGAACCCCGCAGTGAAGGGATGTCTATGGAGGCTTCATCTCGCTGGCGAGATTGATGTTAACTCAACCTCCAGCCGCCCTCCCTTCCCGGGAGGAGGGGATATGAGGCTGAAAGTTCTGAATTTTCTTTCTTCTTTCTTTTAATATTTTGTCCACGCCGCACAGCTTATGGGGTCTTAGTTCCTTGACCACGGATTGAACCCACGCTCCCTGCATCGGAAGTGTGGTGTCTTAACCACTGGACCTCCAGGGAAGTCCTGGAAGTTCCAAGTTTCAAACCTGGTTTGACCTTTCTTGGTGACCAGCCCCGACCCTGAACTACCCATGAGCCCACCCAGAGTCACCTCGTTAGAACAAAAGACGCTTCTACGACCCAGGAAATCCCAAGGGTCTAAGAAGCTCTTTCATCAGGAACCGGGAGCAGAGACCAAATATATACATTTCTTTCGAAGGCACAGGGACAGAAGGTCACGGGGGACCCGCAGGCCCTGCAGTGTACCAGTTGTTCTGCGGGTGTGCACACTGTTCCCAGCTTTACTGCAGAGATCTATCAGGTACAGTGTCTGCTGGGAAGAGACAGGTCCCTGCAAACTTGTCTGAGCCGCCTGAATGCATTTCCTCTGGGCAGCGATGCAGACTGTGGCTCTTAAGCGTCAGTGGGCACTGGAGCATTAAAGCAGAGGGAGTGTGTTTACCAGCGCAGAGTCCCGTCCCGCCTGCCAGGGGCTGTGATTCAGCAGGTCTGTGGAGTCCCAGGTACTGCCTGGAATCCCGATCCCGCCTCCCTGGGGTTGTGATTCAGCAGGTCCTGATGGTGACCCAGGGTTCTCAACTTCTGCCAACGCCCAGGTAATACCACAGCTCAGGCCTGAGAGTCACGCCCTGGGCGACCCAGATGTGAGGCCTGGGCTGCAGGTTTTTATCTCCCCCAGGGGGCTGGCTGGGAGCAAAGGGTCGGCTAAGTGCCGGCTGGCCCTGGGCTGGACATAGGGACCCTCAGGAACGATGCTGTCTGTATGGGGGGGGGCAGGGTCTCCAAGGAGGGCAGGAGGGGACATGCGTGTTTCCTGGGTACATACAGTTGTCACAACCGATCGGGTTACACACTAAGTACCATCATTTTGCCAACAAAGGTCCGTCTAGTCAAGGCTACGGTTCTTCCAGTGGTCATGTATGGATGTGAGAGCTGGACCATAAAGAAAGCTGAACACTGAAGAACTGATGCTTTGAACTGTGGTGTTGGAGAAGACTCTTGAGAGTCCCTTGGACTGCAAGGAGATCCAGCCAGTCCATCTTAAAGGAGATCAGCCCTGGGTGTTCATTGGAAGGACTGATGCTGAAGCTGAAACTCCAATACTTTGGCCACCTGATGTGAAGAGCTGACTCATTTGAAAAGACTCTGATGCTGGGAAAGATTGAGGGCAGGAGGAGAAGGGGACGACAGAGGATGAGATGGTTGGATGGCATCACCGACTCGATGGACATGAGTTTGGGTAAACTCCGGGAGTTGGTGATGGACAGGGAGGCCTGGCGTGCTGCGGTTCATGGGGTTGCACAGAGTGGGACACGACTGAGCGACTGAGCTGAACTGAACTGTAAGTGGATCATACTGGGATAGAGCTGTCAACAGTTAACCTGCGCTCTGTCCCTCCTTTGTACCAGCCACGTTTCAAGTACTCAGTAGCCGCATGTTGGGGGACACAGAGCATTTCGGTCCCCGAGGGTAGTCGTGGGGGCAGCGCCGCTCTGGGACCTGCCCCGGAGTGAGGCATCCACTCCGTTTTGTTTCTCTTTATGTAAAAACGTACTTCTAGGACATCCCCAGTGGTCCAGTGGTTGAGACTCCGCCTTCCAGGCCAGGGGGCGTTTGGATCAAACCAGGGTTTGATCCCTGGTTGGGAAACTAGGGTTCCACATGCTGTGGGGTGCAGCCAAAAGTTCAAAAGATTATCAATTGAAAACAAATTTCCAAGGGGACTTGCCTGGTGGTCCAGTGGTTAACATCCGCCTTACAGTGCAGAGGATACAGGTCGGATCCCTGGTCAGGGACTAAGATCCCACGTGGCGTCGGCAGCTACTGAGACACTGCATCGCAGCAGGAGAAGCCTGCAACGATGGAGCACGGTCACCGCCCCTGGAGAAAGCCTGTGTCCCGCAGTTAAGACCCAGCACAGCCAATAAAAGAAAGACACCTGTATTTCCTAGTACACTGTGAGCGTGTGCGTGGATCCTGTTCTCCAAACGTCGAAATGGTAGAGGTCGGACCTGTGCTCCTGTGATGTGGCCGTGCCCAGCCAGACAGCTCAGGGCCTGTTTGCCAGGGATTCTGACAGTCAGGAGACCGTGACCCGCCCCCGCCAGCTGCAGCTTTATTTCTGACTCTGTCCCACGTGGAAGGAAACACCCGGCTGCCTCAGGACGGCCCTGTCCTGCTCGGGCGTTTGTAGACTTTTCCACGTTGTGGAAGCATCCTCGGATGCTCCTGTCCACCAGCTCTGGGCTCCACCTCCTTCGCCCGTTTCTTTGCAGCTGTGGGCAAGTGGCTCACTGGCCCGTTGTTTGTGAAGTGGGGTCAGTTCTAGTTGCATCATGGAGCTCCCACCGTGGTGCTCCTCCGGTTCTGTCTTCACGCGGAAGACCCGAGCCTGCGCCAGAGTAGACTTCGCTGGTTGTAGCCAAAATCCCGACACAACTGTAGCCCGAAGTTACAAGGGTTTACTCTCTCGCAAAGGAAGCAGGCAGTTCAGGGCAGGTGTGACCCTGATGCGGAGTCATCAGGGGCTCAGGCTCCTCACATCTTTCTTTCTGAATCCTCATCACTGGCTTCCAGCCTCAACCTTGCAGCCTGGTCCAAAATGGCAGCAAGAGTTCCAGCCATTGCTTCTCTATTCCAGTCAGTAGAGGGGATGGTGGAGGGGAAGCAGACTTATATAAGCAGACTTCGTGGAAGCTCCACACACCATTCTGATTCCTTGATACTGTCCAGAGTGTAGTCATGTGACCTTGTATAGTTACAGGAAAGCCCTGGAAATGTGGCCTTTGGTACTGGGCTGTCCCTGATAGAGAGGGAGAGCCCCTAGTGGGGCTGGAGGATGAGAGGCCGCCAGCTGGGCTGCAGCTGAGTTTAGAAGAGCGAGTTCGTAAGCTCGTCCCTGCTGGCATACACAGGGAGTTTGAAGTCAGTGCTTGTTTGGGGATTTCAGGGGACGCCTTCATAAACAGAAACAGTCTTCAGGTGCAGTTTCAGAGTTGAAGAGAGGAGGGTCTGGGTGTCTTCTCTGACCCTGTGTACCCGTGTCTTTCATCTCCAAGGCTCTCTCCTCCTCTTGGCCCAGGCGGGGTGTCTGGTCTGCATAGCTCTGGCCAGACACTGTCAGGGATGGAAGGCACTGTCCAGCCGCTCCTGTGGGTGTGGGTGCCACCCCTTGCTAATATTTCGTGGGTGTTGGTTTATGTTGCACACTGTTCTGAGCACTTCCTGTGTGTAGCCTGTTGCCTGGGCCCCCGTAGAGAGCAGCTGAGCCACACTTTTCGCAGATGCAGGGGGCTGTAAACCCGTAGAAGTGAACGTGCCGCCTTCAACCACATCAAGGCCAAGGGGGAAACTGGACTCTGTCCAGGCACCGAAGTCTTGGTGGCTGTGGAGGTTGGTCTCCCCTGGCCCATTTTGCAGGTGGGGAAACTGAGGCTCAGAGAGGTTGCTGGTCGTACTTGATCCTGCAGCTCAGCAGTGGAGGCACTGGATTTGACCCCGCTGGTGGGCTCTGGGGCTGAAACTCTTCCCTGGGAGAGACTTTTGCCAAGGACTTAGAAGAGGTGGCGCGTGTCCACCCTGTCCCTGGGAAGGCAGAGGAGATGAGAAAGCCCAGCTCGGCATCAAGCTCCCAGCTCATCTCTACTGGGAGAGTTTGTCGGAAGGATTCGGTGGCCATTTTTCGTAGCAAGCTTTCCCTCCAAGGATGCAGGAGGGGGCAGGGCAGGCTTGTGCTTCATCCCATCGTGCTCTAGGCTCCTGTTTGGGGCCAAACATTGTGTGTGTGTGTGTTTGTTTTAATATTTATTTATTTGGCTGCACCAGGTCAAGGTCTTGGTCGTGGAATGTGGGATCTAGTTCCCTGACAGGGATCGAACCCGGGCCCCTGCTTTGAGAGCGCAGAGTCTTGGCCACTGGACCGTCAGGGAAGTCCCAGGTCATACACTGCAGGTTTCGTGACTTGAAGTCCGCACGATTCTCCTTTACTCTTCTGGCACCCCCCTGACCCCCGTCAGATGTGGGGTCCCGGGAGCTGGACCCCTGGTGGGGTCTGCTGCAGCAGGGCGCCCCGGCCTCCATCACGTTACTGGTGACTGGGCCCCGCGTGGGGGTCTCGGGGCCACAGGGCCTGCAGAACGCCCCCGGGTGAGGGGTATGCTCCTGCCCCACAGTTTGTAGACGTGTCTGCCCTGGAGACCCGGGACAGGAAGGCCTCCCCGGTCCCCTTCAGGGCTCTGGAATTGACTTGCAGCTGTTGTCCAGCCCCCGGCTCTTGCTGGGCCATTAGGCCCGGAGGTTCCAGACTGCTCCGCGGAGGCCTTGGTCTTGGTGCCAATTCCATGACCTTGATGGCTTTGCTGCTTCTGCTGTGGTTTTCTGTGGGGGACAAAGCCAGGGGCTGGCCATCCCTCTGGGGAGGTGATGACTGCCCATCTCTCGGGGGGCAGGGCCCGGTGTCTGGCTTTGGGACAGCGCCAGCAAACAGTTCTCTGTGATGCCAAGTGAACGGTGCTCTCGCACCAGGTCAGACGAGGGAGGCTTCTGCAAGAGGGTGGAGCCCGGGCATTCCCTGACTGGCTGCCTCACTGCCCAGACGGCTTCCCAGGGGGCTCAGATGGTAGAGAGCCTGCCTGCCAAGCAGGAGACCGGGTTTGATCCCTGGGTTGGGAAGATCCCCTGGTGAAGGGAATGACAACCCACTCCAGGGTTCTTGCTTGGAGAATGCCATGGACAGAGGAGCCTGGCGGGCTACAGTCCCCGGGGGGAGGGGGGTGCCACACAGAGTCGGACGTAACTGAACGCGCAGCAGGTGCTCCACAAAGGGGCAGGTGGCTGCTGTGTGTTATGAAATGAAACGCCTTTGGCCGGGACCGTGTAAACAGGGAGGGACAGTGACCGTCACACAGGAACTGATACCACGGCCTCACAGGCCCGCGTGGGGACCCGGCACGTCCGCCCCTGGGTTCTGTGCCTCGGGAGGCTGGCATGACAGCAGGGACGCGTCCTTGGTCCAGTTCCTCCAGGCCAGGGCTTCCCCACACCCGGGTCGCGCCCAGCGCCCTCCTTGGCATCTCCCCTGCCCTCGGGGCTCCTCCTCTCACGGTCTAGGGGGTGCCCACTCCTCGAGGAGCCGTCCATCCCATGGCTCTGCCCTCCCATGACAGCTGTGGGCGGCCACGGGCCACGGAGGCGAAGGGGGGACACGCGTCCACATTCCCGCTCGCTGGCCTTGGTGGGGCTCACAGGGGCGGTGAGTCCTGCGTGGTTGTTGAAACTCATCCTGCCCTCGGGGAGCTCCCAGTTGGAGCATGCGCCGTGAGGGCCCGGACTGGCCGGCGTGGACCCCGGGGGTCCTCGTCTGCTGGGGGGCATCGGGGTGTGCGGGAGGGTCTGGGAGGTGCCAGGAGGGTGGGGGGTCAGAGCCTCCCGGAGGAGGAGGCATGTCCACCAGCCTTGCTCTGGGGGCTGGCGGTGAGGCTGGGGTGTCGAGGGGCAGACCCTCCTGTCCCGAGTGGCTCCTCCCTCCACCCGTTCACTCCAGGGGCCGGGCTCCCCGCCCTCCTCCTGGGGCTCTGGCCCTGAGCGACCGCTGGCGGCACCGGGAGGGTCCGTGCTCTCCCAGCGGGGGCGGTGGGCCCTGTCTGGCCTTGCCCTCTGCTCTCTGGGGTGGGCAGCCTGGGGGTGGGAGGTGGGGAGTGCGTCCCGCGCCCTCCCGCCTGCACCGTCTGAGCCCCTGTGATCATCCCAGGCGCATGGGGACTGCCCCCCACTCTTCTTTGTGGCTTCAGCCCGGTCCTTTTGAAACTCATTAGGCTTGGCATTTATTTACAAAGGCTGGTGCGGCCGCGCTGAGAGTGCGGTTTGATTTACGAGGCTGGCGGCCGCACCCAGGAAATGTCGGCGTCTCCCTCCGGAGTCCGTGTGTCCGCCGCGGTTCTGGCGAGGCTCTCCGTCCCGTGAACCTGCTCCCGGGTGCCCCACACCTTCGTGCCGCTTGGAGTTGCTTACCTGGTTAGTCTCTCCCCCTGCGGGGCCAGCTGGGGTCGAGAGTCTCGTCCTGGTCACCAGGGTCAGCTGGGCAAGGCTGGGGGCCCCTCGCCCTGGGTATGGGGGCCAGGTGAGTCCAGAGCAGTCACTGGGCATGGGTAATGAGCCCCGCACGGGGAGTCTTCAGCTGCCCTGGGGGAGGAGCAGGGCCCCTGAGCTGTGCCCACCGGCCGTAATGACCGGAGCGCTGTGAGGTTTGCACTCCTGTAGCTGACTGAGGACTTGGGTGCAAGGCCGCGGCTCTGTGCCCGGCTGGGCGTGGGCCCTGGGCAGGTGTCCTCTCTTCCCCGTGTCCTTGCAGGCGCATTTGGTGCCCTGGTTGAAGGAGGCGTTGGGGGACGGTATGGATACCTGAGATCCAAGCCCCGCCTTCCGGTGGACACTGAGCTGCCGGCCTGGTCAGAGAGGGGTGGTCTTGGGCTTGCCCGATGCCCTGGGCTGGCCCACCTTGTGGGCAGGGAGGTCTTGGGCGCGATCCCCTGGGCTGGCCCGGGGCCCCGCTCCCGCAGGTCACCGTGTCTGTCCATGGTGAGGGGATGAAGGGTGGTCCCTGGTGTGTCCCAGCCGCTGTGACCGGGTGGGTCCCAGGTGTGCTGTGGGCAGGCTGGGCCTCCACGTGTCGGGAGAGAGGAGGCTGGGGGGCTCGGGTCTGGGCTCAGCCCCCAGGCGCTGGCGGATCTGGGGTCGGTGGTTGCCTTCCGTGCTGTCCCGGGGCTCTGTGACATGAGTCGTTGGGGATTTGGGGGCGATCTGGGTTTGTGTGCGGAGCCCGGGGCTTGGGGTCAGTGTCTCGGTCTGGGGAGGGTGCCTGGCAGCCCCCAGGCGTGGTGACCACGGCATTTTCACGTGCCTGGTTGCCCTGGGAGTAAGAAGAGCGGGGCTTTTTGAGGGAGATGGTGTGAAGAAGAGCCAGGGGCTGGATGGGTGGCCAGGTTGGCCTGAAGGGTGCTGGTAAGGAGACAGGCCCAGGCAGCAGGGGACAGACTGGAGGCTGCCCCCTCCGCCCGCCCCAGAGCCGCCGTTGCTGTTGTTGCACGGAGCTCGAGCTGGGGGTCTGGGGGCTTGGGAGACTGAGCTTGGCAGCTGGCCCGGCCCCCCGCCAGGAGAAGCCTCTGGTCTGTGCTTCTGCCCACGTGCTCCCGTAACACTCACTCTCCCGTTTTGTGAGCACCTGCTGGGTTCAGCCCCATCTCCTGGCTGTTCAGCACAGCGGCGCTGACATGTTGGCCCTGCATGCTGGCCGAGGGCGCCTTCCTTGAACCCGGGTGGAAATGTCGTTTCCTGTTAGTCCAGACAGTGTTTTCAGGTCCTTTAATGTTTAGATATTTAACACCCTGAGGCTCAGAGAGAGCCTCTTTCTACCCCTGCCCCGTGCTGCGGGGGCTTCTCAGGGAGGTGGGCTTCACAAGTCTTTCCAAAGAGATGGCTCGGCATCTCGGGCGAAATCTGTGGCCCCAAGACCCAGGGACAGTAAGGGACATTCGTGGGGGGAAGGACCGGGGTCCTGGCTGCAGACTTGGCCTGGCGGGGGTGGAGGGGGAGGGACCCACCAGGCCTTGAACTGCAGCTGCGAACCCTGCGGCGGGCAGGGGCCGCCCTCACCAGCGGCAGGACGACCGTGCCCTCCCTGGGGCACACCGAGAGCTTGGTGTCTGAGGCCGGGTGCCCGGAACACAGTCTGTGCCCACGGATGCCACAGCCACTGTCGGAAGTCGAGGGAGCCATGTGGTGATGGGCAGGAGAGACTGCGGGCCTCTCCGGGGAATTAAGATCCCGTGCGAGCGGGTTCCCGGCCGTGCCCCACCGGTAACGAGTGCAGCGTGGCTGGGTGAGGCTGGGGTGGGTCGGTGCCCGGCACTCAGGGCATCACACCACCTGGTTCCTGTCCGTGTGTCTGCTGCCCTCGGTGTGGATGGGGGTGCAGCGCCAGGCTGGTTCCACGTGGCACGTGGTCGGAGCGATTGGAGGTAATTCCTGTTTGCATTTCACGGGACCCCGGAGGACAGGATCAGATAACGAGGCACCGATCCTTGCTTTTGTGGGTACATCAGGTGGGTTGAGGTTTTGAAAGGGAGGGTTCGGGATTATATGGTCCTGCCTCTCCAAGCTCTTGGAGCCTCTAGAAGAAGCACTGGGTATTCAGTTCTCCGGGGGTTAGCCCAGAAGAGGGAACCCTGGGCACTTCCTGTGACTTGGGGTGCAGAATACGCCCCGCTAGGGAGAAGCCCCAGAGGCAGGCTGCTTCCACCCTTTTCTCAGTGAGAGGATTTCAAATTTCTCGGTCACCAAGACTTTATAAGCATTCAGAAACAGATGAAACTGTCAACTGTTTACTTAAATATTTAATTTCTTGATTTACTTACATTTTAGAAAGCACATGATTAAAAGTAACGCAACTATGAAATCACACTTTTCTGCTCACAGTTCATGAAATAGGTTTCTCCAGGTTCATCTGGCTGTCTTCAGGCTCAGGATCTTTGCATCCTGCGCCCCCTGGGTCCGCCCCCACCCCTGCCTTGGGCTTGGTGGTCTCATGGGTGACTCCAGACCACCCCCAGTACTGGCGCCCGTCTCTCGCCCTGACAACTCAGTCCAGAACCTTCTCAAAGGTTGGTTTTCAGGGATGCCCACACCTTGAGGTTAGACTTGAGTGACTCTGGGCTACATTTCTTTGCCTTTCTTTCCAAAACCAAATCCATGGGGTGACCTCCGTGAGCCCCCAGATTTCACAAATACAGATCTGGAAGGAAGAAACAGCTTATGGGAGGTTTTGGAATAAAACCAAAATGGATTCAAAATGTTAAATGGAAACGGAATGTGGCCTAAACGATCCCAGTGGTGTGCAAACACGGGGAAATGAGCGAGCAGCCTGTGAAGGCCGTGCTAGGAGCGAAGTCAGCGCAAACCCAGGGACGTGAGCAGCAGGGCGGTGTGCGAGGCGGTGGCCTGCGCGGGGGTAGCCAGGAGCCGTCTGCGCACCGGGCTCTCGCACTCCTACAGAGGCGCTCAGGAAGGAGGCGTGAACTTGGATGACAGTTCTGGCCTTTTCTAGGGACTTTTTGCCAACTCGTAGGAGCCAACGCTCTCACTTAAAAAACAACAACCCAAACAAACAGCTTTGTTGAGATAGAGCTCATACACTGCGGAGCCCCTCCTTGTAAAGTGTACAGCTGAGTGATTTCTAGTGCATATAATTCACAGAGCTGTACAGCCACCGCCGCTGTCTAATTCTGGGTCATTTTCATCTCCCTAAAACACACCCTGTGCCCGTCAGCTGTCCCTCCCCATCCCCCCTCCAGGCCCCCGGCCACCACTGGGCTACTCTCTGCCTCCGTGGACCACCCCGCCCCGCCCCCCACTCTGGACGTTTCGTGTAAATGGAGTTCTACAAGAGGTGACCTCCTGGGTCTGCCTTCTCTTGCCGGGATGGTTTGGAGGTTTGTCCATCTCGGGTCAGAATACGTTCCCCTGGGTATGCCGCGTGTTGTTCATCCATTTCTCTGTTGATGGACGTTTGGGCTGACCATCCATTCTCGTTTGTTTCTGTCACAGTAATTAATTATACGTGCATGCGTGTGTCCTCCGTCGCCCAGTTGTGTGCAACTCTTGAGATCCCATGGACTGCAGCCCGCCAGGCTCCGCTGTCCATGGGATTCTCCCGGCAAGAATATCGGAGCGGGTTGCCGTGCCCTCCTCCAGGGGACCTTCTGACTTGGGGATCGAGCCCGCGCCTTCTGCATTGGCAGGTGGATTCTTTACCACCGAGCCACCAGGGACGCCCCCAATTGTGTATATACACACGGCCAACAAGCAGTTGAGCTCTGGGCTTGCGTGGAGACGGCAGGGCTGCACTGCTTAGCTGCGCCTTTACCTCCCCCTGGGCTCCTTCCAGGCTCTGCGTGGCGTCCCCCTCGCGCTGGCTCTGGAGTCACTAGCCTTAAGCGTCTGTGTTCTTGCTGCAGGTCAGCCTCTGCCTCCCTCCCCACCAGTCTTCGTGCTGGTGCTTCTGTCCTTCCACACTTGCCCTCGTGATCTTCACCCCGTGTCTCCCTCCCCTCGCTCGGCGTCTCCAGAGCACTGGCCGGCGGCCCTTCCTCCCTGCCTCGCGGTCCAGCTGCTCTAAGGCTGTTGGTAGCGCATTCGGCCCTGACCACTGCGTCCCTCTGGCCTTCGCCCTGGGGGCCTTGGGAGTGGAGTGTGGAGCTGCGCTCAGCGCTTGGACTGTGCCTGTGGTCGCCGCAGGCCCCGGAGGGCGGCAGGTGCCTTTTCTCCTCTGGGCCCCGCGTCACGAGCTCTTATTCTCCCTGGGCACCGTGGTCCAGGTGCCAGGGTCCACGGCCCCCTTGGTGGGCTGTGTTCTAGAGAGCGGCCCACGGCTTTCCTGAGATTCTCAGAGGGTTCCGAGGGCCCTGGGTGAAGAATCCACCCGAGTAAGCTGGGGGGTGTCCCTCCTCCGGGCCTGGCCTGAGCCCTTCCCACGCCCCCTTCCTGCTGCGGACTCGGACCCTGGCTGCCCAGCCTGTTTGCATCTGTGCTGGGGTCTGATGCAGGCCCATGGCCCGGACAGCGTCCACTCCGGACGACCCTGTGGCTGCCCTTTGCTGGGCCCTGCCTCAGGTAGTGGAATCATCAGGAATCTTTGCAGGCTGGCTCTTGGGGACCCTGGAACCGACTCGCCAGGTGACCTTGGGCGAGGGACTTGGCGCTGTCCTTGCAGCGAGCGTGTGTGTGTACAGCCTGCGGGCTGAGCTTCCTCTGCAGGGCGTCCGCTTTCCCTGCCCCCTCGGCCTCCTACCCCTGTTTCCAAAGTAAACAGAGGCCTGTTTGTGTTCGGAGGACGCTCCCAGCTCACAGACTGCCCGCCTCGGCTTGAGCCGGGCTGGCCTTAGATCAGTGCACAGCCCCACACTCACCCTGGGGCTCGGCCGAGGGGCCCCACGGACCCTCACACAGGGTCTCACAGCTCCCCTCCAGCTCTCCCCCACACCCGTCTCTTCCTCCCCTCCAGGCCTCCCCTCCCTCCTTCCCTTCCCCGCCCAGGATGACGGGGTAGGGCTGATTCACCAGCCTCCTCCAGCCTCTTTCTTTTGCTTCTCCTTTGTCTCCTGGTTCCGACTGCTCCTTGTGTGAGATGTCAGCCCCACGTCTGGAATGTTCTCTGGAACAAGCCTTCCTTCGGCCCCCCTGGGCCTGCTGGACCAAGCCCCAGGGCACAGTGACCGCTGGGGAAGCCTGGGGAAGCAGGCCGAGCACGTGTTGCTGCAGACCCCAGGAGGGTGGCTGGTGGGCTCAGGTGCCCCCTTGAAGGAATCGCCTCTGGTCCTTTCAGAGTCCTGCCTCTGGTCCAGCACCAGAGCCGCCCCGGGCCCGCAGCCTGACACGGGGGCCTGGCCAGGGTGGGCCGTGGGTCCTCCCTTCCTCTGTTGAGGGTCTGCAGGGCTGGCACGGGAGAGGCTGCTCAGAGTCCCGGGGGGTTCCCTCCATTCTCGGGGGTTGGGCAGGGAGCAGAGGCTGGGGGCAGGCGTGGCTTCATGTCCCAGCGCGGCTGGTGCTGCAGGCGGGCTTGGCCCGGGGTCAGACTTGTGCTCTCTGTCCTTGCCCGACTCAGCCTCACCCCGTGTGGTGTGGGCACCGGGCCTGGGGGTCGGGCACTTGACTTAGGATCCGGTGCCTCAGGCTGGCCTGTGACTGACTTTGTCTTTTATCGTGTCCTTGTCCTCTGACCTTGGTGCGTGCCCCGTGCTGCGCCCTGAGTCCCTGCCCTGCGTCCCACAGCTTGTGTCCCGGCCCAGCACGGTGAGCGGGGCCCGGCTGACCCCTGTCCTGGACAGTTGGGTCAGGAGCTGGTCAGGGGTGCTGGCTGGAGCCGGATGCTGGGGGCGGAGGAGGCTGGCTTGTGGTCCTGGGGGGTGGTGGGTGGACAGGGAAAGCCGGTCAGGAGGAGAGGGCAGGAGAGAGCTGGAGTGAGGGGGCAGAGGGGACACTGCTTGGAGGAGCTGAGTGTGGAGGCAGAGTCCCCCGAGGCGGCCCCGACCGTCTCCCTGGACCCAGGCTGCTCCTGCCTTTCTGGTGCTCACCTGCAAGAGCCTAGCGAGAGGTTTCATTTCTTTTTTACTTTTCTTGTTTTTGCAAGTCTATCTCATTTCATTTGAACTTCCTCTCTCCAGACCAGAAAATGCCCAGAGGAATATTAGGGGATCTGAATATCTGTGCATCAGTTATAGAAGGTGGCCAGTCCTCACTGGCTGCAGTGAGATAGGTGTGGCTGCCAAAACAGCAGGTCTTTTAAAAGCAGCAGCAGAACAGTCCAGAGGCTTTCTCTCTTCAGGGCAGAAGTCCAGGCTGCACCACAGTCCCCACGGCTCAGGCCCCAGGATCCCTTGCTGTGCCAGTCCCGACCCTGGCACGTGACCTCCTCGTGGTGCATGATGGCTGCTTGGCTTCTGCCATCACACCAACGCTCCATTCTGTGCATTAGGGAAGAAAAAGGAGAAAGCAGAACTTTCCTTTTAAGAGGGAGGATCTCCCTCACACCTTCTTTCTCCCTTGCTGTTTAGAACATGGTTACAAGGTCATGTCTGGCTGCAGGGGAGGATGGGAAGTGGGATCAGTTGCCCAGCAGCCCTGTGTTCATCTGGAACTCATCTCCCACCAAAGAGGGATAGGGAGCTGGGGGTAGGGTGGCTAGGAGTCTGCACAGATGAGGACAGCTAAGCCCCGGTTCCTTCCCTCTCGTGGGTTTTTTTCCCTCGGCTTCTCTTGAGGCAGAGAAATCTGATCAGGAGCTGGAAATCACGGTATGTTTACACTGCTGGGCTCATTGAAAGTATTACCCCTTGAGTCCTGACAGCTGGTGTGAGGTGGCTTCCATCAGCCCTTTATTACAGACGGGGAGACTGAGGCATAGACCACCCTGTGCATTCACGCAGGGCCGGGTTCACGGCCAGAGCCGCCCGACTCCACAGCAGGAGCCGCCCCCGGGCTCCATCTTTAACTCACACCCTTGTTTCACCCCCTAAAGCCTCAGCCCAATGCAGGGCTCCATACCTCTCTCATGGGCCTGAGCTTGCCACAGCCCCTGAGGGTCACCCTTATGCCCACGTGTGCCCGGATGCTGCTAATTAGCCTCGCCTGGTCCCCCCGTCAGCTCTGCAGCTCCTTCCACGGCAGAGATAATCACTTGAGGGGTCATCTCAGAGCTGGCCCCTCTGGGTCATGTATTATTCACGAGAAACACTAATGATCCCAGTCTTCCTCCGCGGAGGCTGTGGGCTCCTCTGTCTTGTATGCGTATTAGCATTCGGAGAGCTCGTCAAGCACCACCCACCACATTTGGAAGGCCCAGTTTGGTTGAACAGGGGGACAGGGAAGAAACCAGAAGATGCATGCTTCTAAATGAAAGGCCTCGTGAGTGGATGTGTGTGTGTAAGTCACTCAGTCGTGTCCGACTCTTTGTGACGCTGTGACCTGGAGCCCGCCGGGCTTCTCTGTCCAGGGGATTCTCCAGGCAAGAAGACTGGAGTGGGTTCCCATTCCCTTCTCCAGGGAATCTTCCCAACCCAGGGATAAAACCCCGATCTCCCTCATTGCAGGCGGATTCTTTACCACTGAGCCACCAGGAAAATGGCCTCAGAGGGCCTTCTGGGTGTCGTGTCCCTGAGACGCTTTGGTCTGCGCTCTCCTGATAAGGTGGCGGCCCCGATTATTCTAATTTCCTGGACAAGGATCTCAGGGTCACACGGCACTTGTTCCCGCGTTTCTGGCCTCTAGTCCATGGTTTTGGAGAAGGAAATGGCACCCCACTCCAGCATACCTGCCTGGGAGATCCCATGGACAGAGGAGCCTGGTGGGCTACAGTCCCTGGAGTCCCAGAGAGCCAGGCATGACCCAACAACTAAAGAACAGCAACCGCAGTTTCTTGGTTTTGACCTTGGGCACGACCTGAGCAAGACCTGGCCTCTCTGGGCCTCGACTTCCCAAGTTGAAGGCGGAAGAGAAGATGGTGACCCCTTCCAGCTCAGAGGCCCAGTCCCTTGTGCCCCTTCATCCCTCAGACCTCCCCATCTCTTCGTGGAGAAGGTCAGAGGGGAGACTTCTGGAGGTCGAGTCCCTGCACCCCACCCCCACCCCCACCCCGGGCGCTCAGGCCTGACCCCTGTGTGGCCCCAGGCAGGGAGGAGCGTGCCGGCCACTTCATTTAAATGGCAGTGATGCGTGTCTTCCTGAATGTCCAGCCGCGTCACCAGGCCCCAGTCCTTTAATTGGGAGAAGTGACACTTTTGTTTCTGCAGCGGGGAAGGAATTAAATTGTGTGTGCGTACAATTAATCTCACTAATGGCAGCCTCTCTGGATCTGGGAATTAGATGTTAAGTATATTGAAGCCAGCTGCTGGGATGATGGCCTTTGGAACAAACCAATTAGCTCAGGCTTACGGTACTAATTGGGTAACATCCGGAATTGCTCTGCTGTGATGCTTTGGAGCACGTCGGTATCGCCTGGCCGCAACGAGGCAGAGGGCGGATGCAGTGTTTCTACGGAAGGCACTCGGGGTGACCCGGCCTGTTAGGAATTGGGAGGGCACATCGTGATCTTGTTCCCACGTGCCGAAGGGGCGGAGTGTGTACCCTCACTCAGGGGCTGCGGGGGCGGTGTGTGCCCTCACTCAGGGGCCGAAGAGGCGGTGTGTGCCCTCACTTGCTGGCTGAAGGGGTGATGTGTACACTCAGGGGCTGCGGGCACAGTGTGCCCTCACTCAGGGGCTGCGGGGGAGGTGTGTACACTGACTCAGGGGCTGTGGGGGCGGTGTGTACACTCAGGGGCTGAAGAGCCGATGTGTGCCCTCACTCAGGGGCTGCGGGGGCGGTGTGTGCCCTCACTCAGGGGCTGCGGGGGCGGTGTGTACACTCAGGGGCTGAAGGGGCGGTGTGTGCCCTCACTCAGGGGCTGAAGAGCCAATGTGTGCCCTCACTCAGGGGCTGCGGGGGCAGTGTGTACACTGACTCAGGGGCTGCGGGGGCGGTGTGTGCCCTCACTCAGGGGCTGAAGAGCCGATGTGTGCCCTCACTCAGGGGCTGAAGGGGCGGTGTGTACACTCAGGGGCTGAAGGGGCGGTGTGTGCCCTCACTCAGGGGCTGCGGGGGCGGTGTGTACACTCAGGGGCTGAAGGGGCGGTGTGTGCCCTCACTCAGGGGCTGAAGAGGCGGTGTGTGCCCTCACTCAGGGGCTGCGGGGGCGGTGTGTGCCCTCACTCAGGGGCTGAAGAGGCGGTGTGTGCCCTCACTCAGGGGCTGAAGAGGCGGTGTGTGCCCTCACTCAGGGGCTGCAGGGACGGCATGTGCCCTCACTCAGGGGCTGCAGGGGCGGTGTGTACACTGACTCAGAGGCTTGGGGGCGGTGTGTATGCTCACTCAGGGGTTCGGGGGCGGTGTGTGCCCTCACTCAGCGACTGCCGGGGCGGTGTGTACGCTCAGTGGCTTAGCTGTGTAGACTGCAGCCAGCGTGTACCTTGCAGCCTCGCTGAAGTGTGAGCTCCGTGCCCTTGAGTACATTTACCTTGTGCAGCCTCACCACCTCCCGCCGAGGCAGAGCAGGCCGGCGCAGTAGTTACGGCACTTGACGCAGCCTGAGCTCTGAGCTGTTGCCCCAGGGGGCAGGGCCGGCTTCAGGGTGATGCGTGGTTCACAGCTTTTGCTCAGGAGGGCTGCCCGAGGGGGCGGGGGCCAGACCGGCTCACCTGTGCCCACAGAAGGCAGGCCAGGGGGCCCAGGCGTCTCTGGGGGCGTGGGGACAGGGAGCCCCATCAGATGTCGAGGTGTCTCCCCGGGGACCCCGATGGGCTCATTTCATCCCAGATGATACGCAGAGCGTGGAGCAGCTGGGACCTGAGCCCAGGTCTGACCTCACTCCCTGCAGGCCGGGACTCCCAGCACCTTCCTGTCCAAGCTGGGCTGGGCTGGGGTCGGGGCAGGGCAGGGGGCCCCCTTTAGCACCCCGTGCGGTGGAGGGGCTGCTTTCTTTCAAGGGCATTGGTTGTTGTTTGCTCTGGAAGGTCTCTCTCTCTCCTCGGGGGCAGGTGGCAAGAAGCTGACCCAGCACCCTGGACTTCTGTCCCATCTGCTTCCCGGGTTGTCCTGGGCGGGGAACTGGGGGTCCCTGGGTGGTGGCTGGGATGCTCTGTGGCCCCCACACCCAGCGTGACCTTGAGAAGTCACCTCCCCTCCGGGCCTCCATCTCTCATCTTTCAAGGGGGCAGCGGGCTCGACATCCTCCGGAAGTGGAGCCGGGCTGGTGGGCGGCCGCAGTGGGGACCCTCTAGTCGCTGTGGCAGGTCCTCCAGGCCCTGTGGCCCCCTCCTGCCATCTGTGGGTGCTGGGGGCCAGGAGGGTGCTCATCAGGAAGGCCGAGCGGGCTCTCCTAGCCCCTCCTGGGATGAATGTGGGGCTTGGTGGGGGGAGTCCTCAGGGGCGGGGGGCTGCTGTCTGGCAACTGTTGTTTTTAGAGAGGTGGGTTCATAGGACCCAGGGAGTTCCACGGGCCCAGCTGGCCACAGCTCTGAAAGCCTGGCTGCTTCCCTCCCTGGGAACCGTGGGTGGGTGGGTGGGCTTGGAGCAGCTGGGGCTGGCTTTGTTCCCCATTCCAGGGGCCTGTGTGCCTCGAGGGCCCCGCCCCTGCCGCCTCCCTGGGCGGTGTTATTTATGCTTCCAGGCAGTTAGCTTCTGCAGGGAATCCCCAAAGGCTCTATGCAGGGGAAGCGGTCTCTTCCCCTGAATGGGCCGAGCAGATGGCCCCCGGCCCGCCCCCGCCCAGAGGAGGCTCGTGATGGGTCCTGCTGTCCCCCGGTCTTGCCAGGCGGCGGCCTTTGCACACTGGCTCCCTCCTCTGAGTGGGCCTGAGCCCTGCCACCCTTTCTGGGGTTGACACTCCCACCAGTAGGTTACCCGCTGCCATGGGGGAGAGGGACCAGCCTTTGGGTCCTCAGTCCTGTCTGGGTCCCGCCAAGAGTGCCCCTCTGTGTAACCTGGGAAGAAAGTCCTACACTCTGGGTGGGGGCGGGCCGAGAGGGTGCCTGCAAGGCAGCGTGTGTCGAGCCCCCCTCTGCGGTTTGGAGAACTTGTGCTCATCTGACTTAAACCCCCGGCCCAAGCCGGGTGGCTGGGGATCCTGGTAGATTTCCGGGGGAGTGTGCGTGCGGGAGCAGCCTTCTGTGCTTGCTGAATGAGCACAAAAGGTGGAAGCTCCAGGTTGCAGAGACGTGTCCTGCCGCAGGGGATGAGCTCTTGAGGGGTGAGATCTGCGCCTGTGGGCCCCAGGGAGGAGCAGCTCTGCTTGCCCCACGGCCTGTCTTCCGTCCTTGTCTCCTGGAGGGGAAGCGGTGTGCCCCCACTGGACCCGTGGCCCTCGCAGACCCTGACCCAAAGGGAGGAGAGCTTGCTCCCGGTGCCTGGCGTCTGGGACCACCCCCTGTCTGCTCAGGCCGAGCTGGTGTGAGCCACACTCAGGCCTCTCTCTCGCTGGGCTGCCGCAGGCAGGTGACGCAGCCTCTCTGAATCTGCTGTAGGCACGTGGCGTGGGGTTACCGCCGCTCCCTCCTCGGGAGGCTGGGGCGTGAGCTGGGTGGCTTGACCTGTGCTGGTCCCCAGATTCCTGTTTTTGGCCAAGCTGTGCTGGGACCTGGGGCTGCCCGTGCGGACCTCGGCCTGGGAGGCGTGGAGGCCGCCTGCTGGCTATGGTTGAGGGGTATGATATGTGATTCTGGGCCCCTAGGGGCCTGTGCGGATGATTCTCTGTCTGCTGGGGCTCAGAGCACAAGGCCTGCACCTCTGTGTGCCCAGCTGACCTGCCCCTGTGTGCCTGGCTGACCTGCCCCCGTGTGTCCATCTGACCTGCCCCCATGTGTGTGGCTGACCTGCCCCTGTGTGCCCAGCTGACCTGCCCTCATGTACTTGGCTGACCTGCCCCCGTGTGTGTGGCTGACCTGCCCCTGTGTGCCCGGCTGACCTGCCCTCGTGTGCCTGGCTGGCCTGCCCCCGTGTGTCCAGTTGACCTGCCCCCGTGTATGTGGCTGACCTGCCCCTGTGTGCCCAGCTGACCTGCCCCCGTGTGCCCGGCTGACCTGCCCTCATGTGCCCGGCTGACCTGCCCCTGTGTGCCCAGCTGACCTGGCTCCTCAGCATTGGCTGAGTGGGAGCTGGCGTGTGCACGTGTTGTGGGTCAGGGACGCTGTGCCTCCCGGGGTCCGAGGGGCTGGCTTGGGAAGGGCAGCCCTGTGCATAGGGCAGGGGGCAACCAGGGCGCGAGTCACAGGTGAGGCCACTGCAGGCTGGGGTCCTGGGCCCGCCAGGCCTTTGTACGAAGTGCCCCGGGGCCCGAGCCTCCCTGGCCTGGTGTGCTCTCTGTCTCGGGGGTCATCACCGTGCCTGCTGAGGTGCTGGGCGGCCCCGAGGGTCAGCGAGTCCTCAGGGATGCCTGGGGCCCAGCCTGGTGTGTGGCGGCCCGCAGGCAGGTGGGCGGTGGGCCCCGCGCTGCAGTGGGCGGCGGGGTCAGTCCAGCGGCCCTCGGGGCGAGCCCTGAGTGGACGCAAGTTCTGCCAAGTCCTCCCTGAAGGGAGCTGGGGTGCTGTCTGCATTGTTCCTAAGGGCCTCATTGCCGCGCTCGGCCTCCTGGAAACCTGTGACAGCGACTGCTGACGATGGCGAGCCCTTAGCGGCTCCTCCTGCGGGCCGTGGGCCCTCCCTGTGCCCGGCGCACATGTCCCGTTTCCACCCTGACCCAGGGAGATGAGCACAAGTTATTCACACCCACGAGCCTTCAGTTACTGGATGGGGAAACCAAGGCAGGGCGGGGTGGTGGGGCCCGGATGGGCCGGCTCCAGGCCACCTTGGGGGCCAGCCTTGCCCCAGTGCCCGCTGCAGATCAGGCTGGAGCTTCCCAGGGCTTGCTAGGTGCCTGCAACACTCAGGTTCCTTAGCCCGGCCTGGAGCCCCCAGACCCGCGGTGACCCTGCCCCTTGGTTCCAGGCCCTGGGGACGCCTCCTTCACCCCGTGATGGTGAGGGAGGTGACGCCACCCCAAGGGGCATGGGATGGGCAACCCCCGGTGGCAGCTCCAGGGCAGAAGGACCTTGAGGTGGACCCTGAAGGCTGATGGGGGGGGTTTTCCCATTTCAAGATGGCCCCTGAGGGTCCCCGAGGCCCATCAAGCAGCGTCAGACTCCCCTCCCGTGTGAGGCGCCGGGTCCAGGGACCCTCAGACTGGAAGGAGTGTCAGACTGAGGGGTGGGAAGCCTCTGGAGGTGCCGCTGCCTGTGCTCAGGTCTCCGAGTGCACACAGCCCCTGGGGTGGGAGGGTGGGGGGCTGCTCCCTGCTCCTCCTGCCGCTGGGGCCCCCAGGCGCAACCTTGGGCCAGGCCCGCCCACATGACGCCTCGGGGAGACAAGGTCCTTGGCCTTGGGGTGCAGGGTCCTAGGGAGGTGTGCCTGGGGGAGTTCTCCCGTTGGAGAAAATTTGTCAATTTTTTCGATGTAAGTTTGGGCTGGGTGTCCAAGAGGGAGCTGCAGAACGCGATGCCTTCCATGTTGGGGCCCCTCCGGCCTCTCGACTCAGGCCTTGTATACGCAGTGAGCTCCAGGCCTGGCTGCTGCTGGCATCGTGATGGTTCGTGACCCGTCGTAGGGATCCCCCACGAGGCTGGACGCGGGGCTGAGACCCGTGTGCTCAGCAGGAGTCCCTCTGCTGGCTTCCAGGCTGAGAGCTCCTGGACACACAGCGCTCGGCTGGAGCCTCGCTCGCTGCCTGAGCCTGGGCAGGGGTGTGGACGGGCACTGGTTCTAGTCTGAGACTTGGGCCCCGGCGCTGGCCCAAGCATGCCCCCAGGCCAGCGAGCCATGCGCGTCCCTTCTTCCTCCCCTCGCTGTCAGGGAGGAGTGACCGTTTGCATCTAAGTGGGGCCTTGGGGTGAGCCCCCAGGCCGGTTCCCGCTGAGCTTGCCCAGTGGGCCGGGTTCTGGGCTGGGCTGTGGGCGGAGGAGTGTGCGGTGCCCACCTGTGGGTGTGGATCCCGGGCCTGTCTGAGGGAGCTGCTCCCGGGGGCTGTGTGTCTGGCTGGGAGCGCGGGGGTCCAGGTTAGGGAGACCAGGGCGGCTCTTGATGGGAATGTGACCTGGAGCCCTGGGGGCGGCTCCCTGGGTCTCAAGCTGGACTGTGAGGGTCCTGCCTGGGCTGTTGCTGGCTGTGCCCAGAGGCTGCCCCGCCACCCTGCGAGGCCCTTGCGGTGTCCCCCGGGATGGGGGAGACTCCTTGGTCCTGGGGGGCAGGCAGGCCCAGAAGCTAAACAGACACATTGGGGCCCAGGAGAGTCGCCCAGGGCAAAACAGAAAGCAGCCCGTGGGTTTGGCACAGAGTCACTGAGGTCCCCTCTGCTGGCTTTGTGTGTGTTGGGGGGGGGGGGTGTGCCCCCTATCCCGGCCTCCCTGGGGCCCTTGCTGGCTCTTAAGTCCTCCTCAGGCAACTGGCTCTGCTCTGGGCCGCATCAGGCCTCCCCACCCCAGCCCCAGAGGGGAGCAGCCTCCGCGCGAGCTCATCTGAGATTTGCTACCCGAGGTTTCGTCCTGTCGTCCAGCGTGGTCATTGCAGCGGTGGGTCCCCAGGGCAGCAGGGGGCTGTGGTCTGGGCTTTGAGCACCTGAGCTGGGTGGTCACCGACTGGCGCCTTGGGGGGAACTGGATGAAGAGTCCTGGCTCCCTCCAGCCCAGAGAGAAGTGGGAACCGCTTGGGGGCAGCTGGGGGCAGCGCAGAGTGCGAGCTTGCCTCCTGGTGGACCACGCTGGGGTGGTGGGCTGGTGCAAGGCCTTCATCTCAGAGCTGCCCACACAGGCTGGGCCGGGGGACATTGGCTATCACCTGTCACTTGGGGCTGCGCCTCGGGAGGAGGTCTGCCCCGGGCTCATGCACAGCCGGTGGGCAGACGGACGGGGGTCGTCCACCCCTTGTGCTGCCTGACCACGTAAGGGCCTCCTCCTGAGCGCACAGTGGGCTCGCAGAAGCTCAGGCGGCTGCTCTGCCGCCCGCGGGCGAGTTGGTGTTTTCAGATCTGCTCTCCTCTGGGGATTAAAGAGCTGTGAACAGCCTGGAGCGCTGGGCCACGGCCACTCATCCGTGTGACAGGGACGCCTGAACACACAGACCTTGAAGTCGCCTGAGAAGGCAGGGTGGGCAGCAGGGGCCGCCTCCAGGGTGACTGGATCAGGGCCAGGCAGGTGGCCTTCTGGCCGCATGTGTCCCCCTTGGCCCCTGCTCTGGGAGGAGGTTCACTCTGGGGCAGCTGGAGCCACTGCTTCGGAAAAGATTCACAGGTTTTGAGTATGTGGCTCCTGTCTTCCCAGTGTGCAGAGAGGCCTCTGCAGGGACCGAGTCAGCCCTGCCCCCTGCCACCCCGCCTGTGCGGCCAGAGCTGCTGGACCCGCCGTGGCTGGAGTGAAGTCTCTGGGGTTACAGGGACAAGGATGAGCCAGGGGCAGCCCTGAGCCTTCCCCTCCTATGTAGCCTCCTTCGTGCCCTGTCTGGCTGGGCTGCAGTGGGGGAAGCTGCGTGCAGACCTGGGGCCAGGCAGCAGCGTGCCTGGGCGACCCCTGCCTGTCTGCGGGCGTCTCCTTCCTGTACGTTTCGGCTTCTCACCGTGTCCATCCCATCAGAAGGCCTTGAGCTGCGTGTCTTTGAATGTATAGATCTGATTAAATGTCTTTGAACTCTCTAGATTTAAAGGTAGCGGTTTTCTGAAACATAACTTCTCAAGGTATCCTGCACTTGCAAAAAAAGCATCTGTTATACAGGGACAGTTTGGTGAGTTCTCAGGTAGCCAGGCAACCAGGGTTAAGAGACAGGAACACCTGGGGGTTCCCGCCACAACCCATGGGCGGGAGGGCCACCCCATTGGCCCGAAGCGTATGGAGGGACTCGAGAGGGCAGTCGGCTGACTGCAGTGAGGCCTGAGGGACGGAAGAAAGTCATCTTGGATGAGTGACCTTCGAGGGGCGCCTGGAGGAGGCTGGGGTCAGGCAGGAGGGGCAGGTGCTCCCAGTGGAGGGGGCAGCAGGGTGCGGTGGAGCGTGAGTCACGGCAGGAAGAGGTGGCACGCACGCTCACTGCCCTCGCTCACCGGGGCCTCCCCCGGGGCCTGGCAGGTGTGTGCAGGACCGCGTGTCGCTGTTCGTTTTATTTTGCCTCAGTTTCAGTGTCCTGGATGCTCGCCGTTCATTTTGGATGCCCTCTTCACAGCCACAAGAGCTGCTGGAACCCGTGTAAGCCAAGCTACCAGTTGTCTGCGGGCCTCAGTTCAGTTCAGTTCAGTCGCTCAGTCACGTCCCACTCTGCGACCCCACGGACTGCAGCACGCCAGGCCTCTCTGTCCATCACCAACTCCCAGAGTTTACTCAAACTCATGTCCATTGAGTCAGTGATCCAGCCATCTCATCCTCTGCCGTCCCCTTCTCCTGCCCCCAATCCCTCCCAGCATCAGAGTCTTTTCCAATGAGTCAACTCTTCACATGAGGTGGCCAAAGTACTGGAGCTTCAGCTTCAGCATCATTCCTTCCAAAGAAATCCCAGGGTTGATCTCCTTTAGAATGGACTAGTTGGATCTCCTTGTAGTCCAAGGGACTCTCAAGAGTCTTCTCCAACACCACAGTTCAAAAGCATCCATTCTTCGGTGCTCAGCCTTCTTTATGGTCCAGCTCGCGCCTTTGGGCCTCAGGTGAAGCTTTTGCGGTGCCCTTGACCTCCAGAGTGGCCCTGGATCTGGGAAGCCTACCGGTCTGATCACCCGTGTGGTGGCAGCACCAGCTTCTTGCCTGCCTCCCGAGGCGGGGTGCTCACTGCCCTAGGTGGCAGCCCTTGTTTCTCCCTGGGGGCTGCTCCCACGGAGCCCAGGCCTGCCGTGGTGGGGCAGTGAGGGGTCAGCACAGTGGGTTTTTAAGCAGGTTCCTGGTAGTGTTCACGGACCCCTGCTGGCTCCGCTGCCTCCCCCAACTTCCTGCTGTGTGGCCCCTGCAGTCATCTCACCAGCCCCAGGCTGGACTTCATGCAGAGCCAGGACCCTCCACGAATCATTGTCCAGTTCAGTTCTGTTCAGTCGCTCAGTCGTGTCCGACTCTTTGTGACCCCATGAATCCCAGCACGCCAGGCCTCCCTGTTCATCACCATCTCCCAGAGTTCACTCAGACTCACATCCATCGAGTGAGTGCCATCCAGCCATCTCATCCTCGGTCGTCCCCTTCTCCTCCTGCCCCCAATCCCTCCCAGCATCAGAGTCTTTTCCAATGAGTCAACTCTTCGCATGAGGTGGCCAAAGTACTGGAGCTTCAGCTTCAGCATCAGTCCTTCCAAAGAAATCCCAGGGCTGATCTCCTTCAGAATGGACTGGTTGGATCTCCTTGCAGTCCAAGGGGCCCTCAAGAGTCTTCTCCAACACCATAGTTCAAAAGCATCAATTGTTCGGCGCTCAGCCTTCTTCACAGTCCAACTCTCACATCCATACATGACCACAGGAAAAACCGTAGCCTTGACTAGACGGATCTTAGTCGGCAAAGTGATGTCTCTGCTTTTGAATATACTATCTAGGTTGGTCATAACTTTTCTTCCAAGGAGTAAGCATCTTTTAATTTCATGGCTGCAGTCACCATCTGCAGTGATTTTGGAACCCCAAAGAATAAAGTCTGACACTGTTTCCCCATCTATTTCCCATGAAGTGATGGGACCAGATGCCATGATCTTCGTTTTCTGAATGTTGAGCTTTAAGCCAACTTTTTCACTCTCCTCTTTCACTTTCATCAAGAGGCTTTTGAGGTCCTCTTCCTTTTTTGCCATAAGGGTGGTGTCATCTGCATATCTGAGGTTATTGATATTTCTCCCGGCAGTCTTGATTCCAGCTTGTGTTTCTTCCAGTCCAGCGTTTCTCATGATGTACTGTGCATAGAAGTTAAATAAGCAGGGTGACAATATACAGCCTTGACGTACTCCTTTTCCTATTTGGAACCAGTCTGTTGTTCCATGTCCAGTTCTAACTGTTTCTTCCTGACCTGCATACAGATTTCTCAAGAGGCAGGTCAGGTGGTCTGGTATGCCCATCTCTTTCACAATTTTCCACAGTTTATTGTGATCCACACAGTCAAAGGCTTTGCCATAGTCAATAAAGCAGAAATAGATGTTTTTCTGGAACTCTCTTGCTTTTTCCATGATCCTGCGGATGTTGGCAATTTGATCTCTGGTTCCTCTGCCTTTTCTAAAACCAGCTTGAACATCAGGAAGTTCACGGTTCATGTATTGCTGAAGCCTGGCTTGGAGAATTTTGAGCATTACTTTACTAGCATGTGAGATGAGTGCAATTGTGGGGTAGTTTGAGCATTCTTTGGCATTGCCTTTCTTTGGGATTGGAATGAACACTGACCTTTTCCAGTCCTGTGGCCACTGCTGAGTTTTCCAGATTTGCTGGCATATTGAGTGCAGCACTTTCACAGCATCATCTTTCAGGATTTGAAACAGCTCATCTGGAATTCCATCACCTCCACTAGCTTTGTCCGTAGTGATGCTTTCTAAGGCCCACTTGACTTCACTTTCCAAGATGTCTGGCTCTAGATTAGTGATGGGGGCAGCAATGCAGGGTCCATGTCCTTGAGGAGCGAGCGGGGCAGGAAGCCTCCTGCAGCCCCAGGGACGCCCCTCCCAGTGACTTAAGATGGAAGGATTGAGCGGTAGGGGCCCAGAGGTCGAGCCGCGGGAGGTCGTTCTTGTGGAAGGAGGTCCCTGTGGGACCAGCCCCAGCTTGGTGGATGCAGGGACTCTGGGACCCAGAGTGCCAGGCAGGGGCCTCCGGGAAAAGTTGAATCTGTGCTCTGGGTCTTTTTTGGTGTTAGTTCTAGAAGGTCTTATAGGTCTTCATAGAACTGTTCAACTTCAGCTTCTTCAGCATTACTGATCGGGGCACAGACTTGGATTACTGTGACATGGACGGGTTTGCCTTGGAAACGAACAGAGATCATTCTGTCGTTTTTGAGCTTGCCCCCAAGTACTGCATTTCAGGCTCTTGTTGACTATGAGGGCTGCTCCATTTCTTCTAAGGGATTCCTGCTCCAGTAGTAGATATAATGGTCATCTGAGTTAAATTCACCCATTCCAGTCCATTTTAGTTCACTGATTCCTAAAAGGTCGATGTTCATTCTTGCCATCTCCTGTTTGACCACATCTAATTTGCCTTGATTCATGGACCTAACATTCCAGGTTCCTGTGCGATGTTGCTCTTTACAGCGTTGGACTTTACTTTCACCACCAGTCACGTCCACAGCTGAGCATCATTTCTGCCTTAGCCCAGCTGCTTCATTCCTTCGGGAGCTATTTCTCTGCTCTTTCCCCGTAGCACTGGAGACCTACCTACCTGGGGTTGGGAGGCTCATCTTCCAGTGTCCTATCTTTCTGCCTTTTCATTGTGTTCATGAGGCTCTCAAGGCAAGAATACTGAAGTGGTTTGCCGTTCCCTTCTCCTGCAGACCACGTTTGGTCAGGCCCTGACTGGCTGGGACACGCCCTTCAGCCGCTGCACGCAGCTGGACGACACGTGCTGGGTCACTCGGATGCACCAGCCCGTCTCCTCCCCAGGTGGAGCCGTGCTGTCCTCCTGGGCCGCCGGCTTCCTCTGCTGCAGGGGCCCCTGGAGCAGCTCGGGTGTGGCGCTCTAACCCCCAAGCAGTCAGCACTCTCAACCCTGGACTAGCGTTTGCAACCTTCAGCTCTGTGCGGTGTCCTGTGGCTGCCGTGCCAAGGGCCATTCACTGGATGCTCACAACTCCAGAAAGCTGTCTGTCCCGGTTCTGGATGCCAGAAGCCCGAATCCAGGTGTTGGCGGGGTCAACTCCACCCTCAGGCTCTGGGGGCGGGGTCTCCCTGGGTGGTCTCCCTCCGCAGGCGCTGGGGGAGGGTCCCTCGGGCTCCTGGCAATTCCAGGGGCTTCTGTCTTGTGGTTGCGTCCCTCCTGCCTGGGCCTCTGTCGTCCCCATGGAGACACCAGTCACTTCAAGTGAAGGGCCCGCCGCGTCCCAGAATGACTGCGTTGTAACTAATTACACTGCAGCGGCCCCTTTTCCAGGCAAAGTCACGCTTTGAGGTCTTGGGAAGGACGTGGGTTCTGGAGGGACCCTCAGGCTTGGCTGTAACGGCCGCAGGTTCAGGTGACCCATCCTCTGTGCCAAGCACTGGCAAGGCCACCCTGCGGGCTGCGATGGCAGGGCTTTGTCCTTGCGACCTTCACCGTGTCCTGTGGCTGCTGTGCCGGGGACCATTCTCCAGGCGCTCACAACTCCAGAGAACTGTCTGGAGTTCTGGATGCCAGAAGCCCGAGTCAGGGTGTGAGGGGCACGGATGGGCTGGGGAGGGCCTCCCCTTGGCAGGGGCCTGAGGCCTCCCTGCTCTGGGTCTTTCTTCTCTGCCCTGCCCTCCTTCTCCCTGGGGGCCTTGCCAGGACCTCTTAGGAAGTCCCAGCCCCTTAGCTGGCCCTGCGCAGTTGCCAGGCCCGGCCGTGTCTACTCCAGCCCCTTGCACCTGGAGGGGCGGTGTGAAGACACCCGGGAGGTGTGCGGGAGGGGTGGCCAGCGGGGGGAGCGGTGGGGATTCTGGCAAAGGCTGGCTTGTGCCCAGGAGAGGGGAGGGCCCAGCTGATCCCGGGAGGAGAGGGCTGCGGGCTCTGTCGGCCGCAAGTAAAATCTGTGAGAGGCCTTACCCTCCATCTGCGCCAGTGGCCCCCACCTCCACCGGCTCCTTCTTGCTCCGTGTCTCTCACGATGCATCATCCCGGGAGGGAGCAGCTAAGGGGCTGGGATAGGTTGAAATCCTCACGTCCTTGCCTGGAACCCCCGATGCAATCTGGGCACCTGCTGGGCACCAGACGCCACGTGGTGACCCTGGCCCTGGCTCCACCCCAGGGAGCAGGGCCTGTCGGGCACATCACAGGTGTTCTTCGAGTGCCTGCTGGGGGCCTGACCCGCCTTCCCCGGCTCTGCTGGGATGCCAGCCAGGGCGGGGGAGGGGCTGCCACATCTGAATCAGTACAGAAGATAGAATTGCTTTTGATAGGATGATAAATAATTAATTCCGATCTGGGATGGAAACATCGAATGTTGAATTATACACTTAGGTGTTAGATGCACTGTGGCGGGGGGTGGGGGGTGGCGGCTGGAAGTCCTGTGTGGCTTCCAGGCCGCCCTCACGGGCCACTGGGACCCCGGCGGGTTCTGCTGGGCTGCTGGTGGGCTCATCCGGCGGTGGGTCCTTCTCTGTCCCGCCCCTACCCCCAGACTGTCAGTGGTGCCCCCTAATGGGGGCTGGGTTCCTGGATTTCTTGACCTGGGCAGCTCCTTTCCCTCCGTGCTGCTGGCAAGCATCCTTCTTCTGGGGAGGAAGCTCGTGGATACGGAACAACCCAGAACAGGTGTAGACAGGCCTTGTCGCGGGTCATCCACTTGCAGACAAGGGTTCCGGCCTGCGGAGGGCTGTGCCCTTTGGTGTCTGGAGCCCGCTGTCTTGGAGGCAGTTTGATGGGCGTGTAATTCTTCCAGCCACGCTGTTGGTGGAAAGAGCCCACTGGACTGGGTTCAGGGCCTGGCCTGGCCACCCCAGGCAGCTCGGTGATGTGCCTGAACCGCGGCCCCTCTGGGCGTGGGGCTGCGGCTTCTATCACAGGAGCATCTGGGGACCGACACCTGCGTGGAGGGACCCTCAGGGATCCAGGCCCCGAGTTCTCATCTGCCTCCCAACCCCATTTCCACAACCAGAGTCTTGGAGAGCCGCCAGGGAAGGGGGCCAAGTGGGCTGCCCGCTGCACCCCAGCCAAAGGGCAGCTCCCCTCAAACAGATGCTGCTGTCAGGACAGTTTTAGAGTCACAGAAAACTGAGAGGATGGACTTCCCATCCCCCGCAGCCAGGGTGTCCCCTTGGCGTCCTCCTCCTCCTCCAGCTCAGGATGTTGGCGGCCATCGATCAAGGCCCGGCTCTGTTACGCTTCCTGGCACTCCCGCGTGTCCTCTGTGCCAGGGCCCCATAGGGCCCCTCGTGGCATCTGGTTTTCACATGCCCGTGGACTCCCCTGGGGGGAGACAGGCATTTTAAAGACCGGATTCCTGCTGGGGCCAGCATCCCTCGTAAGGCCCTCGTGAGGCCGGCTGTGGAGGCTGAGCTGGGGCACTGGGGCACCGGCGAGTCCTTGCTCACCTCCCCCGCCGAGGCAGCAGCTCTGTCTCCTCCACTCCAGGCCAGCTCCTCTCTTGTGGTCACGGAGAATCCATTCTGGGGAAAAAAAGCATCTTTGAAGCCTACTCGCAAGTATTAATGGGAAGAGAATCCGTGCATTGGCTGGTGCAGGAAGGCCCCAATGGGCCAGGAGTAAGCAGGAGTCGAGAGGAGACCACACTGGGGGGCGCAGTCTGGAGCTCGGCTCGTTTTCCAGCTGCTTCCTCCATCAGCACATGCAAGGGAGGGAGAGTCACCGTATGCTTCTTTCCCTCCAAGGGTTTCCTTTGCACAAAGATGCCGGGCTGCAGGGGTCTTGTGCTGACTCTGGTTCCTCATGGTTGGGGTGAGCTGGCTGCACGCCGCAGTGTCAGGCACCAGGCTGTCCTGTGGGCAGGGCGCCCTCATTCACTGTGACACACGCTAGCCTGTCACCCAGCCACGTCCTGTTCGCCCCTCAGGTCTGAGGTTGAGTGGCACCTCCTCCAGGAAGCCTTCCCTGGTGCCCCCTGCCCCCCAGCTCGGTTAGTCTCCTGCTGGTGTGCCTGTCCTTGCAACACTGAGCACGCGCTGGGTCCTGTGAGCTCCAGAAGCTCCCCATGACCTCTCGTCCCTCCACAGGGCTTGGCATGTCCTGCTGCTCGCTGAGCCCTGTTGACCGTGTGGGTGAGGAGGGAGAACCCCTGCTGTGTCATCGTTGCCACGTTACAGACGAGGACCTGGGACCCTCGAGAGCTGAGGGCATCGCCGGGATTGCGGGGACTCTCTGCAGCTGGATATGAAGCCGGGTTTAGTGGCGCCAAGCCTAGCCCTCTGCTCCCGTGGGAGGCTTTGCCACAGGAACCCTGGGATGGGGGTGGTGTGCGCCTGGCCAGGGCAGCGGGGAGACCTTGGGCAGAGGCCCCGAGCCCAGCTCCCTCTTGTAGGACACATGAGCAAGGGAAGTGGGCACCCCACAGCCCATGGTCAGTGGCTGCCCTCAGCTCCTGCCCACCCCTGCCTGCGGCTCTGTGGACCCGTTTGGAAAACCCCTCCCTACCCTCCTGGGGACAGGCTGGCTGTGGGCACAGTCCGCAGGACCGTCTCCTTGGGGTCGTCTCATCAGCTCAGGATGCTGTGAACACTGTCTCTGTGTCCCCAGGTGTTGGCGAGAAGCAGAGAACGTCTCTCTCCACTCTCTTCTTCTCCACCCTCATGAGCTAATCACCTCCAGCAACAAATGCGTCGGGGAGGAGGGCTTCTATACAT
The DNA here is from genome assembly GCF_023091745.1 of Budorcas taxicolor. Classification (NCBI taxonomy): domain Eukaryota; kingdom Metazoa; phylum Chordata; class Mammalia; order Artiodactyla; family Bovidae; genus Budorcas; species Budorcas taxicolor. Next base: position 163,808,615 of record NC_068920.1, on the reverse strand, counting down.
GAATTCTGGGGGGATGCAGAGATTCAGCCCATAGTGAAGGCTAACTGTTGTCCAGTGACAGACTGCCACAGTGGACTTGGGGGTGTGGAAGCGGGGGGCCACCCCCGGAGGGGCAGAAGTGATGATTGTGGCTGTGACAGTGTACCCGAAGCGCAGGGGGCCTCCTCAGCCATGAGGGTGTGTGTTGCCCCTGTTCCTCAGGTGAGGAGCTTGGGACTCAGCTACACTCAGCATTCGCTTCTCCACTGGGAATGGACAGGGACTGTCATTTGTCAGCCTCAGCATGACCTTTCTGAATGCTCAGTGTATCAGATTGTTCCAGAAACACCCACCTAGCCACGAACACATTTGGGCTTGCACTTTGTCCCCTAACTTGTATAGCTGCTCAGGACCATCCTCACACAGCTCCACGGCTGCTGAGGTGCCAGCGGTCACCCCCGACATCCCTGCTTCCCCTCCTGCTGGATATCAGCAGAACTGGGGGTGTGAACACAGCTCAGGCAGAGCTCTGCCCTGCTCCAGGAGCTGGGGGCAGGGCCGCGCCCTCCTTTGCTGTCAGAAAGCCCCGGGAGAAAGTAGGGAAAACACTGCAGGGTGGCCAGAGCTCCCAAGGCTCTTCAGGCACTGGCGTCAGAAGCAAGGAGCGGGCGAGGCTGGAGAGATCCATGCTGCTCGGGGCACTGGGGTTATGCTAGCAGTTAATAACGGAGTTACTAAGCCATCACTTCAGAGATAAGTGTGTATATTGAAAAATTATTGCCATGGTGTGAAAGATACAATTTTTGTTCCCCTTTCCATTAAAATGGCCATTAATCAGGGAGGGCAGTGAAGCAGCTCTGAAACGCACCGGCCCTCTCCAGGTAATGGCTGCTATCACCGCGTCCCCATTAGCGGCCAGGGGTTTGATGGATGGGGCCCAGAGCCCAGAGCCCGCGAGCCAGAAGTGCCACGGCGGGGGCGGGGCATTCCTGGGTCAGGCCTAGACTGGGGGCTGGGGCTCTCACCAGGCAGGCTCACGGCTGTCTCTGTTAGTGTGAAGCTGACCACTCTGACCCTCGGTCTCTATCTGACACGGGGCACAGTATCACCTTCTCATGTGGCTGAGGATTCAGTGAGCCAGGCGGGTAACTTTGCAGCCCAGCACCATACTCATGGTGAGGGATCGGGCTGGGGCTCAGGGCTCGGGCCGGGGGTCAGGGCTCAAGCTGGGGCTCAGGGCTCGGGCCAGGGGTCAGGGCTCGGGCCGGGGGTCAGGTCTCGGGCCCGGGGTCAGGGATCAGGCCGGGGGCCAGGGCTCGGGCCGGGGGTCAGAGCTCAAGCTGGGGGTCAGGGCTCGGGCCGGGGGTCAGGGCTCGGGCCGGGGGTCAGGTCTCGGGCCCGGGGTCAGGGATCAGGCCGGGGGCCAGGGCTCGGGCCGGGGGTCAGGGCTCAAGCTGGGGGTCAGGGCTCAAGCTGGGGGTCAGGGCTCGGGCCCACTTCCGTGCTGGCTCCTTCAGGAAGGCCCTGTGAGGCTGGTGTGACTCTGCGCGCTGCTCGTGGGCTGACCCTCAGCGGCAGGGCCAGGCTGCCTGGGGGTATGGGTCCCCAGCCTCAGGGACTGTGGCCTGGCACCCGTGGGTCTTTGTGCTGGGTTCAGCCACTGCCCCAGCACCCGGTGCCCCCAGCTGCGGTTCTGGGAGGGGATGGAGGAAGACAGGGTCCACTCCCTGTTTCTCAGCAGCTCTCCCAAGTGTGAGGATGGAGGGCAGACGCAGGTGCAGGTTCCGCCTCTCAGAGGGGCCTGGGCGTAGCCAGCCTGGGCCACCTCTTCCAGGTGGTCCCTGGCAAGTAGGGGCGCCCGTTGGGGCTGCGGTTTCCTCATCTGGAAAGGCGGGGCGATGGTCCTGACCCTGTGGGATTGTGCTGGAGACAAACCACCCGAAGGCAGGAATCCATGTCACAGCAGGCAGTCGCAGCTGGGCGGGGCCACGGGGACCCCGGAGCAGGCTGTGTAGATGCCTGCCGCCTGGCCCCTGGGCTCCCCAGGATGAGAGAAGGGAAAGTGCAGTGGGGGCCTTTGGGGAGGGGGAGGCCCTCGCCTGGGGCTGGGCGTCCTTCCGCCTCCCCGTGCTGTTCTGGAAAGCGTGCGGCGTCCCAGGCCTGGGCGGGGCGTCTGGTCCTGCCCCTGGGATTCTGGTGCCTTCTGGGCAGTGACTCACACCGCTGGGCGGCCTCGCCTCGGATCAGCGGGGAGCCGTGCTGCTGCCTGTCTGCGGCTGGGTCTGAGATGCCGCCTACGTTTTGACATGCCTTCGGCTCACCTCTTACCTGCCAGATGGGGCAGGGCAGGCCCAGCCCGCTCCTCTTCCTGCTGCACCATCAGTCATTGCAGCTGTGATAGCGGGGAGGGGTGTCGAGGGGGAGGGGAAGCGCATTCGCAGACGGTGAGTGGCCAGAGCGACCCACTCCTCCAGCTCCCTAAGCCTCCTTGTGGTCTGACGCGCTTCCTGGCCCCCAGGAACCTCAGTTCGGTTCAGTTGCTCAGTCACGTCCGACTCTTTGCGACCCCGTGGACTGCAGCACTCCAGGCCTCCCTGTCCATCACCACCTCCCGGAGTTCACTCAGACTCTTATCCATCGCATCGGTGATGCCATCCAACCATCTCATCCTCTGTCGCCCCCTTCTCCTCCTGTCCTCAATCTTTCCCAGCATCAGGGTCTTTTCCAATGAGTCACTTTTCCGCATCAGGTGGCCAGAGGATTGGAGCTTCAGCTTCAGGAGCCTCAGGGCCTCACTTAGCAACCCTGCCCTCATGCCTGGAGGCGAGGCTGCCGTCTGTTGGCCTGTGATCAGGGCTGGATGAGCCTGGGTTTCAGGGCGGGGCCGGGCTGAAGATCTGGGGCCCCGCAGGCAGATGGATGAGCTGGGTCCACCTCTGCTCAGCCCCTTTCAGCCGTGAATCCTGAGCCTCAATTGTTCCTCCGTGAAATGGGAAGATTGCAGAAATGTCTCCTGGTGGAAGTAGCGAGGAGGAGGAGCTGCTGCTGCTGCTAAGTCGCTTGTCGCGTCCGACTCTGCGACCCCATAGACGGCAGCCTACGAGGCTCCCCTGTCCCCGGGATTCTCCAGGCAAGAACACTGGAGTGGTTTGCCATTTCCTTCTCCAGTGCATGAAAGTGGAGACGCTCAGTTGTGTACGACTCTTAGCAACCCCACGAACTGCAGCCTGCCAGGCTCCCCTGTCCCCGGATTCTCCAGGCAAGAGTACTGGAGTGGGCTGCCATTGCCTTTGAGGAGGAGGAGGGGGAAGTTTGAATCGTCGAATAGGAATGAGCCTCATAAAGACTTGGCCGGGGCAGGGCTGGACACACGTCCACAGTGACTGTCACGAGGCCAGTCAGAGCAGGGCCTTGCGCTCCAGACGGAATCCTGCTTCCCGTGCTGTGTCTGCCTGGAGGTCCTGGGTGGCCTTTGCCAATTGCTTCTGTCTCCCAAGCTGGGGTTTAGGTTTCCTGTCTGCAGAGTGAAGACTTTGGACCAGATGGTTGCTGAGCTCCTTCTGTTACAGACTTGCGTTTTCCTGGCTGATTCCTGCAAACCTTCCTGGTTGGGAAGAGCTCTAGTTCGGGTTCCGCCGCGGTCCTCCCAGTCCTGTGCCCGGACGTTGCGGATCACGGACCACAGACGGCCAGTGCCCGGAGCCCTTGGACGGACACTGTCTGTGGCAGGGATCCCGCAGTGGGGGCTCTGGGCGCTCCACCCTCTCCTTGCCCCTCACTGTGCCCCCTGAGGACACCTGGATCCAGCTCCCTCCCAGCCTCTTCTCTCCTGGCTCCCAGGCATACAGGGCGCTGCTCCTGGCCTCTCCTGCCTCGACTGGTCCTAGGACTGCTCCTCCTCGAGGTGCCGGGGGCGGGGCTGGCACCCCTGCACACTGGCTAAGCCGGCACCTTAGCTGGTTGCAGCCAGGAGGGGGTGGCGCCAGGGAGCGGGGTCTGCCGCTCAGTCCTCCTCTTGCAGCTCTTCCTAGGGTGTCAGGACGGAGGGGATGGTAAACCTCAGCCCCCCACCCCGTGTGGCCTCAGAGACACAAAGAAGGGGTGGGTGCTGGGGGCCGAGGACACGGGGTGGAATGCTGTGGCCCCTGCCCCCTGCGCCTCGCCCTTCCTGGGCTCAGTGTGGCGGTCAGCTGGTCTCCAAAGCCCCGGGCCGTTCGCTCTCCACACTCCTGGCCCAGGGCTGCTCACAGCTGTGGCGTCCCTGGGGGCTCCTGCTCGGCCCCTCCTTTGGCTGTGCTGAGGACTCGTAGACATGATCCGAGCCCTCAGGGTAACCAGGTTGCAGCCCCTCATTCCCAGCAGGAAACTGGGGCCCGAGGAGTGGGGCGGATGGTTGGGGGAGGGACGGAGCTGGCAGCAGACCCAGTCTGTCCCCCGTGACCACCCGCCCGGGGTGAGCGGGGGTTTGGGCTTTCTCCTGGCCCGGGGGAGGCGGTGAGGACAGACGCTTGGTGTCCCTGCTTTTGCGGGGCCTCCTGTGTGTTTCACAGCGCGACTCCGGCGTGGTCCCTGACCCCAGCGGTGAGAACTTGGTCACGTCGCCGTACCCTCTGGGCTTCAGTTTTCTCACCTTGCAGAGACGAGCAGCCCCTCTGGCGGGTGGCTGTGGAGACGGCCAGGTCCACGCACGGAGAGACCAAGGCATGCAGACGCTGACTGCCCTGGAGGTGCGCCGCGGGCAGGGGCCTGCGAGGCCGCCGGCTCAGACCCTGCAGGGCGCCCGGCTCAGGGGTCCCGCACGTCGGCATTCAGCCCTCTGTCCCTGTTACAGATGTCAGCACCTGCAGAGCCTGAGGCGTAGAGACTCTTGCCGCTGGTCCCGAGGCTTAGGGTGGTGTCTTCTCCCTGCATTTGAGCATCTTTTCTTGATCTGGACCCACCAAATGAGGAAGCTAGATGTGGGGAGTGGTTTCAAGTCTCGCTGGAAGCCCAGTTCAAGAGCAGGACAAAGCAGTGTCCAGTTCCGAGACGTTGATAGACTTTTCTTTCTTGTTAGCCTTTTTTGTTGCTCCTAAGTCACTCTGAAGCTCCGACCCCCTAAGGACGAGCAGACCGCCCTCCCTTGCCACTGGTCACCTGGCCCCACTAGTGGGCTTCATTTTGCTGTTCGCTGTCTTGGGGCCTGGAGCCCGGCCCCCTCCCATCTCCCAGCCTCCTTCTGGCTCCCTTGAAGGAAGACCGCATCTGTAGGGCCCCCGGGTGCTGATGTGCCGCAGGTGGTGGCTGAGATGACCGGGTCCCACCTGCTTTTGTTTCCTGGCCTGTTGGAGGCGGCGTTTGAACACGAGCGTGGGTGCCCGCAGTCCCTCCTCGCTGCCGGTCGTCATCTGAAGGCAGAGGCACCCATGTCTCTGACCTTGCTTCCAACGTGAAAAGAGAAAAAGCAGGTCGCCGCTGGCTGAGCTGGAGAACGCCATTTATAATGATTTGCTTCTGAATATGCAGCTGTGTTGGCTGTAGATTTCCCCCACAGATAGGGAGTTTCCGGGGCAACGTATTTAAATGAGCTTGATCATCTCGCCTGGTTGGCTCCGAGGTGCTGCTGCGTGTTTGCGATGCCTGGTCCTGGCTGATAAGGGGGTCTTCCCTGGTCTGTGCCGTTCCCACTTAGTGATTCCTCAGAACGGCGGGGCGCCCCCCTGACCACGCGGGGCTGACAGACCTGCCCACTTGCCAGCTGACCAGAGACTGGGCAGCTGGCCCTTTTAAAGGCCGAGGTGTGTCCCTGGCCATCCTCTGGATCATCTCTGTGGGGTCCTCGGCTCAGGTCCTGAGTTGCAGGGCAGGGACTCGGTGGCCCAGTGCTTGAGAATCCACCTTGCAGTTCAGGGCTGTGGGCTCAGTCCCTGGTTGGGAACTGAGATCCCACAACTCGAGAGCCCGGCGCTGTGGAGCCCAGGGCAGAGTGGCGCGCGGCCTGGTGAGAGCAGTGTTGGGGCAGGCGGCACCTGGCCTGGGCTGGCTTCCACCGGAGATGGCAGGACCGTTCAGGGAGGGCCCGGGGTGCAGTGCGTGCGCGCGTGCGTGTGTGCGTGCGTGGCCCCTTGTGCCACTCAGACCTTCTGGGACCCAGTGTGACGGTGGCTTTGCCACCTCTAACCTGAGGCTTTCGAAGTCGCCCCAGAAGCAGGGAAGCTTCATGAGCCGTGCCTGAGAGTAGCCCCTGGGAGGTCTGCTCCCATCGGGTGGACCTCAGTAACTGCGGGGGAGGCTGGGAGACGTGCAGGGGGCCTGGAAGAGGAGCTCGGGGTTTCGTTGCCCACTGCTGGCTCCCGTGATGGGAGCACGGCAGCGGCCAGCACAGACCTGGCGCAGGGCCCTCGTTCTCTCGAGTCCCCAGTGTCTGCGTCTGATGCGTGGAGAGTGGGGAGAGAGATTATATGCAGGAACATGTTTGCGTCGTGTTCATCATTGTATTGCTTGGCACTTAGTAAGGGCTTGATAAATGATAGTTCGTGTTCCTATAGTTAAGATGTAGGATTGGGAGGCAGGTTCTCATCGGAACCTTTGCTGTTGATCCTGTCTGTCCATCTACCCATCCGTCCATCCATCCTTCCACCCATCTGTCCATCCGTCCTTCCCTCCAACCACACACCATCCACCCGCCCGCCCACCTCTCTGCTTATCCGCTCATCCATATCCCCATTCTCTGAGCATCCTTGCAGTCACTGTCCTCAGGCCATCGTATGAACTCGGTGGGCGGCAGCCTTTCTCGTCTGTAAAGAGGCGGCTCGGAGCCTGTTTTGAAGGTCAGATGTGATAGCTGCTGCAGTGTGGCCTTGAGTGAGTTTGTGGGTCCCTGGGCCTCGATTCCTGTCTGTAAAATGGGGGCACAGTGTTGGCCCACTCCATCTGCTGGGAGGGAGCCTCCTGGGGCTCTTGGAGCTCCGAAAACGTCCCTGAACCCGACCCATCCTCTGTTATGGCCTGGCCAGAAGGCCCGCGGCTGGCACTTCGCAGGGCACGTTGAATGTTTGATGAGTGAACAAGTCAGGGAAGCTAAGTCACTCGACTCCTCCAGACTGAAAATAGAGTCCCTGACTTCTCTTTTCCGATATTGTCTGTCTTGTCTTGTCTGTTCCTGTGTCATCCTACTTCAGTGAAAAAAAAGGCCCTTAGGACCTGTCTGAGTTTATGCCTCACCAGCAGGTCAGCGCCTGCAGTTTGCAGACCCTGCCCTGGAGAGGTCGGAGGCGAGTCCTTCCCGGAGCTAGAGCCCTTGCCCCACCGGGAAGCTGACTGCTGCAGCCCAGGGAGCCGAGCAGAGGAGGGCTGGCAAGCTGGGCAGCCTGCAGCTGACTCTGCCTCTCAGGGCCCAGCTGCCAGGCTGGTCTCTGACTGCTTTTCCCCAGGTTTCAACAGAGGCTTTGGCAAGGGGCTGCGGAGTCCAGGCCTGCCTGGAGGCCTCTGAGTGTCCACCCCGTCTCCCCTGGAGGCCTCTGAGTGATGCTGCCTTTGAAAGGCAGAGTCCCCACCCCCTCTGTCTGTCTGTCCCTGCCTTGGCCTTTGGTCTCTGCCTTTTCAGCCCTCATCCTGAACTTCTCTTTCGAAGTCACAACAAAGTTGTAAGCCCCGAGCCTGGAACCAGACCTTTCCCCTCTTCCCATGTTTTCGTCCGAGTGAGGGCAAGGTTCTTGTGTGGGTGCTAAGTCACTCAGTCACATCCGACTCTTTGCGACCCCATGGGCTGTAGCCCGCCAGGCTCCTCTGTCCATGGGATTCTCCAGGCAAGAATACTGGAGTGGGGTGCCGTGCCCTCCTCCAGGGGACCTTCCCCACCCAGCGGCCGAGCCTGTGTCTCCTGCACTGCAGACTCGTTACTGCTGAGCCACCCGGGAAGCCCAAGTAGGAGGGGTGAGTCAACCCTAAACCAGCGCCTGGACCTCCTCAACCCCTGGCCGTGCAAACGCGCTGTTGCAGGCCAGACGCCTGGCACACGTTCCAGCGAGACCAGCAGTCTCACGGGAGGGGTGCGCCCGTTCCCATTTCACAGGCGGGCAGACTGAGGCCGGTGGCCGGATGTGAACTCAGGACGGTGCAGGCTGTTTCCCACCAGCAGGCCATCTGACTGCGTCCCAGACCACTCCGGTCCCCGCCCCCACCTCGCCCCACGCCTGCTCCGTAGGGGGCACCTTCTGAGGAGCGACCCCCTCCGGGCAGAGCCTGGGAGCCTCCATTCTAAAGCTCCTCCCATGAACGCGAGGAAGCCGACTGGCCAGTATCTGGCAGTCTGTTTGCCCGGATGCAGGCTGGTGGGGCGCCGCCTCGGGGTCTGAGCAGTCCACGCCCGGTGGGGCCCAGTGAGACTGCCGTCCAGGGTCCAGGCCTCGGGCCCCAGGCTCTACGCTGTCACCAGCATCCTTCTTCCTTCACCAAGTAAAGGGGCTGAAACCCTGCAGGTGACGGGCGAGCGGGAGGCAGATGCGAGAGGACAGCAGACACCTGTGGCTTTGGGGAGCTGGCATGCAGCCGTCCGCTCCCGGCACGACTGCTCCCCGTGGGCACACACCCTCCTCCCGCGGGTCCCTGCCCGGCCTCTGCACACACGTTCCTCTGCTTGCCCGGGGCTGAGGCTCCGTGGGCCCCGCGGGAGCTGCTGCTGGCTCGCTGAGGCCAGGAGTCTGAGCCTTTTGTGTGGAGGGAGGGAGGGGGCAAGATGAGCAGCTGTGCGTCTTTTCACTCGTTATCAGGGATGCAGACGAGAAGGGGGGATGGAAGTTGGGGAAATGTCATCCTTTGACATGTATGTTTTCAGAGGAGCTGGCAGGGACTCTGAGCCGGGAAGTTTTTGATCATTATGGGAGAGGGATGCCTCTGGGGAAGCTCAGCTCTCACCCGAGGGTGGGGAAGGCACCGGCCAGAGGTGCCTCCGGGAGCCACTAGGGTGCTTCGTGACACCTGCTCCCTTAACTTTCATGGGGGCCCCTCCCCTCATCTGACCCCACCGTTCTCAGGGGTCTGCTCCCTGGAGCCCCTGCCCTGGGCCCTGGGTCACCGAGCCAGGTCCCCCACAGGTGAGACCTGAGATTTCCCTTTCTGTACAGACGTGCAGGACGGACCAGCAAGGGACAGGGCGCCTTGGGCAGAGCTGGGACGGTTAACCTCGTTTAAGGAGCTGGCCCCGTCTGGCGACCGGAATCCAGAGCCCTTCACTAACCACTATGACAGGCTCCAGCCTGGAGCAGAGCGGCCGAGAGCTCAGGGCCGAGCCCTGCTGTGGTCACGGCAGCTGCAGAAGCCGCTTTGTCCCCCGAGACTGAGGACCCATGGGCACACGGGCCCGTCTCCTGGCCTCGGCTCGCTCACCTGTGGCAGCTCCCCCTGTCCTGGGCTCTACCCACACGAGACGCGGCCCCGACCTCAGGTCAGCAGACAGGCTTCGTTTTCTGAGCCGATGCTGGCCTGTTGCTGGTGTCTTGTTTGGACTCGGCACGGAGGATCCTGAGTTGTGTCTGGCTCAGGGTGGAGGAGTGCGTCAGTTGACTGGTGATATCTGCCACGGTAGGCGTAGGAGGGGGGCGGCACGTGTGCCCTCCAGTTGCCAAACCCTTGGGCCCCGATACTTTCAGCATTCTGTCTAGTGACTGTAAGGACATCGAGCAATATTGCTTTAATTTTTGTTCTTCCTAAATATTTAGAGCCCTTAAAAGCCAAGAATAACAGCAGAAGCCAAGTCGCTCGTTATATGTGAAAGGCCTCTTGGCACACACAAGTGTGGGGGCCCCGGTTGGGCCAGATGCACAATCGGCCCATTGAGTCTTGTCTGAGAAGACACAGAGGAGCCCTGTCGCACCTCGAATTCATGACTTCCATGCGAACCGGCCCCTGAAACAGAGCCCCTCCCGGAAGTCAGCGTACAGCACGCGGCTTGTTGGCCGGATCCGCCGTCTCGCCAGCTGAGAAAGGGCCCTTGTGTACAGTGTGGGGTTCTCTCCCCACTTCTAGAAAATTGCCGCTGGACGGAGAGCCACCTCACAGGAGGTCTGAGGCATGTGTCCCAGGTGGGGGGCTTTGGGGAGGTGAGCTGGCCTCGGGCTTCCCGAGTCCCTCGTGTACACAGCCGGCCTCGTAGGGGTGTGAGGATTCGCCGGGATGACGCACATAAAAGGCTCACTGGGCTCAGTTTCTGAGGGTGTCTGTGAGTGTGGCCAGTGGTCACACACGTGCACGCACACACCTGTGCACACGCAGGGGGCTCTTGGAGTCGAGGCCTGTCCCTCTGCCTCCGCGGTGCGTGGTCTCTCACAGCAGGTTCCCCGTGAGTCCTGCTGGGAACCGTGAGCAGCTTGTGTGACCCGCGGGTCACGCTCGAGCGTGTAACGCTCTGTGTTCAGGGTCAGCCATGCTCTCGCCTGGCCCCCGTTCACCGTGACCGTCTGTGGAGCCTCGTCCTTGCTTGCCCCGGTCATCTGAAGGTCTGTGGACTGGCTGTGTTGAGGCCTCTGAGGCTGGGAGCCGGGTGGGTCTTGTGTGTCTGGAGGGGGCTGGTTACAGGGCAGGACTGGGCTGGGGCAGGGACCCCAGAACTTTGACACATCTGTTCATCCGGGGAGAGCCTCCTGGGATCCCCTTGTGTGATCGGAACCTGGGGCTCTTTGTTTTCCCTCTATACCCTGACCCCTAGCTAGCTGGGCATCTGGTTAAATGGTCCATATGGAAAGATTGGAGGGGCTGGAAGGGAAGGGAGCTCTCTCCTGGGATGTGTGCACCTGCGCTGCACTCCGGGCTGCTGTGTGACTTTGGGCAGTCACTTGGCATCTCTGGGTCTCCGTCTCCCCACCTGTGAAATGGGTCAGCCCCCACCATGACAGGAGTTATTATTAAGTCACACGATGCCTTCCAGAGCAGGAGCCTGGGGGGCGCCCTGTGTGGTCGTGGTGTGTGTGCACACCTGCGGTGGCCTTGACGGGGCAGACCCTCTCCTGGGAGAGGAGGGCGGGACTCAGTGAGTGGCCGATGGGCAGGAGATGGCAGAGGGGCTGTGAGCCCAGGCCTGGGCTCCGGGGCATGCACCGGGCACACGTGGCCCTCAGCAGATATCAGTGCCCCGAAACGACGCATCCTGCACAGCAGATGCGAAACAGGTGTCCTGCCTAAAAAAGATCTTATGCTCTGCCTTTTCGTTATTTTTTTCCCTGAGGTGAAAAGCGCTTTAGTAACAGTTCTCGACATCCACAGAGCACTTCATTACTGTTTCGTGATGACTCCCGGCTTTCTCATAAAATTACAGAAGTGTCTTTTCGTCTCCCCTCGCAGGTCATCTCCGCCGTGTCAAGACTCTCCTTGCACAACTTGGCTCAGAACAAAGGGATCAGGTGAGCTTTGCGGAGCGCGCGGCAGGGCACCCACCGCTTCGTCTTCGTTTGCCTCCCATGTGCCCTGTCACAGATCCTGGAGTCTTGAACAGATACCCTCGGCCCGGGTCTTTCTCATGAATTTTCAGTGTGTAGGGTTGCCCGTTGGTGGCGGCTGGAAGGGGTGGGGAGGAGGGGCGAGGCTTTAGCTCACACCCGGGAAATCTTGCAAGCCTGTTACTGATGGCTGCAAAATCTCTTTCGATTTAGGTAATAAGATCAGCAAATTAATCCTTTCACAGATCATCGCCTACCTAAATGCCCTCTCCACATGTCAGACCTGGGTTTTGCCTCCAGTGAAGTAGCGGTGTTTGTGGAGATGGGGCTGAGCCAGGGGCCCTGCCTGCCTGCGGCTGTGGCCGCCCCCCACCCCCCAGCCCCCGCAGGAATCTCCCCACTCTCGGCTTTAACTCTGCTTGGATGTGCAGAGAATTCCGTGGTGCTGGGGTCTGATCTCTGACACATGGATGTTGGGGAGTGGGGGACCCTGGGACTGAGGGGGCGGAGGCGTCTGGGGGGATGGGGGCATGCCAGCCACGTGGGACAGGGGAGGGCAGCCCCTGGTGAGATCTGGTTGTTGCAGATTCCGACCCTCAGATTGGGGTCAGGGAGACCAGCTTCCACACCCAATGGGGTTCAAGCCTAGGGCCTGCCTCCCCCGGTATCCCTGGGTCGTGGGCCAGCGGGGTGGGAGAGAGAGGTTTCAGGGGCAGAGGTGACTCCTCCTGAGGATGCAGGGCCTGGGGGTCTCGCCTGGGTGGGTACCGGCGACCTTGTGAGAGTGGTTCAGCTCTGGAGGGGGCTCCCCCCTGGTGTTGTCATGGGGGTCCCTGCACACTTGTGGGCTGGGGGTCCCAAAACCAGGATGCCCACTGCAACGGGCCCCTTGGTGTGGCTGTTCGCCCAGGTCCAGAGAATCATGGGAACAGATGCAAATATCAGGGAACCCACCCAGAACCTCTTTTCCTGTTGGGTTCTCCAAAGACTCAGAAGTTTCACTGAATTGAGGATTTTTTAAAAATGTCAGATGAAGGACAGGCTGTTTAAAAATGTCGTTGCACTGCTATTAAACACATATTCGAGAATATTTGTAGCACGTTTAGGGTGTAAAGCATAACGTTAGGGTGAAGTCCCTGCACCACCTCCTGGCCCATGTTCTAGAACGTCGCTCTGCCTGTGAGGCCCCCAGCTGCGCGGGTTGGTTTTCAGTGTAGCTTTTGTCTGTAACCGGGACTGTTTGAAAACGTGTAGTTTTAAAAAGTGAGTCATTGCTGGATACACAGACAGTTTGTGTGTTTTCTTGTTTGTGTTTTTCCCAGAAACGGTCGTCCGTTCTTTGCCCCACTAGCCCGGATGACAGGTGTTCTGGGTGCTTCCTCCCTGTTCCAGCATGTCCTCCACCTGTGTGCGTGTCTGCGCGTGCATGTAGGCGGGAATGGAGTTCATGCCGCGGAAGTCAGTCATTCTATTGGCTTTGTCGTGTAAAGCGAGAGTGCGATCTTTTCTTCCCATCTCATAACCATCCTCCTGGTCGGGGGCCTGGTGTCGGGGAGCGCAGGGGTGCTCCTGGGGCGCACGAGGCCCTTGGTGGGCTGCGCAGTGTCAGGCTCCCCATGCCCTGCCCTGGGGTGCACGAGGCCCTGCGGTGGGCTGAGTGCAGTGTCAGGCTCCCCATACCCTGCCCTGGGGCAAGAGGCCCGTGGCCAAGGCCATGACTGCCCTCTCTGTTGGCTCCCGGAGCCTCGGTTTCCCCGGGGTGACAGCTGGCCAGGGAGTCTGCTGGTGGCTTAGAAAGTGGTGAGGGGCCGGAGAGCGACCAGGTGGCCTCTGATCAGTGTGGATGGTCCCTGAGGGGCCGGGCGGCGCCCTGGCCTTCTCAGCTCCGTCTCCCCGTCTCCCCTGACCCCTCCGCCCCCGCAGTCCCAGGGCCCCGGCCCCACGGCGCAGGTGTCTCCCCGGCCGCTCCTGCGCTGGGTGGGCAGAGGCCAGCTCTCCGAGGCTGGCCCGTGGACTTGGAAACGCGCCTTCTTCCCTCTTTCTTCCGGGCAGCATGTGGGCACAGTGGCCCCCTGGATGGGGAATGAAGACCCCAGCCCCTAGGGCGACAGTGAGCAGAGAGAGGCGGTCTAGCCTGCGGAGCAGCTGAGAGCCGCTCCAGTCTGGTGGGCTACACGCCTCGTGTGGGCAGCTCCTCGTGGAGCTGGTGGGAGTGGGGTAAACCCGGGGGGTGTCTCAGGGTTCATTGAGGTGAGGCTGAACCCCGAGGTCGGCATTGGCCTGCCCCCGTGGGGGTGACCTTAGCTTCCAGCCCCTGGAGAGGTCTAGCTGATTCTGTGGGCCTGAGGTCCCCCATAAACCCCATGACTTCACAGACCTCTGGCCTGGCCTGGGCGCTCCGCCCCACCCCCACCCAGGTAGACAGAGATTCTTTAATCAGCAGGCTGTCCCAAGGGCTCAGAGGTCCGTCTCGGGAGCCAGGCCAGAGCCTGACCTTCCCTGGACACACAGGGTGTGGCATTAACCCTTATTGCACATGGGGGAGGGAGGTGAGGGGGCAGGGAAGGTGTTTGTGGACCAAAGGCGGGGACGGGGCCTGCTGACCAGAACAGCACCTTCACAGGAAGAGCTCGCCCGTGTCTCCCCCTCGCCCTGATCACTGAACGTGCCCTGGGCCCTGTCTCACCCAGTGTTTCTCCCTCCCTGTCTGAGCCCCAGTCCAGAACTTTCCCGGGGTCCTTTCCCTTCGCAGCGCCCGGGGACAGGCCCTCCGGCACGCCCCGCAGCTCCCCCGCCCTGGGCCTGGGAGGTGGGCTCTGGCCGCTCCCGAGCGGGACGCATCTGAGCAGCTCCGCGCAGGCCGAGGGTTTCACAGGCGATGTGACGGCTGGGAGCCACCAGCGCTCACACAGGACCCTGACTGTGCTGTTCGCTTGAGAGCATTTCCTGGTGTCGGTAATCAGCAAAAGGGCTTCCGCTGGCTAGACTCTGCTGTTTTGAAAACCCGCAGATGGAGCCCACAGCCCTAACGAATCTCTCCCGCGCGTCTCTCGTGGCTGGAGAGGAGCCCGACGCGCTCCTTTAAAAAAGACCCTTTTCACCACCCTTGCTCCGTGTGCCGTGAGCTGGTCTTCCACAGAAGCCCCAGTTGTGCTTCTCAGGGGCCGATGAATAGGAAACTTAATCTAAGAGCGCCACCCCGGTGCCGGCTGAGGGGCCAGCAGTGATGGTGGGGAAGTCCATGGGGCGTCATCCAGCCCTCGTCACAGCCGGAGCTGGCCCTCCACATTGCAGGATGTCCTGTTTGGGGGTCATCACAGCTCTGAGTGCCTGGGAAGGAGGAGACGGCAAAGGGCGGACCCTCTCTGGGCCTGAAATTGAACAGTGAGACCAGGGCGCCCTCAGCCTTAGGAGGTCTCATCTCTCAGCCGCCTGCTTGCTGAGGGGTCTTAGGCAAGGGTATTCATGGGCCCTCTGTCTCTTCGTCTGTGGCTGGGAAGGGTCCCCCTGCCGCCCAAGTTGCTGTGAGCCTGTGCCCTGTGCAGCGTGCTTTTAGCCGCCCTGGACACCTTGTGAACACCCAAGGGCTGCCGGCCTTGTGGAGGGCTGAAAGGTGGCCCCCAAAAGATACACCCTCCTCCTAGCCCCTAGACCCTGTGTCTAGACTGGGAAAAGCTTCTCTGCAGGTCAAGTTTTATAGATGGAATTTTACCTGTAAGCGTAAGGAGGAGGCAGGAGGGTCAGAGTCAGGAAGGAGGTTGGAGGGGTGTGGCCACAGGCCAGGGAATGCGGGTCATCTTAGAAGCTGTGAAAGGGCCAGGCTCTCCCCTCGCGCCCCCGGAAGGAGCCGGCCCTGCCGCCCCCTTGATCTGCATCCGTGAGACCCGCCGTAGGCTCCTGATGTCCGGATCCGCAGGGTAGTAAACCCGAGCTGTTTGAGGCGCTTTCGTGAGAGCAGCGCTAGCGCTGGGCAGGCCGGTGGACGTGGGCCTGAGGATCCGGTGCGGGGCCGTCGTGGGGCCCCGGGCGTGGGCCTCTGCACCCGCCCCGAGGGGCCCGCGTGGTGGGCTCGGCTCTGGGTCCTCAGGGGACCCGAGCGCTCCTGTGAGCCGGGACCAGCCTCCGTCTTTGGCTCCCTGGTCCTCAGCCGGCCCGGCCTCCTGCTCTCTGGCTTCTTACTGGATTGCAGTGACGTTCGCAGGACACCCGTCCCGTCCCTTTGGGGTGTGTCTCTGTGGCTTGGTGTTTGCAGTCACCCCGCTTCCCTCCCCACCGCCCTGAACCTCGTTCCCGAGCATGTCACACCGGAATGTGGGATCCCACCTCCCGGGGCAGTGGTGCCTGTAGGGTTCCCCACCGTTCCTGGGGGAGGAGATCCACAGAAGGTTCTAGAAGGGAGGAGTGGCAGGGAGGGCGCTCCTGTCTGGAAGGCCTTGGAGGAGGTGAGGTGAGGGCGGGGGAGGAGGCACCGTCAGGCCTGGTCAGTTTTGTTTCAAGGCTCTCAGGGCTGAAGTGGCATCTGAGGCTGGTGACCGGCTGTCACCGGGTGGGTGAGGGGCGCCTTGTGCCTCAGAGGGGCTGCACGTTGTGAGGTTGCCCCCCGCCCCGCCCTGCCCCACCCTGCAAGGGAGCAGGCGGGGGCGGGGCTCTGTCTGGCCTGTCTCACCCCCTCAGGGGTCAGAGGACGTGGGGACCGGGTGGGGGGCCGCAGGGATGGGGTGGGATGGGGGACAGGGGAGGGAGGGGGGACGGGGCAGGGACGGGGAGGTGAGGCAGGGACGGGGAGGTGAGGCAGAGACTAGCCTGACGCCGTGCAGCGCGGCGCTGCCTGGTCCACCAGGAGCTGAGTGAGTCCGGGGCGCTCCTCCTCTAAGACCTCGCTGGCCCTGCCTGCATCTTGATATAGGATTTCTGGCCTCCCGCCCCGGGAGAATGAATGCCTGTTGTTTCAAGCCCAGGGTGTGGGTTTTGCCGAGGAGTGAGCTCTGAGATACGCGGGCCCCCTCTGTGTGGGGGCGCAAAGCTGCCCCTCCTAAAGGCGGGCCACACCCCACCCCACCCTGACACAGCCCCTGCGGGTCAAGGCCTGAAGGCCGAGGCGGAGGCCAGTGGCTGGCAGGGAGCTTGGGGTTCAGGGACCTGCCCCCCGGTTATCAGGGGTGGTAGGTGGACAGGGGCATCCTCACTGGTGGGTTCCATGTCCCCAACTGCGTTCAGTGGTGGGGCTGTAAAAACGTCCACGTGCCCTGGAGCCCCAGCTCCCCCCACCCTCAGGCCTGTCCTCCCCTCGAGGGAGCGAAGATCGCTTCACTGTGTAACAAGGAAAACAATCAAAGGCTGCCTTCTCAGCAAGTGCCTCCATGAAACATTTATCGGGCAGCCGTGTAACGCTATCGGCTCGTTTTCAGAGACAGGGAAGGAGAGCATGTCATGTTTTGTACTGGGATTTATCCGTGTGCGGAAGACATGTGAGTGTATTGAAAAATGCCCTGGAACGGTCCCAGTGTGGCTGGTGGTGTGGGGGATGTGACCCCCCGCCCAGCTCTGGGGCCAGGCCAGTCCTGCTCTCTGCTCCCAGCTGTGGCCGTGGGAGGGAACAGCCCGAGTCTCCCCCTCCACAGCAGGGGGGCTGCCCAGGCCAACCAATCAGAGACGCTGCCTTGAGATACAGCATCATCAACAAAAGGTTTTCTGGGGCTTTGGGTACCTCCAGTTATGGAGCGTGAAGGCGGCACCTGGACAAGTCTGAGGCCCGTTCATCTCATCATCGGAAGAGTGAAAGTGCAAGCTGCTCAGTCGGGTCCGACTCTGCGGCCTCGTGGACTGTCCATGGAGTTCTCCAGGCCAGAATACTGGAGTGGGTGGCCTTTCCCTTCTCCAGGCGATCCTCCCAACCCAGGGATCGAACCCAGGTCTCCCACATTGCAGGCAGATTCTTTGCCAGCTGAGCCACAAGGGAAGCCCAGGAACACTGTAGTCGGTGGCCTATCCCTTCTCCAGCGGCTCTTCCCGACCCAGGAATCGAACCAGGGCCTCCTGCACTGCAGGCGGATTCTTTACCCACTGAGCCCCCAGGGAAGCTACATCTGAAGAAGGGCTTTGGTAACACAGGGACAGCCCCCCTCGGGGCACCGGGCCGTCCTTCTCACCGTGGGGCTCTTCTGTCGAGTCCCTCCGCTGTGCCAGCTGCTGCCGTGGTCAGCACGGGCCAGGATGGTCAGTGCCAGCGAGCAGCCCCTGAGGCTCGCTGAGCTGCCGCAGGGAATGTGCGGGTGGGCGGTGCCCCCCTCCGTGCCACTTGCCCCAGAGCCAGGCTGATGGATGGAGTCCGGCTGGAGCAGAGGGGCAGCTGTGGCCGGGGAAGGAGACCCAGCAGGTAACCCACGGGCTCCTGCAGCCTCTGCCCTGTCGGTGAAGCCAGGATGTCCGGCCACCAGAGTTCACCCTGCCCCCCAGTGTGACACTGCTGAGTGGGTGCTGCTGTGTCCCATTTTAGAGATGGGGAGACTGAGGCTGAGAGGCTGAAGCGCTGGCCTGAGGTCAGGTGCTGAGGGAGAGGCGGAGGGAACCAACATACTGCCCCGCCAGGCTGCCTCCGAGGGCCCGCCACCCTGTCCAGCCTTTGGCCCGTGAGCCTGTGCGGCCCAGGCCTGCCCGCCGCCTGCCTGTCTACCTCACCTCTGGCTCCATGCATGGGTCCGGGGTGCCCACCACCCTTGCCGTGTGTTTTCAGGCAACTTGTAGCAGTATTTTGATGGGAGAGAGAGGACTCTTGAAATTAACCATCTGGCTTCCCTTATCGTTCCTCACTTATGCCCTGTTGGTCTTTTATTTTTATGGATTCACTCACTTAGCTTTAAATTGTCTTTAATTCTCACAAGCTTGATATTTGGCGCCCAAGCTAGACCCTTCTAGCTCGTGGAGTGCAAGGAAGCCTGTGACCACTCGCTGTTCTCCTCCATCCTGCCCCCGTGGTCCTGGCAGGAGGAAGCCACTGCCTCCACTTCCCATCTTCCTTCTCCTGGGTCTTGTAAACTTGTTGTTGTTCAGTCGCTCAGTCACGTCGGACTCTTTGTGACCCCATGGACTGCAGCACCCCAGGCCTCCCTGTCCATCACCAACTCCCGGAGTTTGCACAAACTCATGTCCATTGAGTCAGTGATGCCATCCAGCCATCTCATCCTCTGTCGTCCCCTTCTCCTGCCTTCAATCTCTCCCAGCATCAGGGTCTTTTCAAATGAGTCAGCTCTTCACATCACATGGCCAAAGTATTGGAGCTTCAGCTTCAGCATCAGTCCTTCCAATGAATATTCAGGACTGATCTCCTTCAGAATGGACTGGTTGGATCTCCTTGCAGTCCAAGGCACTCTCAAGAGTCTTCTCCAACACCACAGTTCAAAAGCATCAGTTCTTTGGCGCTCAGCTTTCTTCACAGTCCAACTCTCACATCCATACATGACCACTGGAAAACCCATAGCTTGGACTGGACGGACCTTTATCGGTAAAGTGATGTCTCTGCTTTTTAATACGCTGTCTAGGTTTGTAATAGCTTTTCTTCCAAGGAGCAAGTGTTTTTTAATTCATGTCACCATCTGCAGTGATTTTGGAGCCCAAGAAAATAAAGTCTGCCACTGTTTCCCCATCTATCTGCCATGAAATGATGGGACCGGCTGCCATGATCTTCGTTTTCTGGATGTTGAGTTTTAAGCCAGCTTTTTCTCTCTCCTCTTTCACCTTCATCAGGAGGCTCTTGGTTTTACTGTCTTTCGCGTGTACCTTCGTTCAGTCTCTGCAGTGGCAGACCCTGAAGGCAGCGTCGCCAGCTGTGGGCTGACTCCTGGGCGCCCCTGGCCTCACGGCCGCCGTGCAGTCAGCACGGCGTGCAGTTCCGTGCTGCACTGTGGCTTTTCTGGAGCTGCCCCTCTTCCTGCCCCGCCCCCGCCATCCTGGCAACAGCGACATGCGTGGGGCCAAGCCCTCCCCAGGGCTCATCTCACTGAGTGCTCACCTGGACCCCGAGAATCGGGATTCAGCCCCACCCCCACGGGTCAGCTCACCTGAACCCCGGAAATAGGGATTCAGCCCCACATTGAGAGGAGACTGAGGCCTCGAGAGGGCCTCTCTGGCCCAGGGTCTCTTGCTGTTGGGGTAAAACTGGGACCCCACCCTCCGTTCCTCCCGCAGGAGTCAGCTGGGGGTCAGGGTTCTGGGGCCTGGGCCCGGTGTGTCTCCAGGCCCTTCCATCTTCAGTTCCCAGCAGAGCTGGCCTCTAGGGGCTGGGGACCAGCCTCAGGCCTCACTGCTGACCCTGGGGGCAGCTGGGGCTCCGTTTTCGCAGTGAGGTCACCGGCAGGGAGACTGAGGCCGGCCGGCCTGTCCCCGGCCTAGCCCTGGAAGTCTGGCCTCCACGCCATGATGCGGGCTGCTCGCGGCGCCGTCCTGCCGTCGGCCCTGCCCCAGGCGGGGTTGGTGGCTGCGGGAGGCTGGGGGCGCTGCTGTTGAGCACTCACAGGCCCCACCTGTCTCTCCAGCTCAGGATTCTGAGCAGCGGTCTGGGAGTGGCGTTTGCGTGGGGTGGTGTCCAGGAGCGCAGCCCTGAGGCCCCGGTGATTCCGATGAAAGCCGAGGGCTGGAGCCCGGCCCTGAGGCTTGGCCCGGCCCTCAGCCCTGCCGACTCCTAGGTGAACAACCAACCGCAGGGCTGGACGGCTGGCCCGAGCCCAGTCCTCCCTGCCCGGGGCCACCTCCAGACCCAGCGCTGGCGCCGTGCAGAAGGGCTACAGTCCAGCTCTGTGCTTCCAAGTGGCCAAGCTGGACCCCCAGGGCCCCTTGCCCAGGGTGAGGTGGGCAGCGGTCCTGCTGTTGTTCCCATGGGAGCCCAGAGTGGCCTGGGCGTGCACACCTACTGTGTGCCACCCTCTCGAGGCTGGGCTCCAGGGGAACAGTCCTGCAGGTGGGCGAACAGGGCAGGGATGGAGGCCCTCGCAGGCAGAGGCCCGCGCCCCTTCACGAGGAGGAGGCATTTGAAGCGGCTGACCGGGAAGAGTGAGCAGAGCCAGGATGGACGGGTCTGGGTGGTGGAGGCCCCGGCAGATACTCTAGGGAGGCAGGGAGGGGGCTGGGTGTCCCTGTGCGCTCGAGAGGGGCGGGGCGGGGAGGAAGGTCCTGTGGGGAGCAGTGGGCAGGGTGGGGGGCTCAGGGGTCTTGGGTAGGACCACTGGCCCGGACTGCTTCCTCCTCGGAGCCGGGCCTGTTCATCCACCCCTGAGCCACAGCTCCTGTCTCTGAACCCCACCACCTCTCCCTGCCCAGCGAGGCTGTGCCTGGGTGCGGTCCCCCAGCCGAGGGGGCTCCCTGAGTGACCAGTGTGAGAGCTTTCTGTGCAGATTCTGCTGGTGAGAACAGGGCTGCCCGAGGCCTTGGGCCGCAGGCTGTCTGGGGGCGGGCCATGCGGGATGTGGCTCTGAGAACCCTCCCCTGCTGGCCCTGTGGCCTCCCGTTCCCTGATGGGCGTTTTCAGGGCATTCCATCCAGGTAGGGCCCTGGCAGGTCGCCAGGATTTCCTGCCTAGGCCAAGCAGGTATCCTCTTGGAAGAAGTCAAGAGGTCATGAAAGGAAAACAGCCAAGTGGCCGCAGGGGCTGGGCTCTGCTTGCAGGGGGAGTCGGCCCTCGGACCCTCCGGCCTTTCTGCTGCCAAAGACTGCCATTCTGAGAAGCAGGCCAGAAAGTCAGACCTCTGTTCAGCCTCACGGCTGCTGAGAAACTGCGTCCTCCTTCTCAGCAGCAGCCCCAAGCCCCTCCCCACCCCTGGCCCCAGACAGTGGGCTATGGACCACTGTGCCGTCCTGCCGCGAGGTCAGCCTCCTCTGCCTTGCTAGGGTTCTGGAAACAAGGGCCAGAACAGCCTGACCGGGATCCGGAGGTGCCCTTGGGTCTCTGCTGGTCGCCTGGAGCCGGCTGCACCTCCTCCCCAACCCGCACCTTTGCTGGACCTGCCTCCACTGAGGTCACTTTGGCTTAAGGTCCTGGTCATGGCCCCTGGGCCGGCCCATCGGTCACTGTGTCCCCTTGCCCTGCTCTGGTCCTGCCCCAGTGACCCTTCGGCTACTCCCAGCTCTGCCCAGCTGCCCCGAGCCTCCGCCCCCGAGTGTGCACGGCATGAGTGGTCTGCCGCGCTGTGTGGGGTGCCTCCTCCGGCCC
This sequence comes from Budorcas taxicolor, assembly GCF_023091745.1. NCBI lineage: Eukaryota > Metazoa > Chordata > Mammalia > Artiodactyla > Bovidae > Budorcas > Budorcas taxicolor. Next base: position 163,787,024 of record NC_068920.1, on the reverse strand, counting down.
CTGAATCTTGACCACATGCACCATCACCCCCGGTTCCTCTTCCTTGTGTGCCAGGCCCTGTGGGGGCACATCCAGACTGCGTGTCTCTGTGTGTGAGGCAGGCGGTGCACCCCCATTTTACAGGCATGTTCACTGAGGTCCCTGGGCAAACTCGGGCCTGGAAGCTTAAGGTGCAGCCGATTCTAGCCCCTGTCTGTCTGATGCGAGGCCGGACTCTGAACCCAGGGTAGGCTCTGCTCCCTGGGTCAGCTCCCCACCGGAAGCCTCCCCCATCCCCCTTCCTCCTCCCGCTTCTGGGCCTTCATGGCCCCCAGCCTGGCAGCCCCAGGTGGCCTTGGCAGTGGGTGTGGGTGGGGAGGGCCTCATGCAGCCCCGGTGCCAGGGCCTGTTGGTGTGGGTGCCTGGCTGGCCGGGGGGAGAAGCCGGATTTTGTGCTTGTTTGGACAGCCGGGCTGTTTAGCCGGAGAGCTGTTTTTTAATAAGAATCCTGGTGCTTCAAGACCTCCCAGCCAATTAGCAGGCAGCACCCAGGTGACTCTTTGAATAATTAAACGGGCCTGTCAGGGCCTTCCGGCTGCAGTTTGATGTGCCTTTAAAGTCTGTCTGATGCTGTTTCCTCGGCGAATGGCTGCCACGGGGGGTGTGGCCCAGTGCCCTGTGGCCATGAGTTCCCTCCCCCAGCCCTCTGCTCCCCCGCCACCTGCCTGGGCCGTGGGGTGAGCTCCAAGGGCTCCGAGGTGATGCCAGTGCTGGAAACAGGCAGCGCTGTCCACACGGGCAGGAGCGGGCAGCCGGCTCATTCCGGTTTTAGCCCTGGAATCCCCGCATCCTCAGAGACTCCCTCGTCCGGGGCAAGCTGTGCAACGGTCAGCCCTGCAGGACACCCGGGCACCCCCAGGCCTCAGGCCGTGTGCTGAGAAGCCGGGGCCCCAGCCCCTCTCTTGCACGCCCCCAGCCGGCCTGGGAGGACCAGGGGCGTCTGTGGACGGTGCCGTTCTGTGATGCTGCCAGTGAACACTCACCTTGGAGGTCACTTTGCAGGGAGCACTTTTCTGAGTCACGTCTCCACGTTCCTACCTGCACGTGCCAATCAAGGGACCGAGGGGGAAGAGCCGTCTTAGCCCGGATCACTTTCTCCTGAAAAATGGAAAATAAGCCCCGTGTGCTAGGTTCTCTGAACGGCGCTGACAGTCGGAGCCCAGCGCCGCCCTGGAGCGTAGCCTCACCTACTGGATAGGGACGCTGGCCTGTCGAGGTGGCCGTCTTCCTCCAGAGCTCGGCGGGGGCGACGGAAGACCCCCTGGTGGTGCTGACCCCGGGGACCTGGGACAGGGTTGGAGGCTCCCGGGCAAGGCGCGCTTTCCAGTTGTAACAGAAGCCTAGGATGGGGGGTGCGGTCTGCCTGAGTCTGGGGCCCTGGAGTTTGACTGGGATGAGCCCCCAGAAGGGGAGGGAAGGTGACACAGGCATTGTACTCAGGTCACTCACTGGGCATGAGGGCTGGGGCTGAGGGGCTGCTGTGTGTTGTCTCATTTAATCTTGACAGTGACAACCACCCCATTCTACAGCTGGGAAAACTGAGGCTCAGAGAGGGAGAGGGCCCTGTTCAGGGTCACACAGCAAGGGGGCCTCTGGGCTTGGAGGGCCTCTTGTTGGCTCCTGGGCCGTTTGTCGTCCTGTTACCCAGCCCTGCTGCCCGCTGCACAGGTCTTCCGGGTCCACACCCCGCGGGGCCCCAGGGTCCCAGCCACACAGGGTCTTCAGAGTCCACACTCCGCGGGGCCCCAGGGTCCCAGCCGCGCAGGTCTTCCGTGTCCGCACCCCACGTGGCCCTGGGGTCCCAGCTGGTGTGCGCCTGTGTTCGCCGCCTTCAGGCTGGGACCCCAGAGCAGCAGGTCCGCCCCCAGCCTGACCGCACATCCCTCCCCGTGCAGCCGCAGACACGGCCGCATACGGGGGCACTTCCCAGAGGCCCCCGTTTTCCAGCAGATTCTCAGGGAAGTCCCACGGGCAAGGACCAGAGCCTGGTTTACTGGTCCTGGAGCCACGGTCACGCTGCGCCTTCTCCCTGAGGCAGGGACAAGGGCAGCCCCCAAGCCGGGCTCAGAGCAGGTGCCCGGAAACGGCTCGACGGATGAAGGCTGGAGGGGGTGGCGCACCCGGAGCGGGGACCCGGTGCCCCACACTCCTGAGGATGCTGTTTTGGGACCTTATCCCTCCAGTGGGCGATCTGTCAGCGTCCGGCAGTGGGGCTGCCCACCATGGCCAGGCTGGCCACAGCCGAGGTTGTGAACCTTGGCCTCGGGGTGGAGGCGTGATTTGGGGGACCTTGAAGCAGTGGCCTAGCCTCTTATTCCCCCGGGAGGGCGGGGTGCTGGGTAGACTCGATGCTGCCCGACACGCGGGCCTGGAGGGGTCTTCTGGGCCCCTGGCAGCTTTCCGGCTTCCGGCTTGGCATCCCCTTAACCCCCTCGGGGGTGTGAGTGGAGACTCGGCTGCCCAGGAGCCGGGCACCAGGAAACACGTCCCGAGGAAGGTCTGAGGGCGTCTGAGGACCCAGCCCCCACCCCGCCGACCCGGATGACCACACTGTGTGGCCGGCCATGTCTGTGTGCTTCTGCCATTCCTGCTTCTCACCCCCTCCTTTTCAAGAACAAATGAGCACGCCATGAGCGTCTGGCTGTCTGGCCCAGAGGAGCGGGCCGGGCGGGGGCTCTGAGACAGCAGGTGGGGCTTCTTGCAGGTGACCCCAGGGTCAGCCCTGCCCCAGCCCCTCGCAGGCTTGACGTTCCGGCTGGAATGTGGCCCCAGAGACGCCCTCTGTGCAGATGTGGCCCCGGGTGTGGAGTCGGGGTCAGCGCTGAAAAGTCACAGCTCAGGGCTGACTGAGGCAGCTCTGCCCGGCTTCTCAGAAGCGCTTCTTGAAGATGCTCCCTAGCCTCTAGTTCAGGGCTGCCATTTGCTGTTTTCTGGGGGGGAAGGGCAGCTTGAGAGTCAGTTCAGTTCAGTCGCTCAGTCGTGTCTGACTCTTTGCGATCCCATGAACCGCAGCACGCCAGGCCTCCCTATCCATCACCAACTCCCAGAGCTTGCTCAAACTCACGTCCCTAGAGTCGGTGATGCCGTCCAGCCTTCTCATCCTCTGTCACCCCCTTCTCCTCCTGCCTTCAGTCTTTCCCAGCATCAGTCTGTTTTCCAGTGACTCAGCTCTTCGCATCAGGTGGCCAAAGTATTGGAGTTTCAGCTTCAGTATCGGTCCTTCCAATGAATATTCAGGACTGATCTCCTTTAGGATGGGCTGGTTGGATCTCCTTGCAGTCGAAGGGACTCTCAGGAGTCTTCTCCAGCACCACACTTCAAAAGCATCCATTCTTCAGCGCTCAGCTTTCTTTATGGTCCAATTCTCACATCCATACATGACCACCGGAAAACCATAGCCCTGACTGGAGAACCCTAGCTTGATGATGTCTGACATCTGCCCCTCTGCCCACCCATCCATCCTTCCGCCCTTACCCCCCTGCTTACTCAGCTCATTCATCTATCCATCAACCACTGCCATCCCCTCCCACCCACTTGTTCTAGACATCCACCCACACATCCATCTGTCCATCCATCCATCCATTTGTCTTTTCATTCGCCCATTTATCCATCTATCATCCGTGCCACTATAGTGTCAGGCGCTGTGCTAGGCAGAAGTGGGCCCAGGCTGAGACAGCAGTCAAGTTTGCTCACCCGAGGTACACGCTACCAGGACCTGGGTGAATGGGGTAGTCGGGGCTGGCATCAGAGGCTGGAGGAAGTGAGCACGTGGGGGCAGTGGGGAGAGTGGGGTTGAAGGCCAGGGGGTCGGCAAGGCGTCCCCTACCCCTACCTTCCTGTCCCATCCCGGGGCTGGCCTCAGTGGCCAGGTGCGTGGCCCCACGTCTTCCCCGGTGGGCTGCCCACCCCGTTCTCTCTGCCCCACCCTGGCTGCAGCCTGGCTTTGTTTGGCTGCGGCAGAAATTCATTGGATTTGCAGCCTCATTCTCAAGGGGGTTTGCGGCCCCCAACAGGGGTGCTGGAACAGAAGCAGGAAGCGTTTTGCAGACAGCAGGGTAGTTCGTTTGCCTTTAACGTTCTTGTTTCATCTCTGCTGTGTGAGACAGACGAAGGAGATGAAAAGGAGTGTAAACCTGGACAGCGACAGAGGCATGCAGAAGAGAACTTACAAGAAAATCACACACTCACGATGGATTTTTTTTTTGAGACTAAACGTTTTGAAATTACTCCTCTATCTTCTTTTAGTGAGCACTGACTTCCCGTTTGTCTGGAAGGAAACAAGATGCTTAAATATTCTGGGGCTCCTAAGCCTTAAGGAGGCGTCAGAAGTTACTTTTCTGGGGTGGCATTAACTGGCCTGGCTGAGAGGATGAGGGTGAGCAGAAATAAGGGATAGCAGCTGCCAGTGTTGGGGCCCTACTAAGTGCAGAACAGGCCCCCATCTTACAGCCAGCCTTCAGGACAATGCAATAAGGGGTTATTTCTTTGAAAAACTTTTTATTTTGTACTGGAGTAGGTATAGCGGACTAGCAGTGTTCTGACAGTTCCAGGTGAGCAGCGAAGGGACTCAGCCAGACATACACATGTAACCATTCTCCCCCAAAGCCCCCTCCCATCCAGGCTGCCGCATAACATTGAGCAGGGTTCCTGCGCTATAAAATAGGTCCTTGTTGGTCAACCGTTTTAAATACAGCAGTGTGTACAGGTCCGTAAAGGGGTTACTTCTGCCTCCACGTTCCAGGGGAAGAGAACTGAGACCCAGAGAGGGTAGGTAGCTGGTCCAAGGTCACACAGCAAGCCGGCGGTGGGCCTAGGGTTCCGGTCTCCTGGGTGTGCCTTACTCCAAATCCTTTCCTGTCCAAGAGATTTCTGCGGCAATCCAGTGCTTAGCACTCGACACTTTGACCGCAGTGGCCTGAGCTAAGGTCCCACACTCCGTGGAGCATGGCCAAGAGCAATTTTTTTTTTTTTTAGTGAAAAATGAAAAATAAAAAAAATGCTTTTCCTCTCCTAACCTGCCTGTGTCTCAGCTTACCTGGCAGGGCAGGTGGGTTTCACCTGAACGTCTCATCTGCTTGAGAGTAGAGCCCTGTGTTAAGAGAGCATAGCACAGGAGTGTGGCGGTCGATTAGTGATGTCTGTCTGGGCACCCTCAGGGTGAGAGGTGACCTGTGCGCCGTGGGTTTGCTGCCTCCCTGAGCTGGAAAGTGGAAAGCTTCACGGTGCAGAGCACAGCTGCGTCCCCACTGTTAGAAAATCCACGTGGAGCTCGTGGAGTAAAGTTACTTGGGTTGTGAGCACAGCCCCGGTGTAGTGGAAAGACACGGCCCTGCCCACTTTGCCTCGTCCAGCTTGGGCCCCTGACCCTGACATTCCCCTGCTCCGGGAAGCGTCCTCGCCAGCCACCCCCAGGGGTGAGCAGACGAGCTCTTCTGCCAGAGAGTGGAGTGCACCCAGCTGACAGGGTCCGTGCAAGGCTGGTCATGGCAGCAGGGTGTCCTGCTGGTGGGGGTGGGCTGGAGCTCCATCTCTGGGTCCTGCAGCCACATCTCAGCCTGGCCTGGAATTTTCTGTGATCAGTAGGGTGGGGGCCAGAACCGTCGGCCGTCGGGGGTCAGTTAGGAAACCAGAGCTCGGTTCCGGCACCCCGTGGGGTCTGGATCAGCTTCCAGTTCCGCTGTGTTGTGGAGGGATTTCCTGGCTGGAAGCCTGGCTGGGTCAGTGAGGGTCCTGGTCCTGCTGGGGGCACAGGCGTCTGATGGCCTGCGCCTCTCCCCATGACCTGAAGACACACATCTGTCCTCCTTCCTTCTTGGCACGTGATGCCCGGTGGGGGGTGCTGTTGTCATGGTGATGGGAGGGCGGAGGGGAGCCCATGTACAGAGAGGGCGGGCTGGGCCCGTCACAGGCTGTTGCCAGGAGGCCGCAGGCGATGGGGACCCCTGGCCTGGCAGGTCTGCCTCGGGGCCTCAGACGCGGCGCTGTGCAGGTCTGTGACGGAGCTGGGCGGAACCCAGGTCTCCAGCTCTCGGCTCAGTGGCTCCCTGTGCTGGGGGATTCGTGGGGGGCCGGGTGTGGGTGTGGCCCCCACCTCCATCCGTTGGTTCTTCACCCGGATCACGCTGTCCCGTTTGCAGACCTGTCTCGTTTCCTCCAGTTTGGGAGCTGGGGTCGCCTCCTATCAGTCTCTGGATGGCGGTAGGGGGGTGACAGAGACGGGGTTCACCCAGCCTCCCCGAGAGGACATCCTGCAGGTGGTGCGGCGCCTGTGTCCCTTCCCGTGAGCCCGGCCGGGCCCAGGGCTGCGCGTCACCCCCGTCTCAGGCCCTGGGCCACGGGGCTGGCTCTGCCCCTTTCCTGGGAGTCAGGCCCAGGTTCATTCTGCGATGGTGACAGGTGTGCCTGAGCCCCCGCTTTCCCTGTGAACCCCCTTTTCCTCCCTGGGAGTTCTCCTCCCACAGATTCCAAATGGCCCAGGGGGCCCCCTCTCTGCTGATGAGGACCCTGGCCGCCCCGCCACGCTAGGAAGCTTTCTGACGCCTGGCCCCGTCTCCCAATCCTCCCAGGTGCATTGTAGGGTCACAGAGTTTGCAAGGACCCTGGACATCCCCCAAATACAGAGCTGGGAGGTCTTCAGGGAAGAAATAAAGGGTCTCAAGTCCAGAAAAGTCTGGGTTTGCACCCTGACCCCCATCCCCTAAAGACAGGCTCTCACACTCCACCACGAGGCATGCAGGGGGGCACCCTGACGTGTGAAGGCAGGACTGTGACTCGGATGGAAGCTTCCTGCGCCCCTGACCTAGTTCCCTCGTTCGCCAGCAGGCGCTCTGGGGCCTGGACGGAAGGACCGAGCTCCACGGTGCCTGGGGCCGGGCTGGGCCTGGGGTCCTCCCGCTTGGCACCTCCGCTTGGGGGGTCCCTGTCTCACACACCGTGTCACACGCACCTGTTTCCTTCCATGACCCGCTCACCGCCCCCTGTCTGTCTCCGCAGGCCCTTCCCCTCGGAGGAGACCGCGGAGAATGACGAGGACGTGTACCGCAGCCTGGAGGAGCTGGCAGAGTAAGGGGCCGGCGGGGGGACGGGAGGGGAGGGGGCCGGGGAGGGAGCCCGCCTCAGCCGTCTGCGCGGGGCTGGGGGGCGCGCGCTCCCCCCGCCGGAGGGTCAGCAGTGCTTCACCCACGTTCCCATGGTGGCGCGCCTGCGGCTTCCTCCCCAAGGCTGGGCGCGAGGAGGGCTGGGCTTTCCGTGCTGCCGTCGGGGCGGGGCTGGGCCCGCGCCTCCCTGGGCTGGCGAGGCCACTCCGGGGAAGGAAGGCGCTTTTCCAGAAGGTGGGCCCCCAGGAGCACAGGCCACGGGCAGGGGCGGCTGGTGATTCAGCATTGTCTCCTGGCCTGACGCGGGCTGCAGCTGGACTGAGGCTCCAGGCCGGGGCCTCCTGGAGCCGCCGGGGTGTCCCCCGCTTCCCGAAGCCTTGGTCTGGCCTGCCTCTGTCCCCGCCTTTCCCCCTCCGAGGTCTGCCTGGGCCGTCACGGGCCGCCTGGCCCGGCCACCCCTGGCGGCTGTTTCACCTGAGGGGTCTGGAGCCCTCCCCAGGGGACTGGCGGGAATCCCTGGGTGGGGGCTCTTCCGGAAGAGAAGGTTGGCTCCTGCGACGTCGGCGGTGGCCTGGTGTGGGGCTGCGTGGCCTGCTCCACGCGGCTGGCGGGGGACTGAGGCGGAGAGATCACAGGTTTGGCTGGACCGTAGTGGGGGGCCCACATGTCTCCCGAGGTGGCGGGCCCACGGCCCTCAGGCCAGGCGACGACCTGCTGAGGGGACTGGTCTCCGTTTGTCGGCAGACATTCCCTTGTTCCCTGATAACTGGCTGCTGCTTCTGGGGAACCTCACGGCCTCTCTCTCTCCTGCATCGTACTGCTTAGACTCAGAGTGAGAGTTGTGATCACAGCAAGAGCGGGACGCCTTGTGCTCTTGCTGTGTCGAGTCCCCAGTTTGATGCCCCTTGACTCCATCCGGGGCTGGCTCTGTGGATGTGGGGCCCGGGGACACCGGGGGAGGCCCCTGCCCAGCGCTGAGTGTCAGGCCATTTCTCCGGAGTCACCCTCAAGCCAAAGTCGGGGGTCTGTGTCCTCTGGAAACATGCCTCAGGGGTCAGCAGAGGCTGCGGGTCCCGGGACAGCGGGGCCCGCCTTGTGCAGCCTCCTGAGTACCCGCCAGGCCCCCTGCTCCGCTGCCGCCCCCGGGGGTCCCTGCCTGGTCCCGGGGGCCTGCCCAGGCTTGAGGATTCCTGGGCGGTGTGCTGGGCGCGCAGCCGTCTCCCCCTCCTCCCCCAGTTCCGCTGCTGCCTGACCCCTCAGACCGACACACAGGATGGAACTCCCGCACGGAGAAGCCAGGCCGGGGGACGGGAGCCTTTGCACGGTTCAATAATATTATTCCGTGACATTAAGAGTGAGCCTCCTTAATCCAATGAGTTCCGTATGGCGCCCGTTATTGCAAACGTAAATCATACGTTATAGGGAAGGGGGATGGATTTGAGTCTTTAACTTGTGGTTTGGTCCCAGAGGCTCTAGGTTAATAAATTTTTCATGCTTTCCCCGCCTCCCCTTCTCCTTTCACTGAAAATCAAGATTTCCTAGCGTCTTGTCTCTGCGGACTTGGGACTCATATTTATCCATTATGGCAATTTACATGACATAAACAGAAACGTCATTTCTTACCTGGCCTCTCCTGGGGGCGGGGGCCGGGCGGTGGCCTGGATCTGATGCCCAGTGGTGACGGGGAGCGAGGGCGTGACGTTTCCAGCAGAACTGGCCCATTCTTTCCTCTGGGCTCTGACCAGGTGTCAGAAACGATGGTTACCTTGTGTCTCTAAGGGCCCTGCTGCTCTGCCAGACCTCGGACGCTTCACAGCTGTTTGGAGAAAGTCCAGCTCTGGCTCCACGGGCGGCCAGAGCCCCGTGAAAGGTCTGGGGCCCCAGGGAGGGACCGCCAGGTGTGCGTGGCCCCAAGAATGCTTCCATTCTGTCAGTGAGTCGTGTGTGCGTTCAGCCACCAGCCAGTTACTGTGCACTTTCGGGAACTGTAGAGGGAAAGGAGAGACACCCCTGCGACGGCCGTAGCCGCACTGTCCAGGAGAAATCAAACACGAGTTGCCTGGTGATCGTTAAGATTTTCTAGTAGCTGCATCAGAAAGAGAAAAAGAAACGGGTGACTCAGTGGTAAAGAATCTGCCTGCCAGCGCAGGAGACGTGAGTTTGATCCCTGGGTCGGGAAGATCCCCTGGAGGAGAAAAGGACAACCCATTCCAGTACTCTTGCCTGGGAAATCCCATGGACAGAGGAGCCTGGCGGGCCACAGTCCACGGGGTCACAGAGTCAGCCACAACAGAGCAACTCAGCACACACAAATGCATTTTAAGAGTACTTTTACTGGGCCCAGTGTATCCAGAATATCCGCTTGTTGATGTAAGAAGTGGTTGATGTGATCCGGTCAGCCCGCTGGCCACGTTTGTGAGCTCACAGCCACGTGTGGCTCGGGGACCCCATGTGGGCAGCCCCAGTCTCGGGGCCACAACAGCGCTCAGTGAGTGGACGACACTGAGCTGAGATTATGTTCTCAAGCACTCAGAGCTCACTTCTGAGATCCTTGAAGAGCGTGTCATCAAATAATAGAGCAGCTGGCTGGAAAAATGAGCACACAGTATTGCCACTTAAAGAACACTCTGTCAAGCAAACTGAGCCTCAGATGAGAGGCCTGCTTTTAAACTGCCCTGATGATCAGTTCCTTACATTTGCCTGATGGCTCGTCCTTCCCGCTGCCCCCTGCTTCTTTCCAGGTGCTCCCAGGGGCCTGGAGCTGCCTGCCACAGCTTCTCAGAGCTGCCCAGCTCCTGGGTGGGCTTGCAGTGAAGTATCTGCCGTGGAGGAGCCCCCTGCCCCCTGCAGGGCTGGGAGCCAGACTTGCATACAGGAGAAAAACACGTATGAGGTGGTTGACCACAGGAGCTCAGAGTAGGGCCGGGTGGATGCCAGCCTCGAAATCAGGGGAGGCTTCTGGAAGGAGGTGACACCTGAGTCTTACAGTCCAAGTGGGAAGTGGCCAAAGGCAGGGCTGGCGTCCCAGCGGAAGGAGCAGCCTTGCTAAGGCCTGGCAGGGCGGGTGGCCCCCAAGAGTGGGAGGTGGGGCGTGGTAAGGTAGAGCAAGACAGGATCCGCCTGCCCAGGACCCTGGGCTCCCATCTCAGAGGCGTGGCCTGGTATCGCCCGGTGGAGGCACGTCAGGTCTGAGACGCTGCAAGGTGTTAGCAAGAAATCAGAATTATAGAAGCTCCCTGGGGCTCACTGGGAGGACCACCCCTCACGCCTGGGAAGGCATGGCCCACGTCGGAAGGCCTGTAGAGACCCCCAGCCGGGTGTGCTGCAGTGCTGGCGGTGCCCTGCGAGGAGAGGGGCCCGGAGGTCGTCCTGGCGGGCTGGCGGCAGAGCGCCGTGCGGCCCAAGTGTCCACCTTGGCTGTGTGCGGCTCTTGTGGCGGCCTCCTGTCTCTCCGGGCACGGTAGCTCCTTCTCGGGGCTCCCTTCCTCCCTCCCTGGGGTGAAAGAGTTGGCCCAGGTCATCCGTGGACCCTCGAGCTTGAAGGAGCCCGCTCCCGGCCGCCGGGCAGGTTCGCTTTCCTCAGGATTGAAGTGATTCTCAGGCTTGAATAAATGTGATCGGATGTGGCAGGGAACGTAATTTATCCTCAGACGTAGAGCTGCACGTTTTACCGCATCATAAAATGACTTCACAGTTTAAATGTGCCGTGTTAGCCTCTTGGGGTGATTGTTTGAAGATGCATAAAAGGTGGGAGTTTCTGAGTCGAGGCACCTCGAGGGCTTTGGGCATGCTCTGGGAGCTGGTCTTCCTCGTCCCTGGGGAGCGAGGCGGGGGCCACCTGCTGGGAGGGCAGAGGCCACGCTCCTCTGGCCGGCCCGTCCCTGCAGGGGACTCGGACCTGTTGCTCTGCCTGACTGTGACCCTCACACGAGGGCAACCTGGCTGGCCCGCCCAGCTCTCCCAGCTGCGACGAGAATTCCCTCATGTTCAGGCCTCCTTGTATGAAAGGTTGGCGTCGAGCAGGGGACCTGCACTTGTGGGGGACCCTCCAGGTGCGAGGCCTGGATGTGTCCCTGGGTTTGGGGGCACCTCATGTTTCTCTGAAAGAATTGCTTCTCTGAGGGGACAAATCTGACTTTGCAAAAACAGACCACTCCCTGCAGGATGCCGACCCCACCACAGCCCAAAGTGGGCTGACCGTGAAGCCCCCCAAAGTGGGGGTGTCCGCGGCTGCCCTCCTCCCGCAGGACGGGGACAGGCAGGGTCCCCCGAGCCCTGGATGCTGGGGAGGCCTCGCCCTGCCCTGCCGCCTGCCTCCTGGAGCCGGGGACACTGGCTCCAGGCTGCTCGGGGGGTGACGGCCAGGCATAGGAAGGCCTCGTCTCTCCCATGGTCCTTGCTGGGCGGGGCCACCCCGTCTGCTGGTCCAGCGGCCTGCACCTCTGGGTGTTCAGATTTTCCTCTGTACAGTAAGCACTTAGGGAGCGCCGACTGTATGCGGGGCAGGTGCGGTCCTGGGCTGGCGTCTCCTTGGCAGCGTGTGGTCCCTGCAGCCCTGTCGGGGGACTCTGCACCCACTTGTGAATCTGGAAGCCCAGCCTGGGCTGTGGGAGTGCCAGGATAGAGGAGCTGAAGCCAGTGTCCACAGGGCACATGGGGGTCTGTCCCCGTGCTGAGCCCAGCAGCTAAGGGGCAGAGTGGCTCTGAAGTGGGTCCTTAGAAGTCCTGGCCGTCCCCTAGGGCGGCTAGGTAGAGTCCCATGTGACCTGAGATGTGACTTAGGAAGCCTGCCCCACCCCCACCAGGCCGGCCGCTGCCTTATTTGGGGCTGGGGTCCTGGAGACGCTGGGGGTTGGCTATGTCTGTTACTCGGGACCCGAGGGCTGGCTGTCTGGGCCCCCAAGTCACCGTGTGTGTGTGCAGCCCAGCGGCCCTCCTGCCCCTGTGGTCTAGACAAGCTGCCCGACACTCCCTGCCCTCCCAGAACCAGCTGCTGGATGGCCAGGCAGGGGCAGCCCGTCCACACCCTTCCCAGTGAACAGGGTCGTAGCTCCCCCACCTCCTGGCTACGGAGGTGGCCGGCGGACTGACAGCCCTGAGCTCTGCTCTGCGCGGCTTCCTGTCCTGCCCTCCAGGGATGTCTTGATCTCTTGGCACCTGGGCCCAGCTGTTTCACAGGCCCCGCCTGCCCTGGGGGCCCAGGGCGTCAGTGACCTTGAAGCCCAGCACTCCAGGAAGGAAGTGTGTTCATTCTCTGTACTAGAGTGAGTCTGAGGGGCCTCCCTAGTGCCCGCAGAGCGGATGCCCCGTGCCACTCCACCCTGGCTAGAGAGTCGAATCACACAGGCCAGCGGACACGAGACGAGACAGACCTGGATGGCTTTTATTTTTAATACCTAGTTAAGCACGAGTCCTTTCAGGACCAGGGCTGTTGCAGCGATTCTGTGGTCTGATTGAACGATCTCCACAGGGTGGGGAGGCCGATGAGGAGGAGGCAGGCATTCATTGTGCTGTTTTCAAGAAGAAAGCGGGGCCAGCTGGGCGGTGGCCAGGAGGAGATGTTTGCAGTCTGTCTAATGAAGGCCTCTGCAAATCGCTTTCCGGATGCTGACTTCCAGACCCCCCTGAGGATAGAGACGAGGCCCTTGTACGTTACTTCCCCCGTGCGTAGCACAGACTCGACACACAGTGGCCCTTAAAAAATAGTGCTCAAAATCGCAATAAGCCTAACATGTTGGACTTAATTCTAAAAAAAACCCTGTCGTGTACACAGTATCTGCTGTATCGGTCACCAAACTCTAACTCATCCTATAAAACCCAGCCCGGAGGTCACCTCCTCCAAGAAGCCGTCCCCAGAAGACTGAAAGAGGCGCCCTCCCCAGAAGAGGAGAAGTCCCGCAGGGTCAGCTTTGTCACGGCGTTGTCATCGTCTTATTGCACTTGGGGTCCCCCAGACCCCCGAGGTGAGCACCTCATGAGGGCTACCCTGAGGGGAGCAGCGCAGAGAAAAGGCAGCTGCTTGAGCTGGGCCCTGCACACCGAGGCACCGAGGACGCGCCCAGGGGCCGGGGCCCTGACATCTGCGACTGTTATGTCCAGGAGCCTCGCAGCAGTTCCAGGCAGTTCAGGGGCCCCTGAGTGCCAGGCCCAGTCCTGAGCCCCATGCGCCATCTCAGCCCTCAGGACATCGCAGGGCCACTGGCCTCCTCCCTGGTTTCTAGTCCAGCTCAGCTCGGTTCAGTCGCTCGGTCCTGTCTGCTCTTTGCGACCCCATGGACTGCAGCAAGCCAGGTTTCCGTGTCCATCACCAACTCCCCGAGCTTGCTCAAACTCACGGCCAATCGGGTCATTTTGTAGTTGGGGAAGTTACGGCTCAGAGTGGGTAAGTGATTTGCCTGAGGTCGCACAGCACCCTTTACCCGACCAAGGAGGGACTGAAACCCGGAGCCATCTGCTGCCTGGCCCGGTCAGGCGCCTGGGCTTCATCCTTGTGACTAAGTCTGAATGGTGGGGAGATTCTCCTGCTGCTTCGGAAGAATCCCTGAGAAAGAGGGGCTTCTGGCAGGAAGCACACAGCCGGGCGAGCCTGGCTCGCCCTGGGAATCTCGCAGCCACAGTGGTGACGCCCCCGAACGGCTTTGCGACCTCAGGGACTGTCTTGCCCTTTCTGGGCCCTGCTCTCTGCTCCTGTAGGGAGCCTGGGTGTTAGGAAGAGGGTCAGCTGAGGGCAGGTGAGGCCTGCCCCCTAGTAAGCAGCGCCTTGTCTGTCTCTGTTCCCACGTGCAGCCCGTCCAGCCCACAGCCGGCTTCCCCAGGCCCTCCACAGCCCACTCTCCTTGCCACCCCGCCCCCCCCGACTGGGGTGGACGGAGGTCAGGAGATGCCAGCTTTGGTTTCCTAGTCACAGTTTAGTGGTGGTCAGGGATCTTGCTGTTCAGCGTGAGACGGCCCAGGGCCCAAAGGCACATCGCGTCGTCAGTCATGACGGTTTATGTCCACCGTACACACACAGGCTCGCAGGCGGCAGAAAGCAGAGTCTGTTCGCTCTTCTGTGATTTTCCGCGCGTAGCGGGGGGCGTGGGGGAAGCTCTTCTAAGCAGCTGACTTTCTGTACCGAAATCGAGGTTGGCGGGTGAGGCTCCTGGGGCAGCGGGGCGCGGGCCCGGGGTCTCAGCGGGAGGGGAGGTTTCTGCTGTCTCAGGGAGGCAGCAGGCCAGGATCGGGGCCTCCCGGAGGGCATCGGGCCATTGTGAGGGCCAGAGTAATTGTCAGGATTTAGCATCTGCCAGTACAGCTGCTGCCAGTGTGAAGGGGGAGAGGGGAGGGGGCTGCCCTGGGACGTGGGCTGGGGGCTGCGGAGGCCTGGGCAGCCTCTCACGTGGTGTCCCGCTGAAGGGGGCTCTGGGGTCTCACGGTGGCCTGGGCACGATCCGGAGGGGTGGGGGCCTCCTCTGCTCACACTGTCCTCTGTGCTCTCCTGGACAATTGGACAGAGAAGGGCGATTGCTGAAGCCCGCCAAGGACAGATCCGTGCTGACACTCGCCTCCCGGCTGTCTGGTCGGATGTGTTTCAGGACATCCGATGTCTTTGACGCTGCCGGTGTCTGTTTATTGAGCGTGGACCACCATGCTAAGTACTGTCTGGTGCACCTTCTCCCCCTCGTGGGGTGCTGGGCCATGGCCATTAGTGAGCACCTGCTGTATGCTGGGCCCGTGCTCCTCAGCTCCACTGAGGCTGATCCTTCCAGCGACGCTACCTCATCCCCAGTTAGGTTCTCTTCCCCAGAGCTGCAGAGCCCTGCCCAGGGCTGAGAGTCCATCCCAGACTCGACTGACTGCTTCCCCCTGAGGGGGCCGCATTCAGGAGAGTCAGGATCCCACAACGAGAGCTTGAACTGAAGGAGAAGGGGATGCGCCAGCCCTGTGGTCCGGCGTTGCCTGAGCGTGGTCGTGTGCACAGACCGCTTTAGCGTGGTGGGGACACGCAGTTTATCTGTGAAGCCCAGCCTCTGATAGCTGGGAACTTCACGACAAGGCTCTGTGGGTCTGCGTGATGCTGAGAAAAGACTCAGGCTGGGACTGAGATGGCCTGGCGTGATAGAACTCGGCCTGGGTGATTGAGAGTCCCTTTTGGGTTTTTTCCAGGGCCTTGAGTTCCTTTTCTAGGACCATAGGAGGTGGGACTGGAGTTAGGTCCAGTGCACTGGGCTCTGATCCTGGCCTCTGCCCCGTGGGATGGTTTGTAGGGGCCGTGGGGTCCCACTGAGCTCCGAGGGCCAGGGCACACTGGGTGGACCCAGCTCCTGTCGCAGGAGAAACAGAGGCCAGGGTCCGCGCCTCGTTGGATGAACCTCCAGGTCACAGGGATCCGCGCCTCGTTGGATACACCTCCAGGTCACAGCCCTGCACCCCAGGGCCTTTCAGACCTTCCGGGGCCTCGTGTTGCACCCTTCCCCACTGCTGACCCCACACCTGTCATTGCCTTTTTCTCCGTTCAGCCCCTGTGGCCGTCAGATGCACTGGGCCCGTCAGGCCCAGCAGTAACTCATCTGTGTTAGCAGATGCCCAAGGCTTGTAATGTATCTGCCCTCTGCCTGCTCAGGAGACTCACACTCGGAGGCAATGCCTCAGCTAAGAATCAGCGGGGCAGTGGTGGAATTTCCATGCAGTGTTGGCCAAAGGGACAGAGCTGTTGGAGACCAGAGCTTGTCACCCCACGCAAGTGACACTCCTCCAGGTCAGATGGGTCTGCATCTCAGAGGTAACTGCCACCCCGTTGGTCTCCCCACCCGGACTGTGAGGCCCATGGACAGACAGACAGTTAGTTGGTGCCTCTGTGTCCCTCGGATTCTGGGAGTCACCTACCAGTGCAGACTCGGTCTTAGGATAAGTGTAGATTAAAACAGTCAAATCTGATCATCTTTTCATCTTAATCGCCAAGTTGAGCAAACATATGTAGTTTTACCTTTATGACTTTGCTTTCGCTTTTTAAAAAAACTCACTTCTTAAAAAAAAAAAAACTCACTTTGCCGTTTCTTGTATTTCCCCCTCTCCTGGAACGTGGAACATGCGCGAAATGAAATTTCAGTGCTACTATTTTACAGTTTCGTGTGATATGCACGAACCTGTATTTCTTAGTGCTCATCGACCTGAATTAAATAATGGCTGTGGAGAGTCTTCATAATCGAAAAGGCCTATAAATGTAGAGAGCAGGCTTATGAGTGTCCTCATGGCTAGATAATGAGGCCCTGTCAACGGGGGTAAAGCTGGGACATCAAAGGCGTGAAGCTGATCATTCACCACTCAAGCTTGTCTGTCTGTTTTTAACTGAAGTTGGGCTGACTTACAGAGTTGTGTTGTTTCAGGTACAAAGCACTGTGCTCCAGTCATGCACACGTGCCTCTGTGTTTCCCAGGCTCTGCCCTTCCAGGTCACTGCAATACTGAGCATAGTTCCCTGCGCTGCACAGTAGGCCTTAGTCGTCCGCTTTATATATAGTGTGTGTATCTCTTAATCCCAAACGCCTGATTTATCCATCCCTCCCACAAGTTTTCAACAGGTTCTGGATAACAGACATTTTGCAGAATGGAGAGAAGTGACTGTGTCTGCATTTTTGAGATTTTTCTGTCCCGAGTTCAGATGCCGGAACACAGCTCTCCGTCTGGTGTCTCTGGCAGCCTATTTTTAACCTCGCTGCCCTGAGTGAATTAGAAGAGATGAATGTGGGGCCTGAAAGTCGATCCTGCCTGAATGACTGCTCCTTGCCCGTGCTGATTCTGAGGAGGAGGAGCAGCTGAGCTCGTGATGGACGTGTGTTGGGGGGACCGCAGGCGGTGTGTTCCCGCTGCCTCGGCCTCGCGGTTCTGTTCCTTCCGTGAGTGCAGAGGAGGGGGCAAGGGACAGCATCATCTCACCCGTACCTGGAGGAGCCCGCTGTTTCTTCTGGAGCTGCTCACTGTGGTTGGGATCGAGAGCTTGTAGTCCTTTACCTGAGGGAACCCCCAGTCCACTGGCGTGAGGTGTCAGAGCAAGAAACTGAGGGTGATAGGACAGTTAGAAAGTTCGGTGGAGAATGCTGGAAGGGAGGAGCCCACAGACGCAGATCTGCTGCAGAATCCACCTGAGTCCTGGGTTGACCATTAAACCTCTCAAACACAGGAGAGGCCCTAAGATTTCCGGCAAAAAATGCAGCGGCTGGAAACTGAATTTAGCTGTCATTTCAGCTGCTGCCCACAGGGAACATAGAGTTTGAAGTTTGAGTCCAGCCAACCAAGTAAACTGTCAGAACAAATATTACTCTTCGAAAGAAATAGTGGATCCAGGATCTCCGTAATGAGTCATTTGTAGTGTCCAGTGTGCGATAAAAAATCATCAAACCAAGAAAGAAACGGGTGTAAATGAGTCCTACTGAGAAGAAAACCAATGTCCAGGGGAATCACTGTTGAGATGACTTAGATGTCACAATTAGCAGCTTTTATTATTTTGATCAGGGCTTCGAGGAAAATGAGTGTCAGGTGAGTGAACAGATGGGGAGCCTCGGTAGAGAAATAGAAATTATAAAAAAGGACCAAATGGAAATTCTAGAACCGCAAAGCATGGCAACTTAAACGAATAGTCACTGGATCAGTTTAGCAGAAGACTGCAGATGGCAGAGGAAAGAATCATTGGACTTGAAGATAGTTCAGTGGAAGGGATACACTCTTAAGTAGCAGAAAAAAAAGAAGATTTAAAAATATGAGCAGAGTCTCAACATGTGGGACAATATCAAGTGTCTAATAGGCATAATTGGAATCCCAGAAGGAGAAGAAAAAACAAGTAAGGCAGGAAAAAAAACTGAAAAAACAGTAGCCTTGAGCTTCCTAAATTCAAAATCTCTATGGTAAACTACAAAATGTTGCTGAGAGACAATCAAAGACCTAAATACATGAAAGTATACACTCTGTTCATAGATTGGAAGATGATCTTGTTAAGATGTCAGTTTTTCCCAAGTTAGACTGTAGATTTACCACAGTTCTTATTATAATTCCAGCAGATTCCCTTTTTTTAATTGACAAAGTTATTGTAAAGTTGATACAGAAACATAGAGGACTTCAGGATGGCCTAAACAGTCCGATCAAAGAACAAAGCTAGGCCTTCCCTGGTGGCTCGGCGGTTAAGGAAGCCACCTGCCAACGCAGGGGATGTGGGTTTGACCCTGATCCAGGAAGATCCCACGTGCCGCAGAGCGACTCAGCCCGTGTGCCACCACTGCTGAGCCCACGTGCCACCGCTCCTGAAGCCTGCTGCCCCAAGGCCGGTGCCCTGCAGCAGGAGAAGCCCCCCCAGTGAGAAGCCCACAGTCCACCATGAAGGGCGGCCCCTGCTCACTGCACCCGGAAACAGCCCGTGCAGCAGCAAAGACCCAGTGCAACCAAAAATAACCAAATAAAATTATCTGCCAAATGGTTAAGGAGAGAACAAAGCTAGAGAGTTTACACGACCTGATTTCAAGCCTTTCTGTAAAGCTTACATTAAGGCAGAGTGGTACTGGCGTAATGATAATTGAATATATTGATGGGCTAGAATAGAGCATTCTAGAACAGACCCACACACACGTGGTCAACTGGTTTTTGTCAAAGGGATCCAAGCAATCCAGTGAGGAAAAGAAAGTTTTCAACAGATTGTTCTGAAGCATCTGGATATCCACACAGGGATGGGAAAATGAACTTCGAGCCCTACCTCACACCGTACATAGATTTCCAGTTGAGGTGGACCAGAGGCCTAAACATAAACACTGTATAGATCTTAGGAGAAGATACAGGAGAAAACCCTTTGCAACCTGAAGGAAAGCAGAGATTCTTACATGAGGCACAAAGGTTTCTTAGATGTGATACAGGATAGAGTCAGGACACCATAGAAGAAAAACTCAATAAATTAAGTTTCATTAAAATGAAAAATGGATCCTTATCGAAAGACACCATGGAGAACTTCCCTGGTGGCTCAGAGGTTAAAGCATCTGCCTCCAATGCGGGAGACCCGGGTTCGATCCCTGGGTCAGGAAGATCCCCTGGAGAAGGAAATGGCAATCCACTCCAGTATTCTTGCCTGGAGAATCCCATGGACAGAGAAGCTTAGTAGGTTACAATCCATGGGGTCGCAAAGAGTCGGACACGACTGAGCGACTTCACCTTCACCTTGCTGGAGACTGGGTTGGGGGGGGAATTTTTTTTAATATACCTGACCAAGGACTTGTATCCATCATATATAAAGAACTCCTAGAATTCAATAAGAAGATGGCAACTAACTTTTAGAAATGGACAGAAGTCTTGAGCAAGCCTTTTACATAGAAAGATACACAAATGTCCGTAAGTACACGGAAAAGTTGTCAACATCGTTAATCATTGCAGGAATGCAAAATAAAGCCACAATTCTATCTCACTACTTGCACACTCTAGTGGCTAAAATTGAAAAGACTGGAAGTTGCCAGAGCTGGAAAGAACTGGAGTAACTGTCACTCATGCACACTGCTGCTGGTGACATGAATGCTGCAGCTGCTCGCTTTGGGAAAATGCTTGGCAGCTACTGATGAAGTTAAATGTGCCCACCTCCCCTTTGGTCCAACAATTCCACGCCTTGTGGAATTTCATTTCCAAAGGAAATGAGAGCATATGTCCACCAAGAAAAAGGCAAATGCTCATAGCAGCTTTTATTTACGATAACCAGAACTTGGAAGCCACCCAAATGTTCATCAAAAGGAGAATGGATGTCAGATTGTGGCACATTCATGCCGTGGATTGAGACTCAGCTATAAAAAAGGGATGAATTGCTGATGGGGGCAGCAGCCTGGATCTAGAGGCATGATGTTGAGGAAAGGAAGCCAGGGCCAGAAATGGGCCTGGCACACGCTGCTGTTGATGTGACATTTAGAACAGCTGAAGAGAAAGTCTATGGTGAAGAACAGTCAGAGGCGTGACTAGGGGAGGGGATAATCAGGAAGGGGAGGAGCTCGTAGGGGAGACGAGAGTGTTCTTCAGTGTCACGGGGTGTGGGTGCCCTTGTCAAAATGGTGCAACTCAGGTATGCCTCAGTCTACGCGCAATCCTGCTCAGCTGCCCAGGCGTGTCTGACTCTGCAACCCCGTGGACTGCAGCCCGCCAGGCTCCTCTGTCCATGGGATTCTCCAGGCAAGAACACCGGAGTGGGTTGCCACCTCCTTCTCCAGGGGACCTTCCCGACACAGGGGTCGAACCTGCGTCTCCTGCAGTGGCAGGCAGATTCTTTCCCACTGAGGCACCCGGGAAGCCCCATCTCAGTCTGCACAAACCCTGAAAATGGTGGAAAGCCTGCGTTGCGGCATTCCACGCTGCGCTCAGCAAGCAGCGGTGCCCTGTAGAGACCGGCGCATGCCTAGTTAGGCGGGTGGCGCCAGAGAAGAGGGTGGCAGAGGAGGGGCTTGTCCCTCAACACCTTTTCTAGGACCCCACAGTCCACACGGGCATCCAGGCGTCTTTCAAGTCCCGCCTGTCCTGGAAGCTTTGGAGCCTCCAGCCTTCGCTTTCCTCTCCCTCCGGATGATGCCGCGGCTCTGGCTGGGGATCCCAGCAGGGCAGGTGTCTGCCTCGCCCTTAGATGGAGAGACCTCCTGTCCCGTTTCTCTCACTACCCTCTGCGCCACGTCATCAGGGCCTCATCCAGCAAAAGCATGCCGACCAGCCCAGCTGACCGGGAGGCCACAGAACAGGAATATGGCGTTCGTATGACATACGGCCAGTTCCCTGCCCGTCCGCTTGGCTTTCCCATCTGCCTGATGGACAGCTTTGGGCTCAGGTGCATCTTGAGCCCTGATTCAGGTTGACTGGTGGTGGGCGCTTCCCCAGGGCGGGGGTCTTTGCTGAAAATGATTCCGAGCGAGTTGGGGTAGAGTCCTGGGGTCAGTGAGAATGTTCCCCCAAATGTGGGATGATAAAGGGGGCTCTTCTTGGGCTGGCAGATTGCTGCCCCTGCACCTGATGACCCCACAGACCCTTTCAAGGCTGACGATTTTGATTCATTTAATCGGCTTTTGGAATATTTAACCATCACGATCCCCTCACCCACTTGACTGCCTTCCACCGGCCCGTCGGAGCAGAGCGGATGTCTGTCTGCAGATGGTGGGATTGAGAGCGTGCCTGCCTCCCCTCTGTTCCACGCTGTCAGGATTCCAGACAGAGCCTTTGTCACCAGCCTCGCTCGGCTGATGACGGAAACCCCAGGATGTCTGGCACCCTTAGGGAAGAACCCATGCAGGTCCCTGCCTGAACCCAGGACCCGGGAGGCTGGGACTGCAGGAGCCCCACTTCCTTTGGGGGCAACACCTGGAGGGGCAGGGGGTGATTCATGTGAATGCAAGTTACCATTCCCAAGGCCCACCTTGGGGGGACAGACACCGTCCTCTGCCTTCTCGTAGGTTCTGACAGGAGCTGGGGGCTCTGTCACCGTCTGGGTGCTGATTTGCACCCCAGTTCTTGGGACTGCTGACGTCCAGACACGCAGCTTGCTGTGGAGGGTGGAGGGTGGGTGGGAGAGGGCGGGAAGGACGGGGCTGGCCGAGTTCGCCCCCCGCCCCTCCCCGTAGCCGCCGCGGAGCCTCAGTGTGTGACCCTAATCTGTGAAATGGTGCCAGCGCTCCCACCTCCCAGGCGGCGTTGAATTGAAAAGCAGACGCGTGTTTTTCGAGGCCCCCATGTGCTCTGACATCCTGCCCGCCCCTCCGTGGGTGGGTGGCTGCTCACGTAAGCACTGGGGGGGGTCCGTTAGCTGGCGCAGCACCGTGTGGTCCGGCTGTGTTCTCTGCCCATCTTCTTCTTCCCCACACCTGGAGAGGTTGTGAAACACCAGGGGAGGTCTCCCAGAGCAGCCGCATCCCGTCCCGCCCCCCGTCCATCAGCTGCAGGGGTCTCACCAGGATGGGCACTGGCTGCCCCCGTCCCCGAAGAGGCACGTCCGATGCTTCTGCTCACTGCCCCATCGCAGTGAGCTGGGCTGGCGTCCAGGGCTCCAGGGAGACCAGGCCCCTCTGGCTGCCTAGGTCTTCGCTAGAACGGCACGGCCTCCTCTCTGGTAGGTTTGCAGAGAGCTCTCTCCCTGACCCCGGAGGCCCCCGCCTGCCCTCGCCTGTAGAACGGCAGCTAACATTCAAGTGCTCGGTTTGGGACGTGGCTAGAAACTCATTCATAAGAGCGGCTGGTGTCATTTCTCCTCTCTCCTCGCCCCCTTCCGCTGACTCGGGCAGTGGTCCACCTCATCCTGATGCCTTTCGGAGGAGAACTTGGCCAGCCCGCCTTCAGCCCGGCTGGGTGAGCTGTACCCCGCAGAGAGGGGCACAGGGCCCTGGTGTGGGCCTCCGTGGTGAGCTGGCCTGCTGAGGCCTCCAAGGACAGACCCCACGGCAGGCTGAAGAGCTGGCCACCCCGGGCCCAGTGGTGCCCCAGGCCAGAGCGACCCCTGGGGTCAGGAGTGGGCTGTGCGCCAGGCTTGCGGGAGCTGTTGAACAGTCCCATCGGCTCATCTGCTGATTCAGTGCAAGTTTATTGAGCACCTGCCTTGTATCAGGTGTGGAGATCAGAAGGGATTACGAAGTTGGGTTTTGTCTGGAGGTGAGATAGGCTCACCCACCGGCATGTATGGAATAACTGGAGGTGCCATGAGAGGAGAGCGCTGGGGAGAGTCTGGGATGGCAGACTGGGCGGAGGTCCCAGAAGGCCTCTTGGAGGAGGTGTCTCATGACTTGATTCTGCAGGTCAGAGGAGATGACTTGTTGGTCGAGCTCATGAGCGGAAACAAATACCTATTGAATTATGAATCGAGCAGTAACCGCCTTGTGTGCACGCTCAGGCAACTTCAGTCACCTCCAACTCTTTGCGACCCCATACACTGTAGCCCACTGGGCTCCTCTGTCCATGGTATTCTCCAGGCAAGAATTCTGGAGTGGGTTGCCATGCCCTCCAGGGGATCTTCCCAACCCCGGGATCAAACCTGGATTTCCTGTACTGCAGGCGATTCTTTACCGCTAAGCCACTGGGGAAGGCCGGTAACTTCCTTGCTCATTTGGAAAGGCACATTGCAAGCTTTGCGTCCCTCTCTGCTCGGCTCCCTGACCTCTTGGCAGGGAAGATGTCCATGTGTCTGCGACTTCTGCACTTTGACCTTCACACTTGGACTGCAGGGGCTGGGGAGACTCTGGGCTGAGCCAAGAGCTTGCGGGGCTCCAGGTCCCAGGTGTGGGTGTGGGAAGGGCATTTTTGGTCCCCAGAGCTGGGCACCACCTGTTAAGGCAGCATCTTGCCCTCAGCCTCCCGTCGGGCATCCCCAGCATTTACTAAACGACTGGGATGGGTGCGCTTTATCGTGGTGGGAGACCTTCCAGAAGGGCAGCAAGCAGAGCCCGAGGCTGCCTGAAAGTGAGATCCCAGAAGCCTCGGAAGGCAGGTGCTACACCTTGTCACTGGACTGGGAGACGGAGGCTGAGAGGGAGAGGCTCTCGGTGGCCCCGACGGCCTCTCCTCTCCAGGAGGCCCCCGCGGGCTGGCGCCCCCGGTGGCTGTGGCTTCAGCGCCCGCCTCTGACCCCCTCTGCCTCCCCACAGTGAGCACGGCGTGGGCGAGGACATCTATGACTGCGTCCCGTGCGAGGATGACGGCGACGACATCTACGAGGACATCATCAGGGTGGAGGTGCAGCAGCCCATGGTGAGCCCGGCCCGCCGCGCCGCGCAGCCTCTGCGCCGACCCCACGGCAGAGCCCCCGAGAGGGGCCCGGTCCTTCCCAGCGCCCCGGCGCCCCTTCTTTCCCGTGAAATGTTCCTGGGAGACGGAGGTGCCACCTCCGCCACCCCACCGCCCCGGGCATGTTGCTGTGGAATTCTCCCCCAGAAGGCGTGCAGGACCCCGAGTCCCTCCTGCCCGGGGAGCCTGGGGAGGAGACTCAGTGGTGACCTCAGGCAGCTGGACCCCTGCCCCGCTGTGCAGAAGCACGAGGCGCTGTGCGCTCAGTCAGCCCGCCAGGCACCTTCGCGCACAGGGGTGTTCATTTCCAGCCGTCAGCAGTCACCCCTCGACGGCTGTGTGTGCAGCTGCTCAGCTGGAGAGGGGGGTCCTGCTGGGCCAGGATGGGAGACGGGGACCCAGTGGGGTGGATTCCAGCCGCCTTGCACCCCCAGACTCCTGGGGGTGGGCGAGATGCCTCTTGACAACCCTAGAGGCTCTTGCTGCCATTTGCTTTCACCAAAGAAATGCAGGGAAGCAAGTTTCGGTGTTTTCCCTCAGTGTGGGGTTGAGCATTGGTGATGCAGAAACAGGACTTTCAGAGGCCTTGCCCTCTGCCGGGAGGCGTCGAGACGCTGGCAGCCAGCTCACAGCCCCGACTACAGAAGAGGTTTCTTGTTTGGCCCCTCGAGGGTCTGAAGGTGGATTTCCTTCTCCACGATCACCAGGAATCTCGCTCTAGAGAGTCAGGGGTGTGTCTGTGACCCCAGGTCTGCCCCTCCACCCAGGCAGTCCTGCTCCTGAACCTTCCAGGGAAGTGGGCTTGGGGGGCGGGAGGTCTCCACTTCACCTCCCTGGAGCTGGTCCCAGCTGGCTCTTGAGAGACCGCATCCGCCCCTCGCCCACAGAAGCCCCAGGACCCACTGCTGCCTCTGGTCCTGAAGGGACATACAGAACCCCGGGCATCTGCGGGGCTGGGGGGATGCCTGCCTGTGTCCTGGGGACAGGCTGGCGTCCCACCTGCCCAGTGATGCTTAGCTTCCCCAGGCTTGGCACTGGGCTCACACTGGTCCACCAGGCAGGGTGGGCCTCCTGCCATATGGCAGGTCCCCAGAGACAAAAGCTGGCTTTATTTCCTTCCCCATCATGTCTGGAGATATCTGAATAGTCTGAGTGGAAGGTACAGGGGATAGTGATGTCTCTAAAGGAAGATAAAGCCAGGGCATGGCAGGTGCCATGCAGAGCCTGGCCCAGGATGGGGGAAGGTGTCACCCGCTCAGTCCCAGTCTGTCCCCTGTCCCAGCCTGACCCCGTCCCAGTCTAACCCCATCCCAGCCTGACCCCATCCCACTCTGTCCCCTATCCTGTCTGTCCCCATCCCAGTCTGACCCCGTCCCAGTCTGACCCCGTCCCGGTCTCTCCCCATCCCAGTCTCTCCCCATCCCAATGCCGTCCTCCCATCTCACCGGGCTGGCGTTCGGCGGGTGGCGGGTGTGGCGTGATCCCTGGGTCTGGTGTCTGTGTCAGTGAGCTCCCTGGCCTCCCCAAGCTCGGCTTGAGTAAGAGCAAGCACTGCTAACTATCCTTTCTGTTTCTTCCGCATGCTTTCAGATTAGATACATGCAGGTAAGTGGCCTGCAGAGGGGAGGCCCCGGCTCAGGTCTGCCAGCTCCGTCTTCCTGCACCTTCAGGAAGCCTCAGTCCTCTTTGCAACAACCCGGGACCCCTCCCCAGGGAGACACTATCGGTCTCCACATTCTTAGATGCAGTTTTAGGGGGTCGTGGACCCTGAACACCAAGTTCCCAGGCTGAGCAGGGCTTCGGGCTTTGGGAAGGAGCCTGGGTCATGTGCCCACTTGACAGGCTGCTTTGGAGTGCTGTGGCCCCAGCCAGCCCACTCGAGGCCCTGGGGGCGTTTCTTGGAAAAGAAGGATGACGTCAAGGCGGGTTTGAGTCCAAATGGCCGGTGTGTCGCCTGTCCAATATTCTCTCAGCCAAAAACCTAAGGAGAAGGCCTGGACCATCCACAGTCACCCCTGACAGTCATCCCCCCCGTGGCTCCTTCCCCGGCCCCTGTGGCCGCATTATCTTGCTCAGTCCTGCCCTAGAGGGCCCCCCACAGGGGCCTGTCCCAGGGACCTCTGCCGATGGGCTCTGAGCTCTGCAGAGTCGGAGACTGCTGGGTATTTGGAACATCTGGCTCTGCCAGGGATTGGCCCCTTTCTCCAAGGCACTGACAGTCTGGGACGGTGGGTCGGTGGACGTGGGTCCCCAGGGAGCTGGTCAGAGCCTCTCCCCGTGCGCACAGTGGGTGCTTTAAGCATGCGCCGCCTGCTGCGTGTGCTGGAGGGGGTGGCCAGCCTGGTGGGGACCTGCTGTCACCGTCCTCAGGGTCATGCCACGCCCCCTGCGCTGGCCTCAGGGTCCCCGTGCCCAGGAAGGAGGGGAAGAGCGTGCCGTCCCCCATCGCACCCGCTCCGCACTTGGCGACCCCCCAGCCGAGCATGGGGCACGGCAGGGTCCTGGCTGACGTCCTGTGTCCTCCCCTAGAAAATGGGCATGACAGAGGATGACAAGAGGAACTGCTGCCTGGTGGAGATCCAGGAGACGGAGGCCAAGTACTACCGGACACTGGAGGACATCGAGAAGGTGGGCGTGGCCGCTGGGGCCTCTCCCCAGGCAGGGGCTCAGGGCAGTGGTGGCAGGCGGGCACAGGGCCTCTCAGCTTTGTACCCCTGCCTCCCGGGAGCGTATCCCCAGGCAGGGACTCAGGGCAGTGGTGGCAGAGGGAGGGGGACACGGGGCCTCTCAGCTTTGTACCCCTGCCCCACCCATCCGGAGAGCACCCTCACCTGTCCTCTGGCCTCTGGCTCCACGCAGGCTGTGGCCCCACACAAGCTGTGGGCTTTGCCCAGGCCAGTTTCCTGGGAGTCCTGGGCCCTGCCTCCCACCCCTCGGCCTCAGCTCGGATCCGAGACCATCCTGAGCTTGTTTCTGCCGCTCCTTCCAGCCTGACACTGGGCATCGTTGCCGCTTCTGCTCCTGAAATGTGCTGAGCTAGGCTCTTTATGGGTGCATCCTAGCCCAGAGCTAAATGCCTTCTGCATACGCCGTCACCCAGGCCGGGCACTGAGTGAGCTCTTTGTGAGCACCGCCTCACTGAGCGCTGTCTGCACTCAGCCAGCCCCCGTCAGCCGGGTGCGCAGCAGGGCCGGCCTGTAGGTGGCTGTGAGAGCCCCGTACCTGGGGCTCTGCTGGGCCCGATGCTGGCGGTCTCTGCAGCCCCGCTGGCAGATGGTGTGATCAGTGCTGTCTCCCCACCGGCCTACCCGGTTCCTGGAGGACACAGGTGGGCTTTCTCCCCGCTTCCTGTGACCACTGGCTCCGAGCCAGTTCCCTGTCACTTGGCGTCCTCACGGCAGTGCTTAGAGGCGTGAAAGAACCGACGTTGCTTTCAGGAGAGACCATGCCAGCTTTCTTTGCAGAGCAGGACCAAGTGTAGCCGTCCTGGGGATCCCTAGGTGGGTCCCCACTGTTTGGGGCACACAGGAGCCTCCAGCCAGGAGTCCTGAGATGCCCCCGGGGACGATGGTGTTTGTAACCCTTCCCAGCCCCCCAGCTGGGTCTCAGGGGAGGAAGCAGTCCCAGAGCAGGGCGCCGCCCAGAAGGGGAGTACTGTTCAGGTGCATCCCGCAACCACAAGCGCAGGAGGAGAGGCTTCTGCTCATGCAGCGGCCACGGAGAGGGCCAGGCGGCTGGGACCCTGCGGTGGGCAGGGAGGGTGGCCGGCCGTTCCCTGGGGGGCCTCTGGGGCCGGTTCCACATGTGGGCACCTTGTCTAAAGGCTGCTCCTGTGGCGAGTGGGGCTGGAGTGCGCCTTTCTGACGACAGGCCTGGGGGGACACTCGGAGCAGAGGCCCAGGACCTGATGCCTGGAGAGACTCACGCAGTGTCTCTGTCCTCACATGCGCCCTTGCGTGATGCCCTCACCTCCCGGGGGAGCCTCATTTTCCCCAAATGTCTCAGACAGTGACAGCAAAGCCCACCCTGGTTGCCTTGGGGTTGAAGTCCAGCCCCACATGCAGGGGGTCCCCCGCGGAGCTGTGCCCACCTTGGCGGGGTGGGGGTCCAGTGCTCACACTGATTGCCAGGCTGGACCCCGCCCAGCCCACACTGGGCTTGCCCCGCAGAGTGGCTCTCGGGTCTCCCCAGAAAGCCCATGCTCTCCGGGAGGCACGGAGCCTGCTGTGTGCCGGGCTGAGTGGTCGCCCCGTGGAGAGCCCGTCTGTGGACACCTGACCCTGTGAGGCCGTTAGCACCCCCGCCTCCCTGCCAGCTCCAGGCCGGGGTGCAATGAAGGCTTCTCTCTTGCAGAACTACATGGCGCCCCTGAGGCTGGTGCTCAGCCCGACAGACATGGCAGCCATCTTCATCAACCTGGAGGTGAGGGTCCCGCCCCGGCTCGCTGTGTGGGGGCCACCGCCCTAACCCGCTGCGACGTCGGGCGGGCTCCAACTTGAGGGGTCTTGGAGGGCTGGACCCTAGAGGTCCTCAAGGGCCCACGAGGTTTTCTTAGCAGTGGAGGGGAGTGGTACCCTCCCTCTCTCTGAGCACACTGAGCCGCTTCACTGCCCTGTGGGGTCTGAACACGGACGCAGGGGGTGGCGGCCGTCCCTCTGCTCTGGAGTGGACACACTTCTCCGGGTCTGGGCCCCGCTTCCACGGAGCAGAGACTTGACCCTCAGAGCCTGTGAGCCC
The DNA here is from genome assembly GCF_023091745.1 of Budorcas taxicolor. Classification (NCBI taxonomy): domain Eukaryota; kingdom Metazoa; phylum Chordata; class Mammalia; order Artiodactyla; family Bovidae; genus Budorcas; species Budorcas taxicolor. Next base: position 163,758,409 of record NC_068920.1, on the reverse strand, counting down.
CTTCGCTGCCTCACCCAGCGGGTGGATCTCGAGCGTGCTGGTGGGGTCTAGCTCCAGGGCTTGCCTGGGGTTGGCCACGGTGTGTCTGGACAGGCTGGTGCGGCTGTGGCCAGCTGTAGAGCCTTGCAGTGGATCACACCTGGGGGGGCACACCCAGCGCCCGGCCCGCGTGTAGACGTCCTTCCAGCAGCAGCCCCGAGAGGCTTGACCGGAGCCTCTGCACCCCCAGCCCCGCCCTCCGAGCCTGCTCACACGGAGTCGCTTTTCGTCCCAGGAGCTGATCAAGGTGCATCACAGCTTCCTGAGGGCCATCGACGTGTCCATGATGGCGGGCGGCGGCTCGCTGGCCAAGGTCTTCCTGGACTTCAAGGAGAGGTGAGCGGACAGGGCCTCGGGGCGCCTCCGGTTCTGCCCTGTCCTCACTTGTAAACTGAGGAAACTGCCCTCCCTGCCCTCCCAGCCTGGACGGGAGGGGCCTCACGGGGGCCCTAGCAGCCCCTTCACCTCTGTTCCTGGGGGTCTGGGGGGACAGGGACCCTCTTGCTGTCAGGTTTCCTGCTGTGCTGTGGGCCCTCGGGGATCCGGTGCCAGGGGATTCAGGCCCTGAGCCTGGTGGGCGTGGCCTTGGAAGCTGCTGCTGTAGGAACCAGCCCCCCTGCAGGCCTGAGGGAGGGGCTTCAGGGGCTCCGGGTGCCCTGGGCGGAGGACACACGCCTGCTTCCTTGCCAGAACGCCACACCTGGACTTCTTTATCGGTTGCTCAGGGGCAAGGATGGCGTTTGTGCCCCTCGGTGCCGTGCGGGTGACCAGAGGCCGGACCTGGACCCCAGCCACTGAAGGCAGCGGCAGCCGGCTGTGTGGAGGGGCCGAGCCCAGGAGGCTGGGCGGGGTGCAGGCAGCAGCTGTGGGCGCAGATGCGTGGCCATCCTGGCGTAAACCAGCTTCAGCCCTGAATTTGGGGAGACCGTTGTTCTGGGTCCAAGAGCACGGAGCACTGGGCCTTCATGTGGCGCCCGGCTTCCGTCTGAGCGTCCGCAGCCTTGGGGCAAGTGTCCACGGGGCTGAGGGGGTGTAGATGCCCTCGTCAGGACACCAGGCGGCTTCTCTCCTCCGGGTCCCACCCAGGCGGTTGGACGGGGTTTGGATGCAGAGAGGGCCCCGGCCTCCAGCCCAGCAGCGTCACCTGCAGTCCTGTGCCCCTTATGTGCCTGATGTGACGGCCGTGGTCCGGGATCCAGGCTGTCGGGGGAGAGCGACAGCTTCAGGAATCAGTGCAGCGCCTGGTCTTTACACTGCTATCGTGTGGCCTCTGAATCTGTTTCATTCTTGGCTTTAAGCCTCTGTTTTGTCACCCCAGCTGACGGAGGGGGTGCAGAGGTGGCCTTCTCTTCTTGAGAACGGCCTGCTGGAGCCTGGTGGTGGCGGGTAGCTGGGGGGTGGCATGGAATTGGGATTCTGGAAGCTTCTAGCTGAGTGCGGAGGGCAGCTGTCAGGATGGCTCTGCCATCCCAGCAGAGATCTGGGCCTCTGCTTCCCTCCCTCACACCTCGGCCGCCAGCTCTCGAGGGCGAGATGCTGATGAGGACGAAGCCAGGTGATGTGGTGATGTGAAGGGGCTCACGAGAGGCCGGCCCTATGGGGGGCCCAGGAGACAGCGGTTTTAGCCACTGAAACCCCAGGAGATCCACCAGGGGACGGGGCCTTGCTTTCTGTCCATCATGGAATCTTTGGAGGAGGAGCCCACAGAGTTCTGTCTTCATGGTGCTTAGACCTGGCTGCTCGTTGAAGCCATGGGAGCTTGTTAAAAATGCCGATTCCCGGGGTCTGAGGAGGGGTCCTGAGAGCTGTAGGAGGCCCCCCAGGGGCTGGTGGGGACCCTGGGTTCTTGTCACCCTCATCTGCAGGAGGCTCCCCTGCGTCGTCCGCCAGGTGACTCTCAGCTCCCTCGTAACCCTCCTGCCCAGATGGCCACCGCAGGGCGCCTTCACCTGGGACCTCCTGAAGGTGCCTCCCCAGGCGCATCCAGCTCTGGGCAAGGCGCTGTGCCCCCCTGAGGCGGGCAAGGGTCCTCGAACCTGCTCTCTCAGGGGCCAAGAGTTGGGGGCTCCCGGGAGCCGCGAGAGAGCCCCAGTGCCTGTGTAAACGCGCGTGCAAGGGGAGGGGAGTGGACAGGGTTCCTCCAGGGACCAGAGGGTGTGGGCCCGCTGGCTGGCCCGGGCGAGGATGCGCAGATGGAGGCTGGGGGTCAGGCCAGCTCTGTAGCCCACCCTCTGCCCCCAGCAAGGTTCTCCTCTCACCTGGCTGCAACCCACTGTACCAGATGAGCCCACGTCATGGTGCCCCGCTGGCGCACTTGAGCTTCAGACCTGACCCTCGCCCAGATGGCGGGCGCAGCGCCTCATTTGTGCCGTGCCTCGGCTGAGTGGGGGTGGCTATGGATGAAGCGGGACTCTGGGCCCGTTAACCCAGCTCAAGGGCAGGTGTGTGCCCTAGATGAATGGTGTGCCCTCCCGGAGACCCTCCTCATCCTCCGTGCCAGGCCGTAGCTGCCTGGCCCCCAGGGTCCAGTTGGCCCATGAGCAAGACCCAGCACCCACATCCACGCACGACCTCGGGCTGACCCGCTCCCAGGCCTCCTTTCCTCAGGACATGATGGATGTTTCCACCTTGGAGAAAGGCAGTGAGCTGAGCGTATCCTGGTACCAAGGGCTCTGCGGACCATCACCCCCTGCAAGGCCTCGGGGACCTGGATCCTTTTGTTGGGGCCCCTTTGTGGGAGGAGCTGGCTGTGTGTCATCAGAGTGTATTGGCCAAATCGCTGCGCCCACCCAGCGTCCGCCTTTTCTGGCACTTCCCTTCAATTTCTGAGTCAGCGATGACCCTGATGTTCACTGATGTTTGCTGACTTACCGACTCCACAGACATTTTTGTGCAGCACCCGAGCATTTATGGAGTGCCTGCTGTGTGCAGCCCCTGAGCATTTATGGAGTGCCTGCTGTGTGCAGCCCCTGAGCATTAATGGAGTGCCTAGTGTGTGCAGCACCTGAGCATTTATGGAGTGCCCACTGTGCGTGGCATTCAGACTCTGGGCCAAGGACATCGTGGTGAACAGAGCTGGCTCAGCTCTCCCTGGGAATGAGTCCACAGATAAGACTTATTATGGGCTGCACGAGAGCAGGGGGAGGGGGACATGGGGAAGGGACTTGGAGCCGACGGTGGGGGCCCCCGAGGACCTGGGTGAGAGAGGATCAACCCTGAGGCCGTGTGGGCAGCAGAAACTGAAGGGAAGGCCCTGGTGGGAGCTGGGAGCTCTGTTCTGGAAATTGGGAGCGGCCAGGGGAGCAGGAATGAAGCGGGTATAGAGGCACCTCTCTCAGGAGAAATCCCAGGTTCTGGTAGGCTGAGAGAGGGATGCAGAATTTTTTAGCTGAGGGCAGGAAAAGCCACTGAGCAACTCAAGGGACAAGATCCTGGCAGCTCATCACGGATGAAGAATGGGCTGGCATCCGAGTGTGTTGTGCAAAGTGGCAGAGGACAATCACCTCCCTCTTTCTGGAGGTTATACTCCCATTAATGTGGTGTTGCTCCTCAGACAAGGCAGATACTCCTGTTAACCACCTGGGCCTAAAGAGACGTGTCCCACCCAGAGGGACAGGCTCTCAGGAGAGGTTTACATTAAAGTCAACCTGTTTGTATTTATTGCTGGGGCTGACCGAGGTGGCCCAGAGCCCGACTTCTGAGCTGGTGGCCCGGTGGGAGGGCAGGAGTCCTGGCTTCTAGAAGGGACTCCCTGTGGGGCTTTGCACAAGTGCTGCTAGGAAGGTGTCATTCAGAAAGGCAGGCCCCCCCTACCCAGGACCCCAGGGGTTTCCGTGAGCGTCTGGAGAGGGGTCCTGGGCGGCTGAGGGCCTCTGTGCCCTGTGGCTTCTGCAGGCTCCAGTGTCACGTGGATGGTGCTGCGCCCTGACTGTGATCTCCATTCATGGGGGCAGGGTCTCTGGGGACCTCTCGTCTCAAAGCCCAAGGTTGGGTGGTCCTGCGTGGGGACGGCCCTCTCCTACCCACCTAGAGCCCCCACAGGGTTCACGTGGCCGCCCTGTCTGGAGGGCTGCCCTGGACCCTCAGCTGGAAAGGCCAGACTTCTGAGACTCTCCACATCTCCTTCCCAGATGGGGGAGCTGAGGGTGGGAGAGGGGTGGGGCTTGGGCGTGTGGGGGTTCAGCGTGTCCTACACCCCAGGGCCTGGCCCCAGCACCCTGAGCGTTTGGGGTCGTGTGTGCTGAGGCAGAAGTGATGCAGCAAGGAACTGGGCCATCAGTGCTTCTGGGAGACGCCTGCGTGCTTCCCTTTATGGGGTTGCAACCGAACATTCCGGGCTAGATAACACAGCCCTGGTGCAGAGCCACATGGAGCTGCTGATGAACATCAACCGGCTCAGGAAACGGAGGCCGGAAAGATGACGGCGCTGGCTCAGAGGATGGCCTGGCGCTCTGGCCGCGGTCAGTGGGGACAGATGTTAGGGAGGAGGAGGCCACGTTAGAGACAAACCAGTCCGTTTCCTCCCTGACAAGAGCGCCTCGTCCTCCGGGTCGCTTCTGCACTGTGACGGACGTCATGTCCTGAGCAGTGTCCGGTGAGGGTGCGTCAGGCCGGGTCAGAGAAGGCCGCCTTCCCGGGGTGTCCCGGGCACTCCCGAGAGACCGTGAGCCGTGAAGCCCTCCCTGCCCGCGTTGCTCTGCTTCTCCGTTTCGGAGACTTTTACTCAACAGCAGTAGATTTTTATGGATTGAATGAAGGCCCATGAACTTCACTTCCTTCACCGACTTCCTCCAACAGACTCAGAACATCCTGTCAGTGTCTCTGGATTTTCAAGGAAGAGTCAAACGGCCCCCAGACTCCACAGCCCAGGGAACCTGGCCTGGGGCTGGTGATCAGACGTCATTGTGGTGTGGACGGACGGCCAAGGGGTCAGCATGAGTGTCCCGGGGGCTGTTGCTACAAATTCCCGCAAACTCGGAGGCTTAACACATCAGAAATCTAATTCTCTCTCAGGCCTGGAGGCCAGTGTCCAAAACTGGTCTCGCTGGGCCCTGCCTCTCTGGAGGCTGCGGGGAGGGGCCTCCCTGCTGCTCCCAGCGCCCGGGGGCCCCAGATGTTGCTGGCTTGTGGCCGCAGCCCCCAGTCTGTTCTCCATGCTCACTCGGCTTCTTTCTGTGTCTCCGGGTCCTTTTGTCTCTTATAAGGACCTTGTCCTCGGATGCGGGGCCCACCGTAGTCCGGTGTGATCTGACCACGACCCTGTGGGCTATGATTACCTCTGCAAAGGCCCTGTTTCCAGGGTCACATCCTGAGGCCCTGGTGGACATGCCTTTGGGGACCGCTGTCCCACCCAGGACAGAGCATCTTGGCCGGTCAGCTGAGTCCCTGAGCAGACCCCCTCCCGCCTCAGTGGGGCCAGCTGCTGTCGGAGGCGGGGGGTGTGTGCAGCCACAGCTCTGCTCTGCAGTTGGGTCGGGGAGGGGGGGGTGGCCCTGGAGTGCTGGCTGTTGGACTCAGAAGAGGCCTCCCCACGGGCTGGGGAGACTGGGCTTGGGAGCCGCGTGGGTTCTGGGTTTGCTGTGGGATCCGGCCCGGCCACTCCCTTGCTGGTGACCTTGGGAGTCTGATCACCTCCCAGGGCCTGAATGCGTGTGTAAGTGAGCCTGAGAGCAGGCGTGCCTGAGAGCAGGCGTGGGTACGTCCCTTGGTCTTTGCTGTAAGTGGCCGTGCTCAGATTCCACTTGTCACCTGTTTACCGATGAATATGGCTACTCATAGCCGAGTGTGTAAGGGCCGTGCCAGCCGGGGCTCCAGGCTGCATGCTGGCACGCGGGGAGGAGTGAGACCCGCCCCTGGAGCTCAGAGCTGGTGGCGGGCAGGGGGCCCAGTCACCTTTGTGGACCCCACCAGGCTGGAAGACAGGGCTGGGGAGGGGCGGGGACACAGAGCAGGAAGTGGTGGGGCAGGGTGTTGATGGATGAATAGACGTTTTCTGGCCAGGAAGTCTGCAGCTGTACTGGCTGATGTGAGGGGCGTGCGGTGAGGAGAGCAGGGCTAGGACCTGCTGCCCACACACTTTGACCGCCAGAACCTCGGGCTGAGTGAGCCGGGGGAGGGCGGAAGGCAAGGGGGCGCCCCAAGGCTGGCCGCTTGGGGGCTCTGGGCTCCAGGTGCTCAGGAGCAGGTCTGCAGGGCCGGGGAGGGAGTCGGGGCTGCTGAGGAGCAGGGGGGCCTCTGTGCCTGGCAGCGTGGGCAGTGCCTGCTGGCCTGTGGGCAGGGCATTTGCTGCCCACGTAGCCTTCCCTCGATGTGGGGTGGCCCCGCCTTACGGACCAGCACAGCTTTGCACAGAGACCTCTGGGTCTCCAGCCCCTGATCACTTCCAGAGATGATGGGTCTCAATCAACTTTCAAGTGAGAACTCTCAGTTTAATAGCAAATCATTGGAGTAGAAAGGTTTGGGGAAGGCGGGTGCCCGTTTCCCCCATGGTTGGCAGCCTTCCTCCGGGTCAAGGAAAGGAGGGAACACAGCCTCACGGAGAGAACTCGCTAGGAGCTGTCGGGGGGAGAGACCTGTGGCTTGTCATGAAAGCAGAACAGACTCACACCAAGTATATGTGTGTGTGTGTGTGTGTGTGTGTGTGTGTCTCCGTGCGTGTCTCTGTGTCTGTGTGTCTCTGTGTGTGTCTCACTGTGTGTGTCTGTGTGTCTGTGTGTGTGTCTCTCTGTGTCTCTGTGTGTGTGTCTCTGTGTGTGTCTCTGTGTCTGTCTCTCCATGTGTCTCTGTACGTCTCTCTGTGTGTGTCTTTCTGTGTGTGTCTCTGTGTCTCTGTGTCTGTGTGTGTGTTTGTCTCTGTGTCTCTGTGTATCTCTGTGTCTCTCTGTGTCTGTGTGTGTCTCTGTGTCTCTCTGTGTGTCTGTGTGTGTATCTCTGTGTGTCTGTGACTCTGTGTGTCTTTGTGTGTGTCTGTGTGTGTGTGTGTCTCTGTGTCTCTGTGTGTGTGTGTCTCTGTGTCTCTCTGTGTGTCTGTGACTCTGTGTGTCTTTGTGTCTGTGTGTGTGTGTGTCTCTGTGTCTCTGTGTGTCTCTCTGTGTATGTCTCTGTATCTCTGTGTGTGTGTGTCTCTGTGTCTCTCTGTGTGTGTCTCTGTGTGTGTGTGTCTGTGTGTGTGTGTGTCTCTGTGTGTCTGTGTCTCTGTGTCTCTCTGTGTGTGTCTCTGTGTGTGTGTGTGTCTGTGTCTCTGTGTATGTCTCTGTGTCTCTGTGTGTGTGTGTGTCTCTGTGTCTCTGTGTGTGTGTGTGTGTCTCTGTGTGTCTCTGTGTGTGTGTGTGTCTCTGTGTCTCTGTGTATGTCTCTGTGTCTCTGTGTCTGTGTGTGTCTCTGTGTCTCTGTGTGTGTGTCTCTGTGTCTCTGTGTGTGTGTCTGTGTCTCTGTGTCTCTCTGTGTGTGTCTCTGTGTGTGTGTGTGTCTGTGTCTCTCTGTGTGTCTGTGTGTGTGCCCACCGCCCAGGCTCCTGATCTACGGGGAGTACTGCAGTCACATGGAGCATGCCCAGAACACACTGAACCAGCTCCTGGCCAGCAAGGAGGACTTCAGACAGAAAGTCGAGGTACTGGGGGCTTCCCGCCCGGGCCCGCCCATCCCTGGCCTCTTGCCCGTTTCCTGGAAAGGTGGGGACGGGGCAGTGATGTGGCATGTTTGTAGATGCTTTTGGCCGATGAGTGTCTTTCCTTTGCCTTTTGTTGGGGGTTGAGAGTGCTCAGGGGAGGGCACTGACCCAGGCCCGGGCCAGCCTGGGTCCCCTGGGTGCAGCTGTGGCGGGGCCCCAGGACCAGATCTGGCTTAGTGGGGGGCCACGACTGACCCCTGGTCTGTTTGGACCCTGAGGGGCCCCAGGTGATGGACGTTTGCTGGGAGCCACGGAGTCCCCCAGCCCTGCGAGTCTCACCCCCTCGAGCCCCCGACCTGAGCTCCTCTCCAGACTCCTGCCACCTTTGGGCAGCAGGCAGTTCACAGAGACGGGGCTTCCCGGGTTGTATCTGGCTGCTCGGATGGTTTCCAGGGTGAATCCTGGTGGCATGTCCCCTTTCTCCCGCAGTGTTGGGAGGTGACATGCCCCTTGGTGAGGCCGGCTGCCCCTGTGTATCCAGGCAGCCTCTTGGAGCCCTCATTCCTGAGGTGGTCCCCCTTAGTGTGAGCTGGCTCCCCTGAGCATCTCGGGTAGACCCCAGGCCAGGGGTCGCTCAGAATCCACCTCCAGGTGGCCACTGCAGACCCCTGAGGCTGCGAGGCGCGGCAGGCTCTTTGCCTTCTGCACATACCGGGTGGGGAGGGTGTCTGAGAGCCTGACCAGAGACACACTGGACACCCGGGCTGTAGTTCAGGGCTCGGGTCTGCCCTCCTCCCCAGCCTGGGGGATGGGGGTGCTGGGGTCTGGCGTCCCTGAGCAAGGATGCTTGAAACCCACTTGCTGCTCCCCCGACGCCCAGGAATGCACCCTGAAGGTCCAGGACGGGAAGTTCAAGCTGCAGGACCTGCTGGTGGTCCCCATGCAGAGGGTACTCAAATACCACCTGCTCCTCAAGGTGAGACGGGCCGGGGCGGGTCAGGGCCCACAGAGCCCAGGGTGTGCAGTGGGGCCCACAGACGGGCCAGGCTGACAGATGAACAAGCAGAGGAAACCGCCCACGCCTGCTGCCCAGAAGCTGTACAACAGGGACTTCCCTGGTGGCCGGTGGTTGAGACTGTTCACTCCCAGTGCAGGGGGCCTGGGGGTTTGATCCCTGGTCGGGGAACTAAGAGCCCACATGCCGAGAGGAGCAAGCCAAAAAAAAAAAAAAAAACTGTAAAATAAGTATCAGGAGCTCTGCAGTATTTTATACGTATCACGAGTATTTGCCAGTTAATACACCAGGAACATTATGATTCGGATCAATAAGAGAAAATGAAATGGGAGACAGAAAAGCATCCTTAGGCCAGAAATAAGAGCTCCGGGGGCTGGACTCTTAACCCAGTCCATGACCTTCCTGTAGTCATGAGAACAGGAAGCCCTTCAGGACAGACAGGCTGCTGGGGGGACGGCAGTCTCCGCGAGGTGTGGGCGAGGCTCCTCAGTGAGTCCACAGGTCTCCCCTTCTGCTCAGCTCCTGGCTTTGTGCTGTCTTAACGTCCCTGTCTTTATCCATGAGAGTTGGGGACAGCTCACCTCAAAGCCATGTGTCCCCTGGGGGTGGCCTTGCCATCGGTCTGGAGTTGGGCAGTCAGACCAGAGCCTGCGCGGGGGCCTTGTCCAGGGGCGGGGGGCTGGCTCCCTGTGCACACCTGGTGCTGGGTGGGGGGCAGGCCCAGCCCTGGGTGGTGACCGGTGCCCTCTGCCCCTCCAGGAACTTCTGAGCCATTCCACTGACCGGCCGGAGAGGCAGCAGCTCAAAGAAGCGCTGGAGGCCATGCAGGTGGGTCACCGAGGCAGGGGAGAGGCTGGGCAGACAGGGCTTTCCGGGCCGGGCTGCCGACTTGGACCGGACCTGGGCTAACCAACACCCTGCCCTCTGTGACCGGAGACGTAGATTTTCCTGGGGTGGCAGGAGACGCAGGAGGGGGCAGGATGGTGGATGAGACCCAAGGGCAGAGGGGCCGTGTGTGTGTGTGTGTAGGGGGTTCTCTTCTCTTCCCTAGCCTCCCCGCCGGCCCGCAGCGGCTCCCCCGGGGCTCCGCTCCTCCTCTCCTGCCTCTCTGACTGTCTGCTGCCGTCAGCAGAACCCAGGCAGCGGACTGGTTCTGGGCTGCCTGGCCCCATGGTTCCCTCTGTCCAGCCCCGTGGCAGCGGCTTCTGAAATTCCCCCCCAGCCCCAGCCACGCTGCCCCTCCCCTGCCCGCTCCGTCCACGGAAGCCGCTGAGCCGCTCCGCCCTGAAAGGAGAGCCCGGCTCTGTCTCTCCCCACTCAGAGCCGGCCGTGGCTCCCGCCGCCCGCGGAGCCTGGCCCCGATGGACCCCCTTCTGGGCAGGCTCCCGCGGGGGCTCCGTCCTTTATCACCTGTGCGTTGGCTTGGGCTGAACTTGGCCCCGGTCACCGGGCCATGCCTTGTGCCTTCTCCGTCTTTACAAAGCCGTGTTCCTGGGAGGCCCCGCCCTTCACTGGCTTCCGCGCCCCGCAGCTGGGTGGTCTGTGTCAAGAGGTCCTCTGAGCGGCCTGTCCTCCTGAAGAGCCTTGCTCCAGGCCGTGGGCCACGGGGGCTGGACGGTTCACTGTCCTGCCTTCAGGTCTCGGAACCTGCCCTGCTGGTGGGCTTCCTCGTGAGGACGGGCAGGGGGCACTGGAGGGGAGCCCGAAGCCGACTCTTGCCCCCCACCCTCCCACCGCCCGCCCCAGGCTCTAGGTGCCTGCCCCCTCGGCCTGCTGGAGCGCGGCAGGCAGTGTCCCCTGGGGACCGCTGGGAGGCTGCAGCGCGCAGACGGCCGGGCCCAGGGCTGCCCTTGCTCCACAAGGAGCGGGCCGGCCCAAGTCTCCTTGGCTGCTCTCTTCCTCTCGGACCGAGAAGGGGGCCGAGTGACGGTAGAAAGGAGTCACTCTGGTCTACGGGGGGTTTCCCGGTCCGCCGACGGGCTGCGCCTTTCCACGCTCACTTGTCACGTGGGTGACGCTTCTCACGCCGCCTCACTTCGAGGCCCAGTCTCCTCTGGAAACAGGACAGTGCTCCGAACCTCCGGCCCTGGGACGGCACCCGGCACGGGCCTGCTAACCCCCTCCCCACCTCTGTTGTGCCCCAGGACTTGGCCATGTACATAAACGAAGTTAAACGGGACAAAGAGACCCTGAAGAAAATCAGCGAATTTCAGAGCTCTATAGAAAACTTGGTGAGTGAGCTGACTGCCCAAAGCGTGGAGATAATCGCAACCGTCTCTCTCTCTCTGTAGATGTCGATATAATTTCTAAACATTCCTCTCACAATCTTGACATTGAATAAGCGCAAGGGTGACCACACACTGCCCGTCGGGGTCGTGGAGGCAGGTGCAGCCCTGCCCTGTGCTGCCTGCCGAGAGAGGGGAGCAGCTTCTGGAGCTGAGTCTGACCTTTAACTGCCGGGCTGTGCACCCTGGCTGGCCCGGGTGCCCTGTGGCGAAGGTGGCCGCTGGCTGAGGGGCGGGGCCTGAGGGGAAGGATGCTGCCCCTCCCTCCCTGGCCTGGACCAGGACTCTCTCGGGTCCAAGAGGGGGATGCGGCTTCCGGGGTGCCGTGGCTCCTCTTGGTCCGGGCCCCCTGGCCACCCCCGTCTGCGGTCCCTGGGAGGGACAGTGGAGAGGGTTTAGTCACCCTGTCTGGGAGCTGCTCTGGATTCACCTCTCCACCTTGGCCTCTAGCAGGGTGACGCCTCGCGGGACCTGATCCCCGGGTCCGTCAGAGGCTCAGCTTCGGGCGCTGGGTGAAGCACGCTGTCCTGCAGGGAGGGGAGACGGGCCATCCCAGCAAGCAGGCCGGTGTTCCCCCCCCCACCCCCACTGTGTCTGCAAGCGCCGGCCTCGTGCAGCCTACAGGACGTTTAGCCAGGGTTTCTCCTCTCGGCACTGCTGACGCCTAGAGCCGGCTGCTCGTGGTGGGGGCGTCTGTCCTGTGTATCATGAGATGGTGGGCTGCACCCCTGGTCTCTGTCCACTCGATGCCGGTAGCACCCTGTGCTTTGGGGACCCAAGTGATGACCACCACACACACCTCCAGACGTTGCCAGATGCCCCTGGGTGCAGAATCACCCTGGCCACAAACCACTGGTTTGCACACATTTTTACCTCCTGGTCCCTGAACTTACAGGGTCTGGGGGAGTCGCTGTCTAGGGCAGATCCCCGGGCTACCCCACCAGAGTCAGAAGAGCCCAGACGGGACTGCCCGTGCGGACACGGGGTGTGAAAACCACGATGTGTCATCCTGCAAAGAAAACAGAAGTTGCCAGACAGCGTTATGACTCGACCGATTTTTCTCTCCTGTCAGAGGGCAGAGCAGGTTAAGGGCAACCGTGCCAGGCTGTTGGCGGTGGTGCCAGTGCCTGGTGGGGCCTGGCCTGTCCGTCATCCCCTCTGAGTGTCAGATGTTTTCGGTGGATGGATGGGCACTACATTCGTCATGCAACGACTTTTAAGTTTTCACGTATGAGCAGTTCTTGCTCATTAAATAGCAAAAATTAAACAGCGGGCGAGCAGGTGTGTGGTTTTCTTTGGACCTCGTCCGAGCAGGTAGAACTAGTTAGTACCTGTCTTCCCGCACTTTGGAGATGAGACCTGAGGTCTCTGCGTCACTGATCAGGGTGTTGGTCCCACTCTGTGTGACACCGATGCTGCACTTTTTTCTTCTTTCAAAATTTTATTTATGTTTTGTTTTTGGCTGTGCTGGCTCTTGGTTTGCTGCACAGGCTTTCTCTGGCTGTGGCGAGTGGGGGCTGCTCTCTAGTTCAGGCGCAGGGCTTTCTCTTTGGGGTGGCTTCTCCTGCTTTGGAGCGCGGGCCCTGGGGCCTGAGGACTGCAGAAGCTGCAATTCCTGGGCTCTGAGCACAGCCTCAGTAGTTGTGGAACACGGGCTTAGTGGCTCCGAAGCATGTGGGATCTTCCCGGACCAGGGATCGAACCCTTGTCTCCTGCATGAGCAGGTGGATTCTTTACCACTGAGCCACCAGGAAAGCCCCCATGATGCACGCTCAGTCGTGCTCTGGAAGCTTCTGGAAAACAGAAAACTCTGAAAGAAGATCCTGAAAGCCTCCATCATAACTCTGGGCGAGCTGGCCCCAGAGAACTTTGCAACATCTCTCCTTTATCTGTCGGCGTAGATGGGCACAGGGCAACCTGTCCAGAGCGGTCTCTTGTGAATCAAAGCAGAGCCAGAGGTACAAACCAGGCGGAAAACGAAACTGAAATCCCTGCAAACCAGAGAGAGGGTTTTGACTCGGAGGCTCTTCCTGTGGCAAATGAGCCACAGCAGGACCCGCGCGCCCCGCCCGCCCTCCTTCTGATAAGCACTGTTTGTTCTCTTTTTGATCTGGTTTCTCCGGGTCGGGCGCCTGGCTTTCCCCATTAGGTTTCCACCCGGGCACCACACAACAGTGGCCTGTTACCATGAGCCCCCCCATCAATCGCCCTTTGTTGTGCAGAACTGGGGGGAGTCCAGAGTAGGGGCTTCAGGCCCGGTTCCTCCCCACCCTCCCCTCCCTGCTCCGTCCTCAGCAGCAGCCGGGAACTGCAGGGCTGGTCTCCCACGGCCCCCGCCTTCGGTTTCCATGGGAAGCGGCCGCCCCGAGCACATGCCCACCTGCGTTTCTCTCCACGTAGGGAACACGCTCTGGCTCCCGGGCTCACGGCCTTCTCCTTTCTTTCCCAGCAAGTGAAACTGGAGGAATTCGGGAGACCGAAGATCGATGGGGAGCTGAAGGTCCGGTCCATAGTCAACCACACCAAGCAAGACAGGTGAGCAGAGCGGGCCCCGGGCCGGCGCACCCCGAGTCAGACGCCCCGCTCCAGGGGCACCCCACACCCTCGCAGGTGGGGAAACAGCTTTTCCTGTGAATTCAGCTTCGGGTTGCTTCCTTCCTTCTCTGAGAGAGACAGCCAGTGGCTGCCCTGCCCGTGGCTGGCATTGCATGGGGTTGGGGGCCAGCCGGAGGCTCCTAGGGGTGGCTGTGTGAGTTCTCTGCCAAACGGACGGTCAGGAGTGCCGGGCGGGACACAGGAAAGCCCCCGGTGAGCTGGCGCAGCCCTAGTGTGTTCAGCCTTCCGCTCACACCTGTCATGTCCCAGGCCTGGGACCGTGGCCGAGGTCACAGCAGATATGAGCCCTGCCCGCTCAGGGCTCCCAAGTCCGGTGGGCAATGCACATGTCAGTGGGAGTGACCGTCGGAGGCCAGTGCTGCGAGGAAGGCCAGCTCAAAGGGCAGAGGAGCCCATAAGCACCTCGGGCCTCCGGGCAGGAGCCTAGGTGCGCTTCCTGGAGGAGGTGTATCTGGGCAGCTGCGGCCTGGCTGAGGGGTCAGAGTTAGCCAGGGGGGTGGGCTCAGGCTCGGGGAGGGAACAGCCCTCCCGCCGCCCACCCAGGCGCCCGTGGCTGTCGCGTGGCCTCAGAGCCCAGCTGGCTGAGCTGACGGGCCCCGGGCCATGCTGCCGGACAGGTACTTGTTCCTGTTTGACAAGGTGGTCATCGTCTGCAAGAGGAGGGGCTACAGCTACGAGCTGAAGGAGATTATAGAGCTGCTCTTCCACAAGATGACCGACGACCCCATGAACAACAAGGACGTCAAGAAGGTGGGCCCCGCTGGGGCTGGGCCCGGGGCAGGCGCTGACCCCACTGAGGGAGGCGTCGTGGGGTGGCCAGACAAAGGGTGGTTGGTGGGCGGGCCGGCCTCTAGCCGCTCTGTCAGTTCCAGCACCTCCCTGGTCTCTCGTCTGAGTCTTTTCCTGGGGTTGGGGCGGGGGCCCCAAATCCACATCCCAGCTCCCCAGTGAGGATGCTGAGTGGGGGCCCTGCTTGAGGCCTCTGGTAGAGTCCAGCCTTAAACATTGGCAGCCTGGCTCCAGCCCCTGTGCCCTTGCAGCAAGAGACACTGCTGCCCCTCCCCATCCCTCCCACTTTGGACGAAAGCGCCGGATGGGTCTTCCGGTGGCTTGTCAGACTCTGATGTCCAGACGGGGCTGTGGGCTGGTACGGGAAGGGCCATGACTGATGGAGGCGGGGCCATGACTGCTGGGGGAGGGGCCATGACTGATGGAGGCGGGGCCATGACTGCTGGGGGAGGGGCCATGACTGATGAAGGCGGGACCATGACGGGTGAAGGAGGGGCCATGACTGATGAGGGAGGGGCCATGACTGAAGAAGGGGGACTTGACTGATGAACAGAGACCATGACTGATGAAGGCGGGGCCATGACCGCTGGGGTAGAGGCCATAAGGGATGAAGGCGGGGCCGTGACTGATGAGGGAGGAGCCATGACTGATGAGGGAGGGGCCACGACTGCTGGGGGAGGGGCCATGACTGATGGAGGCGGGGCCTTGACTGAAGAAGGGGGGCATGACTGATGAACAGAGACCATGACTGATGAAGGAGGGGCCATGACCGCTGGGGGAGGGGCCATGACTGGTGAGGGAGGGGCCATAAGGGATGAAGGCGGGGCCATGAGGGTTGAAGGTGGGGCCATGACTGATAAGGGAGGGGCCATGACTGCTGGGGGAGGGACCATAAGGGATGAAGGCGGGGCCATGAGGGTTGAAGGTGGGGCCATGACTGATAAGGGAGGGGCCATGACTGCTGGGGGAGGGACCATAAGGGATGAAGGCGGGGCCATGACCGCTGGGGGAGGGGCCATGACTTGTTAAGGCGGGGCCATGACTGATGAGGGAGGGGCCATGACCGCTGGGGGAGAGGCCATGACTGATGAAGGCGGGGCCATGACTGAGGGAGAGGGGCTGTGACTGCTGGGGATGGGGCCATGACTCCTGTCTGGGCTGCTCTGCCGAAGCTTCTGCTGAGCACCTAGCAGGTGCAGCCCTGGGCTGGGTTGGGCGGGGGGGGGGTTGGGGGGGGGGGGGTGCAGGGAACCAAAGTGCTGAAGAGCCTGGGCTCTCGAGCTTACAGGTAGAAAGCAGTAGCTCCTCCCAGGCTCAGGGCTGAGGCTGCAGCCCACTACCCGCCCTGAGTGCAGCCCGTCACCTTCCCCTCTGGGAGGAGGGCCTTGCCCTGGCTGTCCCGTCCCGGGGCACTTGGTGTGGGCTGTGTTCTGAGCTGTGGTCACTGACGCGGGGCTGGGCCAGGCTCCTCGATGACCTCATCTCCCCTTTTCCTTTCCTTTCCTCATGCTGCCTAGTCTCACGGGAAGATGGTAAGCCCCCGGCGCCCTGCTGCTCACCGCCTTCGTGCCTCTGGGCCTGGTGCTGACAGTTCTTCCCTGAGCCAGGAGTGGGGCCTGGGGGCTCCAGGGGTGGGGTCTGAGGACTCTGGGTGGATCTGGGGGCTCCGGGTGGGCCTGAGCCAGGCAAGCTCATGGCATTCTCCTCGGCCTCTGGCTTATGAGACGACGCGTGTTGGTGATCAGAGATCTATCTGCAGTTGAGGATGTGAACTGACGCCCCCCCGCCCCCCGCAATCCGGTCCCTGGAGGTTGAGGACGGGGTGCTTTCAGAGCTGGGGGGTTTTGTCTCCTCTCTGCCATCTTCTCTTTCTTCTGTCCGTCGTGCCCTCTTTTCATCTCCCCCTCTAGCTTTTCTGACACAAACGGGCTCATATTTTCCAAACGCTTCTTCCTGGCTCCCTCCGGAGGCCCCGAGTGCTGGGCCGGCCCGGTGGTGGCCGCGGGCTGGGCGGGCTTTGCTCCCGTGGCCCGTGGCCGCCTCTGCCGTTTTCAGTTTGTTTTCTGTTCTGCTTCCGACCAGTGAGCTTCTCTGGCATCACACTCAGGGAGTGAGGTGGGTGGGCCGCCATCCTGGAGGGCCCCGGGACGTCTCGTTAGAGGGCATGTACACGTCAGCGTGCGCATGCCAGCGCGTGCGCGTGCGCAGCCCGGCGCGAGCGTGCCTGCATGCCCGCGCCTGTTTCGAGCGTGCTTCCGTCTCCCCGCAGTGGTCCTATGGCTTCTATCTCATTCACCTGCAAGGCAAGCAAGGCTTCCAGTTTTTCTGCAAGACAGAGGACATGAAGAGGAAGTGGATGGAGCAGTTTGAGATGGCCATGTGAGTGTGCCACGGCAGGGTGTGCGGGAGGCCGGCCCCGCGTGGGCTTCTCAGACGAGAGGTCCTTCAAGCGACCGGAGGCTCAGCCTGTGTCCGTCGCCCTGGGTGAAGCCAGTCCCCTCCCCCAGGTGGCATTCTTGATCCTTAATCTACCAGCAGCCAGAGGGCCCGTCCCCCGGAGCCGAGCCTCCCACACCTGTCTGGCTGGGCAGCGAGTGGCCAGGAACGGCCGTGATGCCAGAAGGACTCGTGGTGACCTGGGTCCCTGGGGCCTTCCAGGCTGCGGATGGTCACCTTTGAGGAAAGCCCCAGAACCATCTGTCTGTGAAATCCGGGAGGAGCACCAATTGTACCACAGAGAAAGCTGGTCACGGGGGTCCCCAGCCACATCAGACCTTGAGCCCTGGGGGGCCGGGCCTGAGGCCTCCGGGCAGGTGCACTTGCCTCCCCTCCTGGTGGAAGGGCGATGCTGGTTCTGGGGTTATTGGGAGGCTCAAACAGGGTCCCACGTGGGGCATGTCAGAGGAGGTGGCAGCCGGGCGGTGAGCCCCGCGGCTTCCAGGGGCTGTAATTTTCTACCCGTATTCTATTGTGAAAAACTTCAAGTGTTTATCCAAAAACGTCGTGGTAAATGCTCTGGCTCCTGCGCTCACACCTTGAGCTGCTCTCTCACATGCTGTCCCCCTGCCCCCTCTCCGCCCTGTCCTGGAGTTGCCTCCCCCCCTGCACACTGTCCTGGAGCCGCCTTCCTCCCCGCCCTGTCCTGGAGCCCCCTGCCCACCCTCCACCCTGTCCTGGAGCCCCCTGTCCCCCACCCCCGCTGCCCTGTCCTGGAGCCCCGTGCTCCCCCTCCCCCTCACTGCCCTGTCCAGGAGCCCCCTGCCCACCCGCCACCCTGTCCTGGAGCCCTCTGCCCCCACCCCCACCCTGTCCTGGAGCCCCCTGCTCACCCTCCACCCTGTCCTGGAGCCCTCTGCCCCTACCCCTGCCCTGTCCTGGAGCCCCCTGCCCCGCCCCCCACCCTGTCCTGGAGCCCCCCTGCTCACCCTCCACCCTGTCCTGGAGCCCTCTGCCCCCACCCCCACCCTGTCCTGGAGCCCCCTGCTCACCCTCCACCCTGTCCTGGAGCCCCCTGCCCCCCACCCCCGCTGCCCTGTCCTGGAGCCCCGTGCTCCCCCTCCCCCTCACTGCCCTGTCCAGGAGCCCCCTGCCCACCCTCCACCCTGTCCTGGAGCCTCCTGCTCACCCTCCACCCTGTCCTGGAGCCCCCTGTCCCCCACCCCCCCTGCCCTGTCCTGGAGCCCCGTGCTCCCCCTCCCCCTCACCGCCCTGTCCTGGAGCCCCCTGCCCACCCTCCACCCTGTCCTGGAGCCCCCTGTCCCCCACCCCCGCTGCCCTGTCCTGGAGCCCTCTGCCCCCACCCCCACCCTGTCCTGGAGCCCCCTGCCCACCCTCCACCCTGTCCTGGAGCCCTCTGCCCCTACCCCCGCCCTGTCCTGGAGCCCCCTGCCCACCCCCCACCCTGTCCTGGAGCCCCCCTGCCCTGCCCCCCCACCCTGTCCTGGAGCCCCCTGCCCCGCCCCCCCACCCTGTCCTGGAGCCCCCTGTCCCACCCCCCCACCCTGTCCTGGAGCATCTGCTGGTGGACTCGCTCTGGTGAATCGCAGACATAGGTGCAGCCCCTGCAACATTTGAGGGGACCCACTGTGAGCTCGAGATTCATATATATTTTTCCATCTCGGGCTCGCACTCAGGGACATCCTTAGCGGGTTTGCTGAGTTGTGACGAGGGGTTGCCCCGGCCCACACCCAAGCCCTGTCCAGAGACAGCCCTTCACTGTCACCCTCAGAAACTTCTCGAAAGCCTCCGCTTGGATCCCCACTCTCCCCGGGGCGTCAGGGTCCCCGGCTTGGCCCGGGAGTTCTGGCAGCGCCGGCTCTGCATCCTGGCCCCCTGACCCCTGGCTGCGTCCTGAGCCCGGCCGATTCCGGGGCTCCCGCATCAGTGGGGCTCGCTCTCCCTCCCGCCAGGTCAAACATCAAGCCCGACAAGGCCAACGCCAACCACCACAGCTTCCAGATGTACACGTTCGACAAGACCACCAACTGCAAAGCCTGCCGTATGTTCCTCAGGTGAGGGCCCTGCCCTGCCCACTCCCGGCCCCTGGGGGCGCCTGGGGCTGCCCCGTCCTGCATTCTCAGAGCCGAGCGCCCCTAGGCCAGCGCGGCGCTGGGCCCCAAAGAGCCAGGGGAGCGGCCCGTCTATGTGGGCCCGGCCGGCCCTCGGTGCTTGGGATCCAGCGGGGAGGGGAGGCGGTTGTCCCAGGGGGCCCGTCACAGGAGCTGCAGAGCCAGGCCGATCGTCCAAGGGGAGGGCCGGCACCAGGCTGTGCGTTCGGGAGGGGGCCCTGGGGGCTCTGGGGCTGGGCTGGCTGCTCGCGAGGCGCGGAAGGCCAGGCGGGCGGGAGCTCACCTCGCCCCGGCCTCCCCCGGCACAGGGGAACTTTCTACCAGGGGTACGTCTGCACCAAGTGTGGCGTCGGGGCGCACAAGGAGTGTCTGGAAGTGACCCCTCCCTGCAAGATCAGTGAGTACCGACCCCGCCCCGCCTGTGGGGCGCGAGCCCCGGGGGCCGGCCCATTCCTCACAGCCGCCCCTCTTCTCCTTTCCTGCGGTGGCGGCCCCTCAAGACAGGGACCGGATGAGCAAGCTGAGGCTCAGGGCCGGGGCATCTGCCGCTGGGCACACAGACCCAGCCTGAGAGCGGGCGGGGGCACCACAGCCAAGCCCTCCTCCTAACCGCCCTCTCGCTGGCTTTTCTCTGCCTCTTCAATGCCTGCAACGCCTTCTGCCTTTTCTCTGCTGCGCAGCAGTTAAGACCCTAGACCCCTACCCAGCCCAAGGCACAGAACATCCTTGGCAGTTCGTGGAGGTTTCCCTTCACAGAGGAACACCTCGGCCCCTGGGTCCCCTGCATGCCCAGCATTTATTACACAAGGCTCCCCTTGGCCCCGAGCCCATTTTTCAGATGGGAAGGCTGAGGCTCCTCTGAATCATCTTGGTGTGGGGGATGAGCTGGGGAAGTGCCCAGCCTAGAGCTGCTGGATGGCAGCCGGAAGCCTCAGACGGTTCTGAAAGATTGCAGCCGCCGCGGTCAGGGCTGGCTGCCCGTGGCACAGCACAGGCATGGGCCTGTGCTGAGTGTCAGCACCGCACGCCGTGCTTCACGTGGGCCCAGCCGACCCCGCGGCCCTGTGAGATGGGGCGGCTACGCTGCCATCCACGCCTGGGGGACCTGTGCTCAGAGAGGCCTGACACGCTCCAGGTAGATGGGAGGACTTGCCAGGCCTGCTGATCACCCAAAATACCAGCACCCAGAGCTGGAGAGTTTCTGTCAGTTCTTCACTTCCTGCGGCTGCTGGCCCAGTGCCCTGACCCGGGAGGAGGGTCCGACAGGGCAGCCTGGACCCCCTCGTCCCAGCTGAGCCCGCTGCCGCCCACTGTGGCCCAGCGGAGGTCCCGCAGCCCTGCTGCTCTGCTCCCAGCTGGAGGAAGCCGCCGGCCCCCTGGCCCCAGAGAAGGAGGCTTTTCATTTTTGCCTGTGGATACCGCCCTCTGGTGGCCGCGTGTCCTTCATGTCAAGAGACTGGACGGTTCATTTCTCTGGACTTTTCTTTTTTTTTTTCCTGGTCTTGAAAGTAACGTATTTATTTGTCAGAAATAATAGCGGGGCAAAAAAAGAAAAAGAAATGGAATAAAGAAGAAAATAATTATCTCTTATGAGCGTGTTAAGAAATAATCAAAGGTGGTATTTGCCGTATTCCCTGACTCGTTTTCTAAGTTCTAAATAATCTTTCTGTTTCTCCTTGCCCTCTGATTGTCAAATACCCACTTTCCATACAAAATGAGGAGGAAAGTAAAGGGGATATAAGCAGCTCGTGATCACACCAGGCAAAACCAGCCGCTGATGGCCATCACACGCCTTCTTCCTTTTTTTGCAGTCCCCCATTCCCATCCTTTTTAGGTTTGTGTGTTTTTCATATGTACAGCTGGGGACTTCCCGGGTGGCGCTAGTGTAAAGAATCCGCCTGCCAGTGCGGGAGACGTAAGAGACACGGGTTTGATCCCTGGGTTGAGAGGATCCCCTGGAGGAGGAGGACAAGGCAACCTACTCCAGTATTGTTGCCTGGAAAACCCCATGGACAGAGGAGCCTGGCGGGCTAGTCCACGGGGTTGCACAGAGTCGGACACGACCGAAGTGACTTAGCACACACACGTCCAGCTGAGGCCTCACCGGAGAGGCCATGGTGTGTCTTCCGCAAGCTGACGTTGTCAGCATCCTCTCCGTGACTCTGAGAGCCCCGGTGGGCACCGGGCTTTGTTTTAAGAGGTCGTGGTCCCTCCAGGGGCAGGTGCATGACCCCCTCTCTTGTCTCTCTGCCCTGCCGCAGCCCCGCCTGGCTTTTTCTCCTCGGCACAGTCCAAGCTGCTTCCTTTCCTCCCACGTGTTTATCATTCCTCCCCGGGCCAGGCAGGTTTACCTTCTGCTGCCCCCGGGGCCAGGATGTCCCAGGGAGATGCTGGCCCCTCCCAGGGCACCTCTCCCCAGGAAGCCTCCCCTGGGGGCACCAGCTGCCTGGCCGCCCGGTGCCTGACGCCCCTAATCTCTGCTCTTCAGGGTCGGATTCCTGCATCTGCCCAAGGCAGGCTGCGATCGTGAGTGTGAGGTGGTGTTGAAGGCCCTTCAGCCACACGTCAGCCGCTGTGGCGCTTGCTTTGTCCCGCGGTGGAGTTGGCCGCCTGGCTGGTTGGATGGCTGGGGCCCAGCCCAGTGCTGTGTCCTCCCCTAGGGTCACCCCAGGGCAGGTGGAAAGAATCTCTAGAATGTTCGCCTTCCATCTGACAAGCTGGCGTGCCCCGTTTGCGAGGGCGGGTGGGCTGACAGAGTAGCTCGCCTCCTCCGCCTCCTGTCCCTGGCCCGTGGCAGGCGTCACTGGTCAGCTGGGGCTCTCTCCCCTCTGGGCCGGGGTTCTGCCCAGTGGCTGGGGAGCTGCCGCCTGGGAGCAGCCTTGGTTCGTGCAGGAAACCTGTTGGCCATGGGGGCTTCTCCCTTGGGCCCCCTGTAACCAGAGCTCAGGGTTTGTCGTTAGAAGTAACAGGGATTTTCACGGTCACCAGCCGTGCGTGTCCATAATCCTTGTCTGAGCCCACGGGCCTTGATGTGCCCCTCTTGGCGCACTTGGGCGCCCCCAGCGGCTCTTGTCGTGAGGCAACAGCCCCCGGTCCACAGTGCTGGCCCCTTGCCCTCTGACCCCCGTGTGCTTTCGTTTCAGGTTCTCCTGCAGACCCGGTGAGTCCGCCAAACCGTGCCCTTCCCGCTGCCCTGCACCACACGCCACGCTGTGCCCGGAGCCAGAAAGACCCAAGCATTCCAGCCCTCAGGCTCGTGGGGCCAGGCTGGCTCGCAGAGCCCCCGCTGCTCACGAGGGCCCTTTGTTTTCTGTTGTGGTCACCACACAGAAACGGGCCCCTGGGCGCGGCCTCCTGGCCGACAGCTTGTCCCCCAGCCCAGCTGCCGCCTGCCCGTGTCCTGCTGGTGGCTGTGGGTGCTCAGCTCCGTGGCAGGCATCCACCCACCTCCCTCCCGTCCCGATTTGATGTAGCGCCCTGTCTTGAACTAATCAGAGATGAAGTCGCTGAGTTCACTTACGGGCCGTGGACGTCACGTCTTTCCCCGGCCGTGCGGTCCAGCACTTAATAGGCTCTTACATGGGGTGCAGAGATGTGCCCCACATTTATTGTGTGCAGCAGGACCCGTCCCAGACAGAGAGGACAAGCCCCAGGCTCCGAGCAGGGATGGCCCGGGCAGGGTGGTCAGGGCAGGCTTCCTGGAGGAGGTGGGAGTTAATGGTCAGGGATGGGAGGGGGAAGAGGACAGATGTCCCGGGGCTGCGGAGGGGCGCGGAGATGGAGGGTGAAGGTCCCATGGGGGAGCTGTCACAAGTCCCTGCGGGTGTCCAGGACCTTGACCTCTCTCGTTGGGTTTAGGGGGTGGGGGGTGTCTCGCTTGGGCAGCCTTCCGTCCTCACTGTTGTCTGTCCTTGCCCTCACAGGAAGCCTCTGGAGCGGGGCCAGGTGAGTCTGGGACTTGGGCCTTCTCTGCTGTCATCCTTGTCGGCGGTCACCCTGGGAGCCTGGGCCTGGCCATGGCGGCTGCCGGCTTTGCCCCAAGTTCTCAGCTCTGGGCCCCCAGGGTCTGTGCGTCCTCTAGCCCCGTCTCCCTCCTGCCTCCATGGCCAGCTCCCCTGGGAGCCATCTTAGTTTGTGTCACAGTGCCGGGGTGGGGACAGGGCCCAGCCTGCCCAGGGTCCTTTCAGCCCAGGAGAGACTCTGAGCTGCGGCCTGAAGACCCCAAGCGGAGCAGATACCTGTGCTCCCAGTTTCTCCCATCCCGCGTGTCCCGGTTGCTCTGAACTGGACGAAAGGAGAACTGAAAGCATCAGGAGCGACGCAGCCCGAGCTGCAGGCAAAGCCCAAGCCAGTCATGAGAAGCCACGCTCCCGCCTCCGGGGCACCAGAGTCAGAACCAGACCTGGCAGACGCGGCCCATGCAAGGCTGGGCCGGTCAGAGCAGGGCTCGAGAGGCCCACAAGCTCTCGGGGGCGCAGCCGGGCCCCCGTGTCAGCCCGGAGCAGCCGGGTGGCTCGGTAGGCCGCTGACCCCGCCCCCTTCTCTAACGGGACGAATGTGCAGTCTCCCGCCACCGATCCCAAGGTGTCTGCAGGAAGATACATAAAGTGCTCTTTATAAACAGGTTAGGGTTACGGAAATGACACCCTGAATCTGTTCATCACATGAATAGTTTATTGATACTTACGATATTTAATGAAGAGACATGGGAGTCTTAGGGGAAGATTTCAAGGAGGGACGCTACAGGGCCTCGTCCACTTCCAAGAGCCCCAAGAGGTCCGAGAAAGCCGAGGAGGCCAAGGGCACCTTGGGACGAAGTCACCAAGCCAGGCCTCTCTGGCCCTGTCCTCCGCAGGTCCCAAGATGGTGGCCGTGCAGAATTACCTTGGCAACCCTGCTCCCCCCGGGAAGCCGGTGCTGACCTTCCAGACGGGCGATGTGATTGAGCTGCTGAGAGGCGACCCCGAGTCTCAGTGGTGGGAGGTGGGTCCTGGGAGGATCTCACCCCCATCTGCCCCCTCTTCACTCCCCAGGGCAGAAGTGGAGAGTGCTGCGTTTCCAGGCAGGGGTGGGTCTGCGGTGCTAGACCATCAGAGAGAAGATGGCTGTTCGCAGGGCCTGGGTGCCAGGGTGTCTGCTTTGACATGGCAGGGGGAGCAGCGTCCCCTCGCCAGAGAGACCGTCGTCCGAGCCCTCTCCCCGCGGCCTCCTGCCTGGGCTGTGTCCTGTACACCTCTCCCACCCTGCTTCCCAGCCCGCCCCAGTCCAGGCCAGCACCACGTGCCCAGCGCTGGGGGGACAGCATGTCCGAGGCCCTGCACAGCCGTCCCCCAGGAGACACAGGTCCCCGTGATGGTCTGTGGTTCCGGGCCGAGAATCCTGCTGTTCCGGTTAGGGGGCCTGAGAAGGCGGGGGGGTGGCCAGCGCTGCTCCTCTCCTGAGCCCCGCCCCCGGGGGTCCACATGGCGCCTCAGGAACCCGGGGCACTCACCCAGCCCGGGGACCACGGTGACCTGCTCAGAACTGACGCCAGCGCACATGTCTGTCAGCGCCGAGTCCTGTCACTGGCAGCCTCGTCGCTGCGTGTGGTCCCCCTCACTGAGTCCTTGCTCACGGCTCACAGTGCTAGGCCGCGCCTCACGTAACTGCAGATCGCGGGCTGAGTCGGTGGCTGCAGTCCAGTCTCCCCCACGCTGACCCAGTCACCCCCTGCCCCTCCTTTCCCCAGTGTCCCCGGGGCCGTGAGGTCTGAGTGGTCCTGCAGAGACTTGGCTGATGGGAAGGTGGGGATTGCTGGGGGGACCTTGGGAGGGAACGGGGAGAGTGAGCCCCCGACCCCAGGTCCATGTTCCCCTGACAGCTCGGGAAGGGCCGGTGTGGATAAGAGGAGATGGCTTCCAGGAGACGGGCTCTGGTCTCAGTGCCAAGCGAGTTTTATCCCTTCTCTGGGACCTCAGTGTCCTTGTCTGGGAAGCGGGGTGCTCCCCCTTCACCTTTCTGCCCAGAATGGCTCTGAGTTCAGCTGAGGTGACAACAGAGAAGTGATGCTATAACAGGCTTCTCAGGGACTCCCCTCGTCCTCCTTGGGATAACCCCCTGCCTCCCCCCAAAACTAGCCAGGCCAGGCCCCGCACACCCTGACCCTCTGTCCACTCCCAGGGTCGGCTGGTGCAGACCAGGAAGTCAGGCTACTTCCCCAGCTCGTCTGTGAAGCCCTGTCCTGTGGATGGAAGGGTAAGTACTTTTCACGGAAGCTTCTGGATTGTGGGGCCAGGGTGCCATGGGTGCCGAGAACATCCTTCTCACTCAGACACCCTGGGCTTGTTCAGGCCATCGCGAGCTGGCCTCAGAGCTGGGACAGGGGTGCCCTCCTGGGGGAAGACATGGCTGGCTTTAAAAACACCAAAATGGGCATCTCTGTAGCAGGCATCACGGGCCAGAGACCAGCTGCCTGTCTCCAGCTTTTCGGGCCTTCATAGGTCTTCTCCCTCAAACATAAAGCTGCAGAGCTAGGGACTGTGTTATTTAGAAAAGAGGCGAATGTGGCGTTTCTTTCATCTGAGTGCTGTGGAGCAGACCCTGCTCTGTTTCAAAAGGCATCTCACTGTCAGCCTTGAATGAACGGCGTCACCCCCATGCCCCTGGGAAAAGAGCTAAAACTGAGAGAATGAACCTTCTCTCAAAGCGGCAGGAGGCAGGTGCAAGACTCCTGGAACCCTGGTCCACCCATGGGGCCCTGCCCGGCCTCTGGCCCCACTGCCCAGCCTGCTGCTTCAGCTCAGGCCATTGCCCCGGTCAAGGAGAAAGCATTTTTGGACATGCCTTGCTGACAGGGCAAGGGGCCAGAGAGCAGAGGAAGAAGATGTCGCCGGCTCACTGAGCAGCCTGTGTGTGTTGCGGGAGGCACTTCCTGGCCCTGGGCCTCAGTTTCCCCACCTGCATGGTGACTGGGGTGGGGTGGGGACAGGTAGTCTGGCGTTTTTACCCATCCTGTGGTCCGGTGAGGGCGCCCAGGGGAGGGCTCTGGCCAGCAAGGGCACAGCATGGGGTCTGCAGAGCGGCCCGGGTCACCTGCAGGTGCAGCCCCCCGCCTGCAGACACTACTGCTGGCCCGTGCCCGCCCTCGGGGCCGCGGCTGTCTGCACCAGGGAGCGGGAGGGTAGGGGGTGCTCCTGTCCACCGCAGAGAAGCCCCAGCAGCCTTTGGGTTGCTCTCCTCCTGCTGACAGTGTGCCGGTCGTTGAGCACTATACGTTCATTCATTCAGTCAATCATTCATTTAGTCAAACCCACTGAGCACCCGCCTAGAGACGGTGCGTCCCGGCACCTCCCAGGCCAGGGGCTCTGGGCGAGAGTCCACAGACGTGCTGGGAGCCAGGGCTGGGCCCCCCAGCTCGCCGATGATTGATAGGAAACCGCTGGTCCCCACGCTGTGGACAGTCCCCGGGAAGACACTGACCCCAGCGTTCTCTCCTGCCAGCCACCCATCAGCCGGCCACTGTCCCGGGAGATGGACTACACGGCGTACCCCTGGTGAGTGGGTCAGCGGGGCCCCTTCGTGCTGGGGACGTGGGGTCCCTGGCTGCCCCCCGTGTCTCCAGGGTGGCTGAGTCCAGTTGCACGCGGCCCCTTCTCCCCTTCTCAGCTGTGAGTCGCTGGGAAACAGGGAAAATATTCTCTACCCCAGGTAGCTGTTTCCCTGTCAACAAACAGATCATCAGGTTAGAACATTTAGGAGAATGAAATCTTTTTTAAACGAGATCTTACGTGAGTGTAAAATATAGAAAAGGAGGTGGGAAAGTGTTAGTCGCACAGTCGTGTCCGACTCTTAGTGACCTCATGAACTGTGGCCCGCCAGGGTCCTCCGTCCATGGACTCTCCAGGCAAGAAGACTGGAGTGGGTTGCCATTTCCCTCTCCAGGGGATCTTCCTGACCCAGGGATCAAACCCAAGTCTCCTGCATTGCAGGCAGATTCTTTACCATCTGAGGCATATATTTAAGGCCAAAAGTTATAACTGTATTTGCTCATACAGTGCTTGATGAGAGAGGTGGGGCTGTTTGATAAATAAAATGTGAGCGTGGATGTGGGAGACATGAGTCTCAAACGCAGGTCGATCTGGGGTCCAGCGTTTATCACTCCGCCTGCTGGCTCACCGGTTGCCTGGGACCGGGGCTCAGCTGCCACACCCGTGTGTCTGAGGCCCCAGGGTCTGTTACCTCTAGGTCACTGTTCACTGCATTTGGATATGGAGGGTGGAGGACTTGGCTTTGATTTTTCACTTGACGCACAAGAACTTCACTTTTCTAATGAATCCATTTACAGAAGTCCCAACTCAGCCATACAGGGAGGTGCGAATGGGGTCAGGCTTAACAAAGCCTGGAGAAGAGACGGGCTGGGGGTGGGCTTCATTTTCTTAGAGAGAGAGAGAAAAGCTTCCAGACACAAAGGGTTAGGACACAAAACAAGAACCTACGTGAGCAGTTTGTGTTTTTTCCTTCTTCCTAAACAGTAAGAATTTGGAAAGGACATTTTGATCTAACGCCTTTTCCCTGAATGCCTCTTGCAGATCCTGGGTTCTGGAGGGTGAGACCCAGGTAGACTGGCTGGGTCTGGGTCCTTATCTCGACCCTGCGCGCTGGCCCGCAGATGCCCCGCCTCTGTGGCCTCTGGGCCCCGCCCACCCTTTGCCCCGCCTCTCAGGGGCGTGGCCTCGCTTCCCAGTAGGCTCTTAAGCAGGTTAGAGCCCCGCTGGTTGTCCTTCAGGTCGTGTGAACACGAGGCTCCCTCTCCTCCTCTGCTCCAGGTTTGCCGGAAATATGGAGAGGCAGCAGACCGACAACCTGCTCAAATCCCACCCCAGCGGGACCTACCTAATCAGGGAGCGGCCAGCGGAGGCCGAGCGCTTTGCCATAAGTATCAAGTATGTGGAAGCTGGGGGTCAGGGAGACCTCTGCCCCGGTGCCGTTCTGCATCAGGGCGTCCACATCCCTTCCAGATCCTGGGCTTGCTGGGTGTGGCCTTGGGACGTGCCGCCGACACTGGGCACTTTAGGCGTGAAAGGCTTCAGCCCAAGGCCTTGGCGCTGGGCTCCTCCTGCCCCGAAGCTGCCCCCTCCTGGGTCTTCTGTCTCCTCCTCAAAGGATGGGATCTGACTGGTGGCTGGTCGCCCCTGGCACAGGACACACCCTGGACCCGCGTCTCGGGCCAGTGAATAGAGGGCTCCGGTTTGCTGTGACCTCAGCGGGGTCAGGAGCCCTGAGCAGGGTGGTCTGTGTTCAGGGAAGCCCTCCTCAGGTCTGCTGGGTGGGTGCTGGGGCTGGGGGGAGGTCCATGGCAGGGCCGCTGGGTGCTTCGAGTGAGTAACAGAAGTCTGGTATCAGACGTCGACATGAGGGAGCAGGGAGGCCCTTTCTGTAGGAGGCAGGAGTGCCTCTGGCTGTTAGGGGCAGATGAGAACCGAGCTCAGCGGGGCCACACCCAGGTCCTGAACACACAGCCCGTTCTTCCGTTTCAGCTTTTTGTCTCCCCTGTCTCTACACCAGCCTCCTCTACATCTGGGCCCAGTGGGGGCTGAGGGCATGGGTGCCCCAGCAGTGGGGGCCAGTGCTGACCTGAGCACTTGCCACTGGCCAGCACGCATGTGCACGTGTGTGCACACGTGTGAATGTATGTGCACGTGTGTCATGTGAGACTGTGCAGACGTGTGTACATGTGTGACTGTGTGCACGTGTGTGGACCTCCCCCTTCCCCACCCCACATTACTGAGGGGTCTGCAGATGGTCGTTCCCTGGTCATCCAGGGCAGGGTCCCACTGTACAGAATGGCTGCCGGAGGACCTAGGTGGGAGTGCCGCAGGGGAGGACCTGGGGAACCAGGAGGAGTTGAGACTGAAGATGAGACCCTTCACCCAAGTGGACAGCCTGCCTCGGTCCCCACGGCCTTTCTAAGAGGCCCCACAAATGTTTGGGCCTGAAAACAACGCACTGGTTTTTCTAAAATGCAAAAACCACCAGAGGACGCCTGAAAGTGTTCACTGGAAGCAACAGCTGTCCAGTGACCGCCAGCTGGACATGGCCTGGGCCACCTGGCACACAGCACTGCTCTCGAGCAGAGGTCAGCTGTACCTGCTGTGGGTGATGGGGCTTCGTGAGGTGTGTGGCCCAGTGTGGGTGGGGCCTCCCGCAGCAGCAGTCTTGGCAGGGCCCCAGGCAGCAGAGGAGCATGAGGCGTGGTGGCAGGTCCGCGGCCGAGGCGCCCCTCACCTGGTGGGAATTCACGGAGCACCTTCTGGGTGCCGGGCCCGCAGTGCTCTGGAGTGGGGCTCAGAGGGCCTTGTCCAGGGAGCTTGGTAGGGGAGAGGCGAGCACGCTCACTCACTCTGAATCCAGGAGAAGCAGGGTGGTGGCTGCACCACAAGGCCCCACTGGAGAGGAGGCTGGCCAGCTGGGTGTATGCGTGCTTAACAGCTCTTTATTCCGTTCACTGGTTTCCAGAAGGTAAACCAACCTTGCCTTCCTGGAATGTTCCATTTAACCGTGGTGTAAAGTCCCTCTTACATGCCAGTGTGTACAGGTGTGCGTGTGGAGAGAGAGTCACTGTAATGATGGTCTGTTGAGGATTTGTGCCTCTGTCATCCTAGGGGATGTGGTGTGTGGTTTTCTGTACTCATGATGTCTTTGGCTTTGGAGTCAGCTGGCAAGGGGTGGGGTGGTGTTTGGAAGGGAAGGGGTATGAGCTTTCCTTTGAGGCCACATTTGAGTTGAGATCTGGGACACAGGCAGAGTCCTGAGGGTGGCAGGAGGCTGAGCATTCCGGGCTGAGGGCACAGCCGGAGCTGGGGCCTGGAGGGCCTGTGCTCGGCGTGGCTGAGGAAGAGCCCCTCCTGGCGCGAGGGTGTGGAGGAGGAGAGTCTTAGGAGGCAGTTGCATAGCTGGGGTGAGGCTGCGCCCCTCGGGCCTCTGACTTGCAAACGGTGCTGCTGAAGCCTCAGGGTGGGGGCGGGGGGAGGCCGGGAGGGGGACATCCCCAGTGCAGACAGCAAGCAGCATCCTGGATGGACGTCTCCATGGGGCTGCGGGGAGCACGGGTGTGGGGCTCTGGGGCCCGAGGCCTTGGCTGACCCAGGAGTTTGGGCTTCAGACAGACTAGGTGGCCTGGTGGATGGATGGACAGACAGTCGGAGGCAGGCCCAGGCTGGGGCGGGGGGAGAGGGCCGAGAGGGAGCAGTGAAGAGCAGGCATGTGGACCGAGGGCCCGGGTCTTTGCTCCAGCATGCATGCAGTAAGCCCGGAGCCCTGCGGGGCGGGGCCGCACAGCCTGCACAGTGACCGCTGCGCCCGTGTGCTTGGCCTAGGTTCAACGACGAGGTGAAGCACATTAAGGTGGTGGAGAAAGACAGCTGGGTCCACATCACAGAAGCCAAGAAATTCGAGAGCCTCTTGGTACGTGGTCCTGGGGGGCTTCCACCGGCCCGGCCCCGAAGGCTGGGGGAGGGCCCAGGTCTCCCACTGAGGCCACTCTGGGGAGGAGCGGCCCCCTGCAGTCCCTCCTGCAGGCCAGGCTCCCGGTGGAGAGGGCCCAGCAAGCGTCCCCCACTGCTGGGCCAGGGGCCGCTCTTCTGCGATGGGGTGGGGGGTGCTCCCACTGAGAGAAAGATCCAGGAAAGCTGGTCTGTAAGGCACCTTGGGACAGGTAAGGCAGCTCCCAGGTCAGGACCTCTGTCCCCCAAACCCTGAGGTGGACAGCAGGGTCACTGGCCTCCCACAGCCCATTCATGCCGAGCCTCTGCGGGAGCCAGAGACCAAGGCCCAGGGAGGCTGCATCCAGGTCTGGCTGCCGGCTGGACTCACGCACATGGGGCTTCCGGTGCCTGCTCCTGCCTCGCTCAGAACTGTCCCGGCCCAGCCAGAAAGCCATGAGTACATGAACGGTCCTCCTTAAGATGATTTAAAGTTAGACCCAGTGTTTCTTTGCTCAGTCACACATGTTGTGTGTGTGGAGACTGTCTAACCAGAGCTCGTGGGCTCTCAGACGTCCCACTGTGGCCGCAGAAAAGCCCACGGTAAAAGGCAAAGTGCCCGCAACGTGCCCCCAACCCTGACGTTCTTGTTTCAGGGTGAGTCCCCCCCTGAAGCCCAGGCGTGCTTTTTGGGTTCCTCTTTCAGACGATGCCACTGTTCACATGGGCCCCAACCTTAGTTCACCTCTGGGCACGGTGAACACTCACCAGGGGGACGGCCCTCTCTCTTCCAACCCCGCTGTAGCCACGTGGCATTCAGTCACATGGATACGCTGTGGGTTCTAGAAGCACTTCCCTGCTGCTGGGTGGGTGAAGGTCTCCGATTTTTCCCTGTTGTGAAGTGTTGCAGGGTGTGTCTGTGGCCCTCAGTCCTGGCCTGCTTCCCTTGGCTCTTCCTTTAGAAATGTTTGGGAGAGAAATTGCAGGATCAAAAGCTTTTGCCATACTGACTGTGCCCGCCCCCTGTCTGGGAGCTGGGGTGGGGGGCAGCTAGGAGGAGGGGCAGTTCCCGAGTTGAGGAGACGAGTCCTCTGTGAGAACCTGAGGCCGGGGCGGACGCGGGGCAGGGTGCCTGGGAGGACTGCCTGGAGGCAGAGGCAGCAGTGCCCGTGTACATCCCGCAGGAGCTGGTGGAGTACTACCAGTGCCACTCGCTCAAGGAGAGCTTCAAGCAGCTGGACACCACACTCAAGTACCCGTACAAGGCCCGGGAACGCACAGCCTCCAGGGCCTCCAGCCGCTCCCCAGGTAACACCCCTTCCAGGAAGGCTTCCAGCGGACCTCACCGAGGCCCGAGCCCCTTCCCGGTTCCCGCCCCTAGGAGTGGTGGCTCAGGTCCCCCAGCTCTTCGCCAGTACCGTGCCTAGCCAGGGTGCCCGGGCAGCCCCATGTGACCAGTCGGGGGTGCCAGCTCTGAATTGGAGGCCAGCGTGGGGAAGGAGCCGGGCAGGTCCCTTCTGTCCCCAGATCCATCCCTGTGCCCCAGCCCCCTCCCCCGCCCCATCCCAGGGACCCTGGCTGCCAGGGAGCCAGAGCTGGGACCTTGACTTGGGGACGGGGCTGCCTGGCACAGACGGGGCCCAGCTGGAGAGACGGGCAAGGTGGGGCTGGGGCCAGGTCTTGGAGCTACCCTGCTTCGTCCCACTGCAGGGGCCCATAGAACGACAGGCCCCAGTCCCGGGCAGAGCAGGCCAGAGAGGAAGCCAGGCCTTTAGTGAGCACCTCCTGAGTGCAGGCGCGGGGCTGGGCTCTGCACGTGTCCTTTCCTGCGTCCCTGCTCTAGCCCACCTGCTGGGAGGAGCTGGTCCAGGACGCAGGTGCTGGGGGCGGGGCCGAGGGCAGCTGTGTCCATGCCCAGGTGGGCCTCAGGGCTCGGGCGCCTCCTGCCCTCCTGCCCTCCTGGTGCACTGGGCAGCGCCCCCATCCCTGCTGCCTGTGTCTGCGTGCGGATGCCCCCAGCCCCGCCTTTCACCTTCTCTCTCGCCTCTTTGCAGCTTCCTGCGCTTCCTACAACTTTTCTTTTCTCAGTCCTCAGGGCCTCGGCCTTGCTTCTCAGGGCTCCTCCACGCCCTTCTGGTCAGGTACCGCTGCTGCTCGGGGGCGTGGGGGGCCCGGGCTGCCACCAGCCAACCCACAGCCCCAGCCTGACCGTGTCCACCGCCACTGCAGCGGGGGTGGGGCGGGGAAGCTGGACGCTGGCGGGGGTGGGTGGGGGCCGCTGCAGCTCCTGTGGACACCGTCGGGCTCAGCCCTGCCCTCGCCTTTGAATCACTCACCCCCGTAACCCCTCCCCAGCTCATCAGCCATGCCCCCTACTGCTTCCTGGGGGCTTGGCCTCTGGTAGCAGCAAACGGCCCGGCGGCCCCCCTTGAGGGAGGTGGGCCCCGCTCAGCAACAGTAAGGAGGACTTGTGGGACTGGGTGCAGGGGGACAGTCTCAACCAGCCCTGACTGCTCGGCCAGCTGCTGCCAGAGTCAGAGCCCACCCAGCAGCTGTTTATGCACCCCCCCCCCCCCCACCATCGTGTCCCTTGCCACCGGTCCATCAGGACTCCTGGGTCCCGGGCCACGCTGGTCCAGCCCACTTTACAGTTTGGTTTGGAACCAGGGACACGAGGGAGGTCGGACACCAGTGCCCTGGGGTCCGCTTCCAGGCCCTTGTCAGGGTGACGGCTGGGGGCTGGGCAGCAGTCACCCTGCAGTCCACTTGTGAGTTGCCCAGATGCTGGGCATGTGGGAAGGCCCTCAGGGAGCTGTGATGGCCCCCAGTGCGGGTGGTGAAGCTCTGGCTGCAGCCCGGTGGAACTCACATGGCCCACATGCCTGCAGCCTGGGGCACCCACAGAGCATGGAGGGGTCCTGGGGTTGGAGCCTGGTCTGTCCCTCTGGAATCTTTGTGCTTGACAGCCTCCTCTGTGGGCACAAGGCCGGGCCCCAGGGGAGAGACCCAGCTCAGTCTGAGGACCCCCACCCTGGAGGCCCTGACGTCACCGTGTGACGCCACCCGTCTCCCCCAGCAGTGTTTACACCCCGTGTCATCGGCACGGCTGTGGCCAGGTACAACTTCGCTGCCCGTGACCTGCGGGAGCTCTCGCTGCGGGAAGGTGACGTGGTGAAGATATACAGCCGCATCGGTGGGGACCAGGGCTGGTGGAAGGGCGAGACCAACGGCCGGGTGAGTGGGTCGGCCTGGCCCCGGCCCCAGTCGGAGACCCCAGCTCACCCTGGGGCTTGGGGAGGCGGGGCTCCGGCCGACACCAAGCCCCACCGTGCCCCAGCCCTGTACTCTCTGACCTTGGCCGGAAGACTTAGTGTCCACAGGCTCCACGAGCTGGGGCCACGTTGTGAGGAAGCGACTTCCTGGCTCGGATCTGGGCCCCCGGCCGGTCTGACCCTGTGTCTGCTCTCAGTCCTATTCTGGGGTCCATTGCGGCGAAGGCAGAGACAGATGTTGAGTGCAGTCTTCAAGTCACTTGCTTGTGCCCGACCCTCTTTGCAGGCAGGTTGCCTCGGGACTGAGAGCAGAGCCTGGGTGCCCTCGCTGGGGTCCTGCCATTCCTTAAGACCCCGTTTACACCTTGATATGGGAAGGGACACATAGTATCCCCACCCAGCCTGCAACTCTAAGACCCATGGCTCCTTATCCCGGTACCATGTCTGGCCTCCCTGGCTTTGACCAGTTCCATTGGCATTCACCCAACAGGGTACCTGAGCTCCACAAACCACTGATTAGGAAACGTCCAGCTTTTGGGGGGCTGCAGCTGTCCATGGACGTGGCCAGACTTGGCTCCCGTCACTCACCGTACCATTGCCAGGTGGTGGAAACTGGCCTGCTTTCATGTGGCATGTTGTCTGCCCTTGGAGATCCCTGGGTCTGACCTTGTTTCCATCTGACAGCCCTTCAGAAGTATGAGGACACTGAGTCCTAGACAGTTGACCTAGAGGGCTGGGACCACTAGCTCGCAAAGTGTTGAGAGGCGCCTGGAGCTTCATAAGCACGCACCTGGGCCTTCACTTGAGTACTTGGTTCAGGTGATATCTGCTGAGTTTCTGCACTATAAATGTGCTGTAATTAATAAGTAATGTGCAGTGTAATACTTTGAAATCGGATAAATAGCTTGTCCTCATCAAGCTTTCCCCTACTAGTTTTATCATTTGTTGATTAATTTTACCTATTCAGTTATTTCTATCATGGTAGAAAATAGTGATTTTTCTATCTTTTCTTTTATACTTCTCGGTGGGCATTGTACTGAAAGAAAAGGCTTTCACTTGTCTGCATGGTCATTCCCCCCCCCTGCCCCACGAATCAGTCATCTGTCCACCAAGACCTGCTTCCTTTCTGTGAGCCACTGTATTGAGTTCATTTTTGCAGAGTATTTTTACTGGAACTAGAATTCTAGGCTGGCAGCTCTTTTATTTCTGCACTTTGAGGATGTCTTTCCATCGTCCCCAGTCTGCCATCATTTCTGTATAAAAGTCTGTCAACATTCTTACGGTGGTTCCTTTGCAAGAAACGGGGGCTCTGTGTGAAAAAAAAATCTGTTTTTCATCAGTTTTACCAGAATGTGCCTATGGGTGTGTTTTTCCCCTGTATTTACTCTGTTTGAGATTTGAGGAGCTTTCTGAATGTGTGGCTTTACGGTCTTTATCTGTTATGGAAATCTCTTCAGATACTGGGTCTGCTCCGTCTTCTCTCTTCTCTCTGGGGCCCTGTTGTTCGCTCACTGAGCCGCGTCTGACCCTCTGCGACCCCGTGGCCTGCAGCACGCCAGCCCCCGGGGCCCGTGTGTTCCTCGCGCAGTCCCGTGTGGTTTTCATCCATTTTCCCTGGTTTTCCGTGCCGCTGCTTTCTGTTGACTGATCTTCCGGCGCCTTCTGTTTTTTTCTCTTCTGCTCTTAATTTCAGTCGTTATGTTTTTCAGTTCTAGGATTTCTGTTTGATTTCTGATTTCAGTTCTCCGGGCAGATTTTCTGCTTTCCGTCAGGGTTCTGAAGCAGACGAGTGGGGGCTGCTTGCGTGTCCTGGCGGATGGCCCCAGCGTCTGGATCCCCTGTAGGTCTGCTTTTCCTGTCTGCGTTTTCTCGTAGTTTCTGTCACTTGGGCCTAATTAAATGCCAAGCTCGTGCATAAAACACTGCAGAGGCTCTGGATGCATGCTGTTTTTCTCTGGAGAGGGTTTAACTTTTTGTTGTTGCTGGCAGTTAGCTGGTGGGCAGGTTGTCTGGAGCTGCTCGGGGCTGGTGCAGTTCAGGGTCATCCCTACCCCTGGGCCTTGGCTGCGCTAGGTTTCTGCCTGTTCTCCAGGGCCTGTCTCGGGACAGGCCTGCCTCAGAACAACAGCCTTTTAAAGAATCCCCCACCTCCACGAGCCTCCACTCACCCTCATCCTTCACACACACTTCCCGATAGCTTCTCTGATTGCTCAGTTGATAAAGAATCCACCTGCGATTCAGGAGACCGCTGTTCAGTTCCTGGGTCAGGAAGATCCGCTGGGGAAGGGATAGGAAACCCACTTCAGTACTCTTGGGCTTCCCTTGTGGCTCAGCTGGTAAAGAATCTGCCTGCAATGCAGGAGACCTGGGTTCAATCCCTGGCTTGGGAAGATCCCCTGGAGAAGGGAATAGGCCACCCATTCCAGTATTCTGACCTGGAGAATTCCATGAACTGTATAGTCCATGGGGTCACAAAGACTCGGACACGACTGAGAGACCTTCACTTTTTTCACACAAACACTTATATGCGTCTGACACTGCTTTCAGGTGGGCTGGTTTCCTTCGACGTATGTAGAAGAGGAGGGCGTCCAGTGACAGCAAGATCACGGACAGGACTTGCGGGTTTTCTTGGACGAGTTGCTCCAGCGATGAAGTCTGTCTCCAGCTCTGCAACTCAGAGGGGAAATGCCCGCCAGCCTTCCAGTCTTCAGCAGCCCGTGGGGGTGGGGAGGGGTTCAGAGCCTACATGTGGTCTGTGCTGCCATCAGCCTGCCCTTGGTGGCCTGTCCTGGGTACGCTGCTTGTACATAGAGGAAATCTGGGCCAGCCCTGGGTGCCAAGGAGAGGGAGTGCCCATGGGTGGCATCCTGAGCCAGGCTCTGGGTAACAGCTGAGGCCAGAGCTCACCTTGCCCCTGTCCTGTCAAGATGGCCTTCAGGAGCCTGGGTTTGGAAAGCAGGTGCTGTCCAGGGAGGGCTGGGCTCCGCGCAGGGGACCCTCCGCTGGCCCCTTCCTTTCAGCCTCAGCCCTCCTGCATCCTGCTGCTCCCAGGGGGAGGCTTCAGGCCTTGAGAGGCAGAAGGGGCCAGAGCAGGCCACTGTGCCTGGGGACAGAAGAGGGCAGCGCCAGGGCCTGTGCAGCCCCTCGGGCTGCCCTGTCCCTCTGCACCGGGGGTGTGCAGAGACCCCCAGGGAGGCCCCCCGTCTCAGGCGGAAGCCATAGGAACGATGGAGCTGCCAGCCCTGCTCCCCAGTCACAGGTACTGTCTCTGCCCGGAGCCCTTGCTGTGTGTCTGTCCTGTCCTGCTGCCCGGTGGGTACATGGTTTATAAACGCTGATGAGGGCGGCAAGCAAACGGGCTTTGCCGCTCGCTCGGTCTCTGCTGCTCACACTCCTCTCCAGAAGGATGCCCCCACCCTGCCCCCCACTGCTCCCGAGCGGGTGGGGGTCCGCTGCGTCTCCCACATTCTGCCAGGTGGCCACTGAGAGTCTGCCCAGCCTTTGCACAGATGTTGGTTCTAGCCCTTGGCAAGTCTTCCAAGACTCCTGCAGCCGGTGAAACGGGGCCTGTGGCCAGCCCTGAATAAGTGCTCTTGGGGGTGACTCCACCCTCTGGACTTCCCCCTCCTCACTCCTCCTGGCCCTTGACCTCTGGCTGACTTGGCCAGTCCCCATTCTCTCAACCTGGATATTGCATGAGTCCCAGCAACACTGTCTCTTCCCAGCTCTGTGCCAAAGTTGCTGCTGCAACCTGGGCTTTGTGGGTCCCCCTTTCCCAGGGCTCAGCTGCACAAGGTCGGCTGTTGCCGAGGCTGGGCCCTGCTGGGGTGGGTGCTGCTGGCCACGCTGCACCCTGGGGTTCCTCAGAGGTCAGCCTCGTAATCTCCAGGCTCGGCTAGCACAGCAGCAGCCTTCTGGCTTGGGGAGGAGGTGGGGAGGGGTCTCAGAGGGTGTGTAGCAAGCAGGAGGCAGAAGGCAGCCAGCAGAGGCTTGGGGACTGAGGGTGACAGGATTGTGTTTGGGGCGGTGGGCAAGGGAGGGGTGGGGAGGAAGAATTTTCCACGGAGAAAGCAGACCACCCTTGTCACCAGGGCGCACCCAGCAGTTTGCCTGTGGCCTCTGCTCAGCTGGCCTGGCCGCCAGCCGCGACGGGAGGGGAGGAGACCAGCTGCCCTTGTCGTGTTTACAGTTGTCAGGAAGGTTTTGGTTTTCGTTATTGTTGTTGTTGGGGTTTTGTTTTGTTTCGTTTCGTTTTTTTCTTTTTTTGGTTTGGCTTGTTTGCTTTTAAAGAGGGCAAAAAAAAAAAAGTTTGCAATTATTTCCTCCAAAGCTCCCATTATATATCTGTGAATAATACGGAAGAGATTTTATAATAGCAGAAAATAATGTATATTTGGAGGTCATCGTGAAACAAGGCATGGTGGTAACGAAGGACACTGAGAAAACCTGTGTGAAAGCCTGGTTCTTGTGACTGTCCTGCTTTGTTTTTGTTTGTCTGGAGACTCGTCGCAGTTGGGTTAGTTTTCGCACTGCTGGCGGCAGGAAGGGAGAGGACTGGCTGCAGGCTGGGATGCGGGCGGTTTCGGCACGACACGAACAGCCTCGGGGGGCTTCGGAGCTGGGGCCTGAGATTGGCTGTGGACCCTTAGGCGCTCGATGCATGCAGGTCAGGGGTCTGAGGGCCCTGCAGCTGGCGGTGACCCCAAACAGAACACAGACTGTGCATTTGCCAATAGGATTTTTCAGACCACGGTTTCTACTGCAAATAAACCTGAGTTCTTTTCTGCAGGAGTGGTTGGCCTTTTGTGCTGGGGAGGAGGGCGTGGCTGGATTCCTCTGTCTGTGTCCAGAAGGTTCTACCCATCTGGATACTGTCAGCCCAGGGGTGCTGGCCTGGGTCAGATGCAGGCCTTGGGGTGACGGCCTCTGGCACAGGCTGGGGGTCTGGAGGGATAATGATGCCAGGCCACCAACCAGCTGTCTCCATGCTGGCCCAGGCCACAGGTTTCCTGTGCAGCGTCCTGTGACCCCTCCAGCAGCTCTCAGAGGCGGCCGTCTCTTCCTCTGGATGGGATCCAAACCCTGGCCCTGCTACTTGGGCGTGTCCTTCACCTCCTGAGCCTGTTTCTTTATATATACATGTTGGAGATAAAAGACAGTTTCTCCGGAGAGTAACTGTGGCCTGTGACCAGAGAAAGTCAGAATAGTACAGCCTAGACTTACTCTTCCCTTACGGGGATGGGGTCTCGAGGCAGTGATGCAGAGGGGCTTGGTGCCCCCAGCCCCCCAACCCCAGACTCCTCTCATCTTCAGCATGTACTTCCCTCTTCATAGTTACCTCATGGTCCAAGGCGGCTGCTAGAGCTCCTGCCATCAAGGCCTTGAGCCGACACGGAAGATCGCCCAGCACTTCCCCTTATCCTGCTCACATGCCTGGGCATGTGGCCACCCCTGGCTGCACTGGAGGCTGCTGATGCAGGTCCTGGGCTGGGTGTACAGCCTGGACAGTGTTGGGTTCTGCTGCTGCAGAGATGTGACTAGTCAGCCCCACCTCGGAGTGGTAAGGGTCACGCGGAGTCCAGAGCACGTTGGGTGCTCAGCAGGTGTCACGTGTTGTTATAAACCGAGGAGGCGAGCGCAGGTGTTTGAGGTGGCACAGCTGGAGAGGACGGGAGGTGGCCCCCGTCTCTGGTCTCCAGGGCCTGGCTCAGGCTGGTACCCTGACAGTCTGACTGGGGGCCAGCCCCTCTCTGAGAATCTCTCAGGTCTTGAGAGTCCCTTGGACTGCAAGGAGATCCAAGCAGTCCATCCTAAAGGAGATCAGTCCTGGGTATTCATTGGAAGGACTGATGTTGCAGCTGAAACTCCGATACTTTGGCCACCTGATGGCGAAGATCTGACTCATTTGAAAAGACCCTGATGCTGGGAAAGATTGAGGGCAGGAGGAGAAGGGGACGGCAGAGGATGAGATGGCTGGATGGCATCACCAACTCGATGGACATGAGTTTGGGTGAACTGCGGCAGTTGGTGATGGACAGGGAGGCCTGGCGTGCTGCGGTTTGTGGGGTCACAAAGAGTCGGATATGACTCAGCGACTGAACTGAACTGAACTGAACTGAGTCCCCCAAGAGGCCCAGCGGTTCCCACACTGTCTCCCGACTGCAGCCTCTAGTTCTGAGTTCTCATGTCCACACATGGTGAAGGAACGGCCAGGACCCTCACTGACCAGCCCCTGGGCCAGCACTCAGTGGTCCCGAGCAGGGGCCAAGCAAGCTTGGAGAGCCCTGGGGAAAGCTCCTGGCCGCCCGAGGGCAGCTGTGGGTGAACCTGGGCACCGAGGCTGAGGGGCCTTGGGGAGGGCACCAGCAGCGTCTGCCAAGGGGTCCTGCCAAGGGGAAGCCCCCGCCCTGCTGGAGGGGCTGTGTGTGGACAGGGTGGAGGCCAGCAAGGAGCAGGACCTGCCTGCCCAAGGTCACCCCAGAAGCAGCCAGGAGCAGTGCGTTCCCAGTCGTCGAGGGGGGGCCGCCCGTGGTTATCCCGACAACCGCGGACTCCCCTCGGGCAGGGCCACTCTGGAGCCCCCTGTGTCCACAGTTGGAGAAACACCTGCTGAGCGAGAGATGGAAACAGCCCATTTCTGAGGCGAGGCGGATGCCCGCCACCCCTGTTCTGCCACCCCCAGCACAGGAGCCCACAGAAGACAGCGGGAGGCTGAGCTTGAAAGAAGGGGCCCATCCCGGAAAGGAGCCTGGAGCAGAGTGGCCGCTGGGAGCCAGCGCCGGGGCAGCCTCTCGGCTCTCCGGCCGTCTGGGGTTGGGACCTTGTGACATCAGCCACAGGTCCTACAGGCCAGGAGCCGGAGGTGGACCCCGGCATAAAGCCGAGATCTCAGATAAGTCCCCCGTCGTGAAAAGGAAACTAATGCGCATGGATAGAAACAAGATTGCAGACTAGGATGAATATTTCCATGTGCTTTTTAAACTTTCTGGAAGCAAAAGGATGCATGAACCCAGAATGGTTAACCCTGGGCTTCAAAAATAAACCCCCCCTGGGTAGCAAGCAGAAGGTGAAGTGCCTGACGGAGAACAGCTTGGGTTTGCCCTGGACTTCCGTCGGTCACTGTGCCCAGGGCTTCGTGTTTGCCAAGTCTTCCAGGCATAAGGCAGCAAGCAGACTGTTTCCAACCCTCCACTCACCTCGGGGACGGTCCTGTGTGGGGCCACTGCCTGGACCAGTGTCCAGGGGCCAGCCGGTGCCCGATGAGTGGGAAAGGTCACCCCAGGAGTAGGGGTGGGGAGGATGTTGAACCTCTGTCTGCAGGAACACATCAGACAAAGGGAAGATTTGGTTACTGAACCTAATCCAGTGATTCTCAACCCAGTCACCAGAAATAACGCATGTCAAAACGACTTCAGCAAAGAGAGCTGGGGGGAGACTAAGGCAGGCGGTGGGAGGCAGCACAGGTGCTAGTCTCTTTTCCGGGTAAAGTCAAGACCCAGCGTGGAAACCTGGAGGGGAAGAGAGGCGTAAGCACGTTTAATAGCACGAGGATGAGCTCTGCGAGAGAAGGATGATGGGCGGACACTGGACGGGGGTGAGAGGAAGGCTGGGGAAGGGACAGTGGCACAGTCGGGGCCCATGGGAGAGAGACGATGGGCCCTGCCTGAGAACAGGCTCGGTGTCCTTTCCAGAGGTGTGTGTGTGGGTGGCTTTCTGTTGCTGCCGCAAGTTACCATAAACATGGGGACTCGGGACACACGTGCCGTCGTCTTCCAGTTCTGTGGGCTGTTGAAGCCCGCATGGATCTCCCTGGGCTGACAGCAAGGTGCTGCCGGGAGTGTTCTTGTCCGGAGGTCCTAGGGGAGAGTCCATCTCCTTGCCTTTCCAGCTTCTAGATGCCGTCTGCATCCCCGGTGCCATAGCCCCCTCCCCCTCCATCTTCAAAACCAGCCCAGTTTCCTCTCCGACCCTTCCGTAGTCACATCTCTCTGTCCCCCTCTGACACAGCTGGGGAGGATTCTCCACTTTAAAGGATACGTGATCAGATGGTCCCACCCGCATAATCCAGGAAAACCTCCCCCTCTCAGGGTCCTCCACCTTTATCCCACCGGCAAAGTCTCTTTTGCCACGAGAGGTCACACGGTCACAGGTGTCAGAGGTTAGGGCGTGGACATCGCGGGACCACTGTTCTGCCTGCAGCCGTAGGCTGGATACTCTGACCAGTCTTGCTGGTAAATACAACAGAAACGGTGGGAAAATATTTCTAATTTTCACCAATGAGCTGGTCATGAAGAAGGAATACACAGATGCCGAAAGGTAAGTGAGGGCAGGAGTCCAGAAGGAGGCCAGCTGGCGCTCTCCCCTAAGTACCAGTCCATAGAGCCAGGCTGGGGATGGGGAGGGGGACAAAACCCAGCCCCACCGCAGCACCAAGTCTGCCAGGTCAGCTCTCTGCTCATGCTGGTACCCCACTGGGCCTGACCTTAAATGGAAAGAAACACACGCACCTCCCCAAGCCACAACCACCGTGAGGTGGCACAGAAAATTCTTTTTCCTGGATCTTGATGGCTAGAGGAAAAAGCCAAAACTTCCTCACGAACACGGGTTATGGATTGAACTGTGTCCCTCCGAAAAGGGCAGATTGAAGTCCCAGTACCTGTGAATGCGACCTGACTTGAAAACAAGGTCATTGCAGCTCCCACTGAGAGCCCAAATAAACTATTCAGATGGAAAGTAAGTGGCCTCCATTTGTTTAAAAAAAAAAAAAGAACGTAATTTTTCCAAGTAGGAAATTACAAATGTATTAAATGCACATAAATTACAGGGTTTTGAAATTACAGCTCTGGTTTGGATGGCTGTCTTAGGGATGGCTGGTTCCCACGGCTGGTGGAGGAGGGGGTGGCAGTGGAGAGGCTTCCTGATAGGATTTTACGAGGTTTGTGGGTTAACTCAGACTGCTGTTCCTTCATCAGAAGCTGATGCATTTACTTTCCTTAACAATTTAGTCTGACCCTTCGCTCTCCCTAGGAAAGGAAACCCCATGCGTGCACATGAGATCTCCGTGGGTGCTTTGGGATGGGCTGGCGCCGGCTCACAGGAAGTGAGGGTGCAGCCTCCTCCCAAGTCCATGTTCCGTGGCGTCCTCGTCGGTGGCTTGAAACTGGCCCTCGTGGGAGCATTTTCAGCAGGAGTCGGCCAGTGCCACCCACCTGGAGAGTCAGATGTTGAAACATTTAGCAGCACCCACTGCAAGAGGCAGCTCGCTAACGATAAGCTGAAAGTCCTGGAGGTTAATACGCTTCACAATGTAGCCTCGAAATCCATAGAATAAAAACAGAATCCAGTGCCTGGGTCCCAGTCACAGAGGGGCACTCACACAGCGCTCAGAGACGGCCGACTGCCGTCAGGAGACTGCCGGGGCGTGTCCATGGCAGGGGACAGTACTGTCAGGAGACTCTGCCAGGGGCGTGTCCGTGTGGAGGACAGCAGGAGAACCAGGCAGAGCCGGGCTGTCGGTCCCCGTGGGCGTCCACCTCCCTGCCCGGATGCGGGTCCCTGCCCGGATG
Organism: Budorcas taxicolor; assembly: GCF_023091745.1. NCBI lineage: Eukaryota > Metazoa > Chordata > Mammalia > Artiodactyla > Bovidae > Budorcas > Budorcas taxicolor. Next base: position 163,715,191 of record NC_068920.1, on the reverse strand, counting down.
CGGGTCCCTGTCCTGGAGCTCTACGTTCGCAGCCTCTGGGTCCCGCTGTCCCGGGGTGTCATACTCACATGTGGCCACCAGGGGCGACATTCCCCGTGGAGGCTGGGCCTCCGACTGCCTGGATCTGGGTGCTGGCCTGCCTGCGGGGGCTCAGCGGCCCAGGGCCCAGGTACGTGGCAGGGCTCTGGCCCGCAGCTGCCCACACCCACTGTGTGTGCCGTGGTGGAGCCCGGCTGGCCGCAGACCCCAGCCCTCCTCTGCACCTGCGTTCGGTGGGTGCGTGCTAGGGGAGGGGCACCCACCTGTCTCCCCGGAAGGATGGCTTGCTCCCAGATGATAAAGCTTTGTCTTCGTGAAGTCATGGGCAGGGTGTTGATTCATTATTATTGTTTGAAGGTTCTTATTGGAAAAGCAAAATCTTGGCAGTGCAAAGGCAGCCCTTAAAAGTTGCTCTGGAAACCCCTGATCTGGGTCACGCCCGCCCGCTGGCTGTGTTCTGCCTTGGTTTGCTCATCTTTATAACGAGCAGCAGTGTTCTGCCTCCTCTGAGAGGACACACACGAAGCCCTCTGCAAGTGGATGCCCTGCCCACCCCCATGGGTGCCCGAGGCTGGTAGGGCACTGGGTCCAGGGGCCAGGGGTGGCTGGGCCACGTGGTGCCAGGTATCATCAGATTGCTTAGTGCCCCTCTCTTGCCCAGTGCCAAGCAGAGCTCCACGGAGGAGCTTCCCCTCCCCCCTGCCCACACCCCCGCTCTCCCCTGGACATCTGCCCAGTCAGAGGGTGGCCTGCAGCTCTTCCCTCTTCCCCGGGAGCCCGGCCAGCAGGTGGGGGTGGAGGCCTGGCTGGGCATGTGGAAAGGGCCAGCCCGGGCCAGAAGGAGGCATCTCAGGGCTGGTAATAATCTGCAGAGAAACTTGCAGAATTCCCTGGACTCGACAGGGCAGGGGTTATAGTCCTTAGTTTCCAACTGGGGAGACCGAGGCTCGAGAGACCAGCACAGATGGTGCAGCAAGCTGGCAGCAGGTCCCTGTCTCATGTCCCTGGCTGGAGCCCGGCTGCCTCCTGGGCTGCGCCCCACGCCGCCCGGCACCCGCCTCTCCCAGACCCGGGCAGAGCCTGATGGATGACAAATTCTACAACTCTGACCCACACGCAGGCCCAGCCCTTCAGCCACCACCCCTTGTCCAAAGTCCCCTGGGACTGTGCCGCCTGCTTGCTTGGGACGATTTTGCAACAGCTGCTTATCTTGGAGCACGGAGCCAAGAGAAGTCTGGGCTGCCCAGCCTGTGTCCTGGGGCTGCAGTGACCACTGCGTGTGCGCCCCGTGTCCTCCGAGGACCTCATCACACTACTCTCTGGCCCTCTCTGACCCCTCCACCCCGCCATGCGTGGAGTACAGCCCTGCCTCAGGTGGCAGGGCCAAGCTTGTCCACTGAGTGTCTGGATTGGTGTCCTCCATGCCCTGGACCCTGGGGAGCCTCTCGCTGGTGGAGCCGGCCTTCCTCCAGAGGGACCGAGGGACTGGGTGACAGTCTCTGTCCCCATGACGGGCACTGACAGTGGCGGCAGCGCCCAGGAGGCCGGAGCCCTCTGAGGCCACCACCTCTGAGATGCCCTCCTGGGTTTCTGCTGAAAAGGACAGCTTGCTCAGGATCACTGTCATCACAGCCAGCCTCGGGGCTGCCTCGCCCCTTCCTACCTGTCTTCTTCCTGGTCCCTGAGCCCCCAAGGGCAGGGACTGGGTCCTGGTGGACGCTGGGTCTCCCAGCAGTGCTTTGCATACAGTAGGTGCTCACTGATGGTTGGATGGCATCACCGACTCCATGGACGTGGGTTTGGTGAAGGACAGGGAAGCCTGGCGTGCTGCAGCCCGTGGGGTCTCAGAGTCGGGCACGACTGAGCGGCTGAACAACGAAAATGCTCAGTAAGTGTAGAGGAAAACTGGCAGCAAGACACTGGACACTGCACGGGAACAAGAGCACAGACGCTTGTGTTAATCACAGCAGCGTCTCTCCTATGCCACTCACTGTATTAGCAGCCAACATTGCTACGTTGTTCATTGACCAAATCTCAGTACTGCTTTTTTGATCCAGTGGAAGGAAGAAGTCCTGTTTTATCTCAGCACCTCAGGTGGACGTCTTTATTTGTTCCAGATTTCCCCTGGGCATCTTCTGCCTGAGCACAAACCAGACGCCCTAGACCCAGGGGTAGACTGCAGGCTCTGGTCTGGCTCCCCACTAGCTTGCTGTGTGACCCTAGGCAAGCTGACTCCCCTCTCTGGGCCCTGGTGCCCCCGACGGCCAAATGGAGGCAGGCATCCCTGCCTTGGGAAGCTGATCGCTGTGCAGTGGGAAAGCAGAGGCTCAGGGGTGGCTCGCCCAGCAGCAGAGGCATCTGGGAACTCCGAAGGGCAGAATGCAGATGGGCACTGTCAAGTGGCCAGGAGTGGGGTGGGGGGCAACCCAGACTTCCTGCCTCCAAGGGCAGGGAGCACCCCTCCCCTGGGGGTGAGCACCTGAGGCTGGATAGGCAGGTCCGTGCTAAGGCCCTGAATCTCCCGCCCAAGGAGCGCCGGCCGGCCCAAGGCTGCTGTTGACCCAGCGCCTCCCGCCCTTTCTGGTGCGGGAAGCCTGGTGGCGGGCGTGGGCAGACGGGGGTGCATGGGCTCACCTGCAGAACCCCGTGACCTCTGTTTTAGGGATGAGGAGCTGAGGTCACCTGCCCCACGTGCAGGCTTAGCAGGGCCTCAGGGTTCGCAGCTCTGCTCTGCTGCGCTCGGCACGGCCTGCCCCGCAGCTGCCCAGCCAGCTGGCCTCCAGGACGGCAGGCGGTGGGCGGTGCGTCCTGCCCCCACGGTGGGCGGGCCGGGGGGCTGGCAGAGGGCCTCTGGGGCCAGGGTAGGAGCAGGGGCAGGGGCCGCCCCGGTTCCTGTTTGGCTGCTGCTGGGAAGGAAGGAGGTGACGGCACCACTGGAGCCGCTGAGCCGGGCACTGGCAGGCCCCAAGGGGCCTCGGAGCTCTGCAGCCGGCCGGAGGTACACCCCTTGGGCGAGCAGGCCCCGGTCCCTCCCCCCTGGCAGCGGGGTGGGACAGGCCTGGAGCTGGCCGGGACTCCTATTCCTCTGGCTGCAGGGACCCTCGGGCTGGGCGGGCACAACCACGGGATCTGGGAGGCAGGGGCCTCGGCACCCTCACAGCCCGCCTTCTCCTGGCAGAAGCTGGGTCTGGTGCCTCCCTCACCACCCCTCCTCTGGCTGCCTTCGAGGAGGGTGTCCCTGGGGCTCCACCCCCTCTGTCTGACCACCAGCCCCGGCGATGATGGCCAGGCTCAGCTGGGAGAGAGCTGGAGAGGGCAGGAGAGCGGGTCAATGGTGAAGCAGCTGCCCTGGCCGGAGGGCACGGGGCCATCCCTGGGGGCGGGGGCCGGGCCCGCCCAGGTGGAGAGCGGGGCTGGCTGCGGGCGGGGAAGGGGCACTTGGCAGCTTCCCGGGCCAAAAGCCGTGGCCATGGTGCAGCAGGAGGGAGGGAGGAGGCCAGGCCGGGGGCCGGGCAGGTGGGTGCTGGGCAGTGCCGCGTGGCCTGGGTTGGTGGGAGGGGGGTGGTGGGTGCCCGGCCTTGGGAAGGTGTCCTGGGCACCCACGTGATGCCGAGTTTCCACAAGCAGGAACCACTGCTGGAGGCTCCTGGCAGAGTAAGGTAATCCCAAGGCCACAGGGAAGTGCAGACACGTGCCAGGAGTCCCTCTCTGTGCCTGGGAGCAGGTAGGCGGCGCGGGCAGAGGGACTGGGGTGCCCTGCCCTGCCCTCCAACCTCTCCAAACCCCGGAGCCTCTGCCATCACCCCTCCCTGCTCTTCCTGCTGACCACAGCCCCCGGAAGAGCGGGCGTCACTGTGGCGGGGGCGGGACAGCCCTGACCCCCGGGGGCCCCGGTGCCTGCGGGGGTGGAGGGGAGGGAGGGAAAGGAGGTGGCAGTGGGCACCCCCAGCCTCTGCCCCCCTCACACCAGCCCCGAGAGCTCCGCAGGGGGCAGGACAGCCAGCAGGTGCAGTCACACGGTGGCCCTGCGGCCTTGGTCACCTTAGGCCTCAGTCCCCCCCCCAGTGGAACGGGGACGACAGTCGTCTTGATTTTAGGGCAGAGAGAACGTGTGTTCCCAGCTTGCCGTGCAGTGCACGCTCGAAAATGCAAGTGGGCTTCATTGACTGATCGGCTGATGGACGCCATCACGGTTATTAATGCAGGTGCAAGACCCGCCCCCCACGACCGCAGTCTCAGCCACATCCCTCTTACCTCTCCTGCTGACCCACAAGTGGGCCCGGGGCCCCTCAGAGCCGTCCTGTCGCCCCCGGGACCCTCCCCCAGGGAGACCTCGCCTGCACCTCCTCTCCTTAGAAGGTGGGCTCCCAGTCACTGTCTTCTTATAACTGTGAGAGTCTTCTGGCTGAGGAGGGCTGGGAGGGCTTCCTAAAGGAGGAGGGAGGCAAGGTGAGCCCTGCAGGCTACTGCGAGGTCACAGAAGAGCTACCCACACTCCAGATTCAAGACGGCCCAAGGGAGCCAGAGGCCGGACCCCACTGCCTTCCTCACCTGCCATGGGTCCCGAAAGGGCTGTGGGGGCCAACCTGGCAGAAATAACTTCTGTGTGGGGTTGAGACGGGACTTCCCCCGGAGGGCATGTTGAATGTAGGCTGGAGGGTTGGGGTCCCGGCCTTGTGACCCCTGCCACCCCACCGTGGTCCTGTCTCAGCATGAACACCGCCCCCTTCTCCCCCACCGTGGTCTTCCCTGGGCCCAGCCGGAACCTGAAGCATACAGACCCCTGTACCCTTGGGCCGGACAGATGCAGGGTGCACGTATGCCGTGGGTGGGCGGCAGGAGGGAAGCTGGAGGATCGCAGCGTGGGGGGCCCAGGGCCCACTGCTCCCCTCCGCATCCAGGCAGCCCCGGCTCTCTCCCCAGCTCCCTGCGCTGCTGAAGCTGACTCCCCATGGCCTCGCTGAGCCGAGCCCTGCGTGGCATGGCGGCCATCTGTCCTCGCCGGAGCCCTGCCCTGGGCCGGGGGCTGAGACCCCTGGTGAGCGGGGCTGGCCCCACCTCTGAGAAGAGCGTGCCATACCAGCGAACCCTGAAAGAGGCACAGGACGCCTCGGCGGCGGCCCGGGGCCCAAGCCAGCCCCTGCCTGGCACAGCCAGCGTGGTGGTCATCGGCGGGGGCAGCCTGGGCTGCCAGACCCTTTACCACCTGGCCAAGCTGGGCGTGAGTGGGGCCGTGCTGCTGGAGCGGGAGCGGCTGACCTCCGGGACCACCTGGCACACGGCGGGTAGGGGTTGGGGTGCAGGCGGGGGCGGGAGGGACTGGACCCACTGAGGGGCCAGCCCTGGGCTGACCAGTAGGAGGCCGCTGAGCTGGAGGGAAGGCCATGGAGGGCAAAGGCGGGCTCGGTCCGAAGGTGGCCCTGCGTGTCCCTGAGTCTCGGCAGAGCTGTGGTGGGAAGGAGGGAGCGGATGCTGTGGGGCCTGCACGGGGTTGGGGGGCAGAGCTGAGACCAGAACTGGGGGCCCAGGCAGCTGTCTGCTCAGAGTACAAGCCCTTTCTCCGGATGGAGCCCCCGGGATGAGGGGCATCCACGGGGTGCAGAGGATGGATGGGGGAGGGAGATAAGGCAGAGAGGCGTCCTAGCGGGCACCGCGATCCTCAGCACCTGACCGGTGTGCATGTCCCCAGGGCAGCCAACCTTCTGCCTTAACCCTGCGTTAAGATTGGCAGCATCTGTGGGGCAGTCACTCCCACTTTGGCCGATACAAGCATGACGGCGCCAAACGTGGAGCTGGGGAGAGGTTCAGAGGGCACTGTCTCCCCACCGTCACTTCTCCCTGGGCCGGCCGCTCCCCAGGCCCCGGTCAGAAGGGGTCCACTCTGTGGGGGAACTTCAGTTGGTCCCGGGACCCCCTCACCACCTGCCCTGAGATCCTGGGCACAGAGCCGTTTGATGCCCCTTAATTTCACCGTGCAACAGTCCCACCTGCCTCCCCGGGCCGCCGTTGCCCCGTGCTCAGCTCTGCCCACAGCAGGTGCCCAATAAAGGGGGCCTTTGGTGTTGTCTTTGAGCTGCCCAAGAGCCGAGTCCTGGGACTCAGCGTTGCCCCTGTCGTTTCCTGCTCATCGGCCTCTCAGGGCCGTCTCCATGGCCTGCAGGGATGCTTCAGCCCCGCAGCCTGATATTTGGGAGCCCTGGCCTGCTTGGGGAAGGGGGTGCAGCCCCTCAGGGGCTGACGGCGCCCCCACCCACCCGCTCCCGCCAGGCCTGCTGTGGCAGCTGCGGCCCAGTGACGTGGAGGTGGAGCTCCTGGCACACACGAGGCAAGTGGTGAGCCGTGATCTGGAGGAGGAGACGGGGCTGCACACGGGCTGGATCCAGAACGGTGGCCTGTTCATCGCGTCCAGCCGGCAGCGTCTGGATGAGTACAAGAGGCTCATGTCGGTGGGTGCACCCCCGCGGGCGGGGGTGGGCAGCGTAGTGCAAGGGAGGAGCCCCGGCGGATGCGGCTCGAGCCTCGTGCTGCCTGGGCTGGGCTGGGCCCCCTGCGACAGGCGGCTTTGCCTCCGAGCCTCGGCATTCTCACCTTTGAAATGGGATCGTGTCGAGGAGCACGGTTCTGCTGAGCCTCAGAGGCAGAAGAGGCCCAGTGGATGGGGGTTGCCACCACGCGCGGTGCTCCCGGGGGTCAGGCTGAAGGATGAACCCGCACAACCCGGGCGGCAGGGACCGCTCTTCCCCCAGCTCTGCCGGAGATGCTTAGGGAACACCGTTGTCAGGGAGACGGCAGAGGAAGCCTTACTCCGTGGAAGGCCCGCTGTTGGGGTGGAGTGTTGGCCCTTCACCCAGAGCAGCCAGGGCTGGCCCCCACACTCCAGGGCATGGAAGGGACGGGTTTCCCCAGCGATGCGTCGGTTATCGAGCACCAACTGTATACTAGCAAGCAGAACCGGCTGCGTGGGAAGCGGAGGCGCACTGTCGCGGGGACGCCGTGTTCCTCTGAGTGCCCCGGCGGAAGCAGCGGCAGCTGGCTTCCTCACAGCAGGGCGGGGGATCTCTGGGGTCAGGAGGCGGTCTCGTTCTGCCTCCTCCCACCACCTCTTCCCCACGCTACTCACTCATCAGCTGGGACGGGTCACCTTGGGGGGTTTCAGCTCAAGTTCAGAGCGAGGTCTCTGCCACCTCTCAGTCAGGATGCTCCGAGAGGGAATCTGATTGGCTCAGCTCATCTCTAGTGGGGCTGGAGAAGGAAATGGCCACCCACTCCAGCATTCTTGCCTAGGAAATCCCATGGACAAAGTCTGAGTCTGGTGGGCAACAGTGCATGAAGTTGGACACGACTTAGCCACTGAGCACATCTCTGGTTGGGCAGGTCCTGATGGGCGGATGCCTGCGGACACTTGATTGGCTGTCCGTTGACCAATGAAATGCGTCAGGGGTGTGGTCTTTCACGCAGTTGGATCCTGGGACAGAGGACCCTCTGGTCTCTGGGGAGCCGGTCTGCCCGACACACCTGGTTCAAGCCCCAGATATCAGACCTGTGGGGATTATTTTATTTATTTTACATAGTAAGTCCTTATGTGCCCGGGCCCCAGAGACTGCTTCTGAGCACTGCACAGGTTCCTCACTCTTCCTCGGAGCTGGCCCAGGGGACAGGAGCTTCCCCAGGCATGGCTCACAGTTCCTGGGGGTGCCAGGGTCAAAACTGACCTTTGGAGGCCCAGACAGGGAGGCGAGTGGCTGGAAGGATCTGCCCCATCCCCAGGCTCACTTTCCTCTGCGTCCCCCTAGTTGGGCAAGGTCTATGGCATCGAGTCCCACGTGCTGAGCCCTGCGGAAACCAAGGCTTTGTATCCGCTGATGAACGTGGAGGACCTCTACGGGACCCTGTACGTGCCGCACGACGGTACCATGGACCCCGCTGGCACCTGCACCAGCCTCGCCCGGGCCGCCACCGCGCGGGGGGCGCAGGTACGACCGTCTCCTGGCCCTGGGCCCCCCGCTCTGAGCCTGGCCCTCCTGCCCAGGAACACGAGCTCCCTCTGCGCTGAGACCACGGGCCAGCAGGGACCCGAGCCCCTGACCCGCTCCTGCCCAGGCTGGCCGGCCGCTCCGGTCAGTCCATGATGTCCGCTCTCCGCAGAGGCCCCACCCTGCTGGGACAGCGAACCTGCCCCAAATCTCTTCTCCTTTTGACTTGATTCCACACGTAGTTGTAGGAAAAATTAGAAAAGACAAATAAGCAAGGAAGAAGACATGGAAAAAGTTGAAGAAAGAAAAGAGTTGCCCAGAGGCCCCCAGTGTTGACACTTTAGTGTTACTGCGAGTATTTTTCTCTGAAGAAGTAAACCAAGCTGAACTGAACTTCACGCGACCTTTGAACCGCAGCATCTGCCGGTCCCTTGAACCCTCCTTTTTCTCTTTAAAGTCTCTGTTTAGGGGACAGGTTCTCCAAGTCAAGGAGCACGGAGCCGGTTCCCGCCCTGTGGTCAGCCCCATGTCCCCGATGGGGCTGCATGAAGCCTGCCTGAGCAGAAGCAGGGGTCCCGGGTCCTGACCGGGCTGGGTGGGCGGCCAGCCCTCCGAGAGCTGGCGTGGCTTGGAAAGCAGCTCCTCTCACTCCCAGGTCATCGAGAACTGCCCAGTGACCGGGATCCGTGTGCGGACGGATGATTTTGGGGTGCGGCGGGTCGCAGCTGTGGAGACAGAACACGGTTCCATCCAGACCCCCTGTGTGGTCAATTGTGCAGGTGGGAAGGCGTTTCTCCTGCCTCCCGAGTGGCCACCCTGACTGTTCCCAAAGCTGGCCTTGCTTAGGGGTGGGGGCGCCCAGTGCCCACCTGGCTGGCGGCCCCTGCCAGATGCCGGCAGGGCTCAGCCGCCTGTGCTCTGCCCGCAGGGGTGTGGGCACGCGCTGTGGGCCGGATGGCTGGTGTCAAGGTCCCGCTGGTGGCCATGCGCCACGCTTACGTCGTCACCGAGCGCATTGAGGGGATCCAGGTGAGTAGCTGGCCCCCGGGCCCACATCAGGCTGCGGGAGACTGGCTTGTGGTGGCCCACGGGCCTGGCTCTGACCCCACACGTGCAAGTCGCCACGCTGAGCGTCAGTGGCCCCATCTGTAAAATGGGCCTCCTCGTGACTGGACGCCCTGGGTGGCATGAGGATGAGGAATTGGTGCAGCTGTAACCTGAGGGCCCCGCCCCCCCTTTGCCTTCGTGGCACGGCTCCTCACTGATGCCAAGCCTGTCACACTTGGTGCGGCCAGCCTGACGTTGGCCGTGTCCCATCCCCCTGGTGTTCCTGGGAACCCCTGAATGTTCGCAGGTCCCCAAATACACTGTGGGTGCCTGTCTCAGAGGACAGTGATCCACAGCCCTGGGACCCTCCCGGGGAGCCCTGGAGACCCCTCTGCCAGGGGGGCGGGCAGGGGCCGGGGAGAGCTGTGGGCTCTCTCCCGTCCTGGGAGCTTCCTGTCGCCCTGTCGTCACCCACGCCTCTTTCCCTCCACGCACCTCTTCCGTCCCCTCACGCCTCCATCTAGTCCCCGCCCTGTCCATCCCTTTGCTTGCGTGTCCCTCTGTGCCCGTGCCCATCTCTCCCTCTGCCCACCCGTCTTTCCTGCACTCACTTCCTCTCTGTCCATCTTGCCTCCCTGCATCTGCTCATCCCTCCTTCCATCCCTCCCTCCCTCTAGCCCGCCGTCCACCCGTCCTGTCCGTCCGTCCCCCCGTCTGCTGATGGACCTGTTCATCCACCCATTCACCTGCCCATCCTTCCTCTCCCGTACCCACCCGTCTGCCACTCCCCGACTCATTCCTCCATCATCTGTCCGCTTATTCACACGTATAACCAACCCACCCTCCCCGCCACCCTCTCCGTCAAACATTGACTGGGTAAGCTCTGTGCTCCAGGCCCTGTTCTAGAAGCTGGGGCTGTAACAGAGATAAGAACCTAGTTCTTGCCCAGGTGAGCTGGCAATGGGAGGTTACGAACAGGTAAATAGACATTTATTTTAAAACGGGCTGGCAAGCACTGGGGCTCCAGGGACCCACAGCCTGTGGACCAGGGCAGTGCCCTGGCAGAGACCACATCCGAAGGGTCTCCTGAGACATCTAAGGGAAGGCAGAAGGGAGATAAGGGGAAGAGGGGAGGGTGCAGGGCATGGCAGCTGGGGAGGAGCAAGCGGTTCTGAGGCGGGCCTTGGCACGCGGGTGTGGGTAAGAGACGGGGCTGACCTTGATTAGTGCCATGCCCCAGCAGGGAGGGTCCCGGGAGGCTCGCCCCTGCCCTGGACGAGCCTGGCTTCCGTTGGCTCACCAGGCTGGCCGCTGGGTGGGCCCTGTGGTGAAGGGGGCGGGCAGCTGGGGCGGGACTGAAGCCTCTACCCTCTCCCGCCCCCCTCTTCCGACACCAAGTTCCCGTACTCAGGGATGGGCTTGATGTGATCCAGCACATTCCTCCTGAGGGCTGCGGTGTGCCACGCACGGTGAGGCGTTGGGGAAAGAGGCAGTGTCCATGGGACGAGCCCCCGGCCCTGGTTCCGAGGGAAATATCTCCGGTGGCCGCCAGGGGTCACCTTCTGACCGCTCTGGACTGTAGAAGGGACAGAAAAGCGAAAGTCGCTCAGCCTCGTCTGACTCTTAGCGACCCAGGCCAGGATTCTGGCGTGGGTACCCTTTCCCTTCTCCAGCAGACCTTCCCGACCCGGGAACTGAACCAGGGTCTCCTGCATTGCAGGCGGATTCTTTACTAACTGAACCAACAGGGAATCTGTGGATGGGGGCTGGGCTAGAGCTGGGGACGGGTCTGGGCAGAGGAGGGCCGTATCCTGGTGGGGAGGAGGAGGGTCACAGGGCATCCACGGAGGCCGGGACGGAGCCTCAGCCTCTCCGCACGTGCTGTCTGGCTTTGAGGCAGCTTCAGGGAGAAGCAGGGCAGCGTGGACCCTCCCTGAAATTTTAAGATCAGCACCACACTGGGCTTATTCATGTTACTTGCAAACACTACCATCTCCCAGAGACCTATGTGCCTCTGGGAACCCCAGGCTCCACCCCAGGGAAGGGCCACCAGCCCTAGAAACTCGTAGACTCTTTGTAGGAGAAAAGAGGAGATTCGGGGCTAGGGGCCAAGTTCCCCATGCTCCCCTCCATGTGGGGGGTCTGGGAGGCCAGCCTCTCCTGAGGTCACACCTGGGCAGCCTGAATCTGGAGGAATGGGCCCCTGACCCTGACCTCCCACATGGTCTGACCCCTTGGTGAGTCAGAGAACAAGCTCGCTTAGGCCAAGGCAGCTCCTGTGATCAGGCTCTGGGGCTCATGCTGGGAGGTCCCTGACACCTGGACTTGTTTATGGATGGTCAGGAGACTCCCTGACAGTGGACAGTCTTGTATTGTGAGGGGCCAATTGCCCAGGTCTGGGCCTCACAGTGTTGGGGGCCTGGACACCCCAGGCTTCTGGTGAGGGCTCAGGGTTCAGCCCCCTGGACCACATGCCTTTCTCCTTTCTTCCTGGGGGGCCAGGAAGCTGGGCTGCCCCAGGGACCCCAGTTCTAAGAAGCCGTGCCATCCTGGGTCCTAACCGAACGCTGTCCTCAGCTCCTCTGTGACCTCCTCCAGGGACCTCTCTGGATCTGGTCTCTGCGTCCATCAAACACAGTGGCCCGGATGCCGTGTGATGGTCTGGCATCCCCACTGCCTTCCACCTTCTGCTCTGCTGCTGTGGAGCCGTGGGAAAAGGCCCAAGCTCGGGGTCTGCATCCCGACCCCCTCCATTAGCCAGCCAGGCGAGCCGAGGTGCCGCCAGAGCCTCAGTTTCCTCTTCTGCAAAATGGGTTTAAAACTGTTTAGGGCTGTGCTGAGGGAGGAACCAAGTGGTGGGCTGAAGGGCTGAGCACAGTGCCTGGCACATCGTGGTGAGGACCGCCGTGACTGTGACAGAGGACATCGGACGGTCCAGGCAGCAAGTGCCTCAGAGAACTGGGAAGCCTGGAGCCATCCGATGGGCTTCCTGGAGGAAGCAACTGGCAGGATCTGAATGAGGGTGAGGCCAGGAGCAGCTGATGGAAGGGGGCGGGCTGGGATCAGGAGTGTGACCCCAGGGGCACTGGGGTCGCACCTATAGGGTGGGCTTCCAGATGGAGGGGGCAGCGAGGGTACCCCGTGGACGCCTTGGGCTGAGCTGAGCCCGTGCTGGGCTCTCTGTGGCAGCTGGGGCCTTGCAAGGCCGGGAGGGAGGGACACTGATCCTGCTGGACAGATGCAGGTGCTGTCCTGACCACCAGGTGTCCCCACTGTCCCGCTCTGCAGCGCCCCAGCATTTCGTGTGTTCTGTGTTTTGGGTAGTAGGGACAACAGAGGTAATGAGATCACCGGTTCTGAAGTGCTGGTTACCGAGAGCTCCCCCTGCGGCCTCTGACAGCAGCTCCTCAGCGCAGACGTCCTTGTCTCCGTGCTCAGAGGAGCCAGGCGGCCCGCAGACCGGAGGAGGAGGCAGGGCCCCTGCTGGGTGGTCCCTTTTGGTCGCTGCGTGTCCTCAAAGGTGGGGTGGAGGGCTCACACCTGAGGAGTCCATCTCCAGGGTCGGGGGTGCTGAGAGCCAGCTCAGTGCCTGGGGCCTGCAGGGGAAGTGAGCCTCTCCTCACTCCCGTCCTCACTCCCGCTCGCTTTCTGAGATGGTCTTAATTTTTGGTCGCTCACTCGTTGGTTAAATCAGTACTCAGTATTTGCAATCTGATGGCAGTGAAAACATTGTGAACTCCTGAGCAAGCAGAGTCCAGCTTCTTGTGTTTCCTGGAGTTGCTATTAATAAGTGTGTGTTTCCAGCAGTTCAGTTTCCCATGTAGCTGTCATCAATTCTTCCTATCTACGTGGCTCAAGGGTAAAGAATCTGCCTGCCAATGCAGGAGACGCAGGGGATGCAGGTTTGATCCCTGGGTTGGGAAGATCCCCTGGAGCAGGAAATGGCACCCCACTCCAGTATTCTTGCCTGGGAAATCCCAAGGGCAGAGAAGCCTGGCGGGCTACAGTCCATGGGGTCGCAAAGAGTCGAACACGACTGAGCGACTGAACTGAACTGAACTGAACCCATCTATCATATGTCTATCACCCATCCACCCATTCATTATTGATCATCCATCTGTTTTATTAAAGTCATCTGTACCTATCATCTAGCTGCCATCTATATCTAACATTATCTTTGTCCCTACAGCCCCGTTCACATGATCAGCCCCCACTTCCCATGCCACCCTTAGCTTAGGTAGTCACTAATCTGATTTCTCTCTCTATGGGCTTTCCTGTTTTGGACTTTGAATGAAATGGAATCACATGATTCGTGGCCTTTACGTCTGGCTTCTTTCACTCTGCTTGACGTTGTCAAGGTTCGTGTATCAGAATTTCGTTTCTTTCTGGGGCTGAATAGTACGCTCTTGTAACCGCGATGTAGTTCTGTTTTCATCTGCTGATGGCCGTTTGGGGTGTTTTCACTTTTCGGTCACTATGGATTGTGTGCCTGTGAACATGAACACTCATGTGGACATGGTGTTCCACTCATGTGGATTTCTGTGGACATATGTCTCCCTGTCCCTTGGTGGACACCTTGAAGTGGAATTGCTGGGTTCCAGGGGAGCATTGCTGACTCCGTGTTCAGCTTTTCGACTGTCAGGCTGTTTTCCAAGGAAACTGCACTGTTTTACGTTCTCAGCCTCAGTGTGTGCGGGTTCTGGCTTCTCCACCTTGTCAGCGATCTTTGCTACTGTCCATCTTTCTCTTTCTAGCCATCGCTGTGGGTGTAAAGTGGTATCTTGTAGTTTTGAGTTGCGTTTCCCTAATGACTAATGATGCTGAGCATCTTTTCATGAGCTTCTTGCCTTATGTTTGTTTTGGGGGGAAAAACCACTATTAACACACTTTGCTCGTTGTTCACTGGATTGTCTTTTTTAATTAAAAAATTTAAACTTTTTCGGCTGCATGGAAAGTGGGATCAATCCTGTTCCCCCTGCATCGGAGGAAGGGAGGCGTAACCGCTGGACCACCAGGGAAGCCCCTGGATTGTCTTTTTATTAAACTGTTTCTAATTTTTACAGCACAAGTTTCACACTTCTCTCTTAAATTCATTTTTTAATTAAATTTTTTTGGAGTATAGTTGCTTTGCGCTTCCCTGGTGGCTCAAACAGTAAAGAATCTGCCTGCAATGCAGGAGACCCAGGTTGTGTCCCTGGGTTGGGAAGATCCCCTGGAGAAGGGAATGGCAGCCGTCTCCAGTGTTCTCACCGGGCGATTTCCATGGACAGAGGAGCCTGGGGGGCTGCAGCCCAGGGGTTGCACAGAGTCAGACTTGACTGTGTGACTGACACACAGTTGCTTTACAACATAGTGTGAGTCTCTGCTGTACAGCAAAGCAAATCGGCTACGTTGCTGTTCAGTCGCTAACTCGTGTCCGACTCTGCGATCCCATGAACTGCAGCACACCAGGCTCCTCTGTCCTCCACTATCTCCCAGAGTTTGCTCAAATTCGTGTTTACTGAGTCGGTGATGCCATCTAACCTTCTCGTCTTCTGCCATCCCCTTCTCCTGCCCTCAATCTTTCCCAGCATCAGAGTCTTTTCCAATGAGTTGACTCTTCCCAAAGTATTGGAGTTTCGGCTTCAGCATCAGTCCTTCCAATGAACATCCAGAACTGATCTTTAGGATGGACTGGTTGGATCTCCTTGCAGTCCAAGGGACTCTCAAGAATCTTCTCCAACACCACAGTTCAAAAGCATCAGTTCTTCGGTGCTCAGCCTTCTTCACAGTCCAGCTCTCACATCCATACATGACCACTGGAAAAACCATAGCCTTGACTAGACGGACCTTTGTTGGCAAAGTGATGTCTCTGCTTTTTAATATGCTATCTAGGTTGGTCATAACTTTTCTTCCAAGGAGCAAGCATTTTTTAATTTCATGGCTGCAGTCACCATCTACAGTGATTTTGGAGACAAAAAAAAAAAGAAAGTCTCTCACTGTTTTCAGTGTTTCCCCATCTATTTGCCGTGAAGTGATGGGACCAGATGCCATGATCTTAGTTTTCTGAATGTTGAGTTTTAAGCCAACTTTTTCACTCTCCTCTTTCACTTTCATCCAGAGGCTCTTTAGTTCTTTTTCACTTTCTGCCATAAGGGTGGTGTCATCTGCATATCTGAGGTTATTGATACTTCTGCCAGCAATCTTAATTCCAGCTTGTGCTTCATCTAGTCCAGCAATTCTTGTGATGTACTCTGCATATAAGTTAAATAAACAGGGTGACAATATACAGCCTTGACGTACACCTTTCCCAATTTGGAACCAGTCTGTTGTTCCATGTCCGGTTCTAACTGTTGCTTCTTGACCTGCATAGAGATTTCTCAGGAGGCAGGTCAGGTGGTCTGGTATTCCCATCTCTTTCAGAACTTTCCACAGTTTGCTGTGATCCACACAGTCAAAGGCTTTGGCATAGTCAATAAAGCTGAAATAGATGTTTTTCTGGAACTCGCTTGCTTTTTCAATGATCTAGTAGATGTTGGCAATTAGATCTCTGGTTCCTCTGCCTTTTCTAAATCCAGCTTGAACATCTGGAAGTTCACAGTTCACGTACTGTTGAAGCCTGGTTTGGAGAATTTTGAGCATGACTTTGCTAGCGTGTGAGATGAGTGCAATTGTGCGGTAGTTTGAGCATTCTTTGGCATTGCCTTTCTTTGGGATTGGAATGAAAACGGACCTTTTCCAGTCCTGTGGCCACTGCGGAGTTTTCCAAATTTGTTGGCATATTGAGTACAGCACTTTCACAGCATCATCTTTTAGGATTTGAAATAGCTCAACTAGAATTCCATCACCTCCACTAGCTTTGTTCATAGTGATGCTTTCTAAGGCCCACCTGACTTCGCATTCCAGGATGTCTGGCTCTAGCTGAGTGATCACACCATCGTAATTACCTGGGTCATGACGATCTTTTTTGTACAATTCTTCTGTGTATTCTTGCCACTTCTTCTTAATATCTTCTGCTTCTGTTAGGTGCATACCATTTCTGTCCTTTGTCGAGCCCATCTTTGCATGAAGTGTTCCCCTGGTATCTCTAATTTTCTTGAAGAGATCTCTAGTCTTTCCCATTCTGTTGTTTTCCTCTATTTCTTTGCATTGATTGCTGAAGAAGGCTTTCTTATCTCTCCTTGCTATTCTGTTTCTTTGATATCCTTTATCAGGAAGTTCTCTTTGTTCCTAAATATTAACTTTTCATGATGAAAGTGTTTTTATCTGTCAAATACTTTTTCTGCATCTATTGAAATAAATTAGTGTTTTTCATCCTTTATTGATAATGGTATATTACCTAGATTGATTGTCAGATGTTAAACCGACTTTGCATCCCTGAAATAAATCCCATTTGGCCATGGTATATAGTCTTTTCTATACATTGCTGGATTCAGGTTCCGAGTATTTTGTGAAGGCTTGTTGTTTAGTTGCTAAATCATGTCTGACTCTCTGCGACCCAGGGACTGCAGCAAACCAGGCTTCCCTGTCCTCCACTGTCTCCCAGAGTTTGCTCAGACTCATGTCCATTGAATCGGTGATGCCATCCAACCATCTCATCCTCCGGATATTTACATCTATATTCGTAACTGTCGCAGTCCTCCCCCCGCCCCCCGCGCAGATGTCTCAGGAGATCTGTCAAACAGTCATATTTTCTGCATATTCATACAGAGCAGAGAGATCATGGAAAGTCTCCAGCCGCACTCCCCTCCCCGAAGGGCTCTTCGTTCTGATCTTCTCCATCAGCGTCTGCTCCGCGGTCACCCTGGGACCCTCCTCACCCATCTTCTGTTCCTATCTGCTGTTCTGGGTCCACGGCATGCTCTCTGGCCACTTACTGAGAAGGGTACTTGGGGATATAAATGTTTCTGTGTACATGAATGGTCAAAAAAAATCTTTATTCTTTCTTACAGTCAATTGATGAGGAAGTCTGCCTTTAAAGTCGGCTTCAGAATTTGCTGGACTTTGCCCCGGGTCTTCCAGCCTCCAGGGCTGCTGTTTCTTTATTGAGGACCCACCTGTTCACATATGTCCCGATGGTCTATTCCAGCACGGCCTCTGTGCAGGCCTGGTCCAGTCACAGGGCTTGGTGGGCACTCGCGGGCCCTTCAGGACTGAGATTCACAATTTTCAATCTGAGAAGTCATCTTGGCTTTTTGTTTTGACTTTCTTTTTTTTTTCTTTTGTTTTGACTTTCCTATGACTCCATTCTCTGTGTTTTCTCTTCCTGGAGCCCCTGTAAGGTAGATGTCAGACCTTCAGGACTGACTTTCTAATTTTCTTACTTTTTCCCCATTCCTGATTCCCGCGCCTTCATGTGTTTTAGCCTAAGACCTGGAAGATGGTCTTGGCCTTATCCAGCCCTTCTGTCAAACGCTCTTCTCTTTGATGATGGACTTGGCGTCAGTGTCTCCAAAAGAATCTCCAGTCTGTTGTCGAGGCGGGACGGCAGCCCACTCCTCACCTCCCTGGAGCCTGGGGTCTCTGGGACCCTTTTCACCAGAGACACGTCCGGGCACCTGTGGGGTGGGGCTCAGGTCTGGAGGGCATGGCATCTGAACAGAGGGCATCCAGGTCTAACGGCTTTGAGGAGACCCTAGTCCAACCTTCTGTTCACACACATGCACACTCTCTCTCACACTCACACACATGCGCATACTCACACACAAACGTGCACATGCCCACATGCACACACATACACACTCTTCACACTCACACACGTGCATATTCACACACACGCACACATGCATGCACAAACGTGCACATGCCCACATGCCCACACGTGCACACACGTACACACTTACACACACGCGCTTGGCCACCACCTACAGGCTGGGCCTCTGCAGACTGGAGGGAGTAGGCAGGCTGGGAAGCTCTTTCCCCGCCCCCAGCCCCAGCTGAGGCACGCCCCCCGCCCACTCGGCACCCCCAGGCTGGTGGAGCTCTCCTGTCTGTGCTCTCTGTGGTTTTACCTTTGAGCTCCCCCCTCCTCCCCACATCTCTGCTGCCGTCTTACGGGATGTGAGCGGGGGGCTCTGTCCACTGTGTAACAGAGGCCCCTGGTCCACCGTGTCCTCAGGGTCCTACAATGAGGAGGAAGCACCGTGGGCCCCGCAGGGTCTGTGACCCCTGGTGGAGGTGCTGGCCCACCGCCCTGCCCCGCTGACCCTGAGGCCTCTGTGCTCTGCCCTCTAGAACATGCCCAACATCCGCGACCACGATGCCTCCATCTACCTCCGCCTGCAGGGGGACGCCTTGTCTGTGGGCGGCTATGAGACCAACCCCATCTTCTGGGAGGAGGTGAGACACCAAGGCTCGAGGAGGGGCGTGGGGCTGCGTTTCAGAGGTGAGACGCCCTTTTCCAGAGACCCCTGTCCTGGAGCTCTCCCCCAACCTGGGAAGTGGCAGGTCCCTGATCCCATGGGGTCGAACCCATATTTCTCCAGCCCTTAAGAACCTGGCACACAGGCAGATACAGACCCGGGGCCGGCGGAGGGCTGGCCTCAGAGCAGCAGTAGTCAGAGGCTGCAAACTCCACAGTGGGGACTCTAGCAGATGATGAAGGCAAGTAAGCCCCCTGCCTGTCAGCAAACGGCCCCTGGCCCTCCCCTCCCGCCGGGGCTCTAGCGGTATCTCCCTCCGGCCTGGCTGCTCTCCTGGCAGCTTCTGGGGTTCATGCGGGCCCAGCGCCCCCCTCAGTACCCTCAGCCACTTCAACCACATATGGGCCACCCCAGCTCCCGTATTCAAGTGCTTAGCCTTCAAATTGAACAATAAAATGACTCCTTTCAGCCAGATACTGTTTTACTTTGGGGAGAAAGAGGAAGACCAAGATAAAAGTCTCTGTGCACAAAGGCTTGTATTCTGGTGGGGAGACCCACAATAAATAAACAAAGAAGTCACATAATTTGGGATGGTGATCTGAACCCTGAGTGAAGTTAACAGGCTGAGGGTAAGCCTAGTGAGACTGGTGTGGAAGAATGTCCTTCAGACCACGGTCAGGCAGGGCTGGATGGGGGGCTGACATCTGAGTGGACCGTGCAGAGGGAGGGTGGGCAGCAGCTCGCCCGTGAAGGTGAGGGCCCTGCGGTCAGACCAAGCTTGCTTTCCTCGAAGAACCAAAGGAAGGTCAGCGTGGCTGTGGGTCTATGGTGGACATGGGCAGGGCCTGCTTGTGTAGGATTTTATGAGACACAGAGTCACAGGGGGTCTTGGGGGGCTCGAGAGCAAGAAAGGGCCGGATCTGACTTGGGCAAATGGGTTGAAGGAGGGCAACAAGCAGGAGGCCATTGCAACAGTCCAGGGCAGAGCAGGGGGGCCTGGGTCCAGGCAGGAAGGGGGAGCAGACAGGGCCTCTAGGGGGTGGAGGGGTGGAGGGAGACAAACGGGGCCGTCTAGACCGTCACCACCTGATGGAGCCGGGCTCTAGGGGGCGGCTGGCACAGGGCAGCTTCCCCCCATGTCCCCAGGTGTCAGACGACTTTGCCTTCGGCCTCTTCGACCTGGACTGGGATGTGTTCACCCAGCACATTGAAGGTGCCATCAACCGGGTCCCCGTGCTGGAGAAAACCGGGATTAAGTCCACGGTCTGCGGCCCCGGTGAGTGGGGAGGCCCGGAGCTGACGGCGGGGTGGGAGCTGGCCGCCCCCAGAGCGTGGCCGGCCGGCCCTCCGTCCTGGGCGGGCAGCGCTGTGCGGCCTCCTCCCTGCAGGTAGCAGACGTAAGCCTGCCCCCGGGGCCCAGCCAGGCCTCTGCCCGCCCACCCTCGCGTGAGCCCTCCCGGGGGCCCGCCTGGGCTCAGTCCCTGCTGGAACCCGGTGCTCTCAGCGGTGAGGTGGGGTGAGCCCCTCCCAGCACCCAGTGAGGCTGAGTCAGGGGAGCAAGGGCCAAGCTCGCTCCCGATGCTGTTCACTCAGGACTGCGGGCCCCCCCCGGTCAGCCTCGCCCCTCTGGCCCCTGGCCACACTCCCTCACTCAGAATACAGCGGGGAGAGGGGACCGCTCCGTGACTGGGCCTGGGGCCGGGTCATCTGAGGGTGGCCCAGGGAGTTCAGGGACCCCAGGGTGGGGGGAGACCCACACATGACGAAGAGGCATCTGAGCTGAGTCTCAAAGGCTGTGTGCAAACGGAGAAGATTCCAGAGTAAGATCCGAGCCCAGGGCCCCAGAGGCGGGCCGTGGTGTGAAGCGGCTCCACGGTGTCCACTCAGCTCCTTCTGAGACCTGAGTGCCTGGAGCCCAGCGGGCTGGTAGGGAGCGCCTGTGTTAGAGGCTAGACGGAGCCTCTGTGGTGGGAACCCAAGGCGGTGGGCTCTGTGCAGGGGAGAAGGTGTGTTCCAGGGTGAGGGCGTGGAGGCGGGGGTCGGGGATGAGGCAGCCGGCCTGTGGTCCTGGCAGAGAGAGGGTGGCCTCTGGACAGAAGAGGGGCCCAAGCCAGCCCTGAGGCCCAGACCTCTCAGGCCAGGGCTCGCGGGGGCCTCCGAGATATCACTGGCGCCTTGTCTGGGCCAGAGGCAGGCTCTCAAAGCTGGTGGGTACAGGATGGGCCACCCAGAGGGTGCCATGTGAGGCTTTGGGGCCAGGGTTCTGGGTGGGGGAGCGGGCCTGCAGGCTCAGATATGCCGCCCCATCCTGGCTCCAGCAGAATCACAGCAGTGTGCCCTTCCTTCCTGCACGGAGGGGCCCCTTTAATCCTCAACAAAGGCAAGAAGCAGGGAGCGTGTGCCTACCTAGCGGTGGAGAGAGGGTCAGAAAGACAGTTGCCCAGAGAGGAAACTCTGGGTCTGAAGCTCTGCGTTCCTTGAGCCTTGGTGTCCTCATCTGTGAAATGGGTGGCCGGCCGAGTGAGGAGGGGAGGCCACATGTGAGCTGCAGGCCTGCGGGCAAAGTCGTCCCTGCGGGCTGAGCAAGGAGGGAGGGGCAGGCCAGGCCAGGGGAGGGAGGGGAGGGGTCCCGACACCCAGCCTGCGGCCTGCCAGGGTGCCCGGCCCTCCTGGGCTCTGAGCACACGGGGTCCAGACAGCCGCCAGCCCTGGCTGCTTCAATCTGTTCGGCTCATGAAGGAGCAAAGGTGAGTGGGCAGCTTTCCCAGAAGAGGTAGCTGGGGTCCCCCTGGCCAGCCCAGGGGGTTCGGGGCACAGGATGTGGGGCTCAGGCCGAGGACTCACAGCCCCAGGGCTTCCCGGGCCTGGTGGGGCTGGCAGGGAGAAAGCCAAGGCGAAAGCGAAGTTGCTCAGTCGTGTCCGACTCTTTGTGACCCCATGGACTGTAGCCCATGAGGTTCCTCCATCCATGGAATTTTCCAGGCAAGAGTATTGCCAGGCCCGAGACAATCCCAGGGAGCATCTTGGCTCTAACGGGACTGCAGGTCATCGACCTGAGAAGCCACACTGGGAGAATGTGCCTGTCAGGACCCCTGGAGGCTGGTTTCCCAGCGTGAGGAAGGTTCTCTGGGGACACAGGCCTTTCTGCTGGCCGGTCAACGGCCCTTGGCCTCTGGGACAGAAGAGGGAAGTCCCAGGACCCTTGACTTCAGGAAGCAGGAGGCCCGCAGACCTTTCGTTCCAAGGTCGGGAGATCAGAGGCAAGTTTGGGGGCCCCTGTCCCGGGCATCCGGCATCCTCTTGAGTCATTTGTTAAACATCCAGGTGACCCTTGACCCCCAAACCTCCCTCCTGCTAGCTTTCTGTGAAGACTGTTCAGAACATTCTGGAAACATTTCCAGCACTCCCGGAATGCTCATCAGGTCATCCCCAAACACAACCATCTTGGGAGCTGTCCCGGCCTCACCAGACACCCTCCTGGTCTCCTCCATTTGCCTCTTGCAGCCTGACCTGCACACAGGCTCCCGCATAGGACCCAGGGCCCCCCTGGGTCACTGTGGCCTCCAAGGCCCTCACTGGGGGCCCTGCCCTTCCCTCCGCCCTGCCTCTTCCACCCTGCCCTGCGGCTGTTTGGAAGCATTCCCAGGTTCCCCAGGGCTGGCGGCCTCCTCCAGCTCAGATGCTGAGGGTCAGAGACCAGGCTCGGCCGGTCACCGGCAGGGAGGAGGACAGCGCTTGTGACCAGCGCACACGGAGCTTAGGACCCCGCGGGGAGCCCGGGGCCCTGACCGGCCGGGCGGCATCCTCCTCTGTGACCCGGGTTCTGATGGCGCCGGCACGGTGGTCAGGAGCGGCCCGCCCTCCGGTCACTCCAGACCCCTTATCATGTAGCGCTTTTTTCCCTCAGACACCCTCCTTTTTGCTTACTCACGCTTTGGCTCTCTGTCCCTCTCATTCTCCTGGCAGCTCCCCGAGGGTTGGGGCTTGTTCAGTCGCCTGCCACGGCCAAGTTCTGGGCACAGGCGGGTGGGCTGCAAATATTTGTGACCGAGTAACTCACAGCCCTGTGAAGTCCGCGGTCATCGGGACCGTGATCCCTGTTACAGATGAGGGTCCAAGGCTCTCTGAGCCAAGGTCACGCAGCCGGGAACCAGTAAAGCAGGGTACGAACCCAGGACTGTGGCTGCCAAGTGCGGCTCTTTATCACCATACCAGAGTGGGCAGCAGCAAGAATACTGCAGTGGGCAGTCACTCCCTTCTCCAGGAGATCTTCCCAACCCAAGGACTGAACCTGGGCCTCCCGCGTTGCAGGTGGATTCTTTACCGTCTCAGCCGCCAGGGAAGCCCCTTTTAATCATGCTCGAGCGTTCCTCTCCACCTGTCCTAGCCTCTGTCCCCAGCACGCTGGCGGCAGACAGAGCCAGAGGCTTGGTGCTCTCTCCTGAAGAGCTTACAACCCTTCATTCACTGAGTGAGCATGTATCAAGCCCCGACTGTTTGCTGGACCGTGTGCCTTGAGATACGGCAGTGAGCAAACCTGCCCTTGAGTTGCCCGTGGTCCAACGGGCAGGAACGCCCTGCAGTGACACAGCGGGAAGGTGGCACGGTGACGGGAAGCCACGTGCTGTGCCGGGGACTCAGGGAGAAGCCCCCAGCCAGCAGAAAGTCACGAGACACACCAGGGCCCCACGAGGCAGAGCCCAGTTCAGGTCATCAGTGCTGAGGACCTCAGCAGAACGTGGCGGGAGCGATCAGGGAGGAAGTGGCCTTGAGCTGCCCACCCCCGCCTCAGTTATTGCTCTCTTGGGAGACCCCACCCAGGAGCCTGTGGCCGGGAGGGACCCTCAGGCTCCCACCTCCCTTTCAGAGTCATTCACCCCGGACCACAAGCCCCTAATGGGGGAGGCGCCCGAGCTCCGCGGGTTCTTCCTGGGCTGCGGCTTCAACAGCGCAGGTGAGTACGGGCAGTGGGGCCTCCCTGACTCCAGCCATCCTGGGAGTGAGGGGCCCCGCTGGGCTCTCCTCCAATTCTCAGAGCCGCCCCTTCCTGGGGTGGGGGTGGGCCTAGGAGGGCTGTGGTGGGGACAGGGGTGGAGACGGGACAGGCCTGCCAGGAGGAGGCACGTGGCGCCCCAAGGGTGAGATCCGGGGCGTAGGGGCTGATGCTGCCCACAGAGGTGGGAGGGGCACGGAGGTGGGGTGCAGGGCCCTGGGGGCGGATTGCAGACCTGCGGCTCTCTGCTTCTGCCAGGAATGATGCTGGGTGGTGGCTGTGGGCAGCAGCTGGCTTACTGGATCGTCCACGGGCGCCCAGAGAAGGACATGCATGGCTATGACATCAGGCGAGTGCCCACCGGGGCCCGTGGGCGGGTGGTGGCTGCCCTAGAATGGGACAGCGGTGGTGATGGTTTACTCACTAAGCTGTGTCCAACTCTTGTGACCCCGTGGACTGTAGCCCTCCAGGTTCCTCTGTCCATGGGATTCTCCAGGCAAGAATACTGGAGCGGGTGGCCATTTCCTTCTCCAGGGGATCTTCCCGACCCAGGGATCGAACCTGGGTCTCCTGCATTGCAGGCAGATTCTTTACTGATTAAGCTACAAGGGAAGCTGCTAGGATGGGGTGGGGTGGGGTAAATATCCCGGGCTCTTTAGAAAGGAGCCTTCCCTGAAATCCAGAGGGCTTCTTGGAAGAGGTGGCAGTAAGCAAAGAAGGAAGAAGCCAGCTGGGGGTGGGGGTGCTGCTGCAGGGTGCCTGGGTTTGGCAAATCCACGGCCCTCTACAGTTTCCAGGACCTCTCGACCCAGTGTCCTGCCTAACCCGTCCAACAGCTCTGGAGTCAGCAGTGGGATCCCATCGTCCCACTTTGCAGATGGGGAGACTGAGGCCAGGGGAGCAGGCTGCCCGGGGATGGGGCTGAGCCGGGGTGGTCACTGCTGGGATGCGGGCACGTCTGGGAGGCAGGCAGCCCTGAGTGAGACGCTGGCCGCACGCTTCACTCACAGAGCAACTGGAATAAAGCGGACCCCGTGCAAGCCCGTCCCTCTGGAACCGGGGGTGTGAGGTGCTTGCTGCAGATGTCGCTGGGAGCAGGGAGCGGGTCTGAGTAGGCGGAATGCTCAGCACCAGGTCTGTGCATGAAACACTGCTCAAAGCTGAGCGGAGGCCAGTGTGGGTGCGGGGGCTGCTGTCGGAGCTGGGAGGCGTCCGGCTTGCCCACCGCCCTCTGTGAGCTGGAGCAGTGACGCCCCCAAGCAGGGTCGGTGGGGCCGGGCTTCTGGTCCCCAGGTGGCAGTTCCGCGGGCCGAGCACTGTGGGTGGCAGAGGAGACAGCGGCTTGGAGGGGCTTCTGTGGGGGTCCAGCCCATGGCGCTGTGACGGCCCTGGGCAGACGGGCTCCCTGGAGAGACCCCAACTGGCAGGGCTGGAGGTGGGGGGGGCTGGAGATCGCGCTGGTTCAGCTCGGCATGCCCCGGCTCTTCTGCTTACCTCGCCCCGTCCTGGCCTGATGGGGACTTTGTGTCCGCGGGGATGTGTCTGCCCCACACACAGACAGGCAGGCATACTCTGAGATCCCCTCCCTGCGACCACCCCTCCCGTGGTGCCTGGCACAGCACAGTCTGCTGCCTCGGAGACAGTCTGGGGCTGTGCCCACGTGCTCTCCCAAGAGAGGAATATTCCAGAGATGATAAAGCTGCCCAGAGCCTCAGGGATGGGCCAGTCCCAGCCCCTCGCGCTATAGACAGCAGGCAGAGGAGCCCTCACGGGGGGTGACTCGCCTGAAGTCACCCAATGCTGGAGCCACAGCCGCCCAGCTCCAGGCCTGCAGGCTGTCTGCCGTCTCCCCTCCCTCAGGGGTGAGGCCTCCGCCCTGGGATGTGATGGACCAAGGTGCAGCCTGGGCCTCACAAACAGCCCCCCGCCTCCCGGGCTGGCAGACGTGCCCTCCCCACCCAGGGGCTCTGGGCCTCCCTCCCTCCCTGCCTTCTCTCACAAGCAAGACATCAGTGGGAGCATCTTGGGGGCCCCTTCGTGGGTGTGCACAGAGCCGCCGCCTCTGCCCTGGCCAGCTGGGTCCTTGGGTCACAGGTCGGAGGGCAGAGGGTCCCTGGAGGGAGACCCCCAGAGCTGCAATCTCGGGGGCTGGGGGCTGGGGGCTGGTCCGCCCACTCTCCTGGCCCGAGCAGTGTGCCCCAGGAGAGGACCCGCTGAGGACGTCCGACCCGAGCGGTCCCTGACGTGGGACTTGGTGCCCACCCAGCACCATGCCCCGTCCCCACGCACACACTGGCCGGCCACCACCCCCAGGCCACCTGCCGGCATGGCGCCCGGGGCCTCTCGGCACTAATGAGCGGCTCTGCCTCCCCGGCCCGGTGGGGGTGGAGACGGGCCGCAAGGGCGGCGGGGCAGGGAAAGAGGGCGCTGTGCGGGGAGCTGGGGGCCGCGCTGGTCCCCGTGCTCAGACACGCAGGGGGTCGGAGCCAAGCCCCGGCCTGCGTCACCTCCTCCTGTTACACATGGAGGGCAGGCTCAGGCACGGAGGTGACTGGGGGTCACCTGTAGGGGAGGCTCCCAGGGCAGACACCCACCTGGTGGCCTCACGGGGGGGCGGTGACACCCCCGCTGGAAACCCGGGCAGGTTCTCAGCCACCCCAGCCCCACCTCGTCAGCTGTGCGGCCCTCGGCCAGTTCCCCTCTCTGACCTGGGTCTCCCCATCCGTGAAATGGGGACGAGGGTCCCCTCTCCCAGCGGAAGCGTTTGAGGTTCACGGTAGGGATGTGTCCGCCCCCTGGGGCCTGGCCTAGGCGGGGCCCTTGGTTCTGGGAACGTCGCTGGGGTCCTGGCAGCCAGGAAAGGAGGGGTTGCTCCTTTTATGTCGGGAGGGCGGCTGGATGCTGGCGTGCGGCTGCAGGCCCCTCTGCCCGCCTGTATGCAGGTGGGAAACGGCAGCCTGGCCTATGCGGGCCCCGGGGAGGGGCCCTTGTCCTGCTGGCCCCTGCTGGTGCTCTGGCTCAGCAGATTGCCTGCTCCTGACACCCACCGGCGTGCACAGGTGTGGGCAGAAGGCCGGCGGGGCTGGTCCAGATGGGCAGGATCCGGCTGTTCTGGGACCACCCAGCCCATCCCCACCTGGGTCCCGGCCACGCCTGGGCCCCCCCACAGACCCCCATCCATGAGCCGCCTTCATGCTGACGCTCCTGGCTCAGTGCAGGTGGGTCTCCTATCCCGTGCAAGGAACCAAACCAGCAGCCACACGCGTGAGGCCGCTCTGAGGACCAGCCCCGGGGTTCGCGCAGCTGGCACCCAGCCCCGCCCTGGGAGGGAGCCCCTTACGCGGTAGCAGCCACTGTGAATGGAGCTGGCGTCCGAACCCTCACGAGTGTGGTCCCGCTGCCCCGCCCAGATTGGGGCACCGCGCAGAGTAGAACCGCGTGCGAACCGAGAGCCAGGCAGGTGCGACGAGGCCCGGGCGGGGTCCCTGAGGACAGCAGTGTGGTGGGGACGCAGCCGGGGCAGGCGGTGGTCCTGGAGGGCAAGCGAGATGCCCACAGGTTGGGGGGGAGGTGGGGGCTGGGGGGGTGTTGAGTTGGGCAGCTGAGGGGTGGGCTGTGCCTGGGGAGGGCAGCAGGGCAGGCAGCCCAGCGGGGCCCAGTGAGGCAGGCAGCCCAGCGGCTGTGCCCAGTCTGGCTCGGGCGGCCCTGCAGTCCGAGGAGGCTAGGCAGAAGGCCCGTCGGGTGGCCCGGCCATCGTGCCCATGAGCAGGCTGGGGAGGCGCCTGAGCCCTGGGGGAGGCGCCTCTGAGCTCGGTGGGAAATGGTGAAGGGCCCGTAGGTGGAGCTGGACACCCCTGGGGGTGACGTGGCTGCACCTGTTGCCCCCCAGCTGCCAGGAACAAACCTGCGGGGATCCTGGTCACAGCGTCCCTAGGTGCAGGGTCCTTAGACACAGCTAGGGTCCCCGGACAAGCCTCCGTGCCTCTTGGGGGGGGGGGGTCTCATCTTCACCCTTGTTTCCGCCGAGGGGGCCCCATGGAGAAAGGGGCACTCCGTCACACCTGTTGACCAGACTCTGAAGACCCTAATGTTAGCCTCCACCAGAAGGTCCGGGCTTCTGAGCGGCCCCCCAGTAGGACGAGGGGCACGGTTCACCCCCAGCATGACCCCAGCCTGAGGCCCTGCGCCCATGGTCCCTGTGCCTGACGGCTGTGGGGGCTGCAGGCGAGGAGGCTGAGCTCCCCAAGGCTTGGGGGTGCCCGAGGCCCCTCGGGGGAGGACTCTGGGAGAGGACGAGGGTCCCCAGGCGGTGACACGCCCCTCTGTGTCCACCACAGGCGCTTCCACCGCTCGCTCACGGACCACGGCCGCTGGATCCGGGAGCGCAGCCACGAGGCCTACGCCAAGAACTACTCCGTCGTCTTCCCCCACGACGAGCCGCTGGCCGGACGCAACATGCGGACAGGCCCCCTGCACGAGGTACCCCAGCCCCACGGTGCCTGCTCTGCGCTGGCTGCGGTGCTCTCGGGGAGTCCCGGGTGTGGGGTGACAGTGTGCACACGGCCCCTGGCTGCAGGGCACATGAGGTGACGAGGCGGCTGGTTCGCTCCCGGCATTTGCGGGTAAAACGCGCTTGGAGTGGCACAGCAGGCAGGGGAGCCGCGGGGGGCAGATGTGTGCAGTCACAGGTCAGGAGGCCGAGCCAGGCAGCAGCCTGCTTGGGCCGTCGTTCCTTCTGAAAAACTTCTACCTATACGATGAAACCCATCGTCAGGTGCCCTTTCCTGGGACCTGCCCCTCGGCACTCTGCCAGGTCCCCAGCAACCCAGGCTCCGTCTCCCTGCTCCTATCGCTCCCGTCCCATCTCCATTCCCTGCTTCCTTGCCCCCGTCTGGGGCTGGATGCTTTGCTTACCTCCCTGCGAGGACCCAGCCAGCGGGGCGTGGGCCTGTCTCTGGGTACAGAGCCTGACTCTGGATAGATGCTCAGGGAATGTCCATCCCCTGGATGGGTGGAGCGGGAGGCAGGTGGCAGGCTCAGTGAGCAGGTCACGTTTACAGAAGATAGAGCCTCCTTCCTCTGAGACCAGTCCCTGGACCCCGGAGGCAGCTGGCATCCACGCACGCTCCCCACTACCCCACCAGGACAGAGTCAGCAGAGGTTCCTGGGCTGTCCCACTCTCCGGCCTGGCCTGGAGGGCCCAGGGGGAATCTTGGGATCCCCGTGGGTTCAGGTTCCCCCTCCCTGACCCCGGGCTTTCATCACCCGCACTGTCTGCATAGCTCAGCTGCTTCCCAAAGACACAGGGCTGCTCCATGAGCCTGGTATGGAAGGAGCCGGGCGCAGACAAGTTGCCCAGGTGTGTACAGTTGTGCCGGAGGGGACTTGGTGGGCGCACAGTCATGTCCCCGGGGAGGCATCTGCACTCACGCAGGCCTTGGCTTCCTCCTCAGCAGCCCCCTCGTGCCGCCTCCCAGCCGCTGACGGCTGACGTGTGTGTTGGGGAGGCGACTTGTCTCAGGCGGAGGCGCCCCCATTCTTACTGGAGGGGAGCAGGTTTTGTGTCCTCGGTTCCCAGCCCCTCAGATGCCCAGGGAGACATATCCGGGTGTCACCAGCTGGCATGTGGCCGCGTGCGTCCTCCCCCTTGAGGCTGGTGGCCCACAGGGAGGGGGAGACACAGGCCGTCTGGGCCTCGGGTGCCCATTGGTTCTGGCTGGCACTTGTAAGTCCTGCCGGACTCAGCTTCTGAGGTCCACCCCTCCTGGGCTCCGGACATGGCTGGGCCCCGGCCTCAGGACCTTCCAAACCCAAGAGTGGAGATTCTTTTCTTCCCCCCCAACCGCATTTACTTCAAAGAGATCTGCCACTGTAATAACTGATGGCGTCTGCTGTATTTTTTTATTGTGGCCAAGTGTGTGTAACATACAACTTGCCATTTGAACCTAAAGTGCTCAGTTCAGGAGGCTTCAGGGCCTCCACGCTGCTGTGCGACCATCACCTCCAGCTACTTCCAGAATGTTCTCATCACCGCAACAGGAAACCTTGTTCCCGTTAAGCAATAACTCCCTGTCCCCCTGCCTTCCAGCCTCGCAAAAGTGAAAGTGAGTGAAAGTGTCAGTCGCTGTGTCCTGCCTGACTCTTTGCGACCCCATGGGCTGTAGCCCGCCAGGCTCCTCCATCCATGGGATTCTCCAGGCGAGAATCCTGGAGTGGGCTGCCATGCCCTCCTCCAGGGGATCTTCCCCACCCAGGGATTGAAGCCGGGTCTCCTGTGTTGCAGGCGGATTCTTTACATCTGAGCACCCGTTCTTTCCTGTCTGTCTCTGGGGACTGGCCTCTTCTAGTCACTTCATGTAAATGGAATCATACACCGTGTGGCCTTTGGTGACTGGCTCCTTCCCCTTAGCTCCTGGGCTTCATCTGTGATGTAACAGGTGTCAGAATGTCCTTTCTTTCGGAGGCTGGCACCCCGTCGTGTGGGCGGGCCACGCTTGCCACCCCGCGTTCGTCAGAGCTAGTGTGCACAGCTTGTCTGTTGCCCGGTTTCAATCTCCAGGGTGGGCACCAGCTGTGGCATCGTGGGGTCCCTGGCTGTCCCGTAGCAGACGCCACCAGCTGGGGGGCTCGGGCGCATTTCTCACCGTTCTGGGGGCTGGATGGTCAGGGGTAAAGGTGCCCACCGCCTGGTCCCTGGTGAGGGCCCTCTTCCTGGCTTCGGGACGGCCGTCTCCTGGCTGTGTCGGCTCCCCATCTCCTGATAAGGATCCGGAATCTGCCCTTGGGCCCTCATTTCCCCTAATTCCCTCCTCACCAGCTCTGTCCCCAATACAGTCACTCTGGGGATAAGGCTTCAACACAGGAGTTTGGGGTACAGTTCAGTCCACGAGAGAAGCTCGCTCTACAGGTCGGGGACTCTTAGGGTGGGCAGCCGGGCACTGAGGGAGCCCCAGGGTTGGACTCAGCCTGGGCTCGGGTCCCGGGTCTGAACGCCAGCATCTCTTTGTCATCCACACCCTGAGGTGTCAGGTGGCGGGTCCCGGCCCCCCTGCCCTGCTCTGGGGGTCCACCGGGCCTGAGTCTGCTTGCTGTCCCCACTACCAGGAGCTCCTTGCACGAGGCTGCGTGTTCCAGGAGCGGCATGGCTGGGAGCGGCCGGGATGGTTCAGTGCCCAGGGCCCAGCTCCGGTGAGTAGGCCCCCAGCACACGCCCAGCCCTGCCCTCCCCCACCCCCCACCGCCCACTGCCCACCCCTGGGTCCGCCCCACCGGAAGTGGCTGCACCGCTCGCTGTCACTGGTGCTCGGGAGCATGGTGAGCTGTGGGGTGGGAGGCTCATCTGGCCTTTGGAGAAGTCGAGCCCCTGCCGGTCTGCCCAGGCCGCCTGTGACCTCGGGCCCCTGCCACGGACGTCACTCACTGCCCACAGTGCCCGGCCTCCCACCGCCCAGATGGGCTAGGGGCCCGGGAAAGCTGGTGCTCCCCAGCGAGGAGGCCACACACGAGACTCCCCCGTTGATGGGAGAAATTAGAGCATCTTCTCATAATTTTGCTCATATATTTTTGGCGGCTGCAACTGTTAATGTGAGTAGGAGGATTTAGCACTAAATTATGCATTCCGTGTGTTAGTTTATAAGTTGGGGTTTTCGCAGTGTTCTGGCCTCTGGGTGCCCTCTTGGGGGTTCCCACCTCCTACCCAGTTCCTCCCAGGGAACTGGGTTCACAGAGGAAAGAATAGAAACCATCCTGCCTGTGAGGCCCTGGGTCTCTGGGGCAGGCGGTGTGATGCTCTAATACACCCGGGGGGATAGGAGTGGACACCGGTTTGTACAAATGAAAAGCCCCTTCTGTTGCTATACTTCAGCAGCCACCTTCCAAGTGCGACCTATCTCCCATCTCCATAGCAACCATGTCCCAAGGCAAGTTCCTGATGGCCTCTGGGGTCAGCAGAGAGGAGGGGCCTGCACAGACCCCTCCCTGCCTCCAGCCTGGTGCCTGGAAGCCCCTCTTTCCCAGAACCCTTGGGCAAGTGGGAAGAGACCAGAGCCAGAATCAGGAACACACCCTTGGTTCTGAGATGGGTGGGCTTTGCAGCCCCCTCCCACCTGGGAGCCACCCGGGAGCCCAGGGCATTGGGCCACCGGACCCCCCCCTCCCCCCCGCCGGCTCCCTGCTTCCTGGCCAGGCTGCAGCGGGCTGGGCTGTTCCTGCAGGGGCCTCAGGGGCCAGTGGGAGCCACCTGGCAGGCCAGGGAGATGACTTCCTGCAGAGACTCCTATAAAGGCCTTCCCTGGACCAGGGCTAGGCCAGGAGCTGGGGGTGGGGAGTGAGGGGGTACTTGGAGGGACAGAGAGGCCCAGTTCAGTCAGGACCTCACCCTCAGCTCTTACTGGTGAGAAGAGACGGGGCGGGGCTGGCCCTGTGCGGGGTGAGAGGTGCCGGGCTTGCTCACACTTTTCCAGGAGTGGCCGCAGAGTTGGGAAGGAGGGGCTCCATCAGCAGGAACAGGACTAGGAGTGGGGTGTGATGTTCTGGGCCTCCCTGAGAGTGGCTGGCCAAGCACAGGAGAGGCCAAGGCAAGAGGCGCTGAGGACCGGCCTCCAGGGCCCACCGCCCTGCCTCAGACCAGGCAGTCAGGGCTCTGCGGGGACTGGAGGCAGGCGGCAGCTTCTCTGCACCTTGGTTCCCCGATCTGTCCAGAGATTCTCCCTTCCTGAACGTGCAAGGCCCTTTGAGCAGGGCCAGGCCGGAGGAGGACCGTGTCCTGGATCGCCATGGCGACAGCATCGGGAATCCTTGCAGCAGGCACCCCACCCCCGATGCTGTCTCTCTCTTCTTCAGCATGCTGACCCCTGGGCCTTGTCCCAGCCCCTCGGCCCTGAGACGGAAGCCCTGGGCTGGCCCCTGGGGTCCCAGTCAACCCGCCCTGTGCGCTGTTCAGCCCCCTGTCTCCCCCTCTCTGCCTGCCCACGCTCCATTTCTCCTCCGTCTCGGGCCCAGCCCTCCCACTGCCACGGTGACCAGGGTGCGCCCGTGCCGTGCTGCTGGCATGCCTGAGCCGCGCCTGCAGCCAGCCCCGTCCGCAATGCACTGCCCCGTGATGGGGGTGGGGCCTGGCGAGGGCAGGGCCAAGGTCAGTCTGTCCTGTGGGCCTCGGTCTCCGCAGGGCCCGGCTCCGGGCCAGGCGGCGTGTGTGGGGAGGAGGGCGGGGCTGTGACGCCCCCTCGCCTGCCGCAGGTGCTCCCCTACGACTACTGCGGGGCGTATGGGCGTCGGGCGCACGAGGACTACGCCTACGGCTGGCTGCTGGGCCAGGAGTACACCTTCAGCTTCCCTCCGCACCATGATGTGGTAGGCCCCCAACCCCGAAGGGGCAGAAAGCTGGGCGGCACTTAGGGCCAGTCAGGGCAGGCACCCGGGGAGCTCTCTCCCAGCTGGCTCCCTGTACCCTCACCCCGTTGTGGGCTGACTCAGGTTTGAGGTGGAATTGGTGATGCTCCCCTCGGCCCTCCGGCTGTACCGAGACTTTGCCGGTGGCGCGGCCTGCTGGGGGCGTCAGGGCCAGAGGAGGTGGCCCGGCCCGGCTCAGGCTGTGTGGTCTTGGGCCGGGGATTCATCTCTTGGAGCCCCTCAGAGCCGCCCCCAAGCGTGACTGTGGGTGGCGAGCCCCCTGCCGGGTCTGGGGCCGTGGTTCCTGTCTGCTGTTCTGACCGAGCAGACGCAGGACAAGGCTGTCCAAGACGGGGCCCTGAGGGGACAAGCAGAGGAGGCCGCAGCTGGGGCCCGCTTGCAGCCCCGCTTTCTCCGGAAACGGGCAGGTGCAGCGGCTCCTGGGCCCTTCCAAGCCCGGCTCCCTGGTACGGCGGGAGAGGAGGTGACGGGGTCCTAGGGGCCAGGCCTCCCCCAGGTCCGCATCACGCTAGGGGTTCTCACAGCGTCTACAGAGAAGATGACTCCAGTGTCCCCGCTGAGATACCCAGCTGTTCTGTTACAGAGGAGAACGTGCTCTCTGTGTCCGTGAGCACGTGGCCGACCGCACGAGGGGGTGAAGGCCCGCTCAGTGTCTACGCTGGGCTGGGGCCACGGTCTCAGCCTGGGGGCTGGATCCCCAGAGATGGGCGGCCTGGGATGCCTCCTGGACGTGGGACCCCCGGCAGTCGTGTGAGGCCCTTCACTCAGAAGCACCCTGGGCTGGGTTTCATGCTCTGCTATTGCTGCCTGCAAATTCTGAATATATTTAGAATGTGGCCCAGGTGTGACTTTGCACCTGGACCTGTAGGGAAGGAACCATGCGTCCCCCCCACAAGCTTGCTCTAGTGAAGGCGTTGGGGAAGAGGCTTCTGAAACAGGAGGGGAGGCACGTGCCTCTGGAAGTCCAGGAGGCCCTGGGGGCCGCCTCTCCCGGGAGTGAATGGGACTCCGTCTGGCACCTCCGCAGGGCGGCTTCCAAGGCCCACGGGGTGTTCAGGCCCTTGAGGATGTGGGCGCCAGGCGGGGCGCCAGCTCCACTTCCTGGCTGCATCCCAGCAGAGGCGCCTTGACATCCCAGAGCAGGAGACGCACGCGTGTTCTCAGCCTTGGCAGCTTCCCCAGCCCGGGCAGACGAGAGTCAGCCTGCAAGTTGTCTGGGGGTTGGATCTGCAGCCCAGCAGCCTAAGCGAAGGCACCCCAACACTGACAGTGGAGGGGGAGCCGTAAACGGTGGTGGGGTCTGGACAGTGGTGCACAGCGCCTTTGGGGCTCAGGAGATGAGTCAGTGGGGCGCTGTGTGGCGGCCCGCTGCCCTGGGGTGGAGGGCAGGGAGCTGGCCCCACACTGGCCAGTTTCCCTGGTATAGAGACTCACCGTCCACGCCCTCTCCCGTCCAGGTGGAATCACTGAAGACATGGTAGGGAGGATGCACTTGGGGGCTTCTTGGGGTCGGGGCACTGCTGGACAGACCCAGGCTCAGCCATTTCCTCCTGTGTAACCCTGAGCAGACCACGCCCCTTGCCTGGGCCTCAGGGGGCAGCTGGCTGTAAGGCCCATTGTAGACCGCTGGGCAGTGGCGTCTGAACCGTGGGATGGGGGAGAAGGCGCGGGCTCCTGGCCCTCTCGCGGCCTCTGCCCCTCTCTCACCCCAAACTCACCTTCCAGAAGCCTCTGATCTACGTCCTGTCTCTGTAGATGTATCGTGCCTGGACGTTTCCCGTAAGGCACTCACACAGTGGCGGTCTTCTGTGACTGGCCTGTCACCGAGCTTGTTTTCAGCGTTGCCTCCACGTTTGAGGACATATCAGTGTTTCGTTACTTCTTTTTTGGAACAGTATTCCATCACAGGGGTGCACTCCTTTTTATTTTTCCATTCATCTGTGGCTGGACACGAGCTGGACTTTGGGGCCATCGTGAATATTGCTGCTCTGCAAATGTGTGTACAGGTTTTTGGACAAATGTTTTCAGTTTTCGTATCTAGGAGCAGGACTGCTGGGGCACGCGGTGACTCCATGTTCAACATTTTTGGGGACCTGCCAAGGGTTTGCCAAAGTGGCTGCACCATTTTACGTCCCCACCCTTCGTGGACAAGGTTCTAATTTCTCCATCCTCATCGGCACTCACAGTTCTGATCTAGCCATCGTAGTGGGTGTGAAGTGGTATCTCAATGATCGGAGTTGCATTTCCCTAATGACCCACGATGCTGAACATCTTTTTTATGTGCTTATTTAGCCATTTCTCTATCTTTTTCGGTGAAATTTATATTTGGATGTTCTGCTCATTTTAAAATCGAGTTGTTTGTCTTCTTATTGGGTTATAAGAATTCTCTATACATTCTGGATACATGTTCCATATCCAATTTATGATTTGTAATTATTTTTTTCCCTTCTGTGGGTTGTCTTTTCACTTTTTTAACGATATCATTGGTAGCACAAAAGTTCCTAATTTTGATGAAGTACAGCTTATGCACTTGACATGGACATGAACTTGGGCGGACTCCAGGAGGTGGTGAGGGACCGGGAAGCCCGGCGTGCTGCAGTCCCTGGAGCTGCACGTAGCTGGACGCGACTTGGTGGTTGAATGAAAACAGCTTGTGTATGCCTTCTCTGGCCCCTGGTGTTTTTGGTGTCATATTTAAGAAAGTGTTTCCGAACTCAGGTCACAATGACTTACTATACCCTCTTCTCAGAATTGTATAGCTGTCGGTCTTACACTTAGGTCTGTGGCCCATTTTGACGAAGCTTCGTGAAAGGTGTAAGGAAGGGACCCAGCTTTAGACTTTTGCAAGTGGCTCTCCGGCTGTGCAGCACCATCTGTTGAAGGTTGCTCTCTTCCCCGTTGAATTGCCCTGGCATCCTTGTGGCAGATCAGCTGACCATAAAGGTGAGGGTTTATCTCTGGACTCTCCGTTCCATCCCGTTGATCTTCGTTTCCTTCCGTGCGTTTGTACCACTGTCTCGAGTACAGTGACTTTGTAGTAAGTTTTGAAGCCAGGAAGAGCAGATCGTCCCGCTTTGTTCTTCTTTTTCAAGGTGGGTTTGAACGTTCCAAGTGCCTTGCATTTCTGATGAATTTTAGCATCAGTTTGTCAATGTCTGCCAAGAAGCCAGCTGGGATTTTGGTAGAGACCCTGTCAAATCCATAAATCAACACGGGTGCTACCGTCATCTTAGCAATAGTGAGTCTTCATCTTGCAAACATGAGAGGCCTTTCCATTTGCTTAGGTCCCCTTTAATCTTCTTCAGAGACATTTTCTAGGGAGCACAAATTTGCCCTTCATTTGTTCAATTTATTTGTAAGCCTTTAAAAACTCTTTTTGAAGATGTAAATGGAATTATTTTCCTAATTTCATTAATTTCTCACTGCTATTGCATAGAAATGATTTTTTTGTTTGTTTTATATTGACGCTATAGCCTCCAACCTTGTTGAACTATTTTATTAGTTATAATAGTTTTTTTTTTTTTTTTCAGTGAGTTCTCTAGGATTTTCTATATGTAAGATCATGTCATCTGCAAATAGAGATAGTTTTACTTCTTCTTTTTCAGCCTGGATACCTTTTATTTCTTCTTGCCTAATTGCCCTGGGTTGGACCTCCAGTACAATGTTCCCTAACGACCAGTGATATTGAACATCCTTTTGTGTGCTTATTTAGCCATTTCTCTATCTTTTTTGGATAAATTTCTATTTTGATATTTTGCTCATTTTAAAATTGTTTGTCTTTTTATTGCGTTATAAGTATTCTCTATACATTCTGGATACAAGTCCCTTATCCGATTTATGATTTATAATTATTTTTTCCCTTCTGTGAGTTGTCTTTTCACTTCTTTAATGATATCATTGGTAGCAGAAAAATTCTACCAATACGATGTTGAGTGGAAGTGGCAGAGAGGACAGCCGTCTCTTATTCCCGATCTTAGCAGCAGACATCCAGTCCCTCCTCATTAAGTGGGATTTTGCTGATGCCTTTTATCTGGTCAAGGAATTTCCCTTTTAGTTGTAGTTTATATGGAGTTTTTATCATGAACAAGTGTTGTATTTTGTCAAATACTTTTTATGCATCTATTGAGATAATCATTTGGTTTTTGTCCTTTGTTCCAGTAATATGGTATGTTATATTGATTTGGGAATGGTGAGCCAGCCTCCCATTTCTGGGATAATCCCACTTGATCACGTAATCCGTTTTATGTTGAATCTAGTGTGATACTGTTTCACGGAGGTTTTTGGTGTCTGTAGTCATGAAGGATATTGGTCTCCGATTTTCTTATGAGGACTTTGGTTTTGGCTTTGGGGTAATGTTGGCCCCATGGGAAGAGTTTGTGAAGAACTGGTATTAATTCTTCTTTGAGTGTTTGGTAAAATCCACCAGTGAAGCCATGCGGGCCTGGGCTTCTCCGTCTGGAGAGTTTTAATGACTAAAGAAGGCTCTTTTCGTTGTAGACCTGTTCAGACTGGTTCCCCTTCAGCCAGCTTCAGTGATTTGTGTCTTTCTGGGAATTTCCATTTCATGTCTAATTTATTGGTGGACAGTTGCTCACAATAGTCCTTACAATTCTTTCCTATGAATTGGATAGTGATACCCTTCTTTCATTCCTGATTTTAGCATTTGGAGTCTTTTCTGATTCTTGGTAATTTCATTTAACGATTTGCTAATTTCACAGAACTTTAAAAAAAAAAAAACAATTTTCCATGTTGCTGATTTTCTCTGTCTATTGAGATTTTTGTTTATTTCCTTTCTAGTCTTTGTCATCTCCTTCCTTCTGCCTGCATTGGGTTTAACTTGCTTTCCCTTTCCTGGTTTCTCCAAGGGGAGTGTGAGGCGACTTGAGAGCCTTTGCAGGTGTGACGCCCGATGGGCGTGACGTTGTTTTCTCCTGTTCTTTCCTCTCCAACGGCTTCTAATCCTCCTGGTGACTTTTTCACCTGAGCCACTGGTTATTAAGAAGTGTCTTCTAGTTTCACTTATTTGTGAACTTCCAAATTTTCCTTCTGCTGTGGATTTCTAATTTGATTCCATTTGGTCAAAGAACACGTTATGCGTGGCCTTCACCCTTTGGAGCGTGTCCTCTCGCGGCCCCCGCTCCCCCTGGGCCCCTGCGCCTGAGGAGAGTGTGCCCGTGGGTTTCTAGCTGGAGGGGAGGAGAGGGTCTTGGAGCCCAGGGCTGCGGGTCTTTGTTGGGGAGGTGGGTCCCGGAGCCCCCACGGCACCCCAACTCTGGAACTTTTCAGATCAAGAAGGAGTGTCTGGCCTGCAGAGGGGCCGCGGCTGTGTTCGACATGTCCTACTTCGGGAAGTTCTTCCTGGTGGGCCCGGATGCCAGGAAGGCTGCCGACTGGCTCTTCTCCGCCGACGTCAGCCGGCCCCCAGGTACGGACCAGGAGGGCCGCCTGCCTCTGCCGCCTCAGCGCGGCCC
Source organism: Budorcas taxicolor (assembly GCF_023091745.1). NCBI lineage: Eukaryota > Metazoa > Chordata > Mammalia > Artiodactyla > Bovidae > Budorcas > Budorcas taxicolor. Next base: position 163,676,916 of record NC_068920.1, on the reverse strand, counting down.
CAGGCACAGGCTGACCCTGTCCGCTCTGGGCTTGCGTAGCTCATGGCTCTGCCCCCAGCCTGGCCCTGGGCCCCGCCTCCAGACTCCTCTGCCCTGCTTGCCAAGCCCCAAGGCCCAGCCCCCTCCACCTTCCTCTGCGTCCTCCACTACCCTCCTCTGACGTTGCTCCAGATGGAATTCGAGGCAGCAGGCCCTCAGAACAGTCTCCTGGGGCTGAGGAGCCTGTCCACTCCCCCACCAGGAATGCTCTCCCCATAGGGTTTCTAGAATTCAATGAAAACACAGGATGCTCACTTTCATTTGAATTCTAAATGAAGGATGAATAAACCCCTCGGGTAAGTGTGTCCCAGGCAGTGTTTGGGATCCTCACTTCCCTGTTTTTTATCAACCGCGCCCTTAGCATCTTCCCCGCCCATCTGCCCGCCCCAAACTCTCCCAGCCCCACTGCCTTACGTCCTAGCCCTGCTGCACCGAAATACCGCTCCGAATGGCTTTAAACAACCCTCCTGTGTTGCCTTGAGTCTGGGGCTAGTTCAAAGTCAGGGCCAGAGACCGCGGGATCTCCTGGCTCCCGGCTGTGGCCACCGCTTTCAGCTACATCACTGCAGCCTCTGCCTCCGAGGTCACAGGGCCGTCACCCTGCGTTTGCTTCTTCTAAGGACATGAGTCGTGTGAGATCAGGTCAACTCTCCTGAGCTCTGATCTTCTTAACATGATCCCGTCTGCAAAGACCCTATTTCCAGATAAGGTCCATTTTTCAGAGGGACTGGGAGTTAGGACCTCAACACACCATTTGGGGAGACACAGTTCAACCGTTACACCACGCATCCTGCCAAACCACCCACACACCTCATCCCATGCCCCTGCTGCCCACCTCCCCTGGTCCCCCTTCCCCCATTCACCCTGCCAGCACCTTTCTACCCACCCACCCCTCCTCCCATCCATCCCTGCCCCACCCGCTCCCCACTCCCCATTCACCCCCATCCACCCATGCATCCATCTTCCATCCACATATTCTTGTATTCAGCATTCATGGAGCTTCTGCCGTGCCAGGCTTGGCACCCAAGCACCAAAGTGAATGAGATGTGAAATCCTGCCCTGAAAGTGCCCCAGCGCGGACGGGGGGAGGAGTCACATTTCAAGATGAATAAGTCTTCTTGTTCCTTCCTCCTCCGAGGACGGCGGTGCTCGGTGGCCTGCCTGTCCCTCTCTGGGTCATCGAGTCACGGTGGCATCACCAAGCTGAGGGGCCTATCAAGGTCCCCCTGGGCATCTGGCCAAGGTTACCCAGCCCCGAGGGACTGCCCGCCCTGCTGAGTGGCTCCCCCTCTCTGGGATCTTTCTCCTGCCCGCAGGCTCCACGGTGTACACATGCATGCTGAACCACCGCGGGGGCACAGAGAGCGACCTGACCGTGAGCCGCCTGGCCCCCGGCCCCAAGGCCTCCCCGCTGGCCCCGGCCTTTGAAGGTGAGAGGTGCCCCAAGGCCCAGCAGCGAGGCAGCGGCCAGTGCGGGACGGGCGGGAAGGGCTTCCGAGGCTGCTCTGCAATCCCGCGTGTGCCCGCTGCGGTCAGGGCCTGGGAGATCAGACGTCTTGCTTCAGGCTGAATGCAGCCTTTGTTCGGGCAGCGATGCTGAGCTCTGAGTGCTTGGTGGTTATGCCTTTGAACCTGCCTGTCCTGCGGGGTTTCAGGGCGGCCGCAGCGTGGGTGTACTCAGCTCGCCTGCCCAGAACAAAGTGAGCCAAGGATACGGCCATGCCTCCCACGTGGAGGGGGAAGCTACCTCCTTCCTGCCTCCGGCATCCATGCTGAATCAGCTCTCTTGGTTCCCACGTAACTCCCAGTCTGGGGGTGGGGGGGTAGGTCCTTGGAAGATCTCCAGCTCTGGGCCCAAGCTGATGCCTGGACGGCCCTGTGCAGCTCCTCCGCTTTTGCTCGCATGCCTCCGGTGACGGGGAGCTCAGTGCCCGCACCCCTTCTCTGCACGGCTCTGATTCCCTGAGCGGGGCCTGCTGCCCATAACGTCACCCCTCGGCGGGCGTGGGAGCCGTCTGGTCTCTTGTGCGGCAGCCCCTCCCATCCGGGAGGGAGAGCGGTGGCCGAGATCCACAGACAGTGGGCAGCGACAGGGACCCAGGGCCGCACGGCCGTCTGGGGTCACCCGCCCGGGGCAGTGGCTCTCAGGACACCGGGCGGAGCTGGGCTGCCCTCCGCTCAGCAGTTCCCAGGGGTGGTTTGGCTCAGTGGCTGCTCACAAGCCGTGGACTCGGAGCTGGCTAGAGGCGGTCTTCTCACGCGTGGGGCCTCTCTGAGCCTCGTCTCCTTTTCAGAAACCTGAGGGTATGACGCGTGCCAGCTTCTGGGGGAGGGTCAGTGGTATAAAATTTTACAGCGGTGGCTGTAAAATTCCGGCCTCTGAAAGGCCACTGCAGGGAACCCCAGGAATGGGGTGGGGACGTGGGAACGTGCAGAGAGATGGGAACTGGTGAGAATGCAGTCTCAGAGAGGGACAGAGGCTTGTCCGCGGTCACCCGGCACTGGTGGCTGAGGTGGGACTCAGAATCTCCCAAGGGGTGACGGCGCTGGGGGCCCTTACACTTCCCTGGATCACAGACCCTTTGAGAAGTGGGAGAAAGCCTCGGACGCTCCCAGAAAATGCTCCCTTGGCATTTTGTCCTGCGGGCGATGAGAACCCAGAGCCCTTTCAGGAGGGTTCTCCGACTTGGGCCTGGGCGGCTCACGTTCAAGGGAGGAGGGCTTGTTTCCTCCACAGAGGCCCTGGGCTTCCCCTCCCGGTCCCGCCTCCTCCCGCCTCCCCGCAGCCCTGCTCTGAGTCCCCGCGCTTCTCCTGTAGGTGATGGCTACTACCTGGCCGTGGGCGGGGCCGCGGCCCAGCACAACTGGTCCCACATCAGGACTGTGCTGCAGGACCGGAAGTTCCAGTGCCAGCTCATCGACAGCTCCGAGGACCTGGGCCTGGTCAGCGTCCAGGGCCCGGCCAGGTGAGGAGAGGGTGGGGACTCGAGGGCCGCGGTACACCTCGTCCCTCTGTCTGGGCCCGAGGCAGAACCATTTACTGGTCTAGAATGGGACGTGGTGGCCAGTGAGCTGAACGTGCCGGCGACCCCCAAGAGGCCAACCAGGAACATGCTTTTCAAAGCACTGGGATACGGAAAAGCTCTTAATATATGACTCATACTCAGCGTCTGGGGGCTCAGGGGTCGTGGAAGGGCTGAGAACTGTGTGTGCCATCTCTAAGTGGGAGGAGCCAGACTGGGGCTCCCTGTGCCACCCGGGCTGAGGGTGCTGCTCCGCAGCAGGAGGACACCGGCTCCTCCCTAAGCACCTCCAGCAACTAGGTCCACGGACGATCGTCCGCTCCTTGATTCATCCTGTGAGCGTTTACCGAGCTGTGTTCCCACCCACAAGGAACCGGCTCCCGGACGGGCCTTGGATGCTGGCTTCTGCCTGGACAGTCTGAGGCAACGGATCACCTGGGCACGTGTGCACTTTGGAAAGATCCTCTGGCTGGGCGTCAGAGAAGGGGCGGGTGGGGAGGGGTGGAGGGCCAGGGGCAAGCACCGCGTGTTAGCACCGACCAGCGGGGTGCCTGGGGTGCTCCGGTGTCTGCTCCAGTCCTGACCCTAGCCCTTTAGGCGTTGAGAACTGTTTTCTTCTCTTAGTGGTGAGGAGAGGACAGTGTGTCTCCAGCCAGGTTATCCCCCAGCCGCGCACTGAGATGACGCACGGCTGTGTTCACAGGCATCCCTGTCAGCCTGGGGTCACACCAGGATCCCCGGTCGCTGCCCTCAGACCCCGCCACAGCGTCCATTTTCCCTGGTGCTTTGGAGCCGGCCAAGCCAGCAGCTCCCGGGCTGGGTCCTGGGCGGGTGGACCTCCCCTCCCGGGCACAGCTGCAGCTGGTTCTGCGTGTGCCCCACCTTGCCCAGAGGCGCACGGCAGACAGGCAGGCAGTCCGTGCTGGTGGAGTCAGGGTTGGGCGTGTACCTTAGCCATCAAATGCTGGACTTCGGGCTGCCCGTGAAAGCCAGTGTCTGTTAAGGGGACCTTGGAGGAGACGCTGGAGGAAATGGGGGCTCAGGCCGTGGGTGCTCTCTGAAGGGACAGTGTTCCAGACAGAGGGAGCAGCAGGTGCAGAGGCCCTGCGCGGGAGGAAGCACAGCAAGGGAAGGGCTGTGGGAGAGGACGAGCTCAGAGGGCTGCGGCGGCCAGAGCTTGCGAGGGGAGAGGCTGCTCCTCCAGGAGAGGGGGCTGAGCGGAGGAGGGGCGCGGTTGGACGTGGGCTTTAACGGGGTCTCTGATGCTGGGCCAGAGTGTGGGAGGCGGGCAGGAGCCTCAGGGGCCAGGGGAAGGAGGGACTCCAGGGAGGGCGTGACGACCTGTGTCTGGGTGGTCAGTGGGTCAATTAGGACAAAGACCGCGCATTGACAGGTGGGTCTGGAGGCCCGGCGGTTCCTGCGGACTTGACGAGGTCATGTCGGGTGGCTGGGTGGGGGCCTGCTGAGACAGGAGGGGAGGACAGGAACGGGCTGTGTGGAGGGAGGCCGAGCTTGCCGGCCGCAGCAGGAGAACCGGGATGCTGGGGTTCTGCAGAAAGACGCGTGGACCACGCTTGCCCTGGCCCGGCTTGGGGACGCGCCCTGTTCTGCAGGCGGGGGTCTGCATTTATCCCCTGGGTGAGCTGACGTCTGCATCTCTGGGCTGAATGGGGATGTGGGGTGGTCCTGGACTCCTGAGCGCTAGGCGGTCCTCGGAAGCTTCATTGCCATGGCGACCTTGGAGAGGGACTGGGTTATTTCTGGTGTGGTGGGGGGTGAGTGGGCAGGAGAGGGAGGGGGCGCCAGACAGACTGATCAAGGCGCGGCCTGCGGGGACAGGCCAGCTCTCCCAGCCTCATTATAAGCTGCTCCAGGAGGGCGCCGAGTGACGGTTGCCAGGGCAGGAAGACGAGCTCCCCTCCTCCTGGCGATTTCTTAACTTTCTCCTCCAAATTGTCCTCGCTCCTTCAAAAATAACCCGAAGTTTCTGGTATGAATAATAATGTCACCAGTGCCGCCGATAAGGGCTGGACTTTCTGAGCTGTTTCGTGGGAAGCGTTTCGTGGCACCTGGACCAGGGGAGATGCTGGATGACCTGCCAACCAGTGGAACTTTCGGGAGACAGTTCAGAATTGATGGCCCAGAACGGTAGCCTCTAAGCCATATGTGGCCAGCAAGGCCTTGAAACGTGGCTGGCGAGACAGAACTTTTTTGTTTTAATTAACCGAAGCTCAGGAGACCCCTCGTGGCTGGTGGGGCGGTGGTCGCTGTTGCATGGTTAATGCCCAGGTGCCTGCCTCACTGCCCTCACGGGGCAACGTGGGGGCCCAACACCAGGTGGGGGGGGCCAGTGATCTGAACCTGGTCTCCGCCCAGAGCCAGTGCCCTCTGGCGCCACCTGCTGCCCACTGTGGGAGGGATAGCCTCCCGCACCCTGGCCCGTGCCCTGCAGACCTGCGTGCCCAGGTTGTGCCCAACTGGGGACCCCCGGCCCTGCTGAGCCCCAGCTCCAGCTCCTCCCTCCTTCCCCGTGGGGCAGACCCCGCCACCCAGGGCTGCAGTGTAGACAAGCTTCTTGAGGGCCGGGTGTGCATTCTCCAGGGGCAGGCACGCGTGGGTGCCGGGGTGTTACATAAGGATCCTGACACACTGCAGTGGGCTGGGCATCTCGGGCCGGTGTGGGGAGGCAGCTGCTGGCACCGTGGGGGGCAGGGATCATCAGGGTCGGAAGTGTCTCTGGGCACTGGCTGGGACCCTGTGAGGCAGAAATGGGGGTGGGTGGGAGCTGTTTCCTGCCGATGGGGAGCTGGCCCAGAGGTGCAAAGCCAGCCCACCTTCAATCAGTCCCATTTACCAAGTGCCCTCTCTGTGCCAGGCACGTCTGCCGGGCCCCGTCGGCACGGAGCTCCCGGTTCAGTGGGGCAGGTTTGCAACCATGAGAGGTGCCCTGGCGGGAGACGTATCAGGGCCACAGGCTCAGGCCGGGGGCGTTGAAGGGGGACTTGACCCAGACTCAGAACCAGGGAGGGCTTCTTGTAGGAGGTGACAGACGAGCCAAGACCTGAAGGATGACGGAAGATTCGACAGGGGCCGGGACGCCTGGAGGGAAAGTGCATGGTGCGAGAGTGAGCTCAGGCCGGCAGGGAGGGAGGCGAGAAGCCAGGCGCCCCGGAAGGGAGGGTTTCCATGGACACTGGAAGGTCTCAGGTGGACTATCAAGCGTGAGGGTCAGACTCTTCCGGGCACAGCCAGGCAGAGGGGCGAGGAGAGGGGCCCCTGCCCTTGGGCGGCTTTGGCAGGCGGGGCATTAACTGGTTAGACAGTTGCTCCAGGCCTGGGTTCCCCATCTGAGAAAGGAGAGCCAGGGCTTGGCTATTTCTGCCACTGTTTCTGATGATGGTGCCTTTTTTTCCTTTAACTTGATACATTTTTTTTGGCCATGGTGCCTCGTATTTGAGATCTTAGCTCCCCGACTGGGGATCAAACTCAGGCACCCTACAGCAGAAGTACAGAATCTTAGTCGCTGGATGGCCAGGGAAGTCCTGAAGGTGCCTTTCTCGTATGACTGGATCTTTGCACATCTCCATCTTGGTGTGTTTTATTAAGAGCACGTTTGTTCTCGGTCTGCCCCGTGAGGACAGGGCCTCAGCCTGCCCACCGTGGTGGCCTCAGAGCCCTCCCAGCCCAGGGTGCACACCCAGGAGGGCTTGGCAGGTGTTTGTTGACCGACTGACTGACCAGCCTTGTCCTTGCTCACAGCCGGGCCATTCTCCAAGAGGTGCTGGAGGCCGACCTGAGCGATGACGCCTTCCCCTTCTCCACCCACAAGCTGGTGAGAGCCGCCGGGCACCTGGTAGGTAGCAGCGGCTCACGGGCCCCGGGCTAGTGGGGGAGCAGCCACGACGTGCTCTGGGGACAGACCAGGGCGGGAGTCTCGTGCCCTTGGGCGGGGCTCTGGAGCTCCTGGGCCCGGCTTCTCTGCAGTAAAGTGGGGGTCCAGACAGCCATGCCCACCGGCTTTTAGGGCCTCAGAGGAGCGGGGTCCAAGTCGATGCCTGGCACATGCAGGGGCCGGTCCCAAGCTTCTGTCTTGGCCTTGCTGCCTGTGCGGCTGCCCCTCATGTCCTCTCCTTGGGTGTGGGACACACCCTCCAGGGTCAACGTGTTTCCTGTGCCCCCTTGCGTGGCTCGGGGCTAGGGACAGACAGCGGTCAGTTCTGCTGCTCCCGAGGCCTGCGTGTCCTGAGCGTGTCCAGGTCTTCCTGGACTGTCCCCCCTCCCCTGGCACTGTGGGAGGGGGCAGGGACTGCTTGGGGTGCCCTGCCAGGCCCCTGGGCAGCACCTTTGCCTGTCTCCCAGCCCAGAAAGTCGGGTCCCAGGGCCGGAAGCTTCTGAGACTGTGGGCGGCTCCAGCAGACCCGCCGTCCTCCGGGACCCTGGGCCGGGTCCTGGGTCCAGCTCTGGTCAGCCCGTCCTACTCCTGGGCTTCGGTTTACTTTTTGGAAAATAAGTGTCACGATTTCCACTCTGACTCCTTGGGGCCGAGGTGAGGAACAGGCGGTCAAAGTAACGTCAGCCGCTGTTGGCCAAGGGCTCGCACGGCTCCGGCTTCATCCTCCCGGCAGCGTGGAGGGTTCTGTCAAGGCTTCTGAGCCCTGAGCGATCCATGATGTCGTGGAGCAGATATTCGGGGCGGGGGGCTTAGCAGCATATGGAGCAGCAGGCCTGGCCTGCAGCCCCTGGACTCCAGGAGCACTGCAGACGTGACACCCCGAAGCATGTCCAGGCGTGACGACACATCCCCAGGGCAGGAGCCCCGTGGGGGCCGCACTGCTCCGAGGCTGCCCTGTTGGCAGGCGCGCGGTCACCCTGGATGTGGTTGCGGCCACGTGTGTGGAACAAGGTCTCCCAGCAGTCCCTGATGTAGGAAATGTTACCGCCAGGACAGGTGCTTCCCCAACCTGAGCTCAGAGAAGTCGGATGGACTGCCCAGGGCCCCCCCAGCTAACGGGACATAAAAAACCTCATGACTATGTGTCAATAACACAGACAAGGCTGTAAAGGGAGGGGGGCGTGGACAAACAGCCGGATTTGAGGGCACCCCTGCTTTTACTCTCCTCGTGTTCATCTGGGAAGGCGCCGAGGAAGGTTCCAGATCCTGGCCTGCAGAGGGGCAGGAGGTCACGCAGTCTGGGTCCTGTTAGCAAGTAAACAGTGTCTCGCTGACGTCAGCAAGGAGGCTGCCAGGAGGAGGCAGATAAAGGCGGCTCTGCTCTGCCTGCGCTCTCGGAGGCCGCGCTGGGGCAGGAAGCGGGGCTGTCTCTGTCTCGCTCACTTCCTGCCTCCTTGGTGCAGCACTGCCTGCCAGGACCAGAGAGGGTGTGCGTCTTGAGAGCACAGCACAGCTCCACCCAGGCCACTGTGGCCGCTGGCCTGCCCTGAGGGCAGCTCGGGCCCTCTCGGTCCCCCCGGGGGGGTGGTCTGTGCAGTGCCCCCCAGTCAGGAGTAGGGGTTCTGACTTGTGATGTGGGGCGGGGGGCAGCTGGCGTGGCTCAGCCTGTGTGTGGTTCGGGGATTCATGTGGAAGAGGAGCAGGTGGGAAGGCCGCCCCTCCAGCTGAGGGCCAGTCCAGGGAGGCGCTGGGGACTTGGGCTGGGACGATGGGCTCCAGCTGCCTCCCCACACCCACCCCGGGGGGCGGGGGCGGCCCTCCCTGGCCCTGGCTGCCTCCCCAGGCCTGGCCCATGGCTGTCTGGCTGCACCTTGGCCTCTGGGGCCTGGGAGCTGGGCTGGGCCAGGGTGCGGGCCAGGAGAAGCAGAGGCCAGACTGCAGGGTGAAGCCTGGCCTGGGACGACAGGCACAAGTGGGGGCCGCGGGGTGCTCGGGGCAGAAGTGGGGCGCAGGAAGGCCGCAGGCTGCTTCTCTCCGCTGCACCACCCCCCCTGCCCCACAGCTGGCTCAGCGGTTCTGCGGCAACCACTGCGTTGCTTGCCCCTGTTTCCAGCTGCTGTGCAGGGCCTGGGTGCAGAGCTCATCCTGGCGTGACCCCTTTGGGTGCCCCCTTTGACCTCGCTGAGCCGGCCCTTTCTCACCGGCCACAGAGTCTGGCTGAAGAGTTGATGGGCATCAGTGTTTCACTGTAAATACTGGGAACATTCTTAAGACAAGAGCAAGTTAACAAAAACTCCTCCAGTTCCACTGGAGAGAAAGCCCGGGGTGAACAGAGTGTTTCCTTCCGCCTTCTGTCGCTTATCTCCACCTGTAAATTCTAAACCAGAAGCAGGACCATCCCAAACTGTACACGGTTTGTGCACGCGGCTTCTCCTGGGACATTGTTGGGATGGTTTCCTTGTTCCTTGAAGTACCACCTGAGTTTGAAATACTGCTTTACCCACTCCAACACCGTACGCGGGACACTTGGTTGGGCCACTTCTTTGCCTTGGAATTGCTCTGTGACGGGCTTCCCATGATGGCGGGCCCGTTATGACTTTGATTATTGACCTTGGACACATTGCTCAGAACCAGGACAGAGAAGCAGAGGTGTCCCAGGGTCACGGCCCCAGCCTTCCAGGCCGTGCAGCAGTCCTGCGGTGTTTTCTGCCTCCCCTTTGGGGGAGGACAGGAGAGACACTGTCCAAGTGCGGCCCAGGCTACCAGCTCACACTCGGCCGGCATGGATGCCCAGCTGAGTTCTGGCATTCCCTTCTAAACCTCCGGGTCTCTCCCAGTGCTGAGCCGCAGCTGCCCCTGGAGTTAGTTCCAGGCATGTTGGCTGGAAGCCTACCACATCGGGGGCTGGTGGGGCTCACAGCCTGGCTGGGCTTGGGGGCGGGAAGGACGCTGCAGCCCCAGCCCAGCCTGCACGGGCCCCGAGGCCTGGGCGGAGAGAGGCCACAGCCCCGACCGCGAGCCGACATGGAGTGAGGGGGTCCCGGGAACACGTGTACGGGGGGATTCCAGTCTTGCCTTAGCGACCGCACCTCCCCCTGAGGCCCCGCTGGTGCGGCTCTGGCTCCACAGTGTCGATGTTATGACCTCGCAGTGGCCGGGGCCACAAGTTCCCAGACGGTCCCAGTGGGCGGCGTGGAGGCCTCCCCGTCCACCGCCTGCACGAGGGCGCCCAGCAGGACGCAGGCTGGGGGAGCTGGGCTGGCCGCTGCCCCGGCCCCGCCCGAGGTGGCCTCACAGGCCGATGGGGAGCTGGGAGCCGGGTCGGCCCGGGATCTGGGGGTCCGGGGCACAGTCCCATCAGGGCCCAGCAGAGCTGGGGGCCAGCAGGCCTGGCCTCTGGTCCCACCCCGGGACCCCCTTTCTGGGGCCAGTTTCCCCATCTGTCACACAGCGTCTAGACAATGGCCGTCAGCGTTTTTGAGCCATCCTGGAAGTCTGTCCAGACGTCCTGAGCACTCTGGATCCAGGGGGAATTTCATGTACTCCTAAATAATATCAACATGTGTTGACACCAGTTCCATCACTGTTGAGATGCTGGGGCTGGAGTTCAGGGCCAAGTCTTTATGGGAGATAATTGGTCACCAGCCAACCAGCTGCGGGAGAGGAATGTGTCTGTCTGAGTCATCGGCCAGACCTCCGGGTCACAAGGGACGCGCGGGACGATGAGGGTCAGAGCCCAGAATCACAGATCCTGCCCAAGGGTGGGTGAGCGGGACCCCGCTGCTGCCCGTGAAGACCCACCATCATGGCAGGCGCGTGGTGGGCGACCGTGGCTGAGCAGTCCCACCAGTCGCGCCCTGTCCTGAGCAGAGCAGCGCCGCTGTTTTGCAGCAATTCTGAGATGCTTGGCCTGGCCCCAGGCTCCCAAGATCCTCGCATTCCTGTCGGAAGAACGGGGCGGGAGCTGTCCCCTCGGCTGCCAGCTGACCAGACGTCCTCAAGGCCAGCGAGGTTTCCAGTGTAGGTCCGCTCCCAGCCTGGTTCTCAGGGAAGACACCGTGTCCCCGAGCCTCAGCCGAGGACGGGGGCCCCCCTGGAAAGCAGCAGGGGCTGGGCTAGAAGCTCATCGTGAGGCCACGTGCTAAAGCAATTTTCTTCTGAAAATTAATTTCGGGTCAAAAGGAAATTGCATTTCTTTTCCTGACTGTGTGCGTCTCACTGTTCAGATTCCATTAGTCCGGGGTGGACTGTTCATCCCCCCTTCACGCCTCGTACAGAGGCGGGAGGCCTGCACCTTCATGAAGCCTGGGTTTGCCAACTGGGTTTTAGCCGTTGCCCGAAAAGTTGCTTTGCACAAGTCGTGCAAATTCACCACCGCCCTGGAGAGACGGGAGTGTGTAGTCGAGAAAGACGTGGTAGCCAAGGGCACTCACTACACAGGGTTCTCTCGCGGGGACAGTGACAGCTTCTTGCCGTCAAACTGTAAGGACGGGGTGTGGCTGGAACGAGCGTGCTTCAGAGATTCGAGGTTCCTCCAGGGCAGAACCTTTCTCTGCAGGGATATCCGACCCTCGGTCCCTGCCCGTCTGTAGGTGCAGGTGGGGTCTTTCTGGGGGTGCCCCATATTGTTCACCTGCTGATCCTCAGAGATGGCCACATTTGTAAAGTGTGGTTTGAGCATCACACCTTTTTTTCGAAAGATGTATCTATTGAGTTATTGTCTGTGCTGGGTCTTCGTTGCTGTGTGCAGGCTTTCTGTAGCTGCGATGAGCGGGGGCGCCTCTCCAGTTGCGGGATGCCGTCCCTGCAGTGGCTGCTCGCGCTGGAGCACAGGCTCCAAGGCGCACAGGCTCTGTTGCTCTGCGGCACGTGGAATCCTCCTGGACAGGGGATGAACCCGTGTCCCCTGGATTGGCAAGCAGATCTTTAACCTCTGGACCACCAGGGAAGTCCCTCCCCTTTTACTTATTATTATTCTTGGAAAATTGGTTTCCAGTCGCTGTGCCCTACCACCTTTACCACCTTCAGGAACATCACCACCGCCGCCATTATCCTCACTAACCACCACCATCACCTCCACCATCACCAGAACCACCTTCACCGGAACCACCAGCGTGCCTGCACGCTAGCCCTCTGGATCAGACTGCAGGGAGAAGACGCACACTGACACAGAAGGACGTTTTTGGAGTCAAGGGTGTCTTGGGTCGTTTAGAGGATTTGAAAAATGAAGCTCTTTTAAGCCGTACCGCCAGCTGAATTCCCCACTCTTCTGTGGGTCCCGGGCTGCACGTGCTCAGACCCCTGTCTATCCCTTGCCTGGGGGGGCCCGAGGATCCTCATTTATTTAAAGGGATGACTAAGTTTGGATGACGTGCCTGGTGAGTCAGGGGTGCTGTTACACAACCAAACTCCCCGGAAGCTTGTGAGACATCCGTGAGCTGATGTGATGTGACGGCTGGGCACACTGGCTTGTGCCTGGTGTCTGTGGACACACCTGCTCAAGCGCTCTGTGGTGTCTGCCCAGAGAGGCGGCCCCAGGCTGGTTCTCATGTCACCCGTGGCCAGAGCACCCATCCCACGGGAGCCACGTGGGCTGTCCTCCCCGGGGCGCCCACATGGCCTGTGATCCAAGCCAGGATGGGGACCCAGCACCCCCCCCCCATAGCACCCCCTCCGTTCCCGTGCCCCCCATGGAGAGCTGGCAGGAATTTCAGCAAGCCCCCAAATCCATCTTGCTGAAACCTGAGTGTATTCACTGCCCCCAGAATAATCCAGTGACTCAGTCGAGGGTAGGGCGGGAGTGGGGAACGCTGACGGCGTGGAGCGCCTGCTCTGACTTACGGGCTGTGAGTCCCCTGCGTGTGCTGGGAAGTGCTCCCTCCAGCTCGTGAGAGCTGATGGCTAAAGCTGGAGGAAAATTGGCAGGTGGTGGTTAAACCACTGGCAGCTTGAAATCACCCGTGGTAGGACTGTTCACCCCGCAGAAAGGAGTAAAGGCTGCGAAACAACCCCTGCCTCCCGACAGCTGGTTGTCAAGCATCTTCCAGGACATCACGGGGCTTTGGGCAGGTGGCCTGACCTCCCTGAGCTCCAGCTTCCTCATCTGTAAAATGCACGTGCCAGCGGCACCCGCCTCACCAGGCAGCCAGGGGCCCTAGGCTGAGTTTTGTTGACTGCGCCCAAGGCTCTGTGAACCCTATTCCCACCCAGGATTTGCAGAAGCAGACTCAGAGGATGTCAGTCAACGGGGATGCGACGTCTGTGACTCAGATTTAAACCTTGTGGGTATGTGGCACCCCAGCCCACACTCTCAGCCACCAGGGCGCCTGCTCTGGGGGGCGGCTGGCCCTTACTGCCCCATGACAGGTGTGAATGCCAGGACGGCCGGGCAGCGCCCTGAGGAGGACTGAGGAGGGTCCAGATCCTGGGGTGATGTGGCGGCCCCCGGGGATGCTGGAACACAGGCGTTAGTGGAAAGCATGGCTAGAAGCTTCGGCTTGCCGGGTTTGCCACCTTTGTCTGGGGCAGGTGACCCTGTGTGGAATGACAGACGTTACTGACCACCCACTGTGTGCAGAGCCCCGGGGCTGGAGGTGCTCAGAGGCCTCTGATTCTCGTGTTCCGGATTCCAACCGTGTCCTTACAAGGCAGATAAGCTTTAAGTCTGCTGCAGCCAAGGCTGATGCAGACACAGCTCTGTCCGTGTGGGGAGAGCTCTCCCTCACCGCGCCTTGCTGACCATCTCAGGTGCCACCTGAAATGAAATAGGTGACGGGCAGAGGGGGAGAATCCTCTCTCACCACAGGAGACCCTTAGCATCCCACGTTAACTCCCTCCAGGGCCTTGCAGGTCCTGGGTGGAGGGGTCTGAAACCCAGAATCTTCCTGAAGGAGACGTTGTTATCGTTCAGTCACTAAGTCGTGTCCGACTCTTTGCGGCTCCATGGACCGCAGCACGCCAGGCTCCCCTGTCCTTTACTAACTCCCGAAGTTTTCTCAGATTCATGTCCATTAAGTCCACGATGCTATCTAATCATCTCATCCTCTGCCACCCTCTTCTTTGGCCTTCAACCTTTCCCAGCCTCAGGGTCTTTTCCAATGAGTCGGCTCTTCGCATCAGGTGGCCGAAGTACTGGAGCTTCAGCTTCAGCATCAGTCCTTCGAGTGAGAAGAGGGTCTCTGAGCGAATTCAGACTGGAGAAGAGCCACACAGCAGGAGTGCTGCTCAGGCAGATGTTTGGGGCTTGACGGGTCTGCCTCCCCACCCCCAGCATGGTCCCTTTTCATCGAGGGGCCCCATCGGGTCTCCGTCCCCCAGCCCAGGACTCTGAGCCTCGCAGGGGGCTCCTGCTAGCTTTAGAAGCAGCTCCTTCCTCTGTGGGTCACCCGGCAGAACCACGCCGGCCGCTGGAAAGATGGGCCCCAGCCAAGCCCTGGCGATTCCTGAGTGGTCGCCGAGCTGAGCCAGGCAGAGAAGGACACTGCTCCCAGCGGGACCTCACACAAGGCCCTGCTCCGGCTGCTTACTGTCTGCTGCTTCCCAGGAGGTGCAAGACCAGACCAGCTCCCTGTTCCGCCCTTCGGTTCTTTTGCACATGCACCCGGGCGTGGGATTGCTGGACATATGGAAGTTCTATTTTTAGTTTTTCGAGGAATCACCATACTGTTTTTCCTAACAGTTGCACCATTTTGCATTCCCCCAACTGCGCCCAAGGGTTCCAATTCCTTCATATTCCTGCCAACACTGATTATTTTCTGTTTTCTTCGAAATGCTAATGGCTTAGAAGTCATATCTCATTGTGGTTTTGATCGACGTTTCTCTACTGTTTAGTGACGTTGACCATCTTTTCATATGCTTGTTGGCCATTCGTAGATTTTTGGTGAAATAAGTTCTCAATTCATTTCTTAATCGGGTTGCTTCGTCTTTGTTGAATTGCACGTGTTCTTTATATATTCTGGATGTTAACCCCTTACCAGATGCATGACTTTTGAATGCTTTCTCCCATTCTGCAGGTTAACTTCTCACCGTTGTTGTATCCTTTGAAGCACAGAGGTTCTTACACTTGCTGGAGTCCCATTTAGCTCTTTCTGCTCTTCGTTGCCTTTGCCTCTGGTGTCATATCTGGGAAATCACTGCCGAGTCCAGAGTCATGGAGCTCGCCTCTGTGCTGTCCTCTAGGGCGTTCGCAGTCTGCGGGCTCACAGCTGGGCTCTAATTCGGTCTGAGTTAGGGCGTGTATATCGTGTGCGTGGTATATGAGAAGGCTCAGTTAGCCTGTCGTTGTCCTTTCCCTGTGGAGTAGTCACAGCAGGCATGCGTGGGTGCACGCTCAGTCATGTCTGACTCTGCGGCCCCATGGACTGCAGCATGTCATGCTCCAATATCCGTGGGATTTTTCCCAGGCAAGAAGAGTGGAGTGGGTTGCCGTTTCTTCCTCCAGGGGGTCTTGCCCACGCAGGGACTGAACCTGCGTTTCCTGAACTGGCGGGCAGATTCTTTACTGCTGAGCTGCTGGGGAAGTCCCAATAGTCTTGGATCCCTTGTTCAAGGTCACTAGGCATTTACATGAGGGTTTATTTCTGGGCTTTGATTTTATGCTAGCAGTGCACTATTTTGATTGTGGCAGCTTTGTAATAAGTTTTGAAATGAGGAAGTGAGTCTTCTGCCTTGTTCTTTTCCAAGATTGTTTGCCTATTCGAGGTCACCCATGTAACTGTTAGGGTGAAATTTTCTATTTCTGCAAAAAACAAACAAAAAAAAAAAAAAGCCACTAGGATTTTGATAGAGATTGTATTGGACCTGTAGATCACTTTGGGTAATACTGGTATCTTGGTGATAGGCAGTCTTCCAGTCCACAAACAAAAGAGTTGTCTCTCCATCTGTCTCTTTCATTTCCTTCGGCAGAGTGTTCTGCAGTTCTGAGCGTGCAAGCCTCTCACCTCCATGGTTAGGGTTATTCCTAAGTATTTTATTCTTTTGGCTGTGACTGTACATGGAAGTTTTTCTGATTTCCTTTTCAGATGGTCTGTTGTTAGAGTACGGAAATGCAGCTGATTTCTGAGTGTTGAGTTTGTGCCCTGCAACCTTGCTGATTTGGCTTGTTGCTTCTAACAGTATCAGGGGAGTCCTGGGGGTCATAAAAGGGTTTAAACAAAAGCTACTTTAAGGCCTTTCCTGATGATCTTCTGCATCTCCGTGGCCCAATCCACTGTCCGTGGTTCCCAGAGCAGGGCGGGGCTGTTTTGCAGAGGGTTTGCCTCAGTTTGGGGGTCAGTTTTAAAGCTGATCCAAGCTGATGCTGACTGGTACCAGGCACCTGCCTTCCATGAGCTTGATACTCACCCCCATTTATCAGACGTGGGCACTGGGTCTGGGGGAGGCCGACCCGTGGGTCAGGCTGATTCTGAGCCCATGTTGCAGATGCACTCATTCTCAGCCTGTGTCCCCTCTCAGAAGACCCCAGGGCTCACCTAGATCCACAGCTTCAGGGAGAAAAGTGCACGGTGTCTCAAGAACCAGTGATGCTGGCAACTTAGAAAGTCACTAGGAATCCCCAAGCCCTTCCCCTCACTTTGCCAGAAAGCAGAGCTTTGGCCCTTTGCACCTGTCTCCCCACTCTGTCCGGGAAGTATTTATTCAGCCCCCTGCGTGCCAGGCTTGCCCACAGGGCTGTAATGGAGAGCACGCCGGCCAGCCTCCCAGCCTCGTTGGATTACTGGGAGCTGGGGAAGGGGCTGGGTGGCTCCATCCCACCCCTGAATTCACTCAAGAACCTGGCTTAACTGAGGGAGGGTGTCTGACAAGACCCGCCCGCAGTCCTGGGCCCATTAATGGGTGAGCTTTGAAAAATTTTTTTTTCCTGTTTGAAATGAGATTGGCTTTGAGCCCCAAGCTCCTCTGTGGTCTGTCTAAAATTAGAACCCCGTTGACAAGGCAGTCTTTGTCAGGGGCCCACGGCTTGCACCAGGGGAGCAGGGAAACGTCAACAGTATGTTTTCTGTGTCAATTCTGAGTTTTTTGAGAGGCCCTGGGCAAATGGCAGCTCAGAGCAAATGTGTGCCTTTCAAAAGCTTTCTGAATCCAGCCCTCCTAGCTTCTGTGATTTCAAGTCATTTGGGAGAGCGGGCCAGCTCTCCATCCACTGACCTTATTGCCGCAGGAGCTGTCGCGGGCAGCCCTTTGGGCTCGAAGCAGTGATGGGATCAGGTCCTCTGCCTCCAGGAGCGCTGCAGCCTGCTGAGGCCTCCCTGTCCCTTCTGTGTCCTGGACAGAGCCGTGTCCAGCCCCGCACGCGGGGACACTGGACGTTCAAGGGTTTGCCCGCAGGCCGGAAGCAGCCACCAGGAGCTGGGTGTGCAAGCGACCTGGCACCAACCAGCCGGGAAGGAAAAGCCAGGCTGCTGGGCCAGGCATCGCCCATCCTGCTCATGGCCTCCACGTGGCTGCTGGCGCGGGACACAGGCTGACGGACAAGCTCGCCCGGAGACCAGCCGTCCCCGCGTCAGCACTGTGTGTACACAGCCAGGCAGGCTGTCTCCGGAGCCCGTTTCCGCATCATCCCCTAGAAAGTTTTTGCAGTGATGTCTACAAAGAGCAGGCCTGGGGATGCTCCATGAACAGCACTGTCCCTTCCATGGGGTTTGGGGGCCCACGGTCCCTTTCCTGGCCTGTGAACCCAGCCCTGGGCAGTGCTTTTACAGTCCAGCATCAGCAGCCAGTCGGCGAGGCCCTCCCGGCCTCACCCGCCAGCCTTCTTGCCTGCCCCCGCCCCTGACAACACCCGCGGCTGCTCCCGCTCCGTGCCTTTGCACTCGCTCTGCCGCTTGTCTGGAAGGCCCGTCCACAACAGCAAACCCCGCACAAGATCCCAGCTTGGCCTGTGCCTGCCTCAGAGTCCTTCCGCCTGCCTGCCCTGGAGCCTGCTTGGGCGTCTGGCGGCGGCCTTCCAAGACTCAAGGCCTGGGGGGCAGAGGCTGTGTCTGCCTTCAGATCCTAGCTCTTGGCCGAGGTCCGCTGGGGTGGGGGGTGACCAGGACACTCGCCCAACGCCCAGCTGCCCCCTCCTGCTGCCCTTGAATGCACTAAGCAGGCGACTCATGAGTCGTGTGGTTGACTCCCCATCCTTACTCGAGGACACCCCCCAGAGCTTCCTAAGACAGGCAAAGCCAGGCTCCCGATCCCATTTAGAGGCCAAAGAGAGGCCAAGAGTCTTGCCCAAGGTCACCGCAGTGATTGGACAGTGGCCCCCTAAAGAGATATCACCCCTGGGCTGGGAACAGGACCTTGGAATCAGGGGCTGTGCTGATTCAATGCCGGTGAGGATCCCGGGGTGAGAGCACCCTGGTAAGGGGGGGCTCCGCCCAGCAGCCAGTGTCCTGATGAGAGACAGGCAGGCACAGACACGGAGGAGACGGAGGCCAAGGCCAGCGTGACACATCCAGGTCAGCAGAGCCTGGACCCCCAGGAGATGGAAGGGGCAGGAGGGACCCTCCCCAGAGCTTCCAGAGGGAGCACAGCCCTGCCCACACCCTGGTTTTGGACTTCAGGCCTTAGACTTGGCAGACAGCTCACTTCCGTGGTCCTCCACCCCTGGCTACTGAGGCCCCAGGAGACTCCTGTAGTCAGGAGACGTCTCCTATAGGAGACGAGCTGTGGCCTGGGAACCGCGTGTCCACTTCCACTCCCAACGGCAACATCTCTTCCTTTCAAAGATTTCCCGAGTGCTCCTGAGGACTCTCGCCAGCAGGCCCCATTTCTTGGTGGCCTGTGGCCTGGGCCCAGGTCTGGCTATTAGTGGTGGCGGTAGGAAGTGTCCACCCATTGGTGGCGGCTGGGCCTCCACCCCGGTCTGCGCCTGGCCCGGGTCTGAGCTGTGCCTCGCCCCCAGGTCCGGGCTGTGAGGCTGTCCTTCGTGGGGGAGCTGGGCTGGGAGCTGCACGCCCCGAGGCCATCCTGCCTGCCCGTGTACCAGGCCCTGATGACCGCGGGGGCCAAGCACGGCCTCGTCAATGCCGGCTACCGGGCCATCGACTCCCTGAGCATCGAGAAAGGTGTGTGCGGGGCCTGGACCACAGTGGGGCTGCTGAGCCACACTCGCTGGAGGCTGTTGACCAGCCCCCATGTGTCCCCGTGCTCCCTTCCTGCCATGCCATGCCGCCCCATGCCCCCACACGGACTGTTTCCCCAAACCCCCTTCGCTGCCCTTGTACCAGGGCCTGGGGACGGTGCTGGCATCTCTGACAGCACTCTTGGCAGGGGCGCAGGTATCTCCCAAGGAGAGGGGCCCAGAGCCAGACTTGGGTTCAGTGCTGAGATTCCCAGAGAGAGCTGAAGACCATCAGAGCAGGAGGGGGGCCCTCCGAGCTGCCCGGCTCTCCACTGCCCCCTCCCCAGGGCCTCCAGCCTGATGGCAGAGATGCGTGGCGATGCTGCTGGGGGTGGTCTAACTCCGGGGCTCAGCCAGGGCGCCTCCTGAGACTGAGGATGCTCCCAGCCCCCGGAAACCCCGGGTCATGGAGGGTCTAGGCTGAGGGTGGGGCCGGGGGCGGGCATCCCCCGGGGCGCCTTCTGAAGTCCCCGCCCCCGCTGGACAGTGACCCCGTGGCCTCCCCCACTCCAGGCTACCGGCACTGGCACGCTGACCTCCGGGCTGATGACAGCCCCCTGGAGGCGGGCTTGGCCTTCACCTGCAAGCTCAAGTCCTCCATCCCCTTCCTGGGGCGTGAGGCCCTGGAGAAGCAGCGGGCCGAGGGCCTCCGCCGGCGCCTGGTCGGCTTCACCATGGACGAGTGAGTACCGCTGGGCCTGGGGGCCCCGGGAGCGGGGGACGGCCGTGCAGACACGTGGGACGGTGCTTCTGGGCTCCCCTTGCCCCCGCAGGCCAGGCACCCTCTCCCGGAGCGCGCACCGCAGCCCCCAACAGGAAGGAGACTGGGACCCGCGGGGCAGGGCTGGGTCCACAGCGGGCCCGACTCTGAAGCTGGGGCTGCAACTCAGATCCCATCAGGGCCAGGCAGGGGGCAAACTGGGCGCGGGCTGATGGCGGTTGGCAGGGAGCGGACAGCGCAGCCCTCGGCAAACACAGGTTTCGGTTCCGCTTTATTGATTTTGGCTGCACCACGTGGCTTGCAGGACCTTAGTTCCCCACCTAGGGACTGAACTCGTGCCCTTGGCAGTGACAGCTGTGAGGCCTAACCGCTGGATGGCTGGGAAGTTCCTCCGAACATGTGTCTTGAAAGGGGAAGGCCCTGCCCAGCCAAGTGGGCTTTGTGGGGGGCTGCCGCTGGGGCCCCCCGATCTGGTTGCCCATCAGGGCACTGCCATTGCCCCGTGTCCTGGTCAGAGCCTCCCCACAGCCCGGGAGGGGCCCTGCAGAAGGAGGGGCCAGGCTGGGGCCAGCCCCACTGACAGACGGAGACCACAGGGGCCCAGGGGCAGAGTGGTTCTCGCCCAGGCCCGTGGCCAGGGTGGAAGGAAGCCCCATGCGGGGCCGATCTCTTCTCCCCACCTCCCCCCACCACCTCCCCCATCCCCACCTCCCCCCCACCTCCCCCATCCCCACCTCCCTGGCAGCTCTGAGCACGTTGCCCTTCGTGCTGGGAGCTGAGCCCACACAGGCCCCGGGTCCCTGGTGCTGGTTGGAGGACGTGGATGGGGTGATGAGGAGCTGGGTAGCAGCCGTCCCCAGGGCGGTGGGCGTCTCTGGGTCTCGTTGGCTGATGCCAGCGGTACCCTTTCTCCCAGATTCGGCGCCTTCAAATGAAGTGTCGAGGCTGCTGAGATTGGGGTCGCTGAGTGAGCAGAGCTGGGCTTGTCGTCTCCTAACTCCTCCCTGGGACCCTGTCAGGCTGCCCCTCTGCCTGACTCCTTGTCCACTTCCCGGGGAGCACTCGGCTCTGGTGTGGGGTGCACATGGGGCAGGGGTCGGCCGAGCCCTCCTGCCACCTGGCCCTCCAGGAAGCTCCCCCTGCCTCGGAGAGCAGTGGCCACCGCCCGGCTCGCCCCTCCCCAGGGTTCCCCGCGGGGATGCAGAGTCTGCCTAGGGCCGCAGCCTGGCCATCCCGGACCAAGGAGGGACACCGCCAGGATGCTGCTCCCCTGCCCTGGGGCCCTGGGCGGGGCAGGGGCCTCGCTGAGGCTGTCTCCTCGCGTGGACACGGCACCCCCGTAGGACGGGACCGAAGGAGACAGGATGAGTTTGCAAAGCTTCCGCCACCCCACCTTCATCCTCTGTGCCCGTGGGGCCCAGACCTTGTCACCCCTGACCTCCGAACCGGGAGGCACCCAGACCCTGTTCAGACTCTGGCTCAGGGCAAGGTTCCCCCAGTTCCTGTTACTGTAACCACCCCAGCCGTGCCCCACACCCCACCGGGCATGGTCCTTGGCACCCACCCCAGGACCTGCGGGGCCACACGGTGCTGCAGCCCTGGGGGCACGTGATCCCCAGCACCCGGCCCAGTGCCCGCAGGCATGAGGACTCAGGCAGGAGAGGGCACACCGGCCAAGGTTTATACCAAACACTTCGGCACTTGTGTTTCTGTGATTGCAGTTTAATCCTCTGCTCATTTCCTGTTTTAAATTTTCAAAAATTTTACAGCGAGCATTTGTATTTTATGTGTAAGGCAGAAAATTACTTTTAATAAGTGATGCATCACACTGTCAGCAAAGGAGAGCCGTCAGATTAAAACAAGTTGTGTGACAGTTCCAAATCCGTGGGGCCTGCCTCCAGAAACACGAAAGTCGGGCCCTGGTTTTGATGTTTTCTGTCCATTTATCTGCTCGGAGCCTGAGCCCCGGCATCCTCGGGGGCCAGGTAAGGGGCACGTGGGCCCCTAGCAGACCAGCCCTGAGGAGTGGAGCCCATGGTCTGGGGGGCTCTGTCCTTTCTCCTCGGCCAGGCAAAGTGCAGGAGTTCCCCCTCCGGGGGCCCTGGGGTCCCAGCCGTCTATTGCTTCTTCCAGGAAAGTGCCCATGTTTGGGCTGGAGACCATCTGGAGGAACGGCCAGGTGGTGGGCCACGTCCGCAGGGCCGACTTCGGATTCACCATCAATAAAACCCTGGCCTACGGCTACATCCGAGACCCCAGCGGCGGGCCGGTGAGTCCCCCCGCCCCTGCACTGCCACGGGGAGCCCTGGTCCCCTCTGGGGCTCTCCCCTGCACCCCTGCCTCCCTCTCTGGGTGGGCTGGGCCAGGGGGGAACGGGAGACCAGTGAAGGGACTGACTGACGGGGCCCTGTCTTCCCCGGGCATAGGTGGCGGCTGTTTCTATGTTTTCTTTCTGACAGAACCTGACTTTGGAAGCTCCAGGCTTCTCGTGGTCAGAAAGGGGCTCTGGGCAGGGCTCACCTGCTCTGCTCCCTGGAGCTGGAGATCCTGTGTGTGTGCAAACGGTTGTGCGCGCACACATAGGTGTACACACAGGTATACCCACCTATGAGCACACATACGGCCACACGTGCACACAGGAACACACGTGCACAGGCTCATTTGGGGGACTCGGCAATGAGACTGAAGGGGCGGCCTGGTCTGTGTGCAGAAAGTCTAAGCATTTTGCAGAAACCGCCATTTATAAACCCCAGAAGTCCCCCGCTGGTCGCGTGCCCTCCCAGGGATCAGTGGCTACAGGGCAGGGCTTGCTGCCCAGCGGGAGAGGTTCTCCCCGGTGCCAGACCTCGGCTCCACCAGACCCCAGGGGCTCAGGCCCAGCTCAGGGGCTCAGGTCCACCCCAGGGGCTCGGGCCCAGCTCAGGGGCTCGGGCCCAGCCCAGGGGCCCGGGGACACGGAGTCCACATGCTCAGGGTTAGGGCCGCTCCTGGACTCAGAGGAGGGAGGGGCATGACAGGGGAAGACAGCAGCTCCGTCCCGGGAGGCAGGCTGCGTGAGCCCAGCTCCCACGGGGTGCCGAGTGACCACGGCCCCTCCTCTGTGCCCACCAGGTCTCCCTGGACTTCGTGAAGAGTGGGGACTACACCCTGGAGAGGATGGGGGTGACCTACGCTGCCCATGCCCACCTCAAGTCTCCCTTCGACCCTGACAACAAGAGGGTGAAGGGGCTTTACTGACGGCCGCGGGCAGGGCCTCAGCTGGTCCAAGGATCAGCAACCTGCCACCCCGGCCCACGCCACCCATCCCGGGGACCTGCGCCGCCCTGGACACCAGGACCTGGACCCTGGCTGGAACGTGGACTCCCTTGCCCTTCGTCGAGAGCTACTTGCCATGCCCCCCAAAGATGCAGACAGAGGGGGTGGAAAGAGGACCCAGAAGGCCCGTCCTGGGGTCACTGACCGAAGGGGGGTCTCGAGTCCACCCCCACCCCCCCATAAAAGCCACCTGCAATGCCGTGGGCTCAGGGACCAGCCTGTAGCCCTGGAGAGCTTCTGAAGAGGAGCTTAGGAAACCCTCGAGAAGGCCCCCGTGAAAGCGGGCGGCGGGGAGCGCCACCCAGTGCTCCGTCCCTGACGGGCAGGCTGCCTGGAGCGGCCTTGAGGGTTGCGGGTGTGTCTGGCACGGGGGACCATGTGGGATTGATTAGTGCTGTCTGCTTCGGGCACAGTAGTGAAGGCGGAGAGCAGATGTGCCAGGCTGGCACCGCCCCTGAGGTCAGGGTTGGCAGGATGGTCTGTTCCCAGGTCCCAGGAAGGAGGGGTGGACCCAGAAAGTGAGCTCTGTTTGTGTTCACACAGGGAAGCCCCCGGAGAGTCCCCAGCCCTGAAATCGGCGCCAGGAGCAGGGCTGGGAGGGTCTCAGCTGCCCCCCCGCCCGCCAAGGTGCAGAAGCTCCCTCTCCTGCCCTGGTGTCCCCGGGGCCCCTTGCTCACCATGTCGGAGATGAAAGGGTGCTGCTGGGTGAGGACCCCCCCCCGCCCCGCCCGGGGGGCCTCTGTCCTTGCTGTCTGACTCAGCTCTGGGCCTCATCCCCCTCTCTTCCAGTCCCCAGGGGTGGCACTCGCCCAGGGCCTGGAATGAGGTGACCCCGCTGTCCCCACCCCAGGGCCTTCAGAACTGCCCGTCTTCCCTGCGGGGACGGCACCTGGCCCTGGCACCCAGGCAGCCACCTGGGGAGGGGGCTCGAGGGGACGCGGGCAGGAAGCTGTGCGGTTGACTGGGGTGCAGAAAGTCCTGGTGGGCCTGGGGTTGGTTTCAGAGGCGCCATCCCACTCAGCGCCTTCTGTGGACTGGGCTGAAATGGCTCAGGCTAATAAAGTCAAGGCCATGGGAAGACATTTGTGCTTCAGGTGACCTTTGGAGAGAAGCTGGTCCCCTCGTCAGACCGCAGCCTGGGGGCCAGGGGCCTTTCTCAAGGGGGCGGAGGCTCTTTCTCAAGCCTCGGGCAGAGGAGCGCCTGCAGCCCCTGCCCATAGGTGGGCCTGGGGGACCCTGAGAGGGCCCTGTGAAGCCAGGAGAGGGGAGGGGGGAGCAGGCTTGCTTCCCGGACCCTGTGGCTTGGCCCCGGACCCCCGCACGGGGCCTGTGTAGCGTTCATTCCACAGCCGTCCCTGGGGGCAGCTCGGGCCGAGGGGCGGTCTGGCCCAGGCTCCACCTCGACTCCTCTCTCAGGGGCTGAGCCCGGAAACAGAAGTGTTCACGCTCCCTTCCCTGCCTGTGTTTGTCCCTCTGCTGGGGAGGAATAACCCTGGGCCCCTCTGGAAATGGCCCTGGCCTCCGACGTGAGAGAGGCCGTCATGGGCCGCACCCCCCAACCTACCCGCTTCACCCCAAAGGGCCACTCGGGAAGGTCTGAGCCCCAGCAAGCTTCCCCATCGCTTCGGGCTAGACCGTATCATCCTCTCCCCTCGGAGCTGGTGACCTAGGCCAGCCCTTCCTCACCCTAATCCCAAAACACTCTGCTGCCTTAATTTTGGAAGGTTTTTCTGGGCAGAATGAGCACCGTGGCTCTGAGCGCCGTCTGGAGCTCTGCACAGGCAGGGCTGAGCATGGCTGTTAGCAGGACACAGGAGAAGGGGCCCCCCGCCCTCAGACCCAGCCCTCCTGCGGCCAGCCATCCCGGGAGCTCTGAGCCTCCTGCAGGGACCCAGGGCAGCAACGTGCCCTCTGGAGGAAAGTGGACAGACCCCTGCCTACCCGACTCTCCCGCTGGCCCCTGTCCAGCAGCCTGAGAAGGGTGTTAGGGACCATGCAGGTTCCAGGTCCCTGCATCCAGCAGGGATGGTCTGCTGGCACCTGGCCTCTGGTCTCTGCATGGCTGGCAAGGATGAGGGGCCAGCTTGCTCACAATGCCTCACACTCACGGGGCTGGCCTGGGACCCCCTGCCCTCCAGCTGGTAGGAGTGGTGGCAACGGCATTTGGCAACAGAGAGGCCCCAGGGCCAGACAGCGAGCCCGTCACATGCAAAGGTCCTGGGGTGGGCATGACCTGCCGTGTGCCCTGGGCAGTGTCAGCCTGGCTGGGCTTCCTCCACCGCGTCTGCAAGGGGTTTTAGGGCAGTGGGCAGAATGCTTTTCTGCTCTGCCTCAGTCTGGGGACACCCAGTGGAGCTTCTGCCTGCCGAGGATCCTCCCAGACCCCACAGAGGTGCCATCCAGCCTAAACAGGCCCAAGAGTTCGGCTCACCCCCATGCCACGGAATGAAGTGCTTGCCTAGGGTGGCCAGCACATCCTGCCCACGTCCCTGATGGACAGGCGAGCGCTGAGCCGTCTGGCCTGGGGTTACGCAGCGTGAGCTTGGAGAGGGCCTGCCCAGCAGAAGCCCTGGGACCCGAATAAGACGCTCACTCCTCCCAGGGTCCTCTCCTCCTGCTTGAGCAGGAGGCAGTGGGGCCTCTGTGGGCCGTGGGGAGGAGCGGGCGGTGTGGCCAGCGGGCATCCCTGAGCGTGGCCAGGGGGCTGGGTGCACGCCAGTCTGACTCTAGCACCTCTGCTCTGCCAAATGCCGTTGCCACCACTCCTACCAGCTGGAGGGCAGGGGGTCCCAGGCCAGCCCCGTGAGTGTGAGGCATGCAGGATCTGAGCAAGCTGGCCCCTCATCCTTGCCGGCCATGCAGAGACCAGAGGCCAGGTGCCGGCAGACTGGTGCAAATGTCCTTGCAGGGTGCAGGGACCTGGGACCTGCATGGTCCCTAACACCCTGCTCAGGCTGCTGGACAGGGGCCAGCGGGAGAGTCGGGTAGGCAGGGGCCTGTCCACTTTCCTCCAGGGCGCTGGACGGCCTTCCAGGCGGCCTGCTGGCCGCTCCCAGAGCTCAGCGGCGCGTGGCAATCCTGAGCGGCCTCAGATCGCCCAGCGTGGGCCAGTGCTGGGTCCCACCTTTGCTCCCCTTCATCTTTATCTTTGTCCCTCCTCATGGCCCAAGGAGCCTGCTGCCAACATGCTAGCCCCCTGCACGCGGGACCTGGGGCTGCGGGTGCTGCCCCTCGGCTACCCCACTGGGCTTCCCCTCCAGCCCCCAGGCCTCTCCCAGCAGCCGGGCCCTCTTGCCTCCAGAGGAAGAAGGGACAGAAAGGAAGCCCAGGGCAAAGCCTTAGTCTCAAACTGGGAGGGGATGGAGGGTGAGGGTCCCCACAACAAAGGCCTCCTGGGCTGTGACGTCAGAATGGGCAGGGCTCCCCAGGATCGGGTCTAGAATCTTCCACTGAAGGCTCCCAAAGTCCCCCCGTCAGGAGTCTGCCACAAACACCATAGTCTGTGGCCAGGGATTCACGGGACACGGCGGGCTGCCTTCCATCCAAGAACCTCCTGAGAATGCAGGGAAATGTGGCATGTACGCGTGAGGCTGGGTGGGCGTGGGGGAGGGGGAGACTGGAAAGCCGGGAGAAAATAGAACCATGCGTGTCCCAGGGAGACCGTTGGCAGGTTTCAGCGCGTTTTGGAAGAGCCAGAGGGGAACGGAACGGGGCTTCTTTGCCATAACGAGAAGCTTTGTTTTCCTCTGCAACGGAGCCCAGAGCAGCAGGAGCCCCCAGGAAGCCTGGGCTCAGTTTCACCTTCAGCAGCACAGGGTTGGGGCGGGGCGGGGGCAGGGACTGAGAGCCTTTGATGGTTTGGGTCCTGAGCCCAGCCCTCCCTAGGCTTTGGGAGGCCTGTCGGGCATTTCTCGTGCTTGTACCAGGGGCCGGAAGGACCTCCCTTGGCCTAGGAGACTGGTCTTGCCCTACATGCCTCCATGGACAAGCCCCACAGCCCTGCCGGTCCAGTTGCTCTGCCCAGTGACAGCCAGATCAGGGCCGCTGGGCCCCCCTGGGAGGGAGCTGGGAGGTGGGGGTGCAGGCGGCTCCCGCCCCATCAGTCTGGGACCTGGCCCCGGTGCGGAGCAGCCCGATGGAACTTCCCACCCTGATGGACGGGATATCCCAGCAATGCACACCGGAGCCCCAGCCACATGTGGCTGTGGAGCGTTTGAAACGTGGCTTCTGTGACTGAGAACCCAGGTGCATTATTTTACATCATTTTACTTTATTTACAATTAAGCTTCAACAGCCATGTGAGCCTAACGTCCAGCGGGTAGTATGGCCCTGGGGCATCCTGGGGCCGGCTCAGGCCAGGGACCCCCACCTCCCAGGCTGTCTCCACACTGAGCCTGCGCGGGCACACTTCAGCCTGGCTCTCCAGGCCTGGCACCCTAGCAGCCCTCACTCCCATGAGCCCGGGGAGCCTTCTCCGTGGGCGGACAGGGAGAGAAAGACCCAGAGAAGGAGAGTAGGTTGGCAGAGCCACGCAGCTGAGGGCAGAATGGGACCCCTGGCTGCTGGGCCCGCGTCGCTCCCATCCTGCAGAAGGTGGGCAAGCCTGATGGTGCACGGGGGGCCTAGCTGAGGGGGCGCCCAGCCCTGGCCGCAAACATTTCTCTGGCTGGCCTCGTTCAGTCCCCATGAGGCGCAGGGGTGCTGCCTGGGTCCTCAGGGGAGGCTGGCGGCTGGAAGCCTGGGGTCTGTCATCACACAGGCCCAGGGTCACCTCCAGGCCCCCCACACACGCTGGGTGACCCTGGCACCTGGCTATAGGTGTCTGAGTTCCCCCATCTGTCAATGGGAGGAGAGACAGCGTGTCCTGGGCTCGTGGGTGAGTTAATGCAGAACCAGGGTACATGTTCTTACAGATGACCCAGGTGGGATGCTCTGGGTGGGGCAGGGGGCGGCAGGGGCCTGTGCGTGGGACGAACCACACTCCACCCCCAAGGAAGAGAGCGACCAGCCTGAGGGCCACAGTGAGTGCAGGGGAGGGCGTGTCAGTGGGGGCGGCAGAAGGTTCTGAACTGGGAGCGATTCCTGGTTGCCACTAATCCTCCTGGGACCCTGGGGGTGGGGGGCGACTTTCTCTCCTGCGGACCTGGGCTTGCCCCTGGGTGAGGCTGGGGCGGGGTGCCACTGGTGCCTCCCAGGGTCTGAGGAGCAAAGCGATGGTGCCCAGGAGGGGCTGGGTGGGGGTGAGGCCAGGGGTCACCTCCAAGCCCTCTCCCAGAGCTCCGGGCTGATGGGACCCCTCAGAGGGAGGGGACTTTCTGGACCAGACGGTCAAGGCCACCGGCTAGGTGAGCTGCAGCTGCCCTCCTGAGGCCAGGGCCCTGTGGGGAGGGGCCTCTCGCCCTGCTGTCCTCCGAGGCTCTAAAGGTGACGGAGGGCTGGCTGCTCTGTAGCCTCTGTCGGGCCTGGCAGCTCACAGCATCGCGGCCTGACTCATGGCTGGGGCAGTGTGATTTACAAGACCCGGTGCGCAGCGCCCGGCCTGTAATGAAGTGCTGGCAGGGGGAGAAGTGGCGCTTAGCGGGCGGCTGTTGGGGTGTAAGAGGGGGCCAGAGGCCCATCCATCACCCTGTCTCTCCTAGACGCTGCACAGCGTTTTGCTGAACTGGCTGAACAGAACTGAATCTGTCACTCCAGGCAGCAACTATCAAAGAGCTGAACTTGGCCTGAAACGAGCGGCAGCTGAGAGGGAAGGAAGGTGGAGACGACCAGGAGGCAGAGCCTGGCCAGGCAGCGCCACCCTGCACTAGCTGTCGCCGGGTGCTGGCCGCAGGCGTGAGCTTTATCGTCTCAGTAACCTGAGCAACACTGGCCCTGTCTTGCAGATGAGAAGACCGAGGGTCTGGGAGGCTGGGCCGGCCTTCTAACGCAGGTCTGATTCCAGGGCTTGCTTGTTGTCACTACCTGTCCCACCGCAGAGAGAAGTGACCCGGGCCATCAACCCCATCTCCCAGGGAGCTGGCACCCAGATCCTGGTCTGGATCCTTGCCATTGCATCCTTTTGGTGGTGGTGAGAGCTGTTCTTAGGGTTTCCCTTTAGGTAGGCGAAAATATCTATTTACCCTGCAATGGAGCAATTTCCCAGGCGAGTCTCTTAACTAGCTAAGCAGTTTGTCCTGCCCCCATCGGCAGGGAAGACGCCCACTGCGACACACGAGCCAGTCTGCAGGGACACGTTTAAGTACAACAGCGCTTGTACCCGTCACACGCCAACACCGATCACCCTCCGCGGGGGCTGGGGACGCGGGGCCGGGGCAGCTCTCTGGCATCTGTGGCTTGTGTCCCAGGAGACGGGCCCCCCCCCCACCGCCCCAGCGAGATGGCAGTGGACTCTCGGAGCACTGGACTCTAGACCTCCAAGAGGGGTTATCCTCATGCTGTGTCAGAGGGTGGGCAAGGGTCTCGGTCCACCTGGGCCTCGGTGGTTCAACAAGAGTGGTCACGGGACCCTCTCAGCCATGCAGGGGGTCCCCGGGGGAGAAAGCTGGACCGGACCCTGGTTTCAGGTGGTGGCTTGGTCCAGCCCTCCATGCTGGGCTGTTCCATGGGGGTCTTCACAGAGTATGGGGTGCACAGAGCCAGCCTGAGCCCGCAGGGACAGCATGGTGACAGGAGCGAGGAGACCGCCCATGCTCAACCTTTGCCCTCCCCGATGCTGAGTACAGTGGGGCCAGTGGGGCTCTGAGCTCGGCTGGCCGGGCAGTGCGGGGTGGGCTCTTCCAGCCTGGATACGATCTCAGGCAGGGGCTGCCGATTCCACTCGCCCTGCAAGGAAGGGACGAGGAGGTAAATGGAGGCTGGAGGGGCGAAGTGGGGGCCACCTCCCCCGGCACTTCTCCCAATGACCCCGTGGGTTCCTGCCCTTAAACTCACCTTCTCCCAAACCAAAGCAAACCGCCCATTGCTACGTGGGGGTCCTCACCCGGGAGCCAGGGTTGCCCCCATCTGCCTGCTCGGCCACCCTTCACTTCACTCAGGAAAGCAGTCAGAAGGTCTGGGTGCAGCCTGAGTTTTCAGCCACTCTCTCCACCCCCCGACTCATACACACAGCTGCGTCAAACACCCCACTTCAACCACATCAGATGTCGGCCCCAAGCTGCTCTTTGGTGATCCAGTGTTGGCCCTCCCTTGGGGCTGGGAACGTTCGATTAGCGATTAGTCCAGCCCCCAGTGCTTCCAGAGAAGCTGCCTCGCAGAGTTGCAGGTCGCGGAGCCTTCTCCACCTAACTCAGCCCCAGCACAGGCCCTGGGCCCTGCCAGGAGCTCGCAGGGGGTGAGCAAGCTGCCTTTGGATCCCGGTGGGTCCCAGATGAGGAGGGAACCCAGGCTGCAGCCTCAGACCCTGATTTCTCACCTCCCCCGCCCCCTGAGCACTGTGTTGTTAGGCTCCGGGGGCAGCTGCGGATGCCCCGCTTACACCACCGAGGTTGGTCCCTTGATGCGCCGGCGTCCCCGGCAGAGGGCGAGAGGGCGGCGCCTCCGGGGGCAGTGGTCAGTGCCCCCCCGCAGGCCGTCGGCTATTTGTCTGGGCCCCTCTCTCACCACCTGCTCCTTGCTTTGTGTGAGTGCTTCTTGCCAGCTCCTTGGGGGTGGAGCCCTGTCACCCACTGGGCTCCTCTAGGGGTTCTGGGGTACAGAGCGGTGGGCAGACTCAGAACTTGCTGCTGGGTGTCCAGAAGGGGTGACGGCATGGCCAAGGGCAGCCGGCCAGGCCCAGCCACATGCACCCTCCCCCCAACATGGGCAGGCACAGCTGGCAGCAGACAAACCACACGCATGCGTGCACACACACGCATGCGCACACACACACGCATCCGTACACACACGCATGCACGTGCACACACGCATGGGGAGGCACACCTGGAAATGGATGCCCCCCCAGACACACGCACGCACGTACACGCACACCTACACGCGCACACACGCACGCACACACATGTGCGCACACACACGCACACACACATGCACGCCCACACACACATATGGGGAGGCACACCTGGAAATGGATGCCCCACCCCAGACACACATGCACGCGCGCACACACACGCACGCACCCGCACACACGCACACGCATGCACACACGCACACACGCACGCACACACGTACGCGCACACACACGCACGCACGCACGCACGCACGCACACACATATGGGGAGGCACACCTGGAAATGGATGCCCCACCCCAGACACACACACACACGCATGCACACAGACACGCACACACGCACGCACACACACACGCACGTGCACGGCAGGCGCACCTGGAAGCGGACGGCGGAGGACTTGTTGCAGTGCATGGAGATGGGCGCGAAGCTGTACAGGGCCTTGAGCACCTCACGGGTGAAGGAGTTCCAGGGCACGGAGGCAAACTGCTCGGGGACAGACGCCTGGGGGCAGGTGCAGACTTCCTCACTGTTGAACCTGGTGCAAGAAGAAGCCGCCCAGAGTGGGATTTGGGGGAGCAGACGGGAGCCCAGCAAGGCACAGGTGACGCCTCCCTGCAGAGGGGTGGGGCCCCCAGAGCGGACCTGAGGCCACAGCCTTCCGGCACACTGCCCTGGCCCTGCCTCCCGCCCTGACGTCTAATGGGTTTCATCTGTGCCATCTTGGGTCACTTGGGAACGGCTGCTCCAGGGCTGGGTGGAGGGCTCCTCGGGCCAAGTCCAGACTCGATAGGAAGCAAGTATGGGGATCGATTGGTGATGCCTGCCACGGGCGCCTCAAGGTGGGTGGGGGCCTGATTGCCAGGTTCCTGCTCACCTTGCTCCTGGGCTTTCGCCCAGGGCCTGGAGGGTTTGGGGTTGGGGGGAGCGTTCGGGGCTGGCAGGCACAGCGGGCACACTGCCCGTGGCGCCGTCACCTGTCCACAAGGTGGAAATACTTCTGCAGGAAGCCGGGCTCCACGGCGCTCTTGCAGAGCTCCAGCTGCGTCTGGGGGTAGTAGTGCACGTAGTTGATGCACATCTCCTCCAGGATCCCGAAGCCCCCCTGCAGGGGGGAGAAGACGCCCGTTGGCACCGGCGCGCCGGCGTTAGCCCAGATGCTGCCGTGCAGGCTCCCTGGGCGTTCAGGGCTGTCACGCACACACGCGTGCGCCCACTCCTCACACGAGGCCAGATCGTGTGCTGAGTAGGCAGAGGCCCTGCCCTCCTGGAGTCCTCAGCCTTTGCCGGAGAGACAGAGGCAAAGCAGCCAGCCGGCACGCGCAGCTCAGGCAGCAACGCCTCCTCCGCATCCCCAGCTGTATTCCCCCTTTGCCGGTCGCAGGAGTCAGGTGTGGCTGGCGTGTCTCCCTGGGGGCAGGGAGCCCCCTCACGCCCCCGGCCTCTCCCCAGCGTGGCTCCGGGGCTGACACACGTCTCTGGCAGTGGCTCTCCGACTAGGGCAGCCATCAGGTAGCTCGTTAGAGCAGACGTCGCTGGGAGTCACCACCCAGCCTGGCGAGCAACTGATGAGTTTATGTGTTTTTTTTTTACCGAGTACCCAGGTGATGTTTGAGGGCAGGAGGAGGAGGAGGGGACGACAGAGGATGAGATGGTTGGATGGCATCACCGGCTCGATGGACATGAGTTTGGGTAAGCTCCGGGAGTGGGTGATGGACAGGGAGGCCTAGCATGCTGTGGTCCATGGGGTCACAAAGAGTCGGACATGACTGAACTGAAGAGGGGATGTTAACGCTGGCCCAGGGCCCACAGCCTGAGAGCGGAGCTGAGAGTGGTGCCCACGCCCTGTGGCACGGGGCAGGCGGGACATTGGGGTGACTTACCACGGTGGCCAGCCTTCTGTCTTCTGTATTGTACGTGCAGGAGGTGATGAGCACGTCTCCCTGGAGGGCCGAGCCGACAGACGCCCTCAGCACCTGCCCGCCTGGGGTCCAGGTGCGCTGGGCCGGACCCACAAGTGGCCACAGCAGCCGGTCCCCCCCGAGGAACCTGACGGTGGCCCCCGGGGTCCCCACACATGAGGACCACCCTGGAGTGTCCCCAGGGAGTTACGACCAGTCGACTTCTCTGGCTCCTTCCTACTGGGGCTACAGGCCAGCTGGTGGCTGCATGGGGCTGGTCGGGCGGCACAGCCTGCGTTTGGGCGAGCCCCCACCCTGCCCAGGACTGCCCTGCTGCTTGGTCAGCGACCCCCCGGCGAGCCCCAGGCCCTCATCTCTCCTGAAGCTCTCGGGTCTGTGGTCCGCGGATCAGGCGGGAGGCCTGTGACCCCGAGAGCCCTCTGATTCTGGCTCCTCCAAGGGCCCCCTGTGCAGCCCCGGGGGAGTCTCAGACCTGGTTCTGGAAGACCTTCCACGGCCTCTGCCTCCCCATCCTTCCTGCCCTCCCCCTACCTCGGTCTCCTGCCCCGAACCGGGCACTCACCGGGTGGACAGACACGACCTTCTTCAACATGCGGATCTCCTGGGGTGGGCAGAGCAGAGGGTGGGGAGGGGCAAGGACGAGGCAAGACCTCAGAGTCCTGCAGGCCCAGTGCCCCCCGCCTCCCGCTGCCCCACGACCTTCTGGGGGACGCCGGGATGGCTAAGTGAGGCCTCCAGCCGGGAGGCCATTAGGGCTAGAAGCTGAGCGTGGGATGGGGGTGTCGGAGGAGAGGCGGGCCTGGCGGGGCAGGGAGGGCGGGGCTGGGGGTCCCCACCTGGAAGTGCGGGCTGTAGTGGTTGTCCCTGTTCACGACCTCTGTCTCTCGGCCGTCCCTGGCCAGCACCGTGACCACCTTCCGGCCCGTCAGGTGGGTGTGGAGCTGCGAGGCGAAGATGTGGATCCCCGAGGGGGGCAGGGCCTGCGGGGCGGGCGGGGTCAGGGCCTGGCACCCACGGGCGGCCTTGTGCCTGGGCGGCTCTGGCCCTTCCTGGCCCTGACCATCCCAGCCGTGGCCGGGCAGCACCAGGGAGATGGGCCAGCCCTCACATCACCCCCAGGGCAGAAGACGACGTCCCAGATGTTCCCCCGACAAGACGCTCACGCGGTTTAGACGGAAAGCGTCCTAAAACGATTACCTTCACCGAGCGATTTCTCCACCACACGTCATCTCCCTGACCTCGCACCGCCGTGCCGTGCGCACGGTCGGCAGCTCCGTCACCGAGTGACCACAGGCAGTGACCAGAGGCTGCGCCTCTGCGGGTCACCCGACTCCCCCTCCGTGCCTCCAGCTTGCTCTCCGCCAGCCACCACCCCTGCCCTCGGTCATTACGGGTACGCTCTGGCCCCCTCGCAGTGATGGAGGGCAGGGAGACCTTATGGCCACGTGTGTGACAACTGGGAGCCCCTGACGACGGGTGGGACCCTGGGTCTCTCCCCTCCAGTCCCCAGAGTCCAGATGTGTGACAGCTTCAGGGGGGTTGCCATCTTGGGGCCTGTGGTCGAAAACACGGTGCTTCTTCTGGGCTTGTCTTCGGCCGGGTTGTCTAGACCAGGACAGACTTCCGACTGCGGAAGCTGGGCCCCTCGGGGGTCTGCCAATGGAGACGAGACGCCCACTCTTCCAGAAGCCCTTCCATGAGTGTCCACAGAAATGCGATTTTCCCAAAGAACGTACTATTTGAAGGGGATCAAGAACACGGAGCTCTCTTTGTTTTGTACTTAGAGACTCTGCAGAGAGAAGGCACGCAGGCCCTCGTTTCCAGGCTGGCGAGAGGTGTGCCCAACGTCAGCGGGTCAGCACGCCCCGGGTCCTGCCGGCACAGGAGGCCCGGGCCCTTCATACGGCCAGGAGTCACCGTGTTCTGGGGACGCGGGATGCGGTCAGACGTGGCTGTGGTTACAGTTCCTCAGCCTCGTCTTGGATGGAGCTGATCCTCCGTGGACACTGACGAAGCCCATGAGCCCACCGGCTCTGTCTCAAGGGCACCTTGCTTGCCTAATGCTTCGAGGAGTCCCCCCACCATGAGGGACAAATCCCAGGGGATCCGCTCATGGGAAAACAAATCTGCTCTAAACCTCAGCACAGAGCAGGCTGCATCTGACTTCTCGCTCTGCAACAGCAGGCACCGTGGCCCCCGCGGGCCCCAGGCTCCTCATCTGTTGGCTGGAGATGCTAACACCTGGCGCTGTGAGAACGAAGGGGCCACGCGGGAGAGGGTGTTCACAGCGTTCATATGGACTGAGAAGTAACATCCGCCAAACAGAAACCACCAGAGTAAGACAGAGAGCCCACCGGAAACACTGGGCAAAGTTACGAGCAGATATTCACAGAAAAGAAGGGTAAGTGGCCTAGAGGTCGGTGCCAAGGTCCTCAGCTTCTATAAATGTGTCCTGAGGTCAGTCACTCAGTCGTGTCTGACTCTTTGCCACCCCAGGGACTGTAGCCCGCCAGACTCCTCTGTCCATGGGATTCTCCAGGCAAGAATACTGGAGTAGGTAGCTTATCCCTTCTCCAGGGAAACTTCCTAACCCAGAAATCAAACCAGGGTCTCCTGTACTGCAGGCGGATTCTTTACCAGGTGAGCTACCAGGGAAGCCTACTTCTATAACTGGGGGAATTCAAATGGAACAGCAGGGGCGTTTTT
Organism: Budorcas taxicolor; assembly: GCF_023091745.1. Taxonomy (NCBI): domain Eukaryota; kingdom Metazoa; phylum Chordata; class Mammalia; order Artiodactyla; family Bovidae; genus Budorcas; species Budorcas taxicolor. Next base: position 163,641,252 of record NC_068920.1, on the reverse strand, counting down.
CTCCCAGTGATTGACACACTAAGACACTGAAAACATGGTGGGTGGGTGAGTCTGGGGCCCCGGGCACACCCCAGTTCTGTGGGGGAAGGAAGTGCCGAGTGGGCTTTCTGGGGGCCGTTTTGCCAGAGTTAACCCAGTGAAAGCGTACATCCCCGTGCACGGAAGCTGCACCTCTAGAATCCACCTGGCACACGTTTCCCAAGTGCCCAGAAATTCCCTGGAGGGTTTCTTCTCATCAGTGGGAAGTTAAGGCAGCCTGGATGGTGGTGATGAGGGGACAGGTCAGCCCTGGCCGGAACTGGGGGAGGCAGGGGGGCACGGAGGACCCAGAATCTGGGGAGCCCCTTTCACTCCTCCGGAAGTGCCGGCCCTCCCTCTGCTCGGGAGACTGGCGTTACCTGTGCCCACCTGCCCCCCGCAGCCCTGGGCACCAGTGCTTGCTCACGCGCTCTGCCCTGGGTGCCTGGCTGACTCAGGTGATGAGGTTCCCACTTCATCCGTGCCGCGCGTCGGTTAAAGGGCAAGTCACGGACGAACTGTTCCATCTGTTTTGAAGCATGCACGTGAACGGGCTTGTAGCAACAAGCAGGAGGACACAAAAGACCCAGGAGCTGGCAGCCGGGGGAGGGGAGGACGCTGTGCTGAGGGGCCTTGGTGGCTGGCTGCGCTGCCTGTGCTTCTCTGCGGTGAATGCATGCCTGTCTCACTCATGGCTGAACTCGTATTTTAAATGCTGGCTGGGGTGTGGACTGAGTGCTTGCATGCTACGTTGCTTCAGTCGTGTCCGACTCTGTGACCCTTTGGACTGTAGCTTGCCGGGCTCCTCTGTCCATGGGATTCTCCAGGCAAAGTATTGGAGTGGGTTGCCACGCCCTCCTCCAGGGGATCTTCCTGATCCAGGGATTGAACCCGAGTCTCTTGCGTTCCCTGCATTGGCTGGCGGGTCCTTTACAAGCAGCCCCACCACTAAATGGGGGCCCACAGTTATCGCTAGAGGGGGTGGTACAGAGCTCGCGGCCGCAGGAAGCCTCCTTGGCGGCGAGGGGCTGGGGGAAGCTGCGGAAGCTTCAGGTGGGGGGGGAACGAGGCCACAGCTGCCGCCCTCGGTGCCCACCCTCGGGCCTCAGCAGGGGGAGCGGGCGGTGCCCGGCCCCACCCCGGGTCCGGCCACTCACCAGCTGGGTACACTTGTCTGTGCAGTAGCCGGTGAGGACGAAGGCCGTCTCCTGTGGGGGAATGGCCATCACGGGCGTGTACACCAGGCCCAGCTCCATGATGCCCGCGTCGAAGCGCCGCAGCGTGGCCGTGTAGTACAGGCGGATGCCCGAGGAGTCACGCCGGCCTGGGGGGAGGAGGGATGGAGGTGAGCAGAGGCCCTGGCCCCCAGCCCCGCAAAGTGACTCCTAGCCGCCCTGAGCCAGGAGGCACAGGGCACCCGCGCCTGCTGCCCCCTGCCTTTGTCCCCACACCCGTTTACTCCAGGCAGACGCCATGGTTACCGGAAGGCCAATTCACACATCCCGTGCAGTTCCCGTAGGGAAAGAAAGAGCTATTGTTTCTGCGAAAATGAGGCGAGTGCTCTGGGAAGACTTAACTAAGGCAGCAAACGAAAACCCAAAACGGTGCTGTTGAACCGGGCGGGGCGAGACGCCTGCGTGGGTTTGGGAAGCTGGCCAGTCCCTCCGAGGGCTGGGCAGGCGCTTTGATGTTCTTCCCATGAGTTCACAGGGCCCTGAGCTGGAATCTACCCGCAGCGCGAACCGCTCAGTTTGGGCAGAGAGGAGGGCACGGCCTGTCTCACAGAGGGGCCTCTGCCCCAGGGCAGGTGAGTGGGGGTCTGGGTGGTGAGGTCAGCAGGAAGTATTTAAGGCACGTCCTTCTGGGGCTCCCTCCATTGATTCCTGTCCTGCAGGGCTGACCCAGGGCTTGCATCTCCTGGGAGGACGTCCCAGGAGAAAGCTGAGAAGGAGGGTGGGTTCCTGGGGCGAGGTCCTGGAGCTCCCCCGGCTCACACACCGCGCTGGGCTCTGTTTGCTACAGTGTGCTGTGTGATCTCCGGCAAGTTGCTGTCCCCCTCTGGGCTCGAAGTCAAAGGCCTCATCCGAAGAAGAATCATCGCTTCTGCCCATCACGGTCCAGCCACACCTGCCAGCTCTTCTTGCTGTCGGCTAATTGGCGAGCCCAAAATCTTCCTGGGCAGCCTCCCAGTGGTCATGTGAAGCTGATGGCCAGAGGTCCGGGGATGCTGGCACCCACAGGCCTCTAGCGGCTCCTTCCTGCCCTCTGCCTGCCCGGAATCGCTCAGCGAGGCCCTGAGCAGTTCAGGGCTGGTCCCATCGGGGAAGAGTGGAGGCTGGACATGGCCCACCCCCTCGGGATATGCAGGAGAGCTGGGAGCCAGGCAGGGAGCCCATGGAACTGAAGAATCATTGTCCCACGTTACAGATGGGGAAACTGAGGCTTGGAGCCTGAGCTGAAGTCCCTGCTCAAGAATCGCAGGGCTGGGAAGGAGCCGAGCTGGGACGCAGCCCACGGCACCTCTGGGGCCGGGCTGTCTCCCTGCTCAGCTGCTCTGAGGTGGAACCAAGAACACCCCCTCTGCCTCCCACCCCCTTGCACCAGCCACCCCCCCGCCCCCAACCACCACCACCGCAGTGTCCAAACTCAGCCTCTGTGTCTCTGGGCTGATTACATCAGAGGATAATAATAAAAAGGGAGATGCAATTGGTTAAGATTCAGACAGGGATTAAATAATGAAATAATTGTGGAATTTTGATATTTATAGAAAAGAGACCCATCTCCAGATTTTGCGAAGCGACAGGAGCATCCTTATATTTGGCAGAGGATCCATAAATACAAGCAGATAATCAGGAAGAGACAGACTTCCTTGACGTTTAAGGAGTTTTCGAAAATCCATTTGCTTTCGGGTTTTAAATGAGCTGTAAATCCCATACCACGCTAAGGCCCAAGCTGACTTATGGTCCTCTCTGTGCACGCGGCAGATAATTCTAGCGGTGGCAGAAGGTATTAATTATGCGGCCGGGAAGAAATCGCTGGCGGCTACCGGTCAAGCACACCCCCGGAGCCTGCACCCCGTTGGGAGCGCTGTGTCCTGAGCCTTCACAGCCCCAGAGTGGCCGAGCGAGTGAGTGAGCGCGGGCAGGGGGAGGGTGCCCCACGCCCGGTCACACCACCAGGGAGAGATGGGCTGGGCCCAGCCTGGAGCTCAGCTTCTTATCAGACTGTTTCTGCCCTTCACTTACACAAATGAAAAATGTCATTTAAAAAAAGTGAGTGAGAAGAAGCCTGTGTGGCTATATTTGGCGGGAGACGCCTGTGAAACAGAGGAAAACGCTCTCAGTTTCTGGGGTAGTGTCAGCTGGCATCACCCTCCTGAAGACTGACCCTGTGCCCACCTTCGGGTGCAGAGCGACCCAGCCGTCCTGCTCTCTGGCCCCCACCTCGCTTTCCCAGCCCCTATGCTGCCTCCAGGCCGGACCACCTGTGCTTTCCAGAACATGCTGGCCTTGCCCACCTCCATGTCTAGGCACAGCCTGTCCCTCCATCTGGAACGCAGCACGTGTCGGCTTCCCTCGTGAAAAGGCTCCTCGTCCTCCAAGGCCGCCATGCCGCCCGGGCCACTGAGACTGCTCCTTTCATACCCCCTCACCCCCTGCTTGTGTCTCCCTCCTGAGAAGCCTTTGCACCTTCCTGGACCCTAGGTCTGCTGTGGTCGATCGGGGAACAAGATCACACTCTGTTTCCCACACACGGGTGTCTCGTGGGTTTCTGTCTGCTGAGCATGAACTCAACAGCAGGAAGCAGAGGCCACCCCTCCAGCACCCAGGGCAGACATCTCCAATCAATCCCAGATGCCTTTCCAGGTGCCGTCGCCGAGGGTCACTCAGAGGAGAGCCAAGCGAGCAGGACCTGTTTGCTGCCCTGACTCAGAACACGTGGAAACGAAGCCCCGTTGTCACACGCACACTCCAGGCACACATTTGCTCCATCGAGAGAAGCAGGAGGGAGGTCCATGGCCAGAAATGCCCCTGTTGAGCCCGGCACGCCCCTTGCCCTGAAGACAGTCTGGGGCCGTGCCTCCTGGTGGTCAAGCCATCGAGGCTGGGTTCTGGGGCAGGGATGATGTTGGCTCAGGGGAGCCTGCTTCCTGCTATCCAGCCAGGTACCTTGTACCGGCCCATGCTGTTCTGGGGACAGAAGAAGATGGGAGCACCCCTCCTTGGGGTAGGGGGCGTCTCTGGGTCTTAGCAGCCTCACAGAAGTTAGACTTCCAGGGGATATGGCGTATGCAACCCCCTCCAGCTGACACCTTCTCTCCACTCTCTGCGTCCCCATTGGTTGGCACACCCTGATACTAGCTGTCTGCTCTGGCAGGTGCCAGCAAGGAAACGGTGTGAGGAGAAGGAGTGAGCTGTGTCTAACCCTGGCCTCAATTTCCTCATCTGCAAAATGGCCACACAAGAAACCTCAAGCTGCCTTTCCCAGGTGGTTCCTGGGGCAGTGCCAGGGCAGCGGCAGCTGGTGTTTGTGGAGGGGGAGGGGTGAGGTGCTGGGCCCTTCCTGTGTGGGTGTGCGCCTTTGAGAGCCCACCGCAGCCACAGGAGATGGGCAGAGAGGAGGCTGAGAGGGCCACAGGCCACAGTGGGTCAGGCGACAGGCAGGCTGGATTCGGGGGGGAGGGCTCAGGCTGAGCCCTGCCAGCCTGGCTACCCTGCTGGGACGTGGTGAGCCCACGGGCTCCCGAGGGCAGGCCGGAGGCAGGCAAGAAGGGCAGCATGTCTGGGACCTCCTTACCTTTTATCACCAGTGGGTTGTGGTAGTGAACTTCCAGGCGGAGAAATCTGGAGGAGCCGGGCCCCCCGAAGGCCAGGCCAGCTTCCTCTGGGTAGTAAAAGGCCTGCAGTGGGGCGAAGGGAGGGCTCAGCCCAGAAGACAGACGGGGCAGGCACGAGGGGAGGCCCTGGGGGGTCAGGGCAAACCCACCCACCGGAGCCTGAGCTGCAAGGGTGGGGCAGGGGCTGGCGGGCAGCCAGACTGGAACGATGCTCCCCCCTGACAGGCAGCTCGTTACCAGCCCACGCAGTGCTCCTGTTAGACTTGAGATCAGGGGGTGCGGGCTCTTAACCCCAGGCGAGCCCACCGCCCGAGCCCACCACTGAGCTGCTGGAGGAAGCTTCAGGAAGACCCTGGATGGAGCCAGGGCAGCCCCAGGACCACCCTGTGCACAGTCCCCTCCAAATCCAGCGGAACTTGACGGGGAGTGAGAACGACGCCCACGAGGGAAGGAACAGGGGCTGGAGGAGGCATCTGTGGCTCCAAAGAGCCATGGGACTCCAGCAGCGAAGGGGCCCCCCCGGGAGACGTGGGAGGGGCACGCACCTTGGCACCCAGGGCCCAGGCGGCCAGCACGTGGCGGCAGTAGTTGAGCCGCTGCGGCTTCATCTTGGAGTCGCAGGGCCCGCTGAAGTGGGGGACGCTCTCGAACTCGGCGGCGCACTGGAAGACCTCCATGTGGTGTACCAGTGCCTCGTTGCCCTCGGTGACGATGGGCTCGTACTGCGGGGCGGGCGCCCGCTGAGACTCCACCCCCGCATGCTCACCCCCACTGAAGCTCCCCTCCCGACTGGGCCTCTGCTTGCCCATCTGTAAAATGGGAGGGCTGCACCCGGTGATTTCTGGGGAGCCTCGAGTCCAGGGTTTGGGGAGCTAAGCCACCACCTGGGAACCAGTCAGGATCTGCCAGAAGGTCACGGTGAGAGCTGAAGCAGAGGGAAGGGGTCCCCGGCAAGTCATTTCTTGGTTGGGGGGGACAGGTAGTCAGCAGTCCTTGCATGAAAGCAGCAGGGGCTGGACAAGACACAGAGGTTGCCCGAGGCTAAGCCTGAGCCTAGGGGACAGGTGCAGCTATGAGTCTGGCCCGTCGCTTCCTGCTGTGTAAGTTGGGGGCTCACACAGCCTCTCTGGGCCATACACCCTCAACTGGAAATGAGGATGATGTTCTGCAGGGCTGTGTGTGTAGTGCTGGGGCGATGGAGTGGGTAAACCACTTTCCCTTCCCCTGGAGCCAGACAAAGAGTAATTCAGCAGCAGTTGTCACTATTGCTGTGTCTCCGGGTGGGTGTTCAGGGCAACTGAGCTCTGAGCTGAGCGGTTATTTCAAGGCGGAGGGTAGCCTGACAGACAGACAGATAGATAGCCAGCCATTCCCATCCCAGGGGAAGATGCAAAAATCAAGACATCGGTTGGTCCAGGCCGGGAAGCCAGGGTGCAGCAGCCCTCAGGGGGCGGGTGGGGAGTGAGCAGGGCGATGGGGGGCGCAGCACGCGTGGGGCTGGGCCCCGGACAGCTCTCCAGGGGTGGGCACACGCGGGCCCGCCTACCATGACGATGTGGTGCCGTGGGAATCCATCTGGGAGCTCGGTGATGTAACACCAGTACGTGGTCTGCTGGCCGGGGATGAGGACGTCGGGGGCGCGGATCTCCATGGTGCGCGTGTCCGCGGGCAGGGCCGGCTGCGGAATGCTGGGCTTCAGCAGCTGCACCCTCTGCAGCCCCGTGCGCAAGCTGGAGGTGTTGATGGCCTCCAGCGACCGGAGCGGCTCCTCCAGGAGTCCATACACCAGGTGGACAGTGCCGTCCTGCAGGTGAGACGGGGCCTCGTCACTCAAAGTCCCGAGCCTGGCTCCGGGTGAGCAGGGAGGCTGCCAGGTCCCTCCCCACCCCTGCCTGGCAGGTGACATGCTTGGTTCTCATCTCTGTGAAGGACGGGAACCTTCAGGCTCTGTGTGAACTGGGCTGGGATTAAATCCAAGGCCGCCCACTCCCAGAGCCCACGGTTTGCACCCAGCATTGATACACTGTCTTCCTAAATGCCCTCAGCCTACATTTGCTTAGTGTCCATTCAACTAACCATTGCTGGGTCGCTGTGAACCAGGCTGGCTCATCTGGGACCCTGTTCCCTCTGCCTCCCCCGGGTCCCTGGGAACAGGGCTGTTCTCTGCACGGGTGTCTCAGAGCTCCAGGCGGGAGGCTGCCCCGCACCAGACTAGAAGCTCTGAGCTGAGCACACGTGGGCATCAGACACCCTGCAAAGTTCGGGGAGAGGGTGCTCTGCTCGCCCTTGCCTCCACCATGGGTGAGCGAGCAGGATGGTGAGGACTCGGGTGACCTTCTGGAAGTGAGACAGGGACAGAGCAGGGGGTTAAACAGGTAATCCCACTAGCGGATTCTAAGTAGGAAAAGATACGAGAGACCCCTGAATGTTAACGATCACTCGAGGAGCGTTTGCTCAACCGCAGAACCGAGCAGGCTTGCTTAGCAACCAAACCAGGCAGCAGAAGCAAGAGACACGGCCCTCAAATAAGGAAACAAAGGTGGCGCGAGGCCCACAGCCCTGCCCAGTGAGCTCAGTGAGTTAGGGCGCGCTCTCTGCACACAGGAAAAGGAATACTTTGTGGACCTGGCTTGACCAGGTAGGGACAGGAAAACTCCCCTGCCCGACCAGGGGGAGTTGCTGACGACGGAAGCTTGATGTCTACTCAAGAAAGACAAAGACGGCCTTCTCCCCACCCCGCTTCTCCTTTGGCTATAAAACTGTACCCACTGAGTTCTCGGGGTGCAGCCTCCCAAGCGTCCTGTTCTCATAAACCCCTTCTTCTCGAGCCCTCTGCCTCTGGCTGGATTCTTTCTGTACTGAGACAGACAGGACTGGTGCTCTTCGGAGCCCCCGGAACACCACCCATCTGTTTCAGGACTTATCCTGGCCCCAGCTCTGTCCCCACCGTGCCGTGGGTCCCCAGGCCCGTCCTCCCCGGTCTGGCCTCAGTTTCCTCACGTTGCGCCAGGCCAGCCTGTGTCACTGTTATGATGCACAGATAACACAAGACCGTGGGTGTCAACGTGCACCGAAAAGTTACATGGATTTTGTCTTCAAGAGAGAACCAGGTTGTTTTTCCCTAAGGGTCTCGGGTCCACTGTGGCTGTGAATTCCTGGACGGAGCAGGTTGAGCCTTACTTCTGGGTCCCTTTCTCCCTTTGCAGACACGTGAACTGAGGCCCAGTGGAGGTGGGGGCTTGCCCAGAACCTCACAGCCCGTTGGCCAACCAGGGCCAGGTCGGGGGACCAAAGTCTCCTGGAGAGTCTTCTCCAGAATTCCACTGAAGATGCTGGACCCAGAGGAGAGAGCGGGTCCAGGGCACGGTCACTCGGGGCGAGGCCCACGTCTAGAAACATGTCAGCTATGTGTCAGCCAAGAGCTGCTTATTCATAGGATCAGAGGCTGATAGCAGAGCTGGCTTCTCCCAAGCTGCCTTGTCCCTGCCCGGCTGCCCCTGGGAGCCCCTCTCTGTGCGGGCGAGGGGCCCGGGATGCTGCCCCAGGACGTTAAGACGGCTCCACCCCGCCCACGGCAAGCGGGCCGCCTCCCACCTCGATGAGGTAGTCGTTGGGGTCACAGGTGCCAAAGGGCCTCTTGAAGAGGAGACACAGGCCTTCTGGCGTCCTCTGTGCCTGCAGAAGCTGGTAGTCCTGCTGGGAGTCCAGGTGGACCTGCCCCTTCTGGTCACTCCAGGCATCCTGCAGAGACAGGGTCAGGCTTGAGCCCAAGTGGCCAGGCCGAGGGGCCGGGCAGTCACCCACAGCACAGCCCCGGGATACACCCCGCCCTGGGGTTCCCAGCCGTGACAGGTGACCTCAAATGCCAGCCGGCGCTGCTTGGCCATGCAGGTTCCCAGACCTCTGGGTGGGACCCAGAACCTGTATTACTCAGGAGGTGCCACGACTGGGAACATGGGGTCCTAGACGAAGAACCCCTCTTGGTCTGGGGGGCAGCGGCCTGACAGCACAGGCAGCCTTGGCGAGGGGAGGCATGGAGAACGGGGCGGGGAGAGACGCTGGCGGCGGGGTCTGGGCACCAGCCCGCACTCACACGCCCCTGAGAGACTGAAGCCCTGCACCTGCCCACCTCAGCCGAGTCCCAGCTTTTCCTGGAGAAGGTAAACTGAGGCCCCGGAGCACACAGACCCATTGCCTTTCCCCAGGATGTCCCAGGGCTGCGGCCCTGGCCAGCCCCTCCCCTCCCCTCCCCCCAGCTGCTTCCCAGCAGCCAGCTCTAAGGCCCAGCCACCCAGGGGCTCCAGGCCAGGGCACCAAAGAGCCCCTGGGCCAGGAGGCTGCAAGGGAGGCCCTGCCCTGACCAGCAGGTGAGGAGCAACACGGGCCAGCGGTCCTCGGCCTCAGAATGCTTTCAAACCCTGCATTCAGGGCGGCAGCACATTTTCTTCATTTCCTTGAGGAAAAAAATTAAAAAAAAGAAACCCACGAAAGATTTTGCCAAATCTCTCCCCTGGAGAAAAGCACCGTGACGAAGCTCCTGCCCGGGGCCGCCGGGGATCTACAGGACTCGGTTCAAACAGGAGCAGAAACTTAGCCTGTGAGCCTTCAGCTGGGACTCGAGACTGTATTTGTTGAACATAATTGCTAAAGGAGGAAAAACAAGCCTGACATTTGTTTGCATAGGAATTTGTTGTGCAAATTAATCTTGCCTGTGCGGGAGGATGCGAAAGTCACCCCAGCTCTCTCAGCAGCCGGGGAAGCTGGGCCCAGGGCTCGCTGCTCCTCTGGGACCAGCTTGGAGCCGCGCTGCCCCGGTCTTCCTGGGCCGTGACCCGGAGCCACTGAGCTGCCTCGTGCAGGGGAGGCGGGGCGGCCCAGAGCCAGTGGCCCTCATTCCATCCGGCTGGTGGTCAGACTCCCCCAGCCTCCCACCTCCCTGGAAAATGGGCGAAGCTCCTTCCTGCCTGCAGAGTTGTGGTAGGGGTTGGACGGAGCACCCCCGGGGTTCCAGAAAGATCAGCCAAGGGCGTCACCTCGTGTGAACCCCCTCATCCCGAGAAAGTGGAGAGGCAGAATTGTACCCACTCTGCAGATGGGGAACACGAGGCTGGGAGGCCCCTCCTGAGCCTGGCTCGCCGGTCCGGCCGGATTCCCACTCTTCAGGAAGTAAGAGCCCCTTGGCCCACAGATCAAGTGCCTGCTGACTTGCAGCAGGGTGTTAGCCCTCCTGGGTCTGTGTCCCTGAGAGAGCGGGTTTGGCCCCCAGAGAGGCCGGGGTAGAGGAAGCTGGGGCGGTGCTCAGGGCAGGATGGCTGGGCTCTCCCCACCTGGGGGGACCCTCTGCAATCTGTCCAGGGCCCCACAAGCCCCTCTGAGGGCGATCCCCCTGCTCCTCTGCCCTTTCCAGCAAGAATTGAGGGTGAATTTGGGGTGTGGAGTGAGGGGTGCGCCTCAGTGTGGATGGTCCCTTCCAGGCCGGGTGCTCAGGTCACCCATGGGCGCAAGCACCACCTCCCAGGCGGTGCAGGCCAGGCCCCTCGCTTGGGTGCATGTGAGTTCTGTGTGTTGTTTGTGCAGGTGGGGGGGGGGGGGTGGGGGCCGCCCTCCCGAGGGCGACGGGGAGGTGTGGAGAGGCTGTGCTTTATGTGGTCAGCGTGTCCCCCGTCTTGGGCTGCACTCCTTGGGCGTGCCAGGCGGTCAGGGAAGCCACCTGTTTCCCCTCTTGACCTCACGTTGGCATCCGAGACGCCCAAGCTTGGGACACAGGGATGGTCAAATACAGGGGACCGGAGAGGCGAGAGGGAGAGTCCCTTTGCCCGGTTCGGGAGGGCGAGTGCAGACAAGGGGAGGGTCGGGGGCGCTGGGGTGGGGGAGGACTCACCCCGAAGTAGGCGCCATCCCTGTCAGTCCAGAGCACGACCAGATCGGCATTCTCCAGCTCCCCTCGGTCCGACATCCCGAACAGGACGCCGGCCTTGAGCTCCCGCACCAGGAGTTGGAAGTAGACGGTCTCCTGAGCATAGCTGATGTTCCAGGACAGCTCCAGGGTCCCCTCGGGGTCCAGGGGGATGTGGAAGGGGAAGGGGCTCTCGGCGGGGGCCGAGCCCTGCAGGGCAGCCACAACGATGACCAGGAAGACAGCCACCGCGGTGCCGTACATGGAGGCCGCCTCGCGCGCGCTGAGGCTGGGGACCTTCATGGCTGGGCGAGCGCAGCCGCCCCGCCTGGCCATTTATGTCCCAGGCCCCCTGGGGAGGTGGGCCCAGGCTGCAGCGGTAATCACATTTGTCTGGTGCGGAATTCAATTGTCCCAGCGACCCTCCCACCAGCCCGGGCCCCCGGGCCAAAAGCTTTTCTGCCCTCGTTTCTCCTAATTGGCGCTAATGACACATGGCCATCATCAGCGGGAATCGAAGCAGACGGGCTGACTTCATTCCCTCCGAACGGTCCCCGAGAGCCATCCGGGAAGGGCTGCTCCCTGCGGGCGCCCTCCAGCTGGGCACCGGGCCGACAACCAGGGCCTGTCCCCGCACCGCTGGCAGGCGGGGCCCGTGCCGCCCCATCTGTGGATGGGCAGACTGAGGCTCCACGGGGTTATTTCCAAGCTTGTTGTGGTGGTGGTGGCTTAGTTGCAAAGTCGCGTCTGACTCCTTTGTGACCCCGTGCACTCTAAGCCCACCAGGCTCCTCCGTCCGTGGGGTTTCTTAGGCAGGAATCCTGGAGTGGGTTGCCGTTTCCTGCTCCAGGGGATCTTCCCGGCCTCGGGAGCGAACCGCTTCTCCTGCAGTGGGAGGCAGATTCTCTACCACTGAGCCACCAGGGAAACCCCTATTTCTAAAGTGACCCGTGGGAAAGGAGGCCTCACTGCTGCAGGCCCAGGGAACCATGTCTACAGCCCAGGAGGGCGGACCAACTTCAAACTGAAAATAAGAGATGACCCGCAAATAGTCCCTGTGCTTAGACACTCTCTCCGGGCCTGCTGCTGCCGCTTTTGTCTGCTCTCTTCTCCCCACAGGCTCCAGCTGGCGCCACAGCTGCTCCCGAAGGAGTGGGCGTGCTGCTGGGGGCAGGGGCAGATGGCCCAGCGGTATGCTGGTGGTGGAGGGGGGCAGACTGCAGGTGGGTTTCTGAGGAGCCCGGGCAGCACGGCACATTGCTGGGGAGCAGACTCCTTGACGGCGCCTTGTGGAGGGGTAGACCGCAGACTGCAGAAAGGGGTGTGAGCAACAGGCCTGCTTCCTCCAAAGCTCCAGCACCCGCGGTGTCGTTCAGCCTGGAGGGGACCCAGGCTGAATTCGAAGCCTCCCAGGGCAGCCAGTCTTGACAGTGTCTCACCCGCACACACCACAGGGCCTTTGCACAGACCCGGTGGGACTCACAGCCCATTGAGCTCAGGTGTCAGTCTCTCTGCAGACGAGCTCACCCAGGCCTTCTCCACGCAGAGTGGGTTGGGCATGTGCTCCCACCGCTGGGAAATTCTCCCTGATTGCCTTCTGCTCTGAACTTGGCTGCCTCCTTCCAGGAACCTGACTTTCTTCTTTCTTCCTTCTCCAGTTACTCCTCTCTCTGGGAAAACCAAGAACCTGAGCAATATCCTCAATATCCACAATATTGCCCACAAGTACCCACAAGTCCTCAAAGGTCGACAAAGGCCGGCCTAGAGCTTGCAGCATCTGGCCCTGCTTTTGCTCTGAGCTCTGCTCCTCAAGAAGGGGTGACTGTATCTGCCTGAAGGTGAAATCTGAAGCAAACTCCCCCCCTCCCAGGACCTGGTGGGTGGTGGGCTCTCCTCCCGGCAGCCGGGGCCGCCCTGCAAACAGAGCAGAAGGAGAAAGCTGCTACGAGACGGCCCGGGACCCCTCCCTGACTGTACACGGGTGGGGTGCTTCAGGGCGCGCTGCTCACGGCGTGTCACCGCATGGCTGTTCTTGGGGCCGCTCCCCGAGGCGGCACAGCGTCAGAGCAAGACACAGGGTGAGTGAGTCCGCGAACGCGCGAGCCGACTCTCGACTGGGCGAGACGCCGCCGCGGGCCTGCGTCCTGGGCCTGTGGAAAGATGCGGATGGATAATGGGCCACGAGAGCTGGCCCTCTGGGCCCCGGAGCCAAGCCACAGACCCTTGGCTCCAGTGACAAGACAGAGCCCAGGGAGGGCTGCAGCCTGGGGCGGCGGGTGGGCTTCTGGGAGCAGGGCAGGGACTCAGAGCCTGGGAGGACGGGGTTCCCACGGTTGGGGTGGCCCCAGGTGTGCCTGGCTACAGGATCAACCGCAAAGGCCTTAAGGTAACGGTCCCTGCATGGAAGACAGAAGGGTGCAGGCTGGGGGAGGCCACAGCACAGGCTCCGGAGGCCCCACCCCTCGGGGCACTGCCTCATTCTTTAAAATTCTGCCAGAACGCCCTCATCTGTGCTGGGTGGGCAGGCGTGGAGCCTCTGAGATCTCTGAGACACCCACTCTCTGGACATCTACTAGCCACCTCCTCCCCCAACTAGGGAACAGCTGCGGCGAGGGGGTGAGACAGGCTGCTGGGGTGGGCGCCATGCCCCCGGTGGGCACAGGGACGAAGCCAGCAGGTGCGAAGCGAGGGCGACCAGGCTCCACAGCAGTCCTGGCTCTGGGTGAGTGTCCTGGCCACCCACGTGGCTCTGGCGACAAGAGAAAGAGTGGGTACCACCCCCACCCACCCCCAACCACCTGGAGTAGCAGAACCCCCAAGGACTCATACCCAGGGCTGGGGACTCTGGTCTCAAGCCCGCCGCACCCCTGCCGAGTCCCAGCTGGACCTTCACACGGAAGCGCTTTCCCACCCAGACCCGCGCCCAGATGCAGATATCAGTAGTTTATCCCTCCGCCCCTCTTCCACCCAGAGGTTCCAGGGGACTGAGAGGTGTGAGGCCTGGGAGCCAGAGCCCAGGATAGGGGTCAGGAGCCCTGCGGGGAGAGGCCCGGGCAGACGCCTCTCCTCTCTGGCGGCAGGTGAGAGCAACAGTTGCTCAAAGAGCTGAGGAAGCGAGGTCCAAGCGGCTCTCAGTGCGCAGCAGAGTGCTGTGCCCGCGTGTTCATTTTCCACAGGACTTGGAAGACGTCCTCTGTCTCTGCTCAGAGCCAGGCTGGCGTGCTGACCTTCCAGTTGCATTTGATAAAAAGGGTTCGGCTGACTTCAGAAATGAGAACTGCCCTCCTAGTAATTAACCAGAGCTGGAAATCGTGTTCACGGCCGTCCCTTCACCTGCTCCCTTCGTTTCAGCCCCACCAGCCATGGGCGCAGGTCTGCGACTGTCCTCGGACAGAAGATGACGCTCAGGAGAGGGGGGTCCCCCCGCCGGGCGCAGGGTCTGCCTGGTGTCCCGAGCGCACTCTCGGCCAGGGGGGCTGCACTTGAGGCAGCCAAGGTCAGGGAAATTCCACTGGGGAGGAAGGGATGCTGGGGGCAGAAATGCAAGCAGGGAGAAAGGCTGAGGCGGCTCTGGGCCGGTGGGGGTGGGAGGGAGCTGGTCCAATCCGGCGGCCTCCTCCACGATGTGCCACTCCTTGCATTAATGGATTTTTAAAAAACAAGCAATCTGACCCGGAATAAGGAAGCAGTGCTCAGCGCTCCTGCCCCGGCCGTGTAGGTGAGATGCCTGCTCGCCCCAGGCGTCCTCTGGACAGCGCCCCCCGCCCCCCGGGACGCATCGCAGGCTCCCTCTCCATGCGTTCTCGGGGTGGTGTTGGGGCTCATGCTGCCCTCTGCTTCCACTCCTGTCCCCCTCACCTGGCTCTGCTCTGGCGATCAGGTGCAGTTTGCCCTCCAGAAGTGGGGGTGGGGTGGGGTGGCACCCCAGGGTGTCTCTGCCACCCTGTCAGGAAATAAACGCCAGTTCACCACTCAGCGCCTGGCTCTCCTCCAAAGCGCTTTGACAGCTGACCTCATTAGAACTGACTTCAGCGTTTTAATAAGCCCCTTGCCTTCCTGCTTCTCTCTAACACTGTCACCCTAGGAACTACAATCCCCCACGGCTTCTGCCACGTGAGGCCAGCTCCCCAACAACCAGGTTAGAGCCCGTGGGGCCACAGAGGCCAGAGGAGGGCTTCAGCCAGACAGGCCAGGCCAGGACACTCCCCAGTCACCCCAAGGCGGCTGCAGGCAGTGTCCACCACCCTCCGCCCCCGGAAACTCCAGCAGTCCAGCTGATGGCAGTGTGGAAAGCGGGCTGAGAAGGGCTAATGGGGGCTGTTGCAAGCTGAGACCCACCCCACCCCCAGGGCTGCATGCAGGCCCCTCCCACCCACAAGACAGTCTTGACCAGCAAGCCAGCAGGCAGCAGACAAGACAATTGGATGACCAGCCTCTCTACCCTGGCTCAGAGGGCGGAGGCCACACCCCGAAGGTCCCAGGCCCTGAAGCTCGGGACGCCAGGATGCCAGCGGCTCAGCTGACACACCAGCCGCAGGTCAGAGGGTGCCACCCAGCCCAGGACCCCCTGATTTGCCCTGCTCCTTAAGCTACAGCCAAGGAACGGTGACCCCAGCCTGAAGGTCAGAGGGCCCCAGCCCACCCCAGCCCCCACCCGCTTTGAGGCAGGGTGGGTTTGGAGGTCAGATCTGAGAGAGGCCTGCAGGGCTGCACCTGGCCGGCCCAGTGGAGCTCTCACCTGGCCAGAGTGCCCGGTGACACCCGCGGTCCCACTGAGGACACAGGCTACACGGAGCAGCAGCGTCTGCCTGCAAGGGTGCTGGGCACACGGCCTCTCTCCCTTCCATAACTCTCGACACGGCCTCGTGGGACTGCGCGCTAGCTTACGGAGCCCAGTCCCTCTCAGTCAGTGTTTGGGCTGTCTGCGTGTTCACCTAAACCAGTAGTGACAAGAAGCAGCCAGTGGCCACGCCATCCATCCTCACACACTGGTGCCCCTGCTTCTTCAGGGCCACCCCCAGGACCAAAACCACTGGGCCAAAGGCAGCGCAGCTTCCTCTCGGACGCCACCGCATCCTGAGGCCCAAAGGCCTTCATCCAGGAGGAGAGGCTGCTGCTGGCCGTGCGCCACCCAGCAGACGCAAAACCCCTTGCCTGGAACAGATAGCTTCTTACAGGTAAGTAGGTTTCAGCCTTGTTGATGGGCCAAACCCGCTATTGGGCTGGACAGCTGCCCTCGGGCTACAGTCAAATGCATCACATACAGAAACGCAAATTCAATAAAGCCCGAGCCTCGCCACCTGCTTTTCAAAGCTGAGACTTTGGAAAGAGCAGGTCTCTGCGCCCGGGGGGCCTCTGACATTCGCGCGGTGAGAGGGACCAGCGGATAAGCGCTCTCTGATTCAATTGTCCCTTGGCTGATCGAGTTACAGAGCAATTTGCCCACTAGCGGCCAGGGGACAAGGTGAATGAAACGTCCGGACAGAGACGGTGCTGCACGTAGCTGAGGAGCCGGGGGGTGCAGGCAGGGACATCTTTCCGGTGGACACTTGGTCAATATCTGGCGCGACAGGATGTCTCAGTAGGGCCAGGGCATCGCCACCCCGGGACGACGGGTCTGGACTGACAGTCCCCGCATGGTGGGAGCGCCAGGCTCACTGTGTCATTGCTGCCGAGTGTCCCAGGTGCCTTCCAGAGCCTGTCAAGGAACTCAGCCGATGGAACCTCCTTGTCCAGGCTGGTCGATGCTGCCGCCCCGCCCCCTGGCTAAGATCCTCTGTTGCCACTGACACCATCTCAACACAGAGGGGCATCTTTTAAAACCAAAACGCCAACCGCCTTCCTTCCATCTGGACAAACGGAAGTGTCAGAACAGCACTTCGAGGGCAAAGGGGTGAGTTGGTGTCTCTGCTGGGGAGCACATATCACCACCTCCAGTCCAGAGAAGCTCCCTAAAGTGCAGCTTCAGCATTTTATCTTCTGTTGTAGGGTAAGGCCAAGCAGAACCAAACTTTAGTCTCAAACCAGAAGCATCACCCAAAACCAGGGGATGCGGCTGCATCCTGATGGCTGCTCCTTGGAACCCAGGGGCGGTTGGTGCCTCCCCGGCCCTGGAGGGGGGCCACTAGATACCCAGGGCAAACACGCTCCTCGGGCGTGTTTAATAACATACCCGAGGCTTCAGACAAACACCTCCTCCCCACCAAAATCCTACCCCATGTCAGAAAGATGCTTCTGAAAGAGAAAATTCACAACAGAATTGGTTTGTTTTTTTTTTTTTTAATGGAGTCTTTTCAGGGGATCAGAATTCTACAGGAATCATAGAAAGAGGCAAAGAAACAAAATTAGCGGAAACCACACCCCAAATGCTGGGAGAGGACAGCTAGAAGCACCTGCGGCGCCAGACCCAGAGCCCTGGGGACCAGACACTGGGTGGGTGAGGATGGTCAGCCAGGCTCCTCCAGCAGCTTCACGGGCACCAGCCACATGACTGATCGTCCCTCACCCACGAGGCAGGCAGCAGAGAGCCCCCGAGTCTCCGGATTAAGGCACAGAGCGGTCACCACTGCACGACACTGACCAGGGAATTACAGTCCCCGGCGAAATGCAGGGACCCGCGGTCCAAGCGAGCAATTCCTCGCCCACCCTGCCAGGATGCACATTCCTCCCCATTCTGGTCAGCGGCTCAGAATAGACACAGCAGCCGCAGGCAGCCGCACTGGGGATCAGAAGCAAAACCAGGCAAAGGGCCGCCAGACCAGGCGTATTGAGGAAAAGCTACCCCATCAAAGAGCCTGCAGCTCAGAAACAGAAACTCCAGCACCCAGGGAAGAGGCTTGGATGGAGTCAGCAGAGAGGCTTGAAAATAAGTATAATTAGTATCTTTAGAGAGATAAGAGAGGTCGTCGTAGTCATGAAGCGAGAATGGGCTTTGATATAAAAGAACTAATTAGAGATCTTGGAAATTTAAAATAGATGAGCTGAGAGTGGAAAGGAGACATCTGAGAGGAGCCTGGTGAGCTGGAAGACCAGGCCCGGCGCCGGTCGAGGAATTCGTCTTCAAGTGCAGAGGGCTGGAAAACAGGAGGGAAATATGGGGACTTGTGGGACAGCTGCAATGCCCCGCAGCCAACGGTAGCAAGGGCAGAAGGGAGAAAACAGCAAAGACATCCATCTTCTGACCCGGAGCCAGTGAGCCCAGGCGCGCAGACACGGGGCGGCCAGAAAGAGCACCGGAAGCAAAGGAAAGATGCTCCCAGACAGAGAGACAGAGAGAGAGAGAGACAGAGAGACAGAGAGAGAGAGGATGTCCATTGGAGAGCAAAACCGAGAAAAAGAGGCAGAGGGGAGCGGGCAGAGAATGCTTACCTGAGGAGGAATCTATGCGGCACTGCCAGCTTCCCTAAGAGCAGCAGAAAATGATATCTCCTGCAGAGTCCACCACTCTGAGGCTGAGGCTGAAGCCGAAGCTCCAATACTTTGGCCACATGCTGGGAAGAGCCGACTCATTGGGAAAGACCCTGATGCCGGGAAAGATTGAAGGCAGGGCGAGAAGGGGACGACAGAGGGTGAGATGGTTGGACAGCATCGCCATGACTCAAGGGACATGAATTTGAGCAAATTCCAGGAGATGGTGAGGGACAGGGAGGCCTGGGTGCTGCAGTCCATGGGGCCACAGAGGGCTGGATATGACTGAGCGACTGGACAGCAACAACAATTCCAAACCCAGCATTCTGGTTTGGGGGCAGAATTAATAACATTCAGGCACGCAAGGACTCATGTTTTGCCACTACCCTCCTCTCTGAAAGAAGTATTCAAGGGTGGTGTTCTCATGAAAAACAATCTGAAGAAAGAAGAGGAAAGGGGACAGACGACATCACGGGGAGAGAAAAGTCGGCAGAGGGTGAAGTCTGGGTCGTTCTGTTGTTGTCAGGGCCGGGCTCCATCATCGTCGTTGTATTCTGAAATATTTCCAGCACAAGGAAAGAGGAGAACGGTGTCAGAGATACGCATGCGCTCACCACTCAGATCTTCTCTGTGTTTATTACGCTGTGTTGGCTTCAGTTTCACAGCACAAGTAAGCATCACAAGTCAGTTAAGCCAGCCCTGTTCCTCTCCTCAAATTGAAATGGGGTTTCATTGCATTTCTCCTTGGGTTATGGTGGTTGTCGCTCAGTCGTGTCTGACTCTTTGCGACCCCGTGGCCTGCAGCATGCCAGGCCTCCCTGTCCTTCACCAACTCCCGGAGTTCACTCAGGCTCACGTCCATCAAGTCCGTGATGCCATCCAGCCATCTCATCCTCTGTCGTCCCCTTCTCCTCCTGCCCCCAATCCCTCCCAGCATCAGAGTCTTTTCCAATGAGTCAACTCTTTGCGTGAGGTGGCCAAAGTACTGGAGTTTCAGCTTTAGCAACATTCCTTCCAAAGAAATCCCAGGGCTGATCTCCTTCAGAATGGACTGGATGGATCTCCTTAGCTGGGTACAAAACTATTGATTTTTAACTTTATTTTGTTGCTGGCCGACTTGCTAAACTTGTAATTGTTGCAATAAATCTTCATTGGGTTTGCTTGGATTTGTGGAATTTTCCAGCGTCACTGAGCATTCACAGTCCAGCGTCTTCTGGTTCAATATTTGTGTCTTTTATTTCCATTTCTATCCCTCAGACCTGCCGGGCGTCCCCCGCCCAGAGCACGAGGGTGCACATCTCAGCTTGTTCCTGTCAGCACGTGGCGTGTCTGCCCCAGGGCAGGACGCTTGCCATAGACTGGCATGAAACATCCTCTCCTGGGCAGCAAGCTTCTCTCCATTTCTTTTCAAATAGCAATAGGTGCTGACTGGGATGAGCTGCTTTGTCAGCATCTGTTAAGATACTCCTAAAGTCTTCCTGCCTTTCTTTTAATGCAGAACTATGGTTCTCAAACTTTGGGGCTTCTGGAACCCTTTACTCTCCTAAAAATGATCAAAGACCCTAAAGAACTCATATGAAGACTGTTACAATATTTTACTGAGGGATAGAAAAAGAAAACCTCGGTAAATATTTAAGGATAAGGACCTAGTTCCTTGATGGGAAGATACTGTAAAGCTGTGGAGACATGTTCCCCTGTATTGATTCTGATGAACACATTTCCCACCTCTGAACATCTCTGAAACTGAGATATTCTTTACAGTTCAGGGCTTGTCACCGCTTGACTGGCAGGTTTTTCCTTCCTAGTGAGAAAGGCAGTCGTGACTCAGCTTAAATCAGATGACGTCTGATTTCCTACATGCTTTCCTTATCGCAGTCCCTTTATTTTTCCTCACTGATGCTTCCAGCAATATTGGTGTGATTATCACCCCCATTTTACAGATGAAGGAGCTGAGGCACAGAGGGCACCTTATCCAAGGGCACGCCGCTGGGGAGGAACACAACTGGGATTTGAACCCACGCTGTCTGGCCCTAGGGCTCTGCCACTGTCCTCCTCTCCTGTCGAGTTTCTTCAAATTAAACTGTGACTGATCTTACATGGAGCCCCCAAAGGATTCCCAGTCTCACAAGCTGACTATACAGATCATTCAAAAGAGAAGAAAACTCAAGAAAATTTTGACAGCCAGATAAAGGAACGTTGGCAGGCATTCCACGCTTCTCGATAACAATAGTTCCCCAAGCTGTAAAAGTTCTATCCGTCACATGCTGGGCAAGGGAGGGGCAAGCAGGACAGCAAAGGGTCCAGAAACCCTTGCATGTATGGAGTGAGATTACCAATGGATGCGAGTTCCACTTCGATAAAGAACAGGTCACCCTTGGCTATTCATGTGTGGAAACAAAATAGAAATAAAAACAAGCAAACCTCTAGCCCACATTTGCGAAAATCTTAAGTGGGCTAAAATCTAATCATAAAAGTATAAAATTGCACCAATAGTAGGGAAAATACTGTCTACTTTGACCAGCCTCCCAGAAGCTTTAAGAAAAAGCCTGACAGATCTATCCTCGAAAGCTATCAGCCTCAGCATGATGATGGATGCTAAAAAGAGGCGAAGACGGACCCCAGTCTGGGAGGAAATAAAAACAGATCCAGGATTCATATCCTGAATATGTAAAGAGCATCCCTAGATCAATATGAAGACACAAACATTCTGGAACAGAAAAAAACGGGCCAAGGAAATGAGCAAGTGTAAGAAAGGATCCCAGCCTTGCCAGCTGGCAGCCCAAGGCACAATCAACCAATGAGATACAGTTAAACACCAAGAAATCAGAAGAAATCACCCCATTTAATCATATCCAATATGGGTCCCAGTGTGTCTGGGAGAAAGGCACCAGGCAGGGTCCTGGAGGGAAAACGACAGGTCATTCAGATAAAGGAGCTCCGAGAGGGTTTAATAGTGGGGATTTTATGAAGACCTGGGTCCAGCGAGGGGCCCAGGTGAAGGGCAGTGATGAACTCTTATTCCCACTGCTGGGATGAAGAGATGAGGCCCCAGAGGGAGACATCTGGGTCCTAGGACCTGGGACGTGATGTGGAGAGAGGAACCTGGCGGGGGGGGATGGCCCAGGGCGTGAAGACCCCCAGCCCTCTCCCCTTCTGCCTCGGCCACACCTGGGGAGACTGGAAGGTGCCTGTGGCTGGCGTCTACACAGGCAGCAGATATGTCCGCATCCTACCTGCCCTTGTGAGCCTCACGCCGCTGCCACCCATACAAGGGAAGGACCTAACGTTCAGGCCGAGTGGAGCCCGCTCTGGCCTGAGCCCCCCGTGCAGGGGTGACAGCCCCCAAGGGAGGGCAGGCTCGCTGGCAGCAGAGTGCATCCCCGGCTCCTCCGAGGGGAGACGCACACTCCATAAAGTCTGCGGGGTCTTGGAGCACGCCAGGGCACCCTCCCACCCCGAACTTCTCATCAGAACAGAGAGAGCGAAGCAGGTGAGAAAAATGAGGCGGGAGAGGCGGCCGGGGTCGGGAAGGTCTGCCCGGCGATTCCAGTCTCATCATGAGGACCGGGGCCCTCCCCTGCCCACGTGGGACCCACACTGCATCCCGGCTCTGAGAAGGGGGCATGGAGGGTGAGCTGGGACTCGAACCCCAGACCGACCCTGTTTCGGGGTGACAATGGGGCAGTGAGGAGGCATACCTGAGGCGGCCCTTGCCGCCCCCACTGCGGGTCCGGTCGGCTTGTCCACTGGCCCTGCTTGGAGCCAAGGGTGGAATACCGGCCCCTCCAGGCTCTGTCAGAGGCAAGGAAGCTGCCCAGCCCCACCTCCCTCCAGGACGGGTGAAACCGGCAGGGCTGAGGCTCTGGAGACCAGCACCCAGGGCCCAGGGGGACCACTGGGAGGAAGGGCGGGGTTTCTGCCAATCGCAGCCCTTGCTGCCGGAATGGCCACGGCCTCCCCTGCAGCCCCTCCTCACAGAGTAGCTGTGCCAGCAGGCTGCCTCCCCCTCACCCGGGAGGTGAGCAGACCCACGTGGCTCAGAGCCCCACATGGGGAAACCGAGCTCGGAGAGGCTGGGCTTGGGGCTCACGCTCGCCCACTCAGGAAGCAGGGGCCGAGGTCCAAGCCCCTGCCCTCCTCCTGGGCTGCCCCAGGGCACTGTGGCCAGAGCTCCACGTCCAGGCCCAAATGTTGGACCCACCCAGACGGCGAGCCTGACCCAGGGGTCGATTCTGAGAGGACGAGCCTGGGCCTGTCCTGTTCACCTCCCTCCCAGCACCATCCCCCTGCCTGCACACAGTAAGTGCTCAATAGAGGAGCTGGTCTGACAGCATGAACACTCGTGCTCAAATAGGTTAAATGACTGCAGAAAAGGTGTTGTTGGGATTTTGATTAAAGTGTTATATGGCCCTCCTGGTATCCTGGAGGCGGCAACATTCAAGCTGGGCTTTGTAGGGCACACAGGAGTTCATGCGATGGTGGTGGGTAGATAGGGCCTCTCTGGTAGAAGCACCAGAAAGGGCGATGGCAGTGGGGTGTGGCCTTGGGAACTGCCAATCCAGGGCCAGCACTTGGCCACCCCCCCCCCCCAAGGTTGCACTCCAACCACACGGCCACTGGACGCAGCCAGGGGTTCCTGCTGGGGAGGGGCTCTGGCCTATGCGGGTTCCTGCGGTGAGGGAGGCTCCACGTACAGTGAGCCCAGGGCAGATGGTGAGACGGGCTCTGCCTTTCCTCCCTGCGGAGCCTGGCCTGGGGAAGTGCTCTGGGCCAGGAGTTCCCTGGGCTGTGCCTCAGCTCCGTATCCGGCCAGTCTTGCCCCTCACCGCCTCAGTTTCCTCAGCAGTCCCACAGGAAGGCTCACCACGGGCAGCGGTCTCAGTGGGACGTCGAGGGCAGAGGGAGGCTCTGCATTCTCACACAAAGGTCTTTCTTTCATTCAACAAAGAGTCGCTGCGGCTGGTGCTGGGATCCCGAGACGGAGAGAGAGAGCACAGCCCTCGCAGACCTTCCATCGTGTGCAGAGCAGCAGAGCCTGAAGGAGCCGCAGGTGAGACGGCGCCCGAGAATCGGGTCCACTCAGAAAGGTAGCAGGTGTCGGCAGAGAAGGGCCGGGGTGGGGCAGGGGAGGGGGCGCTGCTGAGGGCGGAATGTGCCCCTGTGTGTGCGTGTGTGTGCACGCGTGTGTGTGTGCGCGCGCGCGCGCGCGCGCATGCTCAGTCGTGTTCAACTCTGCAACACTGGACTATAACCTGCCAGGCTCCCCTGTTCACGGGATTTCCCAGGCAAGAATACTGGAGTGGGTTGCCATTTCCCTCTCCAGGGGATCTCCCCAATTCTGGGTCTGAACCCCCATCTCCGGCCGATTCTTAACCAATGTGCCACCAGGCTTCTTTAGTGGAGTTCAAAAAACCACACGTATTTTTTTTTCCCATGCAGACACTGGCTCGGAAGCAGTGTCTTTCCGCACAGAACCGTTGCCGAGGCTCTTCAGGTTACCCCAGGCCACCCAGGTGAGAGGCGGGGCGGTGCGGGAGCAAGTGCAGGGCAGGAGGGAGCCTTTGGTTGGCACAGCCCACCCCTCACCCCTGCACTCAGAGACCCCAACACCGTGCTCAGCTCGGCTTCCCCACGTGGAACCCTGCTGGTCCCCTAGCCTCTGACACCTCCCCTGGTTTGTGCCCCCCTTTCAGGTCTGCCACTGGGTGGTGGGGGGCGGGTGGCTGTGATGGGTCCTGACAAGCGGGCGGGCCAGTCCCTGCTTTTGGTCTCTGTGCCTGGCGGAGGTGATTGCCGAGGGCCTGGGTGGCGGAGCTCCCCCAGCAGCATGGAGACTGTCCTGCCAGGGGAGGAATGGCTCGCTTGCTGTGACGATGAAAGGCCTCCAACCGTGATCAGACGTCCTGACATGTAAGTGTCAGTCGCGGAGGGGCCGCCAGCTGCGTCTGCTGGCATGAGCAGCGTTCGGCCCTCACCACAGCCTGCGCTGATAGAAGCTGACGGGTGACAGGCGAGGTCCTTGCTTGTAGGCAGGCGCACATCGTCCGAACAGGGCATCTCTGTTCTTAAGTCCTTTTTCAAAGCAGCGTAGAGGGGGCCGCTCAGAAGCGCGGGACCTGCTCGGTGTGTGCGGGGGGCCGGCACGGTCCCGGTCCCCGCACAGCCCGGCGGGCACCCCGTCCCCAGTCTCAGGCCCTCTGCTGCCAAGTGAGTCACGTGAAGCAAGGGTTCTCGCCTCCCAGGACTGTTGGGAGGGCTCAGCGATAAGAAGACCCCGTACGTGGTAGCTCTTTGTAGCACAGT
This sequence comes from Budorcas taxicolor, assembly GCF_023091745.1. Lineage (NCBI taxonomy): Eukaryota > Metazoa > Chordata > Mammalia > Artiodactyla > Bovidae > Budorcas > Budorcas taxicolor. The sequence continues at coordinate 163,616,791 of NC_068920.1, read as the reverse complement.
CCTGGGTCCAGCTCCATCCAGCCTGAGGAGCTTGGTCTTGTTGGAAACCTCACCCAGCTCTGAGTTCCCAGATACCGGGGGTTTTGGCTCTGTCTCTGCCTCACCTTCCCCAGGGCACGTGGATGGATGGATCGATGGATCGATGGATGGAGGGATGCATCACTCGGGTTTGCTCCTGCTGCAGAAAGGTTTGATTGGGAAACAGGATCGCATCCCAAGAGCTCTTGCTAAAGCATCTCAACAAGTAACAAATGTCTGAAATGGAGAAAACAAGACGCCTCCGGGGCCCCGCCTCGGCCCCCACCCTCAGGAGGACTTGTCCTGAGACCCAGTTAAGGAGCCCTGAGGGACCCTTGTCGGAGCACTTCACTCAGTCCCCAGGCTTCCTCGTTCAGCAGCCTTGAAGACTTCTAAAGAGTGAACGATCAAGCTTGCTGTCACAACGTTTTAAAACATTGCGGTAATTAAAAACCACCAGTCATATCTGTTCAAACAGACGAGGCTGTCTGTTCCAACCAGGGCAACTGGGATCACCCCACTCACCACGTGTGGGGAACGCTGGCACACACACAGCACCCCGCCCACTCCCGAACCCCTGCACGCCTGGTCGCCTAGCCTTCTCGCTCTCTCACACTTTGATGCCTCGTTATTCTCCTGGTCACATCCAGACAGCATCCAATACAAAGGCCTTGATCTAGGGTGTGAGTGCACTCTGCTAGCCCACATCACAAAATAATCCCAGTGTCACGGCATTGCCCATCGCGGAAAAAAAAATGTAAATTATCTGTTCTCTGAATGGGCTTGACCTGCGACCTAGATGTAGTGACGTCAGTGGACCTGCCACCAGTCCATTCAATCAGGCAGAATCCATCAGGAGTGCAGACCGAGAGAACCAAACGATTCAATGAGCAAACAGAGGTTAATGTGGCAACTGCCAGAAGGTATGGACGGCGTCCATAAGGACTTCGGTCATTTGGCCCAGGGCCCGTAACCTTGGAAAACTCAACAGGGGGCCCTTCCTGGTGCTCAAGATTCACCATCAGCCGAAACAGAGGCTGAGGGAAGTGGGATCCCCCTTCTGAAAACTCATGGACTTCCAAGGCTGGAAGTGTCCCCAGGGCCAGGTCAGCCAGCCTGTCCCTGCTGTAAGTGATGGCCAGCCGCTGCTCGGACACTTCTGGAGATGGCAAACTCACCCCTCCTGAAGATTTCCAAAGAGTTGGAAAGGTTTTGGGCCATTAGTCACTCCTTGAGCACTCTGCTCCTCTGCAGGACCAAATTCAGGCCAGAGATGGCAGCTGGGCAAATACCCTCAGCTCCCAAGAGCTTAATTCAGTCCACCCAAACTTGCGTGTGGCTGTGTGTGTGACATAGCTGTGAGTAGAAGGCTGAGTCCCCACGGTGAAGTCAAGGCCCCTCCCCTGCAGGCTGCCCACACTTGCACCCAAGAAGCATGTGGCCATCAAGGTCCTGGCTTTATTGTGTCAGCCTCAACTTCCAAGAGCCCCATTTGCTCTTAGTGGGAAACGCACCTTTGTGAATTGCCATGCGTGATCCAACGTGCTGGGATTTTTTTTTGACCAACTTGGCCATCTGTTGGATCTGAGTTCTATCCATGTAGCTCTGCGTCGCAGAAAGATGCTGGAGTCGGGGACATAGTAGCTGCCGTAGACTGGAGTTGCCGTGCAACCGAAGAGCAGACTGTAGTGGAAGCAATGCCAGCGGGGTGGCGCCGTGCCTTCCTCCCACCCCCGGGCCTGTTTTTGGCCAACCTGAGAGAACTGTGTGTAGCTCAAATCCTTTTTTTTTTTTTTTTTTTCCTGCACGGGAGAAATTACTATTTAAGGAAATCTGAAGATGAATTGTTTCTATAAAGTCAGACCAATGAATCCTCATTTTCCCCCATTTTTATTTTTGGAAATGAGGTTTTTGCTTAAAATGAAGCCACGCATTGGTCACACAAAGAACCAGTTTGGTGGTGATCACAGGCATGGTTATCTAAATAAAATCCATTCAGTGCAGCCACCTCCTGGCCAGTCGTGTGACCGTGGGTAACCCACCTCACCCTCTGCTACCATCTATAGACTGAGAATAAGGTGCCTGCCTTACATGTCAGGGGGGATATTCAGGATGGTTTTAATAAAATGGGCTTAGACCGCAGAGTCACCAACACCGGGAGTCCACCTCTCTGCACAGCCTGGGAAGAAACCAGTGCTTCAGCAGGTCAAGAGCTCCAGAGCCTGAATCAGCCTCTGAAATTTGCAGCTGCCCAGACCCACGGCTGTGAAATTCCGTAGAGTGAATGAAAAGCAGGCCTGTGGAGAAGTGGAAGGGCCTGTGAACGGGTTGGTAAGGAGGGTTTGGCAGTGACGCTCCTTTTAAAATTCCTGGCACACAGTTGCTAGGATCCAAGAAATCTTGAAAAAAAAAAAAAGAAAAAGTTGCTCAGCTGTCAAAACGAGGATTTTGACTGGAAATGTTGAGTTAAAGGATTCCTATGCCGACTGCTAGGGTGCCGAATGGCTGGCTGCTTTGCATCTCTCTCCTGGTTTCCTCTTTCTCTCTCTTTTTCTAACTCCTTATATGGAATTTCTATTCATATTTCCACCTATTTTCCTAGTTTGGGGACAACGTGGAAAATCTGAAAGGAGACTGTTAGGAGCCTATGCTTGACAACTGGTCTGACCCAACTCCAGCCTGCTGCTTTTAAAAGTCTCAATCCTCAGCTGCAAACTTAGGCACCAACAGTATCCATCTCACTGGGCTGTTGAGGGGAGTAAACGCAACATTGTAGGACAAGTGTTCAGCCTTGTGTCTAGAGGATGTTAAGCACGTAATGATGTTTATCATGAGATAAGTGCCTGGTGGACGCAGGCACAGCTCACAGTCAATTAATGAATTAAACACGGCCACTGGTCCCCTGGGAAATGAGGCAGGTGACATTTAATTACCCTGCTATGAAGGGACAGAGATACTCGCAGGGCAGGCTCCAGCTCTCCTCGTTAGTCAAGAGGAATGAGCTACTTGCCTGGTTTGTTATAAGGAAGCCCTCCAGAGTCGAAATTGCTTGAATAACTCTGGAAGATCAGACAGGCACCCCTGCCAGAGGAGCGGCAGGGGCAGGCTGCAGTGGAGTCTGATGCTTGGTTTGCAAGCACTCACCTCTCGGCCCTGTCGTGTGGCTCTGAGCAAGCTGCATACCCTTCTGTCCTCAGCCTATCTGTAGGGTGGGAACGGGCTCCCTGGAGGTCGTTTTACCTCCTCTGTTTTCGGTATTCTCATCTCGAGAACGGGCCGAAGTTACATGCTCTTCCTACCAGGGTATAGCTTCTTATACAGAAGAGTAGGGTCAATAAGGGGCTTCCCTGGTAGCTCAGCTGTGAAGAATCTGCCTGCAATGAGGGAGACCTAGGTTCAGTCCCTGGGTTGAGAAGCTCCCCTGGAGGAGGGCATGGCTACCCACTCCAGTATTCTGGAGAATTCCATGGACTTGTATAGTCCATGGGGTTGCAAACAGTTGGACACGACTGAGCGACTTTCACTCTCTCTCTCTGAGGGTCAATAAGGGCTTCCCAGGTGGTGCTAGGTGTAAAGAACCTGTCTGCCGATGCAGGAGACATAAGATGTGTGGGTTTGATCCCCGGGTCGGGAAGATCCCCTGCAGAAGGGAATGGCAACCCACTCCAGCATTCTGGCCTGTAGAATCCCATGGACAGAGGAGCCTGGTGGGCTACAGTCCATGGGGTCGCAGGGAGTCAGACACGACCGAAGCAACTTAGAGTAGAACACACACAAAAGTCAGTCAAGCAAGCAAGCAAACAGTGCTCTCAGTGGGCCTGACGTGGTTTTCCATGCTCACACAGTCTCACTCAGAGCCTTTTAAATTCCAGAACTTTCTCAGTTCAGGGTCTCTGTGGTTGCAGCCTCCTCTGGAGTGTCCACGGGGACAGAGGTCCCAGAATATTCCGTTCAGGTCAAGGACCTTCCATCAGACCTTCCATCAGGTCTGGTACCCAGCCCAAAGCTGCCTCACTTTAACTTCCGACCGTTGGTTCTGAGTCTGTGTTTTGAGGTCCCGAGGAAGAAGTCCACTCCCTTCCCCTATGAATGCTCTGAGAGGTGCAAAGACAGCTATCAAGCCCCCAACACCGGCCAGCCCCGTTCAGGACCAGCACTGCCCCCTGCTCTCACTTGCTCTGTGTCTGCTAACCAAGAAAAAGGTGGGGGTGGGGGCGGAGGAATCGTGATAAAGGCAACCATTTCCTACGCATTCATTGTGCGCCAGGCGCCTGGACGAGGTTGAATTTCATTCTCAGACCGACCTTCCAGGCACTGCTCCTAGTCCCATTCTGAAGATGAGAGCCAGAAAGGCTCCCCAGTAAGGGACTTGCCCCAAGGTTGCACTCTTGGTAAACAAGCAACTTCGGTCCGGGTCCGAATCTCAGCGCGGTGGAAACGCAAGGAAAGCAGGCGCAGAGCCAGTGAGCCCTGCAAAGCGCGGTGAGAGGGTGGGGGTCACCCCCAGGCCGGCGGGAGGTCGCGAACCCCCGGCCCGGAGCGCACCCGCCGTCAGCACCAGGGACAGCTCCCAGGCCGCGCCCCGCAGCCCCCGACGACGCCGCGCGCGGGGCCGGCGGCGCGCTTCTCGCCCAGCTCGGGCGCGCGCCCTCCCCGCCTGCGCGCGCGCCCCGCTCCCGGGACGCGGCCGGAGCAGCGCGCGTGCCGCTCGCCTGGAGCCAGCCTGGCGTCCGGAGCCGCGGCGCAGCCGGCGCTGGCGAGGGGCTGCCGCCTGGGCACGCAGCCGCCTGCCGCGGTCCTCCGGGGCCTCTCCCGCGCCCGCCTCGCCCGCCGGGCCCCAGTAGGGGCCGCATCCGTGGCCTGGGCATGAGCGGCCGCTACTAGCTGCGCCTGGCCTGGGACGGACGCCGGACCGCCCCGTCACGTGCGCCCAAGTCCTCGGCCAGCCGGGGCCGCGCCGTTCCCATGGTTCAAGGTAAGGGCCGAGCGGGCGCGCGGGTCACGGGGCGCGTGGGCAGAGGAGGCAGGCGAGGAAGCCCAGGAGCAGTGCCTACTTGGTCTGGAGTGCCCACCGCAGCCTGCCCCGGACTGCCTTGCGCCAGGCTCCTGTCCCGGGCAGCTGCGGGGCCACTGACTCCCGTCCCACCCCTAGCTGCCCTCAAAGTACGCGCCTGTGGAGGAGGCTGTGGACAGAACCGGAGGTGGGCAGCGAGGGCCTGAGGAGCAGGCGGGGGCACCCACCGTGCCAAGGGATGCCTCGTCTCCCTTCCGGCGGGGGGATGAGGGATGCTGGAGACGGAAACTTTCCCAGCGGAGCCTGGCCCCTGTTTTCTCTGCCGCCAGGGGCTGAGCCCTTTCTTTACCAAGATCCGCCTCCTGCGAGACACCCTGCTGGGGCCAGACCTGCGGTGTCACCCATTCAAGGCACTCAACACCCAGGAGAAGAGGGGCATTGGCCCTCCTTGACAGATGAGGAGACCGAGGCCCAGGGAAGTTCAGCCACTTCCCCAAGGTCACACGGCCAGTAAGGGGTAGAGCTGGCCTCAGACACACAGCCTGCTGCCCGCCTCACTCCCACCTTTGTCCGAAATCTCAGCTGAAGTGGGGGAGGGGAGCACCAGTCTGGTGTTTGGGTTTTTCCAGTCCCGGATGGAAAGACTCTGCAAACACCAAAAATCCTGTCCACCCTCCCAGCTCTGCCATTTCAACTCACTCCACGTCCCATACTCCCAAGGCCAAGGGCCACGTGGGCATGAGGAATCCTGCCAGTGGGCAGCCCCCCGCAGCTCTGAGACTAGGATCTTGAGGGTCAAGTTCAAGGACCCATCTGGAAAATGAGGGAGCATCCTGGAGGCCATGGCCCCAGCGTGCCCCCTCGCATGCCCCCAAGAAGCTGGCATGGGAGACAAGGAGGGACCCCCGGATGCTCTCCAACCAGGCCAGGCCAGGCTTTTGCGGGGGGGGGGGGGGGGGGCTTCCAGCAGCAATGAGAACTTCCAACCCCCAAAGTTCGGGCTTGCCAAGAAAACGCAGGTACCCATCTTCCCACCCTCCTCCTCCTCCTCGGGGAGCATTGGGTCTCAGTGACCAGGGCTCTTCTTATCTAAGCAGGTGAGTGTGGGTGCCTCCTGGGCTAGGAGAGTTTGTTTAACCCCTTGCGTGCTGACTGCTAGCTTTCTAAAGAGCTTGTGCGCTAGGGGCTTCTGAAAAATCCGTCTTGCTCCTGAAGCCAGGGCTCAGGCAGTGTGGGGTTTTCTCCATCTGCTCTTTTATGTGGTAGCGGCCGGCTAGGCACCTGGAGAACAAGGTGAGAAAGACAGAGTAATTGCCATGCCCTGGACCCTGCTGAGCTCCCGTCTCCCCGTGGACTGCATTTCCAAAGGGGCTGGATCCCAGGGATTCACTGGGAAAGCTTGGAAATGGTTTCCTGAAGGGTTTGGGGTCTAAAAAGGACCTCCAGGCTCTCTCAGCCTTGGAGCTCCAGGATGCGCAGGAGTAGGGGTGTGGAGTGCCGGGGAGCCCTGCCGGCCTCTCTGGAGCGAGCGGGAGTTCTGCTCCAGGCTCTTGCCCACAGAAGGGCTGCTGCTGCTCCACCTTCGCCTCTCCAGCATGGGGAGGGGAGAGCACGCCCACCCCAGAGCTCCCGTCCAGCCTCCAAGGCTTTGAGCCCCCAGACACCACGACACGTCAGCACGACAGTCCAATGTGAATGAGGGTGCTGGGTGGGGAAAGGCAGCCGCAGCTGGAGGAGCCGGGCTTCTCTGCCCAATTCTGTCCACCTTTCTGGGTGACCTTGGACAAGGCGGTCTCTCTCCAGACCTCGGTTTCCCATCTGTGAAATGATGGGGTGAATCACGTCACATCCCCCGTGGGCCATTGCGAGTCTATTCATCGCAGCCCCAAATGGAGCAGGTAAGGCTGGGAGGAGTCACAGTCTTAGAGTTCAGCGGGGTTTTGAAATCTTAGGGCTGGCCTGGGGCCAATCGCACCAACGCCACTTCCCTGTCAAGTGAGGACCCCAGTCTTGTGTGTCTGGGGGCTGGTTCAAAGTCGCCGACTCCCGGCGCTGATTCTGGGCAAGCCAGGCAGTGTGTCCGGCTGGGAGGCTACGGAGCCCTGGGACCCATTCCCGCAGACAAGCCTCTGGGCTCCGGCCATGCAGGCTGGCTCTACGGAGTGATGGCAGCGGGAGCCCAGAGGAGTGATTACAGCGGGAGACGGGGCAGATGGGGCTGCGGGAGAGATTCATTACATCTCAGTAAATCATCTCTGACTCGAGGCTTGCCGGGCAGGAGGCAAGGCAGAGTGGCAGCCGGCCCTTGTCTGGTCCTCCACGGCAGCCCCAGCCTGCCTCTCTCCCTGGAGCAGCAGGTCCACATCTGTGCATCAGGGAAAAGGCAGTTCCCATGGCAGAGAGAGTGGATTCCAGGCTGCTCTGGGCAGATCAGTCAGCCTCCTCATGTGCAAAAAAGGGGGTGCTCCTGCCTCCGCCCCCACCCCGGCACATGGTGGGTGACTGAGAGTCCCAGATGCGTCACCGGTGCCCGGAGCCTAGTCCAGGGTCGGTCCCGCCGAGGCCACGCTGCGGGGCTTCTCCGCCTGGCTCTGCTGCCCTCCTCCGCGCTGGCTTTCTTTGTGGTGTGTCAGTCCCTTCGGATTTGCTCCAGAGGGGATTTGACAAGCCCAGCATCTTCGGTTTGCCAGCTTCTCTTCTTGCACTGTGTAGCGGAGAGGCTCCTGGGTGCCCAGCTTGCGCCTGTTTGTCTTTGCAAACCTGTTTGTTCCTTTGAGAATCAGGTCCCGTCCCCGCAGAGGCTCACGGTGGTGAACCTCCCCCACCTGCTCCCTGGGGGTGTCCGAGGGTGGGGTGGGTGGGTGGAGGGACTGCAGGAGGAAACCTGGGTGGACTGGCCAGCCTGCCTTGGGCAGAGGGTGAGCAAGAGCCCCAAACTCAGGCCAAGGTGTGGGTTCCAGGCCCAGCGCTGCTGCGTCCCGGTTGTGAAGTGGGGACTGTGGCCCCTAATTCCCTGCGGGCCTTGGAGGATTAAATAAACAGTCCTGGTGAGAGCCCTGGGATTGGAAGTGGGGAGCAGGTAGGGGTCAGATCAGGCAAGGCTTGTGAGCCCAGCTCTGTGGGTGGGCTTTCTCCGAGGCCTCCAGGAACCACAGGTAGGAAGAGTCTTGGGAGGACCCCAGGCAGGTCTGGCTCTCAGGGTGCAGTGTGCAGGATTCCCAGGCGGGGGTGAGGCTGGAGGGGACCCAGGAGAGGGTGAGGCTGCAGTGTGCAGGATTCCCAGGAGAGGGTGAGGCTGCCGTGTGCAGGATTCCCAGGCGGGGGTGAGGCTGGAGGGGACCCAGGAGAGGGTGAGGCTGCAGTGTGCAGGATTCCCAAGAGGGAGTGAGGCTGGAGGGGATCCAGGAGAGGGTGAGGCTGCAGTGTGCAGGATTCCCAGGAGGGGGTGAGGCTGGAGGCAGGGAGGCTTGGGAGGAAACTGTGGCATTCAGCCAGAAGGAAAGCAGCAGAAGCCTGGACCAGGAGTGTGAAAGGCAGGCAGGTGCCAGGCTCAGCTTTCCCAGATGGCACAGGTGAGAGAGGGCTGGACCAGCCCGGAGGCCCAAGTGGGGCTGATGAGGGGCCTGGGCAGTGGCCCCAGCTCAAGCCAGGCTCTCGGAGCTGCAGCCTGGCCTGCCACGCCCCCCAGCCACTGAGGACAGGTGGGCAGTGTGGCCCAGTAAGCGTGAGCACAGCCTTCGGGGCCGACTGGGACTGTGTTTGTGTCCAAGCTGTGTGTCCTCGGTGAAGTTGCTTAGCTTCTCTGGACCCCAGGCTCTGCATTCACGAAATGGCGATAATAACGTCGAGTCCATACACTGCTGCAAGCTAGCAAGAACCTCTCTTCCCAGCCGGGTCTACCCCGGGGCGGCTGCTGCTGGCGGTCACGCCCGGGGTTGGCCACAGGCTGGCCTCGTGGCTGAGAAGCGGGCAGACCCCATACTGGGACCACACGGCTCCCTGACTGTCACCCGCGTCCTGATGTTACCCGGCCAGGTGCGCCGTCTCTGCAGGCAGCAGTAATGGCAGAGGTGGCCCTGGGGGCACTCCCAGGCTGGCTCTGTCTGGCAGCTGGGCCTCTGTGTGGGCCCTGGGTCCCTGGGAAACTCTTCTCTCTCTGACTGTTATTACCACTATTCGCTGTGTTTAGCTGCACATACCATCCACAAGCACGAGCTTCCCGGGTGGCTCAGAGGTGAGGAGTCCAACTGCCAAGCAGGAGATGCAGGAGACCCGGGTTCGAACCCTGGCTTGGGAAGATCCCTTCTCTAGGAAGACCTAGTAACTAAGCAACGACAACAGCAACCGTCCAAGCATCAGCCCGGAGCAGTGGTCCTCCGCAGACCAGCAGCTTCAGCATCCCTGGGGGCTGGTTGGTGGTTGGGAAGTCAGCTCCTCAGGCCCCCTCCAGACCTGCTATAGAACTCTGGTGCTCAGCGAGGTTTGAGACACACTGTTGTGGAAAACATACTCTGCAACAGAACAGAGAAGGGCTGTGCCTGCAGAGAGCTCTTGTAGGTGATGGTCTGCTTTATGCTCCTCACGTTTTTAATGAACGTATATTCGTTGTAATCTACATTAAAGAGTTTTATAAATAGAATAAATGCACACCTGCTGTTAAAAAAAAAAATCAAGCCATCCAGCTTTGTGACAAAGTAAAGGCGCAGTTCCTGCTGCAGCCCAAGCCCCTGAGCTTGGCCATCAGCGCTGCTGCAGCCACACTGGGCGTCGCCGGGGGCTCTTCTGCCCCCCTTGTCCTTTTATCGGCTGGTCTGGAGCGCCTTCCCACGCCAGCACCCCGTTCTCTTGTCGAGTTACCTGGGCGCCTGTTAGTTGGCAGGGTTTCGTCTCTGTGGTGTAGTTTGTGCAGACTGGTTCCGTAATGCCCACAGGGAGAGGCTTGGGGCGGGAGGGAGGCAGGGCCCCGGGCGAGGGATGTGCATGCATGAAATGTCCGACAGGGCAAGGCAGTTCCCAGTGAATCGTAACCTGGGCGTGCGCTGCCCGGGTTCAGAGGAAGGCACCCTGCGAGCTGGGGCAGTCAGGGAAGGCTTCCTGGAGGTGGAATTCGAGCTAAGCCCTGAGAGATGAGCATGGGGTGGACAGGAGCATGCACGCTGGAGAGATGGCACGTTTCTGCCATCCCTGGGATGTGGAGGCACGTCTGTTGGTTTTGGCTGGTAACGGGGGACCCACTGAAGATGCTCCGGGTTTCCTCACCTCTCTGCTCCCCTTGAGAACCACCTGGGCTCCTTCCTGGGGGGTCTCCCTGGCTTGAAGCACTTGAGAATGTGCTGTGATTGAAGTTGGTTTCCCCACCCACGGCCTCCTCTCTCATCCTCCGGTCTCTCTGCCGGGCTTGAAAAGGCGCACGCACGCGCGCACACACACACACACACACACACACACACACCCTGCCCCCTGTGCTGAGGGCACTCTGCTGCAGTAAATGAAGGACCCGCTGCAGAGCCCCCGCCCCCGGCCCAGCTGTGGCAGCTGGGTTTGCAGTTGCTGCTGACGCACCCCTCGTGTTAGCGCCTGTTGTTTTGCCAAGTGTGGGAGGAGGCGGGAAAGCCTGGGGCTGCAGCGGGGACCTTGGGGGTGTGTTTGGCCCAGTGGAGGAGCGGGGTGGCCGGGAAGCATCATTAGTTTATCCAGAACGCTGTCCCAGGCCTCACCTTGCGGGTGGAAAGGTCATATTTACATCCTGTTTTCCAAATTCTTCCACTTGGCCTAGGCAAATGTGCCCACACTCTGTCCATTCAGGGACTTTCTTCAGACAAAATTAAAATGCTTACTTTTCTGGTTCCAAGGCGACCCCTGGATCCTTTCTCCACAGGGGGCCCTCCCCCTGCACCAGCCACTGCTTCCAGAGCCCAGCAGAGCCGCTGGCTTAAAGAAGCACCCGCGTGTAGATCCAGAAACCACGTGTCTTTTCCTGCCGGGGGCTCCCCTCGAAACACTGCAAAACCAACCACGGCTTTGAGAGGGCTGACCCCAAGATGCGATGACCCAGTCCTGGTTTGAAGGAAGACGGTGAAAAGAGGCCGTTTCACCAACGGCAGCCACTCTTTCGCCACGTTGTGAGCGTCTGGTATTTACCTGTGTTTAGGGTTTGTTTGGTTAAAGCACTCATTATGCAGAAGGCTCCTGGCTCAGTGCAAACCCGTTTACAAAATGAAAACCATAGTCAACTTTAATTGTACCTCATGGAACTTCCCACACAAGAGAGTTCCCCCTAATTACTAAACAGATTTCTCTTCCCCCAAAATATTTTGGTTTATGACACTGTGTCTTGAATAATCACTTTCATGGTGGCTTTGACTTCCCTGGTAAAGAATCTGCCTGCAAGGCAGGAGACCCAGGTTCGATCCCTGGGTCGGGAAGATCCCCTGGAGGAGGGAATGGCCACCCACTCCAGTGTTCTTGCCTGGAGAATCCTGGACAGAGGGGCCTGGGTGACTACATCGTCCATGGGGACCGAGCAGATGCGACTGAGCGACCAACACTTTACCACCGCTGGGCTGTGTCTGGGTTTTGCCGTCTGGTGCGTTTAGACGTCAGGATGAGGGAAGGTGAAGCAAGGAGGAGGGCGTGGGGTGGGGGTGGACGGGGACCGGCAGGGCTGCAGATGCAGCGGGAAGCTCAGAACAGGCCCGGGGCTTGGGACCCGGCCCGCACTCCTCCCGCTGGCGACCTCAGGTGTGTGACTGAACTTCCCTGCTCCATACAGACAGGGGCGGTCATCCGCCTCTCACAGTGAGGGCTCGTCATCACCCACCTAAGACCCCGCACGCCACAGGAGCGTGGCAGCTGCAGCCTGGTGCTGGATTCTGGGGCCTCTGGCTGTGGTGGGCGGGGCTGTGCAGTGGCCCTCGTGCTGGAGTTCAGGCTTGCTGTGGTCGCGTGTGGTTGGCGCTTATGCTTGTGTTCACTCGCCTCTGACTGTTTGTGACCTCCGGGACTGGAGCCCCCCAGGCTCCTCTGTCCAGGATTCTCCAGGCAAGAACACTGGAGTGGGTTGCCAGTTCCTTCTCCAGGGGATCTTCCCGACCCAGGGATTGAAATCGAGTCTCCTGTGTCTCTGGCATTGGCAGGCAGATTCTTTACCACTTCGCCACCTTGAAAGCCATCCTTGCTGAGGCCAGCTCCCAGACACCTGGTACAGTCCAGAGGCCCTGCAGGGGACAGACCCTGCCAGCCCCCACTCCGCAGCCTCATCACGGACCTCCCCTGCCGTACTTACTTCCATTCTGGAACATTCGAGACCCTCATCCCTAGGGGGTCCTGCTGCCTCCTCGCCTCCCTGCCTGAAAGATCCCTGATAGTTGGCATAGGTCTGCCTTTCAGGGAAGCAAACCTGACCTCACGCCACCTCCCGAGGAGGTCGAGTCCAGGACACGCTCTCAGCCGGTCAGCACCCGGCTCTGTGGCTTGAGCCCCCTGGCCTCCTTCTGTCTACGGCCCAGGAGCCCGTCAAGGATGGCACCTGTCGGCCTGGCTCATCAGGGAGCCCAGAGCTGGCATCCGAGTAGGGGCACTTACAGGTTTTGTCAAGTGGCTGGATGTTTCTGTGCCATTCTCAAGGTCAAGGTCAGCCGCATCTGCTGGGAACAAGGAGGGAGCACTGGCCTCTGCCGACTTTCCCTGGACTGAGGACCACCCCCTCCCCCCGACATCTCGAGTCAGAAGCACCATCACCCAAACCTGTCCGGGGAAGCAAGGCTTCAGAGCGCCCCAGAGACGGGAGGTCGGCCAGCTCCCGGGGTCCGGCCGTCAGCAGAGTCTGTTCCAAGCAGCGCCCACCGCCCTCCAGCAGCGGAAGCGTCATCGTCAGACAAGGTGCTGCTTGACGGCTCTGAACTCGTGGCCTCACTAGATGGGGCCTCGGCTCCTGGCCAGGCCTTGGGGGTTAATGCCACTTTTCACTGACAGCGACTCCTGGTTTTGAAAAAAAAAAATCATTTAATCTGCAAGACGGGCCCTTTCAACAACACGCCTACACTCACTTAAAAATGGCTGAGCCCAATTTTTTTTTTTTTTAAGGAAAAATGGATATAAACAGATCGCTTCGCACAGAGTCTTCACTGGTGCCTGGGCCAGGGAAGACTGCCCAGGGCAGCTGAGTGGCCCCTAGAAGTGGAAAAGGGGGTTGCTGAATTGGCCGCGGTGGCCGAGGGTGGAACAGGGCTCGCGGCAAGTTTGCAGCCGTGGTGCCGGCAGGCCCGGTGGGCAGTGGAGCTTCATAAACCCTCAGACGAATGAAGAGGCATGTGAGTGGACATGGGGTGAGGATGGACTGGGGGCTGACTGCTGCCCTTTGAGGCCTCTGTCCCCTGGGTCGGGGTGCACAGACCGGGGGGGCCCTTCTTCAGTGGCCCTCCTGGCTTGTACTTGGAGAGAAACAGCGGTGACTCCAAGGAGGAGCAGAAAGCTTAGCATTTGATGAGCGTCAGAGGTGGTACTTCCCTCCTGTGCCCCACTAGGGAGAACTGGAGATCTAACCTCTCGGGCTGACCACCTTGGATGAATTGTGATTTCAAGAGGAGAAAAGTTCCCTTACTGTTCACAGAGCAGGTGATTAGCCCTGGTAACGTCCAAAGGCCCTTCTGAACCTGGGAGGAGACTGGGGGGATTCCGTTTCTAGACATCTGTGGCTCAGACGTTCTGATTTTCTAAGACTGCAGGACGTGGGTGCTTGGGTCCCAGGAGTCTCTGGTTCCATCACCTCAGAACAGCCTCTTTGCACCCACTCCACAGGCCCCTGGCTGCCCACCCACCCTTCACCCTCTGGCCCCCGCGTCCTCTTCCCCACACCCACTGCAGACCCTCCCGGAAGCCATAAGGCAGATGCTGAGCTGCCCTGGTCAGAGACAAGGGCCGGGGTGCAGGGGGCTCTCCGTGGCAGGTGCCAGGTCCCCTGAACTTAACGGGTGTATCCAGAGAGGCTGGTGGCCACGCCGCCCCCAGTGCTGGACGGTCCTGCCTGTGTCTTTGGAAAAAGCCGGTGGCTTGATTTTCCTTTGCCTCCGCTCATTTGCTCTTCAATCACCATCAGCACTGTACACACACGGACACACAGACCTACACAGATGTGCACACGAAACATACACACACGTTATGGCATACACATACAGATACACACGTGCACACACAGATGCAAACACACACACATGTGCCCGCCCCACCCCCACACACACACGCGCAGCTCCAGGGCAGGTGGCCCTGCCTGGGTTCAGCAGAAAGGGCTGGCCCTGGCCCCTCCGTCTGCTCTGGGTCTCCAGCGGGGGTGGGAACTTCAGGGCCACCCCGGGTGTGCCGGGCAGGAGTTCACAAGTGCTCCAGCAGCTCAGGCCTTCATCTCACTGACTGTGGTTTCCTGGGTGGCCCTGGTCCCCGGTCCTCAGTGCCCATGTGTGGGGAGGATGGCATGCTGTCTTCCGAGCCCACAGGGCTGCTGGTGCTTCGGGGATTCCCTGCCTGAAAAGCCAGCTTACACCGGAGAGAGCTGTGAAGTCACGGGTGCTGTTCTAATTAGCCACCAGAAACCGTGCCGGCCGGTGGAGGGGGGGGCACGGGGGGCATGGGGGAGGGACAGGGACATCCTGGCTTGCTCTCTGCCCCCCTCCCTCCCTCCAGCCCAGCAGCCTGGTGCCTGGTTCCTGGGCCAAAATTAATTGTGCAAGTGCCCTTATCTACTGGGTTAAGGGGAGCCCCACCTCCTCACCTCAGTGTGTGCCGCTTGCAACAGTATCCATGGAAACTGCCTGTAACCTTGTGAACAGCTAAAATTTATATATTTTTTGGTTGGTTGTTTTTAAAAACATTATGCAGATTTCCTTTACACTTTCACACTCCTGTGGGGATAAGTGAGGGGAATATGAGGTCGTCATGCCAGCGTCATGCCAGCGTGCCTCCAACCCCCTCCTCCTTGCTCACTTGGCAGGGCCCAGATCCCAGAAGTCGGGGTCCCCAGTGGGGTGAGCCCCTGAAGGGCCGCTGCCCCTTCCGCCTGGGCCTCCCCCAAGACAAGCCACACTCCACCTAGCCTCCCCAAAGGCAGGGAACTTCCCACATGGCCGCCCCACCCCCTGCTCAGGTAGGGTCACTGGGAACCCAAACCCAGTGAGAACATGAGGCTCTTCCAGTGGTAGGTCCAGACAGCGTGCACACCCTGGCAAGGAGCTGAGCAGTGGGCCCTGCCCTGCAGGGCTTTCTAGCCAAGAGGAGGAGACAGCGCTCAGATTGTCCTTTATTTCTCCCTAACGGCAGAAGGTGTTCTGCTGGGTAGAGCATTCCAGGTTGGTGTGCCTTCTTTGAAGGTGCGACCCACTGTCTCCTGGCTCTCATCACTTCCCGTGCAAAGCTGGCCGTCCTTCTTACCTTCACTCCTCTGCGCGGCCTGTGCCCTTTGCTCCAAGAGTCTGCCTTTATCCCTGCTTTTAAGGAATTCGATTTGTTCCTTGGTGCTGTTCTCTCTGTGCTTCTTGTGTTTGTGTTTCCGAGTGTTTGGACCTGTGGGTCCATAGTTTTTCACCCACTTTGGACGTTTTTCATCCAGGACTACTTCTAATCATTTTTTTCGGCATCCTCCTTCCTTTACGATTTCCAGTTACACATCTGTGAGGTCACTTGAAGTTTCCCGAGGCTCTGTTTACTTCCTTACATTTTGTCTTTTCTCTCTCTGTATTCATTCTGGATAGTTGCTATTGCTGTCTCTAAGTTCACTGATCTTTTCTTCTGCACTATGTAAATTAGTGTTAACCCCATCCAGTATGTTTTTCATCTTAAATGTTGTATCTTTTTTTATCTCTAGAAATTTGATTTTGTTCTTTTTAACATTTTCTATGTTTCTACTTAATGTGTCCAATTTTTTCTCTAGTGTTTCAACATGTGGGCGACAGTTACGATAACTATTTTAATGTTCTCGTCTCCTGATTCTATCATCTGTGCCATTTCTGGGTTAGTTCCGGTTGATTTTTCTCTTCAATGTGGATTCTGTTTTGTTTTTGTCTGCATGCCAAGTAATTTTTTTACTGGATGCTAACCTTGTGTATTTTACCTTGTCGGGTGTTAGACCCCTGTATATATTTGTGAGCTTTGTTCTGGGGGTTGGTTGTTACTTGAAAACAGCTGGTTTCAGCCCTAGCTGTTATGCTTTGGGAGGCAGGAGCAAACTACATTTAGTCAAAACCCTCTGAATTTTCTAACCAATGCTCCAGGAATTACGAAGTTTTCCTCTCTGATAGGAGCAGGAACTGTTCCTGGATCTATGTGAGCTTCCAGTATTGTTCCCTAGAATCCTTTCAAATGGTTCTTTCGCTTAAAAAAAAAAAGTTTCTTTCTCTGACCTCAGGGAGTTTCACCCACATAGCTGTGCTGACCGGTATGTAGCTGAGTAATCAAGGGGACCCTCCGCACAGATTCATACTGCCACGTAGCTCCTCCTGCCTAGGACCCTGCCATGTGCAGTAGCATCACTCAGCTTCCTTGGACTTAGTTCTCTCTCCCCAACTCAGGGGGATCACCAGGCCCCACCTGGATTCCCCTGCCCTGCAGCCACCAGATGGGGAGCCTGGAGACTCTCACCAGGTGGGGAGCCTGGAGACTCTCACCAGGAGGGGAGCCTGGAGACTCTCACCAGGAGGGGAGCCTGGAGACTCTCACCAGGTGGGGAGCCTGGAGACTCTCACCAGGTGGGGAGCTGGAGACTCTCACCAGGTGGGGAGCCTGGAGACTCTCACCAGGTGGGGAGCCTGGAGACTCTCACCAGGAGGGGAGCCTGGAGACTCTCACCAGGTGGGGAGCCTGGAGACTCTCACCAGGTGGGGAGCCTGGAGATTCTCACCAGGAGGGGAGCCTGGAGACTCTCACCAGGTGGGGAGCCTGGAGACTCTCACCAGGAGGGGAGCCTGGAGACTCTCACCAGGTGGGGAGCCTGGTCAGTCTGGACGCCCCTCATTCCTTGCCCATCTCTTGAGGATGCTTCTTCATCACCTGATGCCAGTGTCTTGGGAACCATTGTTTCATAGATTTTGTCCTGGATGCTTAGTTGCTTCAGGCCATAGGGTAAATCTCAGCCCAGTTCCTCCATCTTGGCCAGGACCCTGATTAGCCAAGGCTGCTCCTCAGGACGTAGGTTAGTCCTCCCAATCATGAGAGGAGTCCCAGCATCACCCCCACCTGGTCAGTGAGCGCACCGACACGCAGAGGAGTGAAGCAACTTACCCAGGGCGATGCCGAGCCTGGAGGCAAGTCCTGGGTCACTGCATGCTGCCTCTCACAGACAGGAGCACTGCAGACTCAGTGGTTCCCCATCACGCAGACACCCAGGCCTGAAGCCTCGGGGTCCCCAGGACCCCTTCCCACCCCCGCCCCCATCCTGCCTCCCAGTCACCCCCTTCTCTCTATCTCCACCCCCTCTTGTCACCTGAAGCCTATGGTAGCCTCCAGATGGCCCCTCCCGCCCTGCCTCTGTGCCCCGCCACCCACCCTACAGCCACAGTTTTTAAAAAGCAGAACTGACCCGGTGACTGTCCTTGTCAACACCCTCCTGAGCCTTCCCGCTGGATTCATTCATTCATTCATTCATCACTTAACTGAGGTAACATGAGCCACTCTTCCAGGCACCAGGATACAGCAAGAAGCAGAACAGAGCCCCTGTCCTCGGTGACTCAGATTCCTGGGAGGAAAGATGGACAGTGAACGAATGTATGATGTGTAAAGGGGTGAGGGCTGGAAAGATGAGCCCCTCGGGGTGTGGGGCAGCCATGGCGGGGAGGGAGGTTATTTTGGACAGATGGTCACAGAAGGTCTCTCAGGAGGAGACATTTGAGCAGAGACCTGCATGCAATGAGGGGAAGAGCCACACAGCCTGTGAGAGCAGGGCGTCGCAGGCAGAGAGGGCAGCGTGCAGAGGCCCCGCGGCCGCCATGGGCCTGGCATGAGACAGAGCAGGCCCAGGGAACAGGCGAGCAGAGGAGTCGGTCCCAGAGGGGTGGGTGGGGAGGAGGGGCCCCAGGGATGCAGCAAAAAAGCACTCAAAACACAGAGGGGACGCGGCCAGCAGGGCTCCAAGGTGCCCGCATCTCAGGCCAGGCTCGGGGCTGCCCGGGAGTCCTGCTCCCTGAGGACCAGGAGGAGGCTGGCACCCCAGCCCTGTTCCCTGCTGTGACCTCCGCACAGCACAGGCTGGCACACTGCCCACACCCCACAGATGCTCGTGGAGACTGGCATGAACATCTTGTTCTGAAGATGAGGACACAATGCCCGTGGTCGCCCTGGGACAAGGGCGAGAGCCTGGATTCACCCCCAGGTCTGTCTGACTCCCAGACAGACCAGCGCTGCCGCCTCGCCCGAAGTCTGCGCTGACCATGACCTCTGCCCTGAACCGTCTTGCTCTCACCCCCGCGCGCCTCCATTCCCCAGAGCACGGGGCAGCCCCTCCAGTCCTGGAGTCGGGGCACGGGGACCGGGCGCTGGTGCTGGGCTGTCTGTTCGGCCACTGTGCGATGCCAGAGGCGGCCGGCGTTTCTGTAGGAGTCCCCTGTCCCTCCAGCTTGGCCCTGAGCTCTGCCTGTCACTGACCTTGGGCGAGTGCCATTCTCCCCTTGAGCCTCAGTTTCCTCATCTGTAAAATGGAGTCAATTACTTTGACTCCAGGGACAGCGTGTGTGTGCGCTCAGTCGCTTGGGTTGTGGCCAGCTCTTTGTGACCCCATGGACTGTATCCTACCGGACTCCTCTGTCCACGAGATTTTCCCGGCAAGAATACTGGCGTGGGTTGCCATGCCCTCCTCCAGGGGATCTTCCAGACCCAGGGATTTAACCCGCATCCTCTGCGTCTCCTGCTCTGCAGGCAGATTCTTTCCCGCTGAGCCACCGGGGAGCCGAGGATGATGGTGAGGCTTAAAGGATGTGACCTGCACTGTCTCCCTGGAGCACCAGCAGCGCAGGCGCTGTCCCTGTATGCTTCTGCAGATGGTAAACCGAGGCTCTGGGGGCAGTGAGGCTTTCCTGATGCCATAGAGCAGGCCAGGAGCGGAAGCAGATGTGGCCAGGGTCTCCTGGGCTCAGCAGCCTCAGTCTCCCTCCTCCGCTCACCCCTCTGGCATGAGCCCTTCACAGCCGGCTTGATCCTCTTCCCGGAAATGCATCAACGGCTCCAAAGTCTCCATCCGCCTCCTCCAGGGCTTAGCTGCCAGGGGCTCTGCTGTGGCCAGTGACTCTGTGCACGGGGGCACAGAGAGCGCCTGCTGTTTACCGGAGCCTGTGCATCAAGGGCAGGCTGACAGTGCGGGGGCTCCCAGGGCCTCGCGGGTGCTGGCAGGAAGGCGGCGGCTCAGAACGAAAGCACAGGGTATGCAGAGGACAGCTGGGTGCACAGAGGAGGGTGCGGGCTTCCTGCAGACGGGGAGACCTGGGCATCCACCACAGGGTCAGAAGGAATCGGCCACCTAGAGGGAAGCAGGCAGCGGTCCCAGGGGCATCCCAAGCGGAGGGACCGTGGGGCAAGGACAGGCCTGTGCCCCCACAGCACAGAGGCAGGGGATCCGGGCTAGCCCTAGGGAAGTCCTAGCGCCACTGTGAGTCCAGCCTTGCTCTGGGGCCCACCCTTCAGGACAGCAGTCCTCCAAGCAAGCTCCCTGGTCCAGCAGCATCCGCAGCCCCTGGACATGCTCAGCCCACCTGGACCTCTGAGCACAAGCTTCCAGAGAAATCCCTGCAGCCCACAGCCCCCCCAGGGGAGGCCAGTGCGGCCTAAAGTGAGAATCTCCAATTTGAGGGGAGCCCTCAAGGTGGCAGGCACTGGCTGGGGAGCCAGTCGGCCCAGGGTCCAGGAGGCAGGAGGGAAGGGGGTAGGATGGAGCGCTGAAGCCTGGTATTGTCTCAGGGCCATTCCTACCTCCGACTCACCCAGGCAGACAGTGCCCCAAGGTTAGGCCTGGGTTGGGGGGGGCTCCCCAAGCCACAGTGGTGCTGCTCTGCTGACCCTTGGGCACCCATGGGCCCCTCACAGAGAGGGCAGACGTGTCAAAGGGAACTCAGGCAAGTGGCTAGGACCGGCCGTGGTGTGGGTGGGAGACTCGTGCAGGTGGGGGTGGCCAGTTCACTTGGATGCCTTAGCGATCTGGTGGCGGTGGGGGGTCATGTCACTGTGGCCCCCTCAGGCCTGGGCAGTGGCCAGCTCTGTGGACATGGGAAGGACCCCCAGCAGGCAGGCCCCCCAACCTTGGGCCCACGGTCACGCCTGGCCCCGAAAGACTGCCCTGCGGTGCCCGGGACAGCCATGCAGCCGCGGGGTCGGGAGCCCGGCCTGCCACGGGTGGGCAGTCCTGGGTCACCGGGGACAGGTGCATCCCTGCTGAGTCTCTGAGCCTCTGTTTGCCCCACGGGGTCTGGCTGAGTCACAAGGGTGTTAGCAAATGCTGGTAGGGTTTCCTGGATCCCAGGGCTGAGCTGCGGCCCTGGGCCAGGGCCGAATCGGGTCCTGCCTGTGCCCCGAGCCGACCTGGATACGCCGCGTCTGTTCCTTGCCCGTGCTGAGAGCTCCTGTGAGGCTGAAGTGAGACACAGCAGGCAGAGCCCTTGCCCAGCGCCTAGATTTCGTGCGTGCTTAGTGATCAGAGCTCTGGCGGTCCCAGGAGCCCTGGCCGGGGCGCCCACCTGCACAGCCCCCCAGCCCTGAGCTGGTTCCAGGGGCTGTGCCCAGGTCTTAGATGAGGAAAGTAGAAAGAAACCAAGCTGTCTAGCAGCAGAAAGGGGTTTTGCAAACCCAGCTTCTGCACATGGTTATTTTAAGGGAGAGGAAAAGCCTGCTGCTGAGCTGGGGTTTCCTCGGGGGTCTCAAACCACCTTCCCAGAAAGCCCCTGAATGGGGCACCCCAGTGCCTTTCCCCTGCCCAGGACCCCTGCCCTCCACGCCCTGACCTGGCCTGCAGCGCCCACCATGTCTACCATCCCCTCCACCTGCCCAGGACATGCTGGGGGCGGCCGTGCCAGAGCTGGGGGCCGCAGGGCCGAGACCCCATCCCTCACTTTCCCACATTCAGGGCCTGCTCAGCCAGGCTGTGCCAAACGGACCCTGATAATTCAGTCTGCCTGCCACATGGGGCCATTGCTGTGTCCTTGGGAGGCCCTGGCCCCCCGGGGGCAGATGGACTGCGGACCCGAGGCCCCCCAGGTCCCTGCCTTCAAGGGGCTTCCATTCGGTGGGGGACCGGGAGACACGTGTGCCCTGCCACCCACAGGCAAGCAGGGGTGGGCTGGGCGAAGGGGGGACCAGACAAGATGCTGACCTGGGGTGGCGCACCCAGGCTCAGCCCCTGCTCCCCACCTCTAATCATGTGAGCTGTGTCTGGCTGTTTCCTTGGCCAAAGGGGACCATGGCGACCCTGCTCAGACCCTCCTAGGGATTCAGGATGCTGGTCAAGGGTGTAGGGCCCTGCCTGGCACAGAGGAGGTGTTCAGGACAGGGCCCTGGGCTTACTGCTATTGGGAGGCCCGGTGGAGCCACTCAGGGTTTTAGAGGGAGGCCAGGACCTGCCCAGACTTAGGTTCAGGAGCCCCAGGGGGGCAGCATGGGCAGGAATGCCAGGTCCTGGGACGCCCCCTCAGCCTCTCTGCTGTGTTGGTGTCACTGACATCAACAGCTGGGGGGCCCACCAGAGAGATGGGCCTAAACTGTGAGCATCTCCATAGCATGCAGACTCAGACCACGAGAAGGGCAGGCCGGTGATGTCTAGGCGCTACTGAGCTCAACGTCCAGCAGCTGGGGGCCTCGCCCTCCTCCCCCAAAACACCCCGCCTGATTCCTGCCGCCACCTGGGGGCCCAGAGACACAGTTTAGGGTCGCTGGCCTGTGGCCTTCCCTCTGTGCAGACATCGGGGTGACCCTGAGCCAGGCTCCCCCTCTGGGGGCACAGCCACCCATCGCCATGGTGAGCAGGCGGTGGTGTGTTCACAGCCTTTTGCACCCCCAGGCCGGCCCCCAGGGAGCCAGGGCTCCAGCTTCTCTGACCGCAGTCCTCAGCGCATGCACCCCGAATTTCTGCTCCTCTGGACAAGCCAGGCAGTGGGGGGAGGCAGGGGCTCTGGGCTGGACAGCAGCGATCACAACTCAGGCTTTAATTTTGCAGTGGATTCTGAATGCCGGCCTCCCAAGAGGACCCTCTAGGCCAGGCCTCCCACCAGGACGACCAGGCCCGCCCTGGCACTGCCCACTGTCCCAAAGGACCAGGGAGACTCTGAGCAGTGTTGGCGCAGCTCCTTTGCAGAGGCCAAGAGGGGCTCCTCCTGCTGCTTCCTGGGGACAGCACCCACATGGGGACCATGCCAGAGGGGGCAGGAAGGCCACCCAGCTGGGGATGCCCAGGCAGTGGGGAAGCCAGGCCACTCGGCCCACTCAGGTGTGGCAAACCCCTGCTCCCCACAGATCCCCAGCCACCAGGCCCTGGGGTCCGCCCTGAAGGCTCTCCTCCCGGACCGCAGAGCCACCGGCTTCTCTCCTCAGCTCCAGCTGTATCCCCAGCGGGGCGGGCAGGGCCACAAAAATGGGGTGTCCGTCTGGTTGGGTTTTCCTCTTTCATGGTGGGTTGACTCGGTCCTCCAGCCTCAGTGGACCCCGGGGAAACACGAGTGGGGTGATTGTGCAGAGAGACCCATCTGAGCCCTGCTTCCCACATGGCCCAGAAGTGGGGTGTGTCCCGCGGTCCACCCTGGGGGAGCCGCGGGGTGAGATGAGATCAACGCACGGGTGCAGTGGCCACTGATGTCCTCCTGAGCCCTGACGACGCTGAGCTGAGGCCCGGAGAAGTGGCTCCCCAGTCTCCCTCCCCAGCCCACTCCGGAGCTCTGCCGGGCTCCCACTAGGAAATACTGGTTCCTCCTTCAGAAGCTCGAGGACCCTGGCAGGTCTTTCATTCACATCGGTGCCCCTGAGTCCCTGCCGGGCACCCTGCTCTGGGCTGGGCAGCAGAGCCATGGGCCACGGGCAGGGCCCTGCTCTTGCGTTGCTCACCCCAAGGGGCTCTTCAGCAGGGCTACGAGCAGAGCTTCTGGACATTCGTGAACCCCAGAAACGGCTGGCAAAATGGGACAGCCCCTGTGCTCTGGGGGCCCTGGAGGAGTCCAGACCACAAAGCCGACCAGCCCGAGGCATCCACGGTATTTTCTGAACACTGGTAACCCGGCCCCAACCCACCTGGCAGTACCAAGGCCCACTGCTGCAGGCATCCTACGGCCTTGGGACCCAGGGTGGGCACAGGCCCGGCTCACTAGGTCCCGGTGCCCAGGTGGCCTGGGTGCTCTCTGGGCTGGGCTGATCTGGCTGAGGATGGAGCTTGAGGGTGGGGGTGGGGCACGGGGGGCCGCTCCAGGTACGGTTGGGCACAGCCTCTCCAGGCTCCACGCCGCTCCCACCACCCACCCCCACCCCCAGCCAGGCTCTGGGTAAGATCTCCAAGACCGGCCGCAGCGATGCGGAGCGCTTCGCCGTCTATTTATTACCAAACGCAGGAGTCTGGGAGCCCGCGGAGCGTGAAATTAGGACCAAATGTGGGGGAGGTCTAGACAGGAACTCCGGCCGCTCCCGCTCGCGGGACGACGGGGCCCCTGGGCTCCCAGGAACCAGACAGATGCTGCGGAGGGAAAGCCCTGGACCAGACACCAGGGCGGGGAGAGGCTGGCGGGGGGCGGCCGACCCGGGTCCCCAGCCATGCTCTGCCCTCTGCCCGCCGCCCCAGCCTTGGCTCCTGGTCCTGAAAGGAGCAGCACCATCGCTGCTTGGTCTAAGGTGCTGCTAGCGAAAAGGCGGATTCCAGGGCCCCACTTAGACCCACTGAGGCCTGGGCCTCTGCAGGCTGCCCAGGGTCTGGTCCCAGAAGTGGCTGGACGGGTTGAGCTGGGGGCCCGGCCAGTGCAGAGGGGGCAGGGCTGGGCTTCTCCTTGGCTCCTAAAAGCGGCAGATGGAGCCTTCAGGGGGCACTGTTGCGTGCCTGAAGCAGGCAGGGCCTGGCGGCGGGGAGAGGGGGGCTGCCTACAGGACAGACTGAGGAGGCTCAGTCCTTGGTCTTCAAGGCAGGGAGGGGCGGGATGGAGCTGGGGGAACAGAGAAGAATTGGAGGGTCTGAAACGGGGCGGGCCATGTGGTCCGGATGGCGGCTGTGCGGGGGTCTTCTGCCAGGGGAGGGGCTCTGGGGCGGGCGGGAGGCAGGTGGGGGCGTCTGGCTCTGCCGCCAGGCGTTTCCTGCTCCCACCTCCACTCTCGTCGTCACGCCCGCAGGAGACAACCAGAGCCCGCACAGCGGCGGCTCCCCGGAGACAGGCTGTGGGGAGGGGGACGTGGCCCGCCCAGCCCCCCTCCACAGACTCCGGGGCTGGGAGTGCCCAGAGGGGGCCCCCCTCTCTCAGCTTGTCCCTGTAAAAGCCGGGGATGGGACCGGGAAGCAAAACCGTTTATAAAGCTTTAAAACCGTTTATGGTCCCAGGGGGCAGATTAACAATTCAGCACAATCCTGGCCAAATCGTCTTGGCGGGCGGGCAGGCGGTGTGCGGAGACTTGGGGTGGGGGCGGGGGCTGGAGGAGGCGCGCTGGTGGTGGGCGGCTCTCCCAAGCTGTCGCTGGACCCGTGGCCCCTCGCTGTCCCTCACCTTCCTCTCCCAGCCCGGCCCATCAGATAGCCATCCTTCCAGGATGGCTCAGAAGCCTCCTCCTCCAGGAAGCCCCCCATGGTTCCCTGACACAATAGCACCCCCTGAGCCCCAAAGCCGGCTCAGAAGCCTCCTCCTCCAGGAAGCCCCCCATGGTTCCCCGACACAATAGCACCCCCTGAGCCCCAAAGCCGTCTGCTGGTCTCTGGGGCACTCAGCCATTCTCAGGACGCAAGTGTCAAGGGGACGCTGGGTCAGCCCAGTTTCCCTCTGAGCTCCCAGGCAAGTGTGCCCAGCGTTCGCAGCCCTGCAGGGGTTCACATCCCGAGGTATTGCTTGAATGAGCAGCTCCAGATTTTCACACTCATGGTCCTGAAACATGGTCGTGCATCCCAGTTATCTGGACCCCTCACAGGCAGGGCTGGTTAAGGACGCACACCTAGATTCTTGAAGTCCAGAGCTGACCGGAGTCAGTTGTCTGCCTCCTTCTGTACCCATACTGCAGAGGAGACTACAGAGGACTCCGAGGCCCAGAGGGCGGCCTGTGACCCAGGTTCCCAGTGAGCATATCGCAGGGTGCTCCCCAACCTGGCCACCCGCCCTCGTGGGCAGGACAAGGGCCCCTCAGACTGCTCGGTGTCCCACTGGGAGAGTCCCTGGCGCAGGAAGGAGAGCGGGGGAGCGACAGCTCAGCAAGGCCCAGGCCTGGGGGAAAGGGCCTCGGGCTGCTGTTCTTCCGCTGACTTGCTGTGTGAGGCCACGAGTGTGCCCCCCCCACCCCGTCGCTACCCCTGCGCTGGCCTCAGTCTCCTCCTACCGCACCCATTAAGCGGAAGTGTGGGACATGGTTGCAGTACTGGCACTCCGAGGTTCTGTGAGTTGCTTTGACAAGTCCAGGAAGGCTTCCTGGAGGAGGAGGCGTGTTCTGGGCAGTGATGGCAGGGCAAAGCCTGCAGAGGCAGAGGAAAAAGCACGCTTGGGGTGGGGCCGGGTGAGGGCAGAGGGGCGGCTGGAGGGTGGGGGTGAGGAAGCCACATCACTCTCAGGGGCTGATGTCAGGCTCGGGCGTAAGCGAAGCTGCCAGGGGTGCGCGTGGGCACCTGCTGCCGGGCCTGGTCCTGGGACCAGCTCCCAACTCGGGCATTGCTGCTCCTCGGCCTGCCCGTGTCTGCAGAGTGAGGCTGAGGCGCTCCAGCTGGACGGGGCGGGGGTGTCAGAGCCGCGGCTACTGACAGCCCTGGTCACCTGGCCTGTGCCAGCACCCTCCCATCACTCCACCAGGCTGCCCGCCGCTGGGGGCCCCCTACCCAGAGCCAGGAAGACCAAGGGGCCATCTGTGTCTCAGACCTGGGAGGGGGCTATGTGGCCACGCCCTTGGGAACCCGGTGGAAGGTTTTGATGCGGAGGGGAGGTGCGTCTGAGCACAGCACACCTGCCGTCTGGCGGAATCCTCCGTGCGCTCCCATTCTGCAGAGGAGGAGACTGAGGCCCAGGGGAAGGGGGCATTTGGAGCCCTGTTCTTGCAACTGGCAGGAGACGGGGCCACGCGGGGGCAGCTTACATGCCGGGACGGGGTCTGGTTTCACTCCCGTCCTGCCTCCCAGACCTCTCTCCCGCCCGGCGAGGCCCCCTGTCCATGAGGCAGGACCATGACGAGCTTTCTGGGATGCAAGTAGCAGAGACACAGGCAAGGCGGCGTATTCACCGCGAGTCACCCCGTGGACCCCAGGGAGGGTCGGGACCCTGTACACTGGGCCCACAGCCGGCTCTCCGTCCTGTCTTCCCGTGGACCGGCTCCTCTGGCTCCACACTCAGGCCGCCCTGCTGCAGCCTGGGCACCTGTGTCTCCACCCAGGGCCAAGGGAGTAGGGACTGGCCAGTCTCCAGGCCCCGGTTCCGTTTCCTGGTGGAGAGAAAAGGGCTGGCCCAGCTGGGGTGGGGGGAGTCCTTTCTACCCCGTGCCTGGCAAGCGGTGTCCAGAGGGGCAGCAGCAGTGGGCATGAGGCTGTGGCACCCTCCGGTCCTGGAAGACACTGCGTTCCCTGCGGCAGGCAGTGGGTCCCCTGTGGCCTTCAGCTGTGATGGGCCTGTTCACTGGAAATGACACACGTGCTCCACGTGTGTGAACTGATGGAGGCTGGGCTTTGGCTCAGCCAGCGGGACTGACTTTGGCCAGCTCTGAACCTGTCTCTTCATCTGCAAATTCGGGGTCCCAGTGCCTGTGCTGCCCCCCACGGCCCCCCGGGAGGCCAGGGAGGGCCCCCGTGCCCCTCCCACTGCCCACTCTCTGGCTACCCCAGGGTCAGGCTGAGATGAGCCGTGCCCTGTGAGTCCCCGGAGGGCAGTGTGTGGGCATGTGGGGCCTGGCGCTTCACCGGCAGCTGCCCGCTTTGCTTTGCCTCACCTCCATGAAGGGCGTGCAGCGCACGTGGACAGCAGGCCTGGCCCCTGGCCCCATCCCCGCTGGCCGCCGCCTCGGCACACCCAGCTCCCTGGATCAGGCCTCGGTCAGCCTGCACCCTTGGCAGGGCTGGCGGGCCAGCTGGCCTCGGCCACCCTGGGGGCCAAGGGAGGTCGGAGCTGCCCGGCAGGGCGCCCAGGAACGCAGGGGTCCCTGGGGCTGCTGCCCCGTCTGTGTGGCCTGCACTGTGTCTTCCTGACCGGGCCCCGTGGGCCCAGCTGTCTGGACCTGCCTGTCTACACTCCTGTCTGTCTGAATTTGGAGCTGTCTCTCAGTCTGGGTCTTGTTGTCTTGCAGCTCTGGGCCTGTCTGGATCTAGCTTTCCGTCCCTCTGTCTGTCTGCTCGGGGTCTGGGGTCCCCTGCCCGTGTGGCCTCTGACACACAGTGCTGGCTGGGCCCGACCCCAGGGACACGTCCACATCCTCCTCCGTCTGTGGACTGGGGTCCGTGGCGCTCCTGCCCAGCTGCTCCCTGCCAGGCTACCTGACCCTGCAGACGAGCCTGCGGGAAACCGCTGAGCCTCCAGCCTCGCCACGCGGGGCTCAGGTCCCCTCACTCCTGACCCTCCGCCCGCCAGACCCCGAGTCTCCATCTGTCAGTTCTCGCACATTCCTGGAAGAAGGAAAATCAGCCCAAATTCCAGCAAGTCTTTGGCAAGGCTTATCAGCAACTTTAGAAACGTGCACACCACTAAACTCTTCACTGCGCGTTCCTAGGAACCTGGGAAGTAATGCAGCTCCTGGCCCGCAGGGCCTGGCTGAGCGAGTGGGGCCCCTCCACGCGGCGGGGCCCGTTCTGGGGATCCCCGCAGACAGTCTCTCGTCTAGAAGAACCTGGGGGCACCTGGGGAGAGACGTCTCCGTAACCAGCACAGGTGCGGAGGGTGCAGACAGAATGTCACTGTCACTTAGGAGGGGGACGGAAATCTATATTTGCTTACCTTTTCGGAAAGAAGCCACAGAAGGGCAAGCCAGAACTCAGTGAAACTGTCAGATCTGGACAGAGCAGGGAGGAAGGAGGACCTCTCTGAATGCACCTGGTTTTATGCTTTTGACTTTGGAACCAAATGTTTTCTACAGTGAAAAAAGCAAACTGTCGACTCCCTGGAGGTCCAGTGCTTAATTAAGACTTCACCTTCCAAGGCAGGTGGGGGCTTCCCTGGTGGCTCAGATGGCGATGAACTCACCTGCAGTGCAGGAGACCCGGGTTTGACCTCTGGGTCGGGAAGATCCCCTGGAGAGGGAATGGCAACCCACTCCAGTGTCCTTGCCTGGAGAATCCCATGGACAGAGGAGCCTGGCGGGCTACAGCCCATGGGGGCTGCAAAGTGTCGGAGACGACGGAGTGACTGACATTTTCATTTTCCAAGCAGGGGGTTCGAGTTCCATCCCTGGTCGGAGAACTAAGACCCCACGTGCCTCACAGCCGAAAAACCCGAAAACAATAGGAGCAATATTGTAACAAATTCAGTAAAGACTTTAAAATACTAAAACCACTTAAAAAAAAAAAAAAAAAGCTAAGCTAAATCAGTGTATTTTTTTTAAGACAGTAAACCAACTGAAGTAAATGAACCTAAATATCGAGGTGGTGAGAAAAAAAAGCGTACTAAGAATTATTTCAGGCAACTTTGAAACAGTCTTTCTTTTGTCCCTAAGGGGACAAAACCACAAAGAAAAACAAATATCAGATTCCGTTCAGTAAGCTTGTTAATAAAAACAGTGGTGAGGATACTTTTAAATGGGAAAAAGCACGCTTGTTAATAAAAACAGTGGTGAGGATACTTTTAAATGGGAAAAAGCACGTAAGTAATGAAGTGTATGTTATGAGGAAATAAAATTTGCACTGTAAAAGTCACACAGACATCACATTTTAACATGGAAAAACCCCTTTCATGTCTAATTTTAAGTGGAAATATCAGTATAAACTCATGTTCATTTTTCTCTCCCTTAATAAAAAAAGTCTTTCCTAGATCTGGCCACTGAAAAAGCCCAGAACCATTGCAAAGCCAGAAGCAACTAGCACCTCTAGGGTTCAGACTGTTGTCTCTAGAAGCACTTCCCCCAGCAAGAGAGCCAAGCGTCCCAGGACTGCAGCAAGAAGAACTGGGAGCTCTTATGCCTAAAAGCAGCATGCCATGAAGGATTAGCAGGGTCCCGTTAAACTAACTTTGGGGCTTCCTGGTGCCTCAGTTGGTAAAGAATCTGCCTACAGTGCAGGAGACCCAGGTTTGCTTCCTGAGTGGGGAAGAACCCATGGAGAAGGAAACGGCAACCCACTCTAGTATTCTTGCCTAGAGAATTCCATGGACAGAGGAGCCTGGCAGGCTACAGTCCATGGGGTCGCAAAGAGTCGGACACGACTCAGCGGCTAAACTACCACCATCAGAATGACCCTGGAGCCAACGTGGGGGCCAAGCCCGTGGTCCCAGCGAGATCATCTAAACACCAGAAGGAATGATGACTGCGGTGGATTGAAACCCATCAAATGTGTGTAAATCAGTGAGAATAAGATGGCACTGTGAAACAAGCACAGCCCTCATGGGTGCCAACTTGTTCTGAAAATTGAAAGATTTACAAGCTGAGCATCTATGCTTTTCCTCTGCAGACAGTCTTTTGATATTACCGGCTACGTAATAGGGAAAATTCTGTAGAGAAGAGTCGGAGCTGATACACGCAGAACAAGAGACAGGATTCGAACCGTCTCTGTCTGCAACTCCTAAAGAGACAACGGATCCCGGCAGGGATTCCCAGCCACCGCTGAAAGAGTGAGGGGGCGCTGGCGGGCAGGCCTGGGCCAACGGCAGCTGAACGCCCGGGCTCATCCCAACATCACGATGAGAGGAACGGCGGTCCTGGGGCCCTGAGGGTGGTGTGGAGGGAAGCCAATTTAGAGGGCAGAACCGTGACAGAGGGACACGTGAAATGCCGCTGGAGGAACTGCGAGCCCGTTCTCGTACATGGAAAATTCTGTGAGATAAATGACCCAGTTTCTTCCGTAAACAACCTGCAGGGAGCGAGAATGAAGGGGACAACAGTCAAAAGGGCCAAACACAGCTGGATCTGGATGTGAGCAAGCCGACTGTGGGAAAGCATTTGGGAGATGAGCGGAGGCTTTTTAAAGGTCCTCACCTGTCAGCTTCTGCACTGAAGTGTCTATAAATAAACAGATATGCTCTGGGATTTCCTTTAATGAACTCAGTTGCCCTGCCATGCTATTCGCTGGGGTTAAGGGGAATGGAAGGGATTGGGAGGTTGAGACAGGGTGTACTCAGCAAAGCCGCTTGTTAAACCTTGGTAACCTGGAATGGGCCACAGTGGGGATATTTACACGACATGCATGTTAAGCTGCTTCAGTCGTGTCCGACTCTTTGCCACCTCATGGACTGTAGCCCGCCAGGCTACTCTGTCCTTGGGGATTCTCCGTCCTTGGGGATTCTCCAGGCAAGGATACTGATGTGGGTTGCCATGTCCTTCTCCAGAGCTTCTTCTCGACCCAGGAATTGAAGCCAGAATCTCCGGCAGAGTCTTTATCTACTGAGCTGCCAGGGAAGCCCTTAATTCCCCTGCCCTGGCAGTGCGGAGTCTTAACCGCTGGGCCACCAGGGAAGTCCCTTAAGAATTTTTTAATGCCAACAGCCTAAAAAGGGAGTTGTTTTTAAGTTTTGAAAGATGAAAAGCTTTTGAAAATCAGCTGCAGACCGTTTGAATACACTTAGCACCACTGACCTGGACATTTAAAAACGGTGAAGATGGTGAGTTTTATGTGACTTGTAATTTGATATTTTAAAGGAAAGGGATTGTTTGTGTTATAAAATGGAATATGGTTCAAAATTACGTTGCAGAAGAAAATTTAACGATAAAGCAAAATAAGGGTGAGCTGGTGAGGTGATAAAGGAGGTTACAAAACCGTACGCTCAGCCCGACTGCATTGGGGCCCATTTCTAAACGCATGAGCTGGTCGCCTAGGCTTCCCAGGTGTCGCTAGTGGTAAAGAACCTGCCTCCCAATGCAGGAGATGTCAGCGACGCCAGTTCGATCCCTGGATTGGGAAGATGCCCTGGAGGAGGGCAGGGCAACCCACTCCAGTGTTCTTGCCTGGAGAACCCCATGGACAGAGGAGCCTGGCGGGCCAGAGCCCGTGGGGTCACAAAGAACTGGACAGGACTGAAGCGACTGGGCACGCACGCACACATGTGCATGAGCTATCCGCCCAAGCTGCAAGTGTGCTAGGCTAGGCGCTCACGCAGAGGCTCACGAAAACTTCGCAGCACCCCGAGAGCGAGGGTGTATGCTGCTGGCCTCCCCTCCTGCAGACGTGGGAAGTGCTGGCAGGGGCAGGGCGCCCCCCGCCGCCGCGCCCCAGCCCCTGCCTCCTGCTGGCCCTGGGGTGTTTGTTTTCCCTTTTAGAGTGGTTGGTTAGCGTCCTAAGCTGGGACGGGCTCCTGTGAGGAGCTGGCTGAAGGTGGTGGCATGTGTTGCAGGCTGTTGATGGAGAAGGGGGCGAATGACAGCCGGGACGGTGGTCATCACCGGGGGCATCTTGGCGACTGTGATTCTGCTCTGCATTATTGCGGTTCTGTGCTACTGCCGGCTTCAGGTACTCGGGGGCGTGGCGGGGGGAGGTCGGGAGGGGAGCCCAGAGCGGGGCCCTGCAGAGGGCGGGGGCCCCCACCAGGGCCAGGCCTCCAAGAAGGTGCAAGGCAACCAGCCCTGCCCAGCCTCCGCGGGTGAGGGCTCAGCGGCAGCTTCCCAGACCCCCTGCAAGGTGAGGCTGCAGAGGTTTGGAGAGGGTGAGGGCCTTAGCCAACGTCACACAGCTACCAGGCGGGCGCAGTGGTGAGCCCTCGGGCCGTGCCTCCCTGACCTGCCCACCCTCGATGGCTGTCCTGGGCCCCGTGTCTTCATGAGAGGAGAAGCCATGTGTGCAGGGCAAGGCGGTGCAGCTCGGCCCTCTTGAGCTAGACTGGGGCCGGCTCTGCCGCCTGCAGGCTGCCTGAACCCTGGCCCCCTGGGCCTCAGCGTCCCCACCTGCAGACGGGACTTGGTCCCTGCCCCTGCCACGTAGCTGCTGTGGGGCAAAATGAGTGAAAGTGAGTGAAAGTCGCTCAGTCGTGTCCGACTCTGGACAGTCCCTGGGGTTCTCCAGGCCAGAATACTCGAGTGGGTGGCCTTTTCCTTCTCCAGAGGATCGCCCCAACCCAGGTCTCCTGCATGGCAGGTGGATTCTTTAGCAGCTGAGCCACCAGAGAAGGGCTGAAATGAGAGAACCCCTCCTTTAGGGACGCCAGGAGTCCGGGGCGCTTCCCCTCCATGGTCGAGATGGGGACGTGGGTGTATGACTCAGGGGCGTCCGGGCGCCCTCCCAGGCCTGCGCGGGGGCCCGGGGTGGGTGGGGAGCCGGGGGTCACGGTGGCCTCTGCCCGTAGTACTACTGCTGTAAGAAGGACGAGTCGGAGGAGGACGAGGAGGAGCCAGACTTCGCCGTGCACTCGAGCCTGCCGCCGCTGCACTCCAACCGGAACCTGGTGCTGAGCAACGGGCCGGCGCTCTGCCCAGCCGCCGCCTTCAGCCAGAGGTCCCCACCAGCCCGCGCCCTCTGCCGCAGCTGCTCCCGCTCCGAGCCGCCCGCCTTCTTCCTGCAGGAGCCGGAGGACGAGGGCATCAGCAACGGGGGGGAGCACGTGGCCTACAGGAGCATCAGCCAGGAGGACGTGGGGCCGCCGCCCGGGGGCTTTGGGGGGCTGCAGGCGCTCAACCCCAACCGCCTGTCGGCCATGCGAGAGGCCTTCTCCCGCAGCCGCAGCGTCAGCACCGACGTCTGAGCATGCCCCCTGCCCCCA
This sequence comes from Budorcas taxicolor, assembly GCF_023091745.1. Lineage (NCBI taxonomy): Eukaryota > Metazoa > Chordata > Mammalia > Artiodactyla > Bovidae > Budorcas > Budorcas taxicolor. The sequence continues at coordinate 163,583,770 of NC_068920.1, read as the reverse complement.
GCAGGGCCTGAGACCATGGTGGGAGGTCCCCGCCTGGCCCCGGGGCCCCAAACCCAGCGATCCTCGCGTGCCTGTCATCACAGGCGCGCCGGGGCTCCCTGCAAGGGTCAGACCCAGTGAAGGCTGGTGGGGCCACACTGGGCAGCGGCCACCAGGGCCTGGGTCTGCAGGGAGGCAGGTGTGATGCGGGCGCGGGTGGGGCCTCCAGGTGCCCCAGCTGCAGAGTGAGGCGGGGCTCTGGGGCGCGGACACCGGACTGTGGATGCCTGGGCTGCCGTCAGCAAGGGGCTGGGGGCCAGGGCCTCCGTCGCAGCCGCCTCTGCCACTCGGCCTGGCCGCTCCCCTCCATCCCTGGGTCTCGGTCTACCCATGTGTCTAAGGATGAGGTGGTGGCTGCCAGGCTTGGGGTCTTGCAGCTTAAGCCTTGGGGGCCAAGTCTCCTGTCTCCCCCAACCCCCAGACAGCCCGGCTTCCAGTGCAGCTGAGATCCTGCTTAAGCCCACCTCCCCACCAATGCTCGGAGAAAAGGGGGATTTCTCGGGAGGTGCAGCCCCAACTGGCTTTTTGGTGAAAATGCAGTAGGGAAGAGGCCCTGTGCCAACCCTCCCGCTTCAGAAGTAAAACACGCAGCCCACTCCTCAGCCCTGACGTGGTCAGGCAGAGAAAGCCAGGCAGAGGCAGAAAGACCCACTGACGCCCCATGGGACCTGGGACGCCCTCAGGTCCCCAGGGGGACAGGCCCACACCCTCCCACCTGGTGGGTCTCAGGAGGGCCTGGGAGCAAGGCCTCAGGCTGCCCTTCCCTGCGCCGGCCCCCGGGTGAGGACAGCTGAGCTCAGCCCCCATCAGGCCCCCTCAGGCCTAGCAGCTCCTCCCTCCACCCAGTGAGAAAGCTGCCCCAAGCCCAGGGGTACCTGCCGTGAGGGACACAGCCCCCCATTCAGAGCCCCTGTCTCCTCTGCAGCCTGGTCCCCGGAACCCCCCTCCTCTCCTGGGCCCGCTCTCGCACGCTCTCTCTCTCTGCCTCTGGGCCCTGCCATGGAGTGCCCCCCAGCACCCCCGTAGGGCAGCCCCCATCTGCCCAAGAAGATGGACCAAGCTCCCCAGCCAAGCGGCCTTCCCAGAAGACAAGCTCTGGGGCCAGCGGCTTCCCCCCGGTGTGGGCACATCTCTCGCTCTCTCTCGAAAGCGCTGCAGAGCTGTGATTCTGGACGTGAGCAGAGTTAGGAACACTTACTATTTTGGGCATTCTCGATATTTTTTTCCCCTCTTCTTCCCTTTGCCTCCTGCCTCAGTTTGGACTCGCTAATGGATTCATGCCCAAGCTTCCCGTTCCTTTGTCACACCCCACGAGTTTCTGATGTATTGGCTGGGGGTGGGGGGTGGGGGTGGGGGAAGGGGCCGGAGGTGGCACTTCCTGTGGCTGCTCTGTTCGGTCTCCTGTTTCCTTTTCTTGTCTCTGGCCTCTGCATAGGTTCCTAGATCCGTCTGACAGCATCACCCCGCACACACCCGTCCAAGCTCTCCCTCAGCTCCGCCGTGGAGACCGGGGGAGCTGCCCGCTCCCCGACACAATCGAGAGCCAATAAAACTCCTCTCCGACACCTCGCGTGCTGTCTTTGGTCCGCCTGGGACTCCAGGCCGACCCAGACCCCTCTCCTGAGCTTCCTGGGAGGCGCCACGTCCAGCCCAACCCAGACAGAGTGGGCCTTCCCTTCCCATCCAGCCCCAGGGGGTCAAGGCTCTGCCCAGAGGGGCTGGTCCTGGTTGCAGCCGCATTGGGTTTTTTGACTTTCCTGGGGTGGTTGTATCAGTCTTCCAAGATTGGAAACCACCGGCCTAGAAACCCTGAGCTCCTGGAGAGTGGGTAGGGGGTGAGGTGCTGTGGCCCCTGGGGCGAGTGACTGGCCTCTGTGGGCCTCGGTCTCACCATCCACACAATGGGCGGCCATGACCCTGGATTCACGGGGCTCTTAGGAGGATTAGAGGCGGTGCTGGTGATGCTCTGGGCACAGAACCTGGCCCACGGGATGTGCACACTAAGTGCTGGGGGGTGGGGAGTCATCGGGAGAGGAGGGGGGGCAAGACGGGGAGTGACTGGGCATGATGGTGGGGTGTGTCAGGCAGCCCCGCGCCCCTGGATTGCCGTGATCCCATCTGCACTGGAACCGAGCTGCTGACCTTGAGGGAGCCCACCCCACAGGCCTCCACCCTCACGGCCACGCACCCAACTGTGACGCTGTGCTAAACACTGCGGCCCACCCTGCTCTGATCCCGTTTTGGGGACAGAAGGCTCTGCATCCCAGCGAAGCAGCCGGACAGCCGCTCACATCCCCGCTCCCTGTTCCTGACGGAGACCCTCCCCGTGGCATCTGCGCCCAGGGCCGGCTCGATGTCCCTCAGTCGGTGGATAGCCAGACCCTCCCTCCTCCACTGCAGCCAAACCAAGGTGCTTTCAGCATTGTAAACACCCACCCCTCTCCCTGGAAGCTTTAGAGTCACTCCTGAGGCTGGACCAGCTGAAACATCACCTCCTCTGGGAAGCCCGCCGGTGTCCCGGCACCTGCCAGTCGTCCAGATGAAGAGGCTCGTCTAAGAGGCCCGCCAGCGGTAATGAAGACTGTTTCCTGAGCACCCCACATGGGCCCGCACGGTGCCCCCCACCCTGCCTGCCTCGCCCCTTGTTTTCTTCCCAGCGCACCCCGAGGGGGGAGCTTCCCTCTCCCTCGGGCCCCACAGACCCCAGGCTGGGGCCCCCGCAGCAGTCGGGAGGCGCGAGATGCGCTCAGTCCTGACTCCAGCGCCTGAGTCCAAAGCCCCCTGAGCCGCCTCCCTGCAGGCACCCACTCATTTGTCACCTTCGGTCTGCTTTCCCCGAATGGCATTCCTCAGGGAGACACTGCAGTCCACCCCAGCCCGACCCAGACCCGGTCCCGGCCCCAGACCCAGTCTCAGGCCAGACCCAGGCCCGGCCCCGGCCCCGGACCCGGTCCTGGCCCCAACCCCAGCCCGACCCAGACCCAGGCCCGGCCCCAGTCCCGGACCCAGTCCCGGCCCCAACCCCAGCCTGACCCAGACCCAGGCCCGGCCCCAGACCCAGCCTCAGACCCAGACCTGGCCCTGGCCCCAGCCCCAGACCTGGACCTGGTCCTGGCCCCAACCCCAGCCCGATCCCGACAGGTCCCAGCCCGACCCAGACCCGGTCCCAGCCCGGCCCTGGCCCCAGCCTCGGACCTGGACCCGGTCCCGGCCCCAACCCCAGCCCGACCCTGACCGGTCCCGGCCCCAGAGCCAGTCTCAGACCCAGACCCAGCCCCGGCCCCAGCCCCGGCCCCAGCCCCGGACCTGGACCCGGTCCCGGCCCCAGCCCCAGTCCCGGACCCAGTCCCGGCCTCAGAACCAGACCCGGCCCTGGTCCCAGACCCAGTCCTGGACCCGAGGCTGCATCAGACCTCCCCAGGACGGTGAGCCGGGAAGACACCCCGCCCCTCCTTGCAGAGTCCCGGACAGCCCAGGATGCCGCCATAAATACAACCACTTTATTAACATACAGAGATTACAGCACGGCCCGGGGGCCGTGAGAAAGACGCCCCTCCCCGGCGTAAAGTGCGGTGGGTCCTTCCGTGCCAGGAGCTTTGATGGGGAGGCGAGCGATGCTAAATTGTGAGATTAGGAGTGCCCCGCAGGGAGGGTCGGGGCCTGAGGCGCCCCCTGCGGCCCCTGCCTGTTCCCTGGGCCTGCAGCCCCGCAGGGAGACAGGGTGCTCCCGGGCCTCTGGGGGGGCAGGGAGCCATCCTTGCTGCTCTGTCCCGGGGTGAGGGGGGCCGGCGGGCGCACCGGGGGTGGGGGGCTCTCCTGCCCAGGAAGAGCAGGGGCTCAGTGTCACGTCTTCACAGCTGGGCGCCCTGCGGGAAGGGTGTCCGTGGAGGAGCTGCCGTGGCCCCAGGGACGCTGTGCTCGGCCTCTGAGGGGCGGCCGCCGGGCCTAGGAGTGGGGCGGCCGGCAGGAGCGGCAGCAGGCCTTGCTGTAGTACCAGTGGCCGCAGAGGTTCACCTTGATGGCCAGGGCGCAGTTGGTGCCCGGCTGGTCCTGGCAGCTGTCATCTGGGGAAGGGACCACAGTGCATCAGGGGGCGGTGGGGCGGTGGGGGGGACGACGCGGCCGGACCCCCACCCCGCCCCGTCTACCTCCTTTCCTGGAGCTCTCCCTCGTACCCCTCGCCAGTGACGTCAGGACCCCACTGGTGATGTGAAGCGCTCACAGGGAAGGTGGATACCCAGGGACAGGATTTGGAGGAGGCCCTGACCTTACCCCAGAGGTCTGAACATCCCCAGGAGGCGCACCGCTCCTCTCCACTCAGTGGGTCCAAAACAGAGCTCATCACTGTGCCCTGGTGCCCCCCCAGAGCCTAGGACACGCCTGCATCTTCCAGGTGCCCGAGCCAGAGAGCCTGCTTCAGGCCCTTGCCACCCTGCCCCTGCATGGCCAGCTCGAAGGTGCTCTGGATGAGTTTGCCCAGGCCCTTGCCGCCCTGCCCCTGAGTGGCCAGCTCGAAGGTGCTCTGGATGAGTTTGCCCACGCCCTGGCCCCCTGCCCCACCGCCGCCTTCCCATCTTCTGAAGCCAGATGCTCTTTGCAAAAGGGTGGGTCTTGGCCTGGCTCCTGGGGGGCCCAGGCTCCAGTCAGATCTCACCTGCCGCCCTTCCCACCCGCAGCTCCCAGCTGGACTTGGCCCCTCCCGGAGAGAGACTTCGCTCCCCGCCCTGCCTTGGTCTCTGGAGCCAAGAGGCGCTCCCGGGCGAGTGCCTGCGCGTCGGGCCCCGCCTCGGCATCGGCCTCCTCACCTGGGGGCTCCGTGGGGCAAGGCTGCAGATCGCAGGCCTGTCTGCCAACAGGCTTCACCAGCGGGTCGCAGCCCCGGACGATGTCGGTGCCCTGGTAGCACTTCACGTCGCGCATCCGCACGCCCACCCCGCACGTCTTGGTGCACTGAGCGGGGAGAGACGGCGTGACCACGGCCCCCCGGCAGTGACCACGGCCCCCCGGCAGTGCAGGGGGCCCAGCCAGGGGAGACGTGGGACTCCCCTCCTCTCGCCAGGTTGCTGAGTCTCCGTGGACGCGAGACACATGGATGCTCAAGGGTTCGGCAACCAGGAGATGCTGCTGCCCGCCCCCCCCCCCCCCACCACATACTACTCAGCTTCCCAGTAAGGGCATGGACCCCCCATCTCTCCCCCCAGGCAGGTCCTTTGGTTCCAGCTCTCCAGCGTCCTATGCTGCGGGAGGCTCAGGACACAGGGGGCCACAGCCCAGGAAGAGGCTGGCTTCCCGCTCCAGTTAAGAGCTGGGGGCCAGTCAGCTGCATCTTCCAGAGCCAGCACCCCCACCGCGGCTCCCCGTCCAGATGTTCCCCTCGGAAAACCCCGCCGAGCTGCCCAGAACGCCAGGGCCATCTGCTGACCCCAGTTACCCTCCTGTCCTCCCGCTGAGATCCTAAAGGCGGTGGCTCCCTCTGGCTCCCCCTGCTGCGGGTGACCCCATATCACCCAGGCTCCGCTGGGACCTGCGCCCTTGGTCTGCAGAGGTTGGGGGGCGGGGGTCCAGTCCTGACTACCCCCTCGGCCGCCCACAGTTCTATTTGTAGAGACACAGGGAGGGCTTCCAGCCCGATGCCCGTGCCCAGGCTGAGGGAGTCAGCCCAGCCTGGGGGACCGAGCCAGACAACAGTCAGCCTTTGAGGGTTATGCCCCAGGGCACCTGCAGCCATCCCCCACCCCCCAGAGAGGACGCAACATCTGGCCTTTCCTGGCGCCCACTCCTCCACCCTTGGTGGACAGCTCAGAAGACGCACTCTAACTAAGCCCCCGACCCAGGCAGAGGCAGCCATAGGGGGAAAAGACCCCACCCCAGCCAGGGACAAGGACACAGAGGGCTTCCTGCCTGTGGTCTGGCCACCCCTCACCCACCCACCATCATCAGGGTGATGGGTGCCCTCCCCCCGTGCCCCAGGCTCCTGGGTGAAGACCCGTCTGCGCCTCCCCATCTGGCCACCCCGTCCTCGGAAGCTGTGCATCCTCAGGTGGAGGGGGGCCTCAGGGTGGGGGCCAGTGATGCGGCCCAGGAGAGAGGGGGGTGCGTGGGAACCAGTAAAAACTGCAACTGAGACGCGCCCCTGGGCTGTAGAGTGGAGAGGCCGTGCTCCACGGCACCCTGCAACCAGAGCTGGAGGAAGGAGCCCACAGGCCAGAGTCAGGCCAGCGGCTGCCACTGCTCCTGGCCCCGCTCTGCCCGGGGCGCACCGTCCTCCCGTCCCCTCTGCCTCTCTGATTCTGTGTCCCTGCCTTAACCTGACTCCCCACCCTCCCGGTGCCCACCGGGATCTGTCTGCCCCATGGTGGGTGTCAGGCACACGGGCTTTCAAGCACGTGACTGAAAGGCTTCCAAAGGCCAGGCCAGAAGTGACCTGGGCCAAAAAAAGGGCCCCAGATGAGTGCTGCAGGGATCCTAGGGGTGAGATCCAGGAGGACTTCTTGGAGGAGGCAACCCTTGTGCTCGCCAATGTGGAAGCGCTGATAGTCTCTCCAGGGAGGGAAAGCCCTGATGGAGGCTGAGCCGGGGGACGTGAGGGCACTCAGCGTGGGAGAGGAGGTCCTTCAGCAGGACCAGAGATCAGGCCTGGCCTCAGGAGGGCCAGTGGAGCGCTCACCTCCGACCAGGGGCTGGTGTACCACTTGAAGCAGGGCCTCTCGAAGCAAGTGCTCTCCTCGGGGGGCTTCTTGGCCAGGCCACACTCGGGGCCGCTGCGCGTCTGCGGCTTCCCGTTGGCCAGCTCCATGCACAGGACCAGCCTCTTCTTCACGCCTCTGCCACAGGTGGTATTGCACTGGAGTCGAAGGGCAGACAGGTTAGGGGTCAGGAGCCAGAGGTCAGGAAGAGCAGAACACGGGGCCCCCAGCCATGCCCGTGAAAACGGCTCGGTCAACAGCAAGTGAGTAACAGCCAAGATCAATGACACACTGGCTGGGAACCTGCTGGTCGATAACCACGTGGCCCCAACAGATTTGATCAGAAACAGTTTAACAGAAAAACCATCTGTTGTGAAACAAAATGGTCAGTGGCCATTTGCCTGGTGATGAATTAGCTGATAGCAATCTGCCTGAGCCAAGCGGTTGAAAGCCATGTGGTTGGGAACCATGCGGCTGGAAATGGCAAGCTGGTGACCTTGACGGATCACCAGAGGTCACGAGAACAAGTGGGTGCACAGGGCCCACGGCCCAAGGGTGAGTACGGCCCAAGAACCCCCAACCCTGGGCTTCCGCCTCGGGAGCACGGAGTTGTGGGAAACAGGTCGGCCCCGCACGCCTCACCGAACATTCGCTACTTAGATCTGGGAAGTTTTAAGCGGTTTTCTTACCTTCTTTGTTTTTTTTTCTATTTCAAGTTAATGTTCACTGGATTGTGGCATCATAATTTCCAATTAATTCCTCATTTGGCCAACCTGTCATTCTGGCCACCTGGCTCTCAGCCAGTTAAAGCCTCTCCCAGATGGTGGGGCCCTGCTCGCCGGGTGGGGGGCACTCACCCGCTCCCAGTCCTGGGCCAGCCAGTGGGCAGGGCAGTTCTTGTCCCCACAGGGGTGGATGGCCAGGGGCTTGGTCTCCATCTGGCACTGAGACTCGGGCACGACCCGTCCGTCGCTGGTCTTGCAGTACACGTGTCTGATCATGCGGCCTTGCCCACAGCTGCCGCTGCACTACAGGGGCACAGCCGGGGTCAGAGGCAGAGCCCCTCCCAGGGCCCCCGACCTCCTTCCCCAGAGAGAAGAGCTGGGGGGGGAGGGGAAGGGTTGCCACGGTAACTGTGTTTTAAATACCACGTTCTGTTCTAATTACAGAAAGATGGCAAGTTCGATTAAAAACACACCTAAAACCCCGGAAGAGTCCCCTGCGCACCCAGCACTCAGAGGGGAGCCCAGTGGGCATCTGAGCGTCTCACCCAAGTGGGAGAAGAGAGAGGCAGGCAGGGAGCTTAGAACGAGGGCACGGCAATGGGACCGCTCGTGTGGTTCAAGGTTCTGATCCCCCGTAATCACACGGGTCAGCCCCCTGAGCACCCGGCCCTCACCGGCCCCCAGTCGGAGACGGTCCACTGGCGGTCGCAAGGGGGCCCCGTGCAGTCCTTCTCCCCCACAGGCCTGGTGCTGGGGTCGCACAGCTTCTCGTCCTCCGAACAGCGGATGTCCCGGGTCACCACGCTTCGCTCCCCACACTTGGCCGTGCACTGTGGGGAGACGGCGGAAGGGCGGGCTCATGGCTGCCCTAGCTGCAAGCAGACCCCGGCCCGGCTCCCACTCGGCTCGCTTGGCCCCCACCCAGCCCACAGCCCCCAGCCCCCAGCCAGCCCAGAGCCCCCACCCGACCGGGCGCCCACCCGGCCCACTCAGCCTGCGTGCACCTCGGACCACTTGGACATCGCCCACTGCAGCCCGGCTCCCACCGGCCCACAGCGCCCACCTGGCCCGCTCGGCACCCACCTCAGACCACTGGGACATCTCCCACTGCGGCCCGCAGGCCGGGCCCCGGCAGGTCTTGCGCTCCTCGGGCCGCACGGCCTCGGCGGCCTCGCAGAGGTCACTATAGACGGAGCTGTCGAAGCCGGGCGAGAGCATCTTCCAGCAGCGCACGACGCGGAACTGGAAGCCCTCGCCGCAGGTGCGCGAGCACTCGCTCCAGCTGCTGGTCTCCCACCTGCCTCGGGAGGGCGCGGCCGTCAGCGACCCCCACCCGCTCCCTCCAGCCAGAGCGCCTTCTGCTCCTGCCAGCTCCACCTTGGGGTCCTGCCTCAGTGTCCTGAGGCGCCCGGCCCCACTGAAGGGAAGAGGGGACCCCCATGACTGCACACCCAGCTTCTCAGAAAGGAGCAGACACATATGGAGAAGAGACCCCAGGATGGAGCAGAGACCCCAGGATGGAGCAGAGACCCCAGAACCAAGCAGCGACCCCAGGACGGAGCAGAGACTCCAGGATGGAGCAGGGACCCCAGGATGGAGAAGAGACCCCACGACGGAGCAGAGACCCCACGATGGAGCAGAGATCCCGGGACAAAGCAGAGACCCCAGGACGGAGCAGTCCCCTGGACACAGCCTGGCAGAGCCCCAGCTCACCCGCCCCCAGCACACACCCTGCCCGGGGCCTGGGTGGCAGGTACCTGGGCTGGCACTCCCTGCCTGCGCAGAACTCCTGGACGGGCTCGGGCCGGGTCAGGGCGTCGCAATAGCTGTCATCCACCTCGATGCCGTCGTAGCGGACACACATGGCGTAGGTGGACAGGACCCCTGGGTTCAGGACAAGGGAAGGGCACCTGAGCCCACTGTGAGCTCCGGGAGGCTGGCAGGCGGGCCCCGGGGCCGTGGGCGAGTCACCCGGCCTCTCGGCACTTCCTGGTTTCAGTCCAGAACAGCGGCAGTTAAGCTGACCGGACTGTGGGCGGGTCCCAGCAAGGCCGGGTCTATGCATCTGAGCTCCCTCCCCTCCTGGGCCCAAGCGCCTCAGCTCCTCTCTGCGCAGCCTACCCTGCCCAGGCCGGGCAGTCAGTGCTGCATCACAAACCCTGAGCTGAAACGAGGAGGTGATGTGCTGGCTGCTTCGGGCGTGCCCAGCTCTGCGACCCCATGGACGGTAGCCCGCCAGGCTCCTCTGCCCATGGGATTCTCCAGGCAAGAACACTTGGGAGTGGGTAACCAGTCCCTTCTCCAGGGGATCTTCCTGATCCAAGGATTGACCACAGGGCTTTAGTATTGCAGGCAGATTCTTTACCATCTGAGCCACACGGGAAGCCAAGAAGTCACAGTCACCGGGCTTTTGGTAAACTCAGAACGGCCCTCACAGAGGCGCAGAGGCAAACACAGCCAGGTGCCACTCATCTTCATTCACTCAGTGACTATTGTGGGTGGGTAGATGGAGGGATGGATGAGTGGATGGGCAGGTTGGTGGTGGACGGATGGATGGGTGGATTAACGGGTAAGCTCGTGGGTGGGTGGGGAAGTATATCTGGATGATGGACGGACGGATGGATGGACGGATGGATGGGTAGGTTGATGAGTGGATGGATGGATGGATGGATGGACGGATAGACGAGTGGATGGATGGATGGGTAGGTTGGTGGATAGGTGGGGAAGCATGGATGGGTGGTGGATGCGTGGATGCATAATTTAACCATTCCAGCCCTTCCTCAGATATTACATTCGACCTTCAGGTCCTCCATGCCCTCCCATAGCATGCCCTAGTCCTTATCGAGCTCCCTCTCAACTTTCTTTTATCATTTTTGTGATTAAATATCTGCTACTCTATAAATCTCGGGCTCCCCGATAGCTCAGTTGGTAAAGAATCCGGCTGCAATGCGGGAGACCCCTGTTCAGTTCCTGGGTTGGGAGGATCCCCTGGAGAAGGGAAAGGCTACCCACGCCAGTATTCTGGCCTGGAGAATTCCATGGACTAAGTCCATGGGGGTCGCAAAGAGTCAGACACAGCTGAGCAACTTTCACTTCACTTCACTCTATAAATCCCGTGGGGGGACCGTATGTAAAGGGCCAGCCCTCAACTAAAATTATTCATCCCTTGGCCGCCACCTCCACCCTCTGCTTCTCTGCTCTTCCTGCCCTGCGCCCCCATGCCAGGCACCAGGCTGACACAGGGGCCGAACCCGCCCCACAGTGCGGGGTTCCCTCCCTGCTGCGGAGCCAGGGCGACTCGGGGGAGTGTGAGCACGGGTGGGGTCAGGGGCTGGGGTTGTCGTTATTACCGGCACATGTGTGCCGAGGGGAGCCTTGCCGGATGACCTCCCCTGGGGGTTGCCCTGCCCCGTAAACCAAGAGCGCCCGCCGACTCGCGCTCCCTGCCCAGGGGCGCGTGTCTGAGAGCCGGCAGCTCCTGCCTCTCCAAGCCCCAGACTTGGATGGAATGAAAAGAGCCTGGGAGGCGGCCCACACGGGGGTTTTTTCTTTTTTCCGTGAGGGATGAGCCAGGTTGCAATCGCGGCTTCCCCTCTGCCAGCACCGGGCTGTGTCGTCTTTAGCCGTCGCTGAGCGGGGGGCTGGCTTCCTGGCCAGGCCTGCTCAGAATGTTCCAGAGACGCCAGTTCTGGGGCCCAGCGAGGTCCCAGCAGCCCCTCAGCAACTGTCTGCTTGTTCTCGCCTCGTCATCAGGGAAACAGCAGGTCCTGATCAGGAGGGACGGGGCTGCTGGTCCCAGCGCCGTCGCCGGCTAGGGGTGATGTGAGGGCGGTCAGACTCTCCAGGCCTCCGCTTGCCACTCACCCTCTCCCGGGAACCCCTCACATGGGACGGGAGGCACAGCTCCGCTCTTCTGGACACCCACCTCACGGCATCAGTCCTGAGTGCGGGGCTTCTCAAACCTACTTACCGAGCCCTTCCTCTAAAGGAAAGAAGCAGGAAGCCCCAGTGCCGGACTGGGTGGGCCTCTTTTGCCCGCAAGGCCAGGGGTCTCAGAGCCCGTCCACTCCACTCCCCTCGCTCTGGGCCAGGGGGTTGTCGAGAATCATCGGGAATCATCCCGTGTGACTCAAGCGAAGGGTCCAAACCGATCCACCTGCCTTTCTCCCGCTCTCAAGAGCATCTTTAAGGAGAAGAAAGAATGCTTGCTGCTATGGCCGGGGCTCAGGACACAGGAGACTTGCTGATCACCAGAGACGTTTGCACAGGCTCCAGAGGCCACAGAAGGTTTCTAAACCACCACCCTCCCCCCAGCCCCCCAGAGCTGGCCTGGGGTCAGCGCCCCAACAAGTGGGATTTCAAGAGGAGCCTGCCACAGGATGTGCAAAGGTGAGCCATCCTGCAGGGACCCCGGCTCACCACTTCTGTGGAGTGCCGCTTAGATCCCACTTGGTGCCTCCGCAGCGACAGGGAACCCACTCTGAGTCGGGGCCGCTCACTCCAGTCCCAGACGGGCTCGTCTGAAGGAGAGCGTGTCCTTTCAGCAGAGCCAGAACCTGTCTTCCTCACTTCCTTTCTCCTTGCATCCTACTTTGCACCTCAGGCCGCCCAGGGCGGGCCAGCCCATCCCCTGCCCAGCACTCTGTGGGCGTCGAGACACAGTGCAGTTACCTCCCTGGGGACCGCCTTCTGCCCAGGGCCAGCCAGGCTCAGCCGCTCGCCACCGAGGTGGCTTCGTCCAGGAGGGATCTCAAGCCTTGTCACTTCCCGGGCAGGGACGTGTCCAAGGGGAACAGCAGATGCTTCCCACCACGTGTGCTGCGGCCTCCTCGGCGCACGTGGAGTCCAACAGATAACGTCGGGGCTCCCGATTCAGATGGGACCCTGCCCTTCGGGAGCAGGCTCTCAAAGCGGGCTCCTCCAACACCCCCGCCCCAACACTCAGCCCTGACTTCACTCCCCAGACCAGCACTGTGGCCGCTCCAGGCCCCGTTGGTGGCACGCAGCAGCAGCAGCAGTCCTGCTGACGGCGCCCCGCTGTCAAGCTTTGACCCAGATTGCTTCTTTCCCCTTTCCCGTCTACCCCTATAACCACGTTTGGATAGGTGGACATCCCACTTACAGGTAGAGAGGAGAGACTCAGAAATTAAGAGCATGGGATGTGGACGACCAGATAGTTCATCCAAGAGCTCACCACACCCCCACAAAGCCCTCCTCGAACCCTCCAGAATATCAGGGGGCAACCTCAGCCTGTCACCTGCCCTGCTCAGGGGAGGAAGGATGGCATAGCGGGAACAGGCCTGACTTCCCACCCAAGACAGAGAGCCGGTGGCCCCCCCAGCGCACCACAGAGCCACCTCCCCAGCTTCTTCCTCAGCCACATCTCCTGAGATGCTGCACCCCCAGACCCCCAGCTGCCCAGGACCCGGTCAGCTGCTTGCTTCTTCTGCCACACTGGCCAGAGTGTGCAGGGGCTCCCAGAGCTCTGGCCAGCTGCGGTGGGAGGGCAGGGGCAGGGACAGGAACCTCGCACGTTTTGGGCAGCAGCGAGCCCAGTCTTGCCCAAACGCCAAGTCCCAGGTACAGACAAGGCAGCGCCCGGGGTCTCCCCGCGTTTGCCGCAGGCCGGCACCTGGGCCTGACGTCCACACTTACAGGGAGGGGACCACGGCTGGCGGCAGGGGGGGTCCCAGCCTCTGGGCTGCAAGCCAGCGTCTTGGTGCAGCAGTGGCCGGCCAGGCGAGCAGACAGACATCAGCTCAAGCCCTGGCCTGACACCTACTGACCCCGTGTGTCTGTCCAGGCAACCCCAGGGCCTCCGATACCCCTGCTGTTTCCTCCCCAGACGAGGCCCTGGAATCTGGAGTCTCCTCTGTCCCAGTCCACACCGGTCTACCTTCCCCTTCTCCTCACCACCTGAGCTTTCCTACGTTTTAACCAAGAGGAGGCTTTTCCTAACAATGTACTAAGTGCAGAAAGATGGACGAGGGAGCCTGGGGGGTGCTGACTGACCTCCACCCGGCTGGACCCTTACGTGATCCAGCATGAGGACACCCAGACTGCCACTGCGTCCCACCACATCCCGTGGGCCAGGAAACCGCTAGACGAGCTCACAGGGCAGTTCAGGGCTACAAGCACGCGGACGGGCCCCGAGGCCCAGACTCGCGCCCGCCGTGGCAGTGGGCTCGGCGGGCGCCCTCCAGCCCGTCTCGGGTACCTGTGGTGCAGGTGGAGCTGCAGGGCTCATGCGACGAGAGCTTCCACCGGTACATGTCTGCGGGGCTCACGCCTTGCTTGCGGGACTTGGGCCTGGTCCTGAAAGCAGGTGAAGCAGAGAAGGGGCTGAGTTCCATGGCAGCACATGTTCTCATCACTGGGGCGGGGGGGGCAGTTGTGTGTACCTGTCCTGAGCCCCTCCTCCGGGCAGAAGGGCAGAGTCTTGCTGCCCTTCCGGGGGCCCCAGTGCCCACTGTCTAGAAAGAGTGCCCCTGGGGTGGCAGGGCTAGGAGGGAGGGGGAGCTGGCATTTTCCATCTCAACAGCTGGCTGAGCACATGGCCCTGCAGCTGTCGGGGTCCTTTCGGGGGCTCTGGGGGGGGGGGTAGGTGAAGAACTTGGGGCTCCCCGCCGTCATAGTTGCCCCTTCCATACCCACAGGCCTCTCACCATCCCGCCACCCCCACCCCACAGGAGCACGCTGATAACTCCTCCCTCATCCCTGGGAAGGGACCTCAGAGGCACCCGGTGTGCATAGAAGGCACCGGAATCCTCTCCTGCAGACTTCCCCATCTGGGATTCTGACTGAATGGGGGCCCCCAGGCCACCGGGCCTCCAGGGATCCAAACAGACCAGCCCTGGGGGCAGACGGGGGAGGGCCGTGTCCCCTGCAGACGCCTCTGCCCAGGTCTGCGAGGGCTGCTGAGCAAGGGAACGCCGGGCTGGGTCCCCGCCAGGAACGGGCTGGGATTCTTGGCCGGAACTCAGGCGGCCCGGCCAACTATTGTTAGGACTGTTTGCTTCTTTGAACCAGTCGGTGTGTTAGGCCCAACTTCGGGATCCAATGTGCCGGCTCGTTGTGGACCCGGCAGGAGCCGAGGGAGGTGGCGGAGACATCTCCCTGAGCCCAGCATCTGCCCTGAGAGGCAGCTGCCCCCGGAGCCAGCCAGGGGGCGTGGGACGATGGGCCTATCGCCCAGCCCTGCTTCGCTCCCCATCCAGAGGGGCTGACGGAAGACCACCTGAAGCCGAGACCCTTGCACGGGCACACCCACAGGTCCTTTCTTGGGACCTTCTGTCAGCCCGGAGGTCAGGCTTCAAGGAGGGTTTGCAGGGCACACATTCTTAAAGGCTTTCCGGGGACTTCCACGGTGGTCCAGCAGTTACACTTCGCCTTCCAATGCAGAGGTTAAGGGTTTGATCCCTGGTCGGGGAACTAAGATTCCACATGCTTCATGGCCAAAATACCAAAAATCCATTAAAAACAGAACCAATGTTGTAACAAATTCAGTAAACACTTTAAAAAATGGTCCAGAGCAACAACAGCAACAACACTAACAAGCAAAAATAAATAAATAAAAACCTTTAAAACTAAACAAATAAATAGAAGGCTTTCCAGTCAATTCTGTGACAGAGACGTCAGTTTGGATCCGACTGGGAATTTACTGTTTGCCTTCCGACTTCTGGAATTTCACAGGAACGGCTCTTACACTGCACTTGTGGCCTTGAAGGCACGTCCTGCTCTGAGAACCAGGAAATAATCTACCCACAGACGGACATGAAGTCATGAATTCACTGATGTGGTTCCATGAGCCCAGGAAGGAGGCAAGGCGACGGCGTGGAAAGCCTATGGCACTCCGTCGCTGGGTCACGGCCGCCGAGACTCCTCACCGGGTGGCCTCACCCTCCCCCCGTCCGAGCCTGCCCCGGCCTTGCCACACGTATGGGGGAAATCAGAAGGCCCTCCCCTATTCTCCTGAAAAGTGAGGGGGCCCTTTCAGATGGGCCCCCCACCCATCCAAGACCAGGCATCTCTGAACAAAGGGCCCGAGGTGCCTCCTCAAGGAAGGAGAGCCGGATGCCCCACACAGCACAGTGACCCCCACCCTCCTGTCAACAGCTTCCAAATCTCCCCAAGAACAAACAAGGACCAAGGGCTTCAGCCCCGCCCCGCCACCCCACCCGTGGAGGAGCCGCGCCATCTTTATCTAATTACACACTCCTGGGCCAGCAGGCAGCGTGACTCATGGTGGAGAGACAGCAAGCCGTTCAAAATAACCCTCTGGGTTTTCAGCACCAAAGGTCTTTCTGGTGGGGCTGCCCGCCCCAGCTCGCCCCAGTGCAGCGCAGGGGGGGCCCTCCTGCTCAAAACGCATCTTTGCACAGCAATGCAACGCCTAAAACGCTCTGCTCTCTGGGGAGAAGAGCACCCAGGAAATCTCTGGACCAATAGCCCTTCACCACCTCCGTCTGGAGGGAAGCTAGCGCCCGCTGATTGCCAGGCTGGGTCGGGCATCGCGCAGGGACGCGCCAAGTCCTTCATCTGGAACTTTCCCTGGATGGCCTAGATGGTTCCTAAGAGACTCGGAAAGAGCTTTGCTTCCCCGCCCCCACCCAGGCTGCGAGAGAGACCCCAGGTCTGCGTCCCAGCCCTGGCGTCTGGAGTCAGGCCTCCCCTGGTTGTTCGAGGCGGTTCCAAGAAGGTGAAAATAACCTTGCTCTCTGGACCACGCCTGGATTGTGCCCTCCCTGAGCAGACGCGACATCCTGTGTTTGGACAACTCGCCGCGACAGGGCTATTTTGGCCTGGCAGTTTCCCCCGCCGCCACCTCAGCCCTTTATCTCCAAAGACCATCTTTGGTCTCCATCAGCGGTGTCCTTTGCAGCCGCTGGCGGGCAGCGGCCCCATCTCACCCCCTCGGGGCTTTCTGAGCCCTGATGGTCATTGTATTGGTTCCTGTATCCCAGACATTCCCCTAAGGGCCCAGGGGTGGGGGCGGAACCCACGGGACCAGAGGGGAGAGACTCTTTAAAATGTGACTTAAGGACCCGAGAGCTGCTACTGTGACCCGGCCTGGGGATCCTGGGACGCCTGAGCTGACGGCCCTGACGAGCCCCTCAACAAGCCCCTCACTCAGGGACAGGGCACTGAGGATCACCGCACACGCGTGTGTAGGGGGGCTGAGCTAGGATGGTGACCCGGATCTCCACTGCACTTTCCGGGCCTCTAGCCACATTAAACAGCAGCCTGTATGCCACCTCCTTAAACCCATTCAGGCAGGGACGGACCATCGGAGAGCTGGCCATCCTCACACCCATGCTCCCAGGAGAGCCTGTCCCCCAGCCCTGGAGGCTGAGTGCATTTGTGACCCTTCCTCTTTCCTGGTTTCTGGCTAGGTGCCCTGGATAGAATTCAGTCCTCTGGACACCCCTGAGGCTGAGAAGAGCCCCCCAGGCTCACAGAATAACTAATTCGCCCCAGGTTACACAGGCAAGTGCAACTGATTCTGAATCCCGCTCTCAGACTCAGAGCCTGTCCCCCTCCAGCCGCTGGGTCCCACACATCCCTGAGGCCCACTCTGCGAGCTTCTGGACCCATGTCGGGCCAGCAGATGGCCTCCACGGGCCCTGGGAGAGGAAGCACAGCCTCAGGGACTCCGGACCTCCCACTCTGTCGCATTTGCAAAGTCTCCCCCTCAGAAGGGCCAGGATGTGCCGGGGAGTCTCACGGGGCCCCAGAAAAAAACACCTTGAGAATGGGGCCAGAGGGGCACCTCCTGGGGGCTTAGGGGCCCAGCGCCCCTGCTCTTGTCCTCTGGGGATGAGTCGCCTCCAACTGTGCCACCTTGAGAGTGAACCCCAAATATTCCACCAAACTCAGTTCCCTAAGGATGCCCACCTCTGCACCCCCAGCCCTGGCTAGGGTCCCAATGGCTTCGTGGCTAAAGCCAAGAGGTTTAGGCGGATCCACAGAAAACAGGACAAAACAAAACCCGGTGGTCTTGTTCCGCCTCCAGGCCCCGCCCGCACTGGGGTCTGCTGGCCTCCTCCGTCCGTGTAAACAGCCTCGCTGCCCTGCGAGCCTCTGGACGACAAGGGCCTGGTCACCAGGACTGTCCTCTTGTAGGGACAGTGATGGCAGCAGGCCTGGAGCCGCCCTGCTCCCAGCTGGCCCCAACCCCGGAGGCTCCTGGCCTCAGACTCCTCCAGGGCCAGCTGTGGCCGTCCTGTGACCGTCCAGGCATCCCCAGCAATGGCCATCCAGGCGTCCCCAGCAATGGCCGTCCAGGCGTCCCCAGCTGTGACCGTCCAGGGGTCCCCAGCTGTGACCGTCCAGGCGTCCCCAGCTGTGGCCGTCCAGGGGTCCCCAGCTGTGGCCGTCCAGGGGTCCCCAGCTGTGGCCGTCCAGGCGTCCCCAGCTGTGGCCGTCCAGGCGTCCCCAGCTGTGACCGCCCAGGGGTCCCCAGCTGTGACCGTCCAGGTGTCCCCAGCTGTGACTTCTCGGGTGTCTGCAGTGTATCCTCACCACTGGACCCTCCCACATCCCAAACCCAGAAGCAGCTCCAGCCAACACAGGAGAAGGCCTTGCTCCCAGTGCCTGACCCTGGGGTCTGGCCCCTGGCTGGGGGCCCCACTGGACCAAGCCCGGGTCTGCTCCTCGGCCAGCAGGGAAGGCTGTCCTGAGCCACTCTACCTTCAGGGAACGTCCACCTCGTGTGTGATGACCATGTGTGCAATGACCGTCCAGACGAGGAACCACAGGACCCCAAGCCTCTAGGCTCTGAGCCCCAAAGGCGTCACTCACCTACCTCTCTGAGCCCTACCAGTCCCTAAAGACAGGGGGCTGGGACGATAGCCCGCCTCTGTACGGGCGATTCTCAGCCCCATGTGCACGGAACTGTCTGCCTCCCCACTTCCCAGCCCCACTGCAGAGCAGTAACTTCAACCCATGGTACTAACTTGTGGGAAAGACGCTAAAACCCAGGCCTCTGGCTCCCTGAGGGGCCAGGCAGGGGCGGCCCCTTCCCCCTTACCTCTGCCCAGGCCCCCCTACCTTAACCAGCCCTGGCCAGACAGGGCCGGGGAGGCCGCCTACCTGGCCTTCTGCGTCCGGTTCCCAGCCAAGGCGGGGAAGCTGGCACTGGCGTTGGGGAAGGGGGCCTCGGAGGAGGTGTTGGCCAGCCTGTCGCTGCTCAGCTCCAGGTAGGACCCGTTGAGCAGGTAAGCCCCGGCCCCCTCGCTTTCCTCGTAGTCCAGATAGAGGCTCTCGGCCGGGGAGCCCCTCGGGGCGCCCTGGGAGAAGATGCTGTTGGCGGTCTCATTGAGGGGGAGCTCCCTGGAGTCGGAGCCTGCGCCCAGCAGCTGATTGGAGATGGCGTTGGCCGAGAGCAGCTCCTGGGAGGCGAAACGGGTGTCGGCCTCTCGGTCGTCTGGGTCTCCCACCAGAGCCGTCCAGGTGGTGTTACCGTCTGCAGGGGAGATGAGTGCTCAACCTCCCGTGACTCCTCGTGTGGGGCAAGGGTTGCCCTGGTGGTGGGGGAGGGGGGACATGGGTAGTGCAGACCTGGGGGGGGGCGGGCAGGGCTGCCTCAAAGACCCAATCCAGGAAGCACCCAGAGGCAGGTTTCCACCCAGTAAGAGGACGCAGACGGTCCTGCAAAGGCCCGCAAGCCAATCCAGACAAGCTCTCACTGGGGAACCTGCCTGAGCTCAGCAGGGGCGTCAAACAGGGCCTCCCCAAATGCATGCCTGCCCCGCAGCCACAGAATGTGAGCTTCCGTGGAAATGAGGTCTCCACAGACTACACAGCTCCAGAGCAGACTGCTAGAGGCTTAGAGCGGGTTCTGACTGCAATGCCCCATCCTTAGGAGAACACAGGGAGACACATGGACGCAGAGGGGAAGCCGGCTGAAGAGTCTGTGCCCTTCTGTGGCTTTACGGCCCCAGCTTGCGGTTGGCTGCCACCGCAGCCCCAGGGGACTAACAGCCTCTGAAGTGTTTTCTACCTGAGGACTCCGAGGGTCCCGGAAACGTGCCCCCAAGTTAACAAGTGCATTCTTCCCAAGCTTGATCCGCCCTCCGCCCTCGGCAGGAGTGAAGGTCATGGCCAGCCCCCTGCACCCTCAGGAGCACAGCCCAGCTGCCAGCCTGGGGCTCAGGGACCCCTGTCCATCCCCCATGTCTCCCCCTGTGCCTCCTGCCACTTCCCCTGGAAAGCACCCCATGCAGGTCCCCTGCCTGCCCCAAGCCCTCCCCGGCTCACCCTTAATTCACTCCTGGGCCCTCATTTCAGGGGTCCCTCCCGCCAAGGGCTCGAGGTCCTCCCTGTACCCCTCAGCTGCCCATCACTCCCTTCCAGAGCTCTCGCCACACCTTGCTGCATTGTCTGTCTGTCTGTCTGTCTCCACCGAGTGGTCAAGAGCACGGGCTATAGGGTCAGACCCTCTGGGATTTGCCCCCAGCAGATGGGGACAGCGTGACTTGGGCAAGACCCCTCCCTAGGACTCAGTGCCCCCTTCCGTCAAGTGGAGATAGCCTTACCCACCTCGAAGAAGGTGTGTGGAGGGGACACAGCTGCCCCGCAGCCCGCACGTGACTGGCGCCGCCGCCACCCTCTTCTGCGGGCCGCAGGCTCTGAAGACCCTCCGCCCGAGGGCCCTCTCCCTAGGAGCACCCCCCGCCCCGCCCCTCCTCCTGGTTACCTCGGAAGCCCTTGCCCCTGGGGGGCCCCTCGCAGGCCCTGCCGCTGGCCTGCGCGCACACCTCGTTGGTCTCCTGGCCTCTGCTCAGACCCAGCTCGATCCCCGGGCCCCGGTGGCCAAACAGGCGGTTGTCCAGGCCCAGCCGCTCCGAGGAGGCCTGGCCGAAGAGGGAGGCGTTGTGCTGCAGGAAGCCCGCCAGCCCGGCCCCGTCCAGCCCCTGGCTCTCGGCGCTGTCAGAGGCGGGATCCGAGAGGCTGTAGTAGATGGGCTGGAGGCGGTGGGCGTGCGGCGGCTGCAGCAGCGTGTACTCGAAGGTGATGGAGGGGCTCTTGCCATTCTGATTCCACACCTAGGGGGGCAGGAGAAGAAGTGGGACCCTGGCCCCTCCCCACCCCAGCCCCTTCCCCATCAGCCTGGAGCGGCTGCTCAGGCCGCCGAGCATGAGCCCCTTGAGGACAGGGGACTCTGGTCCCAGAGCCGCGGGAGGGTCCCCTGCCACACACAGGCCCACAGCTGAGTCCTTCCCGGGGACTCCTCCTTGCCTGGAGGAAGCTGCCTCACCCGCCCAAGGCTATACTTAGCGCCACGGGCAGCCCGTGTCCAAAGACCCGTGAACACAGCCCGGGACCAGCAGACGAAGCCCAGACACGAGAAGTCAAGGGCGCTCGGGCAGCAGAGAGTGCTTGAGAGGCAATAAAGCCAGCGAAAACCCAGCCTGCGTTTCACCGTCACCGCGTGCCGGCAGTCCTAAGCAGTAAGACTGGATCGTCCCCACCACCTCCACCCTGACTGTGCGGGAAGGGCCACGGCCCAGGCCCCTGAGGGCCCCCCAGCATCACAGCCGGTGGGGGATGTGCTGAGGCTTCCGTTGAGACCACATCATCGCCAGCGTCTCCCTGGCCTATCCAGCTCCCGTCCCTACCCCCCCGAGGGCTCTCCTGGTCTAAGTCAGCTGGTGTCAGAAGCCCCAGGAAGTGGGCTCTCAAATAGGAGTTTAGTGTGGGGTTCCCTGTCAGCAGGGGTGATTCCCTGGCGGTGCACAGACCCCTGAGATACCCCCCACATGGCGGGCTTTGGGTGCCATGTCTCAAGTGTTGGGAGCTGGCTGGAGAAAAGATAAGGGTCTATGGAGAAAGACAGTGGAAGGCTAGGGTGACATCACCACCTAACCTGCGACCTAAGGCCGAGCCAGAGGGCCACCTCGGTGTCGCACGGAGACGCGCACGTCCCCCGGTAGGACTAGAAAGTGTCCCGGAGGCCAGAGAACCAGGCTGGCTTCTCCACCTCACCAAGAGCCCGACCCAGGGAAGACTTGGAGCCTGGGGATCTGAGTGAATCTGCTTGAAAATTTTGAAATCTCAGATTCCCCTGAATCTTGGGGCCTGGAAAGTGGTCATTCCACCCCTGTGACAGCCAGCCCCTGGCCCTCGCCGGAAGATGGCACAAAGGTCTTTGCCTTCAAAACCCCGCCAGCCTCCCCCAGGGCCATGCCCGCCTCCTCCCTGGACCACCCAGCTGGGGGCTCGTGCTCAGACCCCTTTTCACCTGCTCAGGGCAGCCATGGGGCTGGCTCAGGGGAGAAGGGGCAATCCGTGACAGGCCTTTGGGACCAGCTGCGGGGGGGCAGCAGAAGCTGAGGCTGCGTGAGGCCTTAGGAGGAGTCTCAGGAGGAGGAGTCTCCCAGGGGAGCCCTCGCTCAGGACGAAGGAGGAGTCTCCCAGGGGAGCCCTCGCTCAGGATGAGGGAGGAGTCTCCCAGGGGAGCCCTCGCTCAGGATGAGGGAGGAGTCTCAGGAGGAGGAGTCTCCCAGGGGAGCTCTCGTTCAGGATGAGGGAGGAGCCACATAGGCAAGAAAACCCCAGGAGGAGGCGAGGCCAACACTGACAGAGCGATCCACACTGGGACCATTGCAGCAGACGGCAGAAGAGTGGGCGCCGGGCGACCATTTTCTGTAGGGTCGCCTGGAGGACACGCCGTCCGCCGCAGTGAAAGGAAGTGTGACGGCGAGAAGCCACCAGCGCCACTCAGAGGGACAGCCGGAGGGCTGGTGTTGGGGGTCCTCGTGGGCCAGGGCTGGTGGCGAGAGGTGCTGTTACGTCCGCTCTCCAGGATAGTCACAACAAGGGGGCTCAAGTACCATGATGAGCCAGAAGGTTGACACCGTAGCCAGGGACACATGTGGATACAGCTGATAGAACGAAGAACGCCCTGGAGACAGATGCGTGGGCCCAGAAAGGCGCTTCTGCATCCATCCAACCAGAAGAAATCGAGGGTGGATACGCACGAGGCAGAGGCAGCTGCCGCACGAAAGCACCCGTCCCTGCTCTATTTCCTGGACCACTTTTTAGACCCAGAATCCACTGAAGGATGGAACAGCCAAGTCCCCAGGAAGAAGGCTCCCCCAGTTCTTCCCCACAAAAACTCGCAGCTATTTACGTGGTGAACTGCTCAGTGGAGAAACAGGTAGACACCGTGGGACCTGGGTCCACGTGGTCCTCGTTGACCAGGGACCCAAAGCATCATTATTACCTCCCGTTACTGTGAGAACACACGGGCGACAGGTAATGGCCCCAAGATGACCCTGGTCTGATCCAGAGTCCGTCCGCTGTATCCAAGGCTCACTCAGCCCCCAGATGCATAATTGGGAGCTGGCAGAACTCTCATGTTGGCTCCCTGACCTGCGAGGGAGTAGCTATACCATAGTTGGGAAGCCTGTGAACCTGAGTCCCAACCTCCTCCAAGAGGGTAAATCAGAAACCACATTGCATCCTTGGGGAAAACAGAGAGATCGGTGCTGCTCAAAGACCTCAAGGATGCGTGGGTGCTGACCCCATCATAGCCCCCATTTAATTCAACAGTTTGACCCCAACAGAAGCAAGACAGAGCCAGGAGGGTGACGGAGGACAGCCCAGCAATAGCCTCAGCTGCAGCTCTGGGGCTGACATGGCACCTCTTCTAGAGCAGATTAATGTGCCCTCTAGCTGACCGTGTGGCCCGTCCGTCTGGCACATTCTCGCCTGCCCCTTTGGGAAGGAAGAGCAGAAGAGAGCTGTTCCACGTGTTGGTGGCTCTGCCCCAGGGCCACCCTGACTCGCCCACTCCCTGTCACGACACAGGACAAAGGGGTCTGAACCATCCCACTCTATGTGACCTTCGTCCTCTAGACTAACGACATCCTGCTTATCAGATGAGCGGGAAGGGGCGCTGGAGGCCTTGGTAAGACACAGGTACTCCAGATGCTCGGAGATTAACCCCTGGGAAGACCGGCCCCAAGGAGTGAAAATCTCCGGGTCCAGTCATCAAGGGCAGGAAAGGACCTCTCTTTGAAAATAAAAGGAAAATGATCACTTTCTCACGCTCCCCCATCATGAAGAATTCTGGACACAACGTATTCCACGTGTGGGAGTACCGGTCCAATCCATACACTGAGGATCTGCTTTCAGTGGGGTCCTGAGGGGAACGGGCTCTGCAGGAGGTCCAGGTGGTGGCACATACATCCTGCCTCCTGGGCCATAGTACCCAGCAGCCCCTTACAGTAACGGAGGAGTCTGGTGGAGAAAGAGGGACTGTGGAGTTCCTGACAAGCTCAGCTGAGAAAATGGTAATGCAGACGCTAGCGTTCTAGAGAAAGGCCATACCACCTAAAAGAAACAGACGTGCTTTGGGAAAAGCTCCTGGCAGGCTCCGAGGCCCTTTGACCATAGGCCAGCAAGTGACCAGAGCTGGACAACATAACACGAGGCCCCTCAGCTCTGTTAAGTTCCGGGCTTGGGAGGGCCCAGCAGCAGTCCAGGGCTAGAGGGACAGAAAGCTGGTCAGCAGGTGACCCAGCTGCCATCATCCACGACTCTTGCGCCAGCACCCTCTCTTAGCTCACGGCTTTGGCCGTGTAGGGTGCCCTTCTGATGAAGTCAGAGAGGAGGGCAATGGCCAAACTTGACGCAAAATCAGGTCAGCTTGGTCTGGGGGTGCAAGCTGAAAATGAGCTCTGCTCCGGAGTGACCCTGAAAAGTTGCTGTGAAAGAAAACCCTCCCAGCAAGCTTCAGGCAGTACATGTAAGGCTGTCACCCGATTTGTAAGGAAGGCAGGGTGGCCCTAGGTAAAAATAAATGCTGACTCATGGACAGTGCAATTGGCCTGGCTGGTTGGTCAGGCGCCTGGACGGAAAAGATTTTAAGATCGGGGAGGAGGTGGTCTAGAGAAGGCGCGCGGGTGGGTTCAGGGAAGAGGGTCTCTGGTTCATCTGTTAGTCTCCTCAGTGCAGCCCCCGCCCCGGGAGGGCCCGAAGCAACCAGGCAAGAGACAGAAGGGGTTTGCCGGCTGACACGGGCCAGCCTCTGGCATCAGCCAGGTGGGTGGGCTCCATTCCCAGCATCTCCCTCAGTGTCTGCGAAGGCCGGCAGGCCTCCGAGAGCCTCAGAACTGCCTCTGAGCAGCCCCTGGTCTCACTGACAGTTCTGCTATGCTTCCAGAGCCGGGCACGAGGCGGCAGTGACCTGCATTTCCTGACGGGAGCCCTGGGGAGAGTCCTGGCAAGCTGGGCCTAAAGGCTGCACCCTCCTGCCCTCTGCTCGGGCCCCCACCCCACCCCCAGGAGCCGTGAGCATACTGGGGCCGGCGTCCAGGGATGGCCGTGACAAGCTCTGCCACGTCCTCGGCACTGAGGGTCCATGCAGTCGGGAGTAGGGAACTCCATGGGGGGCTCCAATCCCCAACTGTGGAGTGGAGTGGGGTCCTGCACCCCCGCACCCCATCAGCCTTCTGCCCTCAGCCCCCCATGCAGGTCCTGGGGGCCCCTGCTGTGCGCACCCTCCAGGGGAGCTAACCTAGAAGCGGGGAAGGAGGAGGCGGGGAGGGGAGGGAGGACCACACAGGTGAGAGGGTGAGCAAGCGAACAGCCAATGAATTCATGAGTCACTGGGAGGCCAGAGAAGGAACTCAAATCTGAGTGAGGGCTGGGATGAGGGCGTGAATCAGCAAGTGACCGGGGAGCGAAGGAACCACGCCAGGTGCGTGGGGGCGGAGGCCCGGGAGTGCCCGCCTGCGGCGGCCCACGCACCATGACGTTCAGGCCCTGGTTGGTGGGCCCCTGGGCCACGATGTACTCGATGCCCGTCTCGTACACGTCCATGGGCCGCCGGTACTTGACCACGGTGCCGGCGATGTTGAAGTTCTTGGGGCTGTCCACCTTGAAGTTGCCGTTGAAGAAGAAGTAGCCCGCTTCATCTGCAAGAGCTAAAAGGCCACGGCTGCCCAGTTACGCGCGCCGGGGTCGGGGGTGGCGGGAGGGGCTGAAGGGCCGGGAGGAGTGGGACCCCACGCTGGGGCTCTCTGGTTAGCCTGGCCCTGTGACCCTCCCCAAATCTTCAAAGCCGGGAACCTCCGTGTGGTGTGGCTCCGTCTGCCAGAGCATGTGGCCCTGGCCGGGCAGACGTGAGTCCTCATTCCTAACCAGCCTAAAATAAACAAGGGCTTATCGAGATGACCCAAGGATGGCTGGCCCGCGGCCCGCTTGGTCCTGCCATTCTAGTGGCCTCAGAAGGGCCCAGGCTGCAGGGCGATGAGGAGCGTCAGGACCGATCGGCCAGGTCTAGACACGCGCTAGACCACGGGAGTCACCCAGGTGGGGACCAGGCCGCCCAGCCCGGCTCTGCTAGAGATTCCCCGTGAGTTCGGGGGACTCGCCACTCTCAGCTTCCGGCCCCGATGGGGTCCAAGCTGAGAGACACTGCAGCCCTGTCCCAGCGTCCCCCGCAGGCCCTACCAGACCACCCCAAGCTGACCGGCCTGGTGCTCTTGCTGGGAGCATGACACTCTGCCAGGCTGGGAGACCTGGCTGCCCCTTCTCCCGGGCAGGGCTCCCAGTCAGCCTCTCTCTGAGGCAGGGTGTGGTGGACACTTGGAACCGAGGACCTTGGAAGGACGTCTGCTCCCGGAACTGGAAGCCCCCCCCAAACACCCCTGGCAACAGGCTGGAACATCTGCCCAGAGCCGGCGGCTGGCCCTCCCCAGGGGCCTCAGGGCTGGCAGGGGTGGGGGGCTCCACCTCGGGGACAGCATCTCTTCCAAAGGGTGTCCTTAGAGCCCGTTCCAGGAACTGGCCTGAAGGCAGGGAAGAGCTTAGCTTCCAAAGCTCCTGATGCAACACGCACGGCGGAGCCCGGCAGTTAATTTATTATCAGACAGACACAGCGAGCAGCCTCCGCCCGCTGGAAGAGCACCCTCCGTGCAGCACCGTCAAAAATAACGGGGACGAGAGCATGGGCCGGGCGAGGGGACCCGAGGGGCCGGGCTCGCGCATGGGGCTAGATCCCCGGCCCGCGTCCAAAACCCGCTTCCTGACAGTGATGACCTTCCTTCCTGCGGCTTCCCCAGCGCTCTGGGCCGCCCTCGGTATTTCCACGCGTCTGTTTCAAGAACGATGTCTTTGCAGCCAGCTCTGGGAACACGGTGTTTCCTGGCCTCGCCGCCCTCCCCCGCAGGCCACAGAGCAACCGGCCTGGCAGAGGCCAGGCTCCCGCTCGGGTCCGGGGCTGGGGCCTGGAGCCTGCAGACCTGCCGGGTCAGCGGCTGGTGCTCAGGGGCCCAGACGCTGGGGCTGACAGCCTGTGCAGGGTTCAACCCGGGGACCTTTAGCAAACACCCCACCCCCACGCCAGCACCCCCCAGGAAGGGTGGCTGCACCCCGCCAGCCTGGCCCCCAAGAAGATGCCTTGAGAGGCAGGGAGGTGCCTCAGGCTTCAGGGACAGCTGGCCTGCCTGGCAGAGGTCAGCTCCCAGTTGTCAATACCTGTCCTCCTCGGCCGGAAGGGGCTCCCCAGGGGTACAGACAAGGTGTATGGCCCCACCAACCTCCAGCCGCACAGGGAGGCCTTCCTGACACCGTCCCCCAGGTGGGCCTCACTGCCTCGGCCACCACGCAACGCACTCCAGAGTCCTCAGGTCAGAGACTCCAGCTGAACCCGGCTTCCCACCAGAATGGCCAGTGGCCAGAACATCAACTCTGGGCCCCAGATGGGAGCTTGCATCCCACCCCTGCTTCTCGTCACCCTTGGTTTCCGACTGGCTACCCACTTCCATCTTGCTCTGCCTCAACTTTCTCACCCCCGACAGTCAGTCCTCAGACGCTGGGGCAGGACGGGGGGTCAGGAATGCCGCCTCCAGCACCTCCAGTTTTCTCCGTGCCTGGCCCCCCAGGGACAGGGCGCTCACTACCTGAGTCACAGCCCCCTCTTGTGTCAAGCTGCCCCGAGTGTGAGGTCTTTCCACACCTGGGATGAGGTCAGCCTCCCGATGGCCCCCTCACCCCCACCCCATGCACAGGCACTCACACCCAGGCAGAGCTGTGGCTTCCAGGACCACCCCCCCTGCAAGGCCAGGCACTCCCCATTCACCCACAGCCCGTACATCTCACCCCGTGTAAATCCGCAGCCCCGCGAGCCGCCCGGGCCCCACATACACACCCAGCACGTCCGCAGACTTCTTCCGCTCCACGATCTGGATGTCTCGGGCGCCAGCCGGGATGTGGGTCACCAGAGAGTAACCTGGGGGAGGGGACAGTGGTGAGCGGCGGGTCGGCTGTGACCGGCGCCTCTCGAGAGGAAAGGCAGCTCTGGATGGCAGTCACTACCCTCTTGTGCTCCTGGAAGGCGAGAGGCAGTGTCTCAGGGCAGCCCTGTCCCCACCCGATAGCTGCACCCAGGCCCCCAAGGGGCGAGTGCACGGAGCTGCAGGAACTACCTGTGAGTCTGGAAAGCTGACTGGCCGCCCCGGCATGGCCTGTGCGGTACCAGATTCCAAGACCCTTTCCTATTGAGGCCGTGGGTGCCGCTCCCGAGTACCTGCCCTGCTCCTCCCGAGGGACGCCACAGGCCACGGGGGTCATAGATCGGCCAGAGTCAAACGTCCTGGTCCTGCTCCGCCGCTGTCACCAAGGTGGCCCTTGGCAAGCTGCTGGAGCCTCGGGCCTCCGTGTTCTCATCCACACACAGGGATGACGGCCCCCACGCTTGGTGATGGAGGAGATTCTGGGTAGCTCAGAGTCTGGCCCTGAGGATGCTCTCATTATTATTGCTTTAAAAACCCACACTGTCATGACATCGCATTTATTTTACAGGCTTGCTACATCACAAACGTAGGTGAGGAAGTACACGGCCCCAGGTCGGGGCCTGTCATCAAAGGCCCCAGCAGGTGAGGAGGCAGCCACGGAGATTCCCGCAGAGCCCCCTGCAAAGGGACCACGGGTCTTGGGGGCAGGGTCTGAGGAAGGGACGGTGCTGCTGGAAGGTGGTAGAGGGTTCGCTGGGGAGAAGGAAGGGAGATTTTTAAAGTCTTAAGAATGAAAAGCCTTCCAGGAGAAGATGGTGAGAAGGTTCTAGAATCAGGTTTGCTGGAGCCGACTGTCAGGTCACCTGAGGAACATGTGGGCCCACCTGGCAGATGAGACACTTCTACAGGCTGCTCCCCTTTGCAGGCATCTGAAGACCCTGAGCTTGTCCTTCCAGCCAGCAGGGTGCCCCTAAATGCTTAACCACCAGCTCTCTTGGTGGGAGGGCGGGTGCTGTGACCGGCAGTACTGGCTTATTTCCAGGGTGCAAACACTTCCTGTCACAGTGGCCAAGTTCAAACTGCCAACCGGTGTCGCTGGGTACAGGGTTGGGAAAAGGGACACAGTCGTCTATCTTCTGCCCTAGTATTTCCAGCTGACAGACACAACAATAATTCTAGAGGTTAGATGATTGGGAAGTGAGGACTGTGCTTGTTGTTCAGTAGCTTGGTTGTGTCTGACTCTTTGCAACCCCATGGAGCGCAGCGCGCCAGGCTTCCCTGTCCTTCACCATCTCCTGGAGTTTGCTTAAATTCACGTCCACTGAGTCAGTGACACCATCCAACCATCTCATCCTCTGCTGTCGCCTTCTCCCCGACCCTCAATCTTTCCCAGCATCAGGGTCTTTTTCCAATGAGTTGGCTTTTTGCATCAGGAGGCCAACGTATTAGAGCTTCAGCTACAGCACCAGTCCTTCAGTGAATACTTAGGGATGATTTTCTTTAGGATTAACTGGTTGACTTTGGTTAAATATCACTTATTTAAATGAAGGTTTGTGCACAGTTGCTTAGTTGTGTCTGACTCTTTGCAACCCCGTGGACTGTAGCCCACCAGGCTCCTCTGTCCATGGGATTCTCCAGGCAAGAGTACTGGAGTGGGTGGCCCATTGAAGGTTCACATATCAGTTCAGTCAGTTCAGTCACTCAGTCATGTCTGACTCTTTGCGACCCCATGAATCGCAGCACGCCAGGCCTCCCTGTCCATCACCAGCTCCCAGAGTTTACTCAGACTCATGTCCATCGAGTCAGTGAGGCCATCCAACCATCTCATCCTCTGTCGTCCCCTTCCCCTCCTGCCTTCAGTCTTTCCCAGCATCAGTCTTTTCCAATGAGTCAGCTCTTTGCATGAGGTGGCCAAAGTATTGGAGTTTCAGCTTCATCATCAGTCCTTCCAATTAATATTCAGGACTGATCTCCTTTAGGATGGACGGGTTGGATCTCCTTGCAGTCCAAGGGACTCTCAAGAGTCTTCTCCAACACCACAGTTCAAAAGCATCAATTCTTCGGTGCTCAGCTTTCTTTATAGTTCAACTCTCACATCCATACATGACCACAGGAAAAACCATAGCCTTGACTAGATGGACCTTTGTGGGCAAAGTAATGTCTCTGCTTTTGAATATACTGTCTAGGTTGGTCATAACTTTTCTTCCAAGGAGTGTCTTTTAATTTCATGGCTGCAGTCACCATCTGCAGTGATTTTGGAGCCCAAAAAATAAAGTCTGCCACTGTTTCCACTGCCTCCCCAGCTATTCGCCATGAAGGGACTGGACGCCATGATCTTAGTTTACGTATACTCATTTTTTAATTAGCAACCAGCTCACAAGCTTCTTCACCGTGGTTACCATGGTTACCATGCACAGGTCGACCAGGGGACCACGTGGGTCAGTGGTTAGGACCTCAGACCCGGGATCAGGCTCTCTGGGTTCAGACCCAGCTCTGCCTCTTTTGGCTGTGTGACCTTAACCTAGTTTCTTAACCTCTCTGTTTCCACGTCTGTAACACGACGGCAGCAGTAGGCCCTGTCCAGAGGAGACGCCGTGAGGCGGGAGCAGGCTAAGCTTGCTGCGTGTGGCTCTGTGCACAGAAGGCACTCGGTAAAACTGGGTGGGACTGGTTCCGTGTCAGCCCCCAGGCCCCCAAGCTGAGAGCTCCGTGCAGGCATGGGCCCCCGTACCCTGTAGCTCCTGGCACACAGGCGGTGCTCAGAAAGAGACGCACTGCTTGAACGCTCCCTCCGCTGTGTCCACACCCCGGGACCTGGCAGAAGGTCCTGAAGGCAGGTGTGTGCAAGGAAGGCAGGAAGCACACAGTGTCTTTGCCCACACTCCTTCCAAAGTGAGCCCTGCAAATGAAGTTGCCTCTGCCCACTGTGCCTGTCAAGCGTTATTCAGAGCCCTGTCCAGCTGGGCCTCCACTAAGAC
This sequence comes from Budorcas taxicolor, assembly GCF_023091745.1. Lineage (NCBI taxonomy): Eukaryota > Metazoa > Chordata > Mammalia > Artiodactyla > Bovidae > Budorcas > Budorcas taxicolor. The sequence goes on along the minus strand of NC_068920.1, from coordinate 163,553,096 downwards.
ACTCCTCCTTTTCTTACCCTGACCCTCCTCAGTCGGCGTGTTCATCCCTGGGTCCCATGTCCAGGCTCTAACACTAACTCCAAAATTATCCCTCTGCTCCACCTCCAGGAGCAGTGCAGTCCCAACAGCCAAGTCCTCGGGTGCTCTCCAGGGTTGGTTCCATCCAGACATGCCTGGCCTCCATGGGGGACTTCAAGTAGGCAATTCCCACCCTGCGCCTCAGTTTCCTCATCTGCTAAATGGGTTTCGAGCTGCCCTGCTTCTCCCAGTCCAGCGGCTGTGATAACCCAGTTTAATCCCACTGCATTAATCGAGACCCAAGAATGCCTCCCATTTAACCCCGAGTATTCTAAGTAACATCTCTCCAAAATCGTCAAGTCCCAGCACATGCACAGACGCCCTGTCGGCCCAGCCCCCAGAGGTGGATGCTCCTGTGAGGCCACTGACAAGCCACGGCCCAGGAAAGAGAGGGGCCGGCTCTGCGCTGGGTCGGCCAGGGCCGGTGGGACCCAGCGCGTCCCTTCAGCCCTGGGGACCTGGGTCTGAGAGCTCAGGCCCCAGAATCCACGTGCCCAGGCCCCACCCTCAGGTCAGCAGCGAGGACCGACCGTGTGCCTCAGTTTCCCCCTGCTACAAGCGGGGCTAATACTTCCCTGTTGGCTGTGCTGAGTTGCAGGTGGTACCCCAGACCCGTGCACACCAGGGCACCTGGGATCTAGGGGTGCGAACAGAGCTGCTCTCAGTCCTGTCCCCAAGGGGTCCTTCCAGAGCTGCTGGGCCAGCCCCACTGGGCCTGGGCAGAGGATCGAGGAGGCCAGGAGGGGAAGGACCCTGCGCGGTCACTCGGCGGCTGGAGGCAGGCTGCCCCAGGCCCTGGACCCCGGACGCCCGAGGCTCTTACCCAGGTGGGTGTTCCCTTTGCGGTAGTTGCCCGTCACGTGGGTGCAGCTGCTCCCGTCGCCCTGGCAGACGCCGCACTTGTCCAGTGTGTGGGTGGAGAAGAGCACCCCGTCACAGCCGATGGGCTGCAGAAAGGGAGGCGGAGAGGCTGCTGGGAGGGCGCCGAGGCGAGATCCCGGGGCCGCCACCGCCTGGGGAGACGGGGTGGGCGGCGGGCGCGAGGGGACCAGTGGGTGCTTGTGCTACAGTGTTGAACAACCTCACATTTTCCAGACACGCAGACCCCTCGCAGGTCGGCGAGCTTGCAGGACGTGCCGTCGCGGGCGGGCACCATGAGCTGCCGCTGGCCGTCCACGGTGGTGCAGTGCAGGTCACACGGCTTGCTGGAGATGTGCACGTAGTCGTCTGTGGGGAGACGGGGGTCTCAGGGCGCTGCAGAGCCGGAGTCGGGGACGCCTCTCACCCCCCGCCCGACAGAGACAGCCCTCTGTCCATGGCACAGATGGAGACACTGACACCTGGACAGTGGAAGGGACGTTGCCCAGGGCCTCAGCGGTAGGAATGGGGACCGAGGTGCACACAATCTGGCCCAGACAGGCTCTCAGAGACCAGCCTCTGCTGCGCTGTGAGTAGTGGGCAGCGTCCCCTCTGCAGGAGGTCTGAGCCAACTTGGTGGCCCCGGGCTGCCAGTCCTGGGGACCCTGCACCTCCTCCGTGAGCAGGAGAACCCAAGTCCTGTACACTGTTGCCTGAACTACTGGGGACCTTCGACAAGACCCCCCCCGCTCCAGGCCTATTTCCCCACCTGCCCACCCGCTGGACAAGGGTGCTCCCTCCCGTGGTCCCCAGGGGGCGGCCACAAGGGACAGAGCCTTGTGGAGCGGGCCCTGCTGCCCGGCCCAGGGCCGCGGTACCCGGATAGAGAGGCTTCCACTGGTGCGTGCGCCCGTTGTATACGCGGGAGTTGAAGGAGATGCACTGCTCCTCGCGGAAGCTCCTCCCGTCCGGCGGACACTCCTGGGAAGCAAGAGACAGGGAGGGAGGCTCCGGGAGGAACTCGGCCCGACAAAGGCATTTTTGTCCAGGCTGAGCAGGAAGTGGCTGCAGCCGGCACAGCCGTGCCAGGGCCGAGGCCCGCGGGGTGGCCTCTCCTCCCCGCTCTCAATCTGTCAGGCTCTCTGGAAGGAGGGCGGGGGCACCAGGCCTCCAGGCCCATGTGTGCGGGCCCTCCTGCTGCTGCAGGCTGGACCCCATCACCCCCCGCCACCCTGGCCGTCTCCCCCGCTGCCCATGGAGCTGGGGGGACACCAGCCTGGCCTGTGCTCACTCTGCCTTCTGGGGAAAGGGGCCCATCTGCGTGTCTGCAGCCACAGCCACAGGGCCTGGGACATGGGCATTGACTGAATGGTCTTGACTTCGTGGAAGAGGAGCCCGAGGGGGCCAGAAGCCCAACTGGCCGAGTGTCCCTCCTGAACTCGAGTCTGGAGGGCAGCTGACCTGCGAGGCCGACCCAGAAGCCAGGCTGCTCACTTCTGCTGACCCCTGAACCCCCCCTTGTGCACACAGACACAAAGACACACACGGTCATCTCTCTGCCCCCCACCCCGCCCTGGGGGTGGGGTTCAGACTGGCTCGGGCCCCATCATTGTGAAATGTCTGGAGGCCAAGCCAGAGTGGCTGCCTCCAGCCAGCCCAGCCTGGCCACCTTGCTACAGAGAAGGCTCAGGGGCTGAGTGCGTGGGCACGGAGCGGGTACGCGGGAGCTGCAGCTGGAACGGGGCCACCCGTGACGTTAAGCCTCCCCGGAACATGGTTCACCCTGGGTGCAGGGGGCGCAGGGGGCCAGAGGCCTCCAGCGCTGAGGTCACGTGAGAGCCCTGCCAGCAGAAGCGGGCCCTCGCCACTCAGGTGCCCGCAGCCCGTGGTGGGCACCAGGGGCTTGACTTGAGGCAGGGAGAGGGGTTCTGAGCCTGGGGCCCCCACCCCCTCTTCTGTTCACTGGGATGCAGAGGGCAGGCCCAGGACAGTGTCCGCAGGGCTGGGGCCACAGGGAAGCCGCCTGGAGTCCCGCCTGGGAGGGGTTGGAGGGTGGTGGTGGTCCAGCTGGGCGGGCCTCACCTGCACTCTGCACAGCTGGTACCTCTTGGACGTGCCCGTGCAGGTCCGGTTCCCGGCGCCCGTGACAGACGTCTTCCTGGAGGGAGGACCCGGGCTGTGAGCTCAGGTCAGGAGTGGCCGGCTGCCATCCTGACCCTGCTCCCAGCCCTCCTCTGGACAGCGTGCCCCAGCCCCAAGCCTCCGCGGGCTCCTCTGACCAAGACCTCCTTCTGCCCCACTCCATCTCCGCTGCTCCAGCAGAGCCTGCTCCTGCCACAGGCACCCCCATAGTTTCAGGGTTCTTCTCAGCCTCTTCCCGGGGGAGGGGCGAGGTCCCGTTCATGTCTGAGTCCTCAGCACACAGTGCAAAGTCTTAGGCCACAGAATTAGTGATGGCAGAACAGCGTTCACCACGGGCCCAGCCCTCTGCACACACACACACACATGCGCACGCACGCACACACACACATGCATGCACACGCACACGCACATACAGTCTCGCATCCTCAGAAACATCAGGTGGGCTCGAGCATAATCTCCGCTCCACAAAGAGGAAACTGATACTCAGAGAGGTTAAGTGACTTCCCCAAGGTCACACAGCTAGGAAGCTGCAGAGTCAAGATGTGAACGCAGGTCTGGCCAGCAGTAACCGCTGCACTGTAGGCTTACCCCATGTTTATTCAACTTGGGTCTTCAGGAGAGAGAAGGCCAAGGCGGACCTGACCACTCCTTGAAAGAGCCCTAGGCAGGGTCTTCTTTTCCCAGTGTCCCAGAGAGGGATGAACCACAGGACACCCTTGCCTGGGACCCGACAGAAGCCGCGTCCCCAAGGGAGGCCAATGAAAAGACTGACTGGCTCAGCTGGCCTGTGCAGCCTCAACCTGAAGGCTGCGTTCAGCCTGAGCCCCCCACCCAGCAGCTGCTGCCCACCTCCCCGCCCGCCTCTGCAGTCCGGGTGGCCAGCCCCACGGGCCCCGCTCTCACACCAGCACCTCTGCTGTAGGCAGTGCCGCTCCTGGGACGTCACCCCGACCCCGCAGCTGCGGGAACACGCCGTCCATTTGGTCCACTCTCCCCACCAGTAGGCGGTGGCATCGGGGCCCACCTCCAGGCTGTTGGACGTTGGGCTGTTGTCCTGGGTGAGAGGCCCCACGACGGTTAAAAGGAGGCTGGAGCACCTGGCCAGATGGGCCCGCCGACCCCGTGCCCTGGACGGGAGGACACAGCCCCCTGGGTGGGTTGCTCGAAGCCCCGGCTCAGACCTCCAGGGGGGTCTCCGAGGGACCTCCCAGAGAGCTGAGCACCTCAGGTGCTGCCTGATCTTGAGATCTGGAACCTTCTGGGGGCTTGGTGGGATCGTAACGCCAAACCTAACCATCCTCCTTCGCTCCCAAGTGGCCTGCGGGAAGGTGCTGGCCAGCCTGGGTTCTGCAGGACCCAAACCCACCTGTCCACACGCTACACCCCAGGTCTTTGCACTGAAGAGGAGCACCCAGTCCCTGCAGCCCCCGGCCTGCCAAACCGGCAAGGATGCTGGAGTGGCCTGAGCCCCCCACCCACCCACCCAGGGGCTGGCCTGACCGGCATGTAAGGCGTGCTCCTGGGAGAGTTGGGTGCCCTGGGCCCCTGCCCCGCATCTTGCCACGTGGCTCTCAGCATCAGCCCATCTGGGTGAGGGCCTGTGCTCCCCACTCACCGTGGTCCCCGTGGACGACGCACTCCCAGTCACTAGGGCCACAGCCAGCAGGGCCCGGGCCCATCGTGAAGGCTGCCATCTGCCCTCCATCCTAGGAAGCAAGGCCACAGTCACTGCCAGGCCAGGCCCAGCTCCCCTTGCAGGCGGCCAGAGTCTGCTTTGGTGAAAACCCCTCTGGGGCCCACCCAGTGAGGCCTGAGATTATCTGGGATCTGTTGGTAGTGGCTGCCTGCCAGCCCTGTTGGGTGGGCTCCGTGAGTGATTGGAGATGTCTGCCGTGGGCTTGAGACTCTAGGATGGTGGTGTGCATGCTAAGCCCGGTCCACCGGATCTGAGGGCGTCTGGGGACACGGGCCAAGCTTTGCCTTGGAATACCTGAGCTCCTTGGAGGATGTCTGGGGAGAAACCCAGGGGCACAAACAGGCCCAGGCTTCACCCCCTGGATGAAGGAGCTAAGGATCAGTCTATTACCTCGGCCGCTGGACCTGGCCCAAGCAAGAGCACCCTGGGATTTTTGTCTGCTCAGCACTTGCTGACCTACATGGGAGAGCGATCCTTCCCACCGGCCGTGTGGAGCTGCTGGAGAGGGTGTGGACGTGCAGACTCTGCCAGGCCCTCCCTGGCCACAGCAGCTCCCTGCCTTGGAGGGACCCCAGACTCCGCAGAGCCCAGGCACCTCTGTCCCCTCCCTCCCAAAAAAAGACACTCAGCTTGCACCTCCGGGGCCTTGGCGTGAGGGGACCCAGGGCCACCTGGGGCTGTTTCCTTCCCAAGAAGTCCAGCACCCCCAGCCCAAAACACGACTTGACCTCCCTGCTACCGTTTAGTCACTCAGTCATGTCCGACTCCTTGCAACCCCATGGACTATAGCCCTCCAGGCTCCTCTGTCCATGGGATTTCCCAGGCAAGAATCCTGGTGTGGGTTGTCATATCCATCCCCAGGGGGTCTTCCTGGACCCAGGATCGAACCCGCGTCTCCTGCACTGGCAGAAGGATCCTTTACCACTGAACCACCAGGTAAGCCCATACTTGTCCTCCCTGCCAGGGTTCAAATCAAGGGCTGCCTCCAGCCTCCTGGGCCCTCAGCCTCCCTTATCTGCCCCTGAGATAGGAGTACCAGCTGGGGGCCTGCAGTGACCTCTGGCCAGGGTCTGTCTCAGGTCCTGAGTGTCACTTGCCAGTGGGTTGGAGGAGTTTCGGAAACCCCCAAGCCCATCCTCCTCTAGCCCAGAACCAGAGAGGGGAGCCAGTTTGCCCAAAGCCACACATCCATCTATGTGGCCAACTAGCCCCCAGACCCCAGGGCAAACAGAGATAAATTCCAGTGAAAGAAGGTAGAAAGCACTTGCCGCCCAATACCTGCCAGGCCTGAAAACAGCTCCTCATCTGCCCCCTCTCCTCCTCCACCAAACCCTCACCTCCTCGTGGGCTCAAGCACCTGCAAATTTCCAGGAGCTACGCCAATGCCAGCCTCGCACCCCAAGAATGTCTCCCTGCCCCAGACGCGGCAGCAGTCCACCCCGAAATTTGGAGCTGAGACCTTAAGATCCGCAACTCCCCAACCGCCTGCCTGCCTGCCTGCCTGCCCATCACCCGGGGGCTGCCCCTCCCCCGCAGACCCCCACTTGCACCCCCACCAGGCCCCTCTGCAAGCACGGACCCCCCGTCGGCAGTCCCATTGGCTCGTCTGTGGCCCCGGCTCCTGCCTGCAGGCTGAAGACAGGTGCTGAGCCGGCCGCACACTTGGTTTTCATTAAGGCTCCCAGACAGCCGTGGCTGCAGGCCAGGCCCGGCTCACGCGGGATCCAGCCCTCCCTGGGGTCCAAAAACAGCCACCACCAGCCAGCGGGAGAGGCTTGCCCTGCAAGTGAGGGCTTTGGGCTCGGGGAGGCTAGGAACTGAGGGACCCCCACTCCCACTGCCCGGACCGGGCTCAGAGGGTCTGGACCCTCCCCAGGAGTCCCTGGTCCTGTTATATAACGGCTCCCCAAGGGGCCGGGGCTGACCTGCAGGCACTGGGGGCCGCACCTTCATCCTGGGAGGGCAGCCGTGGGAAGGGAAGCGAGACGGCGGGGGAGGTGGCCTACCTGGCCGGGGCTCGGCAGGGTGTCCTCGCGGGGGAAGGGGCCGCGGTCGCGGGCAGGCTAGCCAGGTGCGCGGTGCAGGGGGAGGCTGGGACGCCGAGGGCCGCGGGCTGTGCCTCTCTCTGTCTGCTCCCCCGCCCCCTGGCCGCCTCCCTCCTCCACTTCAAAGCGCACCCAAGAGAGGGGGTTCCCAGGGAGGCGCAGCCCAGCGGCGGCCGGGCGGGCGGGCGCGGCGGCCTTTATAGCTGTCAGGCAGACGGGGAGGAACTCACACTTCCCACCAGGCTGCTCCCCCGCCCGCCGCCCCGCCGGCCGGCCCGGCGCACACTTTAACCCGCTCCGCGCCTCTGGAGCACGGCCAGGCCGGCCCAGCTGCCTGCCGCCGCCGTGAGTGGAGAGGCCGCCGGCCCGGGGCCACCACGCGGGACCGCGTGTCTGGGTAACCAGACAGAGTGGCCGCTGGCCCGGGGTCACAGGGGAGCTCGGTGGGGAGGGTGGGGGAGCAGAACTGAGCCCCAGGCTCGGTCCTTGGATGCCTGCCTCCCTCGGGGGGTGGGGTGTGTGTGGGGGTGCCGTCTCTGCCTCTCCCCAGAATGGATCCTAGGTGTGTGAGGCGGCCATCTGATGGCTGGTGCTTACAGATGGTGAGGCTGGGGTCGGGGGTGGGGGGTGGGGACACCGGGCTCTGAGGTCACCCAGCCAGGCTTGGAGACATCTCTCCTGAGCAGCGGAGGGACTGACCGAGACCCGGTGCAGGCCCCAGCCAAGGGTCCGGGGACGGGACAGGAGGGCCCGCGGCCCGCGGACCAGACAGCTCGCACAGCCGGAGCCAGCGGCGGGGAGGAGCGCGGAGCTTCGCAGATGTTCACACCAGCTTGGCAGGGCACACGGCCTGGCTGGGAGCGCGCCAGCTGGGCAGCCCCTGGCAGGCCGGCGTGGGGCTCCAGCCTGCGTTCCTGCTGAGTCAGAGCGTGGAGCAGAGCACGGAGCCAGCAGCATGCACTCCAGCCGCACCCCCCTCCCTCCCCGGCACCCAGGGGGCACCCCAGACACTGCAAGTAGCCCCGGAAGCAGGCCAGGCCCCCACCCCACACACCAGACCCTCCGGAGCCCGGCACACAGGGGCACCTCCACACACGGTGGGCGTGGAAGGGGGCGACCCCGGGCCACTGCAGCCATCCCCGGCCTCTGCGCTGCAGACGGCTCACAGCGGCGCCTGGAGAGCCCTCCCCCTCCTGCATCCTCCCTGCCGGAAGGAACTGCGGAGCTCCTCCAGGCCGAGAACCATTCCACCCCTGGGAAGCTCTGCCACCAGCAGGAGCGGCGGGGGAGGAGAGCCTGCAACCGCACCCGCTGCCCTGCCACCATTGTCCCTCCTGCGTGAGTCCTTCCTGCCTGCAGAGAGCTAGGAGATCCCCATTTTACAGACGGAGAAACTGAGGCTCCGAGACTGCCCAGGGATGCCCAGGCTCGCACGTCTGGTAAGCAGCACAGCCCAGCCCCCTGGTGAGCACATCCCCGCCACAGCAGGCTCTTGGATCGCGTTCATCCTCTCCAGACTCTGGGGAGGCAGGTCTTATCCATCTCTGCTTTTCTTCCCCTGGGGCCCCTGTGATGTTCGGTGGAACCCAGGCCCACGCTGCCCCCTGTTGGCACACTGGGTCACGGACACGATGGGACCTGTCACACAGCACTGGTGAGCATGCACACGCACACACGTGTGCACACATGTACACACATGTACACGCGTGCACACATACACATGCGTGCACATGTGTGTACACCCATGCGTGCACACACACATACAGGAGCACACACTCACCGACCCCCTCACAGACACCCTGCTGATCACTCTCGAATGCTGGGTCCTCTGCCTGCCCCACCCCGCCCCTCCAGCCGAGCACCAGGGCTCTGTGTCCCCAGTCAGAGTCCTAGCTCTCCGGACATAGCTGGATCCACGTCCAGCCAGAGCCAGAGTGACTAATGGTTTCCCGTGGGAGGGACCCTACAGCCAGCCGGCACAAACGCCCCAGCGCCTTCTCTTAGCCCAGTGGGACAGCGCCGGGAGGCAGGCTGCCACCCTGGCTCTGGGACCTCCAGCAGGTGTGTGACCTGGGCCAGCCCCCCATCCACCCCCACACCACCCTCTACCTCCAGGAGCTGGCTGGGGCTCCCCTTCCCGAAGGGACACCAGCCTTCCCCCAAACTCCAGACCCACAGGGATCTCTGACCACGGCTTTGTCCACTGGTGGTCTGGGGGAAGGCCCGGGGCCCTGAAGACCCTAAGAATTGCGGGGGGTGGTTGGTGATAAAGAATCAAGCACAGCCAGGAAGCACAACCAAAGGCCTTGTCGTGTGCCCAGCGCAGAGCTGCCGTCAGTTCCGGGCTTCCTGGTCCTCAAGTGCCCTCTGGGCCCACTTTGTGGGGCTGCAGCCAGACCTGGACGGCAGATCCAGAGGACCTAAGTGTCAGCGACCAGAACAGCAGCCCGGCTCAGAAGAGACCACGCCTGGGGTCCACGCTCTGCCATCACCATTGCCGAAGGTTTAATCGCATCATCTTAGAGTTTGTGTTCTGGGGGTGACATCGCATGGGGCGATGGAGCCTCTGCTGCGGGACAGCCCACCCCCTGTACCTCTCAGGTTTGCCTCGTGCCCCCTGGGGAGCCAGGATCAGGCGGAGTCTCTGGTGGAGTCCCAAGCACTCACACCACGACCTCCCCGGGCCCAGCGGAGCGCAACGTTAAGAGGGAGTGGCCCTGGAAGAAAGAGGAAGCTTTGACCTGTTGGTGAACGAGGGGCTGCCCGCTTTGCACTGAGCCCCAGATCACCCTCTGCTCACCCTCAGCTCACCTGGGGGCCCTCCGAATTGCTGTTTCCCAGCCCTGACAATGCCCAGGCTCCCTGGGGTGTCACAGAAAGAAGTGGCTCGGAGCCCCCATCTTGGTTCCTGCCAGTCCCTCCCTGAAGCCCTTGTTCACACCCATCTGGATATTCCTGGCCCTCCAGATGATCTCCTGAGCACACCTTCTCCAGGAAGCCCACCAGGCAGCAGCCCAGCACTTTGATCTGGCTTCCCGACCCATGGCTGGGACTCACACCGCATCCCTGGCACCTACCAGGGCCCAGCATATAGAAGGTGCTCAGCGCGTGGAAGGGCGGATTTGTTTAGCAGACCCTGTCGTTTGGGGTGAGGGGGAGGTGTCCCTACCACTTTCTGTGCAGCCTGGCCTGGAGATGCTGAGAACACCTGTTTTTTTTTTAGAGATATTTTGCCAGACCTGGACTTCTGAAGAGCTTGGAAACAGGAAAATGTGCACATTTCTGCGGGAAGGTGAGGTGAAGCGTGGAACAAGGCGGAAGGAGAGGAGCCTGCTCAGGGAAGGGACAGGTCAGGGAGGGAGAGGGGCACAGTGGGCCAGGGGTGACCGGCTTGGCGGTCCTGGTGGTTGGACAGTCACGCTGGGAGCTGGGCCCTGTCCTGTACAGCCGAGTATCTAAAACAGAGCTCGGAAGGTGGGGGACCAGGGCCAGAGATCCTGCGAGGGGGTCCTCAACTCTGGTACCCAGAGGCCCGCCAACACGGCCTGGAGAGCCAGGACCCCCACCCTCCCCGGCCACGTCCTGCTGCCCACCCAGAGCCTGGAGCACCCTGGGCCACTTCTGACAGCAGAGCCCTTCTTCCCCATGGGGGCTGAGCCACCGAGAGCCGCTGCGGCCAGTTTGGAAGTGGTGGGCCAGGACCGAAAGAGGCCCAGGCCCCAGCAGAGGCCCCAGTGGCCAACCCCACCCCCAGAGCTCCCCGCCCAGCCCAAGGCAGGCCCAGCTTTCTCTGCTCTCCCCGCTCCGGGAGGCCCCTCCTCCACAGACCACTGCGGCCAGCAGTGCACACGTCCATCGCTCCGTCACGCCTGACTCTTCACGACCCCACGGACTCTATCCCTACAGGCTCCTCTGTCCATAGGGTTCTCCAGGCAAGAATACTGGAGTGGGTTGCCGTGCCCTCCTCCAGAGGGTCTGCCCCCACCCAGGGATCGAACCCGGGTCTCCCACCTTGCAGGCGGATTCTTTGCCATCTGAGCCACCAGGGAGCCCTGGGGACCAGCAGGCTGGACCAGAGCGCTCCTCCTTCCTCCTTCCCAGCACTGCCGTTTTCCATTAGGCCAAGTCCTGACATTCAAGCGGGGACCTCTACGTGTAGGCCTCCTCGCTCTTAAAATACACAAGAAAGAGGCGCCCTTGTCCCCAGATCTGGAGGAAGGATGGGGCCCTGGGGGGCCCTGGCACAACTGGGACGTGAGCTCGCCACTGCAGGTCCAGGGACAGCCCACCGCCAGGCCAGGGGGGTGGGCAGGACCTGCGTCCTTGGGCTCCTGGATTACACAGCCCGCCCCGATATGTAGAAGTCCCCCAGGAAGGCCAGGTGCCCAGGAGCTCCGTCCCGTCTCGGCCTCACTCTCCCCTCTGCACAGAGAGGCAGGCCCAGTGTGCTGCCACGGTGGGGGGTGGGGCGCAGGGGACGACAAGCTTGTGTCCCCGTCCCGGCCCTGCTCCCGGCCCCCAGGTCCCTTGGACAGCTGTCTCCGTGCATGGATGCTAAGGCCCACCTTTCAGAAGAGGATCCCCTGTAACGACCCGCGTCAGCTCTTCGCTGCTTCTCAGGAACAGACACGCAGCGCTTCCTGGGCCAGCTGCTCCCAGAGCCAGTGCACCTGCCCAGGATCACAGAGACCCTGTGGGACAGCAGCGGGCGTCCCTTGCGTCTGTGAGGAGACCGAGGCTCTGGGGGCAGAGGGCACAGCAAGGCTGCGGAGCGAAGAGGGCAGAGCCCTCACCTGGCTCACCTGGCAGCTGTGCAGGAGCTGGGGGCAGCGCGAGCTGCTCGCGTCCGGCCATTAGCCGGACACAGCACCGGTTGTGGAGATCTGGGCTGGCACACCAGCCTGGGGGCCCCAACAAAGGGCTCAGGAGCATCAGTGCCCAGGAATGGGGCCGGAGGCGCCTCAGGGGATCCCTGCACCCAGAGCCAAGGCCTGCCGTGCTTGGGGGTGACCGGAGCTCCAGGCTGGGGCTTCAAAACATGGAGAACGCGAGTGCAGCAGCTGGCCCTGCTCTGCAGGCCCAGCCGGGCAGACAGGCAGCTGTCCGGGAGGCGGGAGCCGTGTGGCATTCCGGGCATTTCAGCACCTCTATAAAACCTGAGGGGAGGGGAGGGCGGGTCGGCTTCCCCTCCCTGCTCCCCAGGCTGGGCTGCCCGGTCAGGCGGCCCACCCCACCCAGACCCTGCTGGGTCTCACTGGCACCGGCACCATCTGCTGGGGACAGGGGGCATGCTGCCTGCGGTAGGGGTTGGGTGCCTCGGCCAGGAGCAATGCCAGCCTCCCTGCATCTCTGAGCCTCAGTCTTCTCCTCTGTAAAGTGGGGAGAGAAAGAGGCGTCCAGCCGCTGACACAGCCCAGAGGGACAAAATAGGAAGAGAGCTTGGCAAGCGCCAGCGCTGAATGAATGTCTGTGTGCATAAATGGTTTTCAAGATACACGGGGCAGCAGGGCTGAAAATGTGAGCACTCCCCGCCCCATCTCCAGGGGTCAGGCAGGACAGAGAGCTACACTGTGAATTCAGAGGCAACCCCCGGGGGCAGACACCCTGGCAGGAGGATCCAGGCGTGCTTCCTGTGGGGTCTACGGTGACCCCAGCAAGAGCAGCTGACGGTGGGGTGGTGGGGGGCGTATCAGAGGCCAGCTGGCAGGCAGAGCCCCAGGCAGCGGGGCGGACGGGATGCCAGCTCACGTCTCTGCTGGCTCCGAGCCTGCCCAGGCTGAGCTGGGCTCCCAGCCCGGCTCCCTGCCCTGTGCCTTCAGGGGCAGTGCCACCCCCAAGCAACCAGCCTGCTTCTTCTGCTCTGCGCCCCCTCCCAGCTGCCCTGACACCAGTGAGAACGGAGGGTCACTCCAGTCCTGTTCAGAGCGTTCCCCCAGGCCAGCTGGTCTGTCTCCAGGCCACCAGGTCTCGGCCGGGAGCACACGCAGGCTGCACCCTGACCTCCGTTCTGCGCTCCACCCCCCTCCTTAGAGGCAGTGAGGGGGTGGTCCTCTGCCGCAGCCCCTCGCCCCAGCCTGGCCACCTGTCTCCCTTCTTCAGGGCTGGCCCCTCCTCAGCCCCCTTCCTCCTTAATCGCTACAACACACGTGCAGCTCCCCCGCACCCCCGGCCCCTCCCCGCTTCTCTTTTTCCCTTCCCCAAGCTCTCAGCCCTGGCCCTGGAGTTCATAGCTGCAAACACACGCACACACACACTCATGCACAAAACCAACTGTGGGATGTTTTCCCACTTCCGAGTGGGGGGCTGTGGCCCCAGAGAGCTCTGTCCTAGCACCTGACGTCCAATCCATGTCCTCACCGCACGATTTCTGCTCCTCCTGGAAGCCGGGGCTGGGGGGCAGAGGTGGTGACCAGCTCACCGGGAGTCGCCTGCCTCTTACCCAGAGCCGCATGCACGCACGCATGGCAGGGCCTGATTTTCCCATTTGGAGTGGCACGGGGCTACTAAGTGCCAGGCTGAAGCACGCTGCTGCCCGCCTTTCCCAACTTTGATTCATTCTTTTCACAGAATCATTCATCCAGCCAGTGTCTGCTGACCACCCACCACGTGCCAGGCTCTGCCCGGGGCTTGGGCGGGGAACTGGCCAACCGAGCCCCAGGCACACAACCCAAGCAGCTCCCCACACACAACCCGAGCAGCTCCGTAGAGAGGCGCGGATGCTCTGATGGGAGAGAGCAGCGTGTTGGGGCCCAGTGCGGAGCCCGTCGGCTTACCTGTGCCGGGTGGTGAGCCTTCCCCCCAGACGCAGAGGTGGAGGAAGGGTGCTCTTTCCAGGAAGGCAGGGAGGCCAGGAGGAGGTTCTGGGCGCACAAGGGCGGCTGGGGGTGCTGAGGGGAGATAGCTGGGCAGGGATGGCCTGGGTTCTCCTGGAGACCCTGGACTTCACACTGAGGGTGTGGGTGCCTAGGAAGAAGGCACGTGAGCAGAAAAAGATGCGACCACACGTCCCAAGTAGGACTTTTCATTGCAGGCAGCAGAAACAGGCTCCAGCCAGCATACAACGAAACAGAGAGTTTTCTGGAAAGGTGTGAGGGAGCTCCCAGGTGGAAGGAAAGGTGGGCCAAGCGCACTCCGAAGGCCAGGAACAAGCCGGCAGCCTCTGCTGGAGGCACCAACTGGAGAGCGCGGGCACCCCTCAGCCTTGCCCCTCCCCCCCCACTTTTCCCATTCTCCAAATTCCAATTCCCAGGAGAACAAACTCTAGAGCAGCCACCCAGTGACCACAGGAACATGCCATGTGACACGCGTGGGCGACTCCCAGGGCCGTTCCGGGGCTGAGAAAGAATGCGCCCGGTGTGCGTCCGTTTCTGCAGGCCGAGACAGGCGTCTCCAGGAGCCAGAGCAGAGGCTGCCTCTGCTGGGGACTCCAGGACGGCGCCGCAGTGAAGGGGGCACGGAGCCGTCACATGCCCTTGGCAAATCCCACCAGGCTGCGCGTTACGAGTCTGTGCGTCCTGCTGCAAGTGACATCCTTACACCATGATGAAACTCAGAACGTGTAACGAAAGCGGCCCTTTTGCTGACAACAAATAAAGCAACCCAGCAGTCCTTCCAGGGAAAGAGTCAGCCTGGGGAACTCACACAGAGTCACCCAGAGGTAACATGGCCAGAGGATGGGGCCCTCTGCCAGGCAGCTCCCCCCAGGCCGCTTCACAAAGGGAAGAGTATCTCCCGAAGGAACATTGCGAGGGCTGGCGGCAGCCTTGCCTCGGGGACCCTGATAGAGAAGTTCCTGGTCCGTGCGCTTCAGGCTTGAGTCGATGTAACCAAACAGAAAGGAAGGTTCGCTTCATTCACTTAGTTACCAAGGAAACCTGTCTGGGGCGAGAGCAGGCGAGCAAGACGTGGACACCGGCTGGTTAAACGTGAGACTTAGCTGCAGGGCCCTTGTAGTGATTGGTGGTGTGGTCTGGCCACTGCGCTGTGTCCAGTTCTTACAACCCCGTGGACTGTAGCCCGCCAGGTTCCTCTATCCGTGGGATTTCCCAGGCAAGAGTACTGGAGTGTGCGGCCGTTTCCTTCTCCAGCGGAACTGGCTAACCCTTGGGTTCTCCCACCTCTTGCCCCGCTGTGTGACTCAAGTAACAGCGTCTGTTCTTGCTCGTTCTGGGCTCCCCAGCGCCCTGAGGAGGGGCCAGGGTGGAACGTGGCTGGACGTTGGGGACTGTGCTCACAGGGGAGTTTTCTCCAGAGCTGCTGCCTCAGAGGAGAGAAGTATGGTCTCCCTGAATCAACAGCTCTGACCTATCCCCAAAAAAAACAGAGACAAGTGCTGGTCACATGGCCCGTCAGCTGTCGGACCCTCCCCATGAGCTTCTCGACATGTGCGCTCCCATCCCTGCCTCCTTCAAGGCATTTAAGCCGCAGCTGCCACCGGGGCCCCCACTGGAAGGAGCGGTCCGTCTCCCTCTCTTCTCCCTGCCCTGGGGACCCCGGCGGCCGGCACCCCGCCCCTCCTCCCCAGCCCATGGGGACGCTCATGGCTAAACTGCTCCTGCCCACAGTCAGCAGCCTGGCCTTCCTCCCCACGGTCAGCATCGCTGCCAAAAGGCGGTTCCACATGGAGGCCATGGTCTACCTCTTCACCACGTTCTTTCTGGCGGTAAGTCTCGCGGGGAGGACCCCACCGCCCACCCTGCGCACCTTCCCAGGGACAGAGGTCAGGGGCTGCCTTCTCCCACTTCCCTGTGTTGGGTTATGAAGAAAAGTGATGGGGGGTGAAAGAAAAAGCCCAGGAGGGAGGGCTGGGGACCCCTTCGCCTCCCTGGACCCCAGTTTTCCCGTCTGGGCCAGGAAGGCCCTCCAGGGTTGGTGTGAGTGAGACCAAGCCCACAGGGGCCAGGGACAGTCGGTCCAGGCCCGGCCCCTCCAAGGTTCCCCTTCTCCTGTCACTGGCCGATCCCCCCCAGGTGGCTCCTGGCTCCGGCTCCCCGCCCCGCCCGCTGGTACCCCGGGCCCCGCAGGGGGGCTAGCAGGGCCTGGAGAGCATGAGGAGCCGAGGAATCTGCCGCCGGGACGCGGCAGCAGGCCTCGGCTCCGGACGGCCTGCTCACGCGCGCGCGTCTCCCCTTCGTGGGGCCTGCGCTTCTCTCTGGGCCCTTCTCGCTCTATTAATGCTTCTGGCTGCTGGCTCCTGGCCCCTGCTCCCTGCCCCCGCCCCCACCTCCCTGTGGGTCTCCCTCTGATTCTCTTACTGACTCCCTCTGGGCCTGCTTCTCTTTGTTTCTCCGTCTGTGTCTGGCTCCCTCTCGATTTCTGGAGATGCACGCCCATGGAACGGACTCTCTTTCTGCGTCTCCGGGTCCCTCCCGCCCTGGCCTCGCCCCCCTCAGCCTCCATGCGTCTCCCTGGCTCTGTGGATCCATCCCGCTGGCTTCTGTCCAGCTGTCTGTCCACCTCCCTGCATACACACTCCCCCTGTGATCAGTCATCCATACACGCGTATCACCAGTCGCCCCTCTACCTGCCTGTCCAGCCATCCACCCACCCACCCGCCATCTCTCTATGCCTTAGTGCCGTCCTGCCCCCTTACCCCTGTCCCTCTGAAGCTCCTTCCACCACCCTCCCCAGTGGACCCCCCTGAGTGGCCCCGCTGACTCCCCAGCATACTCCATCAGTCCCAGCCTTGACTGAAGCCCACCTCCCTGGGGCGGCATGCTCGGGGGGAGGTCAGTGACCCCGAGCTCTGTGTGGGAGGTGGCCTGCCCCCTGCCCCGGGCAGCTCACTTCCCCAGCAGCAGCCCCTCCCTGCTCATTCGCGGCATCTTCCCTCCCCTCTTCAGGACCCCGGCTTGGGTGAGGGCCAGGAGGTCTGCCCGGCAGGTGGGAGACTGGGGCCAGGCAGGCAGGGGGCTTCTCCGCAGGGACGAGGGCCTGCGGCCGGGCAGAGGAGCCGAGGTCTCGTCCTCCAAGAGCCCACGATAGACCCAGCCCAGGAAACCATGGTCACTGCCGGCCCCCCCCTCCCTGCCGGGGTGAGCTGACCCCGCAGCTGCCTCCGAGGCTGGCTTCAGAGGCCCGCTCCACCCACCCCACCAGCCCCGCCCTGCCCCGCCAGAGGGACAGGGCCAGCTGCCTCCGTGACAAATGTCCTCTGGCCACAAAGACTCGCTCAGCCCCTTTCTCCGGAGCCCCCGGAGGCACCATCGCTTCCCTTTGAATTTTGTGTTGGTATACAGCCGATACCATCCCCGCTTCTGCCTCCCACGTGGCATCTTCTGTGTCCCGACCAGAAGGTGTGACCTGGCTGGACGCCCCGCTGTGCGCTCAGTCGCGTGCAACTCCCTGGCCCACGCCACCCCATGGGCCAGGGGCTCTGGTCACCACGTGACAGAAGCCCCCCCTGGCCCCAGGGGCCATCAGCTGCCCCTCCGAGCTCGCGGCCAGGACCTGAGGCCATGCATTCCCTGCCAGGCCCCCAGCCCCATGCCCCACCCCCACCCCGCCAGTGCCACACGGAGCCACGTCCTGGCAGATGCAGAGGCTGAGTGCCCGCTGCCACACCTCCCTGCTCCTGGGCACTTGGTCCCTCCTTGAAGCTGACCTGCCCCACCTGTCCCGCAGCAGTGAACCATGGGCCCGGGGGGCAGGTCGCTTCCTGGGCCAGCTCTCCTCTAAACCGCTCCAAACCCCACCTCCTTGAAACCGAGTTCGCAGGCAAGCCTTTGGCCGAGGGCAAGCCAGCTCTGCTGCGAGCTGGGGTCATGGCTGGGACAAGGCAGTCGGGATCGAGGGCACAGACCGCATCCAGAATTTCAGAGCGATGAGGTCTTCCGTCCCACACAGCGACCCGTGTATTACGGGAGCTTTGAATACATGAGAGACAGCGGACGATGGGCCTGGGCTGGGGCTGGGGGAGAAGGGGACCCACGTCACTCTCAGAGTCTGGCCCTGCCGGCCAGAGCCATGCGGGGGGGCAAGCGTTCTCCTTCCTCTATCCTGGTGGGGTGAGCACCCTATCAGGCCCCACCTGAAGCTTCTGCTCTTTCCTGCGCCAGTCATATCCACCACCTGGTTCCTCCCCTTCACCTTTTCTTTCCCTGTGTCTCTTCAAAGGGCGTGGCACCCAAAGCTCAGCATGGTCCTGTTAGGTCTGACCAGACAGACAGGAGCAGCACTCTCTCCTCCCCTGCTCTGGACACTATATCTCTGTTAATGCCGCCTCGGTGCCCGCAGCTTTAGGTCGCATACAGCTGCAGCCAGCGGAAGCTCTAAGCTGCCCTCACCTTGGCTCAAGGCACCAGGTGACCCAAGGCTCCCTCCGACCCCACCCCACCCCCCACCACAGCGCCCCTGGCATCTCCAGACGTGGACTGCCCTCCTGCACGCCTCTCCATCCTGCCGAGCCGGGTTAACCAAGAGTCCATTGTGCTGGTCCCCAAGACTGTTTATGCCCTTGAGCTTGTCAAAATAATTACATCACATAATTAAATATTGCTGAAAATGACGAAACGCGTACGCCAAAGGAGAGAGTTGTCCAGAAATAAGTGGACGGCTTTGAGAATACTGGCCCTTTGCTTCCAAAGTCTATGTGGAGAGACGACCGTAGGAGTCAGACCAGGGGCTGAGATGAGGCGCCGAGTTCAGCGCCTGCACACGGGTGTGTGTGGGATTGGTGGGGGGGGGGGGCGTCTCTGCCATCTGCCCTCACTCAGACAGAACCTGAGAGTCGCCAGCTGGTCGTTCTCAAAATGGGTTTCCTTCTGTCAGCACCCTGAGACCAGCCTGGGAGCTTCTTAAGAAAGCAAGCCTCCAACCTCCACCCTGACCTGCGGACAGGGCAACTCGCAGGCCAGGTCTGCACCTGCGTCTTCACCAGCCCCCCTCCCAGGGCTCCAGACGCTCAGTGGTCAGAAGGGTCACTTGTGGGAGAGGAGGTGTCCCCACTCTGACCAGGGGAGAGCAGACTGGAACCCAAGGGAAAAGGCTCTGGCCTCAGCTGAGCAGATGCTGAGGGAACGTGTAGAGCATGTGGGAGGGCCCCCACCTCAGTGGGGCTTCGGAGGACCCTATGGGAGAGCGGTTCAGAGTGCCCCCATTTTCCAGATGGGGAGACAGAGGCCTGGGACCGTTCAGCGGCCCGCCCGAGGTGCCGGCTCACAGGGCCTGGGGCCCCGGCGCTCTCGCCTCCCTGCTGACCCCCCATCGTGGCCCCTGCAGCTCCACCACGCCTGCGCCGGCCCCGGCCTCTCGCTGCTCTGCCTCCTGCGCCACGACGTCCTGGAGTACTTCAGCATCTACGGGACGGCCCTCAGCATGTGGGTCTCACTGATGGGTGAGTGGCCGCCGCCCGCAGCCCAGCCCTGCACGAGGGGGTCAGGATGCCCCACTGCCCGCCGTCCACCCAGGCCGGCCTGCTGACAGCCCACCCCTCCGCTCCCCTGTGAGAAAGCGCATGCAGGACGTCAGTGCCTCGACTCCCATTTTTCATAACCGTTTGAAACCGTGCGTCTAGAAAAGGCCCCTCACCTCACCCCGCTCTCTCCCCCGCAGCGCTGGCCGACTTCGATGAGCCCAAGCGGTCGACTTTCGTGATGTTTGGCGTCCTGACCATCGCTGTGCGGATCTACCACGACCGCTGGGGCTACGGGGTGTACTCTGGCCCCATCGGCTCGGCCATCCTCATCATCGCAGCCAAGTGGGTGCGTACGTGCGAGCCTCAACGCTCGGGCCACCTCCCCTGGCGGAGACTCTTCCCTCTCGGGGTCTCAACCCACCTCCCATCTCATGGGTCAGCAGGCTGGACACAGGGCCTCAGCTAACGCACAGGAAGTGACTATCGGCTGCCCCTGCCTTGCAGACCCAGTTTGTATTATGTCTGGACTCACCAGCGCGGATCTAACCCAAGTTACTTAATCTCTCTGCCACATTTTCCGTATCTGTGAAATGGGTGTTACAGTTCAGTACCTGCTTCACAGGGGTCGGTTCAAAGATTAACTGAGATAAAGCACTCCAAGGACTGGCATGGAACCTGGCTTCTAATATGCTCAGCAAATAGGAGCTGCTATTATAGTCATCGCTATCGTTATTATTATTGAAGAGAATGGCTGGTTTAGAGATGCAGCGTCAATTGGAGGTGGCCTGGGTTAATCTGGGAAGACTTCCTGGAGGAGGTGAGCCTTGAGCCTGGTTCCAATGAAAAGGGAGGATGTAGTGTGAGGTCGACAGGAAGACGGGATCACTCGCAAGCAGCCTGAGCTGGAGTTTCCAACACCGATGGCCCTTCGCTGGGCACACAGGAATCTAACACTCACAAGGCCTTTTACATACGGTCCCCAGGCCTCGCCCATCCGAGGGCCCTCCTGGCTGCAAGGACTGAAACCCACGCAAACTAGTCCAAGTGAAAGAAGGTGTTTGGCAGAGTAGACCCAGGGTACTTCCTGGGCCCCCAGGGCAGGGTTAAGAAACTGCGCCTCGAGGGGACCAGACATAGACCTGGGAAAGAGGTGGGGCTGGGCAGAGGATGAGAAGGTGCCCACAGACCCACTGTGCAGTCTGGGGAGGGAAAATGAAGTCCTGGGGGTGAGCTTTCCAAACGCCGCCCTCCTGCCTGTGCCCAGAGAGTGGAGGATTTAGTTTGCCGTCTGGTTAGTGAAGAAAGCAAGGCTGGGAGGTCAGCGACTTGACAAGAAGTCACGGCAGGACAAGCAAGGCCAGGCTGTGACTCCTCACATCTTGGGCAAGCCAAGCTGGCCCCACGCTGACCCGGGAGGTCCTCGGAGAGGCGAGGGGAGGCAGCGCGCTGGGGTCTGACTTGTCTGGACCCGAGGAAGGGCCACGTTAATTAACATTCTGGATAAAAATGCATAAACACAGAGAGCTCCCCTCACTGATAATTCACTCCCTCCCTGGCAGGAAATGGGACAAAGGCTCCTTGTTCTGCCCCGAAGGGCTGTCCCTCCTCCAGAATCTTGACCCGTCTGGCTCTGGGCTGGATTCTAATTAGCCGGGAGAGCAGTCCCTTGCCTGTGCCCCCGTGAAGCCCCACGGGGACCCAGGCTGCCTGCCTCCCTCCATCTGGGGCTCAGATTGTGTTTTCTAGACCATTGAATGTGCAGCTTATTTTGGCTTTTCCAGGGCGGTTGTTTCCTGGAATGAGGGTGCATTTTTCTCCCGGAGCCTCGTGCCTTCTTGAGCAACGGTCAGGGAGAGGAAGGCAGAGAGATGGGTGACCAGAGCTGGGGGAGGGGCCAGGCCGGGCGCCCCCTGGGGCAGGGGCCTTGAGTCCCAAGGTGCTGAGTGGGCTGAAGGAGGCCTCCTGGTTCCCCGGGCACCTGCGCTCAGAGTCACACTGTCTAGCCGTGCCCACACACCACCTGCGACTTTGCAGGTCCTGAGTCCTCACCAGTGGTGGAAAATTCCAGAAAACTGAACACCAGATATCGGTGCGGGATTTATTAGCGGCAAAACCGGCCCTGACCCAGCAGGAAGCTACTCACAGTCTCTGTGAGCCGCTGGAGGTGGGGTGTCCGCCACCCAGAGCGTGTGTGACAGCGGGTTCCCTTGCTGGAATCCGAAACGCCCTGCCGGCTGTAGCACTCGCAGTTCGGGTTCTCAGGACGCGGACCTGCTTCTTCCTCGTCTGTTTAGCGAATGTGAACCCACGACTCTAATTTCTACTTGAGTCTTACTCTAGGCAGCCCAGCTGAGGCACAGCCGTCTCACGTGCCGGGCAGGTTTGTCTAAGAAATGCTACGATGAGTCGGTCCACTTTGAAAGTGGCCAGAGGTCTCGCGGGGTCGGCCACACGCACCCCACTCTCTCCTGCGGTCATGCTGGAGGGAGGGTCCCACACGGCCATCACCCTTTGGCTGGAGAACACCACACAACTGGTCTCCTCGGGCTGGAAATTTGAAGGGTTTCTCCAAGAGGCAGATGGGGCAGGGGGTCTTTCTGGGGTCAAGGGGCTGAGGGCAGCCACAGTCTGCCAACCCAGGCAGGGTCTCCCGTGGGTCCTGCAGCCGTGGAGCCGATGCGCCTGGGCCCCTCCCCGAGCCCCGCTCCCCGCCCCCCCGAGGGTGCCCGGGGTGCGAGCGCCCGCGGCTGGGGCCTGAGGCTCTCCCTTTGGCCCCCGGCCCCGCAGCTGCAGCAGATGAAGGAGACACGGCGCCTGTTTCCGGACAAGAGCGTGTACGCCCAGCAGATAGGCCCCGGCCTCTGCTTCGGGGCCCTGGCCCTCATGTTGCGCTTCTTCTTTGAGGTATTCTGGGAGGGGGTGGGGAAGGAGCCCCCCACAAAGGCCCTGGCCAGCCCCAGCCTGCTTGGCCAGAGGCTGGATGGGGCCGCACCCCTCCAGGAGGCTCCAGCAGCACCCCACTCCTGCTGACACCAGCACCCCCGTTCAGTCACAGCCTGGTCCTTCCCCGGCACCACCAGCATCTCCAGGGGCGGGGGGTACAGACAGCTTGCACTTGGTTGGTGCACAGCCCTGAAGGAGCCACACCTGGAGGAGGGGGGAAGAGGGGAAAGTGGGGGGAAGACATGGCGGGGGGAGGAGCCCCACCCCACCGGCAAAGCCCTGGTGAGTCAGCACAGACCTTCGGTGGTCTAGGCGTGGAGGGCAAGACCACCATGCGCTGGACAGTGACAGGAAGCCTCTTCGGGGGGATACTTGGCCAGACTCCCAGGGACGAGCTGGGTGGTTGGGGAGGGGCCCGCTGACCCCGGCAAGTGCCAGGTCTCACCAGGCCCGAAGCCCAGGGCGGGGGGTGGGGGGGGCGGTGTGATGGGTGGAAGAAGACGGGCCTCGGGGCGGGGGCTGAGGCCGCAGACGGGTTCCGCTCCGCCCCCGCAGGACTGGGACTACGCCTACGTCCACAGCTTCTACCACTGCGCCCTGGCCATGTCCTTCACCCTGCTGCTGCCCAAGGTCAACAAGAAGGCCGGAAGTGCAGGGGCCCCCGCCAAGCTGGACTGCTCCACCCTCTGCTGTGCCTGCATCTGACCGTGCATTCTGGCTCTGAGCCCCGCCCTGCCCTGTCCCCGGCCTGCCAAGAGCGCCCCATCCTGCCCGACCTGGAGGAACATCCCTCCTCGGAGCCTGAGGCCTCTCCAGGGCTTCGGGAAGCACAGGCCGGGCGCTTCTTGAGAATCCACTCATTTGGTTTGTCCTGGGTGCTAAGCACCACGCTGGAAAGAAAAGAACTTTCTCCCTTCTCCTAGGCCAAGGTCCTGGCAGATGGGAGTGTCTGCAGAGCCCCGGAGCCAGCGTCTGTCCCCCCGCAACCCGCCCAGCCCCAGCGACAAGGGGCCTGCCCGCCGCCCCCGGCCGTGTGCTCCCCACGTCACCAGCCACCTGCTTTCTCTTGGCAACCGGTCTTCCCACTCCTGAGCTGTGCCCTTAGGCTCAGCTTGCCAGGGTCAGCCAGGCCACTCTGGTGCTTGCTGCCCTTCCTGCCAGGCCCCTGAATCAAGCCATCTCCATGTCCTGTCCACCCTCATCATTTCATCCAGTCGTCAGAGCAAGTCTGAGTAGATGGCAAGTTCAAGGCACAGAGGTACCCTACTTTGATGGGGAGAGAAGGTTGGAAAGTGATGTAGGGTCAAGATTATAGTATGAAAGTCACTCAGTCACGTCCAACTCCGAGACCCCATGGACTGTATGTAGCCTGCCCGGCTCCTCTGTCCATGGGATTCTTCCGGCCCAGAGCTCGAGACAGCAGCACTGACCTCAGCCCGCAGTCACCGGGCCTGGCACTACTTCGGGCACCTCACTCTGGAGTGCCCTCAGGGCTTTCGAGATCCCACCCAGGGTGGGCCCGGGTCCAGAACCCCTAGCGAGACTGCCAGGCCCCCAGACTGGCCCCACAGGGCAGGGCTTGCCGCCATGTGCAGAGGTCAGCCCACTCCCATTCAGGGCCCGCTGGCACCGCCCAGCGGTGGGGGCGGGAGCTGGCCGCCCAGACATCACCTCACAAAGCTGAGGCTCCCAGCTTCCCGAATGATCCGGGCACATCCATCAGGCAGGAAGTTACCTACACCTGTCTGGGGCCTGTTTGTGTTTCCAGACATGCAGCTACCCACGTCTGTGCCCACCACGGGGGGCAGCCCCTGGCGTGTCCTCAAGTCACCCCGGCCACACTTCAAGGGCCGGGAGAGAACTGGCCCCGAGGGCGGGGGACCGGGCAGACCCCACAGCCCAGCCTCCGTGTGTCCGTGGGCCCCCTTGACTGCCCAGGGGTCCTGCATCCTGGGGGGCCTGGACACCCGCAACCCGGCCCTCGCCCCACCCCTTTCCGCTAGCGACAAAGTGGCCCACCTGCACTCAGGGTCCTCGCCAAGCCTCGTGGGGCGAGAGCTGGCTTGTCACAGCTCCAGGGCCATCAGCCAGACGCGGCCCCACAGGCGGGCCCAGGGGCGGGGAAGGGGACGCCCTGATCGGCTTCGGGCTTGCTGTGGGGGTGTGAGCGCACGTGTGCACACACAGACATGCACACACACCTGAAGAGACTTCAGGTCTGCCCCTCTGGTCCCATCTCCCAGTTCTACAGGGGGAGATTCACGGCTCAGCACCAGGTGGTAAGGACAGGCTCTGGGGGCCGCGCGGGTCGGGGGAGCCAGGCAGCATCACTCCATAAATCTGCAAGGTGGCTGGCCTCTGCCCACTGCCTCCTGCCATCCCCCGACCATCCCCCCAACCCATCACCTCCCGCCCAGCCCCCCCGGGGCCCCCCCAGCGAGCACGCCCCGGCTCCCAGCCCCGCGGCAGTGCAGCGCCTGGAAAGTTGGAGGCCGCAGCCTGCTCCCGAGCAGGGAGGAGGCAGGGGCCTGCCAGGCGCGTAGGGGCTGCACCCACAGGCTGCTCACTGCGGCTGCCCTGATTTATGAGGCCGTCTGGGAGCCTGGCCAAGTCTGTAAGTCATGGACAATTAGGAGGCGCGCTCCAGGCCTCAGCCCCGTCTGCCTCTCGGGCTCCAGGCCCGACTGCACCCCTCCTGAGCGCCGCTGGCCCCCGCGGAGACCCCCTCGGAGAGTCCCAGGGGCGGGTCCTGAGCCCACTTTGCAGATGAGGACCCTGACGGCCGGGGAGGTGGCAGCTGGCCCTCGGCCCTTGGGCACAGACCACTGAGTTGGTAGTGGTGCCCAGGGTCTTGCCAGACATCCCAGAGGCGTCTTCTTCTGGCTTGAAGGAACACTTTGGCATCTTGTGGGGCGGAGGGGTCTACCCAAGGGTCAGAGGGGAGTGCCCAGGAAGGGGACCGGGAAGAGAGGCAGCCTCCTCCACACCCCAAGACTGACGAGGACCAAGTGCAATGGCCTTCAGGCTCCAGCACCTCCGATCAGTGTCAGGGACTCCTGGGGTCTTCAGGCCCCTGGAATCTGAGACTCAGGTCCCTGGTGCAGGAAGCGCCCCACCCCAGGCCATCCCGGGCCACCTTGGGCTCCAGACAGGACTGCCTCTCCCACCCAGCCCCGAGGCAGGGAGGACTGGGGTCCCTGAGTCCTGAGACTTCCAACAGTGAGTGCCTGAAAACGTCCTCTGAGATGTCACTGGAGGCCTCGAGCGGTGGCGTGCCACGGAACTCGCTTTAACGGTGGAGACGGTCCCCCGGCCCAGGCAGCATCCGCCGGACGCACAGGCCCGTGAGCCTCTCAAACGTGCCTGGCAGAGCCGGCTCTTTAAATGTCGGCTGAGTCTAATTGATCTGAATGTCAATAGCCACACGGGTAGGGTTGCAGGTAAAATACAGGATGCCCGGTTCTAGTTGAATTTCAGATAGTAGGTGATTATCTTGCCTCAGTGTGTCTTAAATTTGGGGCACGCTTGCAGGAGACCTACCTAAAAATGACTCTCTTCCTCTGAAATTTAAATGTAACCCAATGTCCTGTTTTATGGGGCATCCAGCCCCCACGGCTAGCAGCTCCCCACACGGCGGGGCATCTGCAGAAGGATGGGCAGCTCCCTGGACACGTGGGTTTGGGTGCCCAGGGTTCACCCAGGCGACACAGTCAGGGAGGCTGCAGCGCCCAGTGGGGGCTGGGCGAGGCGGGGGCTGGGCCGGTATAGGCCCACACTGGCCTCTCGGGGCCTGGGCTCGGCTTCCAGACCCTGCGGAGTAGCCGATGCCCTGCCGAGCACACGGATGCCCTGGGCCCAGGCACATGGCCGCCTCTCCCCAGCACACTCGCACACTCGCAGCCCCGTCGGGGGAGGAGGGGGGGGGGCCGTGGCGCACACCTCCGGTGGCCCAAACGGAGAAGTATTATAAACATTCGCAACAACGTAGACAAAACAGTCTATTGTAGCGGGCCCCTCCGCCTCCCCCAGGAGCTGGGGTGAGGCTGGCATGGCGAGGGGAGGGCTCGGGCCCCCGCCAGGGCGTCCTCTGTTTGCACAAGCGGAGGTGTTTTCGTCTGAGGGCAGTCTGCACGCTGTAGCCTTTGTCGCGTCTGCTACTGAGATTTCCTGTCTCTGCTATTCTCTTCCCCAGGAAGACCATCTGAAACCCAAAACTTCTGTTGCCCCTTTTAGAAACGGCTTTGCGGCTCGCCATCTCCTGCATCCCGGTCTGTCCCTCCTCCTGCTGCGCGGGGCTGCTGCGATTGTAGTTAGGGGAGGCCTGCTGGGTGCTGGTGCTGGGGCAGGAACTCGCCTTGGTCTCCGCCGCAGGGTCTTGGCGGCAGGAGCTGCAGGGAGGAGGGCCAGGTATGTGGGCAGGACGATTCTGCAGAGTCGGCAGGAAGCCCCGGGGTGTAAAACTCGGGCCTGCAGTTTAGCTGGTTAGTGCGGCTGTGAGCTGGGAGCCGGGGTCCGCAGAGACACACGGCACATGCCCCCAGGGACCTGGCCACCCCTCTCGAGGCTCTGTGCCCTGGAGCCTGGCTCTTCCCATCCCTGCGCCAGCTTTCCCCACTTTGACCGGGAGCGGCAGCCTCTCCCCGCCCGGCGCTCAGGCCCAGGAGGGTGAATTAGGTCAGAGGCTGGCTGGACTGAAGAGGTCTTGGGAATAAACGGAAGAAGGCAGAAGCAGGAGGCGGGAGGTGGGGCCAGGGGCGCTCGGAGGCAGTCAGGGTCCCACCTGTAGTTTCCCACTACGTCCCCAGGCAGGCTCACTGAGTCCCCCGGGTCCTCTCCCCCTCAATTCGTCCATTTGTAATAGCTCTCACTTCACGTGGGTTTTTCCAAGATTAAATGAGATTATTGAACGCAGAGCACCAGCAGAGTATTTCTTTAAATGTCACCATTTAATGGTGTCGCTGTCATCATCAGTGGTCACGGACGAGGAAAGGAGTCTCTCGAAGGTAAGTAGAGGACCCTGACTCTCGGGGGAAGTTCACCCCCAAACACTCCCATTTGACAAGGAAACAAAATGCTTCAGAACAAGCGTTTATTATGCATGAAGGGATTAAGCAAGGCAGGCTGCTCGGAAGAGGCAGGTTTGAGGCCGAAACTAGAAACGCAAGTGGACGGAACCACGTGGGCCTGCGCACACCTGGCCCTCGGACCTCTCCGGGGATGGCTCCCCAGTTCCGCACTCCGAGGGTAACCGTCTCCCTGAGCTCCTGCACCCTTCCTCAGAGTGGCGAGAGAACCGCTGCTGACCTGAAGGAGAGACGGTGCCAACAGCTGAGAGGGGAACGGTCCCTGCTCCCGTCGCTGGCGTGGGTGCCACGGAAATCACCGAGACGCGTCCCGGGAGCTCCAAGGAGCGCTGGCTCAGGACATCTCGGCACAGGAAGAATTCAGAGAGAGGCAAAGCGAGAGAACGGCGATTGAGGAGAGCAGGACGCTTAGGAGGCTTACGAGTGGGTGGGCGAGAGGGAGCCGCACCCCGAGAGCTTAGTGGGCTGCAGTGTTGCAATCAAAGGCAAAGTGTGGGGGGGAGAAGACCCCCTTCTTCCTCCCTCTCGAGGAGACCTCACGCTTGCATCATCAGCTCCTCCTCCACGTCAGGCAACAGGGTTTCCTTGTCCCCCCGTGGTCAAGCCAGGACCGTCACGGCACCGTGTAAATGAGCAGAAGGTGGTAACGTAAGCTAAAAAAGGCAAATGGCCTCAGGTCTCGGTAGGGTGCCGCCTTTCCCTTATATTGTTGTTTCCAGTGTGCCCCGAGGAGCATGTCCTCGGAATCATTAACTCGCTGAGCTCCCGGGGCAGGATGTGGGGCTCACGCCACCGTGGTTTTATGGTTCTGGGGCACATCTCGCGCTTCTGCCACACGGCTTTGTTGCTCGGCAAGCCAGCTTGGTTTTGTGGTCACGCGAACCTGCTTTCTTGAGTGATCATTAACTTCCACGGGTCTCCAGGACTTTTTTTTCTTTACTTAAAATCCCCTAGCGGGATTAACTATGTAATCCCCCTCTACTCTGCCCCTAACACCAGAACAGGGCTTCCCTGGTGGTGGTAAAGGGTCCGCCTGCCAAGGCAGGAGACACAGGACATGCGGTTCAATCCCTGGGTCGGAAAGATCCCCTGGAGAAGGAAATGGCAACCCACTCCGGTATTCCTGCCTGGAGAATCCCATGGACAGAGGAGCCTGGCGGGCTACAGTCCATGGGGTGGCAGAGAGTTGGACACAACTGAGCACAGGTCACCAGGTCAAGAGAGGCGATTTCGTCTGGCGACTCAGGGTCCAGAGGCGGAGGAGGAAGCCGGCTGCCCCGCGTGGGCACCGAGTGGTCCCCCAGCCCCTCAGTTCACCAGGAACCAGGCAGACCTTCCAACTCCCATGGTCTAGCGGGGACAGCAGAACCAGGAATAAGAGGCGAGGGCTGGGGGTCAGGAACATCCCTGGCAGAGGGTGTGCTGTTCACTGACTTCAAGGAGATGGGGCAGAGCTCCAGGAAGAGGGTGAAAGGTCAAACAGGTACATCTGGGAACCGCAGGGTCTAAGTGACCATGGACGGCTGTGGGCAGGGCGAGGTTGAGAGTGGATGGGTTGGCTCCCAAGGGCCCAAAGGCTCTGTGGGAGGATTTTAGGGGGTCAGGTCCCACTGCCGTGAGAAGAGGGGCAAAGCCCAGGGAAAACAACAGAGGCTGCCGCCCAGCAGGAGGCCCCGGTGGGCCTGGCGAGGGCAGAGGAAGGGGGCGTTCGGGAGAGGGCAGTCCCTGAAAGAGGGCAGGCAGTGCGTGCACCGGGCTGGCAAATGCTTGCTGGCTGCCTGGCTGCCCCCCAGGGAGGTGTGTCTGCATCCTCTGAGAGTCCAGGAAAGTCATCGGAAGCTTCTGAACAGCCCGCTGGTTGTGCCAGGTAGCGTAGAGTCACGGCTAGCCCCAGGTCGTGGTCCCTCACCCTCCTGCATGATTGTGGGGAGGCGGAGAGAGAGGTGAGGACCGGCTGGCCCAGCGGGCAGCGGGTACCACCCATGCCAACGTCAAGCCCAGAGGGGCCAGGAGGTATCTGAGTCCCTCTGAAGTCTGAGAGCTCAGTTGGAGGGTCTGAATCCGCACCCAGTTCACACTTACCCAGTGTGGGTCAGACCAGTAAACAGGCACCTCTTTCCATATCTGCTGTGGTGAGGGCCGGCTCACAGCTCCTGGAAGAGCCCATGCTTGATAGATGGCTGGTCTGTGACCTCAGAGGCTTTAGCCTTGACCCCTTGCTGACTTGTCCTCACAAAAGCAAGAGAAAGGGGAAGGGGCCGGCTTGGAGTGCCCACTCCCAGGGGCCATGCAACCCTAGGCGGCCTTCAGCTCCCAATACCTCCAGAAACATGGGCCCCTGCTCATCCTGCTGGGGCCATCCAATGGCACCTCCCCTGTGCCCCTGCCCCAGCTCAGGAGGGCCTGCAGAGGCACACAGGAGCCCCTTCCACCAGCGAAGGGGCGCCATGCTGTGAAGTACCGCCCCTCCCCCACAGTGCAGAAGCAGAGGCTAGCGGCTCCACCTAGCCCTCCGGGAACCGGGCCACAGCTGGAGAGACTCAGGGCTCAGGCCAGGAGGCAGCCAGAGGCGGCTGCGACCACCCCACATTCAGGGCCAGCCTGGGGGCCGTGGAGAAGGAAGCGGCCGGCGAGTGCCTACAGCCGCACATCCAGCCTGCCCGCCGCCTTGTCTCCCATCAGGGCAGCTGGGCCCCCGGCGCCTTCACCGGGAACTTCTTGTTCTCACGGGAGCCTATTGGCTGAGAGCCTAAGGTGGAGCCCAGTGAGCGGGCAGCCGTGGCCACATCTGGAAGAGGTTTGGCAGAGCCCCGGGCTCCCCGCGCCACAGCCGCCAGCCTCGGAGCTGCAGCTGATAAGCACCCGCCACCGGCTAGGACTCCAAGAACCTGTTGGGCCCAGACTCACAGCCCCGAGTCCAGGGGTGGGCGAGGGGGCCAGGGGCACGGGGCACTGTCTGTGCCAGTTCCAGAAATCGCATCACGGCAGGCCCCAATCGGCAACCTCACTGGCTCCGAGGGCTGGCTCATCCCTGCTGCAAATGCCTGCTTTTCTGCACGAGGTTCCCAATGCTGTGTCCTAGGGATGGGCGTCGTCACCCCCCACGTCAGACTCCAAAGCCTAGAAGAGGCTTGCACACCTGTGATCGGCCCTTTGTCCCCATGCTTCTTGGCCATCCCCCTGCACAGACTGGAAGATGTGGATGGCCGTGTGTGGCTGTGTCTGGGGTCTCAGACCAAGAAATCTGAGACGTTACCCTATCTGGCTTGGGGTTTCCCCATCCAGTTCGGACGTCCCTGGGCTTCCTGCTGCCACGGAAGCCTCACTGAGGACCAACCAGCCAGGCCACCGAGCGCTGCACCCGGCCGTGAGCGCTCAGCGAACTTGGCCGCTGGGTTCTTGGCCACCTCTGTGCAGCGGTGACCCCCTCCAGCTGCCTGGGGGCCCCAGGGAGCCTCCTCCTCCCCCTACCCCCACCCACAGCCAAGTCTGGGGCACGACTGATCAAACTGGCAACCCCAGCAAACAAACCAGGGCAAGAATCAGAAAAGGAGCAGGAAGCAGAGGAGGCGGAAGGAGCCGAAGGACGAACGCAGCCCACACCTCACCTGCCGGACGCTTGCCCGTGCGGCTTTGTGTTAATACGAACTGACTCCTGGCCCCTCAAGCTCCGAGACAAGCCTTGAGATCCACCTTACTTTGATTTCCATGAAGACGTGTTCTTGATTCATTTGTGGACAAGGGGATTCTCAGGCTATTTTACTGTTGTCATTATTACTGATTTCTGACTGGTCCTGAGTTCAGCCGACGCTTCAAAATGGGCTGTGGTCACTTGACAACCAAGGGCGTGTGGTCAGTGCCCTGGGGGCCTTGGGGGAGCCTGGTCACACTCTGGAGGGGCCACCGGAGCCGGCGCGCCCGCTGTTTCGCTCAGACCGTCTGTGTCCTGACTAGGTGGTTGATGCCACTTGCCTGTGTCTGGTGCTCACTCAGTCGTGTCTGACTCTTTGTGACCCTATGGCCTTTGCAACCCGCCAGGCTCCTCTGTCCTTGGGATTCTCTAGGGAAGAATACTGGAGTGGGTTGCCATTCCTTCTCCAGGGGATCTTCCCAATCCAGGGACTAAGCTCAGGTGTCCTGCATTGCAGGCAGATTCTTTACTGCTGAGCCGCCGTTTAGAGGGTTTGTAAATCTCATGATCTGGGACACACAGCCTTTAGAACAAAGGATGTCAGGGCAGTTGGTTGTCCACAGTCAGAAACCTCACACCCTGTCCCAAAAATTAACCCTAAGAACCAGAAGGCTTCCAGCAGAAAACATAAGAGAAAGTCTTTGTGATCTTGGGTGAGGTGCAGAGTTCTAAGGTAGGACACCAAACGTGCAATCCATCCAAAAAACATCAATAAACTAGACTGCACAAAATTTAAAGCTTTTGCCCTTCAAAAGCCACCATTCAGTCAGTTCAGTTCAGTTGCTCAGTCGTATCCGACTCTTTGTGACCCCACAGACTGCAGCACACCAGGCTTCCCTGTCCATCACCAACTCCCAGAGTTTACTCAAACTCATGTCCATTGAGTCAGTGATGCCATCCAACCGTCTCATCCTCTGTCATCCTCTTCTCCTCCTGCCCTCAGTCTTTCCCAGCATCAGGGTCTTTTCCAACGAGTCAGTTCTTTGCATCAGGTGGCCAAAGGAGTGGAGTTTCAGCTTCAACATCAGTCCTTCCGATGAACACCCAGGACTGATCTCCTTTAGGATGGACTGGTTGGACCTCCTTGCAGTCCAAGGGACTCTCAACAGTCTTCTCCAACATATTTGAAGGATGTATACAGAATAAGGGTTTTCCTGGTGGCTCAGATGGTAAAGTGTCTGCCTGCAATGAGGGAGACCGGGTTCAATCCCTGGGTTGGGAAGATCCCCTGAGAAGGAAATACAACCCACTCCAGTACTCTTGCCTGGAAATTTCCATGCACGGAGGAGCCTGGTAGGCTACAGTCCATTGGGTCATAAAGAGTCGGACACAGCTGAGCGACTTCACTCACTTCACTTTGTACACAATAAAGACCTTGAACATACAAATAAACTTTTAAAACTTAATGAGAAGACAGACAACTGAAGAAAAAAAAATGGGCAAAAGATTTCGACACTTCACCGAAGATTTACGAATGGCCCATAAGCAGAGGAAAAGATGCTCAACATCATAAGGCAACAGGGAAATGCACTCACACTAAGGTGGCTATAATCATGACGACAGCACTTCACGCAGACAGAATCATCCAGTTCCCACAAGAGGTAAAACTAGAGAGGCTGATCCTGACTGCCTAGGACTGGGGGTGGGGAAGAAGCACTCGCCTGCAGATGGGCGCAGGGGGAGTTGGCGGGGAGGGTGGTGGGCGCTTCTTAAAACTGGACTGTAGGACTTCGCTGGTGGTCCGGTGGATAAGCGTCCACCTGCCAGTGCAGGGGACACCAGCTCAAGCTCTGGTCCGGGAAGATCCCACGTGCCGGGGGTCGCTAAGCCCAGGCACCGCTACTGCGGAGCCACCCGCTCCAGCTCCTGAATCCCGTGTGCCTGGAGCCTGTGCCCTGCGCCGAGGAGCCTGGGCGCTGCCGTGAGGAGCAGAGCTCGCTTGCCGCAACTAGAGAGCCCGACACGACCACGGAGACCCAATGCAACCAAAAACGAGCCGGAATGTCGTTCCATTCACAAAAGCATTGGGTTTAATGTGGGTGCATTTATGGCGTGGAAACTGCACGTCTAAACCCGTTTTTCGACAATTCTCCCATTCCACACGGTGGACTTGTGGCTTCTCCTTCTAGCTCTGCCAAAGTTTGCTTCATAATATATCTTGAGGTTTAGGTACATCCGAAAGAAGAACAGTTCTATCTTCCCAATAAACCGATTTCTGTTTATTACTAAGCAAGGAATGAACAACTCTTTCTAGTAGTTCTTTTTGACTTACAGGGTGTTTTCCTTTTTTCCCCCAAACTTTAAACTTTTTATGTTGCACTGGGGTATAGCCCATTATAGCTGAATACTCACGGGAAGGACAGATGCTGTCACTGAAACTCTAGTATTTTGGTCATCTGATGTGAACAGCCGACTCATTGGAAAAGTCTCTGATGCTGGGAAAGATTGAGGGCAGAAGGGGAAGAGAGCATCAGAGGATGAGATGGCTGGATGACATCATCAGTGCAATGGACATGAACTTGGGCAAACGGTAGGAGATATGATGGACAGGGAGGCCTGGCGTGCTGCAGGCCTGGGGTCGCAAGGAGTCGGACACGACGGGGCGGCTGAACAACAACAACATAGCCGATTAACAATGCTGTGGTAGTTTCAGGTGAACAGAGAAGGATAAAGTGTGTTTTCCTGATGTGAAGACAGTCTTTTCCAACATTCTCTGGCTTAGTATTTGCAGAAATGCTTCCTTTCTATCTTCTTGCATCTTTATGTCTCAGTTAAGTTTCTTACAAAGATCAGCTGGATTTTGTCCTTTTTATCTGGCCTGAAATCATAAAGTCTCATCACTGTAACTTTTAACTGTTCTATTAGTTTCTATGTATTGTAATCGTCAATAGAGTTGGACTTATTTCTACCACCTTATTAATATTTTGTCTTTTTCATGTTTTGTTTTCCCTCTTTGCCTTCTGAATTCTCGAGCTTCTTTGTCCTGCCCCTCTCTCCATTGGTTTAGAATTTATGCACTCTATTTCCATTCTTTTAGTGATTGTATATCGAAGTCGATTCTAAATTAATACTTTTTCTTCTCTTTTAGAACCTATTCGTTCCAACCGACCACACACGCCCCATCCCTGCAGCTTTAAGGACAGCCTTACCTTGCGTGTTGCCCTGTCCTCATTTAAACCCCACACGGCACTTTTGCCGTCCACGCTTATCCAGATGTGCCCACATGCATAACAATGTCTTTGACTTCCGTCCTCTCTAACATTCCTGTCGTCCTTTCGGGGTCACTTTCCTTCCGCCTCCAGTATGTCCTATAAAACTCTCTCCAGCGCAGCTGCTCGTGGGACGCTTTCTTGGTTTTCCTTTGCCTGTTACCGCTTTTCTCTGTTGACTTCTAGGTCAGGAGCCTTCTGCTTGTGGCGTTTTGACGATACCACTTCTCTATTTTCAAGCTCCCGTTGTTGCTACTGAGAAGTTGGCTTTCCACATCAGAGTCCTTGAAGGCGACCTGTGTGTCCTCTCTGTCTCAGGGCTTCTGGCCTTGGTGCCCTGCACGTTCACTCTGAAGTGAAGAGGTGTGGACCCCGTGTTCTCATGGTGCTTGAGCTTCCTTGGGCTTCTTGTGCTTGCGGTCAGCTCTCTCTCATTGAATTTGCAGCCGTTCCAGCCTTAATCCTCTGCAAACACTGCCTCTGCCCCTCTCTCTTTCTCTCTGGAGCTCCAGCTAGCAATATACCTACCCTCTCACTCCAGCCTCTGTGATCTTTGTTTTCATGTTTCCCAGGTGCAAGTTTCCTAATTCCTTTGAGTTTATGCTTCAGGTCACTGATTTCTCTCCAGTTGTGTCTAAGCTTGTTGTTACATTTATCCTCTGATTTTTAATTTCAAGCATTGGGTATGTTTTACTTCTAGGAGTTGGCTTGCTATTTACTGACGTATTCAAGTCTCTCTTATTTTTTCTATGAAACTCATTCACTTTGTTTTCTGGGCCTGATAGTTTTAACATCTGAATTTCCTGCCGATCTGACTCTGCATGCATGTTCAGTCGCTCAGTCGTGTCCAGTTCTTTGCGACCCCATGGACTGCAGCCCACCAGGCTCCACTGTCCGTGGACTTTCCCAGGCAAGGATACCGGAGTGGGCTGCCATTTCCTCCTCCAGGGGACCTTCCTGACCCAGGGCCTGAACCCACGTCTCCTGTGTCTCCTGCACTGGCAGCTGATTCTTGGCCACAGGCGCCGCCGGGGGCTCCGGCTCTGCTGCCTCCTATTTCAGTCCGCTTTCACTCACGGTGCCTTGTTTTCTCGTGTGTGTGAAAGTGAAAGTGTTAGTCGCTCAGTCGTGTCTGACTCTTTGTGACCCCACGGGCTGTAGCCCACCAGGCTCCTCTGTCCATGGGATTCTCCAGGCAAGAATACTGGAGTGGGCAGCCTTTCCCTTCTCCAGGGGATCTTCCCAACCCAGGGATGGAACCCAGGTCTCCTGCATTGCAGGTGGATTCTTTACCAGCTGGGCCACCAGGGAAGCTTGCGTACATAGTGAACATTTACTGAGTTGCTCATTGGCTCTGGGACTCTGTGAAATGTCTCTGAGGCTTGAGATGCAGGTGGATTCCTTTAGAAAGTGCTTGCAGGACTTCCCGGGGGTTCGGGGGCTACGATTCCGCATTCCCAATGCAGGGGGCCCTGGTTCGACCCCTGATCAGGGAACAAGAGCCCCCGTGCCACACCTGAGCGTTCCATGCTGCCACTAAAAGCTCCCACACGCCGCAGTGCAGATCAAAGGTCCCGAGCGCTGCAGCTGAGACAGGGGCGCCCAAGTAAACACACAGCTCTTTAAAAAAGAAAGCGCTGGCGATCTGAGAAGCCTTTAAACTAAAATCCCTCGTTTGCAGTTTGGGGATAACTGAGAGGAGATGGATTCAGGCTGCACGGGCCCCGAGGGCGATTCTGTGACGATGGATCCTTAGAGCCCAGTTC
Organism: Budorcas taxicolor; assembly: GCF_023091745.1. Taxonomy (NCBI): domain Eukaryota; kingdom Metazoa; phylum Chordata; class Mammalia; order Artiodactyla; family Bovidae; genus Budorcas; species Budorcas taxicolor. The sequence continues at coordinate 163,517,229 of NC_068920.1, read as the reverse complement.
CTCCTCTCCTCAGCTCCCAGGCCTGAGACAGCAGAGCCGATGCACTACCTGGAGGCCAGGCCCAGCGTAGCTGGATGCGAGGTTGAGCCCTCGGGAACCCTGGATGCATCGAGGTGGTCCTCCCTTGGGCCCCCAGGACGCCCTCTCTGCGCTTTGTCTTCTGACCCTGAGATCAAAGGGCGTCAGAAAACAAGAACAACAACAATAAAACCAAACAAACAAACAGACAAACGATGCCCCAGTTCACCCACCAGGACAGAGACGCTTCGATTCTTCCAATTCAAAGTGAGGAGACAAGTTGTTCTTCCGCCGCCATAGCCAGTGAACAACAGAACCAGCTGTCTGTTGGTGACCACCAGCTTCGGTCAGCCAGTCCGCAGGGGTCACGCCCCGGAACGGCACGGCCTCGCTGAGGACCACCCAGTGCCTACCTCCTCCCCTCTGACAGTCCTCCTGGCCGGACGCCGCACTTAACTGAATCTCCGAGCCAGGCCGGCAGGAGGCGTGCCTGGGCTCACAACCGTGGCTCTCTCCATCCTAAGGATCAATCCATTCAGCACTTTCGACTTCGGGGCAGCAGCCTCGTGTTCCCCCCTCGAAGCAGAGCCAGTTTGGGCTTGGCTGCTCCTCTCTGGGCCCCCACTTTTGCCAGCCTGCCCTGAGGACTCCACACCTCCTAGCCAGCTCAAAGGGTCTCCCAAGTGGCTCAAAGGTAAAGAATCCACTTGCCGATGCAGAAACCACAGGAGACACAGGTTCAATCCCTGGGTCTGGAAGATCCCCTGGAGGAGGGCATGGCGACACACTCCAGTATCCATGCCTGGATAACTCCATGGACAGAGGGGCCTGGTGAGCTACAGTCCATGGGGTCACAAAGAGTCAGACATGACTGAGCGACTGCTCACACACACAGGCACACACGCGCACACACACGCAGCCATCTCAAGGCAGCGTTCAAGAAGTCCCTCCCTGGCGGTCCAGTGGTGAGGACTCTGCTCGTTCACTGCTTAGAGCCAGGATTCAATTCCTGATCAGGAACTAAGATCTCACAAGCTGTGCAGTGTAGCCAAAAAAAAAAAAAAAAAAAGACAGCTTTCAAGATGAATATCTTATTTTACCCAGAATGTGTAGCTGCTTTTAGTGAGAGGCTGTGTACAGGTTCTTAACTGGGTGTCGTGATGGGAACAGATATCTTTCACCTTTATTTTACAGATGGGGAGACTGAGGCTTAGTATGTTCATGCGTGCGCAGTCCTGTCTGACTCTTTGCAACCCCCATGGACTGTAGCCCGTCAGGCTCCTCTGTCCGTGGGATTCTCCAGGCAAGAACACCAGCATGGTTTGCCATTTCCTCCTCCAGGGGATCTTCCTGACGCAGGGATAGAACCTGGGTCTCCTGAATTGGCAGGTGGATCCTTTATCACTGAGCCACCTGGGAAGCCCAGCTGAGACTTGGGGACACTCATAATTCACAGACTCTAACCTCGGAACCCAGACAAACTGCCTCCTGGGTCTATGCACTTAACCTCTGCCGTTGGCTTGCAGAGGCGCGGGCAAGTGCCCAACGAATGAGTCAGTAATTGGTGAGTTCATTCATTCACGCATCAAATATTCACTGAGCTTCTTCAATTTGCTACACGGTCTGAGGGCCTGAAGATACTGCAAGGGCCAAGGGTGGCATCACTGCCCCCAGAGAGTTCACATTCCAGAGGCCGTCAGGGATGGTCAGAGGTTCTGCATCTCCGCAGAGACCTCGGCCCGCACTGGCCACTCCAGCAGGGCCTCAAGTCTGGGACCCCTCCTCTAAGTGGGAACCCACTAAGAGGAGTGGGGGGACCCCTCCTCTAAGTGCTCATGCCTCTGGGAGGCCACAGAAGTGACCCCGCTGACCGTGGGAACCCCGGGGCCAGGCCAGCTCTGTGATTTCCCAAGGTTCGTGGCCGAGCTGGCCTTGAACCCAAGCCCGTGGTTTTCCACCTGTCTCCATCAAGGTGAGAGTTCCAACAGGATTCAGGTGAGCGATTCCAGGCTGACATCTCTGGGCCCAGGAAGGGCAGCAGCCACAGCGGTCAACTGGCCTCCCTCCGCTGGTGACCCTGGTGGTCACGATGCAGGAGTTACCAGTCATTCCATCAGAAGCTGGCGCCACTCCTAATTTCACTAGCGTGACACCTTTGCCTGCAGGCGAAGGGCACCCCAGGGACTGGGCTGTAGACAAACCTCAGCTCTGATGTTCCCCAGAGAACTCAGCACTTGCCCACAGTTCAGCCAGCCAAGCAGGCCTCAGCCTCCACCGTTACCCACTAGAGTCTTGGATCCCCGAAAGGGCCCCCACACCCGTGTTCCTTGGTCAGCTGAGCAGCAGGGGCGGACGGTGGTGCTCCGGGAACAGCTGGGCACAGCTGCCTCCCAAGGACACTGCCCCCGGCGCGCCTGGAACACAGGGTCAGACGCCATTCATTCCCCGCAAGGGCCCCACTCCAGCAGGCCAGGCCAAGGGACAGCGTGTCCTGGGGGCGGGCTGGCCCCCGGCCCAGCCTGACAAAGCAGTGGCAGGGGAACAGAACTCCAAAACCGAGGAACGCGGGCCTCCTCTCTGCAGCTGCTGCCCCGAGCTGGGCGCTGTCTGTGGGGCAGGGTGGCATGCTGGCCCTGGAGTGGTGGGGGGTGGGGACGGGGAGGTGACCTGAGCTTCTGGAGCCTGGGGCTGTGGCTTCCACCCCCGCCTGCTCCGGAGCCAGCACTGGGATCCGGGGACCTGGTGCAGCTTGTCCTGGAACCCTGCACACAGGCCACCGCAGGACACGGGGCACTGCCCTCCCAGCCCCCGCCCAGCCAGTCAGGTGCTGGGACCAGGTCACCATCCGTCTCCAGCTAGAATCCCCACATTAAACCCCCCTTGCCCGTCAGACCTGCAGCCTCGGGTGGGAGTGGCAGCAGGGGGGTCTGGCCTCAGTGGCTCCCTGGCTCCGTCTTGTCACACGCCCACCCTCACCCCCAGAGCACTTTATGCCTCCATCGGGAAGTGGGGGGAGGTGAGTGGATGTTCGTGTGTAGTTGTGATGTGTGTTGGGGGAAGGGGTGAGGGATGGGCAGCAAGGTAAGTGGGTGGGGGGTGAATGGGGGGGTGGGGGTGAGTGCGGGTGAGTGGGGTGAGTGGGGGTGAGTTGGGTGAGTGAGGGGTGGGGTGAGAGGGTGAGGGGGTAGGGGTGAGTGGGGTGAGTAGGGGGTGATGTGAAAGGATGAGTAGGTGGGGGGTGAATAGGGGGTGGGGGTGAGTGAGGGGTGAGAGGGTGAGTAGGTGGGGGTGAGTAGGGAGTGGGGTGAGTGGGGGGTGAGAGGGTGAGTAGGTGGGGGGGGAGTGGGGTGAGTAGGGAGTGGGGTGAGTAGGGGTGAGAGGATGAGTAGGTGGGGGTGAGTGGGGGTGGGGGTGAGTAGGGGTGAGAGGGTGAGTAGGTGGGGGGTGAGTAGGGGGTGGGGTGAGAGGGTGAGTAGATGGGGGGTGAGTGGGGTGAGTAGGTGGGGGGTGAGTGGGGTGAGTAGGGAGTGGGGTGAGTGGGGGGTGAGAGGGTGAGTAGGTGGGGGTGAGTGGGGGAGTGAGGGGGTTAGGCGTCATCTTCCCAGCACCCGGCCGCCCCATGTGCCCCTCTGCGCCCCCCCACCTGCTCTCATCCTGCCTGCCTGCCTCTCCCCTGAAGGCCTCCCAAAGCGCACCTGCTTCCTCTCCCGCCCCTGCCCCTGCCGCTCGCCCCTCGGTTGCTAAGGCAGCTCTTGCATCCAGGTGAGCATCACCCCCTGAGACCCCTACACCCCCGCTGACCTGGCCTGCCCTCAGCTCCCAGCCCTGCCAGCAGCTGCCGCTCATCAGTCTCCGATAGAGGAGAGCTTCCTGGTGTTTTCATTCATTTTCACTTCACTTTTTTTTTTTTTTTTTTTAAACCACATAAGCAATACATAGGTAGGTTCAGCTTTGGTCAAAGCAGCCATTTAACTCTCTTTCAAAATGGGAATTCCCTGGCGGTCCAGTGGTTAGGACTCTGCACTTTCCCCCAGGCTCAGGGTCACTTCCTGGTCAGAGAGCTAAGATTTTGCAAGACGTGAGGCCAAAAAAGTATAAATAAAGAATAACTCCAGTCATTGTAGAAAAATTCAAACTTGGTGAACAAAAAGACCGTCCAAAGCACCTGAGGTCGCTGGCACGTTTCTCTGCAAATGGGCGGCTGGCGAGGTGCCGAGGCGCCAGCCGGAGAGCTCACTCCATCCCCAGACGACCCTGAGAGGGGGGCCGCTCTCCTCACCACTTACAGTGAGGGGACAGAAGTGCGAGGTCAACGGGTCAAGGGCAACGATGGCTGGGAACCCGTGGGAACACCACCGGCTGTCTCTCCTGTGACCACACCCCGTCCCTCTGACCGCGCCCCCATCCTTCTAGGTCGGCTGCTGAGCCCTTTCTCAAGTCTGTCACCTCACAGGGTGGACAGACGCTCTGGGTGGGGGGGGGGGGGTGGTCCCTGTGGGGACGGCCCGGCCCCGGGACCCCTTCCCCGAGGCCAGGCCGGCTGCCCCCACCCCTGGCTGAGGCAAGAAGTCCAGCTCCTGACAGAGGAGAGGCCAAGCCCACTCAGCGCAGTCTCCCAGAGGCGAGGGGCTGGTTCCAGGTCTCTGAGGCTGCAGTCCAGGTCCGCCAGCATCGGGGGAGCAACGGAGGGGTCCACCCGGCAAGGACGCTGCCCCGACCTCAGGCTGAGACGTAGGGCGTAGGTGAGCTGGACTTCCCACTTGGCAAGTCCCGTCCAATGGACGGTGTAAGCATCACGAGACTGTTGCCCCAGCAGAGTCCAGGGGACTGGTACGCTCAGCACACACAGAGAAAGCCAGGGCCGGGTCCTGCAGCCAAGCCACGTCTGGACCCTGAAGAACACCACGTCTTGCAGGCAGAGAGGGGGCCATGGGGCGACAGTCAGAGGACACGCCTGGACCATGTCAGTCTCCAGGCTCGGTGGGCGAGCTGCTCCGGGGGCCATCCTGCTGTTAATACACTCATGCGGGGAGCACATCGCTTCTGCCGATGGCGTGCTCATACGGACCTCATTCCCAGGAGATGGTCACCATGACCCCTGGCGAGCTGAACTGGAGGAAGGCCAGTCAGCCATGCACGTAGGCTGCTCACCTGGTGGATGCTGGGGAGGCCCAGGCCTGGCCAGGATCCTGGGCCATCCAGCCCACTCTCAGCCCCTCCCACAGCCAGGCCTGCTCCTGGGGAATGTTCCAGAGAGAGTGGGAATCCAACCCCAACAACCAGTGGCCCCCTCCTGCTCTGCCACCAACCGACTCCAGACCTTCCACTGCAAGCAAACCCGTCGCGCTGTCCCTTTAAGGACCACAGGGACCCAGGCTCCATCCTTCAGGCCTTAGAAAGCAAACCCAGCTCCTCACCTGTGAGCCAGAGCCGGGCTCCTCCAAGACCCCTCTCCTGGGGCGGCTACCCTGTCAGCCCCGAGACCTCAGTCTTGCCACGCCGGACAGCCCCTGAGACCCTGGCCTCCGCAGGGCTCCCGGCTCACAGACCCGCCAGGGGCTGCCCTCCCCAAGACGGAGCCTCCAAAGGCCGGGGGCGGTGGAGGGCAGGCCCCCCGGCTGCTTCTTTCCCTGAGATCGCAGCCACAATTCCAAACACATGAGGCCGTCCAGGCCGACAGAGCAGCTGGGAGCCAGGCCTCAGCTGGGGAGACAGCGGACATAAAACACACATGCGGCCCCACGAGGCCACCCCACTCCTGGCTCAGCCCCAGTGTCCAAGGCTGCCCCTCGACAGCCCACTCGGCCTCAGGCTCCAGATGCCCCGGATCCTGCCCTGGGGCCTCACGAGCACCCGGCCTGTCTCTGCAAGCCAGCACCCAGCCCCCTACACGGGCATTTACAGAGCTCAGGCGCCCTCGATCGGTGCCAGGTGTGGGTGGCCCCCATCCAGGCCGACTCCCGGGCCCCCTCCCATGTGCCCTCTTGCCAAGCTTCTGTCTCCCCCAGCAGAGCCCAAGCCCCCGCAGGGCAGGGCCGGTCCAACCCACCTCTCGGCCGGGAGCCGGGCACGAGCAGTCCCAGAGGAGGGTGTGGCCGGTGTCCCAAAGCCCAGGGCCCCCAGCCAGCCTGTCCCACAGGAGGCGGGAGCGCACGCATGTCCAGCCACCCTTGTGGGTACAGTGGGCTTGGCCTCCTGGCCTCCCTCACCCGGGGGGCAACGAGCATTCTAGGCCCCCTGAGAAGAAGAGCCAGTGGGAAAACAGGGTCAGCCACCAGCTCGAGCAGGGAGGACCCCTGCCCCAGGGGTGCCGCCCATGGCGGGCACGTGGCCCCGGTCCCCGGACGTTGGGGTGCTCAGCCTCCAGAGCCCACTCAGCTCCCACCCCATCTCCTCCCCCTGGAGACTCCTGGCCCTCCTGGAAACTCGCTGGGGGTGGTGCTGAGGCTGGTAGAGAGGTCAGGGTCAGAAGCTCGCCTGAGCCCAGGCGGTGCGCCCGCCCACCAGGTCAGGGCTGCCGGGCTCCCAGCCCCAGGGCTGCAGCCTTCCTCCATCTCTCTGCCCATGGCCAGTGGATGTTCCTGAGGGCTGGTCAGGGGGCAGAGGGCGGCCTGGGCCCGGGATGAAGCCCACCAGGTGGAATCCAGCCTCCCACGACCCCGAGGTCCTCCCTGGGACAGCGTGGTGGTCCTGGTGGAGACACTGGAGTCACGGGGCTGGGCTGCAGACCCACGGCCACACAATGGAGCCCCTCAGAGAAGATGGCCTGGCCTGGCCTGCTGTCGTGGCCTCTGGTCCGTGGCACTGAGCGCAGCCTGGGGGAAGGGGGAGACCCCTGGGGGTAGATCCCGCCTGTTATTTGGAGCCCCCAAGCCCTGCTACTGCAGATCAGGGTGAGCCCACCCCCCACAGACGGGGGGCAGAGCCCAGGCACAGAGCCCTGCAGCCACCTCCCAGCACGGGGACATCAGCTGGTCGCGGGGCAGCTCTGAGCCTCGGAAGACAGACTCCCTCCCCCACCCGCCGCGTTACCAGGAGTGGGTTCTCAGTGTCTGCACACAGACTAGCGCTCCAGGGCGCCGACGGACAGCAGCTGCAAGGGACGGCCCTCGCTGACCCCTCCTCCTACTCTGCCTCTCCAGGGACCCCAGCGGTCCAGTCCTAGGGGACCCCCATGGGGCGCCCAAGCCCCCTCCCCTCCCCCAATCTCGAGGTGCCCTCGGGTCTCCCCGGTGGAACATTGTTGACATACTCTAAGCCATCAGCAAAACAAGATGAGAATTCAGTAATTGCTTTTGGCAGGGAGTCCCTGGGCCAGCACAGGGGCCAAAAATAACCGAGGAGAGGGTTCCCGGGCCACCTGCGGCCTCAGTGCGGGCTCCGTCTGAGCGCTGGGAGAGGGGCCCCATCGCAGGGCAAGGTGGGCGCAGGGTGGGCTGGAGGGGCACGGGAGCAGCGGGGACAGAGCGAGGCTGTCGCTTCCAACATCGCAAAGCAGGGAGCGTCCAGCCGTCCAAAAATACGTGACGTCACTCTCGAGCAGGAGGAGCAGCTGCTGAGCGACTCTGCGGCCCACACATAGTTGGCCGCGTCCTGGGAGAGGGTGTTGGCTGAGGCCGTGAAAAGGCGGAAAAAAACGCCAGGCTGGCCGGCCACGCTCGGCCCCAGCCCCGCCCTCCCCAGGCCCAGCCAGTGCTGGCCGCAGGGGAGGGGCATGAACCCCAGAGTGGTGGGAACTGGGGTCACAGTGCACCTGGCCAGGGAGGAGGGTGGGGCAGGGGGACCCTGGGTCTGACCCTTCCCAGTGCAAAGGCCAGAACAGGAAGGAACGCGCTTCACCGGTCAGGCCTGACCCAAGTCCACGTCACAGGACCAAGCAGGGGCAGGCAGCCAGCGCAGAGACCGGCCAGCCTTGCCCCAGCCTTTGCTGTTGCCCCTTCGTGCCCCAAGCAAGACACACCTGCCCATGAGGCATGCCCAGCCAGAACCCCGAGAACGTCCCCGGAAGCATCTGCTGGGGGCTGTCTGGCCGGCTCTGTGGTGAGGAGACCAGAGGAGTCCAGCCATAGTCGGGCTCTGGGGACTGGCCACCCCGCACCATGGAGAAAGCTGATTGTCCCCTCTGCCCACCCGCCTGCCTGCCTCTGGTGCCAGCCCCTCAGCCCCCGCCCCTTGAGGGGAGGGGGTTTCCAGCATCACCTCCCTCCTGCCTCTTTAACTCTCACCTTGCCAAGGACGCAGGGCAGGAGCAGGTCTCAGACACGGGCCCTGGAGGCCCCCGCTCCCTGTGGGAGACCAGGCCAGCTGTCTGGGTCCCCTCGTCCTTCTCCCCTCAAGAGATGCCTGAAGGCCTCTGAGGACCATTCCCCAGTGCCCCGGTGCCCTGGGGCCCAGCACAGAAGAGGGGGCCTGGGTCTGGAGCACACCCACAAGCCCGCCCCTTCAGTCTCCAGGCCACTTCCACAGGGAAGGAGGAGTTGATGGTCCGTAGCAGTTAGCAGTGCTTGAGGCTGCAACACCCAGAAAACCAGCCCACACAACAAGGTGCCCAGCCTCCACACCCCCAAAGAACCAGCTCCTGCTTCATCCCTGCTCATCATCCTCGCCTGGGCTCCCACCTCCTGCTCGCAAGAGGGCTGCTGCACCGCCAGGAAACACGACTGAATTCCAGGCAGGAAGAAGGGGATAGGACCCGAAGGCCTGCTAATCAGGAAGGCAGCCCTCCCTGGACACTCGGGACTAACCACACCCCTGGCCAGAAGGGACTCACGTGGCCACCCAGCTGCAGGGCGGCTGGAGGGCCTGTGAGTTGAGTAGGCACGCTGCCACCCCAGACACCATCAGGGCCCTCTTGGGAAGGAGGCAGAATGGAGTAGACGAACAGCGTGGTCCCACTGACCCGCGGACTGATGAGGAAGGGAGACTTGGTCTGGGGCTCGCCCACGGCCACAGAGCTGGAGAGAGCCTGGCGGAGAGGAAGCCACGGAAAAGTCCCTCCCCCAGGGCGGGGCCTCCAGGCCCTGGGGGCCGCTTGAACCCTGCCTGGCAAACACCCACGAGCTCACACCCAGGCTACGAGGAAAGAGGCCAGCTCCATGCCATCCCCAGGCTCCCGTAGCAGGGCCAGACAGAGCAAACACACACACGTGTGCGTGCACACACGCCTGCTTGTATACACACAAGTACGTGCGTGCATGCGTGCTAAGTTGCTTCAGTCGTGTCTGATTCTTTGCAACCCTAGGGACTGTAGCCCGCCAGGCTCCTCCATCCATGGGGATTCTCCAGGCAAGAATACTAGAGTGGGTTGCCAGGCCCTCCTCCAGGGGATCTTCCCGATCCGGGGATCAAACCTGGATCTCCTGCATTGCAGGCAGTTTTGTTTTGTTTTGTTTTGTTTTACCGCTGAGCCACCAGGAAAGCCCACAGAAGTACATGCGTGCATGCAAACACAAACGTTCATGGTACACATATATTCACGTACATACATGGGTGTGCATACGTACATTCACGCACGCACGCAGGCACGCACACATGAGCATGTGTGCGGAGACGGGAGTCCATGGGTTCACGTGTGTGATGTGCATGTACATGTGCGGCGCACACGTTTGCAGCCCATGGGCACAGATGTATACATGCAGACACACATGTACACATACATAGTCACACACAAGCTGCCAGCTCCCAGATCCTTCTCTGCCAAAGGGTTTGTTCCAGGAGCAGGCCTCCAGCCCCAGCCCAGCCCTTCCTGTCACCCTTGGCAACGTCCAGCCCGCCAAAAGCCCAGACTTCCCCAGTTTCAGGCATCTGGCTGCCCCAGCACCATTGGAGAGAGGGAGATGGAGCAGCAAAAACCCCCAAGGGCACCACAGTGTTATGAAATGGGTCACTGAATCACACAGAGCAATGCTTCCCTCACAGGTGCCGTTCCTTTCTGGACCAGCTTCGGACAGACCCCGTGCCAGCCTCGGGTTGGGGGCTGGGAGTGCAGAGGGGGTTCCGTGTCCTGGAAGAACCACAGGGGCGGGCCGGAGGCCATGCTGCAGCCGCTGACACCCCAATGAAGCCACGCGGCATTTTCTGGGGCCTTTTCTGGGGCGCTGGACAGAAATGCAAACAGGAGGCTGCTCACAATCTGTCCTCACCCTGCGTGGGACAGCGGGCAAGGCTGAGGCCTCGGGCAAGGTCCGGAGAGGCCGCTTCTCCCTGGAGAATGGAGGATTCTGCCTCAGGAGGGGTCCTGACAAGTACTTGCTCAGTGAGAGTCAGGAGGGTCCCAGGGCCTCCAGCCCTGACCTGAAGGTCTCCACGGCCCACCCATCCCCAGAAACGCACATCTTTCCCACCAAGGCCCAAGGAGGACCGCTGTGGGGCAGAAAGGCCCCGCGACCCTGGGCAGACGCCCCCTTACCGCCCCTCCCACCTGCCCCCACCAGACCTTACACACAGTTCTTCCCCACCCCCTCTGCCTCCTTCCCGATGCTGTTTCAGATCATAGATACGGAAACAGGAAAAGAACGCAAATAGAAAATGGCAAAAGAGGTTCCCTCTGGGTAACAAGAGGTATGTATGCTTGTCCACAGTCTCAAATCTTTAAAAATAAAACATCTTCACTTCCCGGGTCCTGATGGAAACCCCAGAGGGCTCTCAAAGCAAATGGCGTGATTCTCAACGTCAGCCACCAGGTGGCGGCCAAGACCAGCGCATCCCGCCTTGGACCCGCCCCAGCGCCGGGGAGGGCGTGGGGCTTCCTCCCGGGGTCCTCTGGGTCCCAGGAGGTAGGAGAGGGCGACACCCGGAAGGAGACTGTCAGCTGCGGAGGGCCACAGAATTCCTCCCTCCCGGTGGGCCCTCCCGACAGTGCCCAGGGGCAGGAACTGCCACCCTCACTGGATGACTGGGGAGCTGAGGTTTGGGCTGGGGCAGCGCCTTGTCCACCCTGGAACGGGCCAGCGTGGACAGAGCCTGAGCTGCAACTCTCGTCTCCCAGCTCGACCTAAGCCACTCCACAGACACCCAGGGGTCGCCTGGCTTCACTTGCTGCACTCAGGATGCAGGGCCGGGGGGCGCACCCAACCGTGGCCTGCAGCAAGCCAGGATGAGCCGGTTTTGAGCCCGGTCGGCCTGAGCACTCGCAGCCGCCCCGGACCTCGTAGTCCATCTTCCGCAGTCATCCCCAGGGGTGAGGCTGCAGCAGCGGCCTTCTGCAGCAGAGTCCAGGACTCATCGGGGTTCCTGCGCTCCAGGGATCCAGTAGCGGGGGGCCTCCTAGGAGGGGTCCCACTGGGGTTGCCACAGGCAAGGGCGGAGCGCTGGGTGCAGGGTTTGGCCCAGGGCACAGCTGGGAGGCTGTGCCATGCCCGGCCCAGGGACACCCCGACCCTGGCTCGGGAACCCACGTCAGCGGGAGTCTCGGGGGGCGCTGTCCCATACCAGCCAGGCGGAGACCAGGAGAAACAAGAGGACAGGGCTGCAGCCAGGGTCAGAGAGGGCACCAGGCCCGAGTCCTCAGGGCCGGGAATGACGTCAGCCGGGGCACGGTGTGGGGCGGCCAGGGCACCAGACAGCTGGGCGTTCGAGACCTTCTCCCCAGGGGGCCTGGGCTGGCCCATCTGTGAGGAGGAGATGAGAGACAGGACTTCCTCTGGGAGGGGCCCACCTCACACCCACCGCCCCTCCCATCCGTCCCCCCATCACAGCAGGAGCCAGGGGCCAAGAGGTGCCACCGGGCAGTGACTCCCTGAGCCTCACTGTTTTCCTCTGTGAAATGGGGACGCGGAGGACCACGGAGGGAGGGCAAGGACCAGACGCGACAGCCCCGGGGGCCACCGTTGGCCCCGCCAAGCTTCCCACCTTCCCCCTCTCGATGACGGGGCCAGAGGTCAGGTTCAGCCCCACTGCTCCCTTCCCCGAAGACCTTTCCCCCTGTGCCAGGGAGTCTGGAATGCAGCTCGGTTAGTTTCCTGGGCAACTGGAAGCCAGCGGACTCGTCTGGAAGGCCCTCCTCACACTGGAGAAGGATTCACAGCAAGACTACCAGCGGCTCTCCGCCCGCACGGCAGCAAAGGACGGGAGCACCGGGCTATGTCCATCTGACAGATGAGCAAAGTGAGGCTCGCTCACAGAAGTGCCCCCTGGAGCAGGATTCCCAAGAAGCCCGAGTCTGGCAGAGAGGGTCGTGGTGGCCTGAGACGCTACCCTCAGCCTCCGGCATGGGGAGGACTAGGTTTGGACTAGGTTGGTCGCTTGTTAAGCCCCAGGCCCCCGATCAGCCAGCAAGGTCCAGGAGACACCGAGTGTCTCTGCCCAGCCCCTCCCAAACCCCCAGCCCCGCTGTTCTGCAGGACAGTTACCTTCCAGCCATCGGGGCTCCCGTGTCCTGGGAGAAGCCTGCCCCAGAGCTGCCATGTTCCCCAGGGACAAGGGGCCAGTGGGTGGCGGCCTGAATGGTCACCTCAGCGGCTGCCTCTCCTCTAAGGAAACCACCCCCTCTGGGGCTTCCCCCCAGGGCGTGGCTAGAGCTGGAGGCGGGTGTGAGCCCCCCCACCGCCAGGTGGGTGTGTCCAGGGCCCTCCCAGGCCCTGCGGAGCCAGGTGCCTCTTTCCCCAGACAGCACTTTCTGCTTCCTCTCAGCTGAGGCTTCCTCGTGGGGGCTGAGGGAAGAGGAGGTCCTTCCGACTCTGCGACCCCGTGGACTGTAGCCCACCAGGCTCCTCCATCCATGGGATTCTCCAGGCAGGAATACTGGAGTGGGTAACCACTTCCTCCTCCAAGGAGAAGGGGCAGACTTAATTCCAGTCGGCAAGAGGCTTCTAGGCACTGGCTGGGTGCACATGCTGTGCCAGGTGGGCGGGGGGGGGGGAGCGGTGGAAGAGGGGTATAGGCCCACCCCAGCGCCAGGGCCAGGTTCTGGAGCAGCCCGTCTGGGGCAGACCCAAGTGGGAGGGTTCGGAGGCCAGAGGACCACAGAAGTGATCTTTGCTGAAGGAAGTTAGCCCTTACCGGCAGAGGCGCTCATCCCATCGCTAATTTTAAAAGCAGAAAAGGTAAGGGCTTCCCTGTTGGTCCAGTAGCTAAGACTCCATTTTCCCAGGGCAGGGGGGCCTGGGCTGGAACCCAGGCCAGGGAGATAGCTCCCACCTGACAGAACTAAGATCCAGTGCATTCAAATAAATAAATATTTTTATAAGCATATTAGTTTGGGGGAAAAAAAGCAAAAAGGTGTGAAATAACCTTCAGTTCAGTTCAGTTCAGTCACTCAGTCGTGTCCGACTCTTTGCAACCCCATGAATCGCAGCACGCCAGGCCTCCCTGTCCATCACCAACTCCCGAAGTTCACTCAGACTCACGTCCATCGAGTCGGTGATACCATCCAGCCATCTCATCCTCTGTTGTCCCCTTCTCCTCCTGCCCTCAATCCCTCCCATCATCAGAGTCTTTTCCAATGAGTCAGCTCTTCACATGAGGTGGCCAAAGTACTGGAGTTTCAGCTTTAGCATCATTCCTTCCAAAGAAATCCCAGGGCTGATCTCCTTCAGAATGGACTGGTTGGATCTCCTTGCAGTCCAAGGGACTCTCAAGAGTCTTCTCCAACACCACACTTCAAAAGCATCAATTCTTTGGCGCTCAGCCTTCTTCACAGTCCAACTCTCACATCCATACATGACCACAGGAAAAACCATAGCCTTGACTAGACGGACCTTAATCGGAAAAGTAATGTCTCTGCTTTTGAATATACTGTCTAGGTTGGTCATAACTTTTCTTCCAAGGAGTAAGCGTCTTTTAATTTTATGGCTGCAGTCACCATCTGCAGTGATTTTGGAGCCCAAAAAAATAAAGTCTGACACTGTTTCCACTGTTTTCCCATCTGTTTCCCATGAAGTAGATGGGACCGGATGCCATGATCTTTGTTTTCTGAATGTTGAGCTTTAGGCCAACTTTTCCACTCTCCACTTTCACTTTCAAGAGGCTTTTTAGTTCCTCTTCACTTTCTGCCATAAGGGTGGTGTCATCTGCATATCTGAGGTTATTGATATTTTCCCGGCAATCTTGATTCCATCTTGTGTTTCTTCCAGCTCAGCGTTTCTCATGATGTACTCTACATATAAGTTAAATAAGCAGGGTGACAGTATACAGCCTTGATGTACTCCTTTTCCTATTTGGAACCAGTCTGTTGTTCCATGTCCAGTTCTAACTGTTGCTTCCTGACCTGCATACAGGTTTCTCAATGCCCACGAAGAAAGATTCATGAGCAATTCCAGCTTCATCCACTTAATAACCTTAAAAACCCCATAAAAAGGGGCTGTGAACAAGGAGAGTCATACAAGATTTATCCTTTAGCCCCAAACTGAAAATGGCCTGTCCAGGAGGGGAACCCCTCCTCCTGCCCTTCTTCGTTATTTCAGCTGGTCTCATAATTAAATGGACACAAGACAGATCAGGAGGAAAAACTAAACGAATTGAATTTCACACATACAGTGCTCTCGTAGACATAGAACCCAAAGAAATGACCGAAGGCAAGAAGCCTTTATGTTATTTAGACAAAGAAACAACAAATCTGTCAAGAACTGACAAGACAAAGACACTTAGGCTTGGGTACCAGTTAGTGAAGAAACTGGGCGGGTTTGTTACCAGTCTTGTTGCCCTGATTTCCCCATCTCTGGGGATGAGCCTGACTCTCTGCCTCCTGGTGCAGGAAGGCTAGCTTCCCCACGGGAAATTCATTCCCTTCTTTCACAGGGACAGAGAGTAGGGGCAGGGCCTCCTTCGGCATCCACTGCTTTCCTCAAGTAGCCTAAATTCAGAGTAATCAGCCGGCCACTTTGCATATTTTAGGGTGACTTGCCCTGAGCCCCGTGAAACCCAACCACCTGTAAAAGAATGGCACTCACACACACAGCGACAAGCGGAGAGTAAGCCACTGGAGAGCACAGCACAGACGAGTCTCGCAGACGCAGTGCTTAAAGGAAGCCAGAAAGGAAGCACGTACCCTCCAGGTCTCTTTCTGTGAAGCTCTAGGAAAGGTGAATGCAGTCAACAGTCGGAGACGGACGACCAGCAGCTGCTTAGGGGTGGGGGAGGCATACTGTCTGGGAAGGGGGATTCTGGAGGGTGGTTCTCTGTCTCGATTGAGGGCCAGGGGGTGATACAGTTGTCAACACTCATCGACCTGCACGCTTAAAGTGAGTTCATTTTCCTGTGTGTGTAGATTGTCCCTCAATAAAGCTGACTTTAAAAGAAAAAAACAACAACAACCTGGGGACTTCCCTGGTGGTCCACTGGTTAAGAATCCACCTGCCAGTGCAGGAAACATGGGTTCAATCCCTGATCCGGGAAAATCCCACATAGAAAAAAAAAATTTAATGGGAAAAAACTGGGGGGATGGGGAAGAGCCAAAAACAAGAGCAGGAGTCCGTTCAAGAGTTTCAAGAGTAAGGCAATCCAATCCACGAGGACAGAAGTCAGTGATGGGACCTCAGGAGGCCCCACGTGACTGGAAAGAGGCGCCTGGCGCTCTCTGGAGGTGATCAGAAGCTTCTTTTTTAATATGTATTTATTTGGCTGTGCCGGGTCTTAGTTGCCGCATGCAGGATCTTCAATCTTCGTTGAAGCATGTGGGATCTAGTCCCCCAACCAGGGATCGAACCTGGGCCTCCTGCATTAGGAGCTCAGAGTCTCAGCCACTGGACCACCAAGGAGGTCCCAGAGGCCTCTTTCGTGATCTGAGCTGCAATTCCTGGGGGGCACACAGAAGTTTACTCATTGTGCCGTACGTCTGACATGTCGCTACTGGGCTTAGATTTGGCTGCTTGAAGCTTGCAATCCAATACTCAAGGAACAAGTATTGGTGGGAAAGGAAAGCTTGCTTTGTATAGGAGGCCAGCAACCTGGGGGAGAAGGCCGACTCGGGTCCAAAAGCCAACTCCACTCGCTGCTCGGGGGACTTCGGGATTTTCACAGGTGACGGAGGGCTTCCCAAGGGCTGGGCCGCATTGTGGTTAGTCACTCAGTCCTGTCTGACTCTTTGCGGCCTAATGGACTCAGCCCGCCAGGCTCCTCTGTCCATGGGGGTCCTCCAGGCAAGAATACTGGAGTGGGTTGCCATGCCCTCCTCCAGGGCATCTTCCCGACCCAGGGATCGAACTCAGGTCTCCTGAATTGCAAGTGGATTCTGTACCCTCTGAGCTACGAGGGAAGCCCAGGTGGTAGAGAACTTGCCTGCCAATGGAGGAGGCATACCAGACACAGGTTTGATTCACATGTCGCCACTCCAGCATTCTTGCCTGGAGAATCCAACGGACAGAGAAGCCTGGCAGGTTATAGCCCATAAGGTCACAAAGATTCGGACACAACTGAAGTGACTTAGGTGGAGGGAGGGGGCCACATACCGAAACAGCAGTCAGGTCCAACAATCATCTTGAAATTGGTCACACAGTGGTCTCATCAGCGTCATCTTAAGTACAGTTAATTTTCAGTTCCGTGGTTGGCTTGGGTCCATTTCTTTGAGGCCTGCAGCACCTCATGTCGTGGCTACGGTCTGGTCATCAAGGAGTTAACTCCTTCCACCTGATGGGGGTTTCAGAATCAGCCAACAGCTCACAGGAGATGACTCAGAGTATTATCTATAGCCTTTGAGGAGGAACTAAGAGGTCCTTGACTTTGTTTAACGACTAAACTTTATTATTTCTCCTGTTTGCTTTTCTTTGCTTCTGCATTTTTTCCCCTTTCTCTGAATAAGTTCATTCTATGGCTAACGTTTTTCTATAGACAAAAGGCAGGTGATGTTCTGTCCTGGGAAAGCCCCATCGGGTCCTGCTCAGGGTCAATGTCTTCTATCTCAATTTTCAAACTACGGTCATGAGGACCACGCAGCATTGTAGCTGGAGTCACCACTTACTGGATGTGCTGAGTCCAAAGACTATGTCCCTGATAGCAAGAAGAAAGTGCTTAAAAGCGTGAAGTGTCACACGATCCGATGCACATCCAGTGTGCAAATATGCAAACAGGTACGTGGAGAAAAGAGGGGAAGCTGACGCTGTTGGCAGAGCGCGTGGTTTTCCCACATCTCTGCTTTGTCTATTCTAATATATATGGTTATATATACTTCAATGAGTATAAAAGAGAATTGTAACAACTTTTTAAAACTCTTTGCTATTTTGACAGATACAATTTGGAAATAATCCAAATGCTCAACAAGGAAGGATCGGTTTTAAAATATACGTGGACGTCCATTCAGTACAATAGGGTCTGATTCATCTTCCTCTCTCCTCTCTGAAAAAGTCCAAAGGGAGAGTTGACACTAGTGACTCAGTATTTTTTGTCATTGTTGTGTGGTGTGTGCGTTCGTGTGTGGGTTGGGTTGGGTTTTTTATTTGGTTGGTTGGGGAGTTTTTTTAGGTTGGACTTCCAGGGAATTTTCAGTTTCTGCTTTTCCTATTTGTAAATTGTATCTTATTACCTGGATGATTTGCTACAAGCCCAGGTTACTCCCCCAGTCAGAAATAGGAAAATATACAAGTCTCGCCCACGGGAACCGCCACCCCCTCCTGCCTTCACGCCACACACCCTGGCTGAGGGGCCCCTGGATCTGGCGAGCCTGCCAGGTCTCACCGCGTTAGGGGACTGCGGTGACTCCAGACGCATTGTGGCAGGGAGAGGGCGTGGAGCGCAAGGCGGAGCCCACGGCCTTCCTTCGAAGGGGCACAAATATCCCCTGGGTGACCCTGACGCCTTGAGGCCCCTCTCTGGGTTTCAGCTTCCCCCGCTTATACCAACTGGGCCCCGGGTGGGATGCAGGGATGCGGTCTACGCCCCCAGGGCTGGTACCCAGCCTGCACCAGGCCCCGCACGACTTCCAAGAGTCTCCCCTCTTGAAGGACTCCTATCCGCCTAGCGAGCCCTGCTGCCTCCAGGGGCGCACGAGGGGCCTGCGGCGTCCAGGGAAAACCCTGCCTCCCGGTTCCGGTTACTCCGGCCTGGAAGCGAGTTGGCTCCCGGGGAAAGCCCAGCCGCCCCACCCAGCTCCGCGCCAGCATCCTCAGCATCCGCACCACTCGCGGCCGCCCCATTGGCCGACGCCCGCTCGGCAGGGCCGCCCCGCAGCCAATCGCGGCCGGGGGGCGGAGCTCCGGGCTCCGCCGGATGCTTCCATCCGCTGCGGCCCGACGCGCCTCTGGACAGAGCCGCCCCGGCCAGTCGCGGCGCGCCCGGGCGGGAGGAGCCGGTCATGCAGGAGCCGCTGCTGGGAGCCGAAGGCCGGGACTATGACACCTTCCCCGAGAAGCCGCCCCCGTCACCAGGGGAGAGGACGCGGGTCGGGTGAGAGTCGTTTGGCGTAGGGTCTGCGGGTGGAGGATGCGGATGGCCTGGTAACCTCCAGTGGGCACCTGGCTCCCCGACCTTGGGCCTCCACTGACTGTCTGGGAGTGGCCCCCAAGGGACCGCCTCGTTCAGACACGCTAGTCCGGGTCCCCCGCCCTGAGTACTAGGCCAGCCCCCAGCTGGCAGAGACAGGACCATGGATGCCCAGGGAAGGTGAGGGGTTTGCCTAAAGTCAAGCAGCAAGCCTTCTTGCGTGGCAAAGCTGGGGGCAGACGCCAGGGCTCCTGTTCTGAGAACAGCGCCCTGCACCCGTGTCCCAGCCCCAGCAATGGGCTGTCCTCATGCCCTGGGGGCTTCCCCAGGAAGTTGGTGCTCAGGCCCGGGAGGTGCCAGTCTGACCAGCTCTTGACCCAGCTGTTCCCAGCACTGCGCTCTGAGCGGGCATCCATTGTGCTCAGGCCAGGCAGCAGTTAGAAGTGGGGGGACTCAAAGATCCTGACAGCTCTGCACCGCCCCCACACACACCAGGGTCCTGCAGAACAAGAGAGTGTTCCTGGCTACCTTCGCTGCTGTGCTGGGCAATTTCAGCTTCGGGTATGCCCTGGTCTACACGTCCCCCGTCATCCCCGCCCTGGAGCACTCCTCGGATCCAAACCTGAATCTGAGCAAAACCCAGGCATCCTGGTTCGGGGTAAGAGCCGTGCTCTGAGCTAAGGGACAGGGCAGAGGGGCCGGGGACCCACTGCACTCTGTCCCCAGCTAGGAAACCAGCCCCCTTCCCCAAGCAAAGCCACAGGACCCCCTCCAGGGCCCTGGTCTGCCCCTCCCCCATCCACCCCAGGTCGGCAGTAGGGGTGGGGGGTAGTGAGGCCAGACAGTGGCTCCGAATGAAAGCGGGAAGTGAAAGCTGATGGAGAAGGCGTGGGAAGGAGCAGGTGGGGAGGTGTCCCTTAAGATCTCTACCCAGCGGGGCTGAGGGTTCCCCAGACTGCCCCCCACAACAGAGCAGGCACCTCCCTGGACAAGGGGAGGCAGGACACTCTGGTACTGACGGCAAGAGCACTGCTGGGCCATAAGGGTGCCAGGAGAGATGGTGGGCATGTGGGTAGAAAGAGCATGGGTCCTCGGAGTCCCAAGTGTCTAGAACTGCTGTCTTAGTAGCCTTGGATTTGCAACCTCAGCATATTAGCTAAGATAATAACACCCAACACGCGCTCTGCACCTAGGCTGTGCCGGGCCCCTGCTTGGCACTTCCCACGAGAGCTTGTTCACTCCGGGGCCAACCCTGTGAGGTGGGTGCCACTGCTCTCCCCATGATGTAGCTGCAGAAACTGAGGCTCAGGCTCAGCAGGATGCCCAGGTTGCTAACTGAGTCCAACTCCCTGTGTGCTCAGCAGGGAGTCCGAGAACCCCGAACCTTAGAATCCCAAGGGCTTCAAGTCACAGAACCCTCCTCTCTGCTATATGACAGTACTAGGCGTTTAAACATCCGGCTGGATAGAACCACGGCAGACACCTGTTGTGGCTTCCCTCACAAACAGCTGTCTGTGTGCTGCTTGTACCCCTCTGGGGACAGGAGGCTCACTACCATCCAGAGCCCCAGTCCTGCAGCCCAGGCTCCCGGGACAGCCTGGGAGAGCAGCTCTCTCTAGGCTCTGATGGGGTCGGAGTGGGGGTGCTGGGTGCCCAGAGCGCCCAGACATGCCTGCCCCGCACCCTCCTCTGCAGTCCGTGTTCACCCTCGGTGCGGCCGCCGGGGGACTCAGTGCCATGGTCCTCAATGACCTCCTGGGCCGGAAGCTCAGCATCATGTTCTCAGCTGTGCCCTCGGCAGCTGGCTATGCGCTGATGGCGGGCGCCCACGGCCTCTGGATGCTGCTTCTGGGAAGGATGCTGACGGGCTTCGCAGGGGGGCTCACAGCTGCCTGCATCCCGGTAAGGCCAGGGCTGCCCAGCCTGGTCCCTTCACTGCCTCAGTATTTGCACTGACCACCATGAGCTGAGGGCTCCTGGCTTCGGGGGCTCCCCCCCACCAATCCAGGGGGATATGTTTGCCAGGGAGCCTCAGCTCAGCACCCCCAGGGCAGCTAACTTGGGGGAAATGTGACACCATGCCCCAAGTTGCCCCCAGTCTGGACTCCCCAAACTTCCTGTCTTGAGGCCCAGCAGACTCGTTGCTCAATCAGAGAAAATCCACAATGAGCAACGTAACAGGGAGGAAAAGGAAGTCCCTGCCCTGCACCCCTCCTGGGACCCAGCATGTTACCCATCGATCCCACGTTGGGGCTGGGCAGGCCCAGCTGGGCACGAAGCCCTAGGTCAGGGGAGTGGAGGCCAGAGTCTGGGAGCCCTCGGGCCTCCACCCTGTCAGGGCTGAGTGGTTCTGCCCACTTGACTGTTCAGGCAGCTGAGGTCCTGCTGAGATCACGACCAGGGCGAGAACCCACGGAAGCCCCCACTCCCTTGCTTCCTGGGGCTCACTGGGCCACCCTGCTCATCCCAGCCGGGCCAGGCACGTGTGCTCAGCAGAGGCCGGGTGGGCTGTGTCTTGCAGGTGTACGTGTCTGAGATTGCTCCCCCCAGTGTTCGCGGGGCCCTGGGTGCCACACCCCAGCTCATGGCGGTGTTCGGGTCACTGTCCCTCTATGCCCTTGGCAAGTATCATCCAGAGGCACGCAAAACACCTCCTGCGTGCAGGCTGGGGGGTGGGGGGACGGGGCCGCTGAGCAGCAAGGGCTGGAAGGCACAAGCCAAAGTGTGAGTCACTCAACCGGGTCCCACTCTTTGGGGCCCCATGGACTGGAGCCCACTTGGCTCCTCTGTCCATGGGATTCTCCAGGCAAGAATATTGGGGTGGGTTGCTATTCCCTTCTCCAGGGAATCTTCCAGACCCAGGGATCAAACCCAGGTCTCCTACATTGTAGGTAGACTTTTTTACTGTCTGAGCCACCCGGGGAAGCCCGACCCAAGAGAGGAAGGGACAAACCTGCCCACAAATGAACCCGCTGCCGGGAAGCCAGGGGTGGTGGCTGCCACTGTGCCGCGCGCCTCCGGGCAGTTCCCTGCCCCTCTCTGGTCACGAGGCCCCACCCCTAACTGGGCCGTGAGGGTTCTCTTAGGCTGGCAGTCTTGTAAACTGTCTTAACAGCAGAATGATTTCTGGCAAATAGTCTTAGGTGGGAAGTCCATAGATTGAAGTGATCAGGTCGCCCGATCTTGTCAGATTTCAGAAGCTAAGCAGGGTCAGGCCTGGTTTATACTTGGATGGGTGAAAAGTGATCGGAGTGCGGCCGGCTTGCGGGGGGTGGTCAGTGTTTGCTGGTAGAGGCCCCCAGGGCCTTGCTGCTCAGGCTACTCCTCCATCACCCTGCTGTGACCCTTGGGGCCCTCCAAGGACCTGGGCCCTTTGATCAGAGTGCAGCCCGGCTTGGAGCAACCAGGGTAGGCTTCCTGTAGGAGGCGGCCCTGGGACTAACCCTTGAAGCCGAGTGAGGCTGCTCAGAGGCCCCCCGATGGGAGGGGTTGTGTCCAGCCCCCCCCCAGCCCCTCACAGCTCCTGTCTGCAGGCCTGCTGCTGCCCTGGCGCTGGCTGGCCGTGGCCGGGGAGGGGCCAGTGCTCGTCATGGTCCTGCTGCTCAGCTGTATGCCCAACTCCCCTCGCTTCCTGCTCTCCAAGGGCAGGGACACAGAGGCGCTGCAGGCGCTGGCCTGGCTGCGAGGGGCCGATGCCGACACCCGCTGGGAGTTCGAGCAGATCCAGGACACCGTCCAGAGACAGGTGTGTGCGGGGTGGGTGTCCTGCAGCACTGTGGGACACGGGCCTTCCACGCCGGTGGCATGCGCCTCGGTTGCTTTTCCTGGGAAGCGGGGATGAGAGCAGTTCCCGCCTCCAGGAGCAGGGGGTGGGGGCAGGACGTCTCGGGGTCTGGCCCAGGGTGTGTATGCGCCGCACCATGGATGCCCGGGGACCCGGCCATGTTGTCAAGCAGGGGGTCTGCCTCAGCCCACCCACTGACCCGGGAGCCTGGGTCCCTTGGGGGTCCCCACAGCTAGGGCTGCCCCAGTGACAGGGACCTTTCCTGGAAGAGGGAAGAAGGGAGCCTCCTACCTAGCCCCGGGCAGCCCAGGCCAGGGTGGCTCCAGCCGGAGGGCCCGGCACAGCCCCCCGCAGCGGCAGCCTTGTGTCTGCAGAGCAGCCACCTGTCGTGGGCCGAGGCCCGGGACCCCCACATGTACCGGCCCATCGTCATCGCCTTGCTGATGCGCTTCCTGCAGCAGCTGACGGGCATCACGCCCATCCTTGTCTACCTGCAGTCTATCTTTGACAGCACCGCCGTCCTGCTGGTGAGAGCGTGCCCCCGCCCCTCTGCCCCCGGGCCCAAGCAGGCCGTGCCCACTGAGCGCCTGCCCTGTCCGGGGCCTCGGGCGCACCCACGTCTCGTAACTATTTCTGTGCGCCCGCTTGTCCTGAGTAATGTTTGTAAGGCTTCCACGTTGTAAGCAAGATACTCGGAATTACAAGGGAGACCAGACTTCTAGAACTGACCCCGTGGGAGCCACAGATCCCAGGTTCCGGGCATCTGTCACTCGCTGAGGAAGTCAGTCCCCCCTGCCCCCCTGCCAAAACCTCAGCTTCCTCCTCTGCCAACTGGAGATAATAGCCAGCAGGCTTTCACCCGCCTGTCCTGGGCTCAGAGATGAGATGAGATGTGAAGATTAGGGGCAGTGGTGCCAGGATCCAGTGCCAGCCCTGGGCTTATTGGTGGGCATGACGGTTGTGCCCCCTGCCAGTGAGGCCCCGCGGGCTGGGCTGGGTGACTGGCAGAAAGCTGCTGAGCCCGGGGCCTGACCCTGCGGAGCCTCGGGGGTCGGGGAGAGGCCCAACAGGCTAGGGTGGCTCGGCCTCAGGGCCCCCTCCTTGCAGCCCCCCAAGGATGACGCCGCCATCGTGGGCGCCGTGAGGCTCCTGTCCGTGCTGATCGCCGCCCTCACCATGGACTTGGCCGGCCGCAAGGTCCTGCTCTTCGTCTCGGGTGAGTGCGGGCGGTCACCTGCGCGCCCTCCCTTTGCTCCTCCAGCTGCCGCACTCGCAGGCCTGGGGCACAGCTGCCCTGCCGGGTGGGCTCGGTCTGCCCGGCACCTGGTGCAGGGCCGGACGTCCAGAAAGGCCGGCTGGGGCTCGCGGGAGTGGCCTCGCACGCTGGGTGTGGCAACCCAGATGCCGGCGGGGTGGGAGCGGGCGGCACAGGGCGCAGGGCACCGAGGGGCTCAGGCTCATGGGGTCCCGGCCCCCCGAGGGCCGCTGGTCTGTCCACAGCCGCCGGCATGTTTGCTGCCAACCTGACCCTGGGGCTGTACGTGCATTTTGGTCCGAAGTCTCTGGCCCCCAACAGCACCGTGGGCCTGGAGCGCGCGGCCCTGACGGGCACGGAGCAGCCCCTGGCCACGCCCACTAGCTACCTCACCCTGGTGCCCCTGCTGGCCACCATGCTCTTCATCATGGGTAGGGGTGCCCGTGGAAGGGTGGGGGGCGGGCCAGCGTCATGTTCGGATGGGCTGGGGCGCTGCCGTCTCGGTGGTTGGGGAGGGTCTCCCGGCTGCTCCAGGGAGACACCGAGGCCTACCCCGGCCCCCGGACGGGGTCTGAGCGCACCCTTTTGCCCCTCACCCCTGGCAGGCTACGCCATGGGCTGGGGCCCCATCACCTGGCTCCTCATGTCGGAGATCCTGCCCCTGCGGGCCCGTGGCGTGGCCTCAGGGCTCTGCGTGCTGGTCAGCTGGCTCACCGCCTTTGCCCTCACCAAGTCCTTCCTGCTGGTGACGGTGAGTGCTCGGCCCGCAGGCCCCTCTGGCCGGTGCCAGGGGCCCATGAGAAGGCATCTCCATGTGTCCCCTCGGCCTCAGCACATGCTCCCTTCACACCAGGCCAGGGACTGCCAAGTGACAGCGTGACGAAGGCTCTTTTGGTTCAGCAAACACTCGGCTCAGGGAACTGTTGGGGGGAGTCAGGCAACTGACCCCCAGACCGAGGTGAAACCACAGAGCCAGGCCTGCCTGCCCTGCCGCACCCTCCCGGGCAGTGAGCGCAGTCCTCCCTCCGGTGGGCAACTTGGGTCTCTCAGCCGAGCACTTCCCCATCCTAACTTGACTCTTGGCTCAGATTCCCAGCGGGCCTTGAAGCCAACCAGAGTCCCCAGTCCCCGGGCGGGAGGATCTGATGCGGACAGCTTGGGCAGGGCCTGTCCTGGTGCAGTCAGTGCGTCAGGGCAGGGTGGAGGCACCCACAGCTGGTGCCAGGAGAAGGCAGAGTGATGGTGGAGAGGGGGCTGTTGTGGGCAGAGCAGGAGCCTGTCCCAGGCCACGCGTGGTGGTGAGCCTGCTGCATGCAAGCGCGTGGGAAGGCTGCGAGTTAAGGTGGGCGTTGGGACCTGGGAGAGAGAGGCTGGTGTCTGGGGCCAGGGTGGGCTCCAGCTCAGAGGAGGTGGTCAGTCCCAGGGCCCAGCACCAGAGGAGGGCTGCCTGCAGCCCTGGGGGCCCTCGTACGCCCTGCTAAAGTGGCTGGATATCCTGCCAATGGTGGGGAGCCCTCGGGTATCTGACCGGGTGATGGGATGGACCTCTGCCCCCGCCCCTGGCTGGCTGGCACGAGCCGGGCCAGAGCTGGTGCTGGGCTCCCCGTGACCCGTGCACTCTTCCCCCTAGAACGCCTTCGGCCTGCAGGCCCCCTTCTTCTTCTTCGCCGCTGTGTGTCTGGTGAACCTGGCCTTCACCGGCTGCTGTGTGCCCGAGACCAAGGGCCGGTCACTGGAGCAGATCGAGTCCTTCTTCCGCACCGGGAGGAGGTCCTTCCTGCGCTAGGGAGCGGCCCCGCCAGAGAGGGCCCCGCCGGAGAGGGCGGTGGAGCTGGGCTCTGGCCCCGAAGCTGCACCCTGCACCCAGGAGGCAGCAGCAACCCACCACCGACAGCCCAGGCACAGGGGGGCAGCCCAGAGGCCTGACAGCCCCCGGAACACGTGCCGGCCCGGGGCAGGCAGCACCGCCGTCGAGCAGTGTCACACACTCATCCGCCGGACCTGCCAGCAGAGGCGGCCGTCACATGGCCTCGGGCCAGGGACAAGGCCTCGCTAGGAGACCTCGTGCTGAGGATAAATGGGGCCAGTGCTGGTGGACTGGCTCTGCACGGGGACGCCACTGCCCCCGTCCGGCTGCTCCCATCACCTGGTGGCCGCGTGGCGACCAGGACAGGAAGCTGCACCTGTGAGGCCTATGGACACCACAGGGGACGTGCTGGACGCCCACCGGCCAGGGCACAGGACCCTGCATGGACTCTGCCTCCTACACCCGCCCCGCTTCTGGGAACAGGAAGCGCTTGAGGGCGAGCTGTGTTCACCCTATTTATACCAATAAATGAGAGGAAGTGGGGAGTACTCCCGGTGGGGGAGCACCCCCCCAGCAGCCAAGCCAGACCCAAGACTCAGCCAAGGTCACCAGAGCCTGCTACCCCAGGCCACCCCAGTCTGCCCACAGTGAGGCAGAAGGAAGGGGCAAGGGCTGGGTCTCCCCGGCCGTGAGGTTCCAGCTCCTCCTAGCTGTGCGCTCAGAAGAGCCACCTGCGCCGTCTGAGATGCTGGGAGCAGGCTGCATGGCACCCCGATGACATGGTGGGCTCCCCCGGGGCCAGGGGCCCCTGTTCGGCTGCTCTGGGGTCAGGGTGTCCCTTCTGGACCAGAGGGAAAAGGTAACGAGCAGAGCACGGGAGCAAGAGTACAGACCGCCACCGGGCTTTATTGCTCAAAACACAAGCCAGACACGGAGAGTCGACAAGGAGCATGGGAGGACAGAGCCCAGACCCCCAGGGTGGGCAAGTCCTGGCCACCTCGGTGGGTGACCTGCCCACTCTAGCCTGTGACCCAGGGGCTGGAGGGCCTCCCTAACACCCGCCCAGCTTCCTCACAGGCCAGAGCCACAGCCCTGCTCCACACACAGCCAGCTCTTCCCTCCTGCAGCAAGGAGACCCCCATCAGCAGGAAGGGCTCCGTCAGCAGGGAGACCCCAGTCAGCAGGGAGGCCCAGCAGAAGCAGGAGTGACCCCAGAGCCCCACTTCCTGGGGAAGGATGAGCCAGGAGGTGGGCAGGGCCCTCGCTGCTCCAGGGAGGTAGACAGTCTGATCCACGGCACACACAGGAGACACGCGCACGCACACGCACACGCACACACCCTGCCGGCCTGGAGAGGCCTACAGCCCACAGCCCTTTGACCCCGGCACAGGCCTAAGGAAGATGGTCCCAGAGGACCCCTGAAGGCACATGTCCCGCCGGGCTGGCCGCACGGTAGACCCTGCCGCCCCAGAGCTCAGCCCAGCTGAGGGCTGGGGGCATGCTGCTATCCCCAGGACAGGGCCTGCCTCCCAGCCACCAACCCTAGCAACCCCCAGAGATGAAGGTCCATCTGGAAGCAAAGACTGGGTGCAGCCCTGGGGCTGGCTCCAGAAGGCAGGCGCAGCCCCCCATGCTCCTGGGAGGAGCAGGGGCGGAGCCCCAGAGCCGCGTACGGCTGGCCCAGGCCGGCCAGGCCCAGGGGAGAGGCCTGCTTCTGTGCTCGTCCACGGTGCCGGGACCAGAGGCCGGAGCACACCCCAGGCTGCCAGGGCTGCCGGTGGGGGCACTGGAGGGGCGTCTGGGGGCTCCCATGGAGGAGACTGGCGGGGCCTGGGCGGTGGTGGGAGGCCAGACAGAAGCGGCCCAGGCAGCTCAGCTCACGGGGTATGCTCCTGCCTGGGAGGCCAGGAGGCCCGAGCGGATGTACCCCCATATGGAGACGGGACCCACATCCCCAGGAGCAGCTCCTCCCAGGCCTCCAGCCGGTCACGGTGGGTGGTCCCGCCAGCCACTCGAAGTCTCGAAGTCCACCCTGTGGCCTGTGGCCGGCCAAGCCAGGCCAGCTGGAAACAGTGGGGCCAGTGTCTGTGCAGAGCCCTGCAGCTGGTTACCCTGAGGCTCCCTCTGCTCACCCTGCTGCTGCCGGTGAGGCCCTCCGAGCCCTCACCCTGCCCCTTGGCACTTGGCTCAGGGTGATGCCAAGGGCGGGGCGTGGCAGGGGGCAGAGAGAGGACTCCGGGCGTGGGGACAGGTGAGCAGGACTGAGAGAACCAGACGTGGGCTCCTCCCCAGACCCCTCGGGGTCCACGCTCCTCGGCACAAGCTCACTCAGACCAGGAGGCGGGCGGGGGCAGGAGGGCCCCAACTCCCTCACAGCTCCCCCTCCAGGGCGTCCGTGAGCTTCTCCTCGTCCACCTGCTGCCTCTGCTGCTGGATCCTGGCATAGGAGATTGCGTCGCCCCTGGGGAGACAGGGCAGTCAGCGCTACACGGGGGACAGACCCCAGACACGCAGCCGCCCGGCCTCTGCCCCGTTCCTGGCCTGGGGCCCTGGGGGGGGCCCTCCCTAGCGCCTGCCACGCCCCCTGGTTTCCCCAGATGAGACCCTGTCACTGAGGATGGCAGAGACCCATCCTGTCGCCTCTGAGAGTGGCCTGGACTGCTGGGGACGTGAGTTGAGGACTGGGGCCCTCGGGCTGTGCTCTGCGGGACCGGGGGGGGGGGGGGCATCGGAACACCGAGCCAGGAGCGGGCCCGATGGGCAGAGGCTCTCCAAGAGCTGTGCCCCTGCACCCCTGCCAACTCTGCGCCCCAGGGGTCCCGTGAGTTCGCCCGCCTCCACCCCTTAGAGCTCAGATGCCCCGGAGGCGCTGATGAGGGTCACTGACAGTGGTCAACGGCCGCTCCCAGACCTGCGTCCCCAAGAGGCTCCAGAAGGGAGAGACCACCCCCACTCCCCCTGCAGCCGGGCCGGGACCAGCAGACGCACTTTTTGCCCAGCGCAGACAGCCCATACAGCACCCCGGTGGCGAAGGCGATGGCGTTGCCCAGCAGTGTGGTCAGGGTCAGGCTGATGACGACGGGAACGACCGCCATCCTGCGGGAGGAGCAGAGGTCACGGGGCAGGCCCGCCCACCCATGGCCACAACACCACTTCCTGCTGCCCAGGCTCACCCAGCCCCTGCCCGGACAGTGGGCACAGGAAGGGACCCCGGGCATCAGCTGGGACACAGGCTCACAATCCAGCTTCACAGAGTCCTCAAACACTCATAAGCCTGTCTGCAGAATTCTGTGCTTTGGGGAGAGAACCCGAGGCTTTCATCGGATTGTGGGGAGACCTCCCCGGTGGCTCAGTGGTAAAGATCCCCCTTGCCAATTCTGCAGACACGGGTTTGATCCCTAATCCAAGAAGGTCCCCTATGCCACTGAGCAATGAAACCCATGGGCCACAGCTACTGAGGTCTCGCCCCATAGAGCCCATGCTCTGCAGCAAGAGAAGCCTGCACACCACGACGGAAGCGCAGCCCTGCCTGGCTGCAGCTAGAGAAGGCCCAGACGAAGCAACAAGGGGCTGGCACAACCAAAACACAAGCAAGATTATTAAAAAAAGAAGAAGATTTTTGAAAGGGTCCATGATCCGAAAAGGTGGAAACAGCGCTGAGATGGTCCAAGCCCTCAGTGTGCATAGAGACAGAGAGAGGAGACAATTCCGGTGTCCGCTCAGGCCCCTGCTGGCCTTGTGACTCAGGGCAAGTTATTCAGCGGAGGCTCAATCTCGCTACGGTGGGGTGGGATCAAATCTCAGAGGTTGTGGGATGGAGCAGGTAAGGCGTGTTGACTGCCTAACACGATGCCCGGAACAGCATAAACAGTAAATAAACTAAGGCTCCGACTGGCGCAATGAAACCAGCCACATCTCAACAAGGAAGATTCCAAAGGTTAAGCTGCCCGGGGCTTTCCTGTGGCGAGGCGCACGCGGAGCACATCTCTGGTGAGGCAGCCCCCGCTCTGTCTGGTCCCACTGGCACCACCTGGAGGAAGGCGGCCGCTCTGGCCTACGCGTCCACAGGGTCAGTGGCTGGTCCTGGTTGGGATGTCCAGACCAGTGGCAGCGATCTGGGCTAACACACACACCCGGTACGCAATGAAGACAAGACTGTATACCCTCTTCTTGGGCGCGACCAACTGAATTCTACCTGCGTGTCCGTTCTGGCGGGAGGTGTGATCGTGAGGTTTTACTGGAGTTATAAAATTTCCCAGTAATAAAATAATAATAGGAACCGTGAAGGGAAAAAAGAGACCGTGGGAAAAAAATCTTCTGTTAAAACAAAATTAAAGGCAAACAGCAGGCTGGAAATATATTTACAGGGAACACAATAAAAGATGACGGAATCTTTAATACAGAAAACACACGCAGCTTACTAAGTAAGACATTAGGATGTCAACGGGTAAAAAGAAAACTAGACCATTGATTACCAAAAAAGAAAATGCAATTAGTAAAAGCACAGAGAAAAAGACTTCGCCTCTTAGCTAACAGACACAAATGTGAAAAAGGCACACGGCCCAGGGCCAGGGACAAGGAGGAAGAAACCCAGGGAACCTCTTCAAATTGTGGAAAACAATTTAGCCACACACTGGAATCATTTAAATGACCATAATCTTTGACCCAGTAACTCCACACCTGGAAACAGATCCTAAGGAAATCATCAGAAACACAGAAATTTTTAGCACCAAGATGCTCATCGCAGCCTGACCTGTACTTCAGTTGGCAAACTAAGAAAAGCGCGACACAGCCAGTGGGATAAGCATTTCTGTCATTAACAGTCATGTTATGAAGCCTTTGTGGTAAAACTGAAAACATCTGTACCATGATGTTAAGGGGGGAAAACCAGGACACAAATTTATTTGCAATGGTTAAAACTGGGTGAGAAACAGGTTTTTTAAAATGCCTGCAGACAGGCTGAAAGAACACATATCAAAATGTAACAGGTAGTGGGGCTTTGAGTAACAACTTTCTCTTCTCCAGCTTATCTTTAACAAACATACATTACTGTTAGCATTTTAACACACATTTAAAAAATAAAGGTCAAGGCAAAGGACATGCCGACACGCATTTCATTCCTCTGTGATCAGACACGGGGGAAGCGGTCTAGAACTGACCACACAACCACTGGCCTCCAGAAAGGGAAGAAACCTTTGAAATAAAAACCTCCGTGTTGATGCCTAAGGATAATCCAGGTAACCACTCCTGCTGTTGCCTGGAGCTCTTAACAGCCTCCCAGACACCAGGCGCTATTCTAGAAGCTGCATGGGACACATCCTGAAGTTAGTTCAACCTGGGAGTTCAGACGCAAGGACTCAGATGCAGAACTTGTTGCTAGAAGTGGGAAAATCCGAGAAAAACATATTGGGAGGCCCTATTTCCTGTTCTTCCCCCTTCCGTGTCAGGACACCTCGGTCGGCCACTGTCCTGAAAGGCTTTCCAGAGGGACACAAGGATCTACCAGAATCCGCCCAACAACTCCCAGCGGATGGGCCGACAGCCCAGGCGAGCCTCCCTTCCCTTATCACCCTCGAAGCTGCAAGGCGCACGGGCCTCACGGCCGGAGCTGCGGGCGGCGCAGAGCCGCTGGATCATGGTCAGCTGGTCCACCGCGCGACTCGGCACAAAGGCCGTCCCCGTTTAAACCTCCCCGGGGAGTACGACCCCTCCCCGCTCCCGGCCAACACCGCCTCGTGGGGCAGAGGCAGGGTCTTGGGGAGCCGAGTCACGCCCAGCCCGCGGCCCCTCACCCGCAGTAGAAGACGGCCTTCTGCCAGGAGCGCAGCCGGTCTGCCTTAGCTGCCACAGCGTTCGCAAACTCCATGAACTGGCAGCAGAAGGGCGCCTCGCACAGCAGCAGGACAGAGGCGTTCATGCTGGAGGGCCGGGGAGAGGAGCAGGCTGACACCGGGCCGGGCTGGTGCATCCCGGCGCCCATGTCCCCGGGATGCCACCCCTCCCGCTGCTGCCTCGGGGAACACCCCCTCCATGCTGCTCACCCCACCAGGCTCCGAGACGAGCCAGAACAGGGTAGCTGGAGCAGGGCTCCCAGGGAAGAGCTGAGGCTGGGGGCTGCCACGGCCCCCCTCGGGGGGCTCCCACGGAGGAGCCCAGGTCCCAGTCGCAGTGACCAGACCCTGGGCCCTTCCAGCGGGCTGGGCCCTTCCATCCCCCCAGCCTGGAGGGAAAGAACCCCTGTTTGCCCCAAGAACCCCCCGAGCCCCAGAACAGGAACTGTTCTGCACAACTCACACCCCCCAGGTCCCCAAGTTCCCCGCACACCACCAGCATCCAGCAAGCCTCATGGACCAGTGCTCCCAACTCGACCCCCATGGGCTCCCCCAACCCTCCTGGGAGGTGAGGCTCTACACACACCCCCAACCCCCCAGGCAGGACCGTCGCACGCTTACTCACACCATCCACACGCCGGCCGCGATGTTCAGAGGGTGGATGGTGATGCAGTTGAAGAGGCCCGAGATTGCACAAGCTGGAGAGAGAGACACAGGAGCGGGAGTTGGCCGGGGGAGGCCACCCAGGGAGACGGCTCAAGACAGCGCGAGAAGCCCTTCCGACTCAGCCCCAGGCTCTCCTCACAGCACCCAGACATCTGCCCTCGGAGAGGTGGCCCCATCGAGGCCAGCACACGGCTCCACAGACCACGAGGACAGCTCAGGCAGGTGAAGCGCTTGCCCAGACCCCACGGCCAGGGCGCAGCGGGATCCCGGAGCTGGCTTGCTCCAGGGCTCAGCAAGGGCATCCTGCCCTCTCTCCGTTCCGGGCCTGGGGGAGCCTGCCCTCCGAGCCCCAGCTGTCCCGACACCCACCTTGCAAGGTGAGCAGCATCAAAGAGAGGCCATCTCTCAAGGGCTCGGGGCAGGGCAGGCGGCACCACGCACCGCGTGGGCCACAGAAAAGCCCCCTGGGTGTAGCTGCAGACAGGCATGCCCCTCTTGGAACAGAAATTGGGTCACAATCCCGCTCTGACCACAACCCAGCCCAGTGACTCTGGGTACGGTCTTTTCACCTTTCCAGGCCCATTTCCTCTCCTGAAGCCCAGCCCACCCACCTGGAAACACCCAGGGCCTGTGGCGGGGAGGAGGCATCCTCTGCTACCCGGGAAAACGGCTTCCCTGGGGCCCCAAACACAGAGCCAGCTCACCCCTCCCGACGGCCTCCCAAGGCAGGGTCTGTGCACTCACCTCCCTCCGTCCCCAGGGCCCCAGCCCGCTTTGCCAAGAATTCCAGGAGCCTGCCAGGCAGAGCCAGGAAGCCACTTGCTGGGCAGGAAGCTGCCCACCACCCCCCCCCCGCCCCCCCCCGCCCTGAGGCAGCAATGAGCAACCAGTTCATTAAATTTGCAACAGCTCCCTCCGTACCTGATCCCTGAGAAGGCCTGGAGCCCTCCTGGCGTGTTCCCGTGTAACCCTACACAGACAGCAAGTGATGGAAGACGAAACCACGTGAAGTGAAGGGGACTGCCCCGTGTGACCCCCAAGGTCTCCTGCAGCGACAGACGTGCTCCGGCCTTCTAAAGGTGGCACCTGTCCTGGACCGACCGTCACACTCATTCGGGCAGCAGGCTCCCCAGGGCCACAGATATGAGTGCCCCAGACATGACGCTGCTTCTGCCCGACGGTCCGCTGGGCTCAGTCTCGCCTGACAGAGGCCCATACGTCCGCCTTCCACCTCCAACCGTGTCTACCAACAGCCAACCTTCCAGGAGGACCAGGTTTCAACCCAGACAAAGAGGCTCCAGCCAGGAGCCCTTTAACCATCAAGTGCTGGAAGATGTCTGTTCGGGGGCCTCTGATGCTTGTCGCAAGTGAGGGAGGTGTCCAGGGCCAGCCTGTCTCCTCCAGATGACAGTCAAGCCCCCGAGGAAACGCCTCTCCAAGGCCCCCTACCTGAGGAAGGTGGTGCTTCCACACAGCGACCAGAGAGAAGCAGGAGCTCTACCTGAACTCTAGTCTCATCTCTAAAACTCCCGTGTGCTTTGCAATTGACCCTGTGTTATATGCTTTTGGGAATCCACATGACAATCACGTTCCCAAATCTGCAGGTGAAAGTGACATTTCAGGGTGAAGCCACAGGTCTCTCTTCATCTTCACGGGTCAGTACCCCAACACCATGAACTCCTGGTGCGGCCCAGGTATCCCGCTTCAAAAGCACAAGCTAGATGGGATGCCAGAGTCAACAAGGGACTCAGCCTCATGGCTCAGCTGGTAAAGCATCTGCCTGCGATGCAGAAGACCCGGGTTCGATTCCTGGGCCGTAAAGATCCCCTGGAGAAGGAAATGGCAACCCACTCCAGTATTCCTGCCTGGAGAATCCCATGCACAGAGAAGCCTGGCGGGCTACAGTCCACAGTCCATAGAGTCACAAGAGTCGGACAAGACTCAGTGGCTAAACCACCACCACCGGCAGAGCTGAGGACCCCAAGACAAAGGGAGGAGGGTGAGGGCCCACAGGACACAGTGAGGCCCTCCACTCCCCACCCCATGCCTCATCAATGTCAGTCCCACAGCAGCCTCACTTTGATCTGCCAGGGAAACAGCTACCCAGACTCTGAAGGATCATACCGAGTCTCTCCTACAAAGTCAAAAGCATGCTTCCTCTGAATAGCAGTGACAGGGACTCAGAGGCCCTTTGGTGACTGGCAGAGGGCCCACCCCACTCTGGCCTCTGGACAGGGGCACACCCTGCCTCCACCCACCTGGGAGGGCCATGAGACTGGAAAGGGACCCTAAAGAGGTGCTCCTTCTGGCATATCTGATCAAGGTCCGCCTGGCCCCGGCCCTCTGTGCCAATCCTGAGAACGCCTGGACAAACAGACACTCCCTCTCTAAGGCGCCGGGCTGTGCCCGCCCCGGTCCAGTAATTCACAAGGTTGTGGGTAGCAGCCATTCAGCTAGACTGGCGCTCGCCTCAGAAGACCCGCCACGAGGTCCTTCTTTCACTGAGTAGCAGGTCCATCTTCCTACATCTGCTCTTTTGAGGGTGGTTGTACTAAAAGAGCCTGGCTTCCCGGAAAACTTGAGGTTGGGGGTGTGTCCAGGACAAGCCTGCATCCCGGGAACTTGAGGATGCGCGGCGCTGCTGCGGCTGAGTTGACAGCCGGAGGCAGAACTGACATCAGAGGAAGCGCACGTCTCCAAGTGGACAGCGAGGACCCAGAGGAGGGGTCACCTTCCTTCCTCGGGGATCACCTGCTCCCTGACACCACCCGCCCCTTGGGAAACCTGGCCAGACCTGCACCCGCCCCACGTGTAAACAACCTTCGCCGGAAGGATAAGGCGGCCGCTGTCCGCACGCGCAGCAGAGTCAGCAGGCGGGGCTGCCCTCCGGCCAGGCGGGTTGTGGGAAGGGGGGTGGTGCGGCGGTGAGGCCACGTCGGGCCCGCGGCTCCCCGGGCGGTCATGCTCCACCACCCCCCCCGCCGGAACGCGCCCTGAGTCCGGGCCGCCAGCCGGTAACCATGGCAACCACAGAAGCGCCCGCGTCCCGCGAGCCCAGCGCAACCAGCGGACTGCATCTCGAGCGGGTCCCTTCCAGGAGGCACGCGGGGTGGGGGGCGCGGGGCCGGGCCGAGTACTCACAGACTGCCCCTAACACCCCCGACAGGCGACACAGCCAGCGGTACCACCACGTCATGCCCTCCTCCGGCGCGGGCTGCGCCGAGCTCGCGGGCGCCACCGCCGCTCCGCCCGCGCCGCTCATGGTGCCGCTGTCAGGCGCTGCCCGCCGCGCGCACAAAGAGCCGCGGAGCCGGCCGCGTAGTCCCGGCGCGCGGCCTTGTGGGAGAGGCGGCCGCTTATTAGCATAGGGGGCGGGGCTGGCGGGGAAGGGGCTGGCGGGGCCGGGCGGAGGGCGCACGAGAGGCCCGGGCTTATTAGCATAGGGGCGGGGCGTCGTGTCTTTAGCATGGGGGCGTGGCCCTCGGGAACCTGGACGGAAAGCGCCCGGGGGCCTCGCGCTTATTAGCATAGAGGCGGGGCTTCATGTTATTAGCATAGGGGGCGGGGTCCGCTGGCGCGCCCGAGAGGCCCGGGGTTGTTAACGTAGAGGCGGGGGCGTCGTGGCTGGGCGCGGGGGTGGACGCCCGAAGCTCTTGTTCATTAGCATAGGGGCGTGGCCCGCGGGGACAGGGACTGAGCGCGCCCGGCCCCCTCGCGCTTACCAGCACAGGTCCGGGCCCTGCCCCGCGGGACTCTCCGGCGCTCTGCCTCCCCACTCAGACTAGCAGAGGGGCGGGGCGTCGCAGGGAAGCGACGGGAGCGCGGGCATCAGGGCCTCGGGACTCCAGCCTCCCTCCCTGGATAGACGGACGACCGCTGGCGGTGGCCCGGGGTTTCCTGGAATCGGGTGTGGATGTGGAGCCCGACTGCGGCCAGGGAATCCCCGTTGTGCGGTGGGCTGGGTTTTCAAGCCGTGTTCGGGCACTTTGAGTAAAGAAAACGCTACTCAGACGGAACGCTCAGTTTATTGGTACCCGAGGGGCTGGAAGAGTCCCGCCTCCCACCCCCTCGTGTTCTGTCTGTTGGAGGAGGCACTCAGACACCAGAGTCAGCTCACCAGGGCTGGACGGACACCTGCCAGGTGTTCATAAATGTCAGGCACCTTCCTTTCCCTACTGGTACTGGGAGGAGGCATTCCACTGTGTCCCCCGAGCAACTTAGGGATGCGCTTGGAGAGGAAGCTGAGGCAGGGGATCCGCTGGCTAACGAGCTCTCGTGTGGAGGGTCCAGTATTGGCCCCGAAGGCTGGCGTGTGCTTCCAGGAAGCCCTGGCTAAACTCCATCTCTGCCTGGCTGCCCTCTGACTCCCAGTAGAGCGTCTGCTGCCCACGAAATGCCGTTGTCCTCAGGCTGTGGATGTCCCGGATCTGGGAGAAAAGAGGCAGCCCAAAGGACCGACCGCAAATAATAATTAGCATAAGCACTTAATGTGTAAAGTGTCGTACACCCAGGTCACACAGCAGCCCATCACGAAGACGCTGTTATTCTACCTGAGCAACTGAGGCTCAAAGAAGTTGTACTCCTTCCTCAAGGACACACAGCCAGAATGCCACAGCTGGGATCTGAGCCCAGATTTGTACAGAGGCCAGACAGCCTCCTGCAGGAAGCTGATACCTTACAGAGGCCAGTTCTCCCAGAACACACGAAAGCTCATCGAGGGAGGGCTTGGCCTACTCTTCTAGTAAAATTATCTGATGCGCTAAAATTATGCTTCAGTCCTGAGTGAACCGGCTGTCTACATCAGCCAGTTCCTGTATTTCATTCTTGTAGGGAGCTCAAGAAACATTTGCTGGGAAATAAGTGGAGGAAACTTATCTGCCATTCATTCACTGATTTTGAGGATTTTGGTCTGAAGTAGACTCAGTGGGCCCAGCAACCCTCCAGTCCAGTCCCTGCCCGTCCCCAGGGACGGCTGTCGAGAATGATGGCAGAAGTCAGCCCCTTCCTGTCCCCATCCCAGCAGCCTCACCAAGATGTAACTGGCATCAGTTCCCTCAGCTCTGGTGCCGCTGTCCACGGTCAGGGCATGGATGGCGATCCTGGCCCACGGGGCCACGTCGATGAAGATGCGACAGCCCCCCACGTTCCTCCCACCCGGACTCATCGATGGGCTCAAGATTTCACCCCGGGGTCCGAAGAGCTGCATGTCACATCCTGCAGGGGAGAGCAGGTGGACAAACTGTGTGTGGACCACCTCACACACAGAGGATGCCCCAGGAATGGCTGCTCCTGGCAGAGGCCAGGGCAGCTCACAGCCGGGCAGCAGTGGGGATCGGTGCGGCACCACGGTCAGGATCAGGGGCCCCGGCAGAAGTCCCCACTGAACCCCACCTCTACCACTTCCTGGCTGGGTGACCCTAATGAAGGCTTTAAATGCTCTGGGCTTCAGTTCCTTCTGCAAAGTGAAGGGAACAGGAGCACACACTGGGCAGGACAGACTTTAAGAGATCTCAGCGAAGTCACACGTGCAAGAGAGCTTTACACAGACCCGGCCCGGGGGCAGCCCTCCTGAGTCTCCCCCAAGGCAGGTGCCTGTGCGTGGGGAGCCTGGGAAGTGAGGAGCGAGGACCAGGCCGGCAGCCAGGACCTGTGCTCCATGCTGAGGGGCCAAGGAAGAAGGGTCCCAGGGTCCCACTTCCCATCTGAGGTCTGGGGGGCCCAGAAGTGCCTGGAACCCCGAGGGAAGCCACCTTCCAGCAGCTTGGGCTGCAGGAAGAGGGCAAGACCCCCAAAGCAAGCCAGAGGGCAATGATGCGCTGGGGCCCCAGGCTTGCAGGGCTCCCGGCCACTGTCCTGCATATGAGGTGTGCGCACACACACACCCTGCTCTGCAGAGGATGAGCCAAGAGGACAGTGCACTCAGTGGGGCTGGGCAAGGCAGCATGCAGAAGGCCCTTAAAGGATCCTGAAGGACCTGAGTGCCAGGCCAGGGTGTGGGGCCTCGGTGGTCTGAGGGAGGGTGTGAGCCCTTGTGCCACGGGGCCCCAGAGGAAGGGAGGCTGCACAGCTCAGGACCCTGTCCTGGGCACACGTGCAGGGGTGGGGTGTCGGGGGGTCCAGGAAGGCACTGCATTTCATTCACAGTCAGCTCATTACTTTGCAACAAAGGTCCGTCTGGTCAAAGCTACGTTTTTTCCAGTAATCATGTATGGATGTGAGTTGGATCATAAAGAAAGCTGAGTGCCGAAGAATTGATGCTTTTGAACTGTGGTGCTGGAGAAGACTCTTGAGAGTCCCTTGGACTACAAGGAGATCAAACCAGTGAATCCTAAAGGAAATAAACCCTGAATATTCATAGGAAGGACTGATGCTGAAGCTGAAGCTCCAATACTCTGGCCACCTGATGCAAAGAGCAGACTCATGAGAAAAGACCCTGATGCTGGGAAAGACTGAGGGGAGGAGGAGGAGGGGGCAACAGAGGATGAGATGGTTGGATGGCATCACCGACTCGATGGACATGAGTTTTGAGCAAACTCAGGGAAATAGTGAAGGACAGGGAAGCCTGGCGTGCTGCAGTCCGTGGGGTCTCAGAGAGTGGGACACACGGAGAAAGTGAACAACAACAGCAGCTCAGTCCTCCGTCTGCCCCGCCCACCAGTCCATCAGGACTGGCCCCGCTGGCAGGTTCTGGGAGGGTGGGGAGGCTCCACTGCCTCGCCGTACCTCCGTGGAAGGCTCCCGGGGCAGGCTGGCTCGAATACCGCAGCAGCACTCCGCCTCCGGGCTGCACAAGACGCTGCCTCACCAGCAGCGTGTTGGCTTGGGAGCTGAAAACCATGCCGGCCGGCTTCCCGCACATCTTCCTCCACATGAGCCTGCCCCAAAGCAGCAGCATCTCCCCTGGGGAAGGGGCAGTGCAGTGAAGACCCAGCACCCCAAGTCCAGCAGCAGCCCAGTGGCCTGGCGCAGACTCAGCTGAGTTCAGGTCCCGACACGCCCACTTACTGGCCATGCAACACTAAGGAACTCCATGTATAACTTAATCTCTTCTAACCTCAGTTTCCTCATCTGTGAAATGGGGACAACCACACCCCAGTCCTCAGCTG
Organism: Budorcas taxicolor; assembly: GCF_023091745.1. Classification (NCBI taxonomy): domain Eukaryota; kingdom Metazoa; phylum Chordata; class Mammalia; order Artiodactyla; family Bovidae; genus Budorcas; species Budorcas taxicolor. The sequence goes on along the minus strand of NC_068920.1, from coordinate 163,478,411 downwards.
GCTGTAGTGATTACACGTGGGGAGGCACTTGGAGCATGCTCCCAGGCATGGGGCACCCTCGAGTGACCCTCACTGGCACCCCCAGACCCCGGCACTGGCAGCAGCTGCTCCTGTGGTCCAGACATACCAGCACTGCAGTTGAGAGAACCCTCCAGGACCCGGAGGGTCACCACTTCACCCAGGGGCCGCCCGATGGCCACCGCACAGTCCGGCCGCGTCGTGCCTCGCATGTCGATGATTCCCGTTGGCTCGAGGTGCTGCCGGCCACAGACACCTAGCCGGCGAGCAGCAGGAGGGCAGGTGAGCCGCGCTCCCAGGCGGGGCGTCCCCCGCAGGGCAGGGCCAGGGGAGGAGCCTGGGAGCTGGGGTGGCTCATGTCCTCCCAGGCCCCACCGGAAGCCTTCCCGGGTGGGAAGGGGGCTGCGTGGGCCAGCGTATCACCACCCCAGGCACAGAGCCACGCCTGCTGCGCCAGTGGGTCACACGGGCAGGGCTTTTGACTCTTCTCAACCTTCGGGTCCCTCTCCCCGATGATAGTAAAAGTGAGCTTGCGCTTTCCCAGTGAGGCAGAGGGCCCAGCCTCCCAAGCCCACCCCTCCAGTTCAGCTGCGCTCAGCCCAGCGTCCAGAGTCTTGCAGTCACAGGTCCACCCCCCTGAGAGGCCCCCATGAAGGGCGCAGTCTGACTCTCCGCGGTGAAGATGCCTTTGCCCCCCTCCTGCAGCACCCCCACACAGAAAGAAGGAATCAAACTAACTGGTCTCCACCGGGCTTTCCTGGGGCCTGGGCAGGCGTCCTTGAGCTGGGGAGAGGAGGTGGGTGTGGGGCTGGGGCCACTCCGGGGACGCAGCTGTGGCAGCTGTGGTCTGGCCTGGAGCAGTGGCTTCCTCGCGGGGCGCCAGGCTGGCCGTCCCCTGCCCCGCGCAGGGCCCGGCCTGGCAGCCCCGCACGGTCACCGGCTTGGGAAGGTGCTGGCAGAAGTCGGCGGGCACAGGCACCCGGGCCCGGGGCCCTAGGCAGGCATCATGCCGATGCTGGATGCCCTCCCCACAGGAGACGGAGCACTGCCAGGGAAGAGGGACAGAGTGAGGCTGACCCTGCCGGGGCGAGACAAGCACAGTGGTTGACCAGAGGCCAGGCAGGTTCCGATATAATCTCTGCCCAACGCAGGAGGAGAGCATATGTGTCCATTCTCCAGATGAGAAGACTGAGGCTCAGAGAAGTCACCCTGCAAGGGTCACGGAGAGAGGAGTAGCATGGATTCAAACCCGAGTCTCTGCCTGTCACCCTCCAGGCCTCGCTGTCTCCAGGCCCCAGAGTGGGGACCCGTGGCTTCATCCTCCTGCCCTCCATCACTCACTGCAGCGCAGCGTCCACCCTGCCTGCCCACCCCACGCCGCCTCTTCCAAGTGACCATCTCTCCACCCTGGATGCCCAGGCTCCTGACGCTGGCGGCCGTGTGCTCTGCCTCTTCTCCCCTCCGCACTGTGAGCGAGCCCCTCCAGGGGGAGGGACCCAGCCCTGTCTACCTTTGTCTCTCCAGGGCTTTGCAAGGTGCTGGGCGCAGGATGGCAGCTGCTCTCCTTCCGGAGTTATCAGCCCTTCATCTTCCAACGTCTCCAGACCTCGGGGTCTCTGAAGGCCTACCTGTCCCCTGATACCTCTAGGTCTTCCATCCCTCAGTGTCCTAACAGGCCTGGCTCTCCCCCTCCTTTCAGGGGATCATAACCCCCTGCCCGAGGTCCCATGCGTGAGGACCCTCGGCTGACACACTGGCCGGCCAGCCCCAGCTGCAGCACTTACCTGTGTCCAGGCGCTGACGTGCCACCGGTAGGCGCAGTCGGCGACGATGCAAGGGATGCTGGCCTGTGGCCGCACGAGGCCCGCGCAGGCTGCCCTGTCCACCTCCGTGTCCTGGCCGCGGTCCAGCCGCACACAGGCCACCGAGCGGGTGGCCGTGCCGAGCCCACAGCTGGCCGAGCACGGGCCGAGAGACGTGACTTTCCACCTGCAGCAAGAGAAGACCCCAGGGAGAGGTTCGGCTCCCCCAGAGGGGGCACTGCCCAGGGGGGCTTCTCGGACAGCCAGCCAGGACCAGTTCCGAGGCCCCCGGGGGGGTCCAGCAGCACAGTCCCTGGGCCCCTCCTGGCTGATAACCGGGCTGAGTGGCACAGGGGAAGCTCTGCAGGAAAGAGAGCTCTGTTTCCTTAAGAAGGTCCCCTTTGTCACAGAACACCCATGGCACCAGCTGCTGGCTGGGTCAAGAACAGGGACGGGGCAGCCATGCCCTGGGATGATGGACAGCTGATCTCCGTCCCCATCATTCACTCCTGCACATGGTGATTTATCATCTTTCAGCAAATGATGACGACTGGTACATTCAGAGCCAGGGCTGAAGCCAGGCAGGCTGCCCTGGGGCCTGGAGTCCTAATCACTACACTAGGCTGCCCCAGCCCCGAGACCCGAGATGCCCCCTCCCAACCGCGTGCCTTCTGCGGGCTTGGCGCTGTTCCAGGTGCCGAGATACGGCCGGGAACCAGACCAAGTCCTCCCCACCCGCCTTGGAGCACACACAGGTCTCCACCTCGTGACGTTTGGGGCCGGATAGGTCTTTGTCGCGGGGCCATCTGAACAGTGAAGGGTGTGTGTAGGGGCTCCCCCGGCCTCCACCCACTAGATGCCAGCAGCAGGTTGCCCCACCCCCATCCGCGTTGTGACAGTGTCTCGGGGGGACCCCCTGCCTCCCTGTGATGGCACCTCGAGCAGAGCCAGGGGAGGGATTTCTGAGGAGACAAATACAAGAGCAGCAGGAAGGCAGGTGCACAAGCATCGCCTGGAATGTTCCAGAACATCACGGAGGCCAGGGTGGCCACAGGGACATTCCAGGGGTGAGTGGAGCTCCTGTGTGCACGAAATTCCCATTTAAAAAATCCCACATCATCTCAAATATGATGCGCAAAAATAAATGGAGTGCACGTTTTAGCGTGAGCAAGGAAATCAAGGGACACAGGTATGGACAGCAAACGGATCATAAAGTTACAGCGATTAAAACACTTTGACTTGGGGGTGGCGGTAGGTGGGGTATAAACCAACAGAGTCTGGTAGGAAGCCTCACACAGGTCCGACACAGGAGAAGTCAGGTGCAATGAAGGAGGCACCTCGCAGGGGCAGGGGGGGTGCAGCCAATGCCGCTAGCCGTGACTCGGAAAAACGTTTTGCTCCCCTACTTCGCACGCGTGCTAAGTTGCTTCAGTCGCGTCCGGCTCTTTGTGACCCTACAGACTGTGGCCCTCCAAGTTCCTCTGTCCATGGGATTCTCCAGGTGAGAATACTGGAATGGGTTGCCATGCCCTCCTCCAGGACATCTTCCCAGCCCCGGGATCGAGCCTGAGTCTCATGTCTTCTGCGTTGGCAGGCGGGCTCTTTACCACTAGCACCACCCGGGAAGCCCCCTACTTTGCAACAGACCCCAGATAAATCACAGATGAGTTTAAAGGTTTCAGCGTAAGTGAAGCCATCCTGCGGTGGCATACTTCTTTAAAACCATGGAGACAGACAGAGGAAACAGATACGGAAGCATCTATGAAACCTGGTGGTGGGACGCGGGTGACTTGCATTCTTTCCTGGACGTTTCTGAGTGACACACAGGAGCAGTGCATTATCTAAGTGCAAAGTTGCCAAGAGAAGCCGCGGGGACACTGGGAGCTTCCCCACCAGGCTCCCACCCGTCTCTGGACCCCCCTGGCGGGACCCGAGCTGTTCCCGTGGCCTCGAGCGGTGCTGAGCCCCAGGTGGACAGCCCTCGGGCACTGCTCAGATGCTGCCTCCTCCACCGGGAAGCCCCCAGCCCCACCCCCATTTGAACCGACAGCGACTGAGTTTGCTGGAATGACACCGGATGCAGCCTGCCAGGAGGGGGGTGGGGGTCCTATTTCCGGTGCCCCTGAGACGCCTGCCCTGTAACCCCCACGGCCTGGCCCCACGTCAGCACTCGGCAGGTGCTCAGGCTGCCCACTGCCCAGGCTGGGGCTGCTGACCTGGGCGGGCAGGGCTCCGGGCTGCAGGCCTCCTGCTGCTCTGGGCGGGGCAGCCCCTGGCACTGGGTGTCCGGCAGGATCTCCTCGTCCATGTCCTCCCCGAGGGCCCGGGCACAGTACAGGATCCTCTGCGCCACCCCTCCCCCACAGCTCAGGCTGCAGGCCGCCAGCTTGTACCGCCACCTGGGGCAAACAGGAGTCAAGGGGCGCCCCAGGGGAGCCCGGCTTCCCCTCACGTCCACCCCAGACCGGAAAGGGCCTGGAAAATGTTCTCTCTCCGGGGAGTCACTTTTACGTCTCCACCGGGAGGAGCAGTGCAGGGGACAGAGAACATTCAGAAGACCCCGCTTTGCAGAAGGGGAAGCTGAGGGCAGAAGCGTCCAGAAAAGCAATGGGGAAGGGGCCAGGCACCCAAGGGGCCCTGCAGAGACATCGGTCTCCAATAGGAATCCCAGCCCCACCATCACCCGGACCCGCCCCGCCAGGACTCCCAACCTTCTTCCCCACTGTGTTTCCACGTCACACCAACACCGTCCGTCAAATTATACGTATACACACATACATATATATATCTTCCCATCAATCTTCTCTGTCATGCGTCCCCCCGCCCCCAGCCCCTGGCGTCTGCTCCGTGAGGACGGGGCTGCGTGACTGTCTTGTTAGCGGTGGTGTCCCCTTGTGACAGCGCAGCAGCTGGGCATAGCAGGTGCCCAGTAAAGAGCAAGTGATGAAGAACGAGCCACCAACCGCATGTGCCCACAGCATTCCAAACCCTGTGTGACAAAGCCCCAACCCCCCCAGTCTTCTGTGCACCAGTATGACCCCCTCCTGCGGGTGAAGACGCCAAGGCTTAGGAGCTAATGGGAGGTGATGATGCCACCCTGCAAGGGTGCTCGCCTAGGACTGCCTGCCTCCTCAGGGAGGGGCCCACCTGGCAGGGCAGGGCTCCAGGCTGCAGTCCTCCAGGGGCCTAGGCCGGGGCACGGGCCAGCACTTGGAGTGAGGCAGGGAGACGAGGCGGCCTTGGTCCATCCTCACACAGCGAACAGCCAGTGGCACCTGCCCACCTCCACAGGTCACTGGGCACGGTGCCAAGGCTCGGGTCTCCCACCTGCAGGGAGGGAAGGCCAGCGCTCCGTAGGGAGCCGCAGCCAGGCTGGAGCTCCTTCCTCCTGGGGGCACCCAGACCGCTGCCCCTCTGCATGCCCTCCCTCCCTCGGACTCACCTGGCCGGGCACGGGGCAGCCTGGCAGGCCTCCCGCCGGCTCCCGGGCTTGCTTGCCAGGTCACACAGCTCTTCCCGGACGGGTGTCCTGAGGGCAGGGTCCATGCACACGAAATGCAGCTCCGCCAGGCCTGTGGGGAGGAAGGAGGAACCCGGCGCCCCGAGAAGGGGGTCAGCGAGGACTGCGGGGGCCCCAATCTCTGGACAGCTGTAGCAGATGAGGCCTCCCTGGATTTGAGTCCCGGCTTCCCTCAGAGCTCAGTTGGTAAAAAATCTGCCTGCAATGCAGGAGACCCCAGTTTGATCCCTGGGTTGGGAAGATCCCCTGGAGAAGGGATAGGCTACCCACGCCAGTATTCTTGTGCTTCCCTTGTGGTTCAGCTGGTAAAGAATCCACCTGCAATGCAGGAGACCTGGGTTCAATTCCTGGGTTGGGAAGATCCTCTGGAGAAGGGAAAGGCTGCCCACTCCAGTATTCTGCCTGGAGAATTCCATGGACTGTATAGTCCATGGGGTCGCAAAGGGTCGGACACAGCTGAGCGACTTTCACTTTCTGCCACCTACCAGCTGTGTGACCTTGGACAAGTGACTTAACCTCTCTGAACCTCAGTTTTTTCATCTAATGGTGCCTGACTTGGAGGGATATTTATCAAGATTTTTCCAGGAGACTAGACAGTGCTTGACGGGCTTCCCAGGTGGCTCAGTGGTAAAGAACCTGCCTGCTAGTGCAGGAATCACAAGAGACACGGGTTTGTTCCCTGGGTCAGGAAGATCCCAGGGAGAAGGAAACGGCCACCCACTCCAGGATTCTTAACCTGGGAAATTCCATGGACAGTGGAGCCTGGTGGGCTACAGTCCATGGGGTCACAAAGGTTGGACGTGACGGAGCCACTGAGCATGCACGCACACACAGAAAGTGCTTGGCACATAGTAGGCGCTCAAAAGTGGTGGCTGCTCTTTTTTATTGAGGGGCATTGTAAGAGTTGTTACATTAAAACCTCTTACTGTGTCTACCGCCAAGATGTTATTAGGGCCGTGTCCTTGAATCTCTCCTTTAGGAGTATCCACAAAAGAAATCTCTGGCCTCAATTCTAAACATGCTAGGGTTTAGCTGAGCAAGTGATTAGGGTTTTAGGTTAGTTAGTTAGTTAGTTATTTCCAGCCTTGCCTCGCAGCTTGCCAGATCTTAGTTCCCTGACCAGGGATTGAACTCGGGCCACGGCAGTGAGTCCTATTCACTGGCCCACCAGGGAATTCCCAGAGTTTTTAGTTTAAAACACTCTGTATCTTAACATTAATTTTTGCTTCTCTGGATTGGCTGCCAGAAAGCTCAGACCTAAGCTTGGGGCCCGCCTTAGACCTTAAGAATATGCTCTTGGGTCCCAGCACGGCTGGGTTTTATGATCACTTCCTACCTTCCAGCCAATCAACGGGCACGTTCAGGTGGTTGCTGTGCTTGGGTGGCCCCAGTCTCCTTGCTTATAAGGTCATGTCCTTGTGTATGCCACCTCAAACGCTATTCTCGAGTTAGCCGACCCTTAGGAGTACCAGGGCCTCACCTTGACCGCAGGAGGCAGAGCACGGCCCCGCCAGGGGTGTCCACACGTGCGTGGCGAGCGCCTCCAGCCTGGGGCCGCCCGTTGGGGATGCAGCCTCCCGCCCCGGGGACCGGACGTCCAGCTGCAGGGGCCAGGAACCGAGCGGGTGGGTCTGGGCCACCCATCTCCAGACCCCCGGGCACCTGGCCCTCCACTCCCACCCAGCGCACCCCTTCAGGAGAGAACAGAAGTGGTCACCAGCACCCAAAGGCCACCCACCCATGGCTGCTTTCCCAGGAAGCTGGCTTCCTGGCCCCGGGGGTGTCTTCATGCCCCACCCTAGCCTCTACACCAGCCTGAGCAATCACTGTGGGGCAGGCAGCACTGGGCCTTGGGAGCCAGATTAGCAGGTACACCTGGCCCTGAAGTCCCACCACCACCACCGCAGCCCAAGGAAGTTGGGGGCATTGTCCGGCATGCTTGTCTGAAAGCAGCGCCTCCCAGCTTGAGCCCATGGACGCCGGCCGGAGCCTGGCAGCAGTGCCACCATCCTATCAGGCTCTGGATGCTTCAGGCTGCTCGCCAGTGGGGAGGGGGCGTCCCAGCACCCTGAGCTCTGCGTCGAAGTCTGCCCTCTGCCCAGGTGCCTCCCGGGGACAGCAGCCCTGCATGAGGGCAGTCTTCCAGCTCTGGCCAGGAAGCCAGCGTAACCAGAGTTCCCCCTTCTCCCAGGACGCTCACCTGGTCCCAGCTGGGAGGACATGCCGCCTCGACACAGGGCTCCGGGGCAGGTGGCTTCTCGTCTGCAGAGCAGGGCCCAGCAGTTGCCGACAGCCCCGTGCCATCTGCCCCCGGCATACACGTCGTGTTCTGCACGGCCGGGTCTGCTCCACAGGCCGAGCACGCGTCTGTCTCCCTGAGGATGGGACACGACAGCCGTCAGGCCCTGCCTCTGCCTTCGGGCGGTCGTGCAACCCAGCTCCTGGCGCAGAGGCGGTGAACCTGATCCCCAGTCTCCAAGAGCCCAGAAAGGGTTCCTCACAAAGAGGCAAGGCCAGGGGCCTTTCCCTGAAGCCTGGCTGAATGGCTGCGGGCCTCTGCTCAGCACCCAGGGTGCAGAGACAGGCCTGACCCTCCCGCCTTTCAGAGGCAAAGGCGGGTCCCCAACCAGAAAACAGCGTGGCTCTGCGTGACCTAGACCCAGCGGTGCTGGGAGGCACGTGCCAGATGCAGGCGACTCGCCGGCTCAGGGACAGCAAACGTGTCTCCTGCGCTGGCCCTGAGAGCTGGAGGCGGCCTGGAGCGCCGTGTGGAGAGGACCCCAGGGCAGGCTCAGCCCTCAGCAGGAGAGGGCAGTGACTGCTATGTCCGCTGCTGTCACACGGTGTGCGGGGGGGGTGGGGGGGGTGCCCAGAGCCACCCGCCCACCACCAGCAGGCTAGGCCACCCCACCCCCGCTGCCCAGGTGACAAATCTGGGACCCAGAGAGGGAGGGGACTGGCTCCAGTCCCCCAGACGGCTAGCGGCAAATCAGCCTGATAAGTCTCCGTCAGCTGGAACGCTACGGGGTGGACGACGGCAATGACAAAGTGCCGTCTGTGGCTGGACATCTGTGGGTTTGCTCGGTCCTCACGAGTTCGAAAAAAAGTTCAAAGAGAGGGGACTGGCCAGTCCAGGGCCTCTTGGGTGGGAGGGTGGAGGGGCCCGGCCAGAGGCCTCAGGAAGAGGGGACACCCCGAAACGGAAGGGCTCAGTGCAGGGACAAGCCCCGCCAGGAGGCTCTGCCTGGATCTGGCCTTGGCGGGCCCTGCCCACCCCGTGCTCACCTCTGGGGGCAGGGCTGGGAATTGCAGGTGTCCACGGCCACCGGCTGCGGGGCCAGCGCTCTGCACCGGGAGCGGGCAGCGGTCCTCAGCAGGCCACCCTGAGCCTCCACGCAGCGCACCTCCCGCTCCCGCAGGCCACCCCCACACGAGGCGCTGCAGGGGCCGAAGTCTCCAGCCGCCCAGCTGAGGAGAGGAGCAGGGCATCGCGCAGATCCATCTGTGACCCATTAGATCACTTCCCTGGCCGGGGCAGGGCCCAGGGTCCCTTCAGGGACCTAGACGCAGTGTGGGGGCCGCCGCCCAGCCCTCCAGCTCTACAGGTGTCCCTGAGCCACACCTGAGCCTGAGGACGTCTGTTTGAAAGCGCCAGCGGCTGGCTGCCCCTGCCCCACACCCGACATGGACCGCCTCGTCCCTAGCATCATGCTCCCACCGGGCTGTGGTCCCTCCCCAAGCCAACGCCACAACCCTCGCAGGCAGGGCAGTCCTCTCCGTGTGGTGGGCACCTGAGCTCAGAGAGGGAGCGAGCTGCCCATAGACAGGGGCAGCAGCTCACACCAGGCTGACCAGCCACCCGGGCCTGCCCAAGTCTCGGTGTCCGCACCTGCCACCCGGGGACACTGCAAGGGCCAACCAAGGACTCGCCCGGACCCTGCCGGCTGTGCTACGAGGGCCCCTGAGCCACCCCCACCCCCAGGGGGCCACAGCCAGCACTCACTGCGGGGGGCAGGGCTCGAGGGTGCAGGCCTCTGACCACGCCGCTGGGGGCCGGCTCCCCGCACAGCGGGCAGCCTCCACCCACTCGCTCCTGGACTGGTCCCAACAGCTGTAGGTCACCTGGCGCAGCCCTGGAGGGAACAGAGGGGCTGGGCCATCTCCAAGGGGCGGGCGGCACGCTGGGCTTCCAGGTGAGCCCCACCCCGGGCCTCACCTGCCCCGCAGCTCACAGAGCAGGGCCCCCGCACTGGGGCCCACACCCAGGCCCACCGCTGCTCGGGCTGGAAGTAGGTGAAGGTGATGTCGGGGCGGGCGGGGCTGCCATACTCCTCGCCGTAGCGCCTGTAAACCTGCCGGGAGAGTGGGGGCTGTCACGGCCGCCTCCTTCAGGAAGCCTTCTGCCCTGCCTTCCTCCCCCTATGTTCTTTCACTCAGCAAGCCGCCACTGATGCTGAGCCCACCCCACACGTAGCGGCCAGGACACTGCCCCCGGCTCCAAGAGCTCATGGTGGCTGGGGGAGGGTGGGCTACAGGCAGGTTCAGCGACGGGCGTGCACAGGGGGCCAGGGAGCACACAGAAGGGCCCCGAGGAGGCTGAGCAGGGTGGACAGCTGGAGGAGGCCGCGGAAGGGGTGAGAAGCCCACAGCTCTGGCTTCTGCAGCACAAGTGAGGCCCCGGGAAGGGCAGGAAAGGGCTGCATGTGGGGCTCTGGAGGAGGCCTGGCAGTCTGGGCTTGGCCCTGAGGACACGGGGGTTAAGGAAGAGGGCCCAGCAGGGAGGCTGGGCTTGTCTGTACTGCAGAAAGGTCCCTGGGTCCTGGGAGGAGCCAGCTTGGAGGGCAGAGGTCCCAGCCCCTGCCCCCACCCGTCACAGCCCTCTGCTAACGTGTGGGTTCTCGGCACACACACCACCCCCCACCGTTACCAGCAGGTCCCGGGTCAGAGGCCCTGAACAGGACCTGGGAATCTGTGTTTCTATCTGCTCTGCAAAGGACGCCAACAGAACTGCTCGACAGCCAGCATTTGGAAGGAGGCTCCTGGGGGTGGGGAGGGGGCTGAGCTAGGTAGGCCACATGGGGAGCCAGGGAGGGGGTTAACCGCTCCCCGGGGGCTCGCTCTGGCCTGGCCTTCTGGGGGAGCCCCGCTGTCTCCCCAGCTATGGGAGCAGGAGTGGGCTGCTAGACCAAGTCAGGGGCCGTCAAGACTCGGACCACCCCCAGAGGTTCTCTGGGGCTATTTCAGCCTCCAATGCTTTCTGTCCAGCCCTCTAAGCACCTTTCTCCGCAAAGCACACACGAGGCCGCTAGCAGGCCAGGTCCCAGCGGGAAGGACCCGTGCAGACACAGCCTGGGCTCCATCTGCCCCAGAGAGACAGCAAGACCCACATCCACGCTGAGCTGCCCCGGGTGGCCAACACTGCCTGGCGCACGAGCACGTCCCCTCCCCGGGCCCACCCGTGACCCCAGGATTGCAACCCGTGTGCACGGGGCGGGGGCGGAGGTGCCAACGCTCTGCCGAGCGCATATTGTGCCATATCTTGGAAAAAATAAAAGATGAATCTTCACAATCACTTTATCTCGGTGTGCTTACTTTCGTTTCGCAGACGGGGGAAACCGAGGCTCGGAGAAGTAAAGCGTTTGCCCCAAGTTTCTGTGGAGCCAGGACTGAACGCTGGGCTGAGCCCCTACAGGGCTCCTGACCCCTGTGTCACCCTGCTCCCCCGTCTTGGGCTAACTCTGCTCCTCCTGTTGGGACGACAGACTCCACGGGGGCCTCTAACCCCGGGCGTCGGCACGGCCTCCCCCTCTGTCTAGAGGCCCACGGCCTCCGTTGGTGGGTCTGACACAGCCCAATCCCCACTGCACCTGCACAGGGGACCCCCAACAGCTCCCCAGGCCCCCAGGAGGAAGCCCAAGCCCCTCACACGGCCAGCAAGGCCCCTCAAGGTCTGCCCAGGCCTCCGGCAGCCTCGTCACCAGAGGCCCCCTTCCTCCCCGCCCCTGAGCGCCCCTCCACTGCAGGCCCTGGTCCCCCAAGACTCTCCCCTCCCTGCTAGCCCACAGCCTCAGCTCGCCCTCCCGGACCTCAGCTGCAAGGCCCCTTCCCGGGAAGCCCCCGGCCCCTCTGCAGGGCTCTCCCTCTGAGCCGCTCTCAGGACTCCAGGGGCTCCGGTGGGCTCTGAGTGGGACCCCAGCCCCCCAGCGGCTGCGGAAGGAGCGGGTGTGGCTCTGAACCGATGGACAGGCCGACCCCGGCGGAGGCCCTGCGGTCACCTGGATCTCCATGTCGTCCTGGGTGGGGCCCTGGATGCGGATCTCCTCCTGGTGGGGCAGCTGATCCTCGCTCAGGGTCACCCTGTACTCCACGCGGTTGTCCTCCAGGAGGGAGGGGTAGCTGGTGCTGGCAGAGATGCTCCCGTTTCCGGCCACGATGTAGCGGCCACGCACCCTCACTGCTGTGGGCGAGGTGCCGTCAGCACCGCAGGGCCCCCCACCCTGGGAGCCAGAACCGCCCCCTCTCACAGACAGCCCTGTTCAGGGAGAGGGGACAACTGGGCCGACAGGACGCAGCATCCAGGGCTTCACCTGCCACGCCCGCCCCGGGCCCCCCCGCCCTCCCGGGAGCAGCCCTTCCTGGTGCCCCATGCACCGTTACTCTGCGCCTCCTCCCGGAACCTGGGGAGTGCTGTGGACCCGCTCCCTCACTGAGTGCGGGCACAAGGACCTCAGGGTGAGCACCCCAACCCAGATCCAAAGCGCACCCTCTGCACAGAGAGGCCCACGGTGTAGAGGGCGGCCTTACCCAGAGACAGGTCTGACCGGTGGCCTGTGCCTGACCTGATCCGTCTTTGTTTAGGGTGAAAGGTCAAATATGTGATTTAGGGTGGGGGCTTTGAGTCACCAAGCCTCAGCCAAGCTGGAGACTGAGATCGGAATGATCCGGGCAGCGATCAGTCAGTCCCTCAACCTCATCGACATAAGGAAGTCCCCATGACACCCGGGCACTGAGCTCAGGAGAGCTCCCAGGGTTGGCAGTACACTGCGTGTGTGGTTGCTCTCGAGGCTGGACACAGAGCCCTCCCTGACGCATCTCTGCCTTTGGCTGTCCCTTGTAATAAGCCGTAACCGTGAGCGTAACAGCTCTCAGAGTTCTGGGGGTCCACCCGGTGGATCCTGCAACTGAGGGCCTTTGAGGGACCCTCACACTTGCAGGTGGCATCAGAAGGGAGGGCACCTTGGGGCTGTGCCCTCCCCCTTCATGGTCTGGCCAGCTCACCCAGGTGTGTGAAGAGAGGCCTGCGGTTGATGACGGAGATGCTGGTGAGGTTGGGGGTGACGGTCAGGAACGTGACGTACTCTAGGAGGAAGCAGAGGAGGGGGTGGTCTCAGGTCGCTGAGGTCACAGTCAGAGGGAGGAAACGTTAGCGCCAGAGGGAGGCGGGACTTAGCTCCTCCACCGACTTTGCAAGAGACCTGACTTCTTGTATGAATAGATCAAAGTCAAGGATTTTCCAAGCACAGCATCCCCCGTGCTCAGATGCCTCCAGCAGGAGAGGAGAGAACAGCCCAAGGCAGACGTCCCGTCTCTGTGTTTTTCTGCATCACAGGTGCCGGGAACAACCGTGAGTGATGGGCCACCTCATCACCGACCTGAGCCTCCTGGGGAGGCTGAGACCCGCTGGGAGGGCCCAGGACCGAGCTAGCACACAGCCCCATCACCTAGGCAGCGGGCACCCGGGCTCTGGGCTGCACGTTTTCCTGGAGGCTGGGGGCCCTTCGCCCCAGGGAGGCCCTACCTCTGGCCCTTCCGGCCGTGAAGGAGCCGTTCTGCGGCCGGCACGTGCTGCTGTCCCCGCCGCACACCTGGCATACGTCCCGCACCTGCCCGGAGTCCATCCTGCCATCACAGCCGAACGTCTGTGCAGAGGAGGGCGGCGGGTGAGGCCCCGGCGGTGTCTTCGGACAGGGCTGGCCTTTGAGGTTCACACAACCTCAAAGGTTGTTTCTGCCATTTCTGGTGTAGGAAGTGAGCTTGGAAACTTGCCACAGGTCACGGCAAGGCTCTTGACTCCAAGCTCGGCCTGTTCCCCAGCACCACCCAGCACACTCTGCTGCTGCAGCTTCGTGGGGGCCACACCCCCAGACCTGACCCCCTTGAAGGCCCTTTCATGCCCTGGCTTCTCTGGGGAGAGCCCTCGGAGCCACAGAGGGTAGAGGGGCACTCCGCCGCGCACACACGCTTACCCTGCAGCTGCCTGACACGCACAGGCTCAGGGCCCCATCCTCCTGAGGGTCGCCCAGCACACACCGTGTGCCGTCCAGGAAACGGTCCCCACGCCGCACCATGAAGCTCTCGCCGACAGCCCGGCACACGTGTCTGCACAGGGCATTCCCTGGGGACAAGCAGAAGGACAAGGAGCCCGGTGGGAGGGTGCAGGGAGCCGGGGACAGAGACTCTGAGAAGCTGGATCCAAGTGGGCTCTCACTGACCCCCAAGCGCCATCTCACTGTGCTCTTTGCATTTGGGGTTGGCGTGGGTTTCACTTCCCACCTGCCCCACCTCCCGAGGCAGTAATCGCATCGCCGTGTGATGAGTGTGCAGACTCATGAGCCGAGTGCTTTTCCAGCATCACGCTACGCCTCCTGTCTCCGTTTTACAGACAGGAGACGGAAACTCAGGGAGGAGAGGTCAGGGCTGACCTGCCAGCAAGGGCCGAGCCGGGGCAGGTGGGATGCTCGGTGTGATACAGAGCCTGAGCCTGCTCACAACAGCATCAGCGTGACGCTGGGCCTCCCCCAGTGACGCTCCCTACCCAGGGTCTCGAGCCTGGCCCCCCCACCTGGGCCCACCTTTGCTGTACTGCTCCGCGGTCCCCCAGCGGTAGAAGGAGGTGCTGCCCCCCGGGGAGAGGTGCAGGGGCTCGCCATCTGTCTGCGCGCACTGCTCGGACATGAACTCCAGCTGGGTCATCTCACAGGCCTGGATGGAGGAGGCGGAGGACGGGCATAGGAGGGGCCGGGGCAGGGGGCTCGGTGAGAGAACCCTCGCCCCCGGGAGACAGCAAGAGCCCCTGCAGTGAGGATGAAGACGCGGGTTTGAGCCTGGCTCCTGGCTGTACCTCGGTTCCCTGCCCTGGAGACTGCGGTGTCGAGAACCTTCCTCTGCTGACAGGAGGATTCTACAAGAACCTAGGAGGACACAGGGCAGGGCCTGCCCCAGGCAACGAAGAGGAAAGAAAGCCAGACAGAGCTCGGCAGAAGGGAGGCCCCGTTTACGGGCATCCACTACATCTGTGCTATGTCTAGTCAGAGCTGCGGTTTTCCCAGTGGTCACGTATGGACGTGAGAGCTGGACTATAGAGAAAGCTGAGCGCCAAAGAACTGATGCTTTTGAGCTGTGGTGTTGGAGAAGACTCTTGAGAGTCCCTTGGACTGCAAGGAGATCCAACCAGTCCATGCTAAAGGAGATCAGCCCTGAATATTCATTGGAAGGACTGATGCTGACGCTGAAACTCAAATTCTTTGGCCACCTGATGCGAAGAACTGACTCTGATGCTGGGAAGAAAAGACCCTGATGCTGGGAAAGGTTGAAGGCGGGAGGAGAAGGTGACGACAGAGGATGAGATGGCTGGATGGCATCACCGACTCAATGGAGATGAGTCTGAGTGAACTCTGGGAGTTGGTGATGGACAGGGAGGCCTGGCGTGCTGTAGTCCATGGGGTTGTGAGAGTCGGACACGACTGAGCGACTGAACTGAACTATGTCTGTGCAGGTATCAGTGTTAGAAAAGTCACAGGAGTCAAGAGCAAAGGGCCTCTGCACAAGAAGTTGGGCGCCAAGGCGGGCTGGCGTCCTGGCCTGCTCTGCACTAGAGTCTGAGGAAAAGAATTGGCGTGGGCCTGCTGAGTCCGCCTGGGGAAGGCGGGCAGGGAAGGTCTCACCACGTGCAGATCTTCAGTCGAGGCCAGGGGAGTGTCTCCACACCATCTACGATGGCCTCGTGGGAAACACAAGTAAGTGCTGGAGGGGATGTGGAGACATCGGAACCCTCGCACACTCCTGGTGGGAAGGCCAAACGGTTCAGCTGCCGTGGGAAATGGCTTGGAGGTTCTCAAGGAGTCAAATGTAGAATTACCGTGGGATCCAGCAATTTGGCTGCTATTAGGTGTTACACCGCAAACAGTGAAAGACTGGTACTCAAAAAAGCCCACGTACACACATATTCGTAGCAGCGCTACTCCCAACAACCGAAGATGGAAATAGCCCAAATGTATCAACAAATGGACAACGGATGAAGGGATGAGCAAAAAGCGGTCCAGTGGAGCATTATCGGATAATATTCCATCCGGTGGAGTATCACTCCGCCACGAGAAGGAGTGGAGTTCTAATACACGCTGCACATGAAAATACCACGCGCCGAGTGGAAGACGCCAGATGCAGGAAGCCACACGCGGTGTGATTCCCCTTATATGAGGTGTCCAGCGCAGGTAAACCCCCAGAGCTAGAAAGTGGACTGGTGACTGGCAGGGACCGGGGGGAGGCAGCAGGGGAGTGGCTGTTTAATGAGCTGGGGTTTGCTCTGGGGTGACTGGAACTGTTTGGAACTAGAGCAAGGTGGTGGTCGCGTGTTGCTGTGAAGGTACTGGATAACACAGAACCGCGCAGTTTCATACGGTTGACTTTATGGGTGTGAGAGTCACCTGAGCTCATAACTAAAACAATCGCCCGCGCTCTCCCAGTGACGGCTTGGCTGTGGGAAGGAGGGGTGTTCTCAGTGCAGGGCAGTGCCATCCGGGTAAGGAGGGGAACACTTCGGAGGGGGCTGCTTTCAAGGGTCGGACAGGCCTGGGCTGTGTGCTGTGGTCCAGAAAGTGAAAGTCGCTCAGTCGTGTCCAACCCTTTACAGTCCATGGAATTCTCCAGGCCAGAATACTGGAGTGGGTTGCCATGCCCTCCTCCAGGGGATCTTCCCAACCCAGGGATCAAACCCAGGTCTTCGGCATTGCAGGCAGATTCTTTACCAGCTGAGCCACAAGGGAAGCCCAAGAATACTGGAGTGGGTAGCCTACCCCTCCTCCAGCAGATCTTCCCGACCCAGGAATCAAACCGGGCTCTCCTGCATTGCAGGCGGATTCTTTATCAACCGAGCTATAAGGGGAAGGTATCAATAAAACCACTTTTGCTCTCGAAAGTGCCCTGTGTGAACCACAGATCACAGCCATCCTGACCCCTGGGCTCCTCCAGGCCAGTGCCGCCTCTGACCGCAGCCCCTCCCCTGCCCAGGGAAGCAGGCCTACCTGGGTGTTGCACATCTCGGCCTGGAGGTCAGAACCTACGCACGCACGCCCCCCAAAGGCAGGTCTGAAAATGCCCAAAGACGACGGGGTGAGAGGTGACCCAGGGCCCCGAGCCAAGGAGTACGGAGCGGCCGCCTCCATGCAGTACCTGGGGTTGTCACACCGCCGCCTCCTGGTGACCACGCCGCCTCCACAGGAGCGGGAGCAAGGACTGGCGGGCCCCCAGCCAGACCAGTGCCCGTGCACCACCCCCACGGGGGCCAGCTCCGCCAGCGAGCGGCAGTGACCCTTGGAGCACCACTGCAAGAGAAGGATGGGACCCTGTTCAGCACCCAGGGCCCCCCACACCCAGGGCCCCCCACACCCAGGGCATCCCACACCCAGGGCATCCCACACCCAGGGCATCCCACACCCATAGGCACCCCACACCAAGGGCCCCCCACACCCAGGGCCCCCCACACCCAGGGTATCCCACACCCACAGGCACCCCACACCCAGGGGCCCCCACACCCACAGGCCCCCCACACCCAGGGCATCCCACACCCAGGGCCCCCCACACCCAGGGGCCCCCACACCCACAGGCCCCCCACACCCAGGGCATCCCACACCCAGGGCATCCCACACCCAGGGCCCCCCACACCCAGGGCATCCCACACCCACAGGCACCCCACACCCAGGGCCCCCCACACCCACAGGCACCCCACACCCAGGGAACCCCACACCCAGGGCACCCCACACCCAGGGCCCCCCACACCCACAGGCACCCCACACCCAGGGCCCCCCACACCCACAGGCACCCCACACCCACCCGCACCCACAGGGTAACCCCCATACACACACACACACACACACACACACACGATTGCAACCTCCATGCTGCTGAGGAGCCAATGCTAAACAGAGGACAGACAACACCTGCCCACAGTGCAAGGACTGCAGGAAGGTTCTGGCCACACAAGGCAGAGGGGACACGCAGGGGAGCTGCAGGCCAGGTGGCCAGGGCAGGGCACACAAAGGCCCGTGGCCGAGCGGTCACGAGAAGCCCTGCCCCTCTGTGAGGCCGCTGACAACACACCCCTGTCCGCAGGCCACCACACCGGGCCCGGGAGCAGGCATCCCAAAGTACACTGCGCTCTCGGGGCCAGTGAGGAGGTCAAGAGGGGGGTCCTGGACCCCCGCCTGCTCCAGCAGAGTCACGAGGGTCCCGTAAGCCTGGAATAAAGCCACTTGCAGAGGGGGCGGGGCAAGCATTGGGCTGCCTACCTCTCCTGACCAGCGCACCTGGGACAGTGCCAGGGCCCTCTGCCCCAGTTTCCTGAGGTCCTGCTGTCTCCCACCCCAGGAGGAGGGCTTCAGGGTGCAGGTCTGGGCGAGCACGTGTGAGTACACACGTGTGTGCACACGCACACGCACACGCACACACGCACACGCTCTTCCACGCCCCACTGACCTTCCCCACGCCACACTCTGTCCCGTCCAGGAGAGGAATAAGCAGGCGGCTACAGCTGCTTGGGTCCAGGGGGTCTGTGTGGCAGGACAGAGCCTGGCACATGTCCTAAGAGGGGGGACAGATGGCCAGGTGAGGGTCCCCCGGCCCGTGGGGTCAGTGTCCAGCCGCACCTGCCCCTCCCAGACCACAGGACAGGGGCACAGCCAGCGCCCCGGGCAGTGGAGGGCAGGGAGGGGGCCTGGCTGACCCCGTATTGGGAACAGGAGCAGCGGCCAGGGCCCACAGAAGTGTCTTCATCTCTTTTAAGATCGGAAGAAAAAAAAGATGGTCTTTTAGATCAAATAGAATGTCCTAATATATAGCATTAATACATTTGTGTTTACAAAAGCACCTGTAATATCACATATTTAACGAAAACACTAAGATGTAATTCCCAGTATTTTGTAAGCAGGAAGGGCAGAGGCAAAAGCGGCTGCAAGCCCTGTGCAGCCCTGGGAGGAAGTCTGTCTTTAGGGCGCCTGCCCGCCCCCGGCTCCCCTCCCACCGCCGGCTCCCACCCCTGCTGTAAGGTTGGGCTTGGAGGTCACTTCCTCCAGGAAGCCCTCCAGCTCCCACATAGTTGGAAGCTGTTGGTAACCATCTGTTGCAGGATCAAGGTCCATGGGCTCAGGGGCTCTATCAAAGGCAGCTCTACATAATTTGCGGGGCTTCCTCAGAAGGAAAACGTGAGGGCCCTTGTTCAGAACTTGAGAATTTCCAGAGGCATCTGAGGGTCTGGGCTAGTGGGCAGGAGGGCGAAGAAGGGCGGTGGGGGCATGAGCGGGCAGAGGGAGGCCCTGGTGCGGAGGGGCGGGTGTTGGGGCGCGTCCCCCACGGCCGGACTCACCAGGTGCTCCCCGCGGAAGGTGCAGGCGACCGCCGTGGGGCCGAAGGCGACGCGGCACTGCTCGTCCGCGCCGTAGTAGAGGCCGGGCTGCGCCTCGGGAGGCCGCCCCGCGGGCCCGGGCCGCGGCGCCGGAGGGTCCCACACGCAGCGCGCCCGTCCTGCGCTGCGACAAGGCCGCGGTTCAGGCCGGGGCTGGACCTCGGGTGGGGGACCCTGGGAGGGGGCGGGATGGAGGGGTGGGCACCGGAGGTGAGGGCGAGGAAGGCCGAGATGGAGGGGTGCCCCCCGAGACGGGCTGCGAGCCGAGGAGCGGTGGACTGCGGCCGCGACGGGAGCGGACACCCGGCGGAGGGCCGCTGGAGGGTTGGGCCGGGGCCGGGAGGAGCGGGGCGCGCAGAGCGGAGACGGGGGCGCAGGGAGGGGCAGGGCGGGGGCGCGGCTACCTGAGCAGACTCAGCAGCTGCCTGCGGCTGCAGGGGGACCACGCCGGGCCCCCCCGGGCGAGGGCGGGCGCCGCGCCGTCCGAGGCCATCACGTGGCCGCTGGGCCCGCAGCCGCTGCCCGGCACGCCGTCGTGCTCCAGGCCGAAGCTGCGGAGGAGGCGGCTCTGAGGGCGGCATTGACCCGGGGTAACCCGCCCACCCTGGACTCCAGCGGGCTCGCCAGGTGCCCAGCCTCGGTTCCCCCACCCAGGGAGGGAGCGCTGGGCCGGCCAGGTGGCTCTGGCCTCTTTTAGCCGATACACATCTAAAGGCTTTAGAAACGTGCAGGCCACACTCCACGGGGTTTGGAATCTGGGAGGACAGCTATCCAGGGAGGGCCGTAGAGGCCCTGGTGCTGTTCACCTTCTTGACCTGGGCTTGATCGGTGGGGTGAACACAGCAAAAACACTGCATTCTGGAGAAGTGGAAAGGTGGGCCTCTGGCCAGGGTTTCTGCTCCCAATGGAAGGGAACGGTTTTCGATTCCTGTTTGTTTCTCCAAACAAGACAGATGGAGGAGGGACTTCCCTGGCAGTGGTTGAGAATTATTCATTTTCCAATGCAGTGGAGGGTTGGTTCCCAGGGGAACTGAGGTTACACATGGTGGGGGCTGGGGGGCACCTAAGACCCCGTGCAACTAAATAAATGAATAAATAAATATCTTTTACAAAAAAGATAGATGGAGGAATTGTGATGGCTGGGTGGGGGGAGAAGTCAGGCAGAGATGCACCGAGCTAGGGTAAAACTGGCGGCTGTGGGTAGGAGCCCAGCCTTGCTCTAGAAAGGGGGATGGGAACTCCTCCACGCTGGCAGGAGGCCAACAGGCAGGATGTGGGAGTCGGGGGCTGGTGGGCGAGGAAGTTAGGCACTTTTCACTTTAGGAGTCTCCGGTACTATTTGAATTTTCACAGAAAGCAGGTATTTGCTTTCATAATAAAAAGACTAAAAATCAGAAAATCGAGCCGCCCTCCACTCTTGGTAAACAACACAGAGAAACCCCGCTGCTGCTGCTGCTGCTGCTAAGTCGCTTCAGTCGTGTCCGACTCTGTGCAGCCCCACAGACGGCAGCCCGCCAGGCTCCCCGCCCCTGGGACTCTCCGGGCAAGAACACTGGAGTGGGCTGCCATTTCCTTTTCCAATGCATGAAAGTGAAAAGTGAAAGTGAAGTCGCTCAGTCACGTCCAACTCTTACCGACCCCATGGACTGCAGCCCACCAGGCTCCGCCGTCCATGGGAGTTTCCAGGCAAGAACACTGGAGTGGGGTGCCCTTGCCTTCTCCGACAGAGAGCACAGAGTTGCCCAAAAAGCGTGTAACAGTCATACAAGGAAAAGTCTGAAAATAACCAAAGCATCTAACACTGGGGAATGGATTGAGTAAAATACGTGCATACCAAAAAAATCAACATATATTGTAAGAACATTTGAAAAAAATGCTTGGGATATATTCTTACATAAAAAGGCAGTTAACTTGGCTTCCCTGGTGGTCCAGTGACTGGGAATCCGCCTGCCGGTGCAGGGGACATAGGTTCAGTCCCTGGTCCAGGAAGATCCCACACGCCTCGGAGGAGCTAAGCCCGTGCGCCACACCTACCGAAGCCCTGGAGCCTGTGCTCCGCAGTGAGAAGCCACCGCAGCGAGAAGGCCGCACACCACTGCTAGAGGGGAGCCCCCGCTTGTGGAAACCAGAGAAAGCCCAAGAGGAGCCAGGAAGACCAGCGCAGCCGAAGATAATTAATTTAAAAAATGGTTACGTGGAAAAATTATTATTAAAGGCAGTTAACCAACGTACAGCATGATCCCCATTTTGTGGATGAAAATGATGTATGTGTGTGTAAAGAAAAGATGGATGTTTTCTCCGTGTGGTGGGATTTGGGATGATTTTTACAGCCTTGTTTTCCTTTACATGAATTTCCTACAATAAGCACTTTTTAACTCCTAAGTTTGTTTTGCTTATATTTTGGGGGGAAAAAATGTTTTAATTATTCAGTAATGAAGAAGTATCAGATTCCCAGCCCTTGCCCCTCACCCTCCCGAGTCCATTGGGGTCAAGAGTAGAGACTCCTCCCACCTGGCTCTTCCTGAAACCCCCACCAGCCACGACCTCCCCTCCCCAGGTCACATCCTTGCCTGGAGCTTGGGGCCAGGGCATGGGACCCCTTACCTGTGCCCAATCTCATGGGCGATAGTGAGCCCCAGGTCAAAGCCAGTATCCTCAGTGATAAGGCAGCTCCAGGAGGAGGAGCAGGCGCCCCCCAGCTGGGTGACCCCCCGAACCTGCCGGTTACCATCAGGCAATTCCAGGTCAAACCTCAGGAAGAGAGAACAGACACCGGGGGGTGCTAAGGTGCCTGCCCGCCAGCAGGCCACCTTGGCAGAGAATGGGAACAGCTCCCCGTGGGGGGCTCGGCTACCTGGTGATGTACAGGACCAGGTCGGCATGCCCAGGGTCCGTGTCGTCCTCGGGGTTGACTGTCTTGCTCCACTCACAGACGCTCAGCAGTGACGCGGTGATGTTGGCTGTGATCTTCGGAGCATCCTGGGAGGCCGCAACAGAGCACACACTTAGGACCTCCGCCCCAAGCAGGGTGCTGACTGCTGCTGCAGCCTCAGTCCTCACGACAACACTACTACCATCCCAGGGCGCAGAGGAGGGGCCTGGGGCTCAGCAGGGCAGAGCTGGAGCTCGGGGCCAGGGCCGGCAGGCAGGAAAACATCACCCCTGCTGCGTGTCCACTGGAGAAGTGAAGTGCAGGTCGCTCAGCCGTGTCCAACTCTGCGGCCCCGTGGACAATACAGTCCATGGAATTCTCCAGGCCAGAACACTGGAGTCGGTGGCCTTTCCCTTCTCCAGGGGAATCTTCCCAACCCAGGGATCAAACCCAGGTCTCCCGCATTGCAGGCGGATTCTTTACCAGCTGAGCCACCAGGGAAGCCCAAGAATACTGAAGTGGGTAGCCCATCCCTTCTCCAGCAGATCTTATAGACAGAGGTTAAAGACTGCAGAAACAGGTTTCCCGGGGACTGGGCTCCCGGCTCAGCACCTACCTCAGGCTGGGTCAGAATGACCATCTTCACCAGGTGAACTCGGAACTGAGCCCCCAGGGATGGGTCCCTCAGCAGCTCTGAGCCCTGTGGAAGGGCGGGCAGGAGAGGTGACATGTGAGGGTGGCCGCGGCTGACTTCGGGGATCCAGGGGGTGGGGTGGGGTGCCTGGAGAGGATGCTCCCTCAGCCTGGGGGGAGCCTAAGGTGCTAGTCCTCCAGCTGGAAGCCAGCCATAGAGACAGTCGGTCCTCCGGCCCTCCCTCTGCTCATGGCTCAGGAAGGCCAGCCAACACAGAGAACCCTCGAAACAACAGGATGCAAATAACTGCCATCCATCTAGAAAGTTCCTTTCAAACACAGGCTTCCCTGGTGGCTGAGATGGTAAAGAGAGACCCAGGTCGCTCCTGGGGTCAAGAAGATCTCCTGAAGAAGGAAATGGCTACCCACTCCAGTATTCTTGCCTGGAAAATCCCATGGCCGGAGGAGCCTGGCAGGCTACAGTCCATGGGGTTGCAAAGAGTCGGAACGACTGAGCGACTTCACTTTCACTCCTCTCGGCCTGGAGTCACCCTGTCCTTTCTCATCTGCATCCAACACCTCTCTCATCTCTGCTCATCTCCACGAGGCAGCTGAGGACCTCCTCCCCCTGTCCTGTGTCTCCTCCCTGGGCACCCCAATGAGAAGGCTCCCCTCCAGGTTCCCAGGCTTCCCATGTGATGCTAGTGGTAAAGAATCCACTTGCCAATGCAGGAGACACAAGAGACGCAGGTTTGATCCCTGGGTGGAGAAGATCCCCTGGAGGAGGAAATGGCAACCCACTCCAGTATGCTTGCCTGGAAAATTCCATGGGCAGAGGAGCCGAGTGGGCTACAGTCCATGGGGTCGCAAAGACGTGGGCAGACCTGAGCAACTGAGCACTCTTACAGCCGGCTCCGCGCTCTTCCCGGGCATCTGCCGAGATGCTGGCTGCGGTCGCCTTGCACAGCGCTTGTTCACACGAGCTGGTCCTCTAGAGACGTGGCGTCCGGCAAAGAGGACGTGGCCGCCACCGGCCTCAGCTGGCCTGAGTCTGAGCCCAGCTTTCCCCCTACCTACCTGTGTCCTCAGGATCCTGTTAACTAACCTCAGGGCCCCAGTTCCCTCCTCTGCAAGAAGGAGAGAAACACTTCCATAGCTGTTGGCAGACTTAGCAACAATGCAGCCGGCACACGGTGGGTGCCTGGTCACGACGCTGGCCGTTACCACGACCGGCACCACCTGGGAAGGAGCCAGTCTGCAGTCTCCTACCTGACCATCGCTGGGCCTCATAAAACACGTTGACTGGCCAGAGGGAGCGTGGTTTGATGATCAAATTTCAGTATATTTGAGGCAGAGGGGCCCCCAAAGCTTGAAAACAAGAGCTTTCAAGTGACTTAGAGGGAATATTTTCCTCCTCTGGGGCTGGGAGTTGGAAACCCAAGCTGGCTTGTCCTGGACTTGAGCCAGCTTCTCCGGGGGTTGGAACCTTCCTTTCGTCCAAGATAGCTGGGCACACCTGACGCTGGGAACGAGGTGATGCCAAGCACCCCACCTTCTGACGCTGCCCACCCTCCAGGGTCCACTCAGCAGGGGAGCAGCTCGGGCCCTGAGCTGCCAGCCGGGGCATTGCTCTCCTAAGGTTTGCGGAAACTTACCTGGCTGCCTAGGACGCATGTGTTTCTGTGTATTTACAAGCGAATGCGCTCTGGCGTGGCCCAGCTCTAGCGGGAGAGCGATCACCAGCTTTGGGGCCGCCTGTTTCTTTGCTGCGTCTTTGTCTCCAAGATAATATTCAGTGGGAGCTGTGCGTCCTGCCCCCGCTGTTACCCCAGAAGTCAAGTGAGGGGGAGCCCCTCCCACACGGGGGTGCCGGCAGGAAGGGCACTGACAGAGCCCAGCATGGGGGAGCCCCACCAGCCAGTGTAAGCTGAGGGGCCCCCAGTTCAAAGCGACGTTGGGGGAGAGGCCAGGCTTGAGGGTCCCGAAGGACAGGGACCCAGGAGCAAGAAGCTAGCGGTTGCTTCTTCTTCAAACTCCCCAGTTGAGCGGGAGATAAGAACAGATAGCATCTCTCCCCACCCCAGGATCCTGAGCCGCAAATGCGACCCCAGCCTCAGGCTTACACAGAGTTCGGCCCACCAGATAAGCCAGCCCACTGATGCTGTGCGCAAGCCCCAGGTGCAGGGCGCTGTGTCCACAGGCTCCCGAGGACGGGCCAGCGGTGGCCTCCAGGGACAGCCGCCGCCCCCTGCCCCTGAGCCCACCCCGAGTCTGCACTGCCCACAGAGCCCGCTGCCCCAGCCCACTCTCACCATGTTGAGGTTGATGAGCACATAGCGCTCTGTCTCCTCCCCGTGGGTCCGCTGGACGTCGGGACCCACGGCCACCAGCAGCTCCAGGTGCAGGACGTGCCCGGTCGCCCATCTCCGGAGGCGAGGGGCAGGGGGGTGGCCTGGTGAGGGAGCGGGCAGGGCTGAGAGCTGGGGTCCTGGAAAGCGGGTGAAATGGGGCTCTGGCCAGCGGGCCAGCTGACCTCAGGGCCCCGCGTGGCCAGGCCTCACCAGCCCCTGTGCTCGTGGGCTTGGAGACACGGTGGTGGGAAGCCGCCCCGTGCCATCCACTGCGGGGAGGGGGAGTCGGCGGGCCCCAGCCTCAGCTCTCGCGGGCAGCTGCCTCTGGCAGGGAGACTGAGCGGGCCGTCTGCTGGCTCTTTTCTAGTAATTAATTTGCTGAGCATTTAGTTAGTTAGTTAGTGAACCGATGTAGAGTAACTTACAATGTGTTAGCTCCAGGTGTACAGCACGGTGACGCAGTTATGTGTGTGTGTGCGTGTGCGTGTGTGTGTGTTCAGTTGTTAAGTCATGTCTGACTCTGCAGCCCCATGGACTGGAGCCCGCCAGGCTCCTCTGTCCATGGGACTCTCCAGGCAAGAACACAGGAGTGGGTTGCTATGCCCTTCTCCAGGGGATCTTCCCGACCCAGCGATCGAACTGGAGTGTCCTGCTTGGCAGGAGGATTTTTTACCACTGTGCCACCTGGGAAGCCCATATATAAACCCACACACATGTATATGCGTTCTTGTCCAGATTCTTTCTCCTCTTAGGTTATTACAAAAAACACTAGCAGTTGAGTAGAGTTCCCTGTGCTATAAGCAGGACCTTGTTTATCTATTGTGTGTGTATTCAGTCGTGTCTGACTCTTTGCAACCCCACAGACTGTAGCCTGCCTGGCTTCTCTGTCCATGAGATTTTCCAGGCAAGAACACTGGAGTAAGTTGCCATTTCCTCCTCCAGAAGATCTTCCCGACCAATGCATGGAACCCAAGTCTCTTGTATCTCTTGGTGGGCTGCAGTCCACGGGGTCGCTAAGAGTCAGACACGACTGAGCAACTTCCTTTTCACTTTTCACTTTCACGCATTGGAGAAGGAAATGGCAACCCATTCCAGTGCTCTTGCCTGGAGAATCCCAGGGATGGCGGAGCCTGGTGGGCTGCCATCTATGGGGTCGCACAGAGTCGGACACGACTGAAGCGACTTAGCAGCAGCAGCAGCAGTAGCAGTGTGTATATGTTAATCCCAAACTCCTAATCTACTCGTCCCCTCTTCTCCTTTCCTAACTATAAGGCTGTTTTCGGTGTTGAGCGAGCAGTTCCATGCTGGCCCTCCTCGAGCTGGCTTCTCAGCGCCTGTGGTTTCCGTGCCCTCAGACAGCCACCAACTGAGTTAGGACATCTCTGCCCTCCTCGGGCAGGGAGTGGGAGGTGCCAAGCTCTCACACGTCACTCACGCCGTGACTTTTAGAGCAGACGTCTCGCCCGGCTCACAGGAGAGAGTTGGCCAGGTCTTGGGAGGATGGCTGTCTCAGGTGGAGAGACTTCATTCCACCCCCCTGGGCTGGCTGGGCATGCAGGGCAGTGCAAGGCCCAGGAGTCAGCTACTGTGTGGATTTCACATCCTCTGGTCACCCCAAAGCCCCACTGTGGGTACACTGGAGAACGACATCACGCCAGGATGGTAAGAAAAGCCCAGCACCCCACCGTGCTTTCAGCAGACGCAGCCTGGGGAAGGCACAAGCAGGCCTGTGGGCAACAGAGCCAACTCCCACCGTGGCTGTGCCCGGCAGTCCTTGCGCAGGCTTGCAGCGGCCACTTCTCATCTTTGGGCCTCTGGGTTCCCATCTGTAGCATGGGAACTCTCAGTGACCTCTGACCTAGGCCCAAGGCTCCAAGGCCCATGTCAGAGAACGTGCTTTGTAGATGGTGAATGGCTGTTCAGGGGCGGGAGGTCTGCGCGCGCCAAGCAGACAGTCTGAGGGCACAGCTGGTGGCCATGCGCCCCCTGGCCTGCCCCGTGGGCTGGCACACCCTGCTTGCTCGCGAAGGCGGCTGGAGGAGTTCGGCTGTTCCGCACGGCCCCAGGCATCAGGAGAACCGGGCCCTCCCCCAGAGTCGTCCCTGCCCACAACCCCTCCCCTCGCAGGAGCTGTACTGGAACGGTGGGGGCCCCGGGGGTGGACCTGTGGATCAGGTGGGGCTGCGCGGCCCCCCAGAGATGCACCAGTGCCCGGTGCTGCCTCCTCAACGGCTGGATGTAGAACCTGTCTGCACCCACCAGGATGTTGCCCTCCTGGAGGACAGAGAGCCATCTGGTCTACCAGCCCTTCCCCCTGTGCAGTGAAGCGCCTCGCTGGGCCGTCATAGCACCAGGCACGACTGGCCCTGGGTCTCTCCCAGGGCTCCTCACCAGTCCAAGGCCCAAGAGCCCATCTGTGGGGCACAGAGGGGGATTCATGCCCTCTGGGGCTGCACCCACTGACTGCCACCTGCCGCCTGCCTGCCAGCCGGGTTCCCGTTCCTCGTCATGTGCTCAGGCTTCAGGTCCCAGACTGCAGGGCTTTGTGAAGACCACGGGAAGGATGGAAGGGGGTCTCAAGGCCCGTACTGGGCCTGCGCTAAGGGACAGCGCTGCCTGTCACCGGGTGGACCCCGAGTGCCCTGTCTCGGCCCGGGCTGGACCGCCCAACCAGGCAACCTGGCGGCGGGTGGCGGGGCTCTGCTCACTGAGTGACACAGTGGCGACGCATGATGCCAGTCCCCCGCAGCCCCCAAGAGGCCGGGCCGCCTTCACCGCGCCTCGGGGACAGCACAGGCCAGTGGAGGGGCCGGCCCCGGGTCAGTTTGACGAAGGGGCGCAGCTGAGCCCGAACTCAGCTCTGACTGCAAAGCCCACCCTCTTTCCGTCCCCCATCCCCCGGGCCTCCACTCAGCTCTGTCTCCTGCTAGCTGGGCGGCCCTAGGGAACTCAGCAGCTTCTCTGAGCCTCCGAGGAGCAAGCCCTCACTGGGTCAGAGTCTGGCTAAGATCCAATCGGTCTTGCTCTCGCATCTGGGGTCTGGGGGACACGTCCGCCCCATGGTGACCCCCAGCCAGCCTGGGCGCCCACTCACCATGAGGCCCAAGCAGTAGGTGAGCCTGGCTGCTGCCTCTGGGGGCAGCAGGGCCCGGCCTCCTGTGAGGCAGGGGTGGGGAGGCCCCCTCAGCAGCCACAGGGAGGCACTGACCACGTGCTCGCTGGCAAAGGAAGCAGCCAGCAGGCCCAGCTCAGGCTGGAAGCAAAAGGAGAGCCGGCCCAGGGCTGCCGGGGAGCAGCATAGGCCCTGCAGGGCGGCCCCGCCGGCCCGCCCTCGTCCTTGTGCTTGCAGGCGCAGGCCAGGGAGGCCACGTTGAATGGGGGCGCTGCGGGAAACAGGGGGCTCCGCGCTCACCCCTGCTCCGCCCTCCGGGTCCTCTTGGGGGTCCCCGCTGGCCCACCGGCCCGGCCCCGCACCTGACCCCGACCCCAGAGCAGTCACGTGCGGGACACCCCTCACTCTCTGCTCGCCCTGCCCCTGTTTCCCACCGGCCTCTGGATCAAAGTCCCCAGTGGTCCTCGTCGGAAAGGGGGCTGGCTGGCACCACGGAGAGGCCCACAGAGGCAGCCCAGGAACAGCGGGAAAAGGCTCTGGCAGGAGTGCGACCCAGTTTCCATCTTGCTTCTCACAGAAAACGTAAATGTTTACATCCTGGCCAGAAACCCACAGGACTTCCTGAGCCACTCGGCCCAGGCGAGGCGCCGGGCTGGGAGAGACCAGCTGATGAGTGACCGTTGCCTCGAGATACTGAGTAGACTCCCAGGGTCAGAGCCCCAGCTCGCCCGGAACACCCAGACCAGTCTTTATCAACTTGGCAGACAGCGCCAGAGTTAATTAAGAGCGACAGCGGCGCCTCTGACTTCCTCCCAGGAGAGCCTCCGAAAAGTCGGGCCCCCCGACTCAATGGTGAGATGCCCCTGCCTCCCCCCACCCCCGTGGGCTCTGAGAAACCCCCTTGCAAGGGGGCCCGCCAGGACGCATACCTTCAAAGGCAGCATCAGGGCCAAAGTAAGATGTCACGTCCCCTGGCTCCAGGGCCTGCAGAAACTGCTGTGAGACAGAGAGACAGCACTGAGGAGTGAGGGGACACAGGGAGGGGAAGTGGGGGGGAGCAGGCTGAGGGGCAAGAGAGGGGCCCTGGACGGAGCGGAGTGGCGGGGATGGCATCCGCCCTCAACATCGAGCGCACAGCACTGAGGCCGACTCCATCTCCAGGGAACCCGATTGTCCCCTGAACCCCGAGTTCAGACTTCCTCCCCCTCTGCCCAAGCGTTGTTGGGCGCCCCTTCACCCCCCAGGGAACCCAGCCCTGAGCCCCAGAAGAGTCTTCTGGATTCCCAGCTCCCGGGCTCCCCCAGCACCACGGCCCCGTGGGCCCACCCACCTGCCGAGGATCAGGGAGCGCCCAGCAGCTCAGGAGGAAGAGCGCAGAAGTGAGGGTCCCCCGCATGCACCTCCCCAGTGTGGAGGGAGCCATACTGCCTGCGATCATCTGCCGGAATCCTGGAGTGCCGGGCAGGCAGGCCCGCGGGGCTGGACCAGGAGGCTGGGTTTACTCCCAGGCGCTTCCTCCCAGGGCAGGCGCTGGGGGACTGGGCGGCCTGCTGGCTCCTCCTGGCCATGCGTGGGGCTGGCTCTGATTCAGAGGGCTGCCACCCAGCCTGCCCCTAGGAGCACGGGGCTGGGGTCGGGGATTGGGGAGGGGTGGGATTCATCTCCCAGCGGTGTGTGACTGCCGCTCCCCCAGGGACACCCTGCTTTCCAGGGACATCCTGCGCTCCCATGTCACCTCATTCCCTCCCTCTCGGCCACTGCCTGGCCTGTGTCTGCACCCAACGGGTGCTCACAGCACTGGGCTGGGGGCACTGGGCACACTCGGCGTCACAGGCTCCCTGATCCCCTCCGTTTGTTGGGAGGTTCTCAGGAACGTGTGTCCCACTCCCTCCTGCCTCCAGGAGGCCTTCCCCAGCAGGAGACTAATGAGGGAGGGGGCCCCCCTGGCCCGTGCCCACCTCAGCCCCCTTCGAGGCCCATTACACTAGAGGTGCCTGCCCGTCCATCTGGGCGCGTCCGCTTCCCCTCACAGCTGTCAGCAGTGGTCTGAGCCTCCGCCCTTTATCTGCCACGGGCATCCCACCCCAGTGGGTGCTGCTCTTGCCCGACTCCATCTCTGGCAGTGCTTCCCGAGACCCAAACTGACACAACGTGCTCATCCAGCCATCTCATCAACCTGGGTTGGGATCTGGACTGGGTGCCCCACCTGGCCCCTTGGCTCTCCCTCCCCCCCTCCTATCTGACGTCCTCACGCCCCAGCTCTGCCCTTAGGATGACATGTCCACTGAGGCTCCAGGCCTTGTGATTGCCGTCTGGTCCCGTCAGCCCTCTGCCTGCCTCCCCAGCCCGCCCCCTGTGCTCACAGACCTTCAGCTACCCACCCCCAGCTTGCCGTCCGTCCCTCAAACAGCTCCAGTGTCCTGTCCAC
This sequence comes from Budorcas taxicolor, assembly GCF_023091745.1. NCBI lineage: Eukaryota > Metazoa > Chordata > Mammalia > Artiodactyla > Bovidae > Budorcas > Budorcas taxicolor. Next base: position 163,448,000 of record NC_068920.1, on the reverse strand, counting down.
CCCCTCACCTCTGGTCTTCACAGTCCAGTTTCAGCCCAAACATCACCTTCTTCATGGCGCCATCTAAATACCCCTTGCCCCACAAGGGGTGCCACATTTAGAAAAAAAGTCAGGACAGCAGTGGAATTTGAATTTCAGATAAACAACGGAAGTTTTTTTCTTTCTCTGGTGTACGGGTGAAAGTGAATGCAAGCAGGCAAAGTGGTTGTCTTGGGAGGTCTTACAAATAGCCGAGAAAAGAGAAGCAAACCATAAAGGAGAAAGGGAAAGGTCTGTCCCAGGGAAGGCAGCGTTCCAGAGAAGAGCAAGGAGGGGTAAGGAAGCCTTCCTAAGGGAACAGTGCAAAGCCATAAAAGAAAGCGGCAGAATGGGAAAGACTAGAGATCTCCTCAAGAAAATGAGAGGTACCAAGGGGACGTTTCGTGCAAACATGGGCTCAATAAAGGACAGAAATGGTATGGACCTAACAGAAGCAGAAGACATTAAGAAGAGGTGGCAAGAATACACAGAAGAACTGTACAAAAAAGATCTTCATGACCCAGATAATCACGATGGTGTGATCACTCACCTAGAGCCAGACATCCTGGAATGTGAAGTCAAGTGGGCCTTAGGAAGCATCACTGCAAACAAAGCTAGGGGAGGTGATGGAATTCCAGTGGAGTTATTTCAAATCCTGAAAGATGATGCTGTCAAAGTGCTGCACTCAATACGCCAGCAAGTTTGGAAAACTCAGCAGTGGCCACAGGACTGGAAAAGGTCTGTTTTCATTCCAATCCCAAAGAAAGGCAATGCCAAAGAATGCTCAAACTACCACTCATCTCACACGCTAGCAAGGTAACACTCAAAATCCCTCAAGCCAGGCTTCAGCAGTATGTGAACTGAGAACTTCCAGATGTTCAAGCTGGGTTTTAAAGAGGCAGAGGAACCAGAGATCAAATTGCCAACATCTGTTGGATCATAGAAAAAGCAAGAGAGTTCTGCTTTACCAACTACACTAAAGTCTTTGACTGTGTGGGTCACAACAAGCTGTGGAAAATGTAAAGAGATGAGAATACCAGAACACCTGACCTGCCTCCTAAAACTGGTATGCAAGACAAGAAGCAACAGTTAGAACAAAACATGGAACAACAGACTGGTTCATAATTGGGAAAGGAGTACAAGGCTGTATATTGTCACCCTGCTAATTTAACTTATATGCAGAGCACATCATGGAAAATGCTGGGTTGGATGAGTCACAACCTGGAATCAAGGCTGCCAAGAGAAACATCAAGAACCTCAGACATGCAGATGACACCACTAGAACAGCAGAAAATTAACAGGAAGTAAAGGACCTGTTGAGGGTGAATGAGGAGAGTGAAGAAGCTGACTTGAAATTCAACATTCAAAAAACTAAGATTAATAATACACGTGTATCGCATCGCTCATTGCAGCACTATTCCCTATAGCTAGAACACGGAAGCAACCTCGATGCCCATCGACGGACGGATGGACAAGAAAGCTCTGGATATACACACACTGGAATATTACATAGTGAGTGAAGCCGCTCAGTCGTGTCCGACTCTTTGCAACCCCGTAGACTGTAGCCTACCAGGCTTCTCCGTCCATGGGATTCTCCAGGCAAGAATACTGCAGTGGGTTACCATTTCCTTCTCCAGGGGATCTTCCCGACCCAGGGATCGAACCCGGGTCTCCCGCATTGAAGGCAGACACTTCAACCCCTGAGCTACCAGGGAACTCAGCCACAAAAAGGAACTCATTTGAGTCAGTTTTGATGAGCTGGATGAACCTAGAACCTGTTAAACGGGTGAAGTGAGTCAGAGAGAGAAAGGTAAATATTGTATTCTAACGCACATAAACGGAATCTAGAAAAATGGTTCTGAATAATTTATTTGCAGGGCAGCAACGGAGAAACAGACATAGCAAACAGACCTATGGACATGGGGAGAGGGGGAGAGGGCGTGATGCATGGAGAGAGCAACATGGAAACTTACATTACCGCATGGAAAATAGAGAGCCAACGGGGATTTGCTGTCTGGCTCAGGAAACTCAAACAGGGGCTCTGTGTCAACCTAGAGGGGTGGGGTGGGGAGGGGGATGGGAGGGAGGGTCAAAAGGGAGGGGAGAGATGTGTACCTATGGCTGATTCGTGCTGAGGTTTGACAGGAAACAGAAAAATTCTCTAAAGCAATTATTCTTCAATAAAAAATTAATTAAAAAATAAAACTAAGATTATGGCATCCAGTCCCATCACCCCATGGCAAATAGAAGGGGAAAAAGTGGAAGCAACGACAGATTTTATTTTCTTGGGCTCCAAAATCACTGTGGATGGTAACTGCAGTCGTGAAATTAAAAGACGCTTGTCCTTGGGAGGAAAGTTAAGACAAACCTAGACGGTGTATTAAAAAGCAGAGACGTCACTTTGCTGACGAAAGTCCATATAGTCAAAGCTATGGTTTTTCCAGTAGTCACGTACAGATGTGAGAGTTGGACCATAAAGAAGTCTGAGCACCAAAGAATTGATGGTTTCAAACTGTGGTGTTGGAGAAGACTCTTGAGAGTCCCTTGGACTGCAAGGAGATCCAACCAGTCCATCCTAAAGGAGATCAGTCTTGAGTGTTCATTGAAAGGACTGATGCTGACGCTGGAACTCCAATCCTTCGGCCACCTGATGCGAAGAGCTGACTCAGCTGAAAAGACCCTGATGCTGGGAAAGATCGCAGGCGGGAGGAGAAGGGGACGACAGAGGATGAGATGGTTGGATGGCGTCACCGACTCGACGGACATGAGTTTTGGTAAACTGCGGCATGGACACTCTGAGTAAACTGTTGGTGATGGACAGGGAGGCTGGGCGTGCTGCAGTCCATGGAGTCGCAAGAGTTGGACATGACTGAGCGACTGAACTGAACAGACAACACTTGTCCCAGCGCTTTATCCTTGTTATCGGATGCTGCCGGACTGCGGAGAGCCGCCTGGGGTCGTCCCTCCTGGCCCTGGACCTCAGTGGCCCCGCCGCGTAGGCAAGACGGGCCGGGGTGGGAACAGCGGCCGGCGGACAGCGGCCCGCAGGACCGGGCGTCGGCTCCACGCCCGCTGCTCCCCGGTCCGGCCGCCCAGCGCCCCCTGGCGGCCGCCGGCCGCGCTCCCCGCCGGCCCGGCCTCGGTGCTACACCGACAGCGGTCCCCCTCGCTCCCCTTCCGGCGCTCGCCTTTCTCGGCCCCGGGCCGGCCCTCAGAGACATCCCGGGCTTCTTCCAACCCGACCCGGGGCCTCCAACCGCGGACGCCGCTCGCCAGGGCGGCGGCCCTTCTCCTTAGCAGCCGAGGAGGCCCGCCCTTCTCCCGGCTGTGTGGAACCAGAGGCGAAGGCTCGGTTTCCAGCCCGGTTGGGGAGAGAGAGAGCACTTCCCGGAAACCGGCGCCCACGTGAGGGGGACGCGTGCCGGGCGGCTTCCGGGGTCCCGGACTGCGGCCAGCCGGGCTCCGGGGCCGGCATGGTGAAAGCCAGGGGGCGGGCCGCCGCGCGCGCCCCGCGTGGCCCCGCGCCTGACGCTGGGCCCGTCAGGAAGCCGAGGCGAAAGAAAAGGGTCTGGAGGAGCAAAGCGCGAGAAGCTGGTGGGGCGCCGGGGAACGACCCCGGAGTGGTCGCCGTGCGGCCCCCAAAGGCCCCGGAGGACTTTTCCCCGAACTGGAAGGCGCTGCAGGAGGCAAGTCCGCGGGGGGCCTACGGGCAGAGAGCGGGTCGGTGTGTGGGCCCCGGGGGGCGCGCGGGCTGGAGTGGACCCGGGGAGCAGAGCCGATCGCAGAGGCCGGAGCGCGTGGGCTGCTGAACAGCAGAGGTTGGATGCAGAGGATCCTGCTGACAGTTCAGTTCAGTTCAGTCGCTCAGTCGTGTCCGACTCTTCGCGGCCCCCTGGACTGCAGCACACCGGGCCTCCCTGTTCATCACCAACTCCTGTCCATCGAGTCGGTGATGGCCATCCAACCATCTCATCCTCTGTCGTCCCCTCCTCCCGCCTTCAGTCTTTGCCAGCATCAGAGTCTTTTCCAGTGAGTCAGCTCTTCGCATGAGGTGGCCAAAGTATTGGAGCTTCAGTCTCAGCATCAGTCCTTCCAATAAACACCCAGGACTGATCTCCTTTAGGATGGAGTGGTTGGATCTCCTTGCAGTCCAAGGGACTCTCAAGAGTCTTCTCCAACACCACAGTTCAAAAGCATCCGTTCTTTGGTGCTCAGCTTTCTTTATGGTCCAACTCTCACATCCATACATGACTACTGGAAAAACCATAGCTTTGACCGTATAGACATTTGTCAGAAAGAAACGTCTCTGTTGTTTAATATGCTATCTAGGTTTGTCATAGCTTTCCTTCCAAGGAGTAAGTGTCTTAATTTCGTGGCTTCAGTCACCACCTGCAGTGATTTTGGAGCTCCAAAAAATAAAGTCTGTCACTGTTTCCCCATCTATTTGCCATGAAATTCTGGCAACACTGGGCCTTTAATCGGTGACCACTGCTACTGATCACTGAGCGCTTCACATGTGCTTTAGACACTGCTGGATGAGCTGAGCTGATGTGTTCATATTTAACCTGAGACCGACTCTGAGATCTTGTATCATCTGCATTTTACAGATGAGGAAGTGGGCCTGAAAGGTTAAGTAGATTGCAACCAGGTCAGCAGAGCCAGGAGTCAGACCCCAAGCCCCCTCCCATCAACTCCCTGCTCGTAATGCCACTATACCTCCTTGCCTTTCTGGGCCATCCGTGCACCAAGACTTGCAGATTACCTACCGGCTACTATCTCCTGGGTGCTGTTGTTGGCTGAGCTTCACTCATAAATCGCCTTCGCCAGAGTTGGCTGCTGCTGTACCGCTGTTTTCTGGATGCGGAGACTGGGAGGGGTTGAGGGACATGGCCCAGGGTCACACAATGAGCGCCTGGGGTGCAGGTGCACAGGGCTGGGTGGGAGTTCGCGCTGTTTGCTGCTGCCGACCCTCATGGTGTCTCCGCAGCCTCTTCTGAGCTCCTGAGATCTCTCCCGGAGCCTCAGAGTGGGTGAGAGGGAGCGCAGAGAAGGGCTTCTGAGACTGTTAACCTGCGCCTTAAGGGGGGAGTCCAGAGCATTCTCCTGTCCTGACACATAGACCATGAAATTCCCTCGGGCAACCCCAGGGGTCTCAGACTTCCTGGGCTGTAACTCGGCCTCTTTCTTACAAGAAAGTAAAGCACAAAGAAGCGAGCAGAGGGATGGGTATTTATTGTGGGAAGAAACTTCCTGTTTTCTCTAATTCATGCAAGAAAGGCAGCTCTCCTGTTGTTTAAACATCACGGGAACAGCTAGGTAGGAACTGCCTCCTCACTCAGCTGGTTGCCGCACAGCAGGGTCTTAACCGGGGGCGCTGGGCTGGGAGACCTCAGCCCTCCCTGGGGGAGAGCAGGGGTATGGTGGTCCACCCCGTGTCATTGGACGTGACCATCTCTTCCTGAGACCCTCCCAGCAGGAGCAAACCAAGAAATCTGACTGTGGAAGTGGCCACCGTGCATCAGCTCGGAAGGAGGAAACTCTGAAATAACAATGTGGGAACAGGCTGCTTTTAGACACAGACATGCTTTTTTTCCCATCTCTAGTGTGTGATTTCCAAATTACAATGCGTTGTGTATTTTGTTTTGGGTTTTATTAGCTGCTGAAACAAAGATCACAGACTCCACAAGAGCCTCCACTTCTCTCTCAAACGGATTCCAAAAAGCAGCCGCAGCGTGTCCAACAAAGTAGAAACTCGATCTCAGATAAAGCAAAGAGAGATGCGATGGGGACAGAAGACACAGACCCTGAGGTCACAGGGGCCTCTGGGCCCTCGGGATCACTGAATAGCAGGAAGATACTGGCGCAGCCCAAGGAGAAAGGGGCCGAGAAAAGGACCAATGGTGACATTTCTCGGCAGCAAGGCGACATCAAACATAAGAAGCGGAAAGCTGAGGAGCCTACTGCCCCCTTGCCTCCAGCCCTGCCCACCAAGTAAGTACCACGGGACGTGATGATGGATGCGGCCTTCCCGGCCGCCCTGTGCCTCAGCCTCCTCCCCGGTCACAGCCACTGAGGCCTCTCTCCCTAAGGAGGCCGAGGCTGGTGGCCCCTCTGTCACCTTATCCTGGCGTTGTGGGTTTCTTCGTGGGTAATTCAGGGTGATTCAGCTAATTTAGAATTAACCTGGGGTAACTCTGTCCCCCTAGAACGTAGGTATAGCAGAGGCTGACCCTGTCCCATAGCTGCTGTATCTCCAGGGCCCTGAACAGGGCTCGGCACCTCGTGGGCCCCCAGGAAAGACTTGTGGAATGAACGAACACCAAAGCCAGAAAGACTTGAGTTCAAAACCGACCCCTGCGTCTTGCCAGTTGGGTGGTTTGGGGCCAGTTCCTGAGGTGCCCTGAGCAGCAGCGCGGCCACCGGTGCTGGAGCTGAGGCGCCGCTGCTGCCCCAGTGCATGCCGGTTATGCAACAAAGCCTGAGTGTCGCCCACGCGGGACCGGTCAGCAGCTGCCTCTCCATGGCTCGGCAGGGGGTGGTGTGTCTGTAAGTCCGCCTGGCTGTGTGTCGCCGGGGGTTGAGGACACCGTGGCTGAAGGTTTCAGGAGGAGTGTTTCAGGGCCTGCGTGTGTCTCGGTGCCGGGCGCCCTCTCGGGAAAGAGTGGTCCCAGCTGGGCCCCGCATCGAGAAGGGGCCGTCGGGGGGCGGGAATGCGCTGATTCAGTGACTCCCGAGGTGTGGTCGGGATCAGTCCTGCGAGGGAGGAGCCTGTGCGGGTAGAGGCCAGAGGGCCTGTCCAGTCGGCCAGTGCGTCTCGGAGGAGAGGACCCGGCTGCTGAGCATCCCAGCCCGGGCGCCCCTGTCTGCGGGCTCGGCACGGGGACGCTGCGGGCACCAAGGGGTGTCTGAGTCTCCATTTTCCTGGCAGCGTGTTTATCTGTGGTCCCTAAACGTCTGGTAGCTGTTCGTTCCGTCATTGAGAAGGAAACGTCACAGCCGTCACACCCGAGTAGGGGCGCAGGTGTGTTTCCGTCTCGTGTTTTTTGTGTTGCTCTGAGGTTCCTCCATTTTAGCTAAAGGGCGTATTTTTTAATTAAACGGGAAAGTGCCAAGGTGATCACCGTGGCCGGTGGCCAGGCACACGGGCCTGAGCCGCCCTGAGAGCGGGCCACGCTCACCACCGCGCTCAGCCCGTTCTCCCCTCTGTCTTTTAGAGATGACATCTGGTTTGACGATGTTGACCCAGCGGACATCGAAGCGGCCATCGGCCCAGAGGCAGCCAGCATAGCGAGGCGACAGCTGGGTCAGAGCAAGAGCAGCGCCACGCTGGTGAAGGAGCGGCCCTTCGGCGGGTACGCGGGGCGCACTCAGCCTCGGGGGGCGGCGGGGGCTCTTCAGGAAGGCTGCTTCCCTCCCCTCCTGTCGTATGGGCAGGCAGCTCGGCGCCTGGCCGAGCCCAGTTCTCGGCACGGCACTGAGTGGTGGAACCGGGTCCTGGGTCCCGCAGGGTAACCTGGAGCCTTGGTTCCTCCCCAGGCTGACTAAAGCCTTAGCCATGGACTGCGAGATGGTGGGCGTGGGCCCCAAGGGGGAGGAGAGCATCGTGGCCCGCGTGTCCCTGGTGAACCAGCATGGGTGGTGCGTGTACGACAAGCACGTGAAGCCGACCCAGCCGGTGACTGACTACAGGACCGCCGTCAGCGGCGTCCGGCCCGCGGACCTGGCGCAGGGTGGGTGGCTCAGCCGGGCACGGCCGCCACGGGGGCCCGGCGGTCTTTCCTCCCTCCCGGGTAGGTGGGCTTTGTGTTGGCCTGGCTGCCTCTCGGCCACCTGACTGTCGGCTGGGCCAGTGTCCCCAAACTGTGGTGCCGCTGGGCAGCGGGGACGGACGGGGTGTCAGAGGAAGAAGGCCGCTGGGAGGTGAAGACGGGCCTGGGGAGGCGGGACAGGCAGCAGGGTCTTCTAGATTATTGGGAAGCCATGGGGACGGGGCGAGCAGCGGGAGGCCTGGCCTGGGGCAGGTTCTCGTAGGTTCCCTTGGGATCCCTACATTGGGAATGAGGTGGGGGGGTGGGCGGAGGTGTCCCACCTTGGGACAAATCCGGGGCCCTGGTCTGTAGAGTTTGCCCTTGGGCGAGCTGTGCTCGGGAGCCTTGAGATCTGGGGCCTGGAGGGATCCTGAGGGCGGGGGCTCGAGGCAGCTGCCCCCCTCCACTGGGCGCGTGGTCTCTGCCGTCCGCGCCTCTCGGGTCCTGGAGCACGGCCCGTGCTGCGGCCTGGCTGCTCCTCGGCCCCAGGCTCTGCCAGTCCCACCTGGGCCGGGTGGGCAGCCCGAGGGCACGAGCTCGGTTGGCGCAGCCTCCCCTTGGCCCGCCCTCCTGAGGCCCTGACCCACCCCGGGTCTGACGGGGCAAGAGCGCTCGCTGTCAGCACAGCACTGAAACCTCTCCCGTGCGTGGCTTCCAGGAGAAGAGTTTGAAGTTGTTCAGAGGGAAGTCGCGGACCTGCTCGAGGGCCGGATTCTGGTCGGACACGCGTTGCACAACGACCTCAAGGTGCTGGCCCACGCCTCTGTGTCCCGCGGCGTCGGAGGTGCCGCGCACGCCTCCCGCCGTGGGTGACGCGCCCGCGCTGAGAGCCGGGGCAGGGGGCAGCTCCTCACACACCCGGGTAGATGGAGCCGTGGCTGACGCTGCCGCCCCGCCCAGCGATGGCCCCACTCCTCAGGGCAGAGCCCCCTTCCCGGGCGGGGGCACCCCCGGTGCCTGTTCCCTTGAAACCCCGGGCAGGCCCCGTCTCACAGGCTGGCCCACGGCGGGCAGCAGGCCAGCTTCGAGGGCCCCTTCCTGTGCCCCTGAGGGTGGGGCTCGGCTGTGCCCACCAGGGTCTCTGCCCCGGGCCTCACTGGCCCACCCATTGGGATGAGATGCTTGGGCAGCACGTGCTCTCAGCTCGGAGGCCCTGGGCGCTCAGGCTCCCGCTTCAGCCCCTGTGCCCTCCCCACCCTGGTAACCTGGGCAGACTTGCCTTCCACCCTCTCCTAGGCCTGTCTTGAGATCGTGGGGGGCCCCGTTTCATCCCTGACTTTCTGTGTGTATGTGTGATGCAAACTCAAATACAGGACAAACGGTTGCTGGTTCCTTGGTGACTGAGTCTCCGCCTTCCCCACTTTTAAGGCTGTGTTTCCGTCCACGCGTTCTTCCTGCTGAGCATCACCTGTCCCGCGATAATCGCCCCCGGGAGTTCAGCCTCTCATCAGTGCCTTGTCCTGTCTGTGTGCTCAGTGTGGGATTCTGAGAAAGGGGTGCACCTTTCTGCAGATAGACACCAAAATGCCTGTCGTCCCTTCCTCCTCCAGGCGCTGTTTCTGGGCCACCCAAAGAAGAAGATCCGGGACACTCAGAAGTACAAGCCTTTCAGGACCCAAGTGAAGGTACCTGAAACCATGTGGTTCTGAAGGCATGGTTCACGTGATTACGGGTTCTGGTCCCTGGAAGCTGGCTTCCTGGTTAAAGGTGTTTGGGTTTGGTTTGGTTTTCCGTTTTAACCTTTAAAACTAAGAGGAGGGACTTCCCTACTTGTCCCATGGTTGGGACTTGGCGCTTCCATTGCTGGAGGCCCAAGGTCAGTCCCTGGTCAGGAAACTGAGATCCTGCATGCTGCAGTTCAGCCAAAAAAAAAAAACCCAGTGAATAAATAAATGAGAATCACAGGAGAATTAGACATTTAAAAAAAAAGTAACCTTAGAGAAGACTTGGCCAACCCAAAGTTAGCGCCCCTGAGGGCAGTGGGTCCTCTCTCATCTGTGATCACACCCCCAGCTTCGGGTCAGGAGGCACGTTGTGTGTGTTCCAGAGGCAGGGCCGCCGCCCCGACAAGCAGGGACCCCCCCATGACGAGCAGGGCCGCTCCCCCCCACCCACGAGCAGGGCCGTTCCCCCGCCCACGAGCAGGGCCGCCCGGGGCCAACGATGCATAGTCCCTCCCTGGTCCTCTGCTGGCCAAGCGGGCAGTCACCAGCCCACACGGCCACTTTGCGTGGGAGGGACACTCACAGTCCCTTGGGTCTGCTCGGCGGGCCACCCCCTGCCCAGGCCCCACCCGAACGTGGCGACGTGCTCCCCTCTCCCCGGCAGAGTGGACGGCCGTCTCTGAAGCTGCTTGCAGAGAGAATCCTGGGGATCCAGGTGCAGCAGGCGGAGCACTGTTCAGTAAGCACGTCCCAGGTGATGGGGCGACGGGGCGACGGGGCGACGGGCCTCCGGGTCCCGCGTGACGGGGCGACGGGCCTCCGGGTCCCAGGTGATGGGGGTGACGGGCCTCCGGGTCCCAGGTGACGGGGCGACGGGCCTCCGGGTCCCTGGTGACAGGGGTGAGGGGCCTCCGGGTCCTGTCTAGATTGCAGACCCCCAAGGGCTGAGGGTGAGGCTGCGGGCCCACAGAGCCTGGCCCTCTGGGCATCGGGCTGGGCCCGCAGCCCTCCCATCTGCCTCCCGAGTTGTGTGGCATCCGGGGCCCCTCGTGAGCCAGCACGCCCATCCCTCCCCTGAGTGGGAGCCGCATCAGTGGTCGTCATCGCCCCACGTCTGGCAGCAGGACTCGGGAGCTGTGGGATGGACAGAGGTGGGTGGCCACACCGGCCACCAGCAGGATGGCCGTGGTGATGGCCCGTGTCCCCCAGGTCCAGGATGCACAGGTGGCGATGAGGCTGTACGTCTTGGTGAAGAGGGACTGGGAGAGCCTCGCCGGGGACAGGCGGCCCCCCGCCCCCGAGGCCCGCAGCCAGGACGCCTAGCAGGGCCCCGCCCCAGGAGACCGTTGCGCCCGCGGGAGCTGCAACCACATCAGACGACAGTCGGAGCCCCGGAGCCCCCGGAGCTGTGACGCTGAAGGCAGGTTTCAGAATCACGGCAGCAGAGGCGCGTGGCGTGCGTGCTGCTGCGCTGAGCCTCTCCCGCACGGGGGCCCCAGGGCTGTCCCTGCGGTTCCCCGGGGCCAGGGCGGGAAGCGTCTGGTTGTCTGACGGGTCTTCGTCACCTTCCTCTGGGGGGCCTCTTTCCCTCACTGCCGTCAGCAACGGGAAGAAAGGAACACTGGGACTCGGGCGTGGACCGCACGGCTGCCCCGTCGCCCCCTCATTGAGGGATTTTCTCTGCCACTCGGGGGCTTGGGGGGATCTCCTGAGGCTGGGGTTCTGCTTGCCCCACCCGTGCACACCCGCTATATTCAAGTTCCAGTTTAGAGCCCACAGCAGGCAGGGGGGCTCGGGCTGCCCAGTGTGGTTTTCCCGGAGGTGGGCGCCCCCCGACCTGAACGGACGAGTGAGCGTGGGTGCCTGGGGCACCCCGCCCGGGGTGCGGGCTTTCTGAGGACAGGAACAGCCTTCTGCACCGAGGGGAGCGTGCAGTGCCCTAGGCTACGCTGAGCCCCCGCCAGCCGTGTGAAAAGTCCAAAGCCACCACGAAGGTTGTGTGACATAAATGCCTGTTTTTACTTGAGCTGCGCCTTGTGGAGGCCCCGTGTCTGAGAGGATGGCTGGGTCTCACCTCTCCTGACCCCCTACCCCCCAGGAGACGCCCGTGGCACTGGGCGCCCGGTCAGGTACAGGTCGATGAGGAGAGGAGGGCCAGGCGGCTCCCCAGAGTGGCGTCTACCGGCCGCCCTCAGAGCTGGGCTGGGCGGCCGCCTCCAGTCTGTGGAGCACGCTGGCTGCGTAAGAAACGAGCTCCTGCAAGGAGAAGGCGGCTGGCTGTCCTGGACGGTGTCTGGGCGGCCCCCCTGCCCCGTGGGGTGTTCCGCAGCCCTAGCGGGGCCCTGCAGTGAGGCAGGGAGGGCCCGCCAGCACTCACCAGGCTGGAGGTGAAGCGTCCGTGGATCTCCACAACCAGGGGCTGGATGCCGCTGGACACCAGCTCAGACAGGATCTCCTCTGCAGGCAGAGGGGGTTCCTGAGGTGGGTGCGACAGGGCCGGGCCTCCACCCCTCAGTGAGAAGCCCTGGGACTCAGGAGCACGGTGCCTGGCCCAGCACGTTCCTGCCCTCGCCCCCACCACAGCCGTGAGCTGGGTCCTCACTGTAGGCGGCCAGGTAGGCCAGCAGCAGGCACACGCTCTCCACCACCTCCGGGTCATCACAGTGCAACTGGTAGGTCTCCCGGATGAGGTCCAGGCCGCCGCCGGTCTCCCTGGGCAGCACCACCTGCAGGGCGGCCAGCTCTGGGCAGAGGGTAGAGGGCGTCGTTCCCTGATGGGTAGGCCTCAGGGTCCTCCAGGAGATGGGGGATGGCCATACTGAGTTTGTGGGGTTGTCGAGAGTCCAGAGTGCTGTGGGCAGCAAGCCTCAGCTGGCTGAGGACACCATGGTGGCCCCGGGGACCGCAACAGTCAGGCCTTGACCACTGCACACCTTGGGGGTGTTCTCCGGCAGAGGGCACCTGTCTCTCCACCCCAGCAGTCTCCCAGGCCAGGGGAGGGGGTGCCCCCACGCGAGGAGGCCTGTCAGGGCAGGTTAGACCCGGCTCCTGATGCCATGTGGTCAGGTCCCCTGGAGTCCCGGGGGAGGCAGACACCCCAAGGCGTCAATAAATTCTGTAACCCTAACCCAGACTCTGACTCGGATCTGGCTCACTGGGTTCTGACAACCCAGCTTCTGTGTGCTGAGCCACGAGCCTTTTGCTCTCGGCTCCAGGCCCTGTCCCCAGCCAGTTTGATGGGATCCCAGATGGAGTGGGGGCAGGCCTGCAGCCTAGGGTGTCTCCATCAGAAAGGGGAGACCCTGCCCCACCCCTGAGCTTCTCTAGGAGTGAGGGTCACCCTATCTAGCCTGCGTATCCAAGCAGACCAGACCTCACAGGCTGAACCACCCTGACGCAGTGGGCAGCCTTGGCTGGACTCCAGGCCCCAAGCATCTCTAGAGGGCTGTGGTCCCGAGTCAAGTGCAGAGCCTGGCCGGGGGGCTAGGTGACAGCCGGGGTTCCCGTGGCGGTGGGGTTCAGACCCCATCTGCTGTGCTGACTTCAGAGCCACACCTGGAGGAGCACTTCTGCTCATACCAAGTGTGTTCGGGCAGAGGAGGTGGTCATGATACAGGGTCACACCAGCAAGTGTGACGTGGGTGCAGCGGATGCGCTGGGACTGTGGGTGCTTCTTTTCCCTGCTTGAGTGTGTGCATGGTTTTGGTCTGTGGGCCACCAGCAGGCTTCACTGGGAGGCCCGCCCCCTGCCTCAGAGCGGCAGCCCCGCTGGGTCCAGGCTCACCGGACACCTTGGCGAGGCTGGCCAGCCCGCGGTAGGCGTTGTTCACCAGCAGAACTCGGTCCTGGTGCAGCTGTATGCGCTGCAGGAGCAGGTCCACCACCTCCGCACACTCCTGCTCCTGGATGCAGCCTGTGGAGGGGCCAGCACAGCTGTGTCCAGGGGCCCGGCCAGCCCTCCGGCCCTGGGCCCCCAGCTGCTCACCCAGCAAGGACAGCAGCCACAGAACTGCACAGCCAGCTTCAGCCACGTCCGCATCCCCGGGGAAGGTGGCCAGCACCTCGGCGACGAGAGCCGGGGCTCTCTCCAAGGGGGCCTTGTTCACAATGATAGCTGCAATGGGATGGGGTGAGGAGGAGGGGTCGCCCGCTTCCTGGCACGGGGAGAAGGGCCTGCTGTGCGTGGCCCCCGCCCGCCACAGGGACAGCAGGAGCTATGGGGTTCGAGGTCTGCCGTCCTCTGAGATGGGGAAACGGGAAGGCCGATTCCAGCCTGCTAAGCAAGTCTGGGCAGGCATCAGACCCCAAGGAGAGGCTTGGGGCATCTTGCACCCAGCTGTGCTCAGGGCCCTCCAAAGCTGGGAGACCTCTTCTCCTTGGGAAAATGACTGTCCAGGTGCTGGAGCGCCAAGTGGGACCTGGAGAGGGAGCCATTCGGCTGGTGGGGGTCCCCCTTTCTGAATCAAAAGTCAAGAGAGGTCGCCCAGTGCTAGAGCCAACCTGTGAGACCAGGGATGCCAGGAAGTCCCTGATGTGTGCAGGCAGAGGGCCTCCTTGGGTGGGTGGGTGGTCCAGGGTCTGCCCCTTCCCTTCGCTTTTCCCAGCTCTTGGCTGATGCCCCAGCGGGAAAGGGTGTCAGCCCCGGGCCCACTCACCATCCACCAGCAGGGCCCAGAGCAGTCTCAGGCCATGGATGCAGATGTCCCTGTTCCTGGGGAGGCTGTCCAGGCGCTTCAGGGTGTCCTCAAACAGCCCAGCCCTCTGCAGCTCGTCTATGGCCAGTCCTGTGGGTGGGCCCTGGAGTGAGGCCACGGGGAGCCCCTCCTCAGGAGGCCTTCCCGGGGGCCCCTCCCTTCTCCCCTGACCTCGGGCATCACGATCTCCATGCGTGCTTAGTCACTAGAGCCTGCTCTGGGCCAGCCTCGTGCCCAGCTTGGGACCCGGAAACAAGGGTACTATTGGTCCATCCCCTGGGCCACCATTCCAGCACCTCCCACCCCGTCACTGGGCTGGGCCCCGCCTCCAGGGCTGCTCTGCCAAGGTGTTTCTCTCGGGTGGTGAGCAGACATTGCCAGGTGGCCCTGACTTACACCTGTCGTCCCAGCGTGACGGCGCATGGCAGCCCTTTTCCCTCCCTGATGTAAGATCAGTGGACTGAGGTGGGCTGGTTAGTGCGGCCAGGCTCCAGGTGAGGGCCTGGGCTCTCTGGGGCCCCAGCTTCCCTTTACAGAGGTGAGTGGTCAGACGAGAGTCAACTCGGGTAAGGCCCTGGGGGGTGACCGTCTCCCATGCCACCCCTCGACCGGGACTCGCCAGTGGCCATTGTGAGGTGGGGCGGAGGGGCAGCAAGGGCAGGAACCTGAAGCCCATGGTGGTGTCGCCGCCTGGCAGGGCCCGTGCCCGTAGGCAGAGGGATGCACGTGGGCACAGGGCGGCTGGAGGCAGTCTGTGCCCCCATGGAGGGGCTGGGTGCCGCCCGCCCTGTGCCTAGCGCCCGAGGACGGCCCAGGCAGCACCCACCTTGGCTGGCCACGATGGTGAGCAGGCTGTAGACCGTGGCCAGGAGCTGCTCCTCCACGGGGTGGCTCTGCAGGACGCTGAGCAGCACAGCAGCGATGGTGCTGGTGTTCGCGACGGTGGCTGCCGCGTCCTGGGCCAGCGCTGCGCAGGCCACAGGAGAGGAGGGTTTACTCTGGGCTGGGGGCTTGGGGGGCCTCCGTGATTGCAGGGAGGATGCTGAGGTCAGGGCACAGAACGGGTCCCCACAAGTGCTGTGTGACTGAATCAAGGACTGCGGGGCTGGGAGCCCGTGCCAGGGTAGACATTTATCAGAGTGGACACATAAAGCATTACGCAGGAATTCAACCTAAATAATACAGTTCAGAAACGAAGTGAAGTACTTCCAGTTTAAAAGCCAGGTATTTAAAGCCTTCTTGAAAGACTCCGGGAGGAGCCCTGGCTGTCAGCTGCAGCCTCTCTCGCTGCCCCCGCAGCTGGCCCCCTGGAAGCCCGCGCTGGGGCCCCGCCCAGCCTGCCTGGGGGGGGTCACACCGCAGATCCCCCCCCCGTCCAGCTCCTCCTCTTGTGCCTGGAGACCAGCCAGAGCAGGGAGGAGTTGGCCCAGGCCCAGGGCCCCAGAGCAGGTCACAGGCGGGCCCTGGGTGCTGCCCCAGCCTCCTGGCCACACTGCCGTCATCCTGGGGTGAGGCTGGGTGGCAGAACGCCCAGAGGGTCTGGATGCCAAGGCCAGACCTGGTGACGGGGGGTTGGGGGAGCCCACCCAGGCCCATGGTGGGTGTCAGGGGGGCGGGGGAGCCCACCCGGGCCCATGGTGGATGTCGGGGGGTTGGGGGAGACCACCCGGGCCCATGGTGGATGTCGGGGGGGTGGGGGAGCCCACCCGGGCCCATGGTGGATGTCAGGGGGTTGGGGGAGCCCACCTGGGCCCAGGGTGGGTGTGGGGGTGGGGAAGCCCACCTGGGCCCAGGGTGGGTGTTGGGGCCAGGGGAGCCCACTTGGGTCCAGGGTGGGTGTGGGGGGCCGGGGAAGCCCACCTTGGCCTAGGGTGCGCAGCAGCAGGGTACAGGCACGCAGCTGTATGTCCAGGATCCTCTGATGCTGCCTCATGACGGTAAGCAGCACCTCCACCAGTTCCGCCGGCCACGGCAGACCTGGGGGGTGGACAGGAGCAGGTGGGGGAGGGGCGTGGGCCAGGCCAGGGACCAGCCCCGCTGGGAGTCGGGGGCATCGTGCGTGGGCCCTGGGTGGCCGGACACTGTTCGTCAGGTGTGCGGGGTGCCTGCCACAGGTCTGCCGTGCCAGCTTCCTATCCCAGCAGCTCTACAGGGTCAACCCTCCGCTGACAAGAACTCAGCTGGTGTGACTCCAGAGCGCCAGCACCCTTGGCTGCGGCTGCCCTCAGAGGGGACGTCTGTGGGCCCCTCAGACTGTCGGCTTGGCGGCCCGGGACCTGTGTCGAGCACGGGGAGGGGAGCAGGCCATGGCAGCAGGGTCCAGGCCCAGCTGTGCCCCTTCCCACTGCCGTCCTCTCTCCCAGCCTGTGTCCTCATGGTGAGAATGACAAGGTCAGAGGTGCTGGCGCCAGGGAAGCTGAGTAATGGCTGGCCCGTCTCCAGACAAGGTGCCGAAGGCTGGGGTGGCCACCAAGGCCCCCTTGGGAAGGGACCCAGCACTGCCCTCACTTTCCCCGGGAGCAGATTCTCCTTGCCTATGGACTCTGTCCTGGCCACAGCCCAGCTCGATGGGATCGAGGGGAGGGAGGAGGGAAGGGAAACGGCCGAGGGGAGGTCTCCACGGCCTCAGGAGGGGGCTGGGGCTTGGCCTCCGTGATCTCTGCAGCCCAGCCACTGGGACAGCCTGCTATGGAAGGATGGACGATGGACAAATGGACGGTGGGTGGATGGAGGAGGAGGATGGACGATGGATGGAGGGGACAGGTGGTGGGTGGTTGGAGGGGAATAATGGACGATGGACGGTGAGTAAAGGAGACGGATGGTGAGTGGGTGGATGGATGATGGACAGACGGACGGCGGATGGAAGGGACCGATTGTGGGTGGATGGGTGCATGAATGTAATATTCAGGCTGGTGAGACAGGCTAAGTGCAGAGATCTTCCAAAACCATGTTTTGGTAGAATTAACGATATTAGTATTAACACTTCATGGTGATGCACTCTTGAGAGGTGAATAGGTTGGTGCGTCTGCGCAGGCAGTGAGCAGCGTCTGCGAAAACGTGAAATACTCAGGCCTGCACATCTGGGGTCTTACTACGCAGAAGCAGACGGAGCGCTCAAACGCCCCGAGGTGGTCTGTGTGAGCTCGGTTATGACCCTGGGAAGTCAGCAGCCACTCATGCCTGACCAGAGGGACGGTGGAGAGGTGGGGTGTCTGTGTAGCGTCCGTGAAAAGCAGGTGGAATGAGGCCACAGGAGATGGTTCTGACCCCGAGCCACCCACCACCCACCACCCACCACCCTCGGCTCAGTAAGAGAAGTCCAGGCCCCTGCTCCCGCCGATGCTGAGGGATCAGGCCTCGGAGTCCAGCGAGGAGCGCTGGAGGGGGCGGGGCTCCCCAGGAAGCAAGCGCACTGGGCCGGAGTGGAGCTGGGACCCGGGGCTCTACCCAGCTGGTCTTCAGTCATCCTCAGGAGCCTCTTCAGGGCCCTGAGCTGGACTTCGGGTCGGCTGGAGAAGTTCTGCATGACCTCTGCAGGGGACAGGGACCGTGGGGAGGTCTCGGCTCAGGGCCCATCTGTGAGCACCCCCCCAACCACACAGACACACGTGACCAGGCGTGAGGCCACGCCCTTATCCCCACCTCCTGGGCGGAGCCACCAGGCCAAAGTCCAGGGTCAGCCTTAGCACGCACCCAGGGGGCTCAACTCGGGCGACTCCCTCCAGGCCACTCAATTAGCGAGTGGTGGGTCCAGTTGGCCCACCTGTCCGCCTTCAAAGCCCATGACCACGAGACGGGGAGACTGGGCAGCTAGGACCCAGGGGGTGCCCCTTCCCCAGAAAGGGAGGCAGCGGTGGTCCGCTGGGGGTAGGTGGGTGGGAGGGAGTGCCTTGTCGTAGCCCAGGCAGGGGGCCACTGAAGGGGAGGAGGGAGTGAATGGCCCACCCACACCAGGGGCAAGGGGGTTGGAGGGTGGAGCCAGGCCTGAACTGAAGGTGACCTCCAGACCCACCGTCCACCCAAGAGCAGAGGTGTGGCCCCGGTGGAGGGGTCTACTGAGCAGGGCCACGCTTGGGATGGATGAGGGGCAAGCCCACTGGCCACACGGGAGGAGCAGTCCCGGGGACCCCCAGTTTTATAAAGAGGCCACGTGGCCCCCCTGTGCCGGCCCCTGGGCCCCCGTCTTCACCGAAGATGCTGGCCACGTTGCTCTCCAGCAGCATGTCGATGATGAACTCGGGCACCACCTGCCGGCGCAGCACCTGGGCGATGCCGGAGGACCGGAAGTTGCTGCGCACGAAGGTGAAGTGAATCACGTCCCTGGGGAGGAGCAGAGAACCGCCGCCTGCGCCCGCACCCCGCTCGCCGGCAGCTGCGTGGCCTCCACCTTCTGTGGGCGCCCACTTTGCAAGCACCTCTCACAGCGGGCGCCCCAGCATGTCCCGTCCAGGAGGGACCCAGCACTCGCACCCGAGTGGGCCCCTCCCTCCATAATGTAGACCGAAAAAAAAAAAATTCCCGGCTGTGTTGAAGGAAAGGTGAACAGAACTCGGGATGGATCATTTTGTTCTTCTGACTTTAAAATACCTTAGAGTTCAAACATGCTCCTGAGCCCGGGGCCATGGCCCCTGTAGGGTCAGGGCTCAGAGACGCGGCCACAGTTTGGGATGGCCCAGCTCGGAGGAGCCACTGTCTGTGGATGAAGCACTTTGTGGCACTGAAACCCTAAGTGGCCGCTGAGAGATTGAGAGGGGAAGACAGTGACAGACAAGAGTGAGGTGGGACCCCGGCGACTGAGCTCACCTCACGGTGACTCGCTCGGCGGGGTCGGCCTGGAGCATCAGCGGCAAGAGGGCCTGGAAGGTTTTCGAATCAGGGACCTTCCTCTCCTCCATGGTCCTCAGGACGCCGCTCAGGCTGGCGGGGGAGCTCCGGATGGACCTGCGCAGGCGCATGGCTCCCAGCGTCTGGGGGAGAGAGGACCGTGTGCGCTCTCCCTGCGGGAGGGAGGAGGCCTGACCCCGGGCAGAAAGAGCTGCGGTGGCCGCCGCTGTCAGGAAGGCATGGAGGCCCCCTGTGCCCCAGAGTTCTGGTCCAAAGAAATGCTGGTTCGGAGAAAAGCCAGTGGCCGTCTCACTGGCCGGAGGGAGTGGGGACAACCTCCCTCCACGGCCGGGACCCCACGCTGGGCTGGGTAGCGCACCTGAACTCGGCGGATCTCGTCCTGAGGGGCGGGGCGGCTGTGGCGGGCAGGTCGGCATGTTACCAGCATCGCCCCCACACAAGGGCCCAGAGGGGTGGAGCGCCGGGGGCTTCACACGGGGCACACCCATGGCAGGAGGATGCCTTGGGGAGCGTGCGCCCCTCTCAGGGCCAAGGTGGGCTCCCGGGGCCTGAGGGGCGGGGGCGGGCGGGAGGCCCTCACGTCCAGGAAGGAGCAGCTGGCCATGTCCAAGATGATGCAGCCCAGGGACCAGACGTCGGACTTCTGGCTGAAGGAGAAGCTGAGGGCTTCGGGGGCCATCCAGGACTTCTGGAAGGGGTCTGTTGGCAGGAGCGAGGCGGACCATGCATGAGTCCTGTGCACCCCAGGGAAGCAAGCAGCTTGAAAATGGGCCCCTGGTCACTCTCCTCGGGGGAGGGAGAGACATGCTGTCTGAGGCCCCGGTCAGTAAGATCCTGGCCCGTGAGGCTGGGGCCCACCAGGCCAGGTGTGTGCGCCCCTGAGCCCATGGTGGCTGCAGGAACATTTGGACGGGGCGTTTCCAGGAAGGCTGAGACCTGCGTGCTCGTTCAGCATCTTGCCTCTACATGCCAGGACCTCGAGGCAAAGCTCTAGGTGCACTGCTCCAGTTCCTCAACTTGAAGCCCAAACGGGGAGCCAGCAGAACAGGGTCCCTGTCCAGCTCTCAGGGCCTGACCCACCTCGGGCACCCCTCCTTTTCTGGACCCTCACTGCCCAGACAAAGTAAAGGGGGGCTCCAAGGACCCCTGCCATTCACACTACCAGCAGACCGGCCCATCCATGCACCTGCCCGCCCGCCCACCCGTCCATCCACCTGTCCATCTGTCTGCATGTCTAGCCACCTTCTCACCCGCCCAAGGGCAGCATGCCACCAGTACCTGCCGGCCCAGGACTCTGCCGTTCTCCCGTGGAGAGCCACCATCTCCTCTCACCGCCCTGATGGCTGTTAGGCTTGAAGCCCAGCTCCCTTTGCCCTGTGGTCTTTTCGGAGGATAGAAACGTCTCTCTGATTCTTACCTCTACCATCTCCTGGGTTACCCTGAGGGTCAGTAAAGAAATCCAACCCGAGGGGCTTCCCTGGTGATGCAGTGGATAAGAACTCGCCTGCCAGTGCAGGGGATACCGGTTCAATTTCTGGTCCGGGAAGACCCCACAGGCTGCGGAGCAACCAAGCCTGGGTACCACAACTACGGAGCCCGAGTTCTGGAGCCTGCGAGGTGCAGCTCATGAAGCCTGCACGTTCCAGGGCCCGCAGGCCACAACTGCTGAAGCCTGTATGCCTAGAGCCCGTGCTCCGCAACAAGAGAAGCCGGCACACCACATGTAGAGAGCAACCCCCACCGTCTGGAACTAAAGGAAGCCATGCAGCGATGGAGACCCCGCGTGGCCACAGATAAATAATGAAACAACCCGATCTGGTGCCCGGCGTCCACCAGCCCTCCCCGCGCGTCCCTCCCCCTCCTTCCTGTGGAGGCCTCCCTCCCCCACCATGAAGGGGAACATTTTCTGGGTGTCTTCGGGACCCTGTGTACGTCCCACCCCTTGGCTGCACCCTGCTCGGTTACAGCCCAGGCAAGGGGGCCTCTGTGGAGTCCACAGGGGTCTGGGGGGGCAGTCTCTGGGGACCTTCTGAGCAAGCAGAGGTTTGCTGTTGCCCTGTTCCAGCTCCTAGAGTGGCCCTTGCCCTAGACCCCTCTCGAGGGAACAGCCCCCACTGCTCCCAGCCACTGCTGCCCCCAGCCGGGGTGGCCAGCCACCTTCCTCCGCCCGGACGTTCCACTTGGCCTTGTCGGTCATGAGCGTGTTGGAGCTCAGATCCTGCAGTTTGCAGTGGTCGTTGCTGACGAGGGCGATGTTGGAGGGCTTGAGGTTCCTGCAACCGAGAGGCGCGCCCTTCAACCCGCTGCCTGGCGGGGCCGTGTCTGCGAACCCTCCACTCCCACCACACCTAGGGCCCCCATCCCTTCTCCTGCCTCAGTAAATGCCCTGTTGGGACCACTTTTAAATAACACTTCTCGTAGTGTGAGTACACTCAGTCACTTCAAATGGGGAAAACAAGGCAACGACAAGCAGGGAAACGGGCGATCCGCCCGCGGTCCCTTCACCGCCAGCCTTCCAGATCTCAGCTGAGAGCTTGTTGGGGCCTGGCTCCCACGAGTGACTTTAACAGGATCGCAAATGCTCCCGGCCTGTGTTGGTTCACGTGGTTTTCTCTCCTTCAAACACGGACGGGTCCTTCTGATGATGACTCTAGAGCATAGCTGCACTGCTGCTGCGACTCCCAGAGTCAAAAGCTCGGCCTGGGAGGGCCCAGAGGCCATGGGTGCTCTCTGCTTCTTTCCTTGCACTTTAGAACCTCCTGCCCCTTGTGTGCCTGGGGAGGGTCGCGGAAGGGGTGGCACTCCCTCTGAGTCTGGGAGGTGCTCCGGGAGGAGCAGGGCCCGCCCTCGTCCAGGCGCCCCTCCCTCCCATGGGCCTGCCCCTGGCAGACGCTGCCCCGGGAGGTGCCACCCCCAGGAGGGGCCTGGCCACCCGCTCACCTGTGGATGACGTCCAAGTGGTGCAGGTAATCCACTGCGTCCAGCACCTGGCCCAGCATGTTCTGCAGCCACTGGGGAGAAAGAGACGCCGGGATGGGCGGCCGGGAAGCACCCGCCCTTCACAGGCAGCTCGGGGGCTACTCAGCACAGCCCATGGGGTCATGGCCCGTTTCTGCCCTGTGGGTCGAGATGGGCCTGAAGCCAGTGGCCAACAGCTCAGAGCCACCACGGGAGCTTCTGCTGCGGGCTGCGTGGGGGCTCTCAGGACAGCAAGACCTCGTCAGTTGCAAGGCCCTGGGTTCCAGCTCTACCTGCACCCCACCCCTCGAGGGTGCCAGAGATGCTGAGTGTTCAGCTCTCACTTGGGACTTTCCTGTCCAGGTCATTAGTGTGAAAAGAGCCCTGAGAATATCCTGGAAGCAGTTTGTGTCAGCAACAAGATCCATGTAGTTTCTAGGGCAGTGGTTTTCACACCGTGTTCCTTAGGATCCTGGACCTCACCCAGGGTGCCAGAGAGGAGCTGAGGGGCAGGACCTCGGACTTCCTACTCCCACTGACCCCAGGCCCCTGAGTAGAGTGCCTCTGATCTCCTTACTGGGGTTCTGAGAACATCCTGTGCTTGACAGCGTTCTGCAAACAGAAAGTTTGAAACCCACTCTGAGCCTGTCTTGAGGCCCACCTTGGGAGAGGAGCCGGGTGCCCCTCGGAACACCCCACCACCACCCACCCACTGCCAGCGGGGAGACGGTTCCCAGAGGCCCACAGAACAGAGGTGTGTGCAGAGCAAATGTCGTGTGGTGTGGGTCACAGGCCTATGTGTGAAAGCGAGATAGAGCCAGTCTGAGGACAACTGAGCAAGACATTACCCTAATCCTGGGCCAAGAGCAGCTTCCCCGAGGGCTCAGAAGGCACCAACCGGAGGGAACACTGATGAACCGCAGCTGGTGACAGCTAAGGAAGTGAACCGGCAGCCGCAGACTAGGAGGAGACGCTTGGACACCGTGTCCAGAATACAGACACAGCTTGTACGAATCAGTAAGATGGGCGACCGTGTTTAAACGGGCCAGGGCCTGGACAGACACCAAAGACGATATCCAAACGACCAAAAAGAGCTCACCATGGCCACGCTCAAAATCAGTGAAGCTGAAATGTGATTTTTAGTTAAAACCAAGAAGGCTGGGACTTTCCTGGCGGTCCTGCAGTTAGTACTCTGTGCACCCAATGCTGGGGGTGTGGGTTTGATCCCTGGTCGGGAATGAGCTCCCATACACCGCAAGTGAGCGTTCACACGCCACAGCTAGAGATCCCGCGTGCCCCAGGGAAGACTGAAGATCCCGCATGCTTCCACTGAGACCCGGCACAGCCACGCGAAGAAACGCGAGGAAGAAGATCGACACGGAGCAGTGTGGCCGGGAGGCACGGCCCGAGGGCCGCGCCTTGAGGGCCAACACCAAGTCAACTAACCGTCCAGGAAACCTGGCACGCTGGCCGCAGCAGCGCACGCAGCCACTCTTTGACCCGGCAACTCCTCGCCGAGGGACTCCCCCAGGAAACGGATGTTTCGTTCCATCAGACACGCGCCCTGCAGTGTTCGTGGCGGCCCTTGCTCACAACAGCCCCAAACTGGAAGCAATCCAGATGCTCTCAGCCCTGGACCAGGTGCGCGACAGAGATGCGGCCATCCGATGGAGCCGCACCTGGCCGTGGACAGCCATGCTCTCCTGACACCCAGTTCAGTTCAGTCGCTCAGTCACGTCTGAGTGTTTGCGACCCCATGGACTGCAGCACACCAGGCCTCCCTGTCCATCACCAACTCCCAGAGTTTACGCAAACTTATGTCCATCGAGTCAGTGATACCATCCAACCATCTCATCCTCTGTCGTCCGCTTCTCCTCCTGCCTTCAATCCTTCCCAGCATCAGGTCAGTTCTTTGCATCAGGTGGCCAAAGTATTGGAGCTTCAGCTTCAGCATCAGTCCTTCCAAGAAATATTCGGGACTGATTTCCTTAAGGATTGACGGGTTTGATCTCCAAGGGACTCTCAAGAGTCTTCTGCAACACCACAGTTCAGAAGCATCACCTGGTGTGAGTCAGGCATGAGTCGCCTGACACACTCACAGGTGAGTAAATCTCAAAGCACCAGGACGGACAGGAGGAGCCAGACACAAGCGAACGCCATGCTGTCCGAGCCTGTCTGTGGGAACTTCAGGGACAGCGGGGCATCTCCAGAGGCGGCAGTCAAGCCCTGGCACCGGCTGGGGGCGTCTGGAGGGCCAGGAGCACTCTGACCTCATGGGAGGCGGGGATGAAGTGTCTGCCCATGCAAAACGCAGCCCACTCTACACTTAAGATCTGTGCACATTATGGTAGGCAAATACCGTCACTCATAAGCGTCAGAAGAAATGAGCCCGGGCTCCAGTGGTGCCTGCCCCCCGCTCTGCCCGTGCCCCTCTGCCCCCGCTGTGGGGCCTCACACGGTCCAGGTGGGCCCCAGGCCTGGCGCCCCTGACAGCCTGTCTCACCTCGGAGTCCATGGCTGTCTTTGCCGCCCTGTTCTTCTCAATGACGTTCTGGAAGCTTCCCTCGTGGTGCTCCATCACCAGGCAGAGGAAGAGAGAGGAGGTCTGCTGGGGACACAGCCCCTTAGCCGGGTCCCGCCCGGCCCCCTTAGCCGGGTGCCAAGTTCGGGCCCCGGGCAGCCCAGGCCTGGGACCTCCTGGGCCATCACCGCTCCAGGACCTTCCTCCCCTGGGCCGGCGGTGGCTACGCCAGCACTGCCCCCACCCCCAGGGGCTGGACACGGCCCATCTCGAGTGACTCCCCCCTCCTGCCCCACTTGGGCTTCTCTTAAAGGTGCATGAGTCCACCATAGCACACGCGGGCCATGGCGCCTGGGGCCCTGGCACCTTCATCCCTTAGGGCTCAGCTGAGACCCACTCCCTCTGAAGGAGACGGGACCCAGCAGCCCCCAGCTCAACCCCGTCTGGAGTAACCGGCAGGCAGGCCTCGGGGTCCCTGGAAAGACGAGGAGTCAGATGACCACCGGGACCCAGCGCAGGGCTTAGGGGCTGCCAGGCCCAGACTTGAGAGACATTGGGTTGTTGCCAGCTGGTTTCTCCCAGCCTTTCCCTGGAAAGTGGGATAATGAGCCCCACACCGGGGGGGTGTAGGGTCCCAGGTGAGATGCTGCCCAGAAGCCCTGCATGGCCCGGAGGGTGCAGAGCCGGGTGTGCCCCGCAGAGGTCCTGCCATTGGCGCGGGGTGGGGGGCCCTCTGTGCCTGCCGAGTCCACGGGGCCGGCTCTGACCCACCTCACTGTTCCACATGATGAAGAGCTCCTGGTAGATGGAGATGTGGGCGTGCTGAAGCTTCAGCAGCGGCATCAGCTGTGGACAAGGGCAGATGAAATGGAGGTGTGGGGAAGACCGCCTCTCAGCCAGCTCCTCTACCCAGGGCAGGGGTGGGGTCCCGGGAGGGTGGGCGGCCCGGAGGTTAGGAGCCAGATGGCCCGGGGTAAGTCCTGTCTCCAGGATGTGCTGGCTGTGCTGTGTGACTGAGGACAGGCTCCTCAACCTCTCTGAGCTGCCCAGCCCCATCTGGAAAGAGCAGTACCCATGGTATCTGCCTCGTGGGGTGTCAGGGGGACCGGGTGAGCTGATGCAGGCAGAATGCCTGGCACGCCGGAAACAAGCAGAGTCCGGGATGTCTGGGGAAGGGGGTGTGGCCAAGGGGAGGGGGGTACTGCTGTGCCCTGGCCCCCTGGCCTCCTGGCAGTGGGCACTACAGGTCCCAGGCCCCTGCCCTCAGCTCCAAGTGCTTTGAGAACGATCGCAGTTAGGCGGCAGAAGTGGCTTCCTTAGCAACTTGGAGCCAGATGGACAGCTGCTCATGATGGCAGGTTGGGTGTGAAAGGCAGTGGCCTAGCAAGACGTGGGAGGGAGTGAGGGCCGGCGGTGATGCTTGCGGGGGTATGGGATGGCCCCCCACTTCTTTCTTCCATGAATGTGACCTGGGTCCACCACTGTGCCTCAGACATGTTGTGCACGGAATAGCTGCTGGTAAAGCTCAAAAGCTCATGATTCCAGAAAGAAGAGAAACGGGTGGCCATTAGATGGAAGGGGAGACATTTAGCTTTGTGTAAAATTCAAACAACTCAGAGCCTTTGCCCAGCAAACTGAAGTATACGCAGCTGTTTCTGCTCTTATTATAAATCCGGATGTTACCGTCAGTGCCGACAGGCAGATCTAAGGAATGTAAAAGAGTTTATATTTTCTTCGTTAAACAATTCTCTATTTTCCAAATTTTCTGTTGTAACTGATACTTTCATAATTAAAGAAAAAGATCTTTTAAAAGATGGTTATTGGTAGAACAGCCTAGGGACCTAGCCAACATTTAAAGGTAATCTTCTCTGAGAACATATATTCTAAGTTGTCAGCACCTGGATTGAGAAATAAATGTTTGGGGCACAGACTCCCGTCATGACCTGGGGTACCTGGCTCCACAGCAGCAGCCAAGAGCTGGTCCTAACTCTCCAAGCCCCCAGCAGCTCCCACCCTTCACTCCACAGGCGGGTGCCGAGCAGGCTCCGCGCGCCCTGCATCACACCCTCTGGAGAGCTGATCCCCCAGAGTTACCTCCTCCAGGGCCTCGTTGGCCTGATGCTCATCAATGCACTCCACCTGGAGGAGCACAGGAGAGCTCGGTCAGTCGACACGCAGTGGACACCCCCATCAAGATCGCCAGCATCAAAATCCCAGTCACTACCATCACCACCACCACCAGCACCATCAAAATCACCGTCGTCACCACCACCAGCACCATCAAAATCACCGTCGTCACCACCATCACCACCACCAGCAGCATCAAAATCACCATCACCACCGCCAGCATCAAAATCCCAGTCACTACCATCACCACCACCATCAAAATCCCAGTCACTACCATCACCACCACCATCAAAATCCCAGTCACTACCATCACCACCACCATCAGCACCATCAAAATCACCATTGTCACCACCACCAGCACCATCAAAATCACCACCACCAGCACCATCAAAATCACCATCATCATCACCATCACCACCACCGCCAGCATCAAAATCCCAGTCACTACCATCATCACCACCACCACCATCACCACCACCATCAAAATCAGCATCACTACCATCATCACCACCACCACCATTATTCACCAGGGGTGCCAAGCTCCTATCATTCATGACCCACCACACAGCACCAGATGGGCCTGGAGAGGCTCTAAGGGATGGATCCAGAAATACTTTAAGCAGTGAGATCATCTTTGCTCCTATTGCAAGGATAAGTTTAGGACAGCATAACATAAACTCCAAAGCATCATTAACCATTTTCAGACCATTTTGAAAGCCGGAAAGAAAACAATGTGTCGCCCCCAGAGCCAAAGAGCTTGGCAAAGTGCCAGCCTTATCCTGCATTTCTCACTCGGGTCAGGGGGGCTGTCCCCGGCGCTGGACGTGGCTGCTGCGGAACGTGTGCCGAGGGAGGCAGGGCACTCTGGGCAGAGGGGCACCAGCTTCCATTCTGCGCCAGCCTTGGTGGCAGCGACTGTGGGTGCACAGTGTCCCTGCATCTTACCAGATCCTCACCCAGAACTTCTGCTCATAAGATCTACCAACGGAGAACTCCTGTAATCAGCTGATCACAGAGGAAACTGCAGTTAGAGAGTGGCTCCCAGACCCACGTGAAGACCCTGAAATGGGTGCGCTGTGCGTCCCCTTCTTCTGCTCAGGGGCTTGTGCTTAAGTCATTTTGGCCAAAAACATACTGAGAGCTTTAAAATTATCACCTCTTTTTGACCTGGAAATCCCACTTCTAGGAATTTATCCCAAGGAGATCACAGATCCTCAAAAAAAAATTAACCGTAAGATTGTTTATCAGAGTTGCTTATTGTTGTTTAGTCACCAAGTTGTCTGTGACTCTTTCTGATGCTATAGACCCCATGGAGCCCGCCGGGCTCCTCTGTCCATGGGATTTCCTAGGAAAGAATACTGGAGTGGGTTGCCATTTCCTCCCCCACGGGAGCTTCCCAACCCAGGGATTGAACTCAAGTCTCCTGTAAAGGCGGATTCTTTACCACGGAGTCAGGGAAGCCCTATCAGAGTGGCTTCTACAGAGTGAAAAACCAAGAAAATGTTAGCGCTTGTTGTTCTGAGTGGATAGCTGGGGGGTCAGTCCTCAAAGCCAGCCCACAAAGGGGCAGGAGGCTGGTACGGATTCCCAGCCTGGCTGCCTCGGGGGAACTGCTGCAGAGACAGGAGGCCTGGCACAGCGGACGGGTGTTGGCGGCAGCCAGCAGCAAAGCTCTGGCCTCGACCCTCCACTCTTCTGGGCCACCTGGGCCTGGACATGCCAAGAGGCACACTGCACATGCCCCTGAAGCACGCACTGCACCCTGCCGTACCAGCCCTGGTGAGGAGGTAGGGGAAGGGCACAGGGTTGGTGCCCTGCCCTTAGACTTGTGTGACCTTGAGCAAGTCCCTGCCCCTACTCCCCAGCCAGCCTTCTTCAGTTCAGTTCAGCTCAGTCGCTCAGTCATGTCTGACCCCTTGCAACCCCATGGGCTGCAGCACGCCAGGCCTCCCTGTCCATCGCCAACTCCTGGAGCTCACTCAAGCTCATGTCCATTGAGTCAGTAATGCCAACCAGCCTCCTTATCCTTGGCTATAAAGAGGGGTCATCGGTCCCACTTTGTTGAGTTGGTGGGCGGTTAAACAAGATGACAATGATGCCTCGCACCGTGTCCGTGTAAATGGGGAGTATGGTGGTGGTTGCTGCTGGAATAAACATGAGCATTCCTTCCCGCATCGAGGTGGAAGAGTTGAGTCTCCAGGGAACCCCAAGGAGCCTCATACCACCCCCACGGCTCCCCCCACAGCCCCTCGCCACCCCTGGATTGCCTCCAGGGCTGCTGGCAGACAGGAACCCGGCGGTTGTATGAGGAAGCCTTCCTCTAGCATAGGGGAGGTCCGTGTGTGTTTGGGGCATGGCCCCACTGGAGTGCCTCAGGCACGGCCTCTCACCTGCTTTATCACGTGTTTGACTTTGGTTTTTGTCTCCTCTACCACGAGGTTCACCCCCAAAGCCCCAGGATTCAGCCAGTCCAAAATCTGCCAGCAAAAGAGAAGCTTTCAGGAAAACGTACCCATCTGTGCACTTCCCAAAGTGTGCCCACCTCCAGGGTCTGTTCTGGTCCTCCTAAGTTTCTTCGTGGGCTGGCAAAGAAGGAAATGACCCAGAAGGCTGAGGAGGCCTGCAAAGGCAGAACCTGAGCCCGTCTCTCAGGGGCCGATTCTGGAGCTCCATCCACCACCCCAGGCCCCTTCTCCAATCTGTGGTTAGGACCAGCCAGCCGTCCGAGAGCCAGCACCTCCCTGGGGCAGACGGTTTCTTCACTCGCTATAGCCCCTTAGGATCCCAGCTTTCAGGGGCCACCTCCAAACTGGGCCGCCAAACAAGAAAGTAACTGGTCCACAATTGGTGCAATCATAAGCCACGGCCCGTGTGAGCCTGGCATGTGCCAAGTGCTTTACAGCCACCCACACAGTTGGCACTGTTGCTTGTCTCCTCATTTACACTGGAGGAAACTGAGACCCCAGGAGCTGGGGCCTTGCCCAAGGGTACAGTACCAGTACCTCAGAGGGCCTGGCCTGGCCTGGGAGTCGGGAGCCTGACTCCAGAGATGGTGCGTGGACACAGGAGGCTGGGTGGCGCGAGCACATTTGTCAGAGGATGAAGGAAAGGGGGCTGCAGGAGGCAGAGGACTTCGTCCAGGTGGTGGGGCCCTCAGTCTACGGACCCTCAGAGTCCAGAGCAGTTTTAGGGTTCTGTAACCCAGCACCTGCAGCCTGAAGCCTCTCGGGGGTGGCAGGGGCGGAGACCTGAGCAACTCACGCCCCTGTAAGAAGGCTCACACTCAGGCACTCTCAGCAGGCAAATGAAACAGTAAAATGGACCAGTGTCTCAGATCAAGGCTTTTTTGTCCTCTTAAAAAGTAACTTTGTTTTTAAAATTCTCTGGTCACCCAGAAACTCGTCTGCTTTACCACTGGCTCACTCCCCACCCTAGACCCTCCCACCCCCCACCCTCCCCCCACCCATGTCGCTCCAACACAAAACGGGATTCTCATAAACTGAGCAAAACCTAACTTAACGAATCATTGTCAGATTAATGAATCTTTTTACAAAGACCGACTCTAACATTTAATAAAGTGGACATTTTATGCATTTGGTAAACATTCAAATGCACTCATCTCACATGCTAATAAAGTAATGCTCAAAATTCTCCAAGCCAGGCTTCAGCAGTATGTGAACCGTGAACTTCCAGATATTCAAGCTGGTTTTAGAAAAGGCAGAGGAACCAGAGATCAAATTGCCAACATCCGCTGGATCATGGAAAAAGCAAGACAGTTCCAGAAAAACATCTACTTCTGCTTTATTGGCTATGCCAAAGCCTTTGACTGTGTGGGTCACAATAAACTGTGGAAAATTCTGAGAGAGATGGGAATATCAGACCACCTGACCTGCCTCTTGAGAAACCTACATGCAGGTCAGGAAGCAAGTTAGAACTGGACATGGAACAATAGACTGGTTCCAAATTGGAAAAGGGGTACGTCAAGGCTGTATATTGTCACCCTGCTTATTTAACTTCTATGCAGAGTACATCATGAGAAACGCTGGACTGGAAGAAACACAAGCTGGAATCCAGATTGCTGGGAGAAATATCAATAACCTCAGATATGCAGATGACACCACCCTTATGGCAGAAAGTGAAGAGGAACTAAAAAGCTTCTTGATGAAAATGAAAGAGGAGAGTGAAAAAGTTGGCTTAAAGCGCAACATTCAGAAAACGAAGATCATGGCATCCAGTCCCATCACTTCATGGGAAATAGATGGGGAAACAGTGGAAACAGTGTCAGACTGTATTTTTGAGGGGCTCCAAAATCACTGCAGATGGTGACTGCAGCCATGAAATTAAAAGATGCTTACTCCTTGGAAGGAAAGTTATGACCAGGCTAGATAGCATATTCAAAAGCAGAGACATTGCTTTGCCAACAAAGGTCCGTCTAGTCAAGGCTATGGTTTTCCCAGTGGTCATGTATGGATGTGAGAGTTGGACTGTGAAGAAAGCTGAGTGCCAAAGAATTGATGTTTTTGAACTGTGGTGTTGGAGAAGACTCTTGAGAGTCCCTTGGACTGCAAGGAGATCCAACCAGTCCATTCTAAAGGTGTTCTTGGAAGGAATGATGCTAAAGCTGAAACTCCAGTACTTTGGCCACCTCATGTGAAGAGTTGACTCATTGGAAAAGACTCTGATGCTGGGAGGGATTGGGGGCAGGAGGAGAAGGGGACGGCAGAGGATGAGATGGCTGGATGGCATCACTGACTCGATGGACATGAGTTTGAGTGAACTCCGGGAGTTGGTGGTAGACAGGGAGGCCTGGCATGCTGTGATTCATGGGGTCGCAAAGAGTTGGACACAACTGAGTGACTGAACTGAATTGAAACACTCAAATGGCTGTCTGAGGAGGCCTTACAAATAGCTGTGAAAAGAAGAGAAGCAAAGGAGAAAGGAGAAAAGGGAAAGATACAGCCATCAGAATGCAGAGTTCCAAGGACTAGCAAGGAGAGGGAAGAAAGCCTTCCCAACTGATAAATGGAAGGAAATAGAGGAAAACAATACAATGGGAAAGACTGGAGATCTCTTCAAGACAATGAGAGATACTGAGGGAACATTTTATGCAAAGATGGGCTCAATAAAGGACAGAAATAGTATGGACCTAACAGAAGCAGAAGATATTAAGGAGACAAGGATACACAGAAGAAGTACACAAAAAAGATCTTCATGACCCAGATAACCACGATGGTGTGATCACTCACCTAGAGCCAGACATCCTGGAGTGCAGTCAAGTGGGCCTTAGGAAGTATCACTACAAACAAAGTTAGTGGAGGTGATGGAATTCCAGCTGAGCTATTTCAAATCCTAAAAGATGATGCTGTGAAAGTGCTGCACTCAATATGCCAGCAAATTTGGAAAACTCAGCAGTGGCCACAGGACTGGAAAAAGTCAGTTCTCATTTCAGTCCCCAAGAAAGGCAATGCCAAAGAATGTTTAGACTACCACACAATTGCACTTATCTCACATGCTAGCAAAGTGATGCTCAAAATTCTCCAAGCTAGACTTCAACAGTATGTGAACCGAGAACTTTCAGATGTTCAAGCTGGATGTAGAAAAGGCAGAGGAACCAGAGATCAAATTGCCAGCATTCGTCAGATCATCGAAAAAGCCAGAGAATTCCAGAAAAACATATATTTCTGCTTCATTGACTACACTAAAGGCTTTAACTGTGTGGATCAAAACAAACTGTGAAAAATTACTCAAGAGATGGGAATACCAGACCACCTGACCCGCCTCCTGAGAAATCTGTGTGCAGGTCAAGAAGCAACGGTCAGAACCGGATTGGAATAATGAGCTAGTTCCAAATTGAGAAAGGAGTACATCAAGGCTGTATATTGTCACCCTACTTATTTAACTTATATGCAGAGTACATCATGTGAAACGCTGAGCTGGAAGAAGCACAAGCTGGAATCAAGTTTGCCAGGAGAAATATCAATAACCTCAGATATGCAGATAACACCACCCTTATGGCAGAAAAAGAAGAGAAACTAAAGAGCCGCTTGATGAAAGTGAAAGAAGAGAGTGAAAAAAACTGGTTTAAAATTCAACATTCAGAAAACTAAGATTATGGCATCCATCCCACCAGTTCATGGCAAACAGATGGGGAAACAATAGAAACAGTGAGATACTTTATTTTGGGGGGCTCCAAAATCACTGCAGATGGTGACTGCAGCCATGAAATTAAAAGACACTTGCTCCTTGGAAGAAAAACTATGACAAACCTAGGCAGCATATTAAAAAGCAGAGACATTACTTTGCCAACAAAGGTCCATCTAGTCAAAGTGAAAGTCGCTCAGTCATGTCTGACTCTTTGCGATCCCATGGACTATAGACTCCATGGAATTCTCCAGGCCAGAACACTGGAGAGGGGGGCCTTTCCCTTCTCCAGGCAATCTTCCCAACCCAGGGATCAAACCCAGATCTCCTGAATTCCAGGTGGATTCTTTACCAGCTGAGCCACCAGGGAAGCCCAAGAATACTGGAGTGGGTAGCCTGTTTCTTCTCCAGCAGATCTTCCTGACCCAGCAATCGAACTGGGGTCTCCTGCCGTTGCAGGCAGATTCTTTACCAACTGAGCTACAGGGAACCCCCAATCTACTCAAAGCTATGGTTTTTCCAGTAGTCATGTATGGATGTGAGAGTTGGACCATAAAGAAAGCTGAGCACGGAAGAATTGATGCTTTTGAACTGTGGTGCTGGAGAAGACTCTTGAGAGTCCCTTGGATTGCAAGGTGATCCAACCAGTCAATCCTAAAGGAAATCAGTCCCGAATATTTATTGGAAGGACTGATGCTGAAGGTGAAGCTCCTATACTTTGGCCACCTGATGTGAAGAACTGACCTGATGCTGGGAAAGATTGAAGGCAGGAGGAGAAGGGGACGACAGAGGATGAGTTGGTTGGATGGCATCACCGACTCAATGGACATGAGTCTGTACAAGCTCCGGGAGTTGGTGATGGACAGGGAGGCCTGGCAGGCTGCAGTCCATGGGGTTGCAAAGAGCTGGACACAACTGAGCGACTGAACGGAACTGAAACATTCATTTCTCTTTATTTTCCAACTTTCCTTTTGTTTTGTGAATTTTTTTAGGCCCTAAACATTTTCACAAGCCCTGGAAAAGGCCCAGTTTCCCCCAGCTGAGGACTACTGATAGGGTGTCTTAGGAGCCTGAGGGCTGCAGATGTTGAATTCTGAATGTTCTAGGGTTTGCAGGAGCTGAAGCGCATGGACCTGTGGGGAAAAAAGGATGAGATGGTTTCCTAGCATCCTATATTCAGACTGGAGAGGCCTTAATTTCATCCGTCATTTTAGAGAGGGGAAAACCCAATGGAGAGGGGCAAAGGACACCCAGGAGGTCACCTATGAGCTAGAGGCAAACGCTGGCTCAGCATGGGCGCCTTGCCTCCCTGGGGTCAGACGTGGAAGCAGGGCGGCTTTTCAGGTGTGCTGGGCTTAGTCGCTCAGTCCTGTCCAACACTTTGCAGCCCCGTGGACTGTAGCCCGCCAGGCTCCTCTGTCCATGGGGTTCTCCAGGCGAGAACACTGGAGTGGGTTGCCGTGCCCTCCTCCAGGGGATCTTCCCCACCCAGGGATCGAGCCCGGGTCCCTCGCATTGCGGGGCGGATTCTTGACCCCTGGGGGCCACGGGGACTGTGACCGTTAAACCGGTAGGAACTGGGGGTAGTGGCAGCAGGACCGGGTCCCGGGCTCGGCCCTGACCATCGGCCCCTCGTCGTCCCCGCCTACTCGCCAGGGGACCACTCGGCACCTGGTACTTTTCCATTGGGTCTTCAGGGGAAGACTCGGCCTCCCGGTCCCTCTGCGGGGCGCTGGGGTGCACCTCTGGCCCGAGCCGCAGTCCGACCCCGGGCTGAGCATGCGCAGTGTGGTCCGCGTCCGGTGTGCGCTCGTCCCCCACCCGGGGGACACCCATCAGCCCCCGGGAGCTCGCTTGCCGACCCGGGCTCTCCCTGCCTGAACAGCGCCGGCTGCAGCGTCCTTTCGGCAGGCCGGCCCTCAGGGGCGGGGCCTCGCGCGGGGAGGGCGGGGCCTGAACGCGGCGGGGAGGGCGGGGCCTGAACGCGGCGGGGAGGGCGGGGCCTGAACGCGGCGGGGAGGGCGGGGCCTGAACGCGGCGGGGAGGGCGGGGCCTGAACGCGGCGGGGAGGGCGGGGCCTGAACGCGGCGGGGAGGGCGGGGCCTGAACGCGGCGGGGAGGGCGGGGCCTGAACGCGGCGGGGAGGGCGGGGCCTGAACGCGGCGGGGAGGGCGGGGCCTGGACGCGGCGGGGAGGGCGGGGCCTGGACGCGGCGGGGAGGGCGGGGCCTGGACGCGGCGGGGAGGGCGGGGCCTGGACGCGGCGGGGAGGGCGGGGCCTGGACGCGGCGGGGAGGGCGGGGCCTGGACGCGGCGGGGAGGGCGGGGCCTGGGTGCGGTGGGCCGCGAGCGGCCCCTTTAAGGCGCGGCCGGGGCGGGCCCTGCGGCGCGGCCCCTTTAAGGCTTGGCCTACGTGGCAGCCGCTGGAGCCGCGGACGCGGAGCGAGGCCGGCCGCTGGGTACTTCCTGTGGAGGCCGCAGCGGGCGCTGGCGCCGACGGGCCGAGCGCCGAGGGAGCGAGCCAGCCAGCCAGCCAGCCGAGCCTCCCGCCGCCGCCATGGGCCAGAACGACCTGATGGGCGCGGCCGAGGACTTCGCCGACCAGGTGCGGCCTGCGGGCCCGTCCGCCCGGGGCGCCCCCCATCCCCGGCCCTCCTGTGGGGCCCCCGGCCTGGTTGCCTCCGGGCCCCGCCCGTGCCCCGCGGAGCCGGCCCCCGGCCCCCCGGGCCGCCCCGAGGCCTGGGCCGGGCCCTCCCGATGCCCCCGCCGCGCTCGCTCCCCTCCCCCAGCCGGGGCCCTGCCTCCCGGGCTCGCCGCCTGCCCGCGCCGGGGGCACCCCCAAACTCGGCCTCGGGGGCCCAGCCCGCACTCGCGCCGCCTGCGCGCCGGGGCGCCCTGGGAGTCTTCCCCGGGCCCGGGCTTCGGGCGCCCAGCTCTGTGGGCCTGTCCTCCCTCCCTGATCCGGCCCGGCTGGTCCTAGACGCCGAGGGGCGTCAGCGGCTGTCCCCCCACCCCGGCCTCCCGAGGCCCCGGGGTGGGATGCGGAATGCTTGGGGAGCGTCCTCGCCCTTCTGCACCTCTGGGTGGTCCCTGCACGCTTGTCCTTCCACTGGGCACTCTTAGGGGGCGGATCCTGAACAGGGGGGTTGGTCAGATTGGAGGCCTGAGAGGGTCCTCCCGGTGGAAAAGGGGGCGCCCTGGTTGGCAGCCCCGCTGCAGAAAGCCACGGCACTGTTTCTTTGCTCTGTCCCAGACGTCTTGGGTTCATGGGGTCCCTTTGACCCTTCCCTTCCATCTTCCTTCCCTGTCTGGACTCTGCCCCGCGATGAAATGAATGGGTATCTGTCTGTACATACAGCTAGGGGGAGGGGGACGCCTACCTTCCTGTTCGCGAGTCCAGGAGTGTCCAGGTGGCATTCCTAGCAACAGGGAAGCGAGCCCTTGAAACCGGCCACTGAGTCACTGCTAAAGGTGTTCGGAAACTAGACAAACAGAACCAGGTCCTGCAAAGGGGACAGAGCTCTCCCGAGGTCTCCTTCGACCAAGCGTGGCCCAGAGACCACGGCGGTGATTCTTGAGCCGTGTGCCTCTTGCTTCTGAAAGTGTCCCGTTATGTCTACAGACCTATAGGAAGAGCTGCAGCTGGCCCAGCCGCCATGCTCTCTTTGGTTTACTTAATGGGTGTGTGGCTTTGTCAGAGTTAACAGTAGTGAGGTTTAAGTTTCTGTTTTTATGGGGGTGGTTATAATTCATCATACTCCAAGGCTGGACTCACTGGAAGGTGTATGTGTGTGAGAGATTTTTAAACAATAGTTAAGTGAGCTGTTTTCTAATCAGTTATCGGTGAACAAGATTTCCTGTTGTTCCCCTGACGGATGAGATCTCTCTAGCGTGGCCTCCCCGTTGGGTTCTTGAAGCCCCACTTTCCTGTGAGCTGCTTGTGTTATAAAACTGTGGGGCTAAAACGGTCAACTTGAAGAAATGGTTTTCCCTCAGGTCACGATTTTGTGTTTACAATCTAAAAATTGTATCCCTTGCAAAAACAATTTGTATAGAAAGCCCTCAAAAACTGAGCCAGCTGACTTTGTCCGCTTTCATTGACATGATTTTAGTGACCCAGTTTTGTTTCCCCAAGTAGCCGCCACCTAAGAAGACGGCTCAATTCAGCCCTGGTAGCCGTGAGAGCCTCGTACACTCTCTGCAGCCCGGAACAACCCCGGTTTTGCAACTGAATTTCATAGCTGAATCTAGATAAAATGTCTCCACTCAAGTTGCTGCCAACTATCGAATGATAAGCCCTCCTCTTGCCAAAAAAAAAAAAAAATCAGACTCTTTACGTAATCCTTTCTTTTTTTTCCTTCATGCATTTCGTTTGCATTAAATGAAAGAAGCAGAATCTTGGAACTGGAAAGGCCCTGGAGGGGCACACAGGATCAACCTGTAAGGTTTCACTGCTGAGGCGCCTGGGGCCTGGGGCCACAGCCCCGGGCAAAGCCCGGTATCACACACAACATGCTTCTCAGGCTTGGGGTTTTTCTGTACGAGAGCACGCTGCCTAAGGTCTGGAAAAGCAAGGCCACGTCTGCCGGGCAGGGCAGGCTCCTGCGGTCAGTTTTTGAGGGCCAGAGCCCACCTTGGGGGTGACATCTGCCCGCAGACACCTCCATGCCCTTCCATGGGAGGGCAAGGCCGGGCCATGCTGTCACCACCGAAGTTAGGAGCTGCTTCTGCCACCCGGCCTGGTGTGAGCGAGAGGCGTGGATGGGTGATGGGGTGCAGAGCAAAAGCGATGGCTTCCTGTGGACAGAATCTGGCCAGGCTGGGCTGGCACTTTTGTTTTTTGACATTGATCCACATAGTGTTAGAACAGCTGCCAACAGTAAAGGTGCAGAAAGTCCCGGCTTTTAAGATGACAATGATCTCACTTGAAGGGATTGGGGAAATGTCATGAAAGTCATTGATGTGACTAGTAAATATAAGCATGACATACCTGTGTTTTCTAACCTCAGCTTCAGAAAACAAGCAAAAATGAAGGGACAGAAAGTCAGCCAGAAGTGAGCAGGGTCTCAGAAGGGCCACGTGTCCCCTGAGAGCTACGGCGGTAATCCGGAGTCTTCGGCGCTCCGGCATGGCGCCCGGTCACCCGTGCATACTCCTTGGGTTGCCCGAGGGTCCCGGGAGCTCGGGCCACAGTGCTTCCATCTTCAGGTGCAGAGCGGGGTGGGGGTCTGTGTGGTCTTGAGTGGCTCGTGGTGGCCCGCCACATGGAGTCGGCATGCTGCGACCTTCCTTCAGGTCTGCAGAGGCACGAGTGTGGGTGAGTGTTCTGGCTCCTTGCGGCCAGCAGGCTCAGCTGCCTCTTTGGCATCAGGCTCCTTGCCCTGGGTGGCAGGGACAGCATCCTCCTGCTGGAGAAAGTGCTGAGAGAGCTGTCTGCGGAAGCTGGCATTCGGAAGCCATCTGAGCCTGGGTCTGAAGGGGCCAGAGACTAATGAATTCAGCAATCCAAAATGACGCCCGTCCCCTGCAGCTGGGACTCAAGGCCAGGCTGCAGGCTGTGACTCCCAAACACATTTGCCCCAGTAAATAGGAGTGTTAGCACTTAATGGGCTGCGTCACCAAGGTGACAGATAAGCCGCCTGAGGCCTTGCTTTCCGTGTGGCCTTTGGTATTTCCACCTGTCCCCTGGCAGGACAGAGCCAGTGCTGGGGGCTCGCACCTCCAGGAGCTCCCTTTGGCCTCTGGTCAAGTGCTGGGGAGCGGGGGATGGCCCTGGCGGGACACTGAGCTGGGCCTCCGTGGCCCCCAGGTCTCGGGGCTGTGCCTTCGCCCCGTGTGGAGCCACCGGGGTGGGTAGGGTTCGGGACGGTGCTGGGTGGCTTCTCTGTGCTCTCCTCCTGTTCCTTTGCCATCCCTCCCCCACAAGGGCTTCCGGCCTTACACCAAAAAGGAGCGGGGAGAGGGCAGAGAGGAGCCGGCTGACTCACTGTCCCCTGCTCCGACCTCAGACAGGAGGTTCTGAGAAGGCGCCCTGCCTCCCTGCCTCTTGGGGAGCAGGGTGGAGGCGCAGGCGCGGGGCTTCTCCCGGAAGGCCCCGAGCAGCCTGGCACTGCTCCTCGCAGTGGCGCTGTGTCCCGTGTGGGTTTTCGGTGGGGAAACCAGGCCCTCTCTCTAGGCCAGGGCCAAGCAGCGCCTCTTCTTGGACCTCCAGTTGCTGCGTGGCTTTACAGAGCACTCGGGGAGACTCACTGGGGGTCCGAGGGCCCTGGTGGATGTGCCCCTGTGAGTCACCAGGCTCAGGTACCAGCCCTGACTCAGCCTGCTGGGCCAGAGGTCACTGGCCGCGGGCTCTAATCTTCTGGGGTGTGCAGGCTCTAATCTTCTGGGGTGTGCAGTCTCGGAGCGGCCCTGGAGAAGGGTAGCCCCAGTTCTCAGGGTGCACGGAAGCCTGACCTGCCTCTTGCCTCTGCCTGCAAGTTCTCATGAACCAAGAATGGCAGCCTGCTTTCCTCAAGTCCCTTTTGTCCTGAACGCTGAGAGAGAGTAGGTTTCCCCGTGTTCGGTGGGAGCTGCGGGTGGCTGTGTGATGTGATGGCCGTGTCCCAGAGCCACGTCCCAGGTTGGATACAACTGCTGCTTGAATCCCTGCTGCTGGGAAACCACAGCCCCTTGTACGGAAACCTTAGCTCTGTAGGTGAGCCCTCAGATGGGGTCCTGCTTAGGACCCATATGCCATGCTTGACCGTGAGCTTCCTGCGAAAGGCCTGCCCCCCAGAGGCTGAGAGACCCGGTCCCTTGTCATGCAGGCCCTGCCCACTCAGCGTCTCCTTCGGCCTTCCCCTCGTGATCCTCTGTCTGGGCACAGGGTGTGCACTGCCCGTGACCACTGTGGGTGCATGAGCTGCAGTCAGCCCCTGGCCTCGGGGCCCATGGTGTGTGCAGGAGGCCAGCTTAGCGTGAGCACTGGCCGGGCGGCCTCTGGGTGCCTGCTTTAGGGGCTCCTCTGCCGTGCGAGGGGGCTGCTGTCTGCAGCAGCACCGTGTGGGCCCAGGGGCCAGGTGCTGAGAGCATAGCGTGTGCAGGCGAGGCTCACGTCGGTTCTGCTCCCATGCCGTCCCCCCGGCCACCTTCCTCCGTGTTCAGTCCAAACAGGTGCTCGTTAGAGGGTGGCTGGTTTCAGAGAGGCTCTGGATCGGCCTGACTTATAAAATAGCCCTAAACCTAGCCCACATTGTTGTTTAGCTGCTAAGTCACGTCCAATTCTTTGTGACCCCATGGGCTGTAGCCCACCAGGCTCCTCTGACCATGGGATTTCCCAGGCAAGAATACTGGGGTGGGTGGGTTGTCATTTCCTTCTCCAGGCGATCTTTCTAACCCAGGAATCGAACCCACACCTCCTGCACTGGCAGGCGGATTCTTTGTCACTGAGATGTGCTTCGTTCAGAGCACAGACACCTGAAGCTTTGCAGTGTTTTCAGCTCAGAGAGCTGTCTGTCCTGGCATGTCTGCACTCGGAGGAAGGGCTGAATTACCTTTTGGAAGAGAACTTCTCTCTGCCGCTCTCTAATCCCCTTGACCCAGACACTCAAATTAAGAGCGCAGACGTGTCATGGAGGCTTTAAACACTGCCTCCATCTTGCGGTTTAGGGGCCAGTGGAGGCGAGTTGGCCCCAGCCTGGGATTCACAGTCTGCACTGCCCCCCTGGCGGGCTGTGCCAGCCTCATATGGCTTTCCCCAGGTTTCAACACTTTGCTGAGGCCCGTGTTGTCGCCAGGGCTTCTTGGCTGGTGGCTGGGCCTACCGGGCTGGGTGATTACCCCATTGCTGGGCGTTTTGATTCAGGCCCTGAGGCAGAAACGGGAGGGTGTGTGGCCTCTGCTGTTCCCACAGCTCCTGATCTGAAGTGCTTCTACCCTACATGGACTCCAGAGTTCATGTAGGTATATTTGGGACCTCTTTTTTTTTTTTCCTTTTAAAGACAAGGTCCACTGTCTTCTTTTTTCCTCTGCTCATTAAGGTTGGAAAGAATCTTCACGACTATTAACCCAGTGGTCCTCACTTTGTAAGATAGTAGAGAACCCCTGCCCCCACCAAAGCATCCACTCAGCTTGTCCACAGTGTGCTGGCCGTCAGGGGGTCAGAGCCAGGGTGGGCGCACCAGCCGTCAGCCTCGGCCCCGGGCCCGCCTGCTCGCCTGTCTGTGCGTCTCCCTCTGTCACTGGGACTCTGGCGCGATTCCGTGGGCGTCAGGGGGCAAGCAGATGTGTGCAGAAGTGACACCTCGGGGCCTAGGCTCTGGGACTTGGAGAGGGTGGACACCTGGCTTGTCACCCCTCTGTCCTCAGGCCAGGCTGCTGTGGCCCAGAGCCCGGGGGAGGGGAGGCGTCTCTGTGCTGACTAAGCCAGAACTGACAACTAAAGGTTGGTCTACACAGCTGGCGGCTTGCTAACCAGGTGGACGGCTTTAGCAGTGCCTAGGACTTTCAGTCAGCTTTTCAAAACACCAAAACGGAAGAAACGCTCCCAGGCACACCTTTTATTCCA
The DNA here is from genome assembly GCF_023091745.1 of Budorcas taxicolor. Classification (NCBI taxonomy): domain Eukaryota; kingdom Metazoa; phylum Chordata; class Mammalia; order Artiodactyla; family Bovidae; genus Budorcas; species Budorcas taxicolor. The sequence continues at coordinate 163,406,680 of NC_068920.1, read as the reverse complement.
GCGGCAGGTTACCCAGCCTGAGAGGTTGTGACACTCAGTGTCCCTTCGAGGGGTCAGATTCACGGGTGCCCTTCGGACTCTGGCTGCTGACACATGAGTCACGTGGGCGGGTGCCCGATCTTTCTCCCCAGTTCCTGCTGTTACCGTATCACAGGGTGTCTTTCCCTTTGTCCCTCCGCTTTGAGTGCTTGCGAGGAGCAAGTGCGTTCGGTTCACCTGAATGACGCTCGTGCCTCGGTTTCGTGCGTATTCCTTAGTCAGCCATCGTGAACGGCCTGGCTGGCGCGGGGCAGGAGGCGGCTGTGTCTGCAGGCGTTTCTGTCACCGTGGGGGCGGGGCTGTCCCAGCAGCTCGAGGGTAGTGAGGCCAGGCAGGCTCTCACGGCCTTCGTGGACGCCCCGCGACAGACCCTGGGCGCGAGCCGGGGCAGCGGTACTGCGGTGGAGAGACCCGGGCCAGGGCTTCGCCGAGGGCCCGCTGAGTCTGTCGTGGGCCAGTCTGGCTTCCCACGCCCTTGACTGAGGTGGGCGTGCTGTCCTGCAGCAGCTCCGCGTGTGATGGCTGTAGTTGACGCGCGCACACTGGCTGAAATCACAGAGGAGGAGGTCGGGGGCTGGCCTGAGGTCTCCCTCTCCTCCAGGCAGGGTGCCCGGATCCGCCCCCCCCGCCCCCTGGGCAGTGCTGGGAGCGGCTGCCAGGCCTCCCCCTACCCCGTCCCGCTGCCCCTCACCATGGCTTTCCCGGCCCTGCAGTTCCTGCGCATCACGAAGCAGTACCTGCCGCACGTGGCCCGCCTCTGCCTGATCAGCACGTTCCTGGAGGACGGCATCCGCATGTGGTTCCAGTGGAGTGAGCAGCGGGACTACATCGACAGCACCTGGAGCTGCGGCTACCTGCTGGCCTCCTCCTTTGTCTTCCTCAACCTGCTCGGACAGCTGAGTGAGTGGCACCCGTGCCCCCGCGGGTCTCCTGGGCAGCGGCCTGGGAGCAAGCCCTGCCGGCCCTCGGCTGGCTGCTCTGTCTCTAGTCCTGGCCGCATTTCTTTGCGGTCCTCGGCTTAGTGCCCGGAGCAGGAGGTGCAGGGGGCTGGGGGGCGGCCAGTGAGGAGCCGAGGCACCCCAAACCCAGGGTCTGGAGAGGATGCCAGCGGCAAACGTAGAAGGGCGGGCCTCGGACGCCGGTGCGGCCGCGCGGGCTTTGGGCCCGGCTCCCACCGGCCGTCCCCTGTCCTCGGGGGCCAGGACAGGGCTGCAGCTCCCAGCAGGGCTGCCTGTGACACACGGCGACTCTAGCCAGGAGTCCGCTTTCTGGACCAGGGCTGTCGATAGGTAGAGGCCATCCCCGCCAGAGGCTGCTTTCCGCTCGGGCGGGTGGCTGGGCTGCCGCGGCGCCAGCAGCCAGGGGAGGGGCCGCCGCCCTGACCTCAGCCTCCTTGCAGCTGGCTGCATCCTGGTGCTGAGCAGGAACTCCGTGCAGTGCGCCTGCTTCGGGCTCTTTGGCATCATCGCACTGCAGGTAAGCGGGCCTCCCTCTCGCCCTGCTTAGAGCTGAGCCCCGGGGACAGAGGCCGTGAGGACTCGGCCCCACTCGCCTTCAGCCCGCTTGGGGCCACACTCCGCTTCCACCCTTGGCTGCCTCCCCGAGCTCCTGTGGCAAGGCAGCAGGCCACAGGGCTCTCTACTTCACAGAGGACACGCAGCTACTCGTGAAACGCTTAGCTCACAGTTCATCTGCGTCGGGTCTTGGAGCCGCCATGTCCTCCAGAACTGTCTGGGCCCAGCTCTGAGGAAGCAGGGGCTTGTTGACAGGTCCAGGCCACCGCCCACCCCAAGGGACGCTGAGCCCGTTGCTGAGTTTGGGGCTGTTGATGTCCCGAAAGGGTTTTGTCTGTCTTGTATTTAGATACGTTTCTCACGTATGTTGGAAGAATTGCCTGATGCTGTTAATTCTGTAGAAACAGAAATTTGTCTGGAAACACTGAGACTGAAAACGCTCTTTCCTCTTCCCTCAGACGATCGCCTACAGCATTTTATGGGACTTGAAGTTTCTGATGAGGTAGGTATCTTCTGGTTGGTAACTAGTGTATCTCCTCGTGTCTCTAAAGTCAGTAGCTGTTGGTTGAAGTGAGTTTCTCTGGGTCAAAACCATGCTTCTTAGACTCTGTAGTGGACGTTGGTGAGGCCTTTTCCTCCCCATCCCCGAACCCCGAAAACACAGGTGAGAACCACCACGTCTCACGAGGGCTCATGGGTCCAGGGGGAGCGCTGGTCAGCAGGAGAGCCTGGCTCCGGCCCCGCGGTGGGTGCAGACGCATCTATGTCTCCGGTCCTGTCCACGGGGGTCAGCGGGGTCCGCTTCCTGCTGGGGCCTCCGACCCGGTCCGCCCGGCACTGGCAGGGCCGGGGGGCCTGAGCGACCACTTCGGGGGTGTGTCCCGCAGGAACCTGGCCCTGGGAGGAGGCTTGCTGCTGCTGCTGGCCGAGTCCCGATCCGAAGGCAAGAGCATGTTCGCAGGCGTCCCCACCATGCGTGAGAGCTCCCCCAAGCAGTACATGCAGCTCGGAGGCCGAGTCCTGCTGGTCCTGATGTTCATGACGCTGCTCCACTTTGACGCCAGCTTCTTCTCAGTACGTCTCCCCCAGTTGATCCCCCAGCCTGTGCGCTGCACACTGCCGAGGGGCCGTCAGAATGGTCCCTGACACTGCTGAGTTCTCGGCGCCAGGAAGCTGCCCTGGCCTCACCACAGAGCCCCTCCAGCTGGGGGTGCAGGCTCACAGCACGCACACCTGCTTCTCTTTCCTTCCGGGCACGCCTGCCTGCAGCGTGTACTGTTTGCACACCAGGGGTTGGGGCTGCAGAGTCGAAGGCTTCATCCTCGGCCCTAGGAGCTCATAGAGCTGGGGCCCTGGCTGGGCAGGGTCCTCAGGAGGGCTCTTGGAGCTGGGGGCAGGGAGCGGTTGGTCCTGAGCAGCTCGGGGGAGTGTGGTCCCAGCTAACAGGGCCCCTAGGGTCGGCCGTGAGTGAGTCCCACTAGTAACCCTGCCTGTGAACCGCAGACCTCTCTCCGTCCGGGCGGCCATCTGCTGCCCTCCCCGCAGTAGCGCCTCTTCTCCTTCCCTGCTTGTGATGCTGGCTCTCAGCACGCCCCGTTACTCCACCCTGGCGCGGAGCCTACAGGGACGCGGGCAGCTGGAACTGGCCTGCGTATCAAGCAGGACACGTCTCTTCTTCACATTCATTCTCGTTCCATGCCTTTCGACCCGTGCAGATCCTTCAGAACATCGTGGGCACGGCGCTGATGATTTTGGTGGCCGTCGGCTTCAAAACCAAGCTGGCCGCCTTGACTCTTGTCGTCTGGCTGTTTGCCATCAACGTGTACTTCAACGCCTTCTGGACCATTCCTGTCTATAAGCCCATGCACGACTTCCTCAAGTACGACTTCTTCCAGACCATGTCGGTGATCGGAGGCTTGCTCCTGGTGGTGGCCCTGGGCCCAGGGGGTGTGTCCATGGACGAGAAGAAGAAAGAATGGTAACGGAGTCCTCCCTGCCTGGCTGGGACCCACGGCCGTCGAGGACTGGTTCAGGGTGGATTTGAGTAACTGCCAGCATCTCCTGTACCCTCTTCCCTTCCCTCCCTTGGTAAAGGCACAGATGTTTTGAGAACTTTATTTGCAGACACCTGATCAGTAATGGCTAAACCTGCTATGGACCCACAGCCTGGCATCTGACTGTGCGGAGCCGGCCGGCCGAGGCCAGCGCCCCCCGCCCCGGGGCAGGGCCGTGGCTTGTTGGAGTGAGCATCTTGCTTGGCTGTGGCCCGTCGGCCCAACTTTTTTTCTTTTTTGGGGTGGGGGACCTTGAAACTGTACTGTGAGCAGATACATTTGTGTATCATTCAAAGCAGTCTCCCTCTTTTTTTTTTTTGAAGTTTACCTTTTTAGCTAAAACTACTCAATGATTCGGGGTGGCCCAGCCCAACATCAACACACTGGTTTAGGCCCACACCAGTGCCTTCCCCGTGGGCTCCGCCCTGCGCTGTGATCCTGTTATAGGGCCAGTGAGAGCGTTTAGAGAAACCCCAGACTCCAAGAATACGGCAGTATTAGAGCAGGGGCTGAAGCTGCGGTTTACGGCCAGGGCGTTCCTCAGAGAAGCAGCCGGTGCAGTTTCCACAGGGTGATGCCTGGGAGCGCGAGGGGCTCATGGCGGGGACAAGGCCCTCAAAGGCCACCCGGAGCCCGCAGAGGCCGGAGCCCAGGCCTGGCAGCACGTGTGGGCCTCATCAGTGCCCAGATGGGGAGCAGCCGCCACCGTGGGCAGGGCTGGGCCGGAGCGGGCGCTCAGACCAGTTACCTCAGGCCGACCTGTCCCAGAGCTGCAGCCGGCGCCCCACCACCCGGTGCCCCCGGCCCGCTTGCTCCCTGCCCTCACGAGGCCGCTGCTTGCTCAGATTGTCTATTTGCTATGCTGAATGCAGCCCCAGTTACTTTTTACGATTTGTGATGCCTTACCGATCGGATCTTGATCCTGTATTTAAAGTTTTCTGACATTGCCTTATGCTGTGTTTCTCTTCTTGGGGGTGGGGCCGCGAGCTCTTCTCGCTGTTCTTCGCTCCTCCACCTGGTAGCAGAGGCCACGAGGTGACGGCAGCCCCCGGGCCGCCCCCGGCTCCTCCTGGGGGCCAGGCCTTCCAAGGTCTCACAAGCCTTGCCTTGGAGCGGGCCCCATCTTCTCTGGATTCATCTGCTGGGGGTGCGAGCCTGACCCAAGGGCCTTCCCTGGGGCCAGTCCTGAACCCAGATCCACACGGACCTTCGTGTCGAGCCAGGGTGAGGGGAGCAACCCCCCCACCCCGACCCACTTAAGCCCCTGGCCAGCTTCACAGGACAGGGGGAGGCTGGCTCTTACCCACTAGAGCTGCTAGAACCTTCCCTACAGTCGACCCAGCTAACCCAAGGGGAGCCATCGCCACCTTTCCAGCACCACCCGTGTCCCCCTGCCAAGCCCCCCACTTCAGAGGCTCCTTATACACCACCCCCAGGAGCCCACTTCCCTACTCCCCGCGTATTTATAAGGATGGAGGGCTTTCTACTTCCGTCCCTGGGGTGCTCCCACGTGAAGGGGGTTCTGACTGTCTCAGTCTGGGCAGGGTGCTCTTTCAGCGCATGCCCGCCCAGTTAACCCAGCCTCCCGGCCCCAGGGACAGCCCGCTTGGCTAGGCCACAGCTGCCTGTGGCATTGTTTCTGGCGGGGTACAGTTTTTAGTTTGCAAAAACTGAGACTGCCCCCGTGGTGGTCCCCAGCCCACCTCCCCTGTCCCTGAGTGGGCTAGTGCTCAGGGCAGGGGTGGATGCTTATGTAAGAAAAGGAAAAAGGACCTACTAAATTGGTTTTAGCAAAAAGAATTTCTGAAACACACTTTTTTTTGCTCTCTGTGGGAAATAGGTATAAATCTCATGCTGTATTTTATATCTTAGTTGTGTTTGAAAACATTTTGATTTTTGGAGATACGTCCAAATAAATAATGGCATTTGTTGTACGCAGTGTGGTCCTCTGGTGTCCTCCAGCCAGGTGGGGCTTGGCCAGGGCCCTCCCTGGGTGCCCCCTCCAGGCGTTGCCGGAGACCGCGTCCAGTCGGAGGTCTTCCTTCGGGGTCCCTGCTGCTCCCTGGGTGTGGGGTCAGACCCCAGCCGTGCAGGCATTGGCAGCAAACGAGGAGTGCGTGGAGCAGGTCTTGGGAACTGGACCAGTGGGGACCCTGGCGGGCAGCTTCCGAGGACTTTCAGAATTCTCTCAAGATGTGTTTTCCCCAGCGACCTTTCATCAACCTGACTGTTTAAAAGAGCTGAAGCTCTTAGGTTTGCGGTGGTGACTTTTGAACTTCTTTTTCAAGGAGCTGGATCGCTTCTGTGGCACAGAGAATTCCCGTCAGCGGGGGCATTCGGATGTGATACTGGGGTGCTGTGAGCCTGCCTCCCAACCCCAGCCCGCAGGGAGGAAGGGACTTTAGTGGGAACCCCTGGGCAGCTTTCTGCCTGCGGCTTCCGTGGCAACTCGGCCGGGCAGTTAAAAGGCAGCACTCGGACCCCAATCGCACAGTCCTGCCCCGCCCTCTACCAGCCCAGTGCTACGTCACTGACGGAACTTCTTTCCTGCGCCAGTCTCAGAGGTTCCGGGGGCTCTGATCAAGTCCCCTCCTCGAAGTCCCTGCGCTGCTCTCTGGACGCCCTGCCTTAGACCCAGGGCCCTGAGCCTGCTCCGTGCAGCCCCTTCTGCGCAGACCAGGAAGCAGCCCCACCCCCACTGAGCAGCCCCACCAGCGCCTGTCTTGTATACTGCTGGCTTGAAATTTCAGCTGTGGAAAAAAAAAAACGTTTCTGATTTTTTTCTAAAGCTGAAACCCACGGCTATACGAAGCCGCTGCCGCGCTGGCAGCCCGGGGGCCAGCACTACCTTCCTGCGCTTGAGGACGCGCTCCTGGCCTGCTCCCAGGGCCCTGCCGTCTTCAGGGCCCGGCTCTTGGGGACATCTCGGCTTCTCGTCCTCGTCCTCGGTCAGAAAGTCGTCAGTGCTGTCCCCAGGCCCAGTCGCTTCCGGGTCCTTCTTGGTGAACAGCTCAGCTGCAAGGGGTAGAGGTTTGGGCTGTCTGAGGTCAAGTGTACCACCTGTGCCGAGGGGTCAGCCAGGCCCAGGACCAGAAGTGGACACAGCGGGAGGGAGCTGCTTGCTGATGGAATCCGCGGGGGCAGCTGTGACTGAATCCCGAGGCCGGGTTGGGGGGCCGCTCTAGCTTACGTGGGTACAGGTCTGTCATGCTATCTTCACTGTCGCTTGGGGCGGCGCCATCATCGCTGGACGGGGGTTCCCAGAAGGCTTCTCTAGGATGTGGCGGCCCATCACCGTCCTGGTCTTCCCTCCTCCTCCTCTTGTGCAGGAGGCAGGCCGGCACGAACTCCACGCCCTGCTCCTGACACTCCTCATCTGCAAGACAGACCGGCTCCCTCGTGTCTCCCCATGGTCCCCCGGCACACAGCTGGGCTCGGCCTGGGCCCTGCCACCCTCCTCCCCAGGGAAACGTCAGGAGAGCCTTCAGCTCGGCTCCTCCTGGGACTGCAGCCAGGTGCGTGGGGGTGCGGGCCAGGGGCAGGACAGCGGAGACCGAACCGGCCTGGAGCACCCATTCCTTTGGCTCCAGCCAGTTTCCAGGAAGCCACGCCAGCCTGCCACCCGGAGACTGAAGTCCCCTCAAGCACAGCAGCTGGGACCCCTCCTTGGACGGTGCGCTCCATAAAGGCCCGGCTCTAAGCCTCCAGTGCACTCCCATCCAAAGCTGCCAAGACCCTCTGTGGTCTTGTCCCCACCTGCCTGGTGGCACAGTAGCCGTCCTACAGAACTGCCCCCCTAGCCGAGCCGAGCACTCTCCCCGCAGCCCCTCAAATCCTGTCTGAAGAGAAGCCCTGAGAGAGCCTCCTGCGTCAGGCAGGCCCACCTGGCTCAGCGCCATCTTCTTCAGAGCACTTGACCTCGCCCGTGCCACTCTGGGGTCTGCTGCCCGCCCTGTGCTGCCCCTACCATCACCCTCTCCTCACCGTGCTGGGACCGGGCCTGGCGCACCCACCAAGGGCCACCAAAGGCTGACCAGGCTGCCGCTTCTGCCCTGTAGGGGTGCTGGTCCTGGGGAGAGCACGCAGGCCCCCAGACACCCACGTCCCGCGAGGCTACTCACACTTGCGCAGCGCCCTCTGGTACCGCCGGCCCTGGGTGTGCCTCAGCACGTGCTCCGGGCACTTGTTGATGTGTCTCAGGGTGAGTTTGCAGAACAGCTGGTGCCTAAGGGGCAGTTCACAAGCCAGGGTCCAGACCCACAGCTCTGCACCACGGCCACGTCTTAGAGTCACCCCTAGAGAGGCTGATGGGGATGGGGGCGGTCTCTACCACGGCCACGTCTTAGAGTCACCCCTAGAGAGGCGGGTGGGGGCGGTCTCTACCACAGCCACGTCTTAGAGTCACCCCTAGAGAGGCTGATGGGGGAGGTCTGCCGTGTGGCTTAGGCATCAGGATTCTTCCAAGCAACTGCAGCCTGCCACTCCTCCAGACAGCCTCACTGTCCACCCAGAAAACAGGCCCAGACAGCCTGGCCAGCCTCCCCCGACTGCTCCAGCAGGAGAGACATGTGGACCACCGCTTCACAAAGGGCTGCGCAGTGCGACTGTCTGCCACCCCCTTCATCTTGACTACTACTGTCAACCGTGCCCTCTCGGCTAAATCAAAGCTCTCCTTTAAACTAAAGAAGGAAAATGGCCACCTTCAGAACCTCAGGTCACAAAGCACAAGTGCGCCAACCCTCTACGAAGCACACAGGCCCAGGTGGCAAATCTTGTGTTTACAAAAAGAAAACGAAATATCAACTTCAGATATCCACATGGTACCACTGTAATGCACATGCAGTCATGTATGAATGTGAGAGCTGGACCATAAAGTAAGCTGAGTGCGGAAGAACTGATGCTTTTGAATTGTGATGCTGGAGAGGACCTTTGAGAGTCCCTGCTATAACAAAATCAAACCAATCACTTCTAAAGGAAATCAACCCTGAATATTCACTGGAAGGACTGATGCTGAAGCTGAATCTCCAATACTTGGGCCACCTGATGCGAAGAGCTGACTCAATGGAAAAGACCCTTAAGTTGGGAAAGATTCAGAGCAAGGGGAGAAGGGGATGACAGAGGATGAGATGGTTAGCTAGCATCACCGACTCAATGGACATGAATTTGAGCAAACTCCAGGAGATGGTGAAGGACAGAAAAGCCCGGTGCACTGCAGCCCAGGTCCGAGTCGCAAAGAGTCGGACACGACTGAGCGACTGAACACACCCACACACCCACATACAGACATGAGCAAGACGGGGACCTCACTTGGGGTCCCAGGTGACTCACAGCTCCAGAACTGCCCCCTGCATCTCAGGTCTCCTATCAGAAGGGAGGGTGGGCGCTGCCAAACTGGCCGCATCTCTGAGGAGCGCTCACTCTGCGGAGAGGGGTCGGGGCTCCGGAGTCTACCCAGTCCCGGCCAGACTCAGCACTAGGAACTGTCCCTCCCCCGGCCTGCCCGGCAGTTCCCGGCCGCCCCGCCCCGGCCTGGCCACGTACGGGTTCTTGGTGCTGGGTACGATGTGCGGCTCGAACTCGGTGTAGTCGAAGGCCGGGGAGGCGCGGACCAGCCGCCGGTACTTCTTGCCGCGGGTGTAGACCTGCAGCTCGGGCAGGCGACAAGGCAGCTCGTGCCCAGTCAGAGCGCACCGCACCTGCGGGCGGGAGCGCGGCGCGGTCACGGCGTCCGGGCGCTGGGGGTCTCGGGGCCCGCCGTGGGGTTCCCGCACCCCACCCCCGCCCCGCTCCCACCTTGCAGGCGCCGGGCTCCAGCCGCAGGCTCGGGTGCTCGCGCAGAAAGGCGCGCACGTCTGCCGGCAGCTCGCTCATGGCTCCGCGCGGAGCTGGGCGCCGACCTTCGCCGGAACCACGTGGGGCGGGGCGGGGGCGGGGCGGGGCGGGGCCAAGCGACGCCCCGGAAGCACACGCCTCCAGGGCCCGGAAGGGAGCGGGCGGGGCGATGGCGGCGGCGGCGCGGCTGCTAGGGCTGCGCGCGGCGGGGCTGCGGCCGCTGCTGTGCGCGGCGGGTGCGGGGCCGGTGAGCCGGCCGGGGCGGTGCGGCCGGGCGGGGGTGCGGCCGGCCGGGCGCGCCCTCGCACTGGGCGAGCTCAGCCGGCCCCTCACGTCTCCGCAGGCCCCGGCCAGCGTCGTCTGGAGGAGCGTCCTGGGGATCTCCCCGCGCGCAGGTGAGTTCTCATGCAGGGACGCCCCAGGCGCCCGGGGAAAGCCTTTCAGTCCGTGCGTCCACTTTGCCGGGGGGGCGAGGGAGTCGCGATAAGCTCTGAAACTGCCGCCCCAGCCTCGGGAGTCAGGCCCTGGGTGCGCGCGGGCTGTTCTCCGCGCTGCCGCCCTCCCGCCGCACCCAGCCGACAAGTGCAGCCACTGCCCGAGGCCGCCTCTGGCTGAGGCGGGGCCGAACCGAGACCGAAGCTGTCTGGAATCCTAAAAGAAAGCTGGACTTGTCAGTACCGTTTGCATTGTGGTCCCCGAGGTTCAACAAAGGGTGTTTGTGTATAGAGCGCTGTGCACCCTGGAAAGGTGGCTGTAAGTCTTACTCCAGGCCTGCCTTTTTTTAACCATCCCTAACACCTAAGATGCTTTCCATTGATGGAACTCACGCTCTGAGAGCTTAAAGGTACCTCTTGTGTATGTTTTTCCAATTTTAAATTTATAAGCGATTTTTGTTCTGAGAGCTCTGTAAACCACTCTCCTGAAGTGTATGACGTCCTTTCTCTGCAGAGCATGGGCAAGTCCTTGCGTCTAAGTGACAGGATACGTCTCAGCATGTTCTTGCAGGAAAGCCATGAGGTGGTTCCATGAGTTACCCAGGGTCATAGTGGGTGGCAGAGCCAGGCCCTAATCGCTGGATCTCATTCAGTCGGTGACTGTCTGCTGAGTGGGTGTCCTGCGCCGGGCGCTGGGTTAGGAGCTGGGCTGGACGCAGCTGCTGGTTGGCTGCAACTGCCCATGCTGGCCTGGCCCTCCTCCTGTTCCACGTTCTCTCAGGCAGTCAGGGCAGCTTTGAGGAGCTGGCTGCTCCAGTTCTTCGTTCAAGGGCTTCCGGCCCCATGCCCGTGCTGTGACATCTCCTAGGGTTGGCCTGGAGGCCCCGCAGGTGTGGCAGCTCTTCAGCCGAAGCAACTGCCACAAAAACCGAAGATGAGGGCTTCCTCCGCTGGTTTCTGCTTCTCATTCCTGTGACTGCCTTTGGCCTGGGGACGTGGCAGGTAAAGGCTGACGTGGCTCTCTTGGCCCTGAGCCCTTGACCGTGCTGCCGCTCACTTGGGCTTACGCTCTGTGCCCACAGGTCCAGCGTCGGAAGTGGAAGCTACAGCTGATCGCAGAGCTGGAGTCCAGAATTATGGCCGAGCCCATCCCACTGCCCGCAGAGTGAGTTTGTGCGGCTGGGCTGGGCTTGCTCAAGGTCAGCAGCGGGGCCTGGCTGCGGCTTGCCTTCCTGACTCAACAGTGGTCCTGCTAGGCTTCTTGCTGACACCCAGCTGCTGCCTGACACACACGTGTGGAAAGGCCTCTGGGCTTCACCTGTTTCCAGGCCCTGTGCATTGAGGGCTTCCGCAGTGCTGACAGCCTTCCGTAGCAGTTCTTAGGTGGCGGGAATGCAGACGTCTGTCGCGTCTGGACATGAGTGGTGTTATGAAAATGTACCTAGTGATTCTCCTGCCTTCTTTCCCTCCTTTAAAAGCACTCCCCAAGGACAGCTGTCATCATGACGCTTCCCATTCGAGGGAGCATACAGTGGGTCGTATTTGCCTTGCAGGTGGTTGCTCTGGCCCGTGTTTTACTGAGTTCAGACAGGCGTCCACAGCTTTAAGCTTTTCTTGAAAACGAGGGCCTTTTGGCAGCATAGATCCTCGTTCCCACACGGCTTCCAAGGACTCAGCCCCGCTTAGAGGGCACAGCATGCAGCCCTGCAGCCCCCACGGTGCTTGTGCATCACCTTCTGCTCCGGCCACGGTGGGCGTCGTGGTCTGCAGGCCCTCAAGTGGGTCTCGGCTCCCCTTCTCCCACCCCATATAGCCCAATGGAACTGAAGAACCTGGAGTACAGGCCCGTGAAGGTCAGGGGGCACTTTGACCACTCCAAGGAGCTGTACATGATGCCGCGGACGATGGTGGACCCTGCCCGAGAGGCCCGGGAAGCTGGCCGGCTCTCATCAGCGGCCGAGAGCGGAGCCTACGTGGTCACTCCCTTCTACTGCACTGAGCTGGGGTGAGTGGCGTGTCAGGGGAGGGGTGCTGAGTGGCCTGGCATAGGTACTGGTTCCCATGTTCCTTCTCAGCCCCCAACCCCAGGGAATCCAAGCTACCCAGACAGCTCAACTCCTTGGAGAGTTTGAAATGTCATCCTGGTTGTCATTAAGACAACTAATTACTGAACTTCATCTGCATTGTCAAGCTCCAAAGAGCAAGGAAAATTAAACTGGTCTCTTTGGAGAAAACCGTTTAGTGGCTGACACATTTAGTGATTATGGGGCAATGGGAGGGGCCAGCAGAGGAGCCCCAGCCTCGCATGGAGGGTTTTGGGTCAGGGGAGCCTTCCCAGGAGTGTTTGAGTAGGAAATGGTATGTACTCAGCACCACTCTCGCAGCACCGCTTCACCCCCCACCCCCCGACCAAGATCCAAAACCAGACCATCAGCCTAATAAGGAAAACCCAGGGCCCCAGCCTTCACCTTCTGGTTTTAGGTGCAGGATGGGCCCCGGTGCTACAGCTAGGACAGGACAGGGAACTGAAGGCAGGAGTTGAAGGGAGAGGCAGCGGGGAGACGTCCGTCGCTGGCTGTGTGGCAGCAGCCGAAACAGCAGAGGTTGGCGGTGGGGAGGGCGTGACCCCCCCACCAGCTTGCTCTGCTTCAGTCTTTCCCTGGGGCACCCAGTGACTGCTTGCTAGTCATCACTTGCATTCAGAACCTCTTCCCTGCCTGAAACTGCGTGTTCTTAATACTCTAGAATCACCATTCTGGTAAACAGAGGGTTTGTACCCAGGAGGAAGGTGAATCCGGACACACGGCAAAAAGGCCAGGTGAGGGGGCTAGACTGTCCTCTCTGGGAGGAGCCGTCCCAGCTCTGCAGAGACGGCATCTCTCACCTTCCGTCACAGGTTGAGGGAGAAGTCGATCTGGTGGGGATGGTGAGGCTCACAGAGACCAGGAAGCCTTTTGTCCCCGAGAATAACCCGGAGCGGAACCACTGGCATTACCGGGACCTGGAGGCCATGGCCAGGCTCACAGGCGCAGAGCCCATCTTCATCGACGCGGACTTCAGTATGTCATGACCAGCACACCCCAACACCTCCCTCCTCCCCTCCTGTCCTCCACACCCCAGCGTGTATCAGTGGCGGGAGTGTGCCCACCTTGGCTGAGTGCCCCACAGCCACCGTGAGGACACCTTCCATGTTCCTGCAGAGAGCACAGTCCCTGGAGGGCCCATCGGAGGGCAGACCAGAGTCACCCTGCGCAACGAGCACCTGCAGTACGTCATCACCTGGTGAGCCGGGCCTGGCCTCGCCCACACTCCCCCCCACCCCACCAGCCCCTGGCAGCGTGCCCACCCCCCAGGCCTGACAGCGCGCTCTGCTCTTCAACCCAAGGTACGGACTCTGTGCGGCCACATCGTACCTCTGGTGCAAGAAGTTCCTAAGTCGGACTCCTGGTGTGTGAGGAGGTTAGCAGAAGTCCGCCTGTCCCTGAACAACTGAAGCCACTTAAGAGATTTGGTTTTATGCTGCTCATGTGCCCTTGTATTAATAAATCTCTACACCACACGAAGTGCCGTTCTTTCCACCCAAACTCCAATGTGCCACCTAGGACAGCCTTTTGAGAAACTGGAGACACACACACACAGGGCTTCCATGTGGCAGCGGTGAGCCCCTGCAACAGCCCGCACAGCTGGCGTAGCCCCTGCTCGCCACACACGGAGGGCAAAGAGCCTGCGCAGAAGTAAAAACAAAACCGGACACACAGCTGATGGTGTTGTCGCCACCCCCCAAACTCTCACTCGCGAACGCCTGACACCAGCTGGACAAGAATCTTCTTTATTACTTTTATGTACAGAAAACTCAACAGTGCACACTCAGCCCAGCTTGGTGGCCAGCTCTTTGGCCTTCGCCTTTTCCAGCTTGGCGATGCGAGCCACTGACTTCGGCCCCAGGACATTGCCTCCCCAGTGACGACGGATCTGTGGGAGAAGAGGCAGTCAGCCTGCTGTTCATTTTCTGAGGCTTTCAAACCACGCCAGTCCATGCAGTTCTATTTCCCTGTTCCCAGCTGACTGGTATATACAACTGCTCAGAGCAAGAGCAGCCAGTCTCTGACTAAAGGCTTATCTGGAATGAACACACTTCTTACCTCGTCGTATCTGTCATTGTAATTGGTCCTGATGGCCTCCACCAGCTTCGCCAGGGCACTCTTGTCCTCCCTGACAAAGCAGAGGGAAGTTCAGGTCACTGGCCTGTGAAGTTAGCCCCCTCCCTCAAAGCAGACAGGACGTCAGTTTAGACCCAACACAAGCCTCTTGCCTCAGATATAGCATGACCACATGGCTTCTTCAGGTGAAGAAATTCGTAACCATCATTGGCAAAGATTCAGAAAATGCTCTTTTTAAAGCCTGGTCTTTAAGGTAAGATCCTGACAAACCGTGGGAACCTGGAGTGGGGCAGGGCGGCCCCCAGTGACAGGAACACCGGCTCTGCTGCACTTACGAGTTGACCTGCGTGAAGGCCACGGCGGTGCACGTCTTCCTGTGGACCAGGCGCCCCAGCCGGGCCTTGCCCTTGATGATGCAGTAGGGGACCCCCATCTTGCGGCACAGGGCGGGCAGGAAGACCACGAGCTGGAAGACAGCGTTAGCGCTAGCGTCATCTGAAGCTAAAGCAGTAATATAAAAAGGCTAGCATGGTAGCAATTGCTCAGGGTTAAAAAGCTCATGTGTTTGCACTTCAAGGTTTAATTCAGTAAGAAATTCACATCATCGCAAAAGCCAGGAACTGCACCCCTTGTCAGGACTTCTTTATATGAAAAGCTGACCATCCGTGTCATTCCACCAGAGCCTGTCAGGCCCAGCATCTAGCTTGGCGCAGTCTTCCTGGTACAGACAAGCACCCACCAATCTAAGCCCAGCAGCTGGCACAGGAGAAGCAGCCACACATACCTCGATGGGATCCACGTCGTGAGCGATCACCACCAGCTGCGCCTTCTTGTTCTCCACCAGGGTGGTGACAGTGTTGACCCCTAGAACACACAGCCAGTTTGCATGAGGGCGGGTGGGGCTGCTGTTCCCAAAAGCAGTTCCACTGCAGCCTGGCTGTGACTCAGGGTTAAAAAGCTCGGATTTTACTCTCCACAGTGATTCCAGGAGAAGAAATTCATGCATCATTGCCAACAGCCTGCCCCACAACTCACCCTCTTCAAGGAGAGGTCCACTCACCTGCTCGGAGGACAGGCGGCCTCTTGGTGGGGACATCACCTTTGCCAGCAGCCTTCTTCTCGGCTCGGGCCAGCAGCCTCTGCTTCTTCTCCTGCTTCGTCTCTGGTCTGTACTTGTGGGCCAGCTTAAGCAGCTGAGTAGCTGACAAAAAAAAGACCGCCATTCAAATTTGAAGTTGCAATATTTGTCACTTAACGTAACAAATGCTCGATCACCATCCTGAGTACAACCACAGTCCAAGAGATCTCAGACCCAGTTCATTATCCCATCAACATATCATGCTGTGGAACGAAACAAGGAAAACCAGCCTACTAAAAGTACCCACTGCCCCTTCAAAAGCCTGAGTTCTAGCAGGGCCAAAAAAGGGTGTCAACCACGCCCAAGAAAGCCCTTCCCAACGGCGTTTCAGGCCACAGAGCCTCACCTGTCGGCCGGTCCAGGGCCTGGGTGAACTGGTTAATCGCAGGAGGCACCTTCAGCCGCTTATAGAGGATGGCCCTTTGCCGCTGCAGCCGGATGTAGCGGGGCCATTTGACAAAGCGGGTGAGGTCCCTCTTGGGTTGGATGTCCTGTCCTGTGAAGTAGAGTAACTAGGTGAGGCTCAAGCTCCTTGTCAAGTTCAGGTACAGAGACACACTCAAGGATGTAGGTGCATCAGCGATCTTGGTGGTTTAAAATGTCATCACCGTCTTCTAGGGAGCAGACTCTTGCATCACTTGCACACAAACACCAGAGGACACAGGGAAGACTACAGCGCCGCCTCTTGCTCAACAACCAACCGAGGTGCAGTCCGCCCCACCACCTCTGCCAGGGGAACGCCAGTTTCTGGATGGCCAGCACCCGGGCTCCACGGTGACACACAGTGAGGCCACCGAAGAACGACCATCACTGTCCCCCACCCCCGGCTCAAAGCGAGAGATTAAGAGCCAAGCACAATTTAGTTACAAAGTGGCAAAACGTGAGAATTCCAACCCAAGTAAGCCTCAACTCCAACCGCAGTGAAATCTACAATAAGCCACGACCTTCTGTTCAACTATTGTTTTTCTCTATCGAAAATTAGGTGAAAACACATCATCTCGCGTTTCTTACTCACCAATGCCAAAATTCTTGGGCCTCTTCTCGAACAGGGGGTTGACCACCTTCTTGGCCTCCTGCTTCTTCACCACGGCCGGGGCCGGGGCCACCTTCTTCCCCTTGGCCTTCTTTCCCTTCGGCTGGGCGAGAAGAAACACCAGCTTTCGCCGCCCCCTCTGCCGGTTTCTCTGCAGAGGGGCGGGTCCCAGGGGCCATAGCCCCCCGAAGACGAGTGCGGACGGCGGGCGACCCCGCCACCCCCGAGGGCAAGCCCGCCCCCTCCGTGTGCCGGGCGCCGCGCGGGCCCGGAGGCCCCCCGGCTCGTACATCAGCGATCTTGGTGGTCAGGAGCGTCCTCACCATCGCTCAGATAGCAAATATTCATTCACATCATCTGCACGAGGCCGGCGGGCCCGCGAACCCGCGGCGCCACCCCTTCCCCGCGACGGGGACAGCCTCTTCGGGGACCGGCAGGCTCCAAACAGCAGAGGCGAGCGAAGACACCGCGCGGGCCAAGATCCCCTGAGCGGGCCCCCAAGAAATGGAGGGGACCCCCACCCCCGGGGCACCGGCGCGCTTCGGCCCCGTCCGTCCCCGAGCCCCGCACTGCGGCGCTGCCCGCCTCGGATCCTCATCCCCCCCTGCCAGGCGAAGTCGGGGAGTCTTATCCAGCCCCAAGGCCGATGAGCGAGGTCCTGCGGGGCGCCCCTCGCTCTGGGCAGTGGAGGGACCCCCGCGCAGTCGCGCTCCGAGGAGGATGGCAGCGGATAGAGCGCAGACGGCAGAGCCAGCACCACGAGCAGAAATCAAACTCACCATCTTGAAAGGCTGGCGTAGAGAGAAAGGACGGGGTATTGTGGGTAATTTGTAGGCGTCCTCGGAGATCGCGAGAACTGGCGCCGGCGCGGGATTTCGGATTTAAAGAGAAAGAACTCCCTTCTCCCCCTGCTCGGTCGGGGGCGCTGCCTAAAGCAGGAAGAGCCGTGGGAGGCCCGGGGGAGGGCCGCGGAGACGCGCAGGGGCGCGCGCTTGTGCCCCTACTCCGCCCCCAGCGAGGTGCGCCGCGGGCCCTGGCTCTGCGGGCCCGCCGAGGGAGCTGGGGCGTCGTGGCTCGGTCGGCGTCCTTCTGGTGGGGTTTGCTCCCCCGCGAATTCGGTCGGGGGCCCGCGCCGGGCGGGAGCGCGCGCAGCCCGGAGGCACCTGGCGCGGAGCGGGAGGGCGGGCGGTCCCGGGACGGAGGAGCCCCGACGCCTCGGGGGGCGGCCCTCCAGGGGCCGCGGCGTGGAGACGGGGGCGGCAGAGTCGGGGTAGGGCCCGCGCGGGCCGACGGGGACGTGCGTGAGCCTGGCCTCCGAGAGGGCTGCGCCGGCGCCGGCTGGGTAGTTGTCGGGGTCCTGCCGAGGGGGCGCGAACCCGAGGAGAGCCCGTAGCGCGTGTTTGGCGGAAAGGGCACCTCTGGAGAGCCTGCCCGAGGGTCCTACCCAGGCTGGTGCCTGCAGCGAGGAGAGAGGCCGGAGCTGGCCTGCTCACACCCAGACTCGGTTCCAGGTGCCCCCCTCCCCGTCCTACGCAGCCTGAGGCCCCGCCATGGCCCAGCAGAGAGCCCTGCCGCAGAGCAAGGAGACGCTGCTGCAGTCTTACAACAAGCGGCTTAAGGACGACGTCAAGTCCATCATGGACAACTTCACCGAGATCATCAAGACCGCCAAGGTGGGTGGGGGCCGCCGGTCTCCGGCTCCCTTGGAGACCAATACAGTGGTGAGCAGAGCTGAGTCGGGGCGTCCGCTTTCAACCTCCCAGCCAGGTGGTGGCCATAGTGCAGTGAGCCCATAGGCAGGGCCCTCGTGCCCATGGGGAGAACGTCTGGGAGGGCCTGGGATGGGGGGGCGGTGACTGCAGCAGACAGATAAGTCATCCGGCTAATTACAGGCCCTGGGGAGGCATCTGTAGGGGACTGCAGTCAGTGCCGGGACCCAGCATCACTTACTGGCAGCAAGGGGTTGGATGACGTCCTGACTTCTCCGTGCCTCGGTGTCCCCTGCAGCATGGCAGCCTTGTATTGGTGGATGAGTTATCCACGTAAAGCGGTCACTGTGGGGACTATCGTGAGTGCATGTGGTCGCAGAGAACAGCTGGGGAAAGCCCCTCATGTGGGCAGAGAGAGGGTCGGCGGCCGGTTCTGGGCAGGCAAGCCTGCTGACTGGAATGGGCTGGAACTCTGCATGACTGTTCCAGTCCTGGAACTCATTTGAGCCTTAATAGTGTCGGTTGGGTTCCCTGGTGGCTCAGAGGTTAAAGCGACTGCCTGCATTGTGGGAAACCTGGGTTTGATCCCTGGGTAGGAAGATCCCCTGGAGAAGGAAATGGCAACCCACTCTTAGTATTCTTGCCTGGAGAATCCCATGGATGGAGGAGCCTGGTGGGCTACAGTCCCTGGGGTTACAAAGAGTTGGACATGACTGAGTGACTTAACTTTCACTGACTTTCAGCGTGGGGCTGAGCTGTGAGGTCCCTCTGTGTGCCATCCCGTTTAATCGTCACAAGAATGCTATAGGGCAGGTCATTGCTCTCCAGTTCCTTTTCAGAGGAGGGAACAGGGACTCAGAAGCTTTAGCATCCTGCCCCAAGTCAGGATATTCTGTGAATATCCAACAGGGCTGGGATTGGGACCTGGGAAATCTGGGTCCCTACCATTTAGGGTGCCCTGACCCCTGCCCGCATCCTGGCCTGGTGGGTGGGTTGGGACAGTTAATAGCCTGGACCTTGGACAGAACAGGTGGGGCAGGACTCCTGGCTCCTCCATGGACTGTCTGAGACACGTGGAGTGCACTCAGGTCTGTCCTGGCTTCAGGTTTGCCCACCAGGGAAGATGGTTCAGGCTTCAGTGAGAGCTTCCTAAGACGATGGTCAGGTGCTTAACACAGTCCCTGGCACCCAGAAAGTCCTCAGTAAATGGTCACTTAAAAAAATACATCGTCCTTTTATTCATCCATTCAGCAGGTCACTGACTGCCCAAGCTAAAAAGATGGGGGCAACCCCTCCTTGCACCTGGCACAGCAGCCTTCGTACTTGGGCATCTGTTGGTCCTGTGAGGGTGCCCGTTACCCCTCAGAACGGGGCGGGGGGTGCTGGTGCACGCAGCCCGAGGTCTGGGGGCGGCGCCTGGTGCAGAGGGCACAACGGGCCACAGGGCGTGGCGAGTGGGGGTGCACTGCCGTCGCCGCCAGGCACCTGTGGGCCAGGGCACCTGCCCACGCTGGACTTTCTCGTTTGCCCCGCAGATTGAGGACGAGACGCAGGTGTCAAGGGCCACTCAGGGCGAGCAGGACAACTACGAAATGCACGTGAGAGCCGCCAACATCGTGAGTCGCCAGGTGGAGGGGACAGTCTGGGCTCCAGAAGCCTGTGGTCCCTACTGGGGTTCCCAGGGGGCAGAGGGGCAAACCGCTTCTCAGGAGACTCCCTTCCAGGGGAGGGCTTTCCTCAGCAGCTGAGGGAGGGGCTGGCAGGTAGTGGGTACAGTCACGATGTCGAGTGCTGGGCAGGGGTTACAAAGAGGTCAGCCCTTCCTCTCTGAAGGTCCTCTCTAAGTGCAGGCTCTCTATAAACGAAGATTCCTTGTAAGTGAAGGTTCTGTAAATGCAGGAAGCAAACGGCCAGACGAAACAGGACAGGCGTCTTGATCCCTTTCCATGCCACAGGATAAGCAAAGCCGCCAAGCGTTTCCATGGGTCCACACCCACGTTGGAAATGCATACCACGGGGTCCTAAACGAGTCCCCCCCAACTGGCAGGTATGCTGGTCCTGAGGAAGAATAGGGCAGGTTAAACGGACGGCAGTTTTGTCTGGGGTTCGAGGTTTTCAGAAGCAGGATACGTGATTGAATAAAGCGTGCGATTGGCCGTCACACCTGCAGGAGTGGCAGCCAGAAGCCCAATGGCACCTGCCTAGGCAGCGATTCACGTGCCTGCAGTGGCTGCCAGGGACCCCGCCGCCCCCTCCTCGCCTTCCAGTCCCTCACTTCTGACAACGACCCTGTGTGAATGCCGTAGCCCCACTTCGCAGAGGAGGCCACTGCTGCCATTGCCTACCCAGCGTCAGGCACGGGAGGCAGGCAGTCCCTCACCACGCCCCCGATCCCCGCGGCCGCAGGTCCGAGCTGGCGAGTCCCTGATGAAGCTGGTGTCTGACCTGAAGCAGTTCCTCATCCTCAACGACTTCCCGTCGGTGAATGAGGCCATTGACCAGCGCAACCAGCAGCTGCGAGCCCTGCAAGAGGAGAGTGACCGGAAGCTCATCGCGCTGCGGGACGAGGTCTCCATCGACCTGTACGAGCTGGAGGAGGAGTATTACTCGTCCAGGTACAAATAGGGCTGCACCCCGCGCACGGCGGACCTGCAGACCGGGGCCCGGCCAGCAGGCGTGCCCGGCCCCACCCGGCAGCCTTGTTTCCAAATCCTGGTCTCGGCAGCAGAACCCTCTGTCTGGGTTTCACAGCAGACGTCAGGGTCAGAGCATCTGATCAACAGACAACTGATGCTGCCTACTGGGACCCAGGCATCAGAATGAAAATGAGAACCTTGAAGGTTGGGTGGGCCAGGCCAGCGTTTCTGTCTGGGAGGCCAGCTCTTTGAAATAACTGTCTAATCCAGATCTAAATAGCCCAGCCACATGGGGCCAGTGCTCTTGGCTACCCAGCCCCCATCCAGGACCCCAGTGCTTGCCCAGGGTTGTGATTGCCGTGGGTGTCACTGGATACCCACTCTGTATGTGTGTGTCGGGGTGGGGGTTCCTGGGAAGAAGGAAGAGAAAATCCAAACGGAGCGTGGCCTTGAACGCCAGGCCTGGGCACTTATACCACTGAGTTCTCGTTCAGTTCAGCGTCATTCAGACCACAGCCCTCCTGCACGCTGGGCCCATTACAGCAGCGGGCAAGGCCTGTGACACCAGCTCTCGTGGCCTGCTTAGAATCCTGAAACCCAAGGCAGTTTGAGCTGGAGGGGCCCCAGGAAATCAGAATCCAGGTGTAATTTACTCACGGGGAAGCTGAGGCTGGAGAGGCCTCGCACATCCATCCTTGTTAGCTTGGAAAAATCAAGACTCAGTCCAGCAGACACCAGGTTGGCACCCCCTCGCCCTCGCTGGACAAATGTGTCTTCCTGTCATGGATTTTCATTGCCCCTTTCTGTCCGGTGGTGGCCAGGCTGGAGCCACAGATGCCCATAGCCAGCGTGTCTGTGGTCTGAGGCTGGATTTCTCTGTGTGCATTCCAGTGCCGCCCCTCACGGTCACTCACACCTTTACCTTCGTGGGAAAGGACAAACATCACTGCTCAGTTGGAGTGGTTTAAACTCTTCCAGAGGGTTCTGGGGCCACCTCTCATCCCTGATGTGTACTGGCTCAGCAGACACCTAGCAAATGCTTCCTACATACCAGCCTACAGGGAGGGGTCCAGAGTGGTCCCTGGGGGGGTTTCAGACCCTGCTGGGGACATTGCTCCTTATGTCCTTGTTTGCCCCCCTGTGGCCCCCATGGGCCAGGGCCATGGACTGAATGTCTGCAGGAGAGATGCTGCTGCCTAAGCTGAGGCCTGCCTTTTGAGGCTGAGGGCAGTGGGGGCTGCAGGGGAACGCCTGAGAGCCAGGCTCCTCCTGTCCTGGCTCTGGGCCATCGGTCTGGCCCAGAGGGGTTTCTAGTCCAGCCTGGGGTCTTTGAGAGGCTGAGGCCCTCCGTCTGTAAATGCCTGTGGCGGCCGGGGCTCAGCTGAGTCGGCCAGCCGGCTGTGGGCCCCTCCCTGCTCGTCCCCTACACAGGCGGCGTGTCCCGCTGCACCCCCGCCAAGCCACCAGCGCTCAGCTCGTTCTCCGCGTGCGTCCCCGCTGCCCACATGCTCACTCCCCCGCTTTCTGCTCATGATTTGCTTTCTCTCCCTCTCGCCTTCCACTCTCCTCGAAACTCTGCTCTGTGTCCAGGATGGTTCTGAGGCTGGATGCCGGGGGCGGGAGCAAGGGAGGGCGCGTGAGGCAGGATTTGGGAGGAAGCCAGTGAAACGTGTGGGGACGGGGCAGGCCCCACTCGCCCCTTCAATGCCCTCCGCGAGCCATGCTCTGTCCATGTGCATCCTTGCTGAGAGGCCAGCCATGCTGTCCCCGTATTAGATGAGAGCTGGTGCTTTCAGTGTGGCGTGGCCGCAGATCGTCCCCGTGTTAGAGACAGGAGCCTGAGTTCAAGGCGCTGGCGTCCTGTTTGAAGTCACAGAGCTGGTGCAGGGCTGCAGGACAGAACGCCAGGGCCTCTGCTCCTAACCACCACCCCATTCAGGCTGAGTCCCAGACCCAGAGAGGAGACAGCGTCTCTGTCCCCAGGGGCCTTGAGAAGCGCAGGGACTGTGGAGACCACTTCTACATGCTGGTTCCTGCAACTGGAGAATGGAGCGTGTGGTCAGGCTGGCAGCTCCCTGCTAGAGGAAGGCAGCTAGAGCCGGGACAGGAGGGGGTGGCAGGAGGGACACAAATGAGTCAGTAGAAGGGACCTGCTGAGGTCACACAGCCTGCCAGTGGCTGGTCCCAAATGGGTCCCTGTGGAGCCCCTGGAGGGCCTGGAAGCAGAAGCAGCGCCCATGCCTCCCCCTCAGCCAAGCCTACTTGGTGGAGGGGCCCGCACACGGGGGAGGAGGGGGATGCAGGTCTGCGGTGTGGTCTGTGTTTCCTTAACTGCTTCTATCTTGCTTTCCTTCCCTGGCTTCATCTCTGCCTGCTCCTGTCTCTCCCTGGGTTTCTGGTGGTGGA
Organism: Budorcas taxicolor; assembly: GCF_023091745.1. Taxonomy (NCBI): domain Eukaryota; kingdom Metazoa; phylum Chordata; class Mammalia; order Artiodactyla; family Bovidae; genus Budorcas; species Budorcas taxicolor. The sequence goes on along the minus strand of NC_068920.1, from coordinate 163,383,725 downwards.
AAAGCTCAAGTCTATGCGAAGCTAACGATCTGCCTCTGTGCGAAGCTTACTGGAGGCTGGACCAGGACACAGACTCCGCTGACTTCCTCTCAGCCCCTCTGCTCGCGTCCCCAGAGCCCAGTGCTGGCGGCCCCCTGCAGGCTGCAGCCCCCACACACTCCCACACTGGTGGCCCTGGCCCCACGGAGCACACCTGAGCCTCCCAGAGCTCTGCCACCCTCCCCACTCCAGGGCCCGTAGGATCTTGGGAACGAGATCCAGTCCTCACCCCAGCCTCCACTCCCTTCAGCCTGGTTCCCGCTTGGGGAGCCACTGTGGCTTCCTTGGGAACCTTGTCAGCCCAGGGACAGCCCACCTAGGAGTGCTGGGGGGAAGGAGTGCCCCCTACCATTCTAGGGTGGCCCATCCTTCCTATTTGCTACTTTCTGGGCTGGCCAGAAGGGAGTTGCCAGAATTTGTCCCGTTGAGGACCTAGCAGCAGGGCAGGAGGATGCCCAGTGTTGGGAAACCTGACCTGTGCATACTGTTTACCATGGGGGAAGCAGGGAGGTGCTCAGAGTAGACAGTACTAGCCAAGGCCTGGCCTCCATGCACAGCTCTGCCCACTACCTCACCCTGAGGCTCCTCTGCTAGCTGACTGCCCTTGCAGGGCTGTGGGGAAAGGGGGCTGCCCACTCTCACGGAAGTCAGGCAGGATCCTTCCTAATGCTGCTGCTGCATACACTTGGTTATTTTTGTAATAAAAGACTGTTGGATAAAACCACCTCTGCCCTTTTGCATCGGTTGGTTCCTTTTATTGCTTTTGGACCACTCGGTCTCCCAGTGGCTGTCGGGAAAGAGCCCTGGGCTCTGCCTAGTCAACCTGGGCCCTCGGGTCAGCTTTCTGGCCCCGGGGGGCTCTATCAGCATGGGGTTCACGGCTGCATTTCCACTGCCTGGAAAGAGCCGGCTAGGACCTACAAGGGCTGTGATGGTAGTACTTCGTGAATGTATGAGAAACTACCGTATCACGTGGCCCGGGCGCCTGACCCTCCGGCTGCCCCCAAGTCGGGGCTGTGGTTACCGGCATCTCAGGGAGGGAGGAGCTCCGTGGTCTCCGAGCTGGGGAGTGCAGTGAGAGGGGCAGGACTCAACGCAGGTGGAACACGAGGCCGCGTGCCCGGAGCCAGGCTCACTTGAGGGCGGCGGGGGCTGTTGCCCCAGAAGAGCCGGGACGTCAACCCTGCGCCCTGTCTCCTTCCCAGAGGGAGGTCAGCGTCCCAGTGTACAGAGGAAATGGCAGCCCGCGACCCGACACCTGCGATACTCGGAGTTTATCACTAGGCACCGAGGAGCCACACGCTCGGCAGGGACACCGCCGCATGTTTTCTTCATCTTTTTTTCTTTTCTCGCATCCCCGGGGCTTGGAACCTGCCTGGCGCGCAAGTCCTTTCCGGGCGAACGCGGTCTTGCCAGCCTCCCCTTGGCGGCCGAGCTCCAAACAGGCCCCAATTACTACAGGTCTATTCCAGTCACCCCGTAGGCTACCGGGCGCCCGGGGCGTACGGGGAGCCGCCTCTGCCCCACAATGCTTTGCGTCCCGCCCCACAGTGCTTTGCGTTTCCCGCCCCAAAGGCTTCTTCCGGCGGCATCGAGGCCCGGTCAATCGATCGCCGTGTGCTGGCGGCTCGGCGCTCGGCCAGCCGCGCCTGCGCACGTGGTGATTTCCGGCGAGCGCCGCTGGGCGGGTGAGGGTCCTGTCTCGTGTGAGGGGCCGGTGGGCCCGGCGGCGGCCCGGGACGCTGCACCCCGGCCCTCCTCGCTCCGAGCAGGACGGCGAGCGAGCCCCGGCCATGACTTCTCTGTTGGCGAAAGACGCTTACCTGCAGGGCCTGGCCAAGAAGATCTGCTCCCAGCCCAGCACCGAGCCGCAGAAGCGCAAATCGGGTAAAAGCGCGGCCCGGGGGGCCGGGGCGGAGAGGGCTTCGGAAAGGGTACCCCGTCCACCCCCGCGGCGCTCGCGTCCCCGCTCCGCTGCACCGCCCCTGAGCCGTCTTCAGGCGGAGTAGAGCCGCAGACGCGTGAAGCAGGCCTGCGGAGTACCAGAGGGAGGTACCGTGAGAGACGCTCAGGGCCGCGCCACTGCCCTGGCCCGTTGGGGGCCCCCGGCTCGGGGTCCGCGGGGGCTCAGCCGTGCGCCCCACCAGGCAGGAAGCTCGGCTGGGGTTTGGAGGAGGTGACTGTGGAACAGGCTCGGCCAGCTCTCCACATTGAGTGGAAAGACTGGTGTGAGCGTTAATGAGAAAAATGACTTACTCAGCCCATTACTGTGGGGAGAAGGGCGGAAGAAGATGGTTCCTGCCAACGGCAGTGTACGAGGCAGGGGTGACAGGCCCCCCCTCATAGACACAAATAGGCGAAGCAGACAGAACTGCCTTGTGGGGAGCCGGGGCTTGTAAGTCCTGTCCAGCCTTGGAGGAGAGGGAGAGCGGCAGGGACGGGCGTGGACCTACCAGAGGAGAAACGGACTTTCGTGATACCCGGAAAACCTGTTCACTCTAGGGGTTAAGGGAATTTCTCATCACTCAGTGAAAAGTTAGATCTTTCTAGTTCCTCTCCTGTGTACTTCTCCCGGAGCCAATTGGCTCCCTACTTGGTGCACTCATTTCTCATTTTCCTTTTAAAATGTAAACATTTCCTCCACTTTTTTCTTTTCCACATCACTTATGGGATCTTAGTTCCCCAACGACACATTGAACTCAGCCCTTGGCAGTGAGAGTGTGGAGTCCTGACCACTGATTCAGTTCTGTTCAGTCGCTCAGTCGTGTCTGAGTCTTTTCCACCCCCATGGACTGCAGCACCCCAGGCTTCCCTGTCCATCACCATCTCCCAGAGTTTGCTCAAACTCATGTCCATCGAGTCCATGATGCCATCCGGCCATCCTACCATCGGTCAGCCCTCCCACCCCATCCTGACTCCTTTTACTCCTGCCTTCACACTTTCCCAGAATCAGGATCTCCAATGAATATTCGGTGTTGATTTCCTTTAGGATTGACTGGTTTGATCTCCTTGCAGTCCAAGGGACATCACCTCCCAGAGCTTGCTCAAACTTCTGTCCATAGAATTGGTGATACCATTCAACCATCTCATCCTCTGTCGTCCCCTTGTCCTCCTGCCTTCAGTCTTTCCCAGCATCAGGGTCTTTTCCAATGAGTCAGCTCTTTGCATCAGGTGGCCAAAGTATTGGAGCTTCAGCATGAGTCCTTCTAATGAATATTCAGGACTGATTTCCTATGGAATTGACTGATTTGACCTCCTTGCAGTCCAAGGGATTCTCAGGAATCGTCTCCAACACCACAGTTCAAAAGCATCAATTCTTTGGTGCTCAGCTTTCTTTACGGTCCAACTCTCACATCCACACATGACTACTGGAAAAACCATAGCTTTTGCTATATGGACCTTTGTTGGCAAAGTGATGTCTCTGCTTTTTAATATGCTGTCTAGGTTGATCATAGCTTTTCTTCCAAGAAGTAAGCGTCTTTTAGTTTCATGGCTGCAGTTGTTTTGGAGCCCAGGAAATAAAGTCTGTCACTCTTTGCACTGTTTCCCCAGCTGTTTGCCATGAAGTGATGGGACTGGAGCCATGGTCTTCATTTTTTGAATGTTGGGTTTTAAGCCAGTTTTTTCACTCTCCTCTTTTACTTTCATCAAGAAGCTCTTTAGTTCCTCTTCACTTTCTGCCATAAGGGTGGTATCATCTGCATATCTGAGGTTATTGATATTTCTCCCGGCAGTTCCAGCTTGTGCTTCATCCAGTCCAGCATTTTGCATGATGTACTCTGCATATAAGTTGAATAAGCAGAGTGACAATATACAGCTTTGACGTATCCCAATTTTGAACCAGTTCATTTTTCCATGTCCGGTTCTAACTGTTGCTTCTTGACCTGCATACAGATTTCTCAGGAGGCAGGTAAGGTGGTCTGGTATTCCCATCCCTTTAAAAATTTTCCACAGTTTGTTGTGATCCACACAGTCAAAGACTTCAGTGTAGTCAATGAAGCAGATGTGATCCAGTGGATGTTGGCAATTTGAACTCTAGTTCCTCTGCCTTTTCTACATCCAGCTTGAACATCTGAAACTTGTCAGTTTATGTATTGTTGAAGCCTGGCTTGGAGAATTTTGAGCATCACTTTGCTAGCCTGTGAGATGAGTGCAATTGTGCGGTAGTTTGAGCATTCTTTGGCATTGCCTTTCTTTGGGATTGGAATGAAAATTGACCTTTTCCAGTCCTGTGGCCACTGCTGAGTTTTCCAAATTTGCTGGCATATTGAGTGCAACACTTTCACAGCATCATCTTTTAGGATTTGAAGTAGCTCAGCTGGAATTCCATCACCTCCACTAGCTTTGTTTGTAGTGATGCTTTCTAAGGCCCACTTGACTGTACTCCAGGATGTCTGGCTCTAGGTGAGCACACCTTGGTGGTTATCTGGATCATGAAGATCTTTTTTGTACAGTTCTTCTGTGTATCCTTGCCACCTCTTTTTAATATATTCTGCTTCTGTTAGGTCCTTTATTATGCCCATCTTTGCATGAAATGTTTCCATGGTGTCTCTTAATTTTCTTGAAGAGATCTCTAGTCTTTCCCATTCTATTGTTTTCCTGTATTTCTTTGCATTGATCACTTAGGAAGGCTTTCTTTGCTGTTCTTTGGAACTCTGCGTTCAAGTGGGTATATCTTTCCTTTTCTCCTTTGCCTTTTGCTTCTCTTCTTCTCTCAACTATTTGTAAGGCCTCCTCAGACAACCATTTTGCCTGGACTGTCAGAGAATTCCCTTTCCACCTGTTAACATGAAAGCGTGTCTGCGTGTCTTCAGTCGCTCAGTTGTGTCCTGCTCTTTGCGGACCCCGTGTACTAGAGCCTGCCAGGCTCCCCTGTCCATGGGATTTTTCCAGGCAAGAATACTGGAGCAGGTTGCCATTTCCTCCTCCAGCGCATCTTGCTGACACAAGGATCGAACCCACATCTCTTTAGCAAGTGGATTCTTTACTGCTAGCTCCACCTGGGAAGCCCAAAACGATATACCCCGTTTGGGGCTATATAATTTGTTGTGGGACGTGCCATCATTGTCCCTGTGGATGGATATTTAGGTTTTCCTAGTTTTTCACTCAAAAAAGGATGCTATGATGAATATCTTTGAGGCCAGATCTGTCTGCACACCGGGAATGAATTTCACAAGTAGACCGCTGGGTCAGCATGTTACACTCTTCAGGGATTGATGAGTGTGACCAGTCTGCTTTCCAGGAGGTGTGTGGTTCTGAGCTCACATGAAGGTCCCCACAACTCCCATCTCAACTGGCTTTTGGCATCCTTCTGGAATCAAAACCTTTGCAGGACCTTCTTACCTACTGACTGGGTCACAGGGATTGAAGTGGCAGCCCTTTCTTGGTTCTTGTTTCAGCTGGCAAAACTCAAGTCTCAGATGCTGCTGCACCCCCCAGGAAGAAGAGGAGGAAAGCACAGAAGAAACCCCGGGAGCGGGAGAAGACTGCGAAGCCCAGGGCCCAGGCCTCTGCGAAGTCTGAGGCCAGGAAGCCAGAGGCAGCCGAGGAGGAGGAGGGAGCCGCCAGCTCCACCAGGGCCCCGGCAGGTGAGAGGGCCGGGCAGGCAGGCAGGGCCCCGGCGGGTGAGGGGGCCAGGCAGGCAGGCAGGCAGGGCCCCCTGGGATCTGGGATAGGTGTGTATGTGGCCCTCTCCGGTCATAACAGCACGATCAGGTACACTGGGATGGTGTGAGGCTTTGCAGAGGACAGATCGCAGGGTCTCTGGGTGGATGGGAAGCTCAGGAAGGACACAGACGTCCCAGGTCATATAGTAACCGGGACGGGGAGGGTCATGGCCGTGTCCTCTGAGATCCTGAGAGGCCTGGCACGCCGAGCTTCACCGCCCTCAATTCTCTGAAGTGATGTCGTGAGAGCTGCCTCTGGGTGTGGGTGGGTGCCGCAGAAGTTGGAAGAATCCAGAGATGGGTTTGGCCCGTGTTACACAAGCAAGCCCTACCCCGGAGGCCAATCCAGCCCTACCCCGGAGGCCAATCCAGCTTGAAGAGGTGAAGAGTTCACTAGAACTGCCCTGCAGGTCCACCAGTGGCCACTGGACAGGAGTGGGGGTGGGGGGCGCGCACGGAGGCTCAGGCTTTGAATCCGGCACCGGGGGGGCACAGAAAGGTCGGGAGGGGTTCTCCTTCTGGATTTCTGATCCTTCTTTGCAGGTGGCCTGGCCACAGAGCCTGACTCTTTATTTGCCTTGGATGTTCTGCGGCAGCGCCTGCATGAGAAGATTCAGGAGGCGCGGGGCCAGGTAGGTGTGGGGTGGGGGGCGGGCAGGGGTCTCTGGGAGCTGCAGGGCTTTCCCCACCCCACCTGGAGAAGGAGACACCCCGGTGCTCTCGGAGGTCGGCTCCCTGCTCTGCCTGCCGTCACAGGCCTGGCAGGAGGGTCTTGGCACCTCTGTTCTGCAGGAGGTCAGGTGCCGTTCGTGTCATCTGGGGGGCAGTGCAGGCTAAGCCCCCATGTTGAGCTGCTGGCTCTTCTCTGCTGCGGCCTTTGAGAGGCTCAGGCTCCTCTCTCAGCAGCACTTCCTGGGCGTTCGTTCTTCTGATTGTCCTGACGGCCCCTGAGGTGAGCCAGGGCCTGAGATGAGGTGACCTGCCCGAGGGGACCGCCGCAGGACCGACGCTCCGGGATGTGAACCAGCCTCAGTGCTGAGTGGGGTCGCCTCCCCTCCTTTCCCTGGGGACCTCCCCAGGCCTCTGCCGTGGGGGACAGGCCCGAGGGCCCTGCCTTCCTGCGGTGGTCCAGAGCACTCTTGTCTGCCGGGCGGGGCTCAGAGTAGCGCCGGGGTCTGCACAGGCAACACTGCCTTGTCCTGACCGAACCTCCCGATTTGGTGGTGGCGGTGCCCCAGCCCCCTGCCCTTACCCCGTCTGACTGAATGGAGGACGAGGTGCCCCTTGTTGGGTCATCGGGTGGACTTAGTGGCCCCTTCTGGGAGGTGCCCTGGCATGTGGTCTGCGCCTGGAATCTGGAAGCTGTGGTTCTCACAGGGTCCCCTCGTCCTTGTCTCTGGCGCACTCTGGGGCCAGGTCATCTCGGGGAGGAACGCCGCACCCCGCCGGCCCTTGTCCTGACCTGACTGCACGTGCTAAGCTGGGGGCTCTGTTATAAGAACGTTATGAGTGAGCGCGGGATCACCCCACAGGGCAGCGCCGAAGAGCTGTCCGCCGCTGTTTTGGAGAAAAGACGCCGGAGGAAGCAGGAGCGCGACCGGAAAAAGAGGAAACGGAGGGAGCTGAGAGCAAAGGAGAAGTCAGCCAAGGCACTGGAGGGGGCGGAGGCCACCGAACCGGACCCGCCGGTGCCCGGGGAGGAGACGCAGGCCCAGCCGGGGCTGCTCTTCAACAAGGTGAGCGCCGTGCCGCTGGGCTGTGCGCGCGCCCTGTGCTTTCGTCAGGCGGGCAGAAGTGGGCCCCTGGGGCGGGCGGGGAGCGGCCCTCAGCTCGCGTCGCCCTCTCCCCCGAGGTGGAGGTGACCGAGGAGGAGCCGGCCAGCAAGGCCCAGCGCCGGAAGGAGAAGAGGCAGAAGCTGAAGGGGAACCTGACACCGCTGACGGGCAAGAACTACCGACAGCTGCTGGAGCGCCTGCAGGCGCGTCAGGCCCGGCTGGAGGAGCTGCGGGACCGGGATGCGGGGCAGGCCCAGGAGCTCGAGGCCAAGATGCGCTGGACCAACCTGCTGTACAAGGCCGAGGGCGTGCGGATCCGCGACGACGAGCGCCGGCTGCAGGAGGCCCTGAAGCGCAAGGAGAAGAGGCGCGCGCAGCGCCAGCGCGCCTGGGAGAAGCGCACGGCGCACGTGGTGGGCAAGATGCAGCGGCGGCAGGACCGGCGGCGGCAGAACCTGCGCAAGAAGAAGGCGGCCAAGGCCGAGCGCCGCCTGGAGAAGGCTCGCAGGAAGGGCCGCATCCTGCCCCAAGACCTGGAGCGCGCCGGCCTGGCCTGAGGCCCCAGCTGCCCGACCCCCGTCCCGAGCGGTGCAGGCTCCGGCGGAAAGTGGACTCTGCCTCGTGCCCCTCACTGGTTTGTCTGAGGCTCAGGCACCCCCGTGCAGAAGAGCCTTCAGATCGGGGAAGGGGCTGACCCAGATCCAGCTCCAACCTCCTCTTACTGACCAGAGGCTCCCTGCAGGTTGTGGGGTAGTGGACCAGGGAGCTGTGAGGAGGGAGCGGGCACCTAGGGAGGGCTTTGCTGGCCGCCTCTTCCTCTCATTGTCACAGCAGCAGGAAGGGAATGGCCTTCGTGACTACGGTGTTAGCCCCAGGCGCGCTGGGGAAGGGTGAAACCAGCTCCTGCAGCAGAGCTGGAGTGGAGCTGATGGGCTTGGCAGCGGAGCAGGCAGGGTGTCCTCAGACACCTGTAATTGAGTTACACCAAGTTGATGTGAAAAGTGGGTAAAGAGTAGAATTTAAGGTGAAGATGGTTATTAAAAATTCTAACTACTAAAAGATAGTGTTACTGCAGTAGGAGGGAAAAGAAAATGGAGCTGGCTAGATAGTATCAGTCTAGGGGGAGGTGGGAGAGAAGGGGTAAAACCTGGAGAACTACGTGGGGTGGACGGAGGGTCCGCAGTGACAGGTAAGTGCAAGCCCACAGGCAGGCAGTGAGAGCGGAGATGGATGGTACGGTATGTGGATTGTATTTCAGGAAGACTGTTCGTAAAATTCTTTCGATTAAATTTCAGTTAAGAAACAGATGGTAACCAAAATGATGTGTTACTAGAATTTAAAAGGTATTGCTAGAAGATGTCACTGAATGATAAAAAGGGTTCAGATTGCCTGGAAGGTTTAGCAGCCTTGCACCAGAAACAGCTGCAGATCTGTCTATCAGAAGCTGACACACCTGCAAGAAGTCAGTTCACAAACCCAAGTGGGAGACATTTAACATCCGCTCTAGGGACTGGTGATCAAGTAGACAAATCAGATGGATCCGGAAGATTGGGATGAGAGCATTCATAAGCTTGATCTAATGGACACACACAGACCCATGTATCTGGAAACAGTGTGTTCTAGCATTTCCCTAGTGGTCCAGTGGTTTAGTTCAGTTCAGTCGCTCAGTCACGTCCAACTCTTTGCAACCCCTTGGACTACAGCACACCAGGCTTTCCTGTCCATCACCAACTCCTGGAGCTTGCTCAAACTCACGTCCATCAATTTGGTGATGGACTCTGTTCCAATGCAGGGGTACGGGTTCAATCCCTGGTTGGGAAACTTAAGATCCCGGATGCTGCGGGGGGGTGGCCAAATTTTTTTAAGGAAAAAAAAAAACCTCAAGCATACGTGGAACAGTGGTGAAAACTGACCATCACCTAATCCACAAAGCAAGTCATATTTCAAAGCTTCAGCATCATACAAAGTGTGTTATTTGGGCCATAAAACAGTTTTAAAATTTCAGAGGTAATTGTTAAAATTACATGTTTGGAAATTTAAAAACACACTTCTAAATTACCTGTCAAAGAATCTTCACAGATGTGCGAAACTGTTTAGGATTTGAAAATAATGGAAGTGGTATGCATTAAAATTTGTGGGCCACAGCTGAGGCAGTGTTAAAAGCCCTTTATAGCCGCAAAGCTATGCTTATATGTATCCTTGGTTATAAATGTTAGGAAGTGAGTCCATCATGGAGCACAATTTTCTGCTTGACCTAGAGCCTCGTTCCTGGTTTCTGTTGACCCACTCTGCCCCTGGCAGTTGCTCCCAAATTAATGTCCACGCGTTGCAGTCAGGAGAGTGGGGAGTGTAACCCCCTGTGGGAGTCACAGGAGGGTCTCCCGGGGCCTGGTGGGCACGTGTCATCGGGTATCCGCTCCTTCCCCTGAGGCCTGGAAGGCCAGGAAGCGTGCCCCTCGGGCCTAGGGTGCTGCTGTGGCCTTGGTTTCACGTGGCTGGGGTGCGAAGCAAGCAAACGGTGCGTTTCGGTGGCAGGTGGCATGAAGCAGCCCTGGCCAACAGGAGTCAGAGGGACGGAAGGGTGAGGACGCAGGGAGCACTCACCTGGCGGAGACCGTCCGCGTCCAGGCATAAACACGAACGCGCTGCAGGCCGCCCGCACTCCTGGCTGACCCGGGCTGGGAGCTAATGGTGCACAGGAGCGAGGATGCGCCGCACTGCATTCAGGGCAACAGAAGCATCTCACTCGCAGCAAAGAGAACGTTACTGGTGAGTCTAGGGCGCTGGATGCCAACCTCTTGGGTGCCGTGTGCCTTGAGTGCAGGTGAAATGCAGAGTGAAGAGAGGACGTCCAACAGGCCTCATTCCTCGTATTTTCAGGACCAGATGACAAGAGTGTCCAGGTCGGAAGGGCCCCCCTCCTGGTCTATCCAGTGAGTTGGATAAAGATGGCCCCAACCAGGACACGTTCATGGACTATGGTTCACCAGGAACCGAGGTTCCAACAGTCCTGCAAAGACAGGGTAGTCTTAGTCCACTGGCCCCCTTTGGGTAAAGCTGGGAAGAAGGCTCCAGCCAGCCTTTCCTTCTGCTTAGGGGCTCCAGGACTTGAGTGAACTCATGGTTAGAAATTCAGTGAGGGGCTGTAAGCAATAGAGTAGCTCGAGTGAAGCTTCTGTTCAGCAGAGCTGCTGTCCAGGTGCAGAGGCAAGAGAGCTGTCTCCAGACCCCCATGGGCTGGCTCAGTGGGTCACTGCACTGTGCGCTAGCTTGGCCAACAGTTGAGGAACCTCGCACAACCATGCCACAGCGTGTTCCCTGCTGCCCTCAGGCCCCTGGTCTGCACTGGCCTGGGAGCTTGGTTCTGCCCCTGTGTCTCCCACGGCATTCCGTCCAGCCTTCAAAGAGCCACTGTGGTGCCTCTGGTGCTTTTCCCAGGACCTTGGGAGAGGCTGAGTCTTATGTAGGCTCCCCAGTCTATGAGGTGGATGAGCAGGTAACACCGCTAAGACCCTCCAACAAGCCTGCCCCTCTACTGAGAGTGCTTAGCTCTTGTAAGTTATTCCTAGGGGTTTCTGTAAAGTTCACTTAACCTTAGTGTGGGCCACTGTGGGTTTCAAGTTTTGGCTGAGCAGCAAAGGAAGTAATGGGAACTTTTCCAGTTCCCTAGCCAGCCCACTAGATCTTGCTTCTGGAAGGAACCGTATCTGAAACTGCCAACTCCTTTCTTGGCCAAGCATTTCTAGAATTAGTTCCCACATAGTTCCCTGATTTTATTTTTTTTCCCAAACGTTTTTTCTTTTTTTTTTTTAGGGAGCTCTTCTCCCCCCGCCTTTTTTTTATGGAGAAGGGGATGGCACCCCACTCCAGTACTCTTTGCCTGGAAAATCCCATGGATGGAGGAGCCTGGTAGGCTGCAGTCCATGGGGTTGCGGTGAGTCGGACGCGACTGAGCGACTTCCACTTTCTCCCTTTAAAAAAAAACTATTTCATCTTTGGCTGTGCTGTGTCTTCACTGCTCAGGCTTTTCTCTAGCTGTGGTGAGTGGGGGCTCCTCTCTATAAATAAATGGGCGTTATTCCAGTGGCCTCTCGCAGACCACAGGCTCAGTAGTTGGGAGACACTGACTTGGTTGCTCTTTGCCATGTGGGATCCTCCCGGATCAGGGGTCGAACCCGTATCATCTGCATTGGCAGGCAAATTCTCTACCTCTGAGCCACAGGGAAGCCCCTCAAACTCTTCTGACGGACTTTGTAATTGACCACATGGGTCCTGCTGAGATCTCACTCATATGTATCAGTCTAGACACAAGGTGAGATGGGGGTGAAATGGAGGAGACAGGTTTCACCTTGGAAATAACGCCTCAGATGAGAGTTTTTAGATACGGCAGGGATTGATTTCTCAAGGTGGTCCTCGGTAGGTTGGATATTCAAGGTGCCTGAGGTACCCAAGATTGTCCAAATACCCCCATTTCAATTCCCAGGACTGATGAGTGCTCCAGCTTTCTCGTGAGAGATCTGGTAAGGTTGTGAATTCACCTGTTGGTAGGATTTGCTGGTGAACTAGCTGAAACTTTGGTTCCCTGTTGACTCAGTCTTGGCAGTTGCAGAGTCAGATTCTTGTACAAAGTAGGAGAAAGTTCCTGATTCTCAGCCCTTGTCTTAACCTAAACCTTTAGGACTTTGAGCCCATCATTGCCTGTTGACTACCAGCACTGTTAAAGGAGACCTCCCCACCCCCAGCCGCCCTGCGAAGTCCTTGAGTCTCTCAAGTCTTACTGTTTTTAAGGTGGTGTCAGCTAGTCTCAAAGTCTGGCCTTCAAAAGATATTTGTCTCTGGTGTCTGCCTCTCCAGATAAGTGGTTTTGTAGCTGTGTGCCAGTATATCCAGGGCCCCCCGCCCCCGGCCTTGGTACTGTCTAGATCACTGCCCTCTGCTAAAATCATGGGCTTCCCAGGGGGCACTAGTGGTAAGGAACCCACGTGCCAATGCAGAAGACGCAAGAAACGTGGGCTCAGTCCCTGGGTCGGGAAGGCCCCCTCAAGGAGGGCATGGCAACCCACTCCAGCATTCTTGCCTGGATACTCCCACGGACAGAGGAGCCTGGCAGGCTACAGCCTGTAGGGTTGCCAAGTGTCAGTACGACAGAAGCGCCTTAGCATACACAGCTAAAGTCCAGCCGGATAACAAGCCCCAGACTTGCCCCAATTCATTCATGGCAGGTCACGTTATGGTGCATTCACAAAAGTGCTGTTTAGCAAAAGTAGGAGTTTAAAGCCATATGTCTTAGCAACTAGGAATAGAGGAAAGTGCCCTCAACTGGGTAAAAGTTTACCAAAAGTGTAAAAATCCCATCATACTTAATGCCATCATCAGAGTTTTCTTGCTAAGATCAAGAACAAGGCAAGAATGTCCCTTCTCGTGGCTGCATTTCAGCATCACACTGAAAGTCCTGGCACACACAATAAGACAAGAAAAATGAAACACGCAGACGGGGAAGGAAGGAGTCGAACTGTCTGCAAAGGATGTGATCATCTATATAAACATCCAAAGACAACAGAACCTGAAGCTAATAAGTGATTATGTCAGGGTTGCAGGGTACAAAGTAAACGTAAAAGTCAGCTGCTTCACTGTATACCAGTAATGAACAAGTTATCATTTTCACTATGTGATAATTGATGCACGCGTACCTCAGATATATTGCAGTTTATTGCAATATCCAGGTATTGCAGAGAGCCAGACCCCCACAACAAAGTGAACACTGCAGTCGAGTCACACCTTTTCCTTTTGTTTCCCAGAGCATATAAAAGTTAGGTTTGCACTATATTGTGCTCGGTTATTAAGTGTGCAATAATGTGTCTTAAAAAAATGCACATACCCATACCTTAATTTCAAAATTATTACCAAAAAATGCTAACCATCATCTGAACCTCCAGTGAGTTGTATTAAAATCAAAGACCACAGATCACTATAACAAATACAATAACAGTGTAAAGTTTGCTTTCAAGATTGTGAGAGTTGCCAAGATAGGACATAGAGACATGAAGTAAGAAAACGCTGTTGGGAAAACGGTGCGAACAGACTTGCTTGATGCACCAACCTTCAGTTCTCAAAAAAGCAGTATCTTTGACGTTCAGTAAGGCAAAGTGCAGTAAGAGGTGTGCCTATAAGGGGAATCTCGCTAAAACAGAGCTGAAAGGACAGAAGCAGAAGCTCTCATGCACAGGTCACTCAATACAGTGTCCATAGGAGATGGGCCTTGCCTCTCAGGGAGGAAGGATGCCACTACTGCCAACAGGAGGGAGAGAGTTTCTCCTTGCCTGGTGATCGCTCAGTGTCAGGCTGTCACAGCTCAGCTAGCGGAGACCCACTGTGCGTCAAATCCCAGCTTGCTCCAGTGGACACTTAATTTTTAGTTTCCCTTTCCAGCTTCCCCTTCTGCTCTATAAAAGCGTTTCCTTGCAGCTTCCATGATGCCCTGTGGTAAAGAATCTGCCTTGCAATGCAGCGTATGTGGGTTCAAATGTCGGTCAGGGAACTAAGATCCCATATGCCATAGGGCACCTTAGTCCACAAGGAAGAGCTACTGAGCTGGAGAGTCCATGCACTGCAGGGAAAAGGTCCCATATGACACAAAGAAGATCCTACATGCTGCAACTAACACCTCATGCAGCCACTAACTTTTTTAAAAAGTCTCATTTTCTTTACTGGACTTGCGTGCAGTTCACCATAGTTGCAGGTCCTGAACTGCAATTATTTGCTGCTCCTGGACAGGCCTTGTTTTGTTGCTGGTGGTGAACTAACTGGCCGTCTTATTGCTTTAGGTCAGCAATTAGCTTCCCAAAAATGAAGTAATTGGGTATAAGTCTAACAAGCCGTATACTTGATCTATATACCAAAACTCTGATGAGAGAGACCAAAAGAAGTAAATAAATGGGGAGATATTCCATGTTCATGGACGGGGGGCTCGATATTGTCATGATGTCACTGCTCCCCAACTTGATCTACTTGCATTTTCAGCAAGTTATTCTGGATATTGACAGACTTATTCTAAAGTTTATGTGGAGAGACAAAAGACCCAGAATAGCTGAGTCCATATTAAAGGTTTAGAAGGACACAGGTGGAGGACTGCCGTGACCTAACTTCGAGACTGTAATAAAGCTATGGTAATCAAGACAGCATGGTATTGGCCACAGAGGACCCAGAAATAGACTGACAAACGTAGTCGACTAATCTTTGGAAAGAGAGTAAAAGAAATACAACGGCGCAAAGACAGTCTTCTGAACAAATGGTGTAGGAAAAACTGGACATCAACCTGCAAACAAATAACCTAGACCTTACACCTTACACAAAAATTAACTCAAAATGGATCATAGATCTAACTATAAAATGCAAAACTATAAAACTGAAAGAAAGTAACAGTGGAAAAGCTAAATGACCCTGGGTGTGGTTATGACTTTTTAGAGGCAAAATCAAAGGCATGATACATGAAAGAGGTAATTGGTACGAATGACCTCATTAAACACGTGTGCTCTGTGGAGTACAATGCCGAGGGAATAGGGAGAGACTTAATCTTCTAAGCCATAGACGTAAGACATAGACTAGGAGGGAGTATTTGCAAAGGATGCAACTGATAAAGGACCATTATCCAAAATATTCAAAACAAAAAACAAAACCCTCTCTAAACTCAGCAATCACAAAATGAACGTAATTCAAAATGGGCAAAAAACATGAACAGATAACAGGAAAGAGATGCCGATGGCAAATAAGCGCATGAAAAGATGCTCAATATATGTCATTAGAGAAAGGCAAATCAAAGCAACAACTAGATATCACTAACACACCTATTAAGGTGAAGTTGCTCAGTTGTGTCTGACCCTTTGTGACCCCATGGACTGTAGCCTATCAGGCTCCTCTGTCCATGGGATTCTCCAGGCAAGAGCACTGGAGTGGGTTGCCATTTCCTTCTCCAGGGGATCTTCCCGACCCAGGGATCGAACCCGGGTCTCCCGCGTTGCAGGCCAGGCAGACGCTTTCCCGTCTGAGCCACGAGGGAAGCCCTAGCACACCTGTTAGAAATGGCGAAAAGGCAGAGCACTGAGCGTGCTGAATTCTGGGGAGGGCACAGAGCAGCACAGAGCGTCAGTCATTGCCAGATGCAAAGTGAGACAGCTGTGTTAGAGCACACTGGCAGTGTTTCACAAGATGAAACAAGTTCTTATCACGTGACCCGGCAATCATACTCCGTAGTATTCACCCAAATGAAGTGAAAATTTATGTCCATACAAAATCCTGCAGAAGGATGTCTATAACAGCTTCATTTACAGTTGCCGAAACTTAGAAGCAATGACGATGTCCTTCAGAGCAACCTAGATGTCCACTGACAGATGAGAAGAGAAAAAATTGTGGTACATATATATAATGGAATATTACTCAACTATAAAAAAGAATATATTCAACTCAATCCTAAAGAGGTGGGTGAACCTAGAGCCTATTACGCAGAATGAAGTAGGTCAGAAGTTCAGTTCAGTCGCTCAGTCGGGTCTGACTCTTTGCGACCCCATGGACTGCAGCACACCAGGCTTCCCTGTCCACCACCAACTCCCGGAGCTTACTCAAATTCATGTCCATTGAGTCAGTGATGCCATCCAACCATCTCATCCTCTGTCGGCCCCTTCTCCTCCTGCCTGCAATCTTTCCCAGCATCAGGGTCTTTTCCAGTGAATCAGTTTTTCACATCAGGAAGCCAAAGTATTGTGGCTTCAGCGTCAGTCCTTCCAATGATTATTCAGGACTGATTTCCTTCAGGATTGACTGGTTTGATCTCCTTGCAGTCCAAGGGACTCCCAAGAGTCTTCTCCAACACCACAGTTCAAAAGCATCAATTCTTCAGCGCTCAGCTTTCTTTATAGTCCAACTCTCACATCCATACATGACTACTGGAAAAACCATAGCTTTGAGTAGATGGACCTTTGTTGGCAAAGTAATGTCTCTGCTTTTGAATATGCTCTCTAGGTTGGTCATAGCTTTTCTTCCAAGGAGCAAGCATCTTTTAATTTCATGGCTGCAGTCACCATCTGCAGTGACTTTGGAGCCCCCAGAATAAAGTCTCTCACTGTTGCCCTGTCTATTTGCTGTGAAGTGATGGAACCAGATGCCGTGATCTTAGTTTTCTGAATGAGTTTTAAGCCAACTTTTTCACTCTACTCTTTCACTTTCATCAAGAGGCTTTTTAGTTCATCTTCACTTTCTGCCATAAGGGTGTTGTCATCTGCATATCTGAGGTTATTGATATTTCTCCCGGCAATCTTGATTCCAGCTTGTGCTTCATCCAGCCCAGCATTTCGCATGATGTACTGTGTGAGAGTTAAATAAGTTAAATAAGCAGGGTGACAATATACAGCCTTGACATATTCCTTTCCAGATCTGGACCCAATCTGTTGTTCCATTTCCGGTTCTAACTGTTGCTTCTTGACCTGCATACAGATTTCTCAGGAGGCAGGTAAGGTGGTCTGATATTCCCAACTCTTTAAGAATTTTCCACAGTTTGTTGTGATTCACACAACTATCCACACGCAACTATAAAAAAAGCGTGTATTCAAGTCAGTCCTAATGAGGTGGATGAATGTAGAGCCTATTATAGTGTGAAGTAAGTCAGAAAGATAAAGACAAATACTGTGTATTAACACACGTGTATGGACTCTAGGAAGATGGTATTGATGAACCTATTTGCAGGGCAGCAATGGAGACACAGATATAGAGAGCGGAGTTGTGGACACAGTAGGGGAAGGAGAAGGCGGGATGAGCTGAGAGGGTACGGAAACATATACATTGCCATATGGAAGACAGATAGCAAGTGCGAGTTTGCTGTGTGACCCAGGGAGGTCAACCTGGTGCCCTGTGGCAACCCAGAGGGGCGGGGTGGGGTGGGTGATGGGAGGGGCGTCCACAAGGGAGGGGACATGTGTATACCTGTGACTGATTCGTGTTGATGTATGGCAGAAACCAACACAATATTGGAAAGCAATTATCCTCAAAAAAAAAAAAAGAAAAAGATGTCCTTCAGGAGGCCAATGGATAAATAAATGTTGGTCCATTCAGACCAACATAAATACATAATACTAAGTGAAAGAACCCAATCTGAAAAGCCGACAAACTGATCGATTCCAGCTATTTATGACAGTCTGGAAAAGGCAAAACTATGCAGACAGTAGAAAGATCAGTGGTTGCCAGGGATTAAGGGGAGATGGAGGGACGAAAAGGCAGAGCACAGAGGACGTTTAGGGCACTGAAGCGATTCTGTACGACCCTGTGATGGTGGGTGCACGCCATTATACATGTGTCAAAACCCATCGGGTGCACAGGGCTTCCCTGGCGGCTCAGATGGCCAAGAATCCACTTGCAATGTGTGAGGCCAGGGTTCGATCCCTGGGTCAGGAAGATCCCCTGGAGATGGGAATGGATACCCCCTCCAGTGTTCTTGGCTGGAGAATGCCATGGGCAGAGGAGCCTGGCGGGCTACAGTCCTTGGGGTCACAAAGAGTCAGGCCCGACTGAGTGACGGATGTTTTCACTTTTCACTTTTGAAGAATGTACAGCACCAAGAGTGACTCTTAGTGTAAACTGGACCTTGGGTGATGATGGCGTGTCCGTGTAGGTCCATGGATCACCATCTGTGGTGCAGGATGCCGGTAGTCGGGGAGGCTGTGTGTGTGGAGACAAGAGGTTTTATGGAAACTGTTTATACTTTCCACTCAATTTTGCCGTGAACCTAAAACTGCTCTTAGGAAATAAATGTAGGGACTTCCCTGGCAGCCCAGTGGCTGAGCCTTATGCCTCCACTGCAAGGGGCATGGTTTCAGCCCCTGGTCAGTGAGCTGAGATCCCGCATGCTGCTTGCCTTGGCCAAGAGTAGCAATAATGAAGTTTATTGGTTGAAAAACAGAGTGCTCGTTGAGACTGAGAGCTTTTCCCTGGGAGTGTGGTGTGTCACTTCTGGTCACACTTCGCTGCCCAAAGCAAGGCACATGGCTACAGTTCTACATGGAAAGAGAGAGAGCAAGGCTGTTCTTCAGAGCCCTCCTGCCTGCTGAGCAAATGCCACCTGCCTCCACTCTTGGCACAAATTTTTATGTCAATCAGGACTCTTGGATGCAATTAATTTAACTGCATTAATTAATTTAAGCAGAAAGAGGATTTAAAAGATATCAGGGCATATCCAACTTGAAGATTCCTCTAGTCTCCTTTCAGAAAGTACCACAGAGCAACTCGGAGAGAAAACACCCCCTGGAGGTAACTAAAGACGCATTTAATATCCTGGACCATACAGAAGTGGGCAGGGTGTGGAAAATAGTAGAGAGGCGTCAGGAGAGCCAAATGAAGGGAGGAGGGGTTGTGCTGGGCTCCAGATCTCCGGAAGCAGTGGTGAGGCCCCTTCTCCAAGGTGCAAACACAAAATCCTGCTCTGGCAATGAGGATGGCATGGGCAAGGCAGCAGTCAGAGCCTGCGTGGAGCTCTGCTTGAGCAGCAGAGGGCAGGGCGTTGAGTGGAGACCTGCATGATAAGGTTTATTGGCAGGACTGTTGGAGGCTGGGATTAGAGAGACGATGCCCTGGGAACAACCTTAAAGCTTCCTTTTCTGACTCAGGGATGTAAAGGCTAAAGGAACTTACACATTAAGGAAATCCTTATTGCCCTTAATTATGATCTTTTCCCTCCCACAATGACGCTTGTGCAACTATCTATGCCAGGAAATACCTTATTTGAGGATGAGTTTCAAAATGGGAAATAGCAGACGATCTATGCAATAAGATTACGGGATTAAAAAAGAAGAAAAGAAAAGGTGACACTTGTGGAAAATGAAGACGCCATACCAAAAAAAATTTATAAAACAGATGGACTTTTGTCTGATATTTCTCCATGAATTTCCAAAAAATGAAACAATCTCCTCCTTAAAGGACAAAACAGAAAAACATGAGCTTCTGGAGGAAATATTCAACAGAAGGGTTTAAAAATCTAAGTGAGACAAACGGAGAGAGAGTGGAAAAAAGAAATCATCCCAGAAATTAAGTAAAATTAGAATTAGCATATGAAAGGATGACTGGCTGTGTTGTGTCCGTGGCTCAGTTGTGTCCGACTCTTTGTGACCCCAGGGATGTAGCCCACCAGGCTCCTCCGTCCATGGAATTCTCCAGGCAAGAATACTAGAGTGTGTAGCCATTCCCTTCTCCAGAGGATCTTCCCAACCCAGGGATCGAACCCGGGTCTCCCACGTCGCAGGCAGATTCTTTACCATCTGAGCCACCAGGGAAACTCATATGAGAGAATAAACCCTCCTAAAAACACTGTAAGGGACACAGAAAAAAAAAGTCATGATTATAGGGGTCCCAGAAGAAGAAGGCAGGAAGAAAGGGGCTGGGAGCATGCTTGAAGACATAATAGCTGAAAACCCCCTAACCTGGGAATGGAAGCAGACATCCAGTCCAGGAAGCAAAGACGATCTCAACGGGAATCAACCCAAAGAGGGTCACACCAAGACACACACTAATTAAAAGGGCAAAGATTAAAGATAAAGAGGGAATATTATAATCAACAACAGAAAAGTAACATACAAGGTAACTCCCATCAGGCTAACCTTTTCAGCAGAAACTGTGAGCCGGAGAGAGTGAGTGGCATGATATACTTAAAGTGATGAAAAGGATAAACCTACAACCAAGAGTACTCAGCAAGGCTTTTATTCAGATTTCATGGAAAGATCGAAAGTTTTAGACAAAAGCTAAAAGAGGTCAGCACCATCAAAACAGCTCTACAAGAAGTGTTAAAAGAACTTCTCCAAGTTGAAAAGAGAAGGCCACAGCTAAAGCTCCTTGGTAAAGGCAAACATATGTCAATGATAGTAGGAAGGTTAAAAGACAAAAGTAGTAAAGTCATCTATATCCAAAATAAGTAGTTAAGGGATACACACACACACACAAAGATGTCAAAAACTAAATGTCGAGGGTGGTGCAGTAAAAATGAAGGGTCGTTAAAATGCTAGTGAGGTTATATTCAAAATCCTCTGAGCTAGGCTTCTCGGTTTCTGGAACACCGAGAACTTCCAGATGTTCAAGCTGGTTTAGAAAAGGCAGGCGAACCAGAGATCAAATTGCCAGCATCTGTTGGATCATAGAGAAAGCAAGGGGATTTCTAGGAAAACACTTACTTCTACTTCATTGACTACACGAAAGCCTTTGACTGTGTGGATCACAACAAACTGTGGAAAATTCTTAAAGAGGTGGGAATACCAGACCACCTTATCTGCCTCCTGAGAAACCTGTATGCAGAACAAGAAGCAACCATTAGAACTGGATATAGAACAACAGACTTGTTCAAAATTGGGAAACGATTATGTCAAGGCTGTATATTGGAACCCTGCCTGCTTAACTTATATGCAGGGTACATCATGCAAAATGCCGGGCTGGACCACTCACAAGCTGGAATCAACATTGCTGGGAGAAATCAACAACCTCAGAGAGGCAGATGATACCACTCTAATGGCAAAAAGCAAAGAGGAACTAAAGAGCTTCCTGATGAGGGTTAAAGAGGAGAGTGAAAAAGCTGGCTTAAAACTCAACATTCAAAAAACGAAGATCATGGCATCCGGCCCCATCGCTTCCTGGCAAACAGAAGGGGAAAGCATGGGAGCAGTCCCAGGCTTTCTTCTCTGGGCTCCAAAGTCGCTGAGACAGCGACTACAGCCATGAAAGTAAGAGACGCTTGCTCCTTGGAAGGAGAGCTGTGACCAACCTAGACAGCGTATTAAAAAACAGAGATGCCACTTTGCCAACAAAAGTCTGTATAGACAAAGCTATGGTCTTTCCAGCAGTCTTATACAGATTTGAGAGTTGGGTCACAAAGAAGGCTGAGCACTGAAGAATTGATGCTTTTGAACTGTGGTGTTGGAAAAGACTCTTGAGAGTCCCTTGGACAGCAAGGAGATCAAATCAGTCAATCTTAAAGTAAAGCAACTCTGAATATTCATTGGAAGGACTGATGCTGAAGCTCCAATACTTTGCCCACTTGATGCAAAGAGCTGACTGATTGGAAAAGACCCTGATGCTGAGAAAGATTGAGGGCAGGAGGAGAAGGGGATGACAGAAGATGAGATGGTTGGATGGCATCACCGACTCAATGGACATGAGTTTGAGCAAACTCTGGGCAATAGTGAAGGACAGGAAAGCCTGGTATGCTGCAGTCTGTGGGGCACAAAGAATTGGACAGGTCTTAGTCACTGAACAACAGCACCAACAAATGTATATACATATGTATGTGTGTTTGTGTGTGTATATATGTATATGGGGGAATGTAGTAAATAACTCTGGAATATCTTTTTATGGTGGCATGTTGATGGGACTACAAAATGGTGAAGTAGGATGTGCTCTCATCTTCTCCTGCAAGAACTAAATTACAACTCGCTGATGGCAGGAGAATGTTGGATCCCACCAAAACAAGATACCCCACATCCAAGGGCAAAGGAGAAGCCCCAGTAAGACGGTAGGAGGGGCGAAATCACATTTAGAATCAAACCCCATACCTGCCAGAGACGCTCAGAGGGCTCAGACAAACCTTGTGAGCACCAGGACCCCTCAGAGACTGAGCCAGAACTGTGTTTGAGTGTCTCCTGTTGGGGTACAGGCCAGCAGTTGCCTGCCACAGGGGCAGAGGCTCTGGGTGCCACAGACCTTGGTGCGGCATAAGCCCTCTGGGAGGAGGTCGCCGTTAACCCCACCATAGAGCCATGAGAACTTACCCAGGACTGGGAAACGGACTCTGGGAGGGCACAGACAAACCTTGTGCACCAGGACCCAGGAGAAAGGAGCCGGGACCCCACGAGAGACCGACCCAGACTCGCCCGGGAGTGTCCAGGAGTCTCTGGGGAGGCGTGGGTTGGTGGCGGCCCACTGCAGGGTCGGGGGCACTGAATGTGGCAGTGCATGCCTGGGACCTTTGGAAGAAGGTCGCCATCATCTTCATCACCTCCACCGTAGTTTGGCCTCAGGTCAATCAACAGGAAGGGAACACAGCCCCTTCCATCAAGAGAAAACTGGATTAAAGATTTACTGAGCATGGCCCCGCCCATCAGAACAAGACCCAGTCTCCCCTACAGTGAGTCTCTCCATCAGGAAGCTTCTGTAAGCCTCTTATCCTTCTCCATCAGAGGGCAGACAGACTGAAAACCACAATCACAGAAAACTAACCAAACTGATCACATGGACCACAGCCTTGACTAACTCAGTGAAACTATGGCCATGCCATGTAGGCAAGACGGATGGGTCACGGTGGAGAGGTCTGACAGAACATGGTCCACTGGAGAAGGGAATGGCAAACCACTTCAGTATTCTTGTCTTGAGAGCCCCATGAACAGTATGAAAAGGCAAAAAGATAGGACGCTGAAAGATGAACTCCCCAGGTCAGTAGGTGCCCAATATGCTACTGGAGATCAGTGGAGAAATAACTCCAGAAAGAGTGAAGAGACGGAGCCAAAGCAAAAACAACACCCAGTTGTGGAGGTGACTGGTGATGGAAATAAACTCCGATGCTGTAAAGTGCAATATTGCATAGGAACCTGGAATGTTAGGTCCATGGATCAAGATAAATTGGGAGTGGTCAAACAGAAGATGGCAAAAGTGAATATCAACATTTTAGGCATCAGCAAACTAAAATGGACTGAAATGGGTGAATTTAACTCAAATGATCATTATATATACTACTGTAGGCAAGAATCCCTTAGAAGACATGGTGTAGCCATCATAGTCAACAAGAGTCCAAAATGCAGTACTTGGATGCAATCTCAAAAACGACAGAATGATCTTTGTTCGTTTCCAAGGCAAACCATTCAATATCACAGTAATCCAAGTCTGTGCCCCTTGGAGGAGGCGGACACAGGGGGGCACCTAGCTGATGGTGGGGGGAAGGGGGTCGAGGCCACTGCGCTGGGTGGAGGCTGCGGTGCTGGGGAGAGAGAGGGGCAGGGGTCCTTACCCTCCTTTCTTCACCAGGCCTCCAAACCTGGTACCTCCGACAGCATCTGCCGTGCAGTCGGCCACAACCCTAGTCACCTAGCATGTGAACCTTTATGCAACATCTTGTTGTGGACACGGTGACAAAATGTGTGCCAGCCTGCCCTCGGGGCTCGCATTCTGCAGGGGACAGGAAGCACTGTTCAGTGGTGTGGGCAGGCCTTCCACGGGGCAGTGCCCGATGCCTGCAGGCCTGGGGAGTCAGGGAGAACCCCGGGGGAGCCGTGCCTAAGGGGGCCCTGGAGACCAGTTGAAGGGGAGGAGTGCTGGGGCAGGTGTGGGGCTGGGGGAGAGGTGAAGGATTGCTAGGGGGGCCACAGGGAGTTTGCTCTGGTGGGCTTCAGGCAGCAGGGGAACCAAGGTGGGTGGCTAGGGCACGTGGAGGGCGCGTTGGATCTGTGGGCCTGTGTTCAAAGCCTTTCCCTCTAAGGTGACCTGGCCACACAGCTGCTGGGTGGCTGAGGGGTGCAGAGAGCAAGGAGCGAATGCTGTTTATTTGGCCGAGAAGGAAATGGTCCTGGGTATCGAGAATCTGGAGATAAGGCGCCAGGAGCCCCGGCCGGGGGAGACTGGATTGACCAGACCAGCTCAGGGCAGGGCTGGGGCCAGCCGCGGGGAGCACAGCCCCGGAGCCCAGGGGCAGGGCCCGGCAGGCCAGGCGCAGAGGCAGAGAAGACCGGCGGGATGCCCCCTTTGGTGAGGCAAGGGTGGAAGAAAGTTTGAGGAAAGAGCCAGAGCTGTAGGGAGGTTGTGGCCTGTCTGGATGGGCTCCTTGGCAGCCGGGCTTGAGCAAGGTCACCTTTATTTTCCCTTAATTTCCACTGAGTCAGGCTCTGCCCCACCTGCGTGCTTGGTATTTGGAACTTCGACCCAGCCTGAGTCACCGCCCTGTGAGCGCGCCCCGTTCCTCTCTCTCCTGGCTGCGTGCTGACCGCTGCTCCTGCAGCCGCACGGGCGTCCTCGGCCCTGACCTCAGGCTGGGCCTCCAGGGTCCCACGCTCTGTTCCCCAGGCCTCGATCTCAGTGTCCAGCCCCACGGGTGCTCTTGCGCGTGCCCCCAGCAGATGTCTGGCCATCCCAGGCTTGGAGAGCACTGGAGACCCTCCCTCTGCCTCTCCCCACGTCCCCCGCCAGACCCATCAAAGCCCAAACTTCTCCTGGTAAGAAAAACCCAGCCCCAGGAACTGGGAGACGTGGTTTCTGGGAAAGCAAATATCCTTATTTATTCATCATGAGCCTGTGGTAGAAAATACAACACGGTCGATTTTTCAAAAAGTGTGAAGAGGAAGCTCACACACATCAGTAATTTTAAAGTGTGCAACTCAGTGGCGCCTAGTCGATTCACAATCCTGTGGAGCCATTGTCTGAATTTTGCCCAGAACGTTTTCATCGCACCCTAAAAAGATCCAGGACCCAGCAAACAGTCACTCCCCGTTCCCTCCTAGTCCTCGCCTGCCGACCACCAGTCTGGGTTCATCTCTACAGACTCCCCTCTTCTGAATACTTCTTATAAGTGGAATTATGTGATTGATCTGGGTCTTTGTGTCTCGTTTAACTGATCACATTGTTTTTTGAGGTCCATCCACGAGGTGGCATGTATCAATACTTCATTCTTTGTTACGGCTGAATAACACTCCGTGGTTCGAGTAGACCACACTGTTTAACCATTCATCTGTTGATGGACACTGGGGTTCTTTCTACCTTTTGGCTACTGTGAACAATGTTGCTGTGAACGTTTGGGTGCGTGTACTTGTCTTTGTATCTGTTTTCAATTACTTTGGGTCCATACTGAGGAGTGGAATTGCTGGGTCATGGGATAATTCTTCGTTTACATTTTAGGGGAACTGCCAAACGGTTTACCACGGCGACTGCACCACTTCCCATTCCCATGCAAAGCGTGAGGGTTCCGACGTCTCCACACCCTCACATCACTTGCCATTTTCCTTCTCATTTGGATTTGGTGTGAAGGGCTGTCTCACTGTGGCTTTGATGTGTGTGAGTGTCGTTGATGGCTGGGGGGCTGAGCATCTCTTCACGTGCTTATTGGCAATGTGTATTTTGAGAATCATCCATTCTGAAAGTGAGTGCTGTTTGCTGCGTCCTAAAGGTTCCTTATACATTCCGGACACTGGCTACTTATCAGATTTACAGTTTGCAAGTATCCCGCCCTCTGTCCTGCGGTTGCTTTCCCGCTCTCAGGAGTGTTCTTTGCTGCACAAAAGCTTAGACTCCAGATGAAGCCCAGCTCACTGTCTCTCTTTCCTTCTTATGCTTCTGGAGGTGCATCTAACAGCCCACCACTGAGTCCAAGTCAAGAGACCTGTTTTCCCCTGAGAGCTTTTATTTATGAGCTCTTACATCTAGGCTCACAAAAATTAACTAAAAAGGGATTTAACTTTCATGTATATGGTATGAGGTAAAGGTGACCGTTGATTTTCAGTCAACTCTTTTTTAAAAAAAATTTTATTGAAATATAGTTGATTTACAATGTGTAAGAAGAGGTGGCAAGAATACACGGAAGAACTGCACAAAAAAGATCTTCACGACCCAGATAATCACGATGGTGTGATCACTCACCTAGAGCCAGACATCCTGGAATGTGAAGTCAAGCGGGCCTTGGAAAGCATCACTACGAACGGAGCTAGTGGAGGTGATGGAATTCCAGTTGAGCTGTTTCAAATCCTGAAAGATGATGCTGTGAAAGTGCTGCACTCAATATGCCAGCAAATTTGGAAAACTCAGCAGTGGCCACAGGACTGGAAAAGGTCAGATTTCATTCCAATCCCAAAGAAAGGCAATGCCAAAGAATGCTCAAACTACCGCACAGTTGCACTCATCTCACATGCTAGTAAAGTAATGCTCAAAATTCTCCAAGCCAGGCTTCAGCAATACGTGAACCGTGAACTCCCTGATGTTCAAGCTGGTTTTAGAAAAGGCAGAGGAACCAGAGATCAAATTGCCAACATCTGCTGGATCATGGAAAAAGCAAGACAGTTCCAGAAAAACATCTATTTCTGCTTTATTGACTATGCCAAAGCCTTTGACTGTGGATCACAATAAACTGTGGAAAATTCTGAAAGAGATGGGAATACCAGACCACCTGACCTGCCTCTTGAGAAATCTGTATGCAGGTCAGGAAGCAGCAGTTAGAACTGGACATGGAACAACAGACTGGTTCCAAATAGGAAAAGGAGTATGTCAAGGCTGTATATTGTCACCCTGCTTATTTAACTTCTATGCAGAGTACATCATGAGAAACGCTGGACTGGAAGAAACACAAGCTGGAATCAAGATTGCCGGGAGAAATATCAATAACCTCAGATATGCAGATGACATTACCTTTATGGCAGAAAGTGAAGAGGAACTAAAAAGCCTCTTGATGAAAGTGAAAGAGGAGAGTGAAAAAGTTGGCTTAAATCTCAACATTCAGAAAACGAAGATCATGGCATCCGGTCCCATCACTTCATGGGAACTAGATGGGGAAACAGTGAAAACAGTGTCAGACTTTATTTTTTGGGCTCCAAAATCACTGCAGATGGTGACTACAGCCATGAAATTAAAAGACGCTTACTCCTTGGAAGAAAAGTTATGACCAACCTAGATAGTAAATTCAAAAGCAGAGATATTACTTTGCCAACTAAGGTCTGTCTAGTCAAGGCTATGGTTTTTCCTGTGGTCATGTATGTATGTGAGAGCTGGACTGTGAAGAAGGCTGAGCACCGAAGAATTGATGCTTTTGAACTGTGGTGTTGGAGAAGACTCTTGAGAGTGCCTTGAACTGCAGGGAGATCCAACCAGTCCATTCTGAAGGAGATCAGCCCTGGGATTTCTTTGGAAGGAATGATGCTAAAGCTGAAGCTCCAGTACTTTGGCCACCTCATGAGAAGAGTTGACTCATTGGAAAAGACTCTGATGCTGGGAGGGATTGGGGGCAGGAGGAGAAGGGGACGACAGAGGATGAGATGGCTGGATGGCATCACCGACTCAATGGACGTGAGTCTGAGTGAACTCCGGGAGTTGGTGATGGGCAGGGAGGCCTGGCGTGCTGCGATTCATGGGGTTGCAAAGAGTCGGACACGACTGAGCGACTGAACTGAACTGAACAATGTGTTAGTTTCAGGTATACAGAAAAGATTCATATATATAATCTTTGTGATTCATATATATATATATATATATACACTGAATCTTTAGAATTCGTATATATATGTTAGATTCTTTTCTATTATAGGTTACTATAAGATATTGAGTCAAGTTCCCTGTGATATACAGTAAGTCCTTGTTGGTTGTCTCTTTTATATACAATAGTGTGTATATGTGCTAGTCTCAGACTCCTAATTTATCCCTCTCCCATCCTTTCCTCTTTGGTAACCATAAATTTGTTTTCTATGTCTGTGAGTCTATTTCTGCTTTGTAAAGAAGTTCATCTGTATCATTTTTTAGATTCCACATATAAGTGAGATCATGTGATATTTGTCCTTCTCTTGCTTCACTCAGTGTGATCATCTCTGGGTCCATCCATGTTGCTGTAAATGGCATGATTTCGGTCTTTCCCTCTGGCTCTCCCAGCCCCGGCTCAGCAAAGGCTAGGACCTTCCCTTGGGATGCTGGTGGAAGGACCCTCTCCTCCTTCCCCGGTGGCCGGCACCCAGGGATGGAAGCTAGAGAGGGGAGAGCGTCCAGGTTGTAGGCTGAGCCTGTGAGCCACTGCTCAGGATGCTGCTCCCCATCCAGCCTGGTTCCCTCGTCCCCCTCCCTCGGCTGGGGGTGGGGGGGACCGGTGCACGAAGCGTGAGCTGGGGGAGGGGGCAGAGAGAGGGCTGCCATCTCCTCTGCCCCTCTCTGAGCTGGTGAGCTGGGCTGTGTTGGATTTCTGAATGAGGCCCACCGGCCTGAGGTTCCCGCTCCCCAGATGGACCTCCCTAGAAGACACAGGAGACAACTTCACTGAAGCTCCTCTTTACCGCCAAATGCTGGAATTCTCTGGAAACAGAAGCTTCCCTCCAGAGAGGATGATGGGGCCCAGTGAGTGTCCAGGGCCTCCGGGCTGTTCCGCGTCAGGTGGGTGAGGCACCAGGTGTTTGAGAAAAGCAGTCCCCAGGGTGACGGCCAAGGAGGGTGTGGGGGTGAGGCAAGCAGGGGTCTAACACCCACACCCCTCACCGGGCTGAGGGCCAGAGCGCGGGGCAGGGCTTGGCCCTGCGAGCAGGGGGAGCAGCCCACAGGGCCCCTCTGTGATCTGAGGTGTGGGCAGAACGCTGCCCCCAAGCTGAGGGGGGCAGCCAGCTTTGGGCATCCAGCCAACAAGTCTGGTTTCCGTCGTGGGACTGACCTGGCTGGCGGCCCTGGGCAGATCTGGGCAAACAGGTGAGCTGCTGAGGCCCCTCCCACCCCGAACAGGCAAGCAGGATTGGCCCTGGGGAAGGGGCTGGACCTCAGTCCTCAGCTCTGGCTCTGAGCCTGAGGTCGGAGCTCCCTTCAGCTTCTGCTGAGCTGACCGCAGCCTCCCATCCCCGGCCTCTGTCTCCAAGCACCCGGCTTGCAGGTCCTCCCAGGAGCCATGGATCCCAGAGGTGAGTGGGGAGGGCCAAGGGCTCCAGGAACAGGGCTGTGGGCACCTCTCAAGGGATCTGACCTTCTGGCCAAGCGTGCCCAGCGGGGTTAGAGCCGGCGGTCCTGAACCGGGAGACGGGTGCGGAGAAGGCTTTGCGTGTGTGGTGGATGGTCGCCGGCAGGAATGGTGATGTCTCCCAGGGAAGTAGGGCTTCTCTGCTGGCTCACATGGGTAGAGAATCCACCTGCCATGCAGGAGACCGAGGCTCAGTCCCCGGGCAGGAAAGATCCCCTGGAGAAGGGAATGGCTACCCACTCCAGTATTCTTGCCTGGGGAATTCCACAGACAGAGGAGGCTGGACGTGCCCAGGGT
This sequence comes from Budorcas taxicolor, assembly GCF_023091745.1. Lineage (NCBI taxonomy): Eukaryota > Metazoa > Chordata > Mammalia > Artiodactyla > Bovidae > Budorcas > Budorcas taxicolor. The sequence continues at coordinate 163,354,260 of NC_068920.1, read as the reverse complement.
GGTGGAGGGTGGAGGGCAGACCCTCGAGGACAGCTGTCCTGATTCGACGGCCAGGTCTCCCCCAGGTAGAAGCACCCCCAACAGCCGCATCTCCGGAGCTCTCTCTCTTTCCTCCACTTGTCTGGGCCCCAGAGGAGGGAGCAGGTGGTCACTGAAGGACTTCCTTCTGCTGCGAAGACTGCTCGGTCAAAGCCCCTCCTGGGTCAAAGTCTCTCGCAGTGCCAGTGTGGGAAGTTGGAACCCAGGACATCTGGGGAGTGGGGGGTTGGTGGGGGCGGGGTCAGAGCAGGAAGCAGGGAGGGAGTGAGGGAGGGAAGGAGGAGCTGGCCAAGGGGCAAGGAAGCTCTGTAGGCACAGCCTGCGTCCTGGATGGCAGAGCCCAGCCCAGCCCTAACCCGATACAACAAGCGTCAACCAAGGCCACCTGTGAGGCTGGGGGTCGAGAGGCAGAAGGGAACAGACCAGAGTGGGAGAGGAGGAGGAAGGGGCAGCGCGTAGCTAGGGTGCTCTGTGCCCCCGGGGTGGGGGGTGGAGGCTCAGCCTGGCCCTCCCGCCCCACCCTGTGGCTTCCTGGCAATCATTCCTCTCTCTCGTGGGAACCGCCTGCTCTCATCCCCACCCTCCCAAGCCCTGGGTGGGCCAGCCCAGCTCCTGTGACTGCCCATGCAAAACCCAGGCTCTGCGGGCAAGTGGACTGCCAGGCACCTGGACGCCTCAGGAGCCACGCACAGGGCCATTCATGTGCCCCCTACACAGAGCCCAGCTCAGTGAGCACCCGCAGTGCAAGCTCCAGCTGGGGGGGCGGGGGGAAGGGTGGCACCCTGCAGCCAGGGGAGGGGGGAGGGGGGCACCCTGCAGCCAGTGGGGGGGGAGGGGGGCACCCTGCAGCCGGGCGCTCCTGGGGGCACCCTGCAGCCAGGGGGTGAAGGGGGGCACCCTGCAGCCGGGGGTAAAGGGAGACACCCTGCAGCCAGGGGCCGCTCCTGGGAGCGCCCTGCAGCCAGAGGGGGGAAGGGGGCACGCTGCAGCGGGGGGGGGGGGGGGGGTAGGGGGGCACCCTGCAGCTGGGGGGGGGGGGTAGGGGGGCACCCTGCAGCCAGAGGGGGAAGGGGGCACCCTGTAGCCAGAGGGGGAAGGGACCCTGTAGCTGGGGGGTGGGTAGGGGGGCACCCTGCAGCAGGGGCCGCTCCTGGGGGCGGGCCGGGACACTGGGACCTGACTTGTGTGCCTGTGCCCTGGGCCGGCCCAGGCACTGTTCATTCACCGCAGCTGGGGCCCATTGCGCTGAGCCTGCCAGAGCAGCAGCCCGAGGCATGAATGGGAAAACCGGCTCTGTGGGTCCCCTTCTCCTGGGTTCTAACCAGGGCTGCAGTCAAACCCCAGCCCCTGGAGTCTCCCCTTGCTTGACCAGTGGAGAGAGGTAGGGAGGGACCCGGGACTCCCACCATCCTTCAGGGGATCAGTGGGAGCAGGACCCAGTCCTCTGCCTGCTCACGGGAGCCCCTGGGTGCCGGGGTGGGGGCACGCATCTCTCGGAAGACCGGGTGCGCGGCCGCCTCTTTTTTCTGACAGTTGACGCAGAAGTTGTCTTTCACTGATGGAAGGAGGCAGACTGAGTTGGCTTAGGCTGGGTCTCAGGGCAGGGCTCCTGGAGGAAATCCTTTTCCCAGACAGACTGGGTGTTCCCGGCTCAAGTGGTTCAAGTTTGTACTGGTTCCCTAAAGCCGTGTGTCCTAAGAGTCTGCTCTTCATGACCAAAGCAGAGAGGCCCCTGTGAGGGTGGTGCGTGGGAGCCGTGGGGACCAGGGCTCTTGGCCTTTCCCAGTCAACAGAAACTGACCAGAGGCCGGACAGTAGAGATTGGCCAGAGGCCAGAGGAGAAGTTCAGGCAAGGTTTTACTGGGGGCTCTGCGGCAACAGAGGGCAGTGAGAAGTGACAGATTCCCTTGCTTGCTCGCTTATTGGGGGGGGTGGGGGGTGGGCAAGCTTGTTCCTTCTGTGGGCTGAGGGTATGGGTGTGTCCAGGCGTGGGACTGCAGGGCTGGCCTGCCCACCCCTCAGGTGCTGTTGTGAGCAGGGCGCATGCGGGCTACCCGGCTTTTGCTCCCTATCCCCTGCGTTTGTTCCTGACTTTTCCGAGGTGATAACTAAGGGTTGGTTTGGGGTTTTTTTGTATCTTTTGTCCAGAATTTACCCCAACTGTGCACGCATGAAGTTATTTTTAGTGCCATAGAGTTTCTTTGTGTCTTGTTGCTAGAGGACAGGTGTGTCTAGGTGCAAGCATTGCAGAAAAGGGTTCCGGGTCCCAGCCTGTCTCACTTCCCACTGAGAGACTCTACACCCTTATTTGTAAGGGGTAGGGGACCGAAGGTCTCCTTCTGAAACTTCTTCCTGCTGGTCTTCCCAGAGACCGGAGGTTTCTCTAGAGGTATAGAAGTCCCTTGCTGACTTTTCCAAGGACCTGCAGGGACCTGAACCACCCTCCACAGGAATGGGTTGAACTCCTTGAGCCATCATGAGCCTTACTTCAAACTTTGGAGCCTAGTAGACACAAACTTAATCAAAGGTTAAACAAACAAGGGCTAGAAAGAAGAACGATAGTCACTAAAGGGCCTGGACGGGGAAGGGATCAGGTGAGCTTTGAGAGGGCTCCCTTAGCTGTTGACCAGTCAGTGGATGACGTCATCCCTGCCATGAGGTCATTCTGCTTGGGTGTATATTTCTGTTTATATCAGGATTAAAGTTTAACATGTTTCTCTACTTTTAGAATGGGAGATCTGGCCCTGTTGGTTCCAGGTGTCCTTCTTGGGCCGAAAAGTCACAGGTTTGCGACACTTGAGAAGACAGTGGGGCGCTAGAGGAGATATGGCATAAATCAACGTCGACTGAAAAGAAAAGGGCTGTGAAAATGAAAACCTCCCGGCAGACAGCTCTTTATGGCTTGTAGGATCCAAGAGAACAGACTAGCAGGCCACTCTCCAGTCTCCCCAGCTGTACTGAGTAACAAGCGTTGGTGACTGAGTGTCTGCTGAGGCCAAGGCTTTTCCAGTGTCGGTTCTAGCTGGTATGGGCCTCGGGGCTGTTTTCTTTGCCTCCCAATCTGCCCTGCTGTTCCCTTGGATAAACTGAGAGTTTTTGCTTTGCTGCCCATGGCTCAGGCCTAAGATAGGCTGTTTCCTATCTGGAGGTAGCTGTCTGCTTCCGGGGTTTATAACATATCTCAGATATTTGACTTGTTGTTTTGAGAGCTGTGCCTTCATTTGGAAGAACTTGTGAACCCAGGTCTCAAGGAAATTGAAGGCTTCGGTGCTCTTCTGATCTGAGGCCTCCGTGGCAGGATTCCATATTAACATGCTGTCTGCATACTGTAGAATAGCCTCTTCTTTGGGGTGTGTTTCCCTCCGTTCTTTCCCTAGGGCCTGGGCAAACAAGTGTGGGCCGCCTTGAAACCCCTGAGGCCGCGCTGCCCAGGCATATTGCTGCACTGGGCCCCACCGGGGGTCAGTTCACTCAAAGGCAAACAGACACTGAGAGGAGGGATGAGATGGGATTCCAAAGAGGGCGCTCTTGAGGGCAAGCGCAGTAAGCTGCTTGGCTTCTCCAGGAATCTGGACCAATAGAAGGGCTGGCCACGCAGGGACTGATAGGGACCGCCCCCTGTGTACAGTTCTGTGTACAGGTCTTGGACTATTCAATATTCCCCCACTGACTTAGCAACTGGCAGAATTAGGATATTGCATGGGGCTTCCCTGGTGGCTCAGACAGTGAAGAATCTGCCTGCAATGCAGGAGACCCCAGTTCGATCCCTGGGTTGGGAAGATCCACCAGAGAAGAGAGTGGCTACCCACTCCAGCATTCTTGCCTGGAGAATTCCACGGACAGAGGAGCCTGGCGGGCTACCGTCCATGGGGTCGCAGAGTCAGACCCGACTGAGAGACCAACACTTGCTCACTATGGAGACTGATGGGGTACTAAGAGGCCACGGTTTCAGAATTTATCTGGGAGCTGTCGCAAACTTTTTTTGCTCCCAACTTTATGTCTTGTTAGGATAAGCGGCTTCTGGCTTAAGGTTAATTTTTACAGATTGAATATTTATAGACTTCCCAAGGATTCTTTTGCCCCAAACTTCAGGGAATAGGACCTTGCTCTTGTGAGTGATCTTTCTTATTCAGAGTCAAGAACAGGGGCTGCCTGGGGTCTCCTAATTGTCATATGGCTGAGAGGGAGCCATATTATGGTCTCTCCCCAGTAGTGGGGAGAACTTCCCTGGTGGCTCAGACGGTTAGGTGTCTGCCTACAATGTGGGAGACCCAGGTTCTACCCCTGAGTCGGGAAGATCCTCTGGAAAAGGAAATGGCAACCCACTCCAGTACTCTAGCCTGGAAAATCCTGTGGACAGAGGAGCCTGGTGGGCTACAGTCCATGGGGTCGCAGAGAGTGGGACACGACTGAGCGACTTCACTTTCCAGTAGTGGGGTAGGAAGCTCAAGCACAGCCGCAGAAGCGTGTGAGAGGCCCAGGGGAGTAACTGCTTCAAGGTTTTCCGTCAACAGCCGTTGCTGTGTAGGTTTTAGAGGAAAGGGGTCCAGAGGGAGAAATCAGGACAGGGTAAGTGGCTCCCGTATTGATTTAAAAAGTCAGTCTTCTTACCTGCCACGTCAAGGACCACCCACGGCTTCTTGATGGAGACAGACAGCTTGTTGAGAGGAGTCACCAGAATCCCCAAGCAGCCTTAGTCGTCCAGCACAGCTGTCTCGGGAGTGGGAACCCCCTTCCCCTTTGGGACTGGGGATAGTCCCACCTCCAATGACCGTATACAGACTGGGCATGGACCAGAGGGTGCTTTTGGGCACTTTTGGCCCGGTGGCCAGTTGACTTGTATTTGAAGCGCTCACCCCTGCAGGCTTTACCTCCAGGAGGACCGTTAAGCTTCCGTGGCCCCTTGGGTCGTCCTGAGGTCGCACGGCTAACAGCATGGCCGTCAGTTTAGCCTGGGCCCTGGCCAGCCTGTTTGCACGCCAGGTTCTCTCTTCCTCCTCGGTTTGATCTGGATTAGTAAATAGCCCAGAGGTCTCCTCTAGGAGCTGGGGCATCAGGGTTTGTGGGCCGAATTGTAACTTTTGGAGTTTCCGCCTGCTATCAGGGGCGGGATGGCTGATAAAATGTTGTCCCAGCAGGGACTGACCCTCAGGAGTGGATGGATCCAGGTCAGCAGATTTTTTTGAAAACCACAAGCCGTCCCTGAAATAGGGCTGGGTTTTCTTATCCTTCTTGGGTTGCTCCTTTAGCCTTTTCATAGTTAAATGACTTTTTGATGTACTTTCTCATCCCTTCTAATACCCATGGTAGCAAGTGCTCCCCGGCTTCTGTTCCCTCCTGGGAATTACAGTACCCTCGGGATTCCCGATTTGAGACTGGCTCCACCCATATCAAAACGTTCGGGTTGGTGCCTGGTCAGTGTGCCCCTGGGCTGCCGCCCAGACGCTCTGTTTTTCCTCAAGGGTACAGCAAGTAGATAAGACTGTTTGGACACCCTTCCAAGTTAAAGGCCAGAGTTAGGGCCTGAAACCTTTCAACAAACTTCCTAGGTCTTCAGAAAACTGGCTCAGTCGCTGTTTGCCTTGGGTTAAGTTGGTTAAAGAGAAGGATACACGTCCTCTGCTTGGACTGTCCTTATGCCATTTGCCACGTCCCTAAGTTAGTTCAGTTCAGTCGCTCAGTTGTGTCCGACTCTTTGCGACCCCGTGGAGTGCAGCACGCCAGGCCTCCCTGTCCTTCACCAACTTCCTGAAGAGGGCATTCCCGACTCTCGCTTATAGGAAGTCCCATTATGAATCACCCCGAGGGACTAGTCTCTCCCTCCTGGGGTAATGGAGAGTATAAAGGAACATAGGTGGAGTGAGGGATTGGTCAGAGGGATCTGCGGAAGCCGGTGCCTCTGGGGAAGCAGGTGGCTCCGGAGAAGCAGGGGAAAGATTGGGGAGGGTTAGAAGGAGGTCACCTAATGTGTCGGGAGTGCTTTACGACTCCCCCGGCTTTTCACTACAGGAGACATGTCGAGTGGGGTTTTGGTAAAGGACCATGAAGTCTTGGACAAACAGAGCCTCAGTTCATCTTCCCATCTTGCAACAGTAAAGATCCAATTGCAAGACAGTATTGTAATTTAGAGACCTATTTTCAGGTCATTTTTCTCCATAGCCCCAACGTATCTAAATGCCAGGTAATTACTGTAGACTTCAAGTTTTTTTCCCTTTTCTGCCCATCTATTTTTAAAATGTCCAATTTTTTAAGGATACATTCCAGAGATGTTTCTTCTGTCTTAGGAGAGGATCCTTCCATGTTGATTAACCTGCAACTAAGAACGCTTCTGGCACCCCACTCCAGGACTCTTGCCTGGAAAATCCCACAGACGGAGGAGCCTGGTCGGCTGCAGTCCATGGGGTCGCTAAGAGTCGGGCACTACTGAGCAACTTCACTTTCACTTAAGAACACTTCCAGAAATGAAATCCATCCTGGAGACATTTACCAGAAGGCTATTATCAGAAGAGGGTCAGGGTGTCCTCTGAATTTCCTTCTTACCTAATGAGATTTGGGGCATTGCCCACTCTCCCTTGGATTCCCTGGTGGCTCAGACAGTAGAGTCTGCCCTCAATGCGGGAGGCCCGGGTTCGATCCCTGGGTCAGGAAGATCCCCTGGAGGAGGAAACGGCAACCCACTCCAGTATTCTTGCCTGGAGAAGCCCATGGACAGAGGAGCCTGGCCGGCTACAGTCCATGGGGCCCCAAAGAATCGGACACAACAGAGTGACTAACACTTTTACTTTCTTTCCCTCCTTGTTTAGGCATTTAGTCTGAACAGGGACTCCACTGGTCTCATGCAAGCCAGGCAGGTGGGTACCCTGGCCTGGATCTGAGCCCTGACATTGCCGTGAGTTCTACATGACTTTGGGCAAAGCTATTCCTTCTATGCAAAGTTCCTCCCGGGCTGGAGCTGCTGTAATGAATTCTTGTGGGACAATGACGCCCACACCCTCCTCTGCAAAGCCCTCTATTTCCTCCCCTCCCCTGAGCACTAAGAAAGGAGGAGCATTGTTTCCAAGGAGGAAGTTCAGGGTGGCCTAGGGGACACCTGAGGCCCTGTGAATTGTTGTTCAGTCACCAAGACATGTCTGACTTTTTGATCCCATGGACGGCAGCCTGCCCGGCCTCCCTGTCCCTCACCATCTGCTGGAGCTTGCTCAAACTTACGTCCGTCAAGTCAGTGATGCCATCTAACCATGTCATCCCCTGTCGTCCCCTTCTCCTCCTGCCCTCAATCTTGCCTAGCATCAAGGCCTTTTCCCATGAGTCGGCTCCAAAGTATTGGAAGCATCAGTCCTTCCAATGAATATTCAGGATTGCTTTCCTTTAGGATTGACTGGTTTGATCTTGCTTTGAATATTTGAAATTAAAAATCTCTGGCTTTAAATCACTTCCTTGGTTAGTGGTTGATAAAATGTTCTCTGTTCATTTCACTTGACCTGTCAGCAGCAGCCCGGGAACACCTTTGGGTGTGGTTTGGTGGTGTCAGGGCACACAGATTTCGAGAACCTGTCAGGGAAGTGCAGCCTTCGAGACCCCTTCCCTACTCCATCCCCACACCCTCTCCCTCCCTGGTCGTGCGACTCAGGACAAACACCTTGGCGCCTTGGCTCTCGTCGTGCCCAAGTGCCTTATCCAGTCCAGCCCCGAGGCCTGGCGGCCCAGCTCCCAGTCTCCCTGGATCCTCCAACGCCAGGAGTTTTCCATGGCCTCTGCATCATCCGGTCTCTCCCTCCTCTCTCTGGTCCAGCTCACCTCGCTGCTGCTCCCACCCTTCCGGGGCTCACTTCCCAGTCCTGAGCTGCTGGCCCTACGCCTTTGTGGGAGCACAGGAGAGCTTCTTGCATTTTGCCCCAAAACGGTCTTTTGAAGCTCACCTGTGCAGCCCGCTCTGTTTCAGAGGTGGGTGAGGCATCGGGGGCTCAGGAAGTCAGCTGGGATGTGCCAGGAACTCAGACCAGCTTCCAGCTCTGAGCCACGGGGCAGCTGGGCTGTACAAGGTGTGGGCCGAGAAGATTCCATCCAGATCTGTGTGCCAAACACCTTCGAGAGAAGGGACGAAAAGAGTCAGAACACGTGTCCCGGTGCCCCCAGCCATCCTGCTTGGGGCCAGGGGAGATGCCAACGGGGGAACCTCGAGGTCTGGCTGTGGCTTTGCTGGAGGGGACCCACCTTCAGCCCACCCTCCCGTCAGCTCACCCGGGCCACTGAGCCCCATCAACAGCAGGAAATGAGCCTCTAAGCCCACCCCATTTGTCAGCCCACTTTTTTTTTTTAAGAATTATTGTGGTAAAATATACATAACAAGAAACTTACCATCTAAATCACGTTTAAGTGTACATTCCAGCGACGTTAAGCACACTCTGCAGCCATCACCACCGTCTCCAGAATGTTTCATCTTCCCAAGTGGAAACTCTGTGCTCCATCCCAGCCCGGCCCCTGACCCCTACCACCTACCTTCTGCCTCTAAGGGTGTGACTCCTCTAGGGAGCTCAGAGAAGTGCAAAACCACAGGATTTGCCCTCGGTGACTGGCTTACTCCACTTGGCGTGATGTCCCTGAAGCCCATCCATGTTGTTTCTCCTGAAAGGGAAAGTGTTAGTCGCTCAGTCATGTCCGACTCTTTGTCATCCCATGGACTGTAGCCCATCAGGCTCCTCTGTCCATGGTATTTTCCAAGCAAGAATACTGGAGTGGGTTGCCATTTCCTTCTCCAGGGCATCTTCCCAACCCAGGGATTGAACCTGGGTCCCCTGCATTGCGGGCAGATTCTTTACCGTCTAAGCCACCAGGGAAGACCCTGTTGCGTCTCGCGACAAGCCTTTATAAGGCTGGCTCGCGTTCCACAGTATTGATGCCCCACGATTTCTTTATCCATCATCCATCAGTGGATGTTGGGGTGAGTCTTCTTTTCGGCTCTTGTGAATAATTCTGCTGTGAACACCGGTGTCCAAATATCTGTTTGAGTCTCTGCTTCTACCTCTTTTGGGGTATATGCCCCTGAGCAGAATTGCTGGATGGTAAAGAATTATATGTTTGATCTTTTGAAGAACCGCCATACCTTTTCCCACATGACCAGGGATACATCTTGAAGTTGGAGCTGACACGGTCGATGGTGAACTGAATTCAGGAAAATGAAGTGTTAAAGACGCCTCGGGGTTTTTTGTTTTGTTTTGTTTTATGGCCGCCAACCAGGGCTCATGCTTGGGACCAGCAGTGAAAGCCCCGAGTCTTAACCACTGGTTTGTTGGGGAATTCCCAGGCTCAGATTTTTTTTAATGCTTATTTATTTGGGGCTGCATTGACTCTTCGTTGTGATGCACAGGGTCTTCCTCGTGGCATGCGGGACCTTCCGTTGGGGTGCACGGGCTTCTCTCTAGTTGTGACTCGTGGGTTTAATTGCCCTGTATCATGTGGGGTCTTGCGCTTCCCTGGGGCTCAGTGGTAAAGAATCTTCCTGCCAATGCAGGAGATGGGGGTCCAGTCCCTCAATCAGGAAGACCCCTTGGAGAAGGAAATGGCAATCCACTCCAGGAGTCTTGCCTGGGAAATCCCATGGACAGAGGAGCCTGGCGGGCTATAGTCCATGCGGTTGCAAAAGAGACAGATACTACTTAGCGACTAAACAGCAATGATGACCTCTGGGACCTTAGTTCTCCAGCCATGGATTGAACCCCCGTCCCCTGCGTTGGAAGGTGGATTCTTAACCCCTAGACCACCAGGGGAGTCTCAGCCTCGGACCTTTAGGTGCGTGGTGATGCCCATTCCTCAGACAGGAAGAGTGTCCCTTGGAGGTGTGCTGATGGGGGCCTGTACCTCCTGTTTGGCCATGAAAAGGTTGATGTGCCCTCAGTGGGGATGGCCATTCCAGTTTCCTGGTCCGCAGGGCCACAGAGCGGTGAAGACTGCAGACATGACTGGAGGATCGGCAGCACAGATACAGTATTTAATGCCCTAGTACAGCTAGGAGCCCCTGGGTTGGGAGTGCAGGAGCAGGAGGGAGCTCAGGACCATGCCTGGAGCCTCCAGTTCTCATGCTACATGACGAGGAAGAGTGAAGGGAAACAGCCCGAAGAGTTCAACTGCAGCTGATGCGTTAACTCAGACAAGGACGGAGACATCGGATTAGGGAGCTGAGACTCTTGGAGGCTTTGTGTAGGGAAGCTTCAGTGAGGCACAGGGTGAAAGGCTGGCTAGTGAGGGTTAAGAAGGTTCTGGAGAAGGATTGGAGGGCTCAGGTATAGAGGATTTTCTTTTCCAAGATTTTCTCTAATGGGATGCTCAGATGAAAAGGGAGGGGCGCCAGAGGCAGACAAGTCAGAAGAAGATTGTGAGTGATGTACAGACGTCACATTCTGCCGCATCCCTGCTCTGCTCACAGCCATTGTTCCTGCTCACCTGGTCCTGCACACACCTTATTACCAGGGCACAGCCAACACCCCATTGCTCAGCTGGTGGGTGAGAACGGGAGTCTCAAACCATCTTTATCTGCCCACCCTTCCTATCATGAGGCTGAATGCCTTTCAACATGCATTGTCATCTCACACACTTTGCCCTTAAGAAAAATTCAACAATTGCTCATATTTATTAAGTCACAGGAGGTCTGGAAGAAGCACAATTGGAATCAAGATTGCCGGGAGAAATATAAATAACCTCAGATATGCAGATGACACCACCCTTATGGCAGAAAGCAAAGAGGAGCTAAAAAGCCTCTTGATGAAAGTGAAAGAGGAGAGTGAAAAAGTTGGCTTAAAGCTCAACATTCAGAAAACGAAGATCATGGCATCCGGTCCCATCACTCCATGGGAAATAGATGGGGAGACAGTGGAAACAGTGTCAGACTTTATTTTTTGGGCTCCAAAATCACTGCAGATGGTGACTGCAGCCATGAAATTAAAAGACGCTTACTCCTTGGAAGAAAAGTTATGACCAACCTAGACAGCATATTCAAAAGCAGAGACATTACTTTGCCGACTAAGGTCCATCTAGTCAAGCCTATGGTTTTTCCTGTGGTCACGTATGGATGTGAGAGGTGGACTGTGAAGAAGGCTGAGCGCTGAAGAATTGATGCGTTTGAACTGTGGTGTCGGAGAAGACTCCTGAGAGTCCCTTGGACTGCAAGGAGATCCAACCAGTCCATTCTGAAGATCAGCCCTGGGATTTCTTTGGAAGGAATGATGCTAAAGCTGAAGCTCCAGTACTTTGACCACCTCATGAGAGGAGTTGACTCATTGGAAAAGACTCTGATGCTGGGAGGGATTGGGGGGCAGGAGGAGAAGGGGACGACAGAGGATGAGATGGCTGGATGGCATCACCGACTCGATGGACGTGAGTCTGTGTGAACTCCGGGAGTTGGTGATGGACAGGGAGGCCTGGCGTGCTGCGATTCATGGGGTTGCAAAGAGTCGGACACGACTGAGCGCCTGAACTGGACTGAGGAGGTATTATTAAGGGAGTCAGGGTTTCCTGTGACACGAGCTGTGAACGTTTTGCCCGTTTCGGTTTCTTTTGCCTTTGTCCGTGACTCTCTCTAACCATGCATAGCGCTTCGTTGGGTCGTATTTATTTGCCTCCATTTAGGGATATTAAGAAAATCTTTTGTCAAACTTAGGCTTTTCTCCTCTCCAGGATTTAAAAAGCGACATGTTATTCTGGTTTATTTACATGTTTATTTGATGTCTTTATTGTACATTTGGAGAAGGAGATGGCAACCCGCTCCAGTATTCTTGCCTGGAGAATCTCATGGACAGAGAAGCTTGGCGGGCTGCAGTCCATGGGGTCACAGAGTCAGACACGGCTGAGCAACTAACACATGGTACATTACCCGGTTCAGAAATAAAAATGATTCTTCGGGAGATAAGCTGCTTGTCACGTCCGCCTGGTCACCGCCGGGACTGCTCCCTGCTCTGTGTGTACAACTTTCTCACTTACTTCTTGGGCTGCCTTTTCAGTTCAGTCAGTTCAGTCCAGTCGCTCAGTCGTGTCCACCTCTTTGCGACCCCGTGAACTGCAGCACGCCAGGCCTCCCTGTCCATCACCAACTCCCGGAGTTCCCCCAAACCCATGTCCATTGAGTCGGTGATACCATCTAGCCATCTCAGCCGCTGTCGTCCCCTTCTGCTCCTGCCCTCAATCTTTCCCAGCATCAGTGTCTTTTCCAGTGAGTCAGCTCTTCCCATCAGGTGGCCAAAGTACTGGAGTTTCAGCTTCAACATCAGTCCTTCCAATGAACACCCAGGACTGATCTCCTTTAGGGTGGACTGGTTGGATCTCCTTGCTGCTGCCTTTCAGGTTTTTTAAAGTGTAAATGCAAGTTAATGTGATCACACGCCCTTTCCACCCTCTTTTCTTGCACAGTGGGTAGAATATTGTACTCTTCTGTACTCTGCTTGAAGCATGACTTATAAGTTCCAACAGCATTTGTTGTTGTTGTTTTTTAACGGTCGTATAGTATGCCTTGTTGGACACACCAAAGCCAATTTAATCAGCACGGCCCCCGCCAGCCCCGCCGCAGAGGAACCCTTGGGTCGCTACCGGCCTTCTGCTCTCACGTACAAAGCCTACCAGTCACTCTACCCGTGTGTGGCTTCCTCTGCCCTGTAGCTGCTCCGAAGTGAATCTGCAGGGTCACTTGCTGCATCTGCCTCTGGGTAGATACGGTCTGATCTTCCTTCGTTTTGAGCTCTACCCTCTTCTACCCTCTACAGCGGTGTTTCTCGATCACCCTCCACCTCCACACACACAGCTGTGGCACTGTAACAGAAAATATTTTAGAAGATCTTATTGAGTCAGGTTAAGCTTTGGAAGGCCCCACATCATTGATGTCCAAAGTTTTTTTGCACTCCAAGGGTCAGTTTTCACCCTCTTGAGGGTGATACGCCTACTCGCCCTTCTCCCGGCTCCTACCCTGCCTTGAGGTTTCGCGCCACACCAAGGCGTGAGCAGGTGCGGTCCACACAGTCCACTCAGTCCCTCCCACAGAGTGTCCTATCATCGCTGGCCTTTTCACCATCTGATGGTGAGAAACGGGATCTCGCTGTGGCTTCATTGCTTTTATTTTTAAAACAGCCTCAGGAATAACTGACATATAATCGAGGGTTCGATCCCTGGGTCGGGGAGATCCCCTGGAGAAGGAAATGGCAACCCACTCCAGTTTTCTTGCCTGGAGAATTCTGTGGACAGAAGAGCCTGGCGGGCTACAGTCCATGGGGTCCCAAAGAGTCGGACATGACTTAGCGACTGAAAACCAGCAACAACGAGCTTCACGTGTTCACAGTGTGCTGTTGGGAAATGTCAGCATCTGTGAACCTGCATGAAGCTATCGCCACAGTTGGGGTAACAAACAAACCTGTCACCGTCAAAGTTTCCTCTTGCTCTTCTGTGACCCGTTCCACCTTCCCCACCCCTGCCACACAAGGCAGAACCCCCTTTCTGTCCCTATAGACTACTGTGCATTTTCCAGAATTTCATATGCAGGCAACTGTTCCGTAATGACTCCTTCTCATCTGGCCTCTCATTATTCTGCAAACCCTCCATGCAAATCTGTGTGTCCAACTCGTTCTTTCTGCCACGGTGCAGGCACACGTCGATCTGCGTATCCTTCCATCTGTTGATGGACATTTGAATTCTTCGCTATGACAAATAAAGCTGCTGTACCATTACTGCACCAGTCTTTGTGCAGACACGCTTTCATTTCTCCCGAAAAGGCTGGGTCATCTGGCAGGAAATGCCGAACTGTTTTTCAGAGTGGTTGTGTAATACTACAACCCCCACCCCCAACAAGCATATGAGAATTTCTTTAAAATTTTTTTTAAAATTTATTTATTTTTAATTGAAGGATAATTCCTTTACAATATTGTGTTGGTTTCTGGCACACATCAACATGAGTCAACCATAGGTATACGCTTGTCCCCTCCCACTTGAGCCTCTCTCCCATCTCCCACCTGTCTAGGTTATCGCAGAGATGGTGGCTTCACATCCTCACTATCATTTGGTATTACTGACCTTTTAAATTCTAATAGATATATAACAGTATATTACTGTGGTGTTATTTTATACTTGAAAATGATTTCTTCTTAATTTTAATTAATTTATTTTTTGGCCTCGCCACATGGTTGGTGGGATCTTAGTTCCCCGATTAGGGATTGAACCAGCACCCTTGCCAGTAAAAGTGCAGGGTCCCAACCACTGGGCCATCAGGAAATTTCTTTTACTGAGATTTTAATGTACATTTCTCTAATGACTAATGATGAACATTTTTCGGAAACTTTTTTTTGCCATCTCTATATCTTCTTTAATGAAGCCAAGTTGGTTCAGATCATACATATATGTATTGGGTTGGCCAAAAGTTTTTCTGTAAGATTTTACTGCAAAACCTGAATGAACTTTTTGGCTAACCCTATGCATAGAATTGATGCCTTCAAACTGTGGTGCTGGAGAAGACTCCTGAGAGTCTCTTGGACTGCAAGGAGATCAAAACGGTCAATCTTAAGGGAAATCAACCCTGAATACTAGTTGGAAGAACTGATGCTGAAGTTGAAACTCCAGTATTTTGGTCATCTGATGTGAAAAGCTGACTCATTGGAAAAGTCCCCGATGCTGGGAAAGATTGGGAGCAGAAAGAAGAGGGCATCAGAGGATGAGAAGGCTGGATGGCAACACCGATGCAAAGGGCATGAAATTGCGCAAACTTTGGGAGATGGTGAGGGACAGGGAGGCCTGGCACGCTTCAGTCCATGGGGTCACAAAGAGCTGGACATGAGTTCAGTCGCTCAGTCGTGTCTGACTCTATGCGGCCCCATGAATTGCAGCACGCCAGGCCTCCCGGTCCATCACAATAATATAAATAATATGTGTGTGTTTTCATACAATTGGGTTTTAGATGCAGCTCCTTTACCAGATATGTGACTTGGAAATAATTTTTTCCTGGCTGATTTGTTTTTCTATTCTCCTAACTGTGTCGTTGACAGAGCAGAAGTTTCTCATTTTGATTAAATCCAATTTATGAATTTCTCTTTTCTGGATATGGCTTTTGGTGTTGTATCTAAGAAATCTTTACCTAATCCAAGGCCATAAAAGTTGTATTTTTTTCCTAAATGTTCTATGGTTTCAGCTCTTCTATCTTTGTCTATGATCCATTGCAGTCAATGTTTGTATGTGGAGCGAAGTTCATTATTCCTGTGTGCAGACTGCCAATCTGTACACAAGAAAATGAAGTCTGTCGCTGCTTCCACTTGTTCCCCTCCTATTTGCCATGAGGCGGTGGGACCAGAGGCCAAGCTTTCAGTTTTCTGAATGTTGGGTTTCAAGCTAGCTTTCCCCTCTCCTCTACCCGCCTCCTCAGGCTCTTTAGTTTCGCTTTGCTTTCTGCCGTGAGAGGGGCACCATCTACATATCTGAGGTTGTTGATAATAACAATTGATTTTGTACGTTGACCTTGTGCCCTGCCGTCTTGCTGAACTCACCTCCTCACTTGTTAGCTGTGATAGTTCTTTTTAAAAACAGATTCCATTAGATTTTCTACAGAGATGGACATGTAGTATGGGAATACAGACCCATCTGCTTTTTCCAATCTGGATGCATTTCTTTTCCTTTTCTTTTTTTAAAAGCAGCTTTATAGAGGTAAAGTAGGCATGTAACAAACCACACATGAATTTAGAAGTATAGAATTTAATAACTTTGATGTGTACACCTGCAGAACCCATCATGGCGATTATGAAAATTAACATAACTCTCACCCCCAAAGAGTCCTGTGCTCATTTGCAGTTCTCTCTACCGTGCTCTGCCCACCACCATCCCCAGGCAACCACTGTTCCGTTTTCTGGCACTACAGATCAATCTGCATTTCCTAGAATCATATATAAATGGGATCTTCCAGGAAGTACTTGTTTCTATCTGGATTTTCCCACGCAGCATAATTTGTTTTAAACTATGACTGTAAGCTGAATTGATCTAATTCTCTCAGACACAGAAGATGGAACAGAAGGCTCTCAAGTACAACAAAATCTTCCTATCCACTTGAAAATCTCCTCCATCCATTAAATCAAGCCCCAATTGGGCATATCAAGTTCCCTTAAACATTTAAAATATGGGACACATAGAGTTTATACAAAATCATATAGTACAGTTGTTACCCAATTCATTGTAAACTTGTATAAGCTCAAGTTTTTGTTTTGTTTTAATTTTTATTTTTTTATTGAAGCATAGTTGATTTACAATATTGTGCTCATTTCAGGTGTACAGGAAAGTGATTCGGTATTATATATATATATACATTCTTTTTCAGATTCCTTTTCCTTATAGGTCATTATATAATATTGAGCAAATCTCTCTATGCTATACAACCAGTCCTTGCTGGTTATCTATTTTATACATGATCGTGTGTATATGTTAATCCCAAACTCCTAATTTATCCCTCCCCCTTTCTTCCTGCTGATAACCATCAGCTTGTTTTCTGTCTGCCGATCTATTTCTGTTCTTTTGGACCTTTTAAAAGCGATGCCATGTGTTTGTCTTTTTCCCTCTGGCTCACTTCACTTAGCGCGATGATCTCCAGTCCACCCACGTTGCTGCAAGTGGCCTGATTCCGCTCCTTCCTTATGGTTGAGTGACGTTCCACTGTACATACTCATACGTACGCACCACGTCTTCTTTTCCCATCCATCTGTCGGCGGTCATTTAGTCGCTTCCGTGTCTTGGCTGTGTATGTGTGAACAGCATTCCCACCTGCACAGCATGTGCGTCTTCATGCCTAGCCAAAAGAAGCAGAGGTGTCTGTCCTTGACCAGACGCAGCTCTTCGGCCAGTGTTTCTGGGCTGCACTCAATGCACATAGATTTCTTAGTTCAACGCTTGGGAGCCCCTCAGGACGCTGCAACTTGAGACTTGGGGCTCTGAGACCCGGTGTGGTGGCCGTGGGTGGGGGCTTACTCAGGACGCTGTTGTTCAGTCGCACAGTTGTGTCCAACTCCTCGCAACCCCGTGGAGTGCAGCACGCCAGCCCGGGGCTTGCTAAACCCACAGCCTCCAGCCAAGATTTTCTCAGCACAGATGACACAACTTCCTTCAAACGCGCACGTTCCCTGGAGTGTGGCATCCCTGCAGGGTCTCCCAGGCCTGCCTGTTTCTGTTGCAGGTAACCCTGGTGTGAGCTCCTGCAGCAATAGGGATCCCGGTATTTAGGAGGCTGGGAATCCCCTTGGCAGGCTGGATTTGCGACCTTTGTCTCTCACAGTCCTGCGTCTCGGCGCCCCCCCTGCTGGTCACTCATGGCCATTGCACCTGCTTCTCTAGAGTGTAGGAGTGGTCCTGGCCCCCAGGGGCCTGCCAATGAGCAGGGGCGCCCAGGCAGGTGACCAGGGGCTGCAGGGCGAGGCTCAGTGGGATTATGGCTCCAGGAGAGGTTACAACCCACCTTCCCTGTGAGCATAAAGGAGGGAGAGGCCGTCCCTGGCCAGTGCCTGGTTTGGGCCTCGACAGGGTGACAGGCACCAGGTGACCCAGGCTTCCTCTTCACAGATTTCTGGGGAAAGAGCACCAAGTCCTGGCTGTGTCTGATCCTGCTCTTTGCCGTACTTCTGGGCTTCTACAGGTAAGGAGGATGGGAACAGCCCAGGGCCCTATGGAGGTGGGGACTCATGACCTAAGCGACTGGAGCAGCTGTGAAGGGCGTCGTGATTCCCATCGTGCCGATCTCGTCGGGGCAAGGCTGAGACACTGGCGCCCCACCAGCGCCTTGCTCTGCTCCCAGGCAGTTGGCAGCCGTTGCTGTAACTGCAGGTGAGGGGCTCACCTGGGAGGTGGGTGTAAACGTGACTGTGGGTGGGGAGGGCTCCGGAAGGCAGTGCTCGTAGCCTTTTAGAAACACCAGTTACATCAACATATGGGGCTCACAGAGCTTCCCAGGTGGCACTCGTGGTACAGAACCTGCCTCCCAATGCAGGAGACGTAAGGGACGCAGTCTCGATCCCTGGGTTAGGAGGATGCCCTGGAGGAGGACACCGCACCCACTCCAGTGTTCTTGCCTGGAGAATCTCCATGGACAGAGGAGCCTGGCAGGCTACCATCCACATGTTCACAAAGAGTCGGACATGACTGAAGTGACTCAGCACACAGGCACGCATGGGGCTCACGTCGCACTTGACACAGATTTATGGAGACTAGATGACAGCTTTTCCCTGCATTGGAATACGCTATTTTATGTTTTAAACCTGGCAGCTGTAAAACCGTATTCCCTTCAAAGAAGCTAGGCAATACTTTTTCAGTACTCCGGTTCTTATTCCACAAGAGGGTAAATTTACCCCCAGACTCATTTGGAGGTGCCGAATGTTTATTTACTATCTCAGACTGCAGATTGCATAGGTATTTAGTTGTTAGTTGTTAGAGCTATATACACTTTCTCACTGATGACTTTTGCAAAGAAACGTGTTAGAAAGAACCTCCATTTATGGGGTGTTCATTCTGTGTGATGCCTTGAGGAGAATGCATGATGGGCGTTCTGGACTCT
The DNA here is from genome assembly GCF_023091745.1 of Budorcas taxicolor. Classification (NCBI taxonomy): domain Eukaryota; kingdom Metazoa; phylum Chordata; class Mammalia; order Artiodactyla; family Bovidae; genus Budorcas; species Budorcas taxicolor. Next base: position 163,335,674 of record NC_068920.1, on the reverse strand, counting down.
CCACAGCCTGTAAGATAACCATGATTGCTGCTGTTTAGTCACTCGGTCATGTCCAATGCTTTTGTGACCCTGTGGACTATAGCCCACAAGGCTCCCCAGTCCATGGGCTTTCCCACACAAGAATACTAGAGTGGGTCGCCATTCCCTTCTCCAGGGGATCTTCCTGACCCAGGGATCGAACCCGAGTCTCCTGCCCTGGCAGGCGGATTCTTTACCACTGAGCCACCAGGAAAGCCCAAGACAGGCATTACTATTCCCATTTTATACCCCAAGGAGGAGGCTCCAGAGGTTAAGGAATGAGACCAAGGTCATAAGGTAGGAAGTGGCAAGGCCAGGGTGCCAGCCTGTCCACCAGACTCCAAACCCAGGTTGCCAGGTCCCTCAGGGAAGGTGTCCTCTGGGATGAGCATCGAGTCTCAGGGCTGATGGCGTAGGGATGGCAGGCTTTGGAAAGTGGAGCGCGCGTGCAGTGGGACAGGCCTGCATGTTTACCTCCGTGAGCATTTACTGAGCGCCTGCTTTGAGCCTGGTGGTTTGGAGGGCACCAGGATGCCAGTGTCCATGGGATGGCTCCCGGTTCTGAAGGATGTCAGGTCTGTTAGGAGTAGACAGGTGCCAGGCAGTTACGGCCGACCGGCTGTCACAGGAGTGGGCACAGGATGTCCTGGCGCTCCTGGGAGGGATGCCACCCCTCCTCGGTCTGCCAGCACTGGACTTACTGGGGCTACCTGGAGCAAGTCTTGTCTGAGCAACAAAGCGAGCTCATCACATACACATCTGGTGCAGAGTCGGGAAGTGTGCGACATTCCTTGCATGGGGGCTGTTGGCATGCACAGGGCCCCTCCTGAATTGCTGCGGCACTCCCCTGGGCGCCCATCTCCATCTCAGAGCCGCCTCTGCCATGCTGTCGGTCTTGGGGCCATGCTGGTCCCGCAGCGTGACTGGCAGGTGACCAAGCCTCCTCTGATCTTCCCCAGCAGGAGCGCTCAGTTCTCTGCAAGCAGCCTGTCCGCATATTTGATCCTTAGAACAAGTGCTCAGTTCAGCGGCTCAGTTGTGTCCGACTCTCTGCGACTTTATGAAGCACAGCACACCAGGCCTCCCTGTCCATCACCAACTCCCGGAGTCCACCCAAACCCATGTCCCTCGAGTCGGTGATGCCATTCAACCATCTCATCCTCTGTCATCCCCTTCTCCTTCTGCCTTCAATATTTCCCAACATCAGGGTCTTTTCACCTGAGTCAGCTCTTCGCATCAGGTGGCCAAAGTATTGGAGTTTCAGCTTCAACACAGTCCTTCCAATAAACACCCAGGACTGATCTCCTTTAGGAGGGACTGGTTGGATCTCCTTGCAGTCCAAGGGAGTCTCAAGAGGCTTCTCCAACACCGCGGTTCAAGAGCATCAATTCTTTAGCACTCAGCTTTCTTTATAGTCCAACTCTCACATCCATACATGACTACTGGAAAAACCATAGCCTTGACTAGGCAGATCTTTGTTGACAAAGTAATGTCTCTGTTTTTTAATATGCTGTCTAGGTTGCTCATAACTTCTTCCAAGGAGTAAGCGTCTTTTAATTTCATGGCTGCACTCACCATCTGCAGTGATTTTGGAGCCCCCCAAAATAAAGCCAGTCACTGTTTCCACTGTTTCCCCATCCAGAACACCTGCTGGAATTGCATAAAGATATTCTTCCTGATAACACAAGGACCCCAGGGAGCCCTGAGGGCATGTGGCACATTCTGGGTTGTGCCTTCAGGAGTTTGGAGACACGGTGGCCATGTCTCGCAGCTTCCCGCTGTGACTCAGCTCTGAAACCGCTCATCCCCTCTGGACTCCCCCGATTTCCAAACAGTGCCCAGGTCTGGCGGCCTGTTGAGTCTGGGGTCTGACCTCTCTTCTCTTTTGTTGTTTTTGGCCAAACTGCGCAGCACGCAGGATCTTATTTCCCCGACAAGGGACTGAGCTCAAGCCCCTTTAGTGGAAGGTCCGAGTCCTAACCGCTGGAGTGCTCTTCTTTATCTAACGCAGCCTTTTCGGGATTCTCCCTCTGGCAGCCTCCTCTTCTATATGATTCCTGTTTCTGTTCAGTCCTGTCTGACTCCTGGTGACCCCATGGACTGTAGCCTGCCCGGCTCCTCTGTCCATGGGATTTCCCAGGCAAGAGTACTGGAATGGGCTGCCATTTCCTCCTCCAGGGGAGGGGTCAAACCCAAGTCTCCTGGGCCTCCTGCATTGCAAGTGGATTCTTTGTCTGCTGAGTCATCGGAGAAGCTAATCTTGTGTTTAGATTTCATTTCATCTTCTCCCCACACCCTCATTTTTGTCAGGTTTTATCTTGTCTTTTTTTTAAAAAAAAGAAAAAACAAACCTGATAAATATTGACATCCAAAAGAGTCATCTTGAACTGTGGTGTGGAGAAGACTCTTGAGAGTCCCTTGGACTGCAAGGAGATCCAACCAGTCCATCCTAAAAGAAATCAGTCCTGAATATTCACTGGAAGGACTGATGCTGAAACTGAAACTCCAATACTTTGGCCACCTGATGTGAAGAACTAACTCACTAGAAAAGACCCTGATGCTGGGAAAGATTGAAGGCAGGAGGAGAAGGGGCCGACAGAGGATGAGATGGTTGGATGGCATCACTGACTCAATGGACATGAGTTTGAGTAAACTCCGGGAGCTGGTGATGGACAGGGAGGCCTGGCGTTCTGCAGTCCATGGGGTCACAAAGGGTCGGACACAGCTGAGCGCCTGCACTGATGCTGCCTGACTGAAGAGCCGTCCGGCTTCTGAAATACGTTTTCTTCTAGAGCAAAGTTTTTAAAAGACTGGACTTTGCCTCAGAGATTCCTTTCATAATTTTTTATGGCCGTAGAATTTTTACATTTTTTGCTTGCATATAACTTAAAATTCCATCCTGGTTTGAATATGAACACTTTCCAGCAAGCTTCAAAAGCTCCCAGGGACGTCCCTGGCACTCCAGTGCTTAAGACTCCATACTTCCAGTACAAGGGGTGCAGGTTCAAGCCCTGGTTACGGAACTAAGATCCCCACATGCTGTGTGGCGCTCTATGTGGCAGGGTTGCTGTAAAACAGAGAGGAGGCTGGCTCTCAACTTTAGAGTGTACGCAGACCACTTAGGGAACCTGTTAAAAATGGAGATTGCCACACATACACACCCCCTCCGCACACACACACCCCTCCTAACTTGCTCAGGTATGGATTCAGGAAGTCTGGATTTGCCTCTAAAAACAATTCCCCAGATGATTCTGATGCTGGATCCCTTAGCCACAGAGAGCAAGGCCATAAGCAAGCTATTACAAGCTAATACTTACAAGCTATTCAGTTCAGTTCAGTCACTCAGTCGCATCCAACTCTTTGCGACCCCATGGACTGCAGCACTCCAGGCTTCCCTGTCCATCACCAACTCCTGGAGCTTGCTCAGACTCAAGTCTGTCGAGTCGGTGATGCCATCCAACTGTTATGCCCAGTGTCCAAGTCCCCAAAACTGAGAGAATAAGACGTCCACAGCAAAGCAAAAGCATGAAGGGGTTTATTGCTAGCTCGAGCTAGGGCCCAGGTCTCATCCAGCACAGTGGAATCTTGATGAGAGCCCCGAGCTCTGAATCACAGTTGCTTATATACGGGCGGTCTTTTGTCTCAGCAATAGTGTAGTTGGTGTGTGGTGATTGACTCAACCTTGTGTCATCGTGGTGATTGACTTAACCTTGGGTCATCGTGGTGATTGACTTAACCTTGGCATCATCGGGGGGGACCTTGGTGTCATCGGGGACCTTGGTGGGGCTTCCCAGAATTATGACTCATGCTTACAAGAACCTGAGGCTTAGGCCTAGTGTGGCCTGTCGAGCCTGCCATGGCTCAGGTCAGGTCCCAACACCAACCATCTCATCCTGTCATCCCCTTCTCCTCCCGCCTTCAATCTTTTCCAGCATCAGGGTCTTTTCCAGTGAGTCAGTTCTTTGCATCAGGTGGCCAAAGTATTGGAGCTTCAGCTTCAGCACCATTCCTTCCTAAGAATATTCAGGACTGATTTCCTTCGGATGGACTGGTTTGGTCTCCTTCCAGTCCAAGGGACTCTCAGAATTCTTCTCCATTACCACAGTTAAAAAGCATCCATTCTTCAGCACTTGGCTTTCTTTACGGTCCAACTCTCAAATCCATACACGACTACTTGAAAAAACCATAGCTTTGAATAGACGGACCTTTGTTGGCAAAGTACCGTCTCTGCTTTTGAATATGGTGTCTAGGTTTGTCATAGCTTTTCTTCCAGGGAGCAAGGGTCTTTTAATTTCATGGCTGCAGTCACCAACTGCAGTGATTTTGGAGCCCAAGAAAATAAAATCTCTCACTATTTCCATTGTTTCCCCCATCAACTTGCTATGAAGTGATGGGGCTGGATGCTATAATCTTCATTTTATGAATGTTGAGTTTTAAGCCAGCTTTTTCATTCTCCTCTTTCATCAAGAGGCTCTCTAGTTCTTATCTTTCTGCCATAAGGGTGGTGTCATCTGCATATCTGAGGTTGTTGATATTTCTCAAGTTATTAGTTGGGGTGATGACATGGGGTTAAAGTAGGGTGGAATGGGGGAAGGGGGGATTAGGGCACCGCCTGGGGGATCTGCCTGTGCACGCCATTCTCTCCTTCCACCCACGTGAGATGTCCCATTGGCTCCACTCGGGCCTCACACCTATTTTCTCAGGAGCCAGAGACCAAATGGTCAGAATGCTGTGTTGAAGTGTCAGCCTCAAAACCACAGCCTGTCCGCTCTCCTCTGTCTGGTGATGACTCAACTCTACACTCTTTTGTCCCCCCAGCAACGTGTTCAACCTGATCCCCAGAAGACAGACAGAAGAGTCTCAAAGGTAATGGATGGGTCTTTGGAGTCAAGGTGGTGGCTTCTAGAAAGATCTATAACAGAAATAAAAATAGAATATGCAGTGAATTGGAGGTCCTTATAATGAAAGAGGCACTCAGTTCCTGGCTGATTCCGAGTTCCTCTCCCTACCATGTTTTCTCAAACCTAAAACACTACAAAGACATAATCCTGTTTTCTGGTGGAGAGAACCCCTTCATGGCTGGCAGCAGCTCCAGGCCCAGGTTTGGGGACGAGCAGTGACCAGTGTTCAGTTCAGTCGCTCAGTCGTGTCCAACGCTTTGCGACCCCATGAACCGCAGCATGCCAGGCCTCCCTGTCCATCACCAACTGCCGGAATCTACCCAAACCCATGTCCATTGAGTCGGTAATGCCATCCAACCATCTCATCCTCTGTCGTCCCCTTGTCCGCCTGCCCCCAATCCCTCCCAGCATCAGGGTCTTTTCACATCAGGTGGCCAAAGTATTGGAGCTCCAGCTTCAGCATCAGTCCTTCCAATGAACACCCAGGACTGATCTCCTTTAGAATGGACTGGTTGGATCTCCTTGCAGTCTGAGGGACTCTCAAGAGTCTTCTCCAACACCACAGTTCAAAAGCATCAATTCTTCAGTGCTCAGCTTTCTTTATAGTCCAGTGACCAGTGTTGATTCCATGTAAGGCCATCCCCAGTAGCCAGTCCGTGACAGGGCGCCCTCTGACCCCATTAGCACCCAGACGGGAAAAGGCTCATTTTTCCTCCCAGAGCTAATTCTTCCGCGATTGTCGGTCTCTGGCTGACCGACAACAGATAAGCTGAGCACTCCTGACCAGCCTCCTGCAATAGCCCGCAAGGCAGGACTTCCAAGTCAAGTCCAGCCCAGCTCCCTCCTCTGTTCAGGCCTTGGGGCCCAGCAAATCCTTGCTGGGTAGAAGGGTGGATGAATGGGTTGAGCTGACCGGGCTTTTCTGTCTCAGCAGCCTTGAGGCCCACCACCTGCAAGGCCAACGGGAGAGCCTGCCTTTGAGGTAATGACTTTCACCTCTTCCTTTTTATCCACAAAAGTTGGCATTCCCGAGCCTTGGCAGCAGCCGGAGAGACTTTGCTTGGTCTTCAGGACTGGAACAGCCGGGCCCCTCCCCTCCAAGCTTCATCGGTGGGGAAGGGACAGGCCGGGGGAAGGGGCGGGGCTGGTGAGGGGCGGGGCTGGTGAGGAGGGCAGGGCTGGTAAGAAGGGGCGGGGCTGGTGAGGGGATAGGCTGATGGGAGGGGCGGGGTTTGTGGGGAGGGCGGGGCTGGCAGGGAGGGGCAGGACTGGTGGGAAGGGACGGGGCTGATAGAGAGGGCGGGGCTGGTGGGGAGGGGCAGGGCTGGTTAGGAGGGACTGGTGTGAGGGGCGGGGCTGATGAGGACGGGGTTGGTGGAACGGGTCGGGGTTGCTGGAGAGGGACTGGGTTGGTGGGGAGGGGCGGGGCTGGTAGGGAGGGGCGAGGCTGGCGGAGAGGGGCGGGTTGGGGAGGGTGGGGCTGGTGGTAAGGGACGGGGTTGCTGGAGAGGGACTGGGCCGGTGGAGAGGGCGGGGCTGGTGAAGAGGGCGGGGCCGGTAGAGAGGGGCGGAGCTGGTGCAAAGGGGCGGGGCTGGCAGGGAGGGCCGGGCTGTGGGAAGGGGATGTAAGCCTAGCCTTTGCCTGGTTAGCGCCCTCCCCTCTTGAAGGGGCGCTTAGTTATCAAGGCGGTCCTTTTTCCTGAAGTGACTGGGAGCCTGTTCCCTCTGCAGCCAGGGTGAAAATGGCGTGGTTCTGCAGCGGCTGCTGCTGGAGAAGAAGGAGTCCAGGTAGGGCGGCAGCGGGGCTCCCAGGGCTGACGGGGCCGTCGCCCGAGCTTCCCTTCGGATCGCAGGGCCGACCTGGGGCCCGTGGCTCCCCACCCCCCGCGGAGCGGGACTCTCCCCAGGCTGGTTTGTCACCATCTGGCGTGGCATCGCTTCGGGCAGACTCAGGCACCCAGACACCGCCATCGTGTCCGAGGTGTCTTCGCTCTGCTTCCCGCCCCCGGTCCCCTCACCTGCCCACACGGCCGAGCTCTGCAGCCATGCGGAGCCCTCCTCAGTAGGGGCTGCGACGTGATGGCCCTCAGGAGCCTGGCCGGGCTGCACAGCAGTGCTTCTCCCAGCGCCATCAGCTCTGAGCGCTCTGTTTTCCTCCCTCAGTGAAGGTGACGGCCACTTGGACACCTGCAGGATACCCGAGGTACCCAGGTACTGTAGACCACGTCTTTGGGCAGTGTCTGGGCAAGTCAACTTGCTGTCTCCCCGCTCCACTGTCCCCCTCACATCCCCTTTGAGTCTAATTGTGAGATTTATCAGGAGGGAAGGAGCAAGGGAAGCTGGGAGGAGGCTAACGAGGGGCAGAAAAGAATGGGAGCAGGGGGAGCCGGCGTCAGATGGTGGGGTCACAGATGAGCCCCCCGTGACCTCGGCCTCCTGGCTGTCCCAGCTCAGCGGTCTTACCCAGGGTAGACTAGCTGTAGCTTCTAAGCCCTCAGCTCTGTTGAAAACTGACAGGGTTGCCAGGGAGGGTATGGAGGGTGAAGGAGCCAGCAGGAGAGCAGAGGGGGGCGGTGAGGTGGCTCCAGACGGGATGCAGCCGGTGGACGGATGGGAGAGGCCACCCCTGTGCTTCCCACTCCTGAATAAAGCAGGACACCAAGACCTTCCTCATAACGAGTTAGACCGCAGGAGAGTCTCTAACCTCAGCTGAGCGTTAGACGGGGAAGAGCCTCCTAGCCCATTCTCACATTTCCACCCCATTAGTTTATCTGTCTGTTTATCCCTAGGGAAGCCCCTGACACCCCTTGGCTGGGGGAGGGGTGGGAGGTGGCTGGATGAAGGAAGATGAGGATGGAAGGAAGGAAGCCCCTGTGGCTGAGTGCCGCCTCCTGGCAGAGCTGCCTACTGAACCAGGAAAAGGCCCCTGGCAGCTCTGGCGTTGGTGATGTGAGTGTCTGCTCACACGCATGTCTTGTCCGCAGGTTGCTTTACCCCAAGGCTCAGCTGCTCAAGCCCTCCTAAGTAGACGGAGTTTCTGCCGTGGCTGCGACCGGTGGGTTCCCTGCCACCACCTACCTTATGGTTGCCTTTCTCTCACTTCACTCCCTGGTTCCAGTCTTTCCTTTGCCCTTTTCCTTTCCTTTCTGTCTGTGCTATGGGAGGCTGGGCTAATTTTCAGTGGGTTTGGTACACATTGAAGGACCGATGGAAGGTGCCTCTAATTTGCGGTCACCAGAAGCTGTGCAGAGGTCCACACCAGGCATGGAATCTTCTCTTGTTTCTTCTTGGGGAAGGAAGTTGGAGTCTGGGTTGGGTTATCCCTGAGGCCTTTCCATGAGCATCAGTGTCTGAGGGCTGATAGTTCCAGCTTGCCTTCACATACAAGTGTCTGTCTCCTAATCCGGGCCTCCTTGCCTGTGCCCATACCTCCTGCTTCCACTGCCCGAGAGAGTGCCAGCAGCCTGTCACCGAGGCACTAGATCCCCGAGCTTCGGGACAGGAAGTCACCCAGAGACCCGCTTTCATCAGCCCTGTTTTATGGGCAAGGAAACTGAGGCTCAGAGAAGTGAAGGAGGTTGCTTGAGGCCCCTCTGCCGGAGTCCAGCTCCAGCAGCCAGGCATTCAACCTGAAGGGGTGAGCGGTTTTGGCGAGAAACTGAGGCAGCCTCTCATTTTTCTTGGACTGCCTGTTTATTTCAAGCTTATGATTTTCTTTTATACTTTTACAAAAGCATTAGGTCAGAGATTTGATATTTTTAGTTCCCATTGACCCAGATTTATTTTTCTCAAAAAATCATTGTTGCCCCTCAAAAGGAGTTCCTTCCTCAGCGATTCTCTTATCTACTTCTTCTCACGTGTCCTTGTGAATACGCTATAACTCATGCTAATGTCTGGGCTGCACACCACATTCCTCAGTTTAGTTCTTATCTTTCTAAGTCCTGTTTGCCCCTAGTATCCTAAGCTCACTATTTCTTAGAAAGGGCTTCTAGCTAATAATATCTCTAAAGTCCCTAATTTCTATAAGCTATAGTAGAATATGCTAACATTATAGCAATCCTTAAATCTTTAGCTTCTAACTATTTTAATTATTCCTAAGCCCTAAATTCAACAAACTCCTGTGCCATAAACATTTTTCTCACAAATGGGCTTCAGATAGCAATCCCTCCCATGGCCTCAAGCTGCGGCCTGCGTGCTCACCCTGGAACAATCTTTTGTAAAAGTCCTTGAACAAATGTCAGTGATTAACTTTATGAATTATTCTTTGAGCACAGCTGCAGAAGGCTTTATGCCTTCTCATGCTCCTCTCAAAAACAATAAGCACCTTAATATTCTCTTCAGTCAACTCAGCCAAGGAAAGGAAAAAACAAGTCAGAATCACAAAGCCTAACTCCTTCATTCCGGGTCCGTGCCTATGGAACAAAGGGAGGGGGTTTAGGGCCGTGCCTCCATTTTGTCAGTAATGCCTAACGCGGCTCCCGACACCCCTCGGCTGGAGAGAGACAGGTCAGGATGCAAGCTGAGTGGCCTCTGTCACATCCTGCCACATCCCTGCCAGGGGACCTGGAGGCACTCACTGTCATTTCTGAAACCCACATACACACCTCCTTGAACTTCCAGAGCCGCCAGCCACGTGTGGCCTTGAACGCTTGAGACAGGACTGCTCCAGGATGAGCTGGGCTGTCAGCGTGAGGTGCCCAGTGGGCTCCAAACACTCAGTCCATGAAAAGTGTGCTAGGAGTGGGGATTAACCTAGGCACACCACTGTATATAACACAGGTGGACAACAGGACCCACTGAATAGCCCAGGGGCTCTACTCAATATCTTGTCATATCCTATATGGGAAAAGAACATGAAAAAGAATACACAGGTATAGATGTGTACCTGAACCACTTTGCTGTACACTCGAAACTAACGCAGCATTGTCAATACATCAATTACATACTGAAATGATACTATTCTGGATATGTTGGGTTGCACAAAGTCTATCATATGAACAGTCATTTTGCCTGGTTCCTTTTACTTTTCTGTGACTCCCAGACAGTTTTTAGTGGCATACATTTCCGGGGGTCAGCACACATCTGGAGGGGCAGGTTGGCATGAGCTTTTTTGGTGGATCCTGGCAGGGTGATGAACGAGAGAACACTTGTGAAATAAGAGTCAGGGGAAGGTGAAAGGGGTCCTTGCCGGCTGGAGAACGGAGAAGGGGCAGAGACCACAGGACACGAAGAGCCCCTGCGAGGGGAGGGGGCTTGAAACTCAGCTCTGTCTCTGAAAGAAAACCTTGTTCTGTCTACTCACAGCAAGCGTGGGGGTTACCACCCAGGTGATTCTGACGCTCCCTGCAGTCTGCACAGACGCCGCAGGTGGACGGTCAGCCTCGCGGCCTGCCCCCACTCAGACCCTTGTCGCACGTTCCAGAGTGTCAGCTGAGCTTTTGGCCGACGGGCTATAAATCATTTCTCACCACCCGCTCCTTGGGTTGGATGGTTTGCTGGGATGCTCCCAGAACTCAAAGAGACTTTACTTACTAGACTCTTGCCTTGTTATAAAGCATGCAGCCCAGAGACTGTCGGATGAAGAGGTAAATAGGGCCGGATGGGGAAGGGACGGGCGCCTAAGCCCTCCCCGGAGCACCTCCCCGCCAGCCCCTTCCTGCATCCACCAACCTGGAAGCACTCTGAACTCCACAGTTAAAGGCTATTTATGGAGGCTTCATCTCACTGGCGTGATTGATTGTTAACTTGACCTCCAACCCCTCTCCCTTCCCAGGAGGAAGGGATTATCAGTTCAGTGCAGTGCAGTCGCTCAGTCGTGTCCAGCTCTTTGCGACCCCATGGACTGCAGCATGCCAGGCCTTCCTGTCCACCACTAACTCCCGGAGTTTACTCAAATTCACGTCCATCGAGTTGGTGATGCCATCCAACCATCTCATCCTCTGTCGTCTCCTTCACCTTCCACCTTCACTCTTTCTCAGCCTCAGGGTCTTTTCCAGTGAGTCAGTTCTTTGCATCAGGTGGCCAAAGTATTGGAGTTTCAGCTTCAACATCAGTCCTTCCAATGAATATTCAGGACTGATTTCCTTTAGGATGGACTAGTTTGATCTCCTTGCAGTCCAAGGGACTCTCAAGAGTCTTCTCCAACACCACAGTTCAAAGGCATCATTTCTTTAGCGCTCAGCTTTCTTTATGGCCCAACTCTCACATCCATACATGACCACTGGAAAAACCATAGCCTTGACTAGACGGACCTCTGTTGGCAAAGTAATGACCCTGCTTTCGAATATGCTGTCCGGGTTGGTCATAACGTTCCTTCCAAGGAGTAAGCGTCTTTTAATTTCATGGCTGCAGTCACCATCTGCAGTGATTTTGGAGCCCCCCAAAATAAAGTCTGTCACTGTTTCCACCGTTTCTCCATCTATTTGCTGTGAAGTGATGGGACCAGACGCCGTGATCTTAGCTTTCTGAATGTTGAGCTTGGGAAGGGATGTGAGGCACAAGGTCCTAAGTTCCAAGTTTCCAGTCCTGGCTTGGTCTTTCTGGTGGCCAGCCCCTATCCTGAACTGCCCCCAAGCCCACCCGGAGTCATCTCATCAGAGCAAAAGATGCTCCTACAATCCAGGACCGCCCAAGGGTCCTAGAAGCCTAGTGCCAGGTAAAGGGAGGGCTGTGGCAGAGACCAAATGTCTATTTCTTGTTATGGCAAAGTTCTCATGTGCTGAGAGAGGGCTTAGTGCTTGCCCTCCCTCGAGACTGTGCTCCTCCTGGAAACGGGGCCTCACAAAAGGATGTCTCAGGGGGCCTAGCGCAGGGCTGGTGCTCAGGAGGTGCGCAGAGTTAGGGCAATGAAGGGATGAGAGTGTTGCGTCCTCAGTGCTGAGCTTATGCTGCCAAAAGCATTGGGTTGGGAGTCCGGAGTCCTGTCTGCTCCCAGCTCTGCAGCTTTGGACAAATCCTTCTCTGTGGCCCACATCCCTGTGACCTGCTCTCACGTGCTGTGAGTCTTCTCCCCAGGAGAGTGGACGTGCTGGTCATGACCCCCTGGTTTGCTCCCATCATCTGGGACGGGACCTTCGACTCTGCCATCTTGGATGCGCAATTCAGAGACACCACCATTGGGCTGACCGTGTTCGCCATCAAAAAGTAAGTGACGGACGCTCACCCAGGGTGAGCCAGGGAGCTGGCCTGAGCTGCTGGGCAGCACTGCGCTCTGTTTTCCGGGACAGGGTGCTCAGCTCACAGGGTGGGTGAGCGTGCAGGGGCAGCAGTGACTTTGGGTACAGGTGCGCGAGGGCTGGGTTGTGCGGGGTCACTAGGCAGTCATATATATGTATATGTGTGTGTGTGTGTGCTGTGATAGCACACAGCGACGTGCGTGCGTGTGAGCTAACTCACTTCAGTGGCGTCCAGCTGTTCCTGACTCTCTGGACGGTAGCCCCCCAGGCTCCTCTGTCCATGGGATTCTCCAGGCAAGGACACTGGAGTGGGTTGCCATTTCCTCCTCCAGGGGAATCTTCCTGACCCAGGGATCAAGCCCCTGTCCCTTATTTCTCCTGCATCGGCAGGCAGGTTCTTGGCCACTAGCGTCATCTGGGAACCCCTGCTCAAAATAGCAGTCCCACAGCTGAGAGGCATCACCCCAGAGGTTACTGTCCACCTTTTAGAGACGGGCAGCTCACTTCACCATTTCCAGTACCAGCCACTGTGCCAGGGGGTTAACCCCACCACAGCCCAGACGCTGGTGCTCCGTTACCCCAGTCTGTCACCCTGGGGGGCCAGCTGTTTGCAGCGACCTTCTCCCCGCTTGCAGGTCGCCTTGTCACTCTGTGGATCGTTTCTCTTGCCATGCGGAAGCTTTTCAGTTTGCTGTAGCGGCGCGCCTTTATTTCCTGTTACTTGTGGTTTAGGTGTCATGCCCGATAAGTCACTGCAAAGATCCACGTGCAAGAGCTCCCCACTGTTTTCAAATAAGTATCTTATGGTCTCGGTCTTACACATCAGTCTTCAATCCATTTCAAGTTCATCTTTCTGAGCATGTAAGACGGAGGGCTGTTTTCCTTTTTCTGTGTGCCAACATTCAGTTTTCCCACATGCTGCAGCTAAGAGCCAGCATGAGGTGGTGAATATCCTGACTGCTGCCTCTAAGACCTTGAGCAACCATATACATACATATTTTAAAAAAGAAGACTGTGTGAGTGTAAAAAAATATGTCAGATGGCAATATGAGCTCTAAAAACTAACTAAGTTTGGGCAAGGGGATAGAGAGTAATTTGTTTTCATGTTTATTTGCTCCTTTTTATTTATTTTATTTTTATTTATTTTTTACTTGAAGGATAATTGCTTTACAGAATTTTGTTGTTTTCTTTGAAACCTCAACACGAATCAGCCATAGGAATACATCTCTCCCCTCCCTTTTGAACCTCCCTCCCATCTCCCTCCCATCCCACACCCCTCTAGGTTGACACAGAGCCCGTTTGACTTTCCTGAGACGTAGAGAGCAAATTCCCGTTGGCTCTCTAGTTTCCATATGGTAATGTAAGTTTCCACGTTACTCTCTCCGTACATCTCACCCTCTCCCCTTGTCCATAAGTCTATTCCCTGTCTGTTTCTCCACTGCTGTCCTGTAAATAAAGTCTTCAGCACCATTTTTCTAGATTCTGTATATATGCGTTAGAACATGATATCTCTCTTTCTCTTTCTGACTTGCTTCACTCTGTAAAATAGGCTCTAGGTTCCTCCACCTCATTAGGAGCTTCCTCACTGTGGGTGGGGTTCTATCAGTGGCTTGTCAAGGTTTCCTGGTTAGGGAGGCTTGTGTTGGCGTTCTGGTGGGTGGAGCTGGGTTTCTTCTCTCTGGAGTGCAGTGGAGCGACCAGTAATGGGTTATGAGACGTCAAGGGCTTTGGAATAATTTTGAGCTGCCTGTATATTGAAGCTCAGGGGAGTGTTCCTGTGTTGCTGGAGAATTTGAGTGGTATGTCTTGTTTTGGAACTTGTTGGCCCTTGGGTGGAGCTTGGTTTCAGTGTAGGTATGGAGGCATTTGATGAGCTCCCATTGCTTAATGTTCCCTGAATTCAAGAGTTCTCTAATGTTTTCAGGCTTTGGATTTAACCCTCCTGCTTCTGGTCTTCAGTTTTATTTTTACAGTAGCCTCTAGACTTCTCCATCTATACAGCACCGATGATAAAACATCTAGGTTACAGATGAAAAGTTTCTCCACATTGAGGGACACTCAGAGAGGTTCACTGAGTTACAAGGAGAAGAGAAGAGGGAGGGGGTAGTTAGAGGTAACTGGAATGAGATGCGGTGAGATCAAAAGAGGAGAGAGCAAGCTAGCCAGTAGTCACTTCCTTATGTGCGCTCCATAGTCTGGACCGCTCAGAGGTATTTACGGAGTTATACAGGGAAGAGGAGAGGGAGGAAGTAGACAGAGGTGGCCAGGAGGATAAGAGAGAGGAATGAGAAGGAGAGAGACAGATCCTGCCAATAACCAGTTCCTTAGGTGTTCTCCACCGTCTGGAACACACAGAGATTCACAGAGTTGGATAGAGAGGAGAAGGGGGAGAAAAGAGACAGAGGCCACCTGGTGGAGAAAAAGGAGAGTCCAAAGGAGGAGAGAGTGGTCAAGCCTGTAATCTCGCTCTCAGGTAAAGTTGGGTAGTGAAATTTGGGTTTTTAAATGTACAAAATTGACAACAAAAACCGAAGAGCAAAGATTAAAAATCTAGAGTAGAGGTTGGATTTTCAAAAATACAATATTAAAGAAAAGAAGCAGAAGGATAAAGGAAGAAAGAAAAAAAAAAAGAATTATTAAAAGAAACAAACAAACAAAAAAAACAAAAAACCACCAACAACCATCCGAAGGCTATATATGGTGTTTGCCTTAAAAAAAAAAAGAGTCTTTTTTTTTTTCAAATAGTAATAGTAGGTTATAGAAATAAAATTTAGAGGAGAAATAGAAGACTTAACAAAAAAAAAGTTAGAAAAAAAAAAAGAAGAAGAAAAAAAAAAAGAATGATTTTAAAAATAGTAAAAATATATCTGGCCCTTCTCTGATGTTGTGGGCCGTGTGGGATCACTTCCAAGGTGGTTCCCTCTGTTTAACTTCTTCTGTTTGCTGGTTTTTTAGGCTCACTAGTTCAGTGGCGCTGTGGGGAGGGGGGATGCTGCAAACAAATAGCACTGTCGTGTGCACAGTGTCTCAGCCCCGCTTGACCTGTCTCTTCTCGCGGTGCACAAACCGCTCCGGCTCTACGATGCTCAGCCGGGAACCATCTGAGGCCGGCCCTAGGCTGCGTGCACTTCCCCAGTCCAAGCCGCTCAGGTTCGGCGCTCAGGCCGCCCTCAGAGGCACAGATTCGGCTGGAACTGCGCTTTGTGCCCTTCCCAGGTCCGAGTAGCTCAGGAGTTTGGCGAGCGCGATCGCCGCGGCGTGTCACCTTTTCTGCCGCTGCTGCTCAGCTTTCTGGGTGGACCGCTGGCGTCCCCCGTGAGGCAGATTGTGACTGTCCAGCACCCCCAGAAGTCTTAGCAAAGAGGCCTGCTTGCAGTTAGGTAAGGAAAGTCTCTCCGGGTCCGCAATTGCCCCTTTCCAGTCCTTATGGCTCTGGCTGCCTGTCGCCGGCGGGGGATGGTCTGCAGCGGCTTTTTCCGTTCCGTCCTTTGTTCTGTGCTCGGTCCTGGCGGTGTCTTATGTTCGAGCTTTTCGTGCGGTAGCTATCCCACAGTCTGGTTTGCTAGCGCAAGTTAGATCGTTCTGGTTGCGCGTGGGGCGTTCCTGCCCGATTCTTACAAAGCACTGCAGCCCGCGCCTCCCGCGCGTCCCTGCCCTGCCCCCACTTCCCAGTGGCGGATGCAGGCGTCTGTGCTGCTTTTCCGCTGGGGGAGTTACTGTTGGGCTTGTAATCTCTTGGTTTTAATTATTTCTTTATTTTTCCTTCCTGTTATGTTGCCCTCTGTGTTTCCAAGACTCACCACAGACTCGGCAGGGAGAGTGTTTCCTGGTGTTTGGAAACCTCTCTTCTTAAAATTCCCTTCCCAGGACGGAGCTCCCTCCCCACCTCCTTTGTCTCCTTTTTCGTCTTTTATATTTTTTCCTACCTGTTTTTGAAGACAATGTTCTGCTTTTCTGGTTGCCTGATGACCTCTGCCAGCCTACAGAAGTTGTTTTGTGGAGTTTGCTCGGGGTTGAAATGTTCTTTTGAGGAATTTGTGAGGGAGAAAGTGGTCTTCCCGTCCTATTCCTCCGCCATCTTTATGCTGTTCTCCCCTCCACCTCATTAGAACTGACTCAGATGTGATCCTCTTTGTGGCTGAGTAATTTCCCCTCCTTGTCCTTCTTATTGAGCTGTAATTGGCACGTGGTCAGATGGACATGTTCAAGTGCACCGCCTGCCGGGCTTTCACATCTGGTTGCACTGGGGTAAGTGCCAGAAGCTCTGGGGCGTGTCCAGGCTGGGCATGAGTCAGAGGATGGGACGCCCCTCTAGGGTGAACACCGCAGGGGAAGGGTTCCAGGCGGAAGAAGGTGCAGAGGCCTGGGGGAGGATGGATGGTGTGCGTCAGGAACATCAAGGAGCTGGCCTGCCCTGACGGAGGAGAGAGAAGACAAAGGCAGAGCAGATCTCGTAGGGCCTGGTAGACCATTGCAGGATCTTGATTCCTTTTTTTTTTTTTTTTAAGACAAGAAGCCATTTATTTTATTTATTTTTTAAAAGCCCAATGGCATTTTTTTTGAAAATATCTATTTGTTTGGCTGTGTCAGGTCCGAGTTGTGGCACGCACGCTCCTTGCTTTGGTAGGTGGGCTCCAGAGTGCTCGGGCTGAGTGGCATGTGGAATCTTAGCTCTGCAGGCAGGGATCAAACCCGTGGGCCCTTCATTGGAAGGAGGATTTCTACCCACTGGACCACCAGGGAAGTCCCAGAAGCCACTTATTCTATACCCAGCAGTCGGTAGCTCTTGGCCCCCCACCCCTGCGTCGCCTCCCCTCCCCACTCTCCCCACTGGTGAGCACCAGCCTGTTGTGTGTATCTGTGAGTCTGTCTCTTGTCTTAGATTCATTTGTTTGCTTTATTTACATTGAACACCACAGGGAATGTTGTTGTTCGGTTGCTAAGTCTTGCCCGACTCTTTGTGACCCCGTGGACTGCAGCACACCAGGCTTCCCTGTCCTTCACTGTCTCCTAGAGCTTGCTCATACTCATGTCCATCAAGTCGGTGATGCCATCCAACCATCTCATCCTCGGTCGTCCCCTTCTCCTCCTGCCTTCAGTCTTTCCCAGCATCAGGGTCTTTTCCAGTGAGTCAGCTCTTCGTATCAGGTGGCCAAAGTATTGGAGCTTCAGCTTCAGTCCTTCCAATGAACATTCAGAGTTGATTTCCTTTAGGATTGATTGGTTTGATCTCCTTGCAGCCCAAGGAGCCCAAAGACTCAAGAATCTTCTCCAACACCACAATTCAAAAGCATCAGTTCTTCGGTGCTGAGCCTTCTTTATGATCCAATTTTATAGCCAATATTTTACAATACCTTTAAAAGGAGTATAATCTATATAAATTTGGGATGACTATTTTGTACTCCTGAAACTAATATAATATTGTAAATCAACTATACCTCAATTAAAAAAAAAGACAAGAAGCCATTGGATGGTCCTGAGCTGGGAGACAGCCATCATTTGGATACTATCAATCATTTGAATTTTTGCCAAACTTATGGATTAATCAAATATCTTATGGTTGGGAACATTTGCTCAACACCAAATAATCTGAACCCCTCCTCTCACTAGCCAGTCAGGGTCTGTTACTGTAATGTTTAGCTAGTGGAATGGCGATGGTTTTGTTTCAGATTTTTAATTTTGGTAAAAGCCATGTAGGGCTTTCCCAGCGATGCAGTGGCAGAGAATCCGCTTATCAATGCAGGAGCCTTGAGGACTCGAGTTCGATCCCTGCATTGGGAAGATCCCTTGGAGGAGGAAATGGCAACCCACTCCAGTATTCTCACCTGGAAAATTTCATGGACAGAGAAACCTGGTGGGCTACAGTCCATGGGGTCGAAAAGAGTCATGGCACCACTGAACACACACAACTCACAAAATGCACATAATATAAGATTTACCAGCTTAACTATTTTTAAGTGTACACTTCAGCACACATTTCAGTGTACACACTGAAGATGTGGTACCGCCGCCAGAACGGTTCTCATCTTGCAAAACTAAAATTTCTGTGCCGATTAAACACTCGCTGCTGGTTCCCCACTCCCTCAGTGTCTGGCAACCACCCTTCTATTTCTGTGTCTAAGGCACCTTATCCACGTGGAATCACACAGTACTTGACTTTTTGTGGTTGGCTTATTTCACTTCGCATAACATCCTCAAAGTATGGCTAAGGTTTCACAAACTGTTTTTGCCCAAGGGGACTCTTCTGCCGGCTGTTTGATTCTAACACCCACCCTCTCCTTCCTGTTGGATTTAGATACGTGGTCTTCCTGCGGCTCTTCCTGGAGACGGCGGAGAAGTACTTCATGGTGGGACACAAGGTCACCTACTACGTCTTCACCGACCGGCCGGCGGATGTGCCCCAGATCGCCCTCCGGGCCGGGAGGCAGGTGGTGGTCCTCCACGTCGGGAGCTACAGACGCTGGCAGGACATTTCCATGCATCGGATGGAGATGATCAGCAACTTCTCGCGGCAGCGCTTCCTCCACGAGGTGGACTACCTGGTGTGCCTGGACGTGGACATGAAGTTCAGCGACCACGTGGGCGTGGAGATCCTGGCGCCGCTCTTCGGGACCCTGCACCCCGGGTTCTACGCCGCCGACCGCCAGTCCTTCACCTATGAGCGCCGGCCCCTGTCTCGAGCCTACATCCCGAGAGACGAGGGTGACTTCTACTACGCGGGAGGCTTTTTTGGGGGGTCGGTCCCTGAGGTTTACTGGCTCACCACGGCCTGTCACCAGGCCATGACGGCCGACCAGGCCCAGGGCATCGAGGCCGTGTGGCACGATGAGAGCCACCTGAACCGGTACCTGCTGTCGCACAAGCCCAGCAAGGTGCTGTCCCCCGAGTACCTGTGGGACGAGCGGATGCTGCAGAGGCCGCCCTTACTCCGGAAGCTGCGCTACGTGGCCGTGCCCAAGAACCACGGAGAGATTCGGAACCGATGAGAACGTACTTGCCAAGAAAGTCCGTGGGTATCAGACCGCAGTGCATGTCAGTGGTTCACCCCTCTTGATGAGGGGTTGGCCAAAGGCTTGATGGAACCACTGAGAACGTACTTTTCAAGAAAGTCCGTGGAAATCGGGCCGCACCTCATGTCAGTGGTTCTACCCTCTCCATAAGGGATTGGCCAAAGGCTTGACACGGGTAAAGCCATTGGCTTACTTCGTCTTCTGGAGGGAACTCCACTGGGCAGACAAAGCCGGCCCTGCAGTCTTCATTCCCTCCTCATCCCGCCTCGTCTTTCAGTGTGACTCGTCCTCCAAGGGCTTGACAAGATCACCTTCCGGGGATGCTTTCTTTGGTTCTCTCTTCTTCCAGTCATTGAAGGGAATTTCTCCTTCCTCTGACGAAACAACAACAGAAAGAACTGTATCTTCATGAAGCGCTAAGGATATACTTTTGGCAGTGTCTGCCTTTCTGCCTACCTTACCCACTGGCCTTGCCCATTGTGATGTGGGATGCTGAGGATGGAGATCAAGATGTCTCCATCTTTTTGTCCATCAGCACACACCTCAGTGCCTGATGCCCAGGGGCTTTCAAAACTGTTTGCATTTAAATGTCAGGAAGGGACTTCCCTGGTACCCATCCAGTGGTTAAGAGGTTGCCTACCAATGCTGCGGACACAAGCTGGATCCCTGATCCCGGAGCTAAGATCCCACATGCTGTGGGGCCACGGCTACTGACCTGGCGTGCTAGAGCCAACAAGAGAGGCTACCTAAAGGAGTAGCCCCTACTTGCTGCAACTAGAGAAAGACCCAGAGATCACGCGCAGCAAGGGAGAGGCTGTGTGCCACAACGGAGACCCAGTGCAGTCAAAAATAGATCAATGAATTAAAAAAATAAATTAAAAATCAAATTAAAAGTAAATGCATAAATTTAAGGAACTCTTTGTTTTGCAGTTTCTTTTTTTTCCCCCCAAACTTTATTTAAATTTTTTATTTTGTCCTGGGGAATAGCAGATTAACAATGTTGTAGTTTCAGGTGAAAAGGAAGGGACTCGGGTACATACACATGTATCCGTTCTCCCCCAGACCCTCCTCCTCCCATCCAGGCTGCCACACAACACTGAGCAGGGCAACGCTTTTTTTTCTTAACTAATTTTTTGGGGGAGGACAGTGCTGCACTTCGCTGCTTGCAAGATCTTGGCTCCCCATCAGGGCTTGCATCCAGTTCCTCGGCAGTGAAAGTTTGGAGTCCTAACTTCTGGGCCACCAGGGAATTCCCTACACGTCAGGGACTCCTGAAAGCCTACTTCACCATGTGTGACGGGGGGAGGCCCAGCCTGGAAACACCTCCGGCTTTGGTTTGCTTGTATTGGCAACTTGTTGCTTTGGGTTGTCTGTCTTTTTCTTATTGATCTGCAGGTGTCTGTTAGTATTTTAGATGTTAGCACTTCTAGTAGACACATGTTAAAAATATCTTCTTCCAGTTTTTAGGTTGCCATTTCAACTCTTCTAATGTAGGTAAATTTTAGAAATCATCCCCTGCTTTGAAATCACCCAAATAGCCTTCTGGTTATTCTCTGAAAGCTTTTATGTTCTTGCCTCATACTTAGGTCTTTGAAAGTGAAAGTCACTCAGTCCTGTCTGACTCTTTGCAACCCCATGATGGAATTCTTCAGGCCAGAATACTGGAGTGGGTAGCCTTTCCCTTCTCCAGGAGATCTTCCCAACCCAAGGGTCAAACCCAGGTCTCCCGCATTGCAGGCAAACCCTTTACCAGCTGAGCCACCGGGGAGGACCTAAGATTAAAGACTTAGGGCCTAATCTCCTGGAATTGCCTTGTGTGTGATCTTAATGTAAGGGCCCATTTTAGCTTTTCTTCCTCTGGGTAATCATTATCTGAACACCACTTATTGAAAATGTGTTTGAAAACTTATTGAAAAGCTCTCTTCCCTACTGACTTGCAGTGTCATTGGTCACAGGACATCAAGCGTCCGTATGTGTGTTTTGGGGGCTCTTGGTCTGCGTGCCACTGGTCTGTCTGTCGCTATCATCTTAGTCACTCTAGGTTTATACGTAGATGTTGGGCTCTGACCGGGCAAGCCTTCCCACCTGGTTTCTCAAGAAAGTCTTGACCGCTCCTGGCCTGTTGCATTGCATCTAAATTTTAAACTCTTTTGTCAAATTGTACCAAGGAGCCTTCTGGGCTTTTTGAAAAATCAGAATTATGTTGGCGATATTTGGCATCTTTTCAATAATTGGGATAGCCCAAAGTAAGAACAAATCTCTCCGTTTATTTAGGTCTTCTTTAATATCTTTCAATAATTTCACAGGTTTCCCCATAAAGGTCTTCCAAATCTTTTTTTAAAGATTCAGAAATCTTTAAACACTTCAAGGTTTTTAAAATCTGTTTTTCTCAACATTTTATTTTGAGAAATTTTAAGCATACAAAAAATGTAAGAAATTGTACAGTGAATATTCACATCAGTTCTGTTCAGTTCAGTTCAGTCGCTCAGTCGTGTCCGACTCTTTGCGACCCCATGAATCGCAGCACGCCAGGCCTCCTTGTCTGCCACCAACTCCCGGAGTTCACTCAAACTCATGTCCATCAAATTGGTGATGCCATCCAGCCATCTCATCCTCAGTCGTCCCCTTCTCCTCCTGCCCCCAATCCCTCCCAGCATCAGAGTCTTTTCCAATGAGTCAGCTCTTCGCATGAGGTGGCCAAAGTATTGGAGTTTCAGCTTTAGCATCATTTCTTCCAAAGAACACCCAGGGCTGATCTCCTTTAGAATGGACTGGTTGGATCTCCTTGCAGTCCCAGTGACTCTGAAGAGTCTTCTCCAACACCACAGTTCAAACGCATCAATATTCACATACCTATCGCCTAAATGCTACCGTTAACGTTTTGCTGTGTACTGTGATTGTACCACTCATATATGTCAT
Source organism: Budorcas taxicolor (assembly GCF_023091745.1). NCBI lineage: Eukaryota > Metazoa > Chordata > Mammalia > Artiodactyla > Bovidae > Budorcas > Budorcas taxicolor. The sequence continues at coordinate 163,313,651 of NC_068920.1, read as the reverse complement.
CCATCTGTCTGTTAATGCCTTCATCCACCCGTCCACCCGCCCGTCCGCCCGTCCACTCAGGAAGATGCATTTCCTGTTTCTTCATGTGTCTACTCATTCTTCATTGTCTGCTAGACATCGTGATCATTTGTTGTGGAGTGAGTTTCTTTTAGAGTCTTTAGGGAAAGGTTAACTCTTTTGTTGTAGGAGGTAGGAACTTGGGTGGCTCCAAATCTCAGGCTCTCTCTCCTCTGTGGTGGGTGGGCCGCAGCTCGATTCTTCAATTCCTCTTCTAGAGTCCGCTCGGTGGCTCGACGTCTACCCTACACGTGACTAGTCCACACATCAGCCAAGGACTTGGCTGAGGTCACACGTAGGATTCAGGGCTCCTTCTCTCTGTCCCTCTCATTTCTGGTATGTTCCCTTGTAGTTTCCAGCTGCTGTGGCCACCCCAGACTTGTCTCCTTGTTCCTCAAACAAGTAAGATGTGAATGTTTTTCTTTGTTGAGTTTTGGTTGCACGTTGCTGATGGGCTTGTGGCTTTGGACTCACAGCTGTAAGTAAAGGAATCGCTCCGATGTTATCTCTTTTTCCCAGTGAAGATTTTCCTTCCAGATCTTCACTTTTCATCACTTTCTAAAGGCTTCAGGTAGTTTTGTAAAAAAATGTATATTTTGGCTAAAGTTTACAGTTATCATGTCCAAGAAGGCGAGTCATCTATGAACTACTCATCCACTACTAAAAGCGGAACTCCCTAATTTTCTTTTATATACACTGCCCATGGGTAGTAAGTTTCATTTCTAGGCATTTAATGGTTTTTATGGCTATGATGAGTGGTTTTATTCCTATCACCAGGGTCAGCAAGCTTTTTCTGTGAAGGGTCAAATAGTGAATGTTTTAGGGCTTATGGGTCATTCAGCCCCTGTCGTAACTAATTTAACTCTGCACTTGGTGCAAAAGCAGCCATAAGTACATAAACAAATGAGTTTTCTTTCTAAAGACACGCAGCGGGATAGATTTAGTCCACGCGCCATAATTTGCTGGTCCCTGCTATCACATTTGTCAATTAGTTATTACTGGTGTGCAGTGCATGAGAAAGCTACTCATGATTATACAGTGTCTATATCACGCATCTGGTTATATTATTAGACTCTTTTACGAGTCTTAGCAGGCTTTCTTCCGATTGATTCTCTTGAGTTTTCTAGGCAGATCATCACATCAGTGGTTAATAATAATAAAAATAATAATGCTTTTATTTATTTCTTCTAGTAGCCCTGTTGACTTTCTCTTTTCATTCCCTTCTGATACCTGGCCAGCTCTCAGGGTCATGATGAACAGGAAGGCCCATCTGGGTCTCGGTGCTCCGAGACCGGCTCATTTAGGGCACGTGGCCACTGAGCTGCGTCTTGCTCCCTGTTCTTGGTTTCCTCCGTTTGGCAACAAGTTGGGAGAAATGTGTCCTCGGGTCAGCTGTTCCCCAGGTGTCCTCCGACAGGAATGCTGGGATTTGTGCAGCCCCCAAACCACTCTTCCCTGGATTCCACACACATCTCTGCACAGGACATCCACCCAGGTGGTCTGTACCATCTCTGGGTGGTCCCGCGGTGTGGGCTCCACCAGGAGCTCCTTGGGCAGCAGCCCCTCCTGTGGGGTGACTACGTCATGGCCTCATGGGACAGGGCTTGGTGTCCTGGGCCACCTCCCAAAGCTCTTGTGCCCGGTGTTCACATCTCTGGCCAGGCTGGTTTTATTTCCTCCTTTGACCCAAAGGTCCTCAGAAGAGCAATTTCCCCCCATTTTGAGGGCGTGGTTTGGTTTCCCTGTGGTACAGCCTTCACTTGTTCATGTCTGGATTCGCTGTATTTCAGTCCAAGCACTTGTTCAGCACCATTAGTCTTCCTGCTGGTTGGTTTCCTTCCAGGTGTGTACACACAGCAGTGTGTCTCTGAAATCAGAATCATGGTGTGTCTCTGAAATCAGAATCATGTAAGGAGCTATGTGTTTACTTTGGTGATATCCCCTGCCAGCCAGTTGGTAATAAACCGATTTAACTATTTATTCATTGTCCCTGACCTGCTGATTCTGGGGTGTGTGTGTGTGTGTGTGTAAGCCTAAGTTTACTCACACTCAGTCTACTTACCTCTAAGTCACCATTGTACTTGCTGTTATTCTTTATTTTACTCCCCGCGAGTCTTTATTTTTCTTTTGCTCCTCCTTTTTCCTTTTCCTAGTTTTTGCAGGACGCCCAGAGCAACACCGAACAGTGACTGTTAGAAGAAATACTCCCCAGGGCTTCCCTGGTGGCTCAGTGGTAAAGAACCTGCCTGCCAATGCGGGAGACTCGGGTTCGATCCCAGATCAGGGCAGATCCCACGCGCAGCAGAGCAACTAAGCCGTGTGCCACAGCTGCTGAGCCTGGGCTCTCGAGCCCGGGAACCGCAGCTCCTGAGCCCACGTGCCTCAGCCGTGAAGCCTGCACGCATAGAGCCTGCGCACACGGCAAGAGAGGGCACAGCAATGAGAGGTCCACACGCCGCAACCAGAGAGTAAGCCCCAGACACAAGTAAAGAAAAGCCGCGCGACAACAGAGACCTAGCATAGCCGTGAATAGATAGATAGATAAACACACTGTAAAAAAGAAGACTCCCTGTCCCTCCAAGTGTCCCTCTCTGCTTTGCTGTTGCTTAAACAACAGTGACACTGTTACATCATCTCGGGAAGGTAGACATCTGAGACCGAGGTGTTGGTTGGTTGGGTTGGTTCCCTCTGAGGCCATCAAGCAAGTTCTGCTCCATTCCTCTCCCTGCCTTCTAGTGATTTGCTGCTGATCTTTGGGGTTCCTTGGATTGCAGATGTTGAACCGCCGCCCACCTCTGCCTTCATCCTCGAGTATCCTCACTGTGTGCATGCCCAGCCCTTCTCGAGCAGAAAAGAATTCATGGACTAGAGCACAGCAAAGTCTTTCATCAAAAATAGCTCAATGGGGACTTCCCTGGTGGTCCACTGGCTAAGACTCCATGAGCCCAATGTGGGGGTCCTGGGTTCGATCCCTGGTCAGGGAACTAGATCCTGCACGCTGCGATGAGGATCAAAGACGATTTGTGCCACTGCTAAATCCTAGGACAGCCAAGTAAATTAACTAATTTTAAAAAGCTTGATGAACAAATCATCTCTCGAGATTTAAAAAAAGAGAACAAATCTGAGCTTCACCATCCCTTCATTTTTAGCGTGGTTTCCTTCTCCCTCTTTCTTTCCATCATTCTGGTACCTTGAACTGGGCTTCTTAGGTGGCACAAGGGTAAAGAATCCACCTGCCGGTGTAGGAGACTCGTGTTTGATCTCCAGGAGAAAGAAATGGCAACCCACTCTTGTATTCTTGCCTGGTAAATCCCATGGTCAGAGGAGCCCGGCAGGCTACAGTCCACGGGGTCACAAACAAGTCAGACACAGCTTAGCAACTGAACAACACATCTCGAAGGACGTTGTCCCGAGGGCCTGTCACACTCTGATGTGCTAAACGCACACTCCCTTGGTCTTAAATAAAAACTGTGATTCAAAACAACCTCCTCAGACTGCTTGCAACCAAACTGTCACCCCCAAGACTTTGCCATGGGGAAATTCTGGGACTTCCCTGCTGGGGTGCAGGTGGGGGGGCATCTCATATTTCTTACTGTAACTGGGGTGTTAGTGGTGATTCATCGTAGGAACCAGAGTTCGTTGTTATTTCAAGATAACTTCTCTTTATTAAATTTAGAATTCCTGAACTGTAAGTTCCCTTGCCCAATTCAATGGATTTTGAGTTTTGTCAACTTGTTTTGTAATCTACTGTGATATATAATTTCTCTCTCTCTCATACCATTAATATAAGTGAATTCCAAAGACTATTTCTGAATTTAATTATCCTCACAAACCTGAAGTAAATTGTACTTGGCCATGGCATATTATTTCAGCATAATGATTTATTATTTATATCATATTCACCAGTAAGATTGATTTGTGGTTCCCTTTTGGAATCTTCCCAGTAAAATTGTTATTGTGAGCGATATAGTCTGAAAGTGAAAGTGTTAGTTGCTCAGTCATGTCCGACTCTGTGACCCCATGGACTGTAGCCCGGAAGGCTCCTCTGTCCATGGAATTCTCCAGGCAAGAGTACTGAAGTGGGTTGTCATTCCCTTCTCCAGGGGATATTCCTGAGCCAGGAATCAAAGCCAGGTCTCCCGCACTGCAGGCGGGTTCCTTACTGCCTGAGCCACTAGGGACGCCCTCAGACGGTCCAGTAGGCTGAACTGAAAACTTCCTTATTTTTGAGGCTCAGAGATATTTGAATAATCTTGGACTTTGGATTTGCTTCTATGATGTATGGTGGTAAATATTTGACGAGCTTTTCTATTTTCTCCTAATTCCTTCTGTTGTAATTTATTCAAGTTTTCCATCTCAAGTCAATTTTGATCATTTATATTTTCATGTGGTTTTGATTTTATGCTTATTTTTTCCTTTAACTTTACTCTTCTTTTTTTTTAGCACCCTTCTTGAGTAGGGTGCTTGGTTACCAGGGTCATTTATTTTGAATGATACTTGTTTCTAAGAAAAGCATATGGTTTCAACTTTCCACTTGAGGAGAGCATAAGTTCTGTCTCTGGGACCTTTACAGCCAGGGTCTGCATTGTCACTCATTTTGAAAGAGAACATTTCATGCAAACATGAGCACAATAAAGGACAGACGCGGCCAGGACCTAACAGAAGAAGAGTAAGAAAGGGTGGCAAGAACACACAAAACTATAAAAAATAGGTCTTAGTGACCGGGAGAGCCATAATGGTGCAGTCACTCACGTAGAGCCAGACATCCTGGAGGGTGAAGTCACGTGGGTCTTAGGAAGCAGTGCTGCAAACAAAGATAGATGAGGTGATGGAATTCCAGCTGAGCTATTTAAACTCCTAAAAGGTGATGCTGTTAAAGTGCTGCACTCAACATGCCAACAAATTTGGAAAACTCAGCAGTGGCCACATGCCTCGAAAATGTCAGTTTTCATTCCAACCCCAAAGAAGGGCAATGCCAAAGAATGCTCAAAACACCGTACACTCTGAAATAGTCTGATTTTTCTCCTTTGTAGTTTAAAGTTATTTGAAGACTCACTAACGCTTTGTGAGTTGAAGCAGTGAGTCTTGCTTCTTGTCATCACGCCTTAGGTCTTTGTCTCTAGATATACTGCTGTTGTTCACTCCTGTCCAACTCTTTGTGACCCGAGGACTGTAGCCCCCAGGCTCCTCTGTCCGTGGGATTCTCCAGGCAAGAATACTGGAGCGGGTTGCCATTTCCCTCTCCAGGGGATCTTTCTGACCCAGGGATCGAACCCACGTCTCCTGCTTGGCAGGTGATTCTTTATCACTGAGGCAGTTGGGAATCCCTTCCAGATGCATAGTTTTACAGAAAGAACAAAAGGAGCAGCACAGTGCTAACTTTGCTGTACTGATGTGACATTCACTTTTTGTGGGTAATGCAACCCAGAGTGGTTTCCCCTGCCCTTGGACATGGCACGCCACACTGGTGACTGATATGAGCCAGTGGCTGCCACAGAGAGAGGTGGCAGTGATCGCCTGGAAAACGGGCTGGAGGGAGATATGGGGGAGTGATGGAAATATTCTCATCCTGTTACAGGCGATTAAAGGGTATATTGCAATTGCCAAACATATTTGGTGTGTTCAGTGTATGTAAATTATATTGCAATTAAAATACCGGAACAATCCCTGCTTGTCAGTTACAGCATCCCACGTATTTGGATTCCATTCGTTTCCCTGGACTTCATAACAAAGTGCTACCAATTGGGTGCCTTAAAACAACGGAGAAGGAAATGGCAACCCACTCCGGTATTCTTGCCTGGGAAGTTCCATGGACAGAGGAGCCTGGTGAGCTAAAGTCCATGGGATCACAAGAGATCCATTTGTCCTCACAGTTCTGAAGGATAGAGTCTGGGGTCATGGAGTCAGCAGGCCTGCGAAATATAGACACTCACAGTTACTTACGCAGCGTGTGAGCCAGGACCGGTGATCCCTGATCGCATCGTGGGTTCCCCACACTGTCCAGCGCCGTCAGGAGCCGCCGGCCAACCTCATTATGCTCGTTAGTTTGACAGGAATGTCCCAGAGGATCAAATACATGATCATCCAGAGCTTGCCTCTTACACAGACATGACTGGGGCCCCGGTGGGCTGTTTTGTACATCCTGCTTGCCCATCACTGTGTCAGAGCTTCTTCACTATTGGAAATGGAAGCATCAGAGCATTTCCACCGAATCAGATTCGGGAACCTTACCTGAAATCCCAGAGCCAATCCATAAACTCGCCCTTAAGATTCTCTTCCTCCAGAGTCATCCAAGCACAGAGTGTGTATTAACCTGGGTTCTCTAGACAAACAGACCCAGTAAGATATGCATATTTATGGACAGAGATTCATTCTTAGGAATCGGGTGATGTGATTTTGGAGGCTGGCAAGTCTCAAATCTGCAGGTGGGCCAGCGGGCTGGAGGCCGAGAAGAGCTGGTGCTGCAGCTTGAGTCTGAAGGCATTCTAGGCGCACAGCTCCCGCCTCCTAGAGGGCCCTCTGTCTGCTTCCTCAACGGCCTTCAACCAACCGGGTGCGGCCCACCCCCATTCTGGAGGGTGGTCTTCACTGATGAAGCCTGGAACATGGCAGGGACGAGGTAACATGTGCTCAGTGAAGGAAAGAGAGAATGAAACCACAGAGGCAGGAGTCTACTCCAGATGAGCCTTTCCTGGGGGTGAGGACCGGCACCGGCCCTGGATGGTGGCATGGAGGCCTTCCAGCTGTCCGTCCAGCACTGAGCCTCCTTCACCTGCGCTGTGCTGACCTCCTGGACCTCCTTCATATGATGCTGCCTGTTCCTGGGGGCAGGGCTGCAGGAGGGGCCCCTGAGGAGGGACGTCCTGGACCCTGGACCCTGCGGGACCGTGAGCTCATGCCTGACTCTGCGACGCCGTGGACTGTAGCCTGCCAGGCTCCTCCGCCCATGAGATTCTCCAGGCAAGAAAACTGGAGTGGGTTGCCATTTCCTCCTCCAGGGCGTCTTCCCCACCCACGGACCGAGCCCGCCTCTCTTAAAGTCATCTGCGTTGGTAGGCGGTTCTTGATCACTGGCGCCCCCTGCAGGTGGCTCGTACATTCCAGGCACCCAGCAAGAGGCCCAACAGGTATTTCTCGGGTGAGTCTCCCAACAACCCATCAGGCTGGCCCAGTGATTTCCCTATTTCACAGACAGGGCAACTGAGGCTTAGAGCCTTGCCTGAGGCACCAGCTACAAAGAGGCTGAGCTGGAGTTAGAACCCCCCGTCCCCGACTTGGATCATTCCTGACTGCTGTCCCACACTGGGGGCCTCCTGGCGCTCAGGGGTCCTGGCTTCCCTGCGGGCCACACCCTCCTGGCCTTGAGCTTCCTGTGAAATCGGGGGTCAGAGCCACGCCTCTGTCTGGGGCTGGCAGTGACGGCTGAGGAATGGCCACCAGCCCTGCGTGCTGTGGGCTCTCCCAGTACCCAGACCAGCCTATCCCCACCAGAGGACGAGGTTACTCTCTGGGCACCAGGACCAACGACTCGGAACGTCAGAGCCCAGAGGTCCCTCCTGTAGCATCTGGCTGCAGCTTCAATGTCAGGTGGGCCCTGAGGGGTCTAACAGGCACTGGGTTCAAATCCTGCCTCGGTCATTCTGTAGGGCGCAGAGGGGGCAAGTCTCTCTCTAAGCCTCAGTTTCCTCATCAGTGAAATGGGGGCAGTAATCCCTCCTGGGCCGGGGCCTGTCCTGCCTCTCGCGCCCCCAGTGACCCACAGGCCCATGAAGTCCTGGGTATGAGAATGCGTGAATCCAGCCCAGCCTGGTCGCGGTCCCGGGTCTCCACCCTGGGTGACTGTGGCAGGACCCACTCTGAGGCGCGCGCACCGCCGGCCTGCGGGGCTGCCGGGCCTCGTGTCCACGGCCAGGCACGCACACCGGCCCGAGGGCAGCGCGTGCGCGTGACGCCGCCCCGCCGCGCCCGCCGTGCTCCCGGCGCAGGTGATCCAGCCAACGGCTCTGCGACCCCCGCGTCTCCCGGGCCCTGGGATCACCCCGGCCCACCGAGCCGGCCACAGGGTGCTGGCGCGGTAGGTTGCCATCGTCGGGAGAGGAAAGTCGCCGAACAACCACCCCCACCCCTCTGTCCTGGCAGCCAGACGCCATCCCGGGGCCCAGCTCAGCGCGTGGCCGCAGCGGACGTCTACTCCGGAGAGAAAGGACAGGCCACCCCACCCCTCCTCGTCTACGCCCTGTCCTGGCCCCCCGTCTTCTGGAAGGACCCATGGAGGGGGGTGCCCACCGCCCTAATGGGTGAGGGTTGAGAGGCAGTTCCTGCTATGAGGGAGCCTTCTGGGTGCTCAGTGATTTCACCCCACCTTGTAGATGAAGAGCGGCCCCATCAGTCAAGGTCACTCAGCTCTAAGTGACCAAGGCCGGCTGTGATGGGGGGACTCGGAACCATTGCTCTTCACCTCCACCGAGCCCGCGCTGACCATCGCAGGCCTTGTCCTGTGCTGGACTCCCCCAGCCAGGCCACCTCCTGAGACCGAGCACTTTGGGTGCCTTCATCTCCCAACCTTTATCCCCTCAAAGCCTTCCAAGGTCAGAGTCGCTGACTCCATCTTCAGTGGAGGAAACTGAGGCTCTGAGAGTCGCTGCAGGAGCTGGCCTGTCACAGGGCTGGGACATGGCCTTGCTATAGGTTTGAACCCAGGTCGTTCTGACCCCAAATCGGTTCCAGCACAGGAGCCTTGGAGATAGCTCTGAAGCAGGTTGGTGGGGAGTCTGTCATTTGGGGGGCAGTGGGGAGGGGGTGCTGCAGGCAGGGGGCTCTGAGGGGAAGGGCTTGGAGGGGTCCCAGGGGGAGGAAGGTGGTAGGGAGGCTGGGATGGGGGCAAGGGGTGCTCATGGGGGAGGGAGGGTGGACGAGACCACACAGGGCTCTGAGTGTGGGGCGGGGGGTTGGAGGTCACTGCAGGTTGTGTGTGGGGACAGGACACGAGGGGCTGTCCTATCAGATCCACAGCATTCTAGATTTGGAGGGAGCAAGGAGGGCACCCATGCCTGCTGCCCCGCCCCCAAGCATGGGTCTCCAATGACCTACCAGGAGGAGGAGGCCGCCTCAGTTTCCCCCTGCGCACAGTGGGGGCTGTGGTGGTCGTCTGCCCCGTCTCAGGTTGGGGCCCGCTGCCCGGAGGGTCCACAGGTGGCCTCTTGTCAAGGCGGCCATTCAGCAGAGGTCTGTACCCAGGGAGGTGTGAGTGAGGGGGCCGAGGCATCGCCCTCCCGGTCAGCATGAAGCTCTTGTCCATGTTGGGTTCTCATGTCCAGGCTGACATGGATGAGGCAGCGTCGTCCACCTGCCGGATGGAGAGTGACAGCGAGGGGCTGGGCTGCGGTCCCCGAGACCCAGCGTTCGTGTGCCCGCAGCTCCACGACGTGCGGGCAGCTGAAGGCCAGGTGCGGCTGGAGGCCCCGCGGGGGCCCGAGGTCCCGGAGGATGAAGACGGTGTCGACTCCCAGAACCCACGGATGGCCAGAGCAGTGGAGGCCCTGGACCCTGCGGGCGCCTCTCGGCCACTTCTGTGGTGTGGAGGGGGTGACCGGTCACCGGAAGGAAGAGCTGGGAAGAGCTGTTCGGGGAGGGGGGTGGCGTAATCACCTTGTTTTCCTGAACACCAAGGGCCTCGGGGTCACAGCCCACGTTGTCGTGACACACTGCAGAGTGGGGGAGCTGGGCACGTGCTCACGCAGCGCAGGGCAGCGTCCCCACGGCTGAGGTCGTCGCCCCGCCTGAGCTGCTCACGGCCGCGGGGTGGGAGCTGGCCCTGGCCCTGGAGTCTGTGGGGGGGACCTGGTGACTGATGGAGGGGCCAGCTCCGCAGGGGTCACACCCGCTGGGTGAGTGGTGCTCTGGGGTGTCCATGGGCATACCCAGGGGACTGTGTGACCTGCACCCGGGAAGGTGCAGGGGAGGTGCACAGAGGGAAGGGTCTGGCTGGTGGACAGAGCGCCGTGCTGGTGGGCAGCACTCCTCGGAAAGTCAGCTGGAGCTAGCCTGGTGGACGGGCTCCAGGGCTGGGCCGGCTCTGCCTCTGGCAGCTGTGCCCAAAGTGCTGCCCGAGCCAGTGGAGATGGGCGTGGCTTAGCTCTGGAGGGGAAGCCAGAGCGCACTCTGACCCTGGAGCTGGTCCAAAGGTGAGAAGGCATTCGTGGCTGTGAGTGGGCCAGGTCAGGTCAGCCTGTTGAGCAGCGTGTTATCTTGGCAGCAGAAGTTCAAGTTGAAGTGCGCTCGGGTGGTCTGGACTGTCTTTTTGGGAACAAAGTGCCCAGCTGGTCTTGTGCCGGGGTCCAGCCCCGGTGGATCCAGGGAATTCGAAGGGTGGACAGCGTTGGCATGGAATGACTTGTTTATTCATAAATATAAGATTAGATTAAGAAACTAAAGTGTAGTAAGAAGATTAAGTGGAGGAAGAGGCTGAATAGCTTGGTTTACGCGGAAGACCAATACAATTCCAGACAAGGAATTTGCGCCATCTACGTTGGGCCACCGGCGCTCGCTTGAATATCTAAGGGTGCCTCGCCTTAAGCTCCCTTTCGCGCGGGTCTTAACAGCCAGGGCAAGTAAGTAGACCTGGCGAGCCTCCGCGCCCCAGGTGGAGATTCAGCCTGAAATTAAAGTAAAGAGCAGAGAGAGGGAAAGGGAGAGAAAATGAGAGAGAGAAAGACACGGGGGGAGCCAGATTCCCCAGAAACCAGGCCGAGAGACTAGTCCGAGAAGCTGGTCCGAGAAGCTGGTCCGCTCCTTTATTGTTCAGAAGGCCTTTTATACTTTTGATAAAACATGGAGATCAATGGGTAACACAAAATTATGTAGCGTTCGCAACCCTGACTCTTTCTGTATATCATTTTGTATACAAAAGGTCTCAGGTGATTGACATTATCTTCTGGCCAAGAGGCTTGTTAACACGTTTTGGCTCTCTTCCTGAATGAATGTTAATTTTGTTTCCCCCGAAGTGTTTTTCTTTCATCTGCATCTCCTTAAAGCGCTAAAGTTACATCTCTATAGAACAAAGGTGCAGTGGGTTATAACAAAGAAGGTACTTAACTCAAAGATCTAATGTTGCTAATACAAGGTCTACTACTTGTTTTTCTATATACCAACTATATCTAAAGGATATGAAAATTCAGCAGCAAGCATTGACTCAACAAATGAAACTTTTAATCAGTCCTATTGTAAAGATTTTGACTCTTCGGAAGCCCCTACATTCCCAGGATGTTTTAAGCTTCCTGTGCCTCCTGTGGTCAGGAGGCCTCAAACAATCACGTGCGCAGCTGTACAAGTCCTGCAGGCAGGCTAGAAAGCCATCAGAGGGGTTTTTGGATTGAAACACTCTTTCAAATGCGGAAGACTAAAGCCCTGAATTGACTTTTTCCAGAAAATGTCAGAAGAGTGGAAAAGCAGAGCACAAAAGCTGGCAGATTTTTGTTGGGGTACATGCTTAGGAATTTCCAGAGGGGTCCCTGAAGTCTGAGCACGCCTTGCGTATGTCAGCTTCCTTCCTCATGACCTTGTCACGGGCGGGATTCCTCACACTGGCTCCCGGCAGTCTTGGTCTCCAGTCTGTAAGTGCTTGGCTTCCCAGCTGGGTTGTAGACCCAGCAGGGCACCCTGTGACTGGCCAGTGAGGGCGCGATGAGAAGGTGCTGTTGGCAACCTTGAGCCCCTTCGGCTACATGTGGGGGAGGGTTGAGCTGGCTCCATGCCTGACCTCACCCCTCTGGTGATGGTCAGCATCTCCAGGACAAAGTCATGGTGGGCGGTGGAGCCAGTGGCACTGAGCACATGGTGTTGTCAGAGGTCTTCACCTCTGGTGGGGCGGGGCACAGGAGGGTCAGCCGAGCTCTGGAGGGACCTGCAGGCCGGGGCGAGGGGCCTGCTCGGAGACCGCAGGCAGGTTCATGGTCGTCGGGCGGGGATTGAGCTGTAACTGCTCGGTGGGTGCGGGGCCCCTGTTGGCATGATGAAGATGCTCTTGACCTGGGGAACGGCGACGTTACACAGTCCAGAGGCCGTAGTTAACAAAGCGCCCCACTTAAAACTGACGGAAGATGACATTATATTGAATCTAACATTTAGCATATTAAATACAAAAAAATCTGTACCATGTAACAGAAATAAGGTGTTGCCCTCACAGGCGAGCTTCCCTTGTGGCTCAGCTGGTAAAGAATCCCCCTGCAATGCAGGAGATCTGGGTTCAATTCCTGGGGTTGGGAAAATCCCCTGGAGGAGGGAAAGACTACCCACTCCAGTGTTCTGGCCTGGAGAATTCCATGGACTGTGTCATCCGTGGGGTTGCAAAGAGTCGGACACGACTGAGTGACTTTCAGAGGCGAGGTGGAGGAGGTCTCCGGGGTTGTAGCCGGGGGTGGCCGGAGCTTAGCGACGGGCGCTGAGGGTGGAGCTGTGGATGAGGCCTGACAGATGGCGGGCTCCACCTGTGGAACAGGCCTGGGAGCTGGTGCCTCCTGCGAGGCTGGAACATGGCTGTATCAGGCAACTGTGCTGGAGCTGATTGTAGGATTCCTCTAGTTCTGAGATTGATTCCAGTTCTGGCGCTGATGCCAGATTCAGTGCAAGAACTAGCGACTGAAATGGCTTTAGCTCTGGAGCCGGGCGCTTTGAGCTGGAGCTAGCTCTGGTCTGGAGCTGGGACCCGAGCGGGCACTCGTCTGTGGGTGGGGCACGTTCTCGCGCTTCAGGGGACTCCAGCCCTGGAGCTGACTCCAGAGCCGGTCTAGCTCCACAGCTGGTGGAGGATGTGCTGGAAAGGCCCTGGCTCTGCCCCCTCCCCACAGCTGCGGCCATGGCTGAGATGCTGCCCCCCACCATGGGTGGGCTCTCTGAGGGCAGGGCCAGGGTGGGCTCACCACAGTGACCCAGGGGCCTGCGCACAGCAGGGACCAATCACAGCGCACAAGGCCCGAGTGAACGACCCCAGAATCTCTCCGCTTCCTCATCTGTAACATAGCACCTACCTCCTAGGCCTGTTGGGAGGATCGCACTGGTTCAGTAGAATTTACTTGCTTACCTCGTACCAGGCAGTGTTCTAGAGGCCTGGAAACATTGAGCTGAACAGGTCTGGAGCCGACTGGGGCCGGGGTCAGATGAGTTCGGGGCCTGGGCAGGCGTCCCAGCTCAGGTGGGAGCCGCAGGTCCCTCAGGCGACCCTGTCCAGCCGCTCAGGACCTAGCGGGCGGGGGCTGTGGTGCAGGGGATGTGAGGCCCTTGGTCTGAGTGCCCATGCTGCCCATCACCCCCGCATACCTGCTTCCTCCACTGTCCTCAGCCTTGCCCTCCATAAAATGGGCCTGTGAGGATGTCTCTTCCTAGGTTCCGTCACGAAGGTGGCCTTGATCTTTTCAGACAGACGGTAACTAGCCATTCTCTGTCCTCCCAGCAGTAACTCAGAGGGCTGAGCTCGAGTCCACCAGGGGAACCAGACGGTGCTCCCAGGGCGTTAGCTAGAGTTCCCCTCCCGCTCAGTGGCTGAGCTGGGCCAGAAGTCCTGGGCTCACAGACAAAGCTGCGCCCCAAGGTGCTTGGAAAAGGCAGCCCGAAGTCCGGGGGCTTGTCCGGTGAGCCTCAGCCCTGCCAGCGGTCAGCACCAGGGGCGATCTTTCCAGGTCAGCGACCAGAGGTCTTCCTCCCTTCCCCCTTCCTCCTTATTTTCTACCTCAATAACACCTTGTTTCCTCATGTGGATGGTCATCACGTATCCTCTCCCCTAGTAGAGGGAGCTGGGGTGTTTCCAGTCTTCGCTCTGATGAAGGTGCAGGAAATAAAACATACCCGTGGCAAGTGTAGAGGCGTTTCTGGGGGATGGACCCCTGACCTGGGACTGCTGAGTCAGAGGGTCAATGCATCTGTAATTTTGGCAGACATGACCAAACTGTCTCCATCGGAAAGAAGCGTGTGTTCCCATCAATGATGACTAAAAGTTCCTATTTCTACACAGGCCCGGAGTATATTTCCAAATTCTGGGGGTTTTGGAGTCATAAGACCGAACTGTTATCTGTGTGTGTGACATGTCTGATAATGACCTTTGTGTTCCTTTATCTGCAACGGCTGCTTTTCTTCGTTTCTAGGGACGCCTTTTTTTTTTTTTTTTTTGGCTGTGCCTCTTGCAGGGTCTTAGTTCCCTGACAGGGGATTGAACCCGGGCCCGTAGCAGTGAAAGCCTGAGTCCTAACCCCTGGACCACCGGGGAGGGCCCTTGGGACTGTTTACATAAGAGGACGGGAGCCGCTTTGACGTGTGGTGACAATGATTAGTTCCAGCTGATTGTTTCCTCTTTTCAAATTTCTGTGCTTTGCCTCATGTATTAAGATGTTTCTTCTCCCCTGATTTAACACAGACTCTATAAAATACCGTAGCACATATCTCATTGTGGAAACTGGGTCTTTTCATTCTCCGCTCCCATCTCTGCCTTCTGAATTGCTGCCGCAGAGGACATAGTCGTGGTCCCTGTGTGCACAGCAGTGTTTTCGTACGGTTGTGGGGTTCTCTCTGCCTCATGGCCCTGCATGCTGCCCTTCTGGCCTGGGGGCTGAAGCCTGGGGCATTCTCCACGGCGTGGCTTTTTGGAGCAGTTGGGTTTGTTCACCGGGACCCCAGCCCTTCTCGGCCCCCACGGCTCGTGAAGCAGTGGTGAGGAGGAGAGGCCGGCAGGTCCATGCTGGAGTGGGAGTTCTGTGGGAATAACGGGATCATGATGGAATAACATTTGCCGGTCCCAAGTAAGCGAGACCGACAGCAGACAGATGCCTCCAGAGCCAGGAACATGGGAGCGTCCGAGTGTGTGAGCAGACCCTGGGACCAGAGGGGCAGCCTGGGGGTGGAGACAAAGGTCTTCACTGTCGTTCTATTGTTCACTTAGTTTATATATGTTATATATTTTATTTTTATTTTACTTTTTGTCCTCACCATGCCGCTTGTGGGACTTGGTTCCTTGACCGGGGATCAAACCCATGCCCGCTACAGTGAAAATATGAGTCCTAAGCACTGGCCTGCCATGGAATTCCCTTTTTGTTTATTTTATAAAGCATGACTCTCCTGTCTCAGCTTTATGTTTGGAAAGCTCTGGGCCCAAGGAATACCATGGTCTACGGTGTGAATATCAGATTCCCCTGGTCATTCGGATCATCTCCGAGGAAGCAGCCTGACCCTCTCCAGAACACACACCAGCCTCACCCCCCAGGAAAGAGCTCCGATTGCCCTTCTTTGGGATTGGAATGAAAACGAACCTCTTCCAGTCCTGTGGCCACTGCTGAGTTTTCCAAATTTGCTGGCATGTTGAGTACAGCACTTTCACAGCATCATCTTTTAGGATTTGAAACAGCTCAGCTGGAGTTCCATCTCCTCCACTAGCTTTGTTTGTAGCAATGCTTCCTAAGGCCTACTGGACTTCACACCCCAGGATGTCTGGCTCTAGGTAAGTGACCACACCATCGCGGTTACCCAGGTCATTAAGACTTTTTTTGTATAGTTCTGTGTATTCTTGCCCCCTCTTTTTAATCTCTTCTGCTTCTGTTAGGTCCATAGTTTCTGTCCTTCACCGTGCCCATCCGCAGGAAATATTCCCTTGGTATCTTTAACTTTCTTGAGATCTCCAGTATTTCTCATTCTATAGTTTTCCTCCATTTCTTTGCATTGTTCACTTAAGGCTTTCTTATCTCTCCTTGCTATTCTCTTGAACTCTGCATTCAGTTGGGTGTCTGTCCCTTTCTCCTTTGCCTTTCGCTTCTTAGCTATTTGTAAGGCCTCCTTGGACAACCATTTTTCCGTTTTGGGTAGCTTTTTCTTAGCCAATGGGAAAGCAGGCAGCTCAGCCAATGGGAAAGCAGGCAGCTCAGCCAATGGGGAAGCAGGCAGCTCAGCCAATGGGGAAGCAGGCAGCTCAGCCAATGGGGAAGCAGGCAGCTCAGCCAATGGGAAGCCCTCACCAGCCCTGAACTCGCACTTTCCTCCAGTGGATTTTCCTCCAGAGCTCGGTTTCCCAACTGCCTCCTGTTCTCTGCAGAGTACTCTGTTTTGCGGACTTGCCTATAGCTTTGCTGTGGTATGCTTGTCCTGAGAGCAATCCTCTTGCCTTTCCTAATGAAACCCACTTAGTAAAATCACTGCTTTTCAATAAATTTGGATTCCTTACTCCACTGGCCCTAGGCACCCCAGCCAGGTTCTTTCAAATCCAAGGTTCCCTTCCCTTGTGTATCTGGTAGCAGGGAGCACAGAAGGCCCCCAGAAGCCTCGAGCGTCTCCTGAGTTAGCGGCGCCTCCTTCTCACTACCCGCTCATCCATCAGCCCCTCACGCTCTCCTCCTCCCCAAGCCCCTCCCATCTCTCCCGCACCTGATGACCCGGCCGAGCAGTCAATTTCAGGGTGCTTTCCTCTCTCTCCCAGAGGTTCTGCCCACCCGGTAACAGTCCCCCAATTCTACTGCGGGGCACTTTTACCCCTGCTGGCCTCCCGGGGAACCAGACAGACAGCTGGACAGGTATCAGGGGGCAGCAGCCCATAGCTAGCCCCCTCATCTTCTGGACCTGCCGTGCCTCCATGCTCTTCCCACCAGCAAAGCCTCTGCCCCCTGTCCTGCCCAAGGGGCCCTGATCTGAGCCAATGGCACAAAACCTATAGAACTCTTGGTGTGCCAGACATTTTCTTAAGAGCTTTCCCTGTATTAGCTCATTAATCTTCACCTGATTCTTACCTTTAAAAGGTAACCAAGGCCCAGAGAAAGGAGGTGACCTACACAAATAAAGTAGTAGAGACATGATTTAGACCCAAAGAACTGGTCCAGAGCCTGCCCTCTCATCCAGTCTACATGCTCCAGCACTTGCTGGAGCCCCAAACCCATTCCTGTCCAAATCTTGGTTCTTAAGGGTTCCTTTAAGCCCTTTCTGCTCTCCTCAAGCCCTCAGTTCTTTGCCCCAATGCTCTGGGCTGGACCATGGAGAGCAACTTTGGTTTCGGTCCATTGAGAACTAAGAAGCGTCTGAGATTGGGCCCACTTGCACACTAACAACTGAGCCTGTCACCATTTCCCAGATGCTGGAAGAAGACATGGGGTTCCAGGGTCAGAGACAAAGGAATTTACAACTCTCCCCAAGGCAGCGAGCACACGCTTCATGTTCCCAAGGGGACCCTGTGCCCTCCCAGCCCTGTCCTGGTGATGGGATGCTAAAAGGTCCCCAGGGAGCCCATTTCTCCTCCAGCCTGGACTATGGAACTCCAGGGGCCTTACTTAGGCCTCTTGTCAGACCCATCTCCTGAGAACTAAACCTGCCTGGGAGGGATGTGTGCCTGGGCATGAAGATCTCATCTGTCAGCCTGTGTTCATGGCTCTGCCACCAGCATTTAGGAGGCGCCTGCATGGGGTAGGGGGCTTCCCAGGTGGCGCAGTGGTAAAGAATCTGCCTGCCAGCGCAGGAGATGCGGGAGACTGCGGGTTCAATTCTTGGGTTAGAAGATCTGCTGGAGTAGGAACTGTCAACCTGCTCAAGTATTCTGGTCTGCAGAATTCCATGGACCTAGGAGCCTGGCGGACTACAGTCCATGGGATCGCAAAAAGTCGAACACGACTGAGCACGTGCACAGGCGGAAGCCTTCATGGAATAGGCGCTCAATAACTGGGGGAGAATGAAGGCGTCCAGGCAGCAGGGAACCGCCTCCTGTGCCCTCCCCACCGGTGGGTGCCATCAGGCCACTTCCCACCTCTTTCTTCCTCCTCATCTCCTTCCAGGGTGCACTCCCCAGCAGGGCATTCAGTGTGTGTGTGTGTGTGTGTGTGTGTATTCGTGTGACACGTGCACACTTGAGCCCACGTGCGGATGCCCAAAGGAAAGGGTCCCACGTGGGAGGGGTGGGCAGGGTGGGTGGGCAGGGTACCCCAGGACCTCAGGCCGTCTGGTTCCCAGAGCAAACCCCATGGCAGGGCTGAAGCCCGGCCTCGGAGCCTGGAAGCCTGCCTTCCCCTCTGCGCGGGGCCCACGCACAGTGCTGGGCCGAGTCCCTGCCCCTCTCCTGGCCTGTTTCCCAACTGTCCCGTGAGGGCTTGGACAAGGACTGCTCAGGAGGCTCAGGGCGCTCACTGCGCTGACTCTCCCTCCTGGGGGCTGGGGCTGCGCTGCAGGCTCTCAGCCCTCCCCGCGGCCTCGGGATGGGGTGCGGGGCGACCCGCCAGGGGGCGGGGCCTCGGTCACCCCTCCCCACGCGGCCGCACCGCCCCGCGCGCGCCGCCAACGGCTCCCCTGGTCGTGGCCGGCCCGCCGGCCCCCCGGTCGGCTGCGCTGGGGCCTGGCTCCCCTTGAGCTCCGAATGCAACCCCGCCGCAGCCAGGCCGGCCGCCGAGCGCTGGGCTGCGTGGTCCTGGAGCGCAGGAGGCAGGCCAGCCCCCGCGCAAACCCCCAGCCCTCCGTCTGGACCCCAGGGCCCGGCTGGGTGAGTCGCTGGCCGCCGACTCGGCAGGGAGAAGGGGAGGCCACCACGTCCCGCGCCCTCTGCCCGCGTTGCTTGTCTTTCTGACAGCAGCCCAAGACTGAGGTCCGGCCTGTCCCCGCGGGCAGGCCTGGCTGGTGGCCGAGGGTCAGAGGGAGCCGTGGAGAAGGGCGCCCAGCCCCGCTATGGGCGAGAGTTGGGGGGCAGTTAGTGTTAATAGTGAGCCCCCTCGTCACTCAGTGATGTCACCCCACTTTCTAGATGAGCAGCGGTCCCAGCACTCAAGGTCATTCAAGTCTAAGAGACCAAGTCCAGCCGTGACTGGGGCGGTCAGAATCATGGCTCCTCACGTTCACTGAGCCCACGCTGAGACCTTGTCCTGGGGGACTCCCCCAGACAGGGGACCTCCTGAGTCCAAGCACTTTGGGTGTCTTCCTCTCCCTGCTTTAACCCCAGCACCCTCTCCCAAGGTCAGAGTCACTGATCCCATTTTCAGTGGAGGAAACTGAGGCTCAGAGAGTCACCGCCGGAGCTGGCCTGTCACAGGCCGTGATGTGGCCCCGCTGTGGGTTTGAGTCCAGGCCAACCTGGCCCCAAAGGCTGTTCTTGCACAGGAGCCTGAGGCTCTGAGTCCAGCCTTGGAGGTGAGTCCATAGTGGATGGGGGTGACGGTGTAGGGAGGAACTTGGGAGGGTCCCTTGGGGAGGAAGGCAGTAGGAAGCCTGGGGTGGGGATGAGAGGTGCTCACAGGGGATGGTGTCTGGACCAGACCACACAGGACTCTGAGTGTGGGGCCAGGGGTCAGAGGTCAGTGCAGGGTGAGGGGGACAAGGTAGAGGCTGTCTGGTCAGAACCCCCACTTCCTAGCTCC
This sequence comes from Budorcas taxicolor, assembly GCF_023091745.1. NCBI lineage: Eukaryota > Metazoa > Chordata > Mammalia > Artiodactyla > Bovidae > Budorcas > Budorcas taxicolor. Next base: position 163,294,239 of record NC_068920.1, on the reverse strand, counting down.
TAGATTCAGAGGTGTTTTGGTGGACCTGTGTTCCAGCCCGTATAGCATGGATCCCAGAGAACCCCCCAGAGACGCGGAGGCGGCCTCTGTCTCCTCCTGTGGTCAGTGGAGGCTGTGCAGTCCTCCTCTTCCTCTCAGGGAGGGGCCTGCTGCCCTGAGGGCCCAGGGGGGCTTCTCGTCAAAGCCCTTCGGGTGCCGTCTGGACCAGAGAGGTCCGAGTGAGGGGCCGGGGGGATCAGCAGGGCGCTCTGGCCCTTGTCGCTCTTCTGATGTCCAGGCTGACATGGATGCAGGGCGTCCCTCACCTGCTGGTTGGAGAGCAGTGAGAAGCTGACGTTGCAGACCCTGAGACCCAGCCCTCATGTGTCCAAGGCTGCCAAGGGCGTGTGGAGCTGAAGACGAGGGCTGCTGGAGGCCGAGGGCCATGGGGATGCTGAGGATGGAACGTCTACTCCTGGCCCCCGAGGAGTGGAGGATCAGCAGAGCCCAGACCCCGCAGGGCGCCCCGTGCCAGCGTCCACCTCCAGGGGCTTCTAGGAGCTGGGGCGTCTTAGTCCCCTCTGGGTATGGAGGGAGTGAAGTATGCTGGAACTGGGAGGGGCTGTCCCAGGGAAGGGGTGGGGCAGTCATCTCCTCCCCCTGGCCACGAGGGGGGCCAAGCTCATGTTGGAAAAGCTCGCGTTGATCCTCTCCGCTTGGGCCTGGAGTGCACACCGAGCAGGTGGGCACCTCCCCAGCTGCTGAGTTCAGGCCGTCTCCTTAGCTGATCCCAGATCCTGGAATGGGAGCTTCTGCTGGTCCTGGGCTCTGTGTTGGGGAACTGGTGACTGGATGGAAGGACTGGCTTTGCCGTTGTCAGATCTGATGGATGGATGCTCTTGAGTGCCCAAGGGCATAGGCACCAGGGACCCAAGCCTGGAAGGTGTGAGGGAAGCACCCAGAGGCAGAGTCTGGTGATGGTGGGTAAGGCCCTGTGATGGTGGGCAGTGCCCCTTTGCAAACTTCAGCAAGTCCTCTTGTTTCCAGATCACAGACAACACCTGAGGCTGTGGTCTGTGAGAGGCCAGGTCAGCCCGTCCATGGCAGCCACCAAAGTCTGGGGGCTGGCAAGGTTCAGGGTGAAACTGTAGTCAGGGGTTTGGGGGTGGCCATGAAAAGCACCTGGTAGCCTGGTCCACTCCAGTGTGTGACTTGTCTACCCAACAACGCAGACCTGGGGAGTTGACCGGCTGTTGTCTGGGGCTGGTGAGACGATGCCCTTGATTAGTTCAGTTCAATCACTTAGTCGTGTCTGACTCTTTGCGACCCCATGGACTGCAGCACTCCATGCCTCCCTGTCCATCGCCAACTCCCAGAGTTTACTCAGATTCATGTCCATGGAGTTGGTGATGCCATCCAACCATCTCATTCTCTGTCATCCCCTTTTCTCCCCTCCTTCAATCTTTCCCAGCATCAGGGTCTTTTCGAATGAGTCAGCTCTTTGCATCAGGTGGCCAGAGTACTGGAGTTTCAGCTTCAGCATCAGTTCAATGAATATTCAGGACTGATTTCCTTTAGGATGGACTGGTTGGATCTTCTTGCAGTCCAAGGGACTCTTAAGAGTCTTCTCCAATACCGCAGTTCAAAAGCATCAATTCTTTGGTGCTCAGCTTTCTTTATGAGCCAACTCTCACATCCATACATGACTACTGGAAACACCATAGCTTTGACTAGACGGACCTTTGTTGGCAGAGTAATGTCTCTGCTTTTTAATATGCTGTCTAGGTTGGTCATAACTTTCTTTCCAAGGAGCAAGTGTCTTTTAATTTCATGGCTGCAGTCACCATCTGCAGTGATTTTGGAACCCCTCAAAAATAAAGTCTGACACTGTTTCCACTGTTTCCCCATCTATTTGCCATGAAGTAATGGGACCAGATGCCATGATCTTAGTTTTCTGAATGTTGAGCTTTAAGCCAACATTTTCACTCTCCTCTTTCACTTTCATCAAGAGCTGTTGATTAGACAAAGAAGAGCAAAGTAAAACCAAGGTTAGCAGAACAAAGGAAATAATGAAATCTAGAGCAAAGATAAATGGAACAGAGGAGCACCCGAGAAAATCAGTAAAACAGTTGTTTCTTTTAAAGATGTACAAAACTGGCAAGTATGGGAGAGTTTTATGGAACAAGTTACTTAACCTAAATGAAATGGAAAAATTCTGGAAACACACAAACTACCAAACTGATAGAAGAAATAGAAAGCCTGGTTAGCCTATAATCATGGAGACTGAAGCGGTAATAAATTCTCAGCAAAGCCAAGCCCAGAGCCCGGTGTTTCATCTCAAATAGTTAGAATGCCAGTTCTTCCTAAACTCTTCAGAAGACAAAGGAGGGGATACTTTTAAATTCACTGTGAGATACATGCTGTGATGCCAGCATTAACCCAATTCCAGAGTAGCCACAAGAAAAGACATCTACGAGCCACAATTCATACGGATAGAGATGCAGAAATCCTCAGTAAAATCCTGGCAAACAACATTGAAAGGACGATACATCATGACCAGCCTCCCCCGACAGCTCAAGCAGTAAGGATTCTTCTTGCATCACAACAGACAGAAGACACGGGTTCAGTCCCTGGGTCGGGAAGATCCCCTGAGAAAGAAATGGCAACCCACTCTGGTATTCTTGCCTGGAGAATCCCACAGACCGAGGAGCTGATGGGCTACAGTCCATGGGGCTGCAAAGGGTCAGACACGACTGAGCGTCCAGGCAGCAGATGACCGATGACCCCGCTGTGCAGACGGGGAGACGGGAGGCCCCGAGAGGCACACAGGGTCCCATCACTGGTGACGAGGAGGAGCCGAGTCTGAACCCAGCTGTGTCCCCAGAGCGGGGCCCTGGCTGCACCCAGGCCTCCCCGTTGGTGTCACCATGCAGGGATGTGGCATGAAGTGGGGGTGACCCCTCAGCAGCCCTGAGGGCCCTTGGGGGGCTAATGTTTGAGCAGGGACCCCAAGTTATAGAAACCCCAGGAAGTGACGTCCCCTCCCCGATGATAGAGCCCAACAGAACTGGGAACCCTGTAACCAGGCACTTCATCCTAGAGAAGCCCCTGCCCAGCTGGCCTGGCCGGAACCCTCAGTGAGCAGCGTGTCATGTGCGTCCTGAGGTCCCGAGGCCGCAGCCACAGACATTGTCTGATCATTTGCCCAGAAGAACCAAAGGTGACACGGGGAGGCCCAGGGCAGCCCAGTCCCGACCCAGCCACCTCTGGGATCCCACGCGGGAGCCCTCCGTCCCCTCCCCATGTGTGTGGGAGGGAGGGCTCATGTCGGGTGGGCCTGCCCCGAGCGGGAGCAGGCTGAGGGGTCAGAGGGCGGGCTGTGTTAACCCCCCAGGTGAAGATAGCAGGAGGGAGTGTGGGGACCTGGGGACCCTCTTGGCCGAGGTTTGTCCCCAGTCCTGGGGGTGGATCTCACTTCTTCCCAGGACAGGTCTGTGCACGATCTGGGAGCAGAAGGTCCAGGGGCGGGAAAAGCATCATCCTCATTGGGGCAGGACTCTGGGTCCTCAGGCCGCCGGCCCGAGGAGGTGGAGGACCAGGGCACCCCCTCCATCCCCGAGTGAGGGGCGTCCATGTGGGCGGCACAGGCTTGGGGGCGCACCGGGGCAGGAAAGGGTCTCAAGGAGGGCCGAGGTGGCTGGGAACACCCGCCTGCACCTGCCTCCTGCAGGGGACCCAGGGCAGCGGGGACGCGCCTTCCTGTGAACTGCCCGCAGCACCGGATCCTGACCCGGGACCCTTCTACCTGCTCCCCCGCCTAGAGCGTGCCTTCCCCCTCCCTGATGTTTCTGTCTCTAATTTCTGCTTTTCATTTCCTTTACTTACGGTACCTTTTAGCTGAGGCCTTACCGTCACAGCATTTAATTCTTCACGCATTACATCACGCACTTCCTGAGCATGGAGTGCACTCAGGGTGCTGAGCGACCCTCCCCGCGGTTTCCTCCAGAGGAAACCCTGACCCAAGGGCTTGCTCCCTGGCCGCACTCACCTTCCCAGATGGACCACACTCCCTCAGTGGATCTGCTTCCGACCTAAAGGAACAAAAGGCACTCGCCCCCGCCCCCTCCCCCAGCCCCTGGCAGCCCAGAATCTGCTTTCTGTCTGCCTGCTCTGGGTGCTTCCTATAAACGGAACCAACTTACAGGCGTCTCTCTGATGTAGCCCAGATATGTTAAGTGGGCAGTAGTTAATTTTTTTTTAATTTGAAGTAGCATTCTTGTTAAAGGGAAATTCTAAGTGAATTAAAAATAAGATGTAAAAATTGAAGTCTTTTTTGTAAATACATGTACAGTCTTAGGGTGGAGACCCCTGCTCTAAGCGTGGCCCCAGAGCCAGAAGACAGAGGGAAGTGCCTGGCTCCTCCCGTGGCCAGACATGCTGAGAGCTGGGAGGACAGACCACGAGCTGGGACAAAGCCCCTCGCGTCCCAGGGCCAGAGAGCGGTTTGACACCCCTGTGGTCCCCAGATCTTGAAAGTCTGTTCTAAAAAGGGACAGAGGACAGACAAGGGCACATCTAACAGGAGGCGACGCACGTGGTTGGTGCACGTGAGAGATGCTCGGCCTCCCGGCAGCACGAGAATGTAAACACTGGAGACGGCAGTGTCGCCCCGGCCCTGGCGGGTTTCCAGGCTGGTGACGACCAGCGCTGGGGACAATGTGAGGAGAGGCCAGCAGACCCCCTGCAGGGAAGTGTGGAGGACACGCCTCTCTGGGAGAACCGTGCGTGGGACCCCAGGGCCCCACAGGCGCATCCCTTTACCTGCAGAGCGACTCCTGGGAGCTCACCCATGGGGCTCCTCGCGTGTGTCGGCGGGGAGGATCCCAGGGGCGTGTACCTGCAGAGCAACTCCTGGGAGCTCACCCACGGGGCTCCTCGCGTGACGCGTGTGCCTGTGCACTTGCGGTGTTGGGGGGAGGACCCCAGGGGCGTGTACCCTTCTGAAACGTGGTTCTCCCAGCTGGACTCTGACCAGTCCTCTTCCTCCCACATTTTCTGGGGCCCCAAATCAGAATTTCCGAAGAGCCCCTACTATGGGACATGGGCCATTTGCCATTTTCCATTCTCAGAATCGTGCTGAAGGGAACATCTGTGCCCATAAATCACTACTTCAGGAAGAACCCGTGAGGTGGATTTTCTGGGTCAAAACATACAATACTGGCTGCAGTTTCCAACATTGGCGGTCTCTGCCCACTTTGAGCCTTGCTTGGGAAAACGGGGCCAAGGAAAAGAGACCCCGAGGGCTGAGACCTCAGGGAGGAGGAGGAGGAGTTGGGAGAGGAAGTGATGAAGGGACCTGCCCGGAAGGGACTGTCTCGCCCCTTGGCCCCTACCTGGCCCCGCCCAGTGCTAGAGCTGATCTTAAGCTGGGACAGAGCTGGCTCAGGTTCAGAGGGCTCTCCTCCTAGAACTGGCAGTGGTGTCGGACTCAGCTCCGGCCCCAGGGGAGCTGCCTCTGAGGTGTGGGGACCTGGCCTGCAGCTGGTGCTGCAGCTACTGAGGTCAGCGGTTCTGCCTCTGGAGTGGCCACTGAGGCCGGCGTTGCCTCCTGGGCGGGCGCTGGTGTGGCCCCAGCTGGCGTCATGGTGCCGAGCCGCCGCGGGTGAGGCCTGGGTGCGGGAGCTGTCCCTGGTGCTGGAGTGGGGTGGCCTGGGGCTCACGCTGACGCTTGTCCGGGGCTGGGGCTGGTCTCTGTGCCTCCGGCTGCATAGCCAGTCCTGACTCTCGCTCCGTAACTGGCCCTCAGCCTGGTGGTGGAGCCGGCCGTAGCTCTGGCACTGGGTCCGCCTCTGGAATCGCTGTCAGGGCAGACGCTGGCCCCCAGCAGGCGTGGAATCCGGCCCGGGAACCGAGGATAGAGCTGCCTCTGTGCCTGAAATGGCATCACCCTGGGGCCAGAGCTTGGCCTAGCTCTGGTGCGGGTGCCGGAGTGCCTTCTCCCAGGCCGACACTGGCTTCTGGCAGCCAAGCTGGCCCTACAGCCGTGACTGGAGCCGGCTCCAGCTCTGAAGCCGATGCTAGAGCCGGTGCTGGAGCCGCTGCCTCCTGGGAACCTCACCCTGGCTCTGTGAACTGGCTCTGCGCTGGTTCTCCTTCTAAGTGGGCGCTAGAACTATCACTGGGGCTGGCGCAGGAGTCAGTGAGAGAGCTGCTGCCTCTATGTCGAGGCGGCGCACTGGCTGATGTCCAGGCTGGCTCCGGCTCGTGGGACAGCACCAGCCTGCCTGGGAGCGGCGCTGGGGCGGCAGCTGGTACTGGTGTGGGAGCCTGGCTGGCTGTGGAGCCAGCGCTGGCTCGAGCCGTGGAGGCGCTAACAGAACTGCCTCTGGGAGTGGGTCGGTGCTGGAGCCCGTGAAGGAAGTGACCCTGAGTCTGGAGCTCCGGGGGGCCTGGCTCCAAAGATCACCGCACTCTCGGGCTGCTGCTGGGAGTTGGCTGGAGCTCTGGTACTGCCCTGGAGCACTCGGTCTCCGGGGCTTGTCCTCCCGCAGGCTCTCGTGCTGGCACCAGCTCCAGAGGGAGCTCTGCTCGAGAGCTGCCAGGAGCACTCGCTGTGTTCCCAGAGCCGCGCTGGAGCAGACCCGAGTGCAGTTCCATCGCCCTGGGATCTGGGTGGGGTCTGATCCAGACTCCAGGGCTGGTGCCCAAGCTGGCTCTGGAGCTTACCGGGCTTCGGGGGCTTTCCCGTGAGCTGATGTCGGAACTCGTTCTTGCTGCGGGGCTGACTTTGGATCAAGTGATAGAGCTGCCCACCGTTCTTGGCGGCACTTCCTCTAAGCCTAGAGGTGGCCCTGGGTTCGGCTCTAGCTCTGGAGCCCGCGTGACCTCTAGCTGTCGGGCGTGTGCCGGAAAGGCCTCTAGCTCCAGATCAGGCTCTGGCGCTGGGGCGAGATCAGGCGCTGACGGTGGTGCCAGCTTTCGAGCTGGCAGTCCAGCTGGCCATGGAGCCGCAAGACGACAAAAAGTTCACTAGCCTCGAGTCCATAGACTATGCGCGTGTGTGTGTGTGCATCGAGTACACGTTTTTATCTCCTTACCACATAGCATAAGGTAGAACGTAAGAGGCACCCACAGTGGTCACCTTCACATCCCAGTGCTTCAGTTACCGGGCGGCGAGCAGAGGCGAGTAAGCCTCCGCCAGCATGCTGCGTGCCCCGGGGAGCGGGTCTGTGTGTGGGAGTCGCACCTGGGAGCTGTGTTTTGTTGGGAAGCAGAGTGGCTTACTTACTGCCCTCACTCCGAGACTCAGCACGGCGCCAGCAGAGCTGTGGGTCCCGCGTCAGGGGAGGGCGGGCTGAAACGGTGGCCTCACCTCGTTCGGTCAGACTGGTGATTTAGTCTGCACGTGTTGCGGTGTGCCTGACGTGTACAACTAGCTGCCTTCAAGGAAAGACGTGAAAAGAGTGAACGTGCTAGTCGCTTAGTCGTATCCAGCTCTTTGTGACCGCATGGACTGGAGTCGGCCGGGCCCCTCTGTCCATGGGATTCTCCAGGCAAGAACACTGGGGTGGGTCGCCGTGCCCTCCTCCAGGGGGTCTTCCTGACCCAGACATCAAAGCTACATCTCCTGCATCGCAGGTGGATCCCTTCCTGTCTGAGCCACCAGCGGGGCCCAGGAGAAGATTACTGTCGATAATGTGGGTGGGCGTCCTCAGCTGAAGAAGGCCTCATGAGCAAAAAGCAAGGGTTCCTGGACAAAGAGGTCTGCCTCCAGACGCAGCGTCTAGGAGCCTGCAAGCCTGGCCTGCGGACTTTGGGCTCCTCAGCCCGCCAGTGCACATGAGCAGCATTAAGGTCAGGTCTCTCTCTCAGTACACATAACATACACACACGTGTGTGCGCGCAGGTGTGTCCCGGTGGAGGGCCCTGACACGCACCGTCCTTCCTGCTCCCCTTTACCATCAGTGTTCTCTGAGGCCTTGGGCTCGGTGCCCGGTGGCCTGCAAGCATGGTGCTGCCTTCTGGGCTCATGAGGTTGAGGTTACGAGCAAAACTGAGCCGACACTGTCCTGGCTGAAGACACACAGATGACTCCCAGAGCCCGCTTACCCGCGGCAAGTCAGAACGTGGTCAGAGAGCTTACACTCGTGAGGTCAGCCGATGGCACGGTCAGACTCCTGGAGCAAAAAGGTGGACAGGTAAGGGCTCAGGAAAATAAACTAAACCCAAGATTTTTCAGAACGCAGACTTCCGCAACAGGAAGGTCTGCTCAGAATATGTTACCGTCCCTTCCACACAAGCCTTTGCCTGGCCACCGCCACCTTTCCGCCACGCAGCTGAGTCCGTGCTGTTTCCTGGGACGCTGTCCTCTGACGCCAACCATTCTCACTGTGCAGTCTGTAACAGAAGAGGCAATCGTGTGTGTGCAGGCGAAAGGAGCCACCACCCCTGGAAATCGTCAGTCGTGTTGGAACTTCGAGCTTGTTTGTTTGAATGTCTCTTGTTTGGGGTGTCCAGAAGGCTGGCCCAGCCCCAGTTACACAGCAGCCGGGGCAAGGACTGCAGGACCAAGAGGTCTACACTAGTCCTTCAGCCGTCTTGCAGCAAGTGTTTAGTTTTGGGATTCTGATTTGCTTCCAGGGAGGTTCTGTGTTCGGTGAGGGAGAAAGAAGAAGACAGGGAGGCAGATGATTTCATGGCTTAAAAGATGCTGTGAAAGCTTTTCCCACTAAGTGCAGAAAAGCTATTTGACAAAACCCAACACCCTCTCATGAGAAAAGCACTCAAGAAACTAGAAACAGAGGGCGTTTCCTGAGGACACCCTGCGGCTCACATCACACTCTGTGGGGAAGACTGGAGCCTCCCCCGGGGGGCAGGAAAGAGGAACAGGGAGCAGTCCCGCCAGCTCACTGCCACACTTCACTGGAGGTTTTAGCCTCGTCCATCAGGTAAGAAAAAATACATAAAAGGCATCTAAGCTGGAGAGGATGAAGCAAAATTATGTCTGTCTGCAAATTTCACGACCACGTACGTAGGAAATCATGGAGAATACATAGGAAAACTATTAGAACTAATAAGCCATCCAGCAAGGTTTCAGGACACAGTGAGTGAGTGGTAGCCACCCAGTCGTGTCCTCCTCTTTCGACCCCATGGCCTGCAGCCTGCCAGAGCCCTCTGTCCCTGGGACTCTCCAGGTGAGTGTACTGGAGTGGACTGCCATCTCCTTCTCCAGCAGCATACAGGATAAACAGCACAAAATTCAACTGCATTGGAATGTCAACGGGGGCAGCCACAGCGGAAAACGGTATGGAAGTTGCCAAAAAAATTAAAAATATGTGGAATTGCTATGTGGTCCTGCAACCCCACTTCTGGGTGTTTATCCAGAGGAAATTAAAACACTGACTCAGAACGATGTCTGCACCCATGTTCACTGCAGCCCTGCCACAGCAGCCAAGACGCAGAAGCAGCCTGAGCACCCACTGAGGGGCGAGTGGCCAAAGAGGATGCGGTGTAGCGCGACGGAATATTGTTCAGCCATAAAAGAAGGAAGTCCTGCCATCTGCTGCAACATGCATGAACCTTGAAACAAGCTGAAGCGAAGTGAAGTTGCTCAGTCGTGTCTGACTTCTTGCGACCCCATGGACTGTAGCCTGCCAGGCTCCTCTGTCCATGGGATTTTCCAGGCAAGAATACTGGAGGAGGTTGCCAGTCCCTTCTCCAGCGGATCTTTCCAACCCAGGAATTGAACCCAGGTCTCCTGCATTGCAGACTGATTCGTTTCCAGCTGAGCCACCAAGCAAGCCCAAGAATCCTGGAGTGGGTAGCCCGTCCCTTCTCCAGTGGCTCTTCCTGACCCAAGAATCAAACCAGGGTCTCCTGCATTGCAGGAGATTAGATTTTTTTTGGGGGGGGGGGGAATTCTTTATCAACTGAGCTATCAGGGAAGCCCTGTGCAAAGTGAAACAGGTTAGAGAAAGACAAATACCATATAATCCACTTATACTCAGAGTCTTAAAGAAAAAAACGTAAGGGTTACTAGATTCAGAGAACAGCATGGTGGTTCCAGAGGTCGGGGCTAAAGGAGCCAAGACGGGCCACACTTTCAGCTGTAAAATAAGTGAGTCCTGGAGACGCAGCCTACAGCGTGGTGACTGCAGTTTGCGACACCAGACTCAATATTGGAAAGTTGCCCGGAGAGCAGATTTTGAAAGTTCTCATCGGAAGGGAAAATCTGTGTAACGAAGTGAGGTGGTGAATGGTGACTGACTGGGGTGACCATTGGGCAGTGTACACAAATATCAAATCATTGCCTCATACACCTGCAACTAATATACTGTTATATGTCGATTTAAAAAACCACCTGGGGCTTTCCTGGTGGCTCAGTGGTAAAGAATCTGCCGGCCGATGCAGGACACACAGGTCTAACCCCTTACCTGGGAAGATCCCACATGCTTCAGAGCAGCTAAGCGCGTGCTCTAGAGCCGGGGGGCCACAGCTTCTGAGCCCACACGCAGCAACTATGGAAGCCCGCGTGTGCAGAGCCTGTGCCCCCAGCAAGGGGGCCACTGCAGGGAGAGGCCTGCACACCACACCCAGAGGGAAGCCCGCGCAGCAACCAAGGCCAGCACAGCCGAAGATAAACTTTAGAAAGTCAGCTGTATTTCTAGAGAGGAACACACTATGCCAATGAATATAAGAAAGCAACTTCAGTTACAGTAACAGTCAAAAGATTAAAATATTCATAAATCAATGTAGCCCCCAAAGTTAAGACTTGCATAATGAAAGCCACAGTACATTATTGGAAGCAATTAAAGAAGGCCAAAATAAGTAGAAGGACATCCCATATGCATGAGTCAAAAGACTTGATGCTATTAAGACGGCAATACTTCACAAAGGGAACTATAGGTTCAATGCGATCCACAGCAAAATCTCAGCTGCCTTTTCTTTCTTTTTTTTTGTTGCAGAAATAAACAAGCCAATGCTGAAATCCATTTGGAAATGCAAGGAACACAGAATAGCCAAAACAGTGTTGAAAAAGCAGAGCAAAGATAGAGGCCTCGCACTTCCCAACTGCAAAACTATTATGAAGACAGTGCGGCCCCAGCGTAAACATAGACACACAGACCCACGAGGCAGAGCGGAGAGTCCGGAAACAAGCCTGCACGTCTGGACTCGGGCTTTGATGAGCAACCAGACAATTAAACGGGGAAAGAGTAGTTTATTTGAACAAACGGTATTGGGACAGCCAGGGACATCCACGTGAAGGAAGAACCTGGACCCTTCCTTACAGCCTCACAGAGACTGATGCAAACCAGATCAGACAGCGACACAGAAGACAGAGCTAGAAGACTCTCAGAGGAAAACGTGGGCGCAAAACGTGACCTGAGTTAGGGAATGGTTTCTTATATACGACACTTTCTGCACAAGTATAAAAAATAAATTGCATGTCATGAAAATGTAAAATGTGCATCAGAAGACAGTATCTTTCTAAAATGAGATATTGACAATATCACTAAAATGACACCCTGCTGAATGGGACAAAACATCAGCTAACCATATATATAAGAGACTCGCATGAAGAATACATAGTAAATGCTTACAACTTGATAATAAAAAAAACTAATAACCCAATTTTTTTTAATGGAGAAAGGAGGTGAGTAGACATTTCTCCAAAGAAGATATACACGTGGCCAATAAGCACGTCAAAAATGCTCAACACCATCGGGAGGGAAAACAGACCAAATCCACAGTCAACGAGATGCACAGTCAAATCCACATCCACTCAGTCAACTCTGCAGCCCCAGGGACGGCAGCCCACCCGGCTCCTCTATGCATGGGATTCTACAGGCAAGAGCACTGGAGTAGGTTGCCGTTTCCTCCTCCAAGGGATCTTCCCGACCCAGGGATGGAACCCAGGTCTCCTGCACTGCAGGCGGATTCTTTACCAGCTGAGCCCCCAGGGTAGCCCTCACATCCACCAGGACGGTTTGATTAAAAGGACAGATATGGGAAGGGTTGGCAAGGATGTGTAGAAATTGGAATTCTCATACGTGGCTGGCAGAAATACAAAGCAGTGTGGCCCTTTGGAAGACAGCCTGGTGATGCTTCAAAATTTAAAGGGCTTCCATATGATCTAGCATTCTACTCTTAAGAATATGCCCAAGAGAAATAAAGACAGATGAAAATCTCACATGCAAATGTTCATAGCATGGTTGTTCAGAACAGCCAAAAGGCGGAAACAGCCCAAACATTCCATCATCCGATGAGTGGATAAGCAAAGTATGGTAACTCTATGCAGTGGAACGTTATTTGGCAAAACTGAATTATTGATCTGTGCCACAAACATGGATGAACCTTTGACGTCGTGCTACATTAAAGGAGTTGTCACACAAAGCCACACATTGTACTATTCTATGTCTGTGAAAAGGCCAAAATAGAGATAAAAAGTAGATCAACAGCTGTCTAGGCCTGTGGGGATGAGGGAAATGGGGGGTGACTGTTAACGGGCCCAGGGTTTTCTCTGAGGTGGTGAAAATGCTCTGCTATGATGGTGACGGTTGCACAGCTCTGTGGATACACTAAAAAGCTCTGAATCATACTGAGATATATCATGTCTCATATAATCATATAATCTCATATCTCATATAATCATACTGAGCTTCCAGGTGGTGCTGCTGCTAAGTCACTTAAGTCGTGTCCAACTCTGTGCCACCCCATAGACAGCAGCCCCCAGGCTCCTCTGTCCCTGGGATTCTCCAGGCAAGAATACTGGAGTGGGTTGCCATTTCCTCCTCCAATGCATGCATGCATGCTAAGTCGCTTCGGTCGTGTCCGACTCTGTGTGACCCTATGGACAGCAGCCCCCAGGCTCCTCTGTCCACAGGATTCTCTAGGCAAGAATACCTAGTGGGTTGCCATTTCCTAAGTGGTACTAGTGGTAAAGAATCAAGATATCCCTGGGTCTGGAAGATCCCCTGGAGGAGGAAATGGCTCCGCACTCCAGTATTTGTGCCTGGAAAATTCCTTGGGCAGAGGAGTCTGGCGGGCTACCGTCCATGGGGTCGCAGAGTCAGACACGACTGAGCACATATATTTCAAGTGGGTGGATCATGTGGCATGTGAGTTATATCTCAGTAAAGCAGAGTTTTGTTTTGTTTTTTTTTTAATTTTTTAAAAAAGTAATGTTCTTCCCATCCAACTTGGAGATGTGTCGTGGTCCCAGAATAAGCAGGGCTGGGCACTTGCTAAGGCCTCAAATGCTGGCCTGCCCCAAGAGTATAGGCCACAGCCCCTTAAACCCCACCGGGGGGAAGCAGGGGAAGACACCCTCAGAAGAAGAGGCTGGGGGATGCTCCAGCCAGCAGCTCGGCACTAGCGCATGCCTTGACCCTCCCAGGTTAAAAGAGGTTAAAAGAGTCTCTCTTGGCAAGAGGACAGGGAAGAAATTTTATCTTTGTGGTTTCGACGCAGCTAATACACGTGCGAAATGCATCAAAGGGGAGAAACATGAGCAAACGTGGAGATGACATTTTCCACAGTGTGATCAAGACGCTGAGGTTTGCTTTCAAAACTTGTCCATATCAGGGATGGAGATGGGATTCAACACTAGGACTTGGAATTCGTGAATATTTCAGAGACTGACTCACCAGGTATGAGACTCAGGGGACTCTTAAGCGGGTTGAACACAAACCCTCCCAAAAGATGAGTCAAAGCATCCAGAGGTCAAAACCAAATTCTGATGACGTGGGAGGAGCAGCACGTGGGCGGTGAAGTTTAACGGGACTTTCCCTGACACATGGGTATAAATGACCTTCACTGGACTAATTCACCTTAGAGCTGATCCCCTCTGGTTTGGGCACTTACTAGCCTATAACTTTTAAAGAGAAAAAAAAAACCAAAAACATTTGTATCACCTGTTTCACCGCTTAAAGAACATTTGGTAACAACATCATCAGCTGTCAGAGCTGAGAGAACCTTTGGAAATCACCTAGCCCCACTGTCCACTCATTTTACAGATGAGGACACTGAGGCCCAGCGAGGGTGACTGACCCAAGGACACCCTGGGAGTTTCTCCGACATCTGGTCCAGGGCCCTTTCTGAGGAACTGCGGGAATACTCTCCTCCCTATCTCAGATTTTAGAATTTTTAGAATATGAGTCTTTCAAAGAAAGCTGCCTTTTTTTTCACCATGAAGTGATCCTCAAGCAAGATTTCAAAGGTAACAAGTTTTCGTATCATTTTAAGGAAAAGTCCAAGTCTGATGTTTCATTTTCTCCAAAGAGCAAAATGTGGAATCACTTTCTGTCCCTGACATGGAAACAGAACAGGCAACTGGAGAAGAGGAACCTTGAGGGCGCAATGGCCGTGTTCAGCTCAACCCCAAACAGATCTGCACAGAATGACTCCCGTGTCCCGGGAGTCGACCCACAAGGAAGAGCCTCAGCTCCTAACAGATGAGGCATAAATGAGCCGAGACAGTGTGTGTCTCAGCCAGGCACATCACCCGGGTACCCCCTGCACGGGCCTCGCCCCCCAGCAGTGGGCAGGACGGGGGTGGCGGATCCGGGTTCCTGGGGTGCCCTGGCTGAAGGTAGTGGCTCCGTCACTGGGGTGACAGGGGTCTCCAGCTCACCTTTCGGCATGTCCAGCTCGTCCCCGCTTAGACGAACAAAAGCAGAGCTTGACCGCTCCGGACGGGAGACGCAGCGCCGGAAGCTCGTGGTCCTCCCAGCCCCCCAGTCCAGTCCGGCAGGTGAGGGGCCCCGAGGGAAAAGTCCGAGTCTTTCGTTCAGAGGCCAGTCTCTCCTGGCATCCGACACGCTTCTGAAACCGACGCGGGTCCCCGGCCACTCCAAGGTCAGGGGCTGCAGGTTCTCTGCAGACAGGTGTCACCCGAGCTCCGCCCTCCAGCCCTCGGCGCCCGGGACGAGGCCCCACGAGGGCGCTTCAAACGCCGCAGCGGACGCGGGGCTGGCAGGGCAGCGGCGGGGTCGGGGGACCTGGCGCACGGGGAGCGGTCGGTGTTGCGTGTGCACGCGCTGTCCGCGGCCCCGGGTGCGCGCCTCGCAGTGGACGCGACTCCCGGAAGCCCCGCTCCAGGCGCACCCGAGGCCCCGGTTGGAGGGAGGATCGTGCGCCCCAAGCGCGACCCCTCCACTCACCCGACCGGGAGAGCCCCACCCGCACCCAAACTGGGCCGAGCGGTGCGGGTCCGACCCGAGAGGGACGGCTGGGAAACTGAGGCCGGAGCAGGCAGGGTCTGCCTGGGGCCATGAGGCGCCACCAGGTGGGCAGAGTGCAGAGAAAAAGAGGGGGCTCCCACCTCCCAGGTCTACTCTAGGATGAGTCCCTCAGGTCCTGCAAGACCCCTGCCCACCCCTCCCAAATGGGACCCGTTCCTCTGGGCGTCCCCACAAGGGCACAAGTGTGCACACATACACACCAACACACACTCACTCACTCACTGCCCTGCCAGGGGTCAGAGGGGAGTGCACGCAGAAGAGCCGGGAAGGATGAGATGAAAGAGCTTGGGGGCAGCTCTGCCAGGGGGCAGGGGATCCTGTATCCTAGCAACATCCTCGGCCCCTACCTAGTATGGGGAGGGGAGAGGCCAGGCTGCTGGTAGGTGGTCCCCACGCTTCTCAGGAAGCTCCCTCAGCCGGCCGTCCACAGGGCTCCTCTAGAGCACGGGGGCCTGAGATCTTGTGTCCATCCCTCCGAGCATATAAATGAGTATGAACCCCCTAGAATGTTGGGGGGAGCAGAGAAGACCCCATTCCCAATTCTGAAATTGGGGTTCTTGACAAGGTGACCCCAGGGCTTGCACAGCTGGAGAAGTCACTCGGTTTCCCATTGATGGCCACCTGCACGCTGGGGTCCTTCGGGTCGTCTGTGGAGGCTGCAGGTCCTGTCTCTCTGGTCCCTGGGGCCCAGGAGAGCTGGCACTGCTTTGCTGCGTAGATCAGCTGAGCCCCTCTGGGCGGGGGCGCCTGCCTTCCCATCCTCTCCCCTGCCAACTGCCCAGGGTGAAACGAGGACTCAGTGCCAAGCCACAGCCAGCCGTCTTGTGGGCAGGACAATGGGCCTCATATTAATAAATTTCGTCCTCGGTGTTGCGGTCCATGCTTAGGTGGGGAAAGAACTGCCCGACAAGAGACAGAGTGAGACAGAACAGAGCTGATGAGAGTGAGAGCTGCGTTAGGACAGCGGGCGTCCTGACGAGCCAGTGACCGTCAGAGATCATTTGCCTGTTTGTCTTAAATTCTATTTTTAAAATCAGAGGATAATTGCAACATTGTGATGGCTTCTGGCATACATCAGCGTGAACTGGCCGCAGGTTTGCACATGTCCCCTCCTTCCTGAACCCCCCTCCCACGTCCCTCCCTGCTCCACCCTTCTAGGCAGTCAAAGCACCGGCTTTGGGGTCCCTGCGTCATGCAGCCACCTCCCACTGGCTGTCTGCTTTACATGTGGGAATGTATATGTTTCAATGCCCTTCTGTCAGATCATCCCGCCCTCTCCTTCCCTCTACTTCCTTATACGGGGAAGGAGGAGAACAGGACGGCCTTACATGAGACAAAAATGGACAAGCCATACTGTCCAGGAGGGCTCAAAACTCCTGTATCATTTGCAACGTGGTGGAAAGGGCGAGGGGGGTCTGGCGCTTCCTGTTCTGCGCGGGCTCAGTGAAGCTGAGGAGCAGTGATTCTGACCGTCCCAGCGCACTGCTGGCCTTGGTCCCTGGGAGCTGAGTGAGCTTGACCTGAGACCACTGCTCATCTATAAAGTGGGTGAAATCACGGAGTTCCCAGAGGGCCCCCTGATGACAGTAAGTGCCCCAATACACCCTCATCTGGGTGGTGGGCCTCCGCCGGCCCCCACCTACACCAGCCTGGGCTGCATACAACTTCTGCCTGGGGTCCTATGAGAGAGACAAATGGGGTGGTGGGAAGGGTGGAGAAGGAAGAGGAGGGGCCCCAGACCTTCTCCCTGCCCCGACCCGGTGTCTGTTGCCCCTTGCGGGTCCCCCTAACCCAGCCATGCCCTGAGCTGGACCCTGGGATGGAGTCTGGTGACCAGCAAAGCTGGACGGGGTAGATTCAGTGACCCTCGGGTCCCCAGATGTCCAACCCAGCCAGCCCACTGTGCTGCAGCCCACCCATCCGGGAGTATGGGCGCAGGGCCCAGGGAACTTGGGCCGGGGGAGGGTGGGGGATGGTAGAGGGGAGCGGTGATCACAGAGCGGTTGGCAAGCGTCAGGACACACGACCAGAGGCGCATGCGCGCTGTGGGCGGGGTCACGTGCCCGCACCCTCCGCATCCTGGGGTCTTCCGCGCGCTCTTGGCCGTGATCGTGAGGCCCGGCTGACAAGCAGGAGGGAGGCCAGTATGACCCCGAGCGGGTGCCCACCACACCCGTCCAGAGGAGAGAGCCTGGGCGCGTCCTCGCGGAGCTGGGCTGATGCAGGTCCCCGTCCAACCCGCCATGAGGCCCCGGCCCGGGAGGTGGGCAGAGTCTAGAAGGACAGGATTGGTTCCCACTGCCCCAGCCGGCCTCACCCCTCCCCCAGCCGGCCTCACCCCTCCCCCAGCCGGCTTCACCCCTCCCCCAGCCGGCCTCACCCCTCCCCGGGGGTTTGCTCTGGGATGAGAGCGCCTCAGGTTCTGGAGGACCCCTGCGCATCCCTCCCATGGGGGCCGATTCCTCTGGGCGTCCCCAGGGCGCAGGTGCACGTGTGCACACACACGCTCACACTCACTGACTGTCCTGCTGGAGGTCAGAGGGGTGTGCACATGAGGGCAGGGGAGAGGGGTGAGGAGGAGGTTGGGGACAGAGATAGTGACCCCCAGCAACATGCCCGGCCCATAGCATGGGAAGGGGGTCGCCAGGGTGGCCCCTGGGCCATCCCTAGAGAGGCCTGGGGAAGACAGGGTCTGGGGTCCTGTGTCCACCACTCTGGGCCCCGGGAACTAGGATGAGGCTCCTCCCCAGCATGGAGGGGCTACAGGAGAGGAGGCCTCAGCTTACTCCCCTGTAGAGGGGGTGCTTAGACGGGGTGGTCCCGGAGGCCCCATAAGATTGCAGGAGAGTCTCTTGGCCTTGCTCCCCCATCCATGACCCACTGTGCTCCGAGTCCTTGGAAAAAGCTTTCTGCTCCCTGAGGTCCTTCTGAGCAGGGGGCAGCCTGGGGACGTAGGGGACTGGGGACCTGGGCGGGGCAGAAGGGGGCAGGGACTGGACCACCCATCGGGGACCAGTGACAAGACCCTCCTTGCTGGCCTCTGGGGGTCCTCATTTGGACCCCTGGTTGGGGTGAGGAGGCCTCCGGAGTGACCTGGGCACGGGGACAGTGGAGGGGGGAGGCGGCGAGGGAGGCGCTGGGGTCCCTCTCGCCCAGGAGTGGGCAGGCTCTGCTCCTTCGGGGGTGGGCCCTGGTGGAACCACTGCCTTGCTGAGTTGCTGCCATGCCCTGCCAGCCTCCTCTGTCCATGGGGCTTTTCTGGTAAGAGTATTGAGGGGCGGCCTTTTCCCTTCTCTAGGGGATCTTCCCAGTGTGTGTCCTGCATCGCAAGCGGATTCTTTACTCGTTGAGTGATCGGGGAACCTGGACCCCAAACAAGGGATTTGGTCTCTGCTTTTCCTACCTGGGGCTGCAGTGCTGGAGATGACCACGAGGGGGTGGGCAGTGCCCACTCTGCTCCGTGGAGGATAGCCCAGGGTCATTCTGGGTGTCCCCCTGCCTCTGACTCAACAGGCACCTTTTATTGTTAGCCTCCAGGCCCACAGTGTCAGCTGCTCAGAGGCGGGAGGGGGCTCTGAGACCCTCTGTTGATGGTTCAGCTACTGCCTCCCCAGCACGAAGAACAGGGGCCATGTCGGGCCTGGGGGTGGTGCTGACATGACAGATGGTTCCTGCCCTGCAGGAGCTCGCCGCCTGGAGGGGCAGGTGGACGAGAGCAGGTGAGCAAGTCCACGTGAGAGAAGAGCACGCGCTCCAGGGAACTGAGTCAGGGTCCTGGGGGTGGGCCGGGAGCCCTGGGGGTCTACAAGGCTCCACGGGACACCGGTGCCATGACCAGAAAGACAGGGGTGGCCAGCCCTACATGCTCAGAGCAGTGAGCTGGGGTCAGAGGTGCGGCCAGCCCTGCACGCTCGGAGCAGTGAGGTGGGGGCGGCGGAGGGGTGGGGGGGCGGCTGAGGGGTGGGGGGGCGGGTGGTCAGAGACTCGGAGGAGGAAGAGATTTTGGCCAGAGGACAGGTGAGGCGGGAGCCGGGGTGGCCGGAGGTGGAGGGGGAGGGGAGGAGGGGGGAGGGCAGACCTGGGCCTGGACAGATGTCCTGGGGTCTGTGCCCTGTGATGGCGTTCCCCTCACTTCCAAGAGCAAGGGGCTTCCCCCGTGGCTCAGTGGTAAGGAATCCTCCTGCAACGCAGGAGCCACAGGAGACAGGAGTTTGATCCCTGGGTCGGGAAGATCCCCTGGAGGAGGGCATGGCAACCCACTCCGGTATTCTTGCCTGGAGAATCCCGTGGACAGAGGAGCCTGGTGGGCTACAGTCCATGGAATCGCAAAGAGGTGGACACGACTGAAGCGACTTAGCACGCACACGCATGAGGGCAAACCCTGACCCTCGCACAGCGTCTGTGACCAGGATGCAGGCTCCGCTCAGACGGGGACCTCTGCCCCGAGGCTGCCCAGGAGGCTGGGCTGTGGTCCCAGCTGAGGCTCCATCAGGGCGGGACTGTCTTTGAGGTCATTGGTGGATTCCGTTTGGACGGGGGTTCAGGTCTTTCCTGTCTGTGGGCTGGGACCCAATGTCAGTTCTTTGTACTGGAGCCTCGGGGTACCTCATAACCTCTGATCCTGCCTCTCTAGAACACTGCATCTGAGACAGGGAGACAG
The DNA here is from genome assembly GCF_023091745.1 of Budorcas taxicolor. NCBI lineage: Eukaryota > Metazoa > Chordata > Mammalia > Artiodactyla > Bovidae > Budorcas > Budorcas taxicolor. Next base: position 163,274,358 of record NC_068920.1, on the reverse strand, counting down.
AGACAGGAGAGAGGAACCCAGGAGGAGGGACCAGGCGGAGTCACAGACTTTGCATCGGTGAGTCTTGGAAATGACCGCATACCGCTTTTGCCTGATTCTGTTCATTTGAACCCAGTCCCAAAGCCCCTCCACCCTCAGGGAGGAGGCACACAGGATGTGGGCCTGGAGGCGGGGATGCTGGGGGCTGTCATGGGGCTCGCCATCCACAGGCAGAGGGGGGACAGGGCAGGAGGACCTTACCCACTCACCACTCACCTGTGGAGTGAAGACTGAAGCTCAAGGAGAAGCAAGGGGCAGCGGATGAGATGGTTACCTAGCATCACGGACTCAGTGGACATGGACTCTGGGAGATAGTAGAGGGCAGAGGAGCCTGGCACGCTGCAGTCCGTGGGGTCAGAAAGATCAGACGCAACTCAGTGACTGAACAACCACTGCAAGGAGAGTAAATGTAAGAGAATCGATTCCAAAGGAATGAAGAACTAAAGACCAGAGCCTTCCCACTCTAGCAGGCAGTGCCCCATTCTCACCCCGCCCACCCCTCGTGTGCCCTGAGCCATGGTGGGGGAGGGGGATTCCAGGGCATGTGCGTTTCTGGAACCCGGTTCCCCCTGGTGGGCATCGGCCAGTCCATCCCCTTCCTCTTATGAATTTTCCGGGGCCCCCGAAACCTGTAACTATTGAGTCCCTTTCTGATTTTTCTCTCCCATCGCTGTGCTGAAGGGAACATGTGAGTCCATAAATCTTTGTTTAGCTCAGACCCCCAGAAGGAAGATTCCTGGTCTAATGCAAACATGATGTTAACAGTGGTCACACTTTCCAAACTCTGAGGTCTTCTCGGCCACTCTGAGCCTTGTTTGGGAAAGCAGCAGTCCACATGCTGGGGCTGAAGCCCCGAGGAGGACAGCCGAGAGGTTCGGCCAGCAGGGAAGGCGACCGAAGGCCGGAGACTGCTGCTGCCGCCACCCACCCCAGGGCTCGGCCTCCTGGTGCCAGTGGCCCCCCCAGGAGCTGTTCAGGAAGGTGATCCCCTCCCACTGCCTGGGCCCCAGGAGGGCAAGGAGCACCCGGCCACCACCGTCCGCGCCACTGCTGCCCAGTTCAGCGGCGTGGCCCACCGCGTCATCACCACCTGCCTCGGGGACTGGAGCGTGTTGGCCCGCCACAGGGCCAGGGTGTTGGAACACTGGATCCCCGGGCCCAGGGCACCTGCGAGAGGGCCCAGGAACCCCTGTCCAGTTCTGGAAGCTTCCTGTCCTTGGAGAATTGGGTCTGCAGCTTGCCAGCTGGTCACTGTGGCTGTTGGGTGGGTAGGAGGGGAGGGGTCCTTCTGTCCCAAAGCCAGCTCAGCCTGCCCCCACGAAACCAGGCCCTACCACTCACTATGGGCTTCAAGGAGAGGGCACCCCATCTGCCCAGGAACGTGGTGTGGCTGGAACGCTCTCGGTTAAGTGGCCCAAGGGGCTGCCCTGGGAGGCAGGTCGGGACTCCCCACTCTGGCCCCAATCACAGAGAATCCTGTTAGTAACACTTTTCACAGTGGTGTAGCCCAAACAGGCTGTAACCTGTGAGCTTGTGAGGCATCTCAGGAAAATGGAGCCATGGTGGGTCCTCCTTGACACCACCTCAAGGCTTCCCCAGCGCCCCCAGGCAGCCCCCATCCCAAGTCAGAGCCGACACCTAGGTGACCCCTCCTGAGCGGGGCTTGACGAAGGTCTCTGCACTGTAGGAGAGGTGAAGAAGGCTTTCGCAAGACCTCAGACCCACCCTGGGGGCAGGGGCTCCAGGGGGCTATAGCAGAGGAGCAGCACAGCCAAGCCTCCCAGAAGGCGGAGGCCCTTCTGCAGGGAACAAAGAGCTGGCCCCAGGTTAGGGGCGCTCGTGGGCTGGGGCAGTCACTACGGCAGGCGTTAGTTATCAAGTGCCTCTGGGCTTCGAGCTTCCCTAGTGGCTCAGATGGTAAAGAATCTGCCTGCAAGGCAGGAGACCAGGTTCGATCCCTGGGTCAGGAAGACCCCCTGGAGGACACGCACACTGGGCCTTGCCTGGTTCTAAGTGCTTTTGTTGTTGCTCAGCCATGTCCGACTCTTTTCAACCCCATGGACTGCAGCACGCCAGGCCTCCCTGTCCATCACCTCCTGGAGGTTGCTCAAACTCGTGTCCATTGAGTCGGTGATGCCATCCAACCATATCATCCTCTGTTGTCCCCTTCTCCTGCCCTCAATCTTTCCCAGCATCGGGGTCCTTGCAGTCCAAGGGGCTTTCAAGAGTCTTCTCCAATACCGCAGTTCACAAGCATTAATTCTTGGGCGCTCAGCTTTCTTTATGGTCCAACTCTCACATCCATACGTGACTACTGGAAAAACCATAGCTTTGACTGGACGGACCTTTGTCTCTGCTTTTTAATACGCTGTCTAGGTCACTCATAGCTTTTCTTCCAAGGAGCAAGCGTCCAAGTGTTTTGCAGAAGCTAGCTCGAGCTGTCCCGCCCCCCAAGGAAGGCAGGTCCCACCCCACCGTCGGAGGCGCGGGGGCCGCGCGAGGATCGCCCCACCCAGGGCGCTGCTGGCCGGAGGACGCGACAGGGGAGCTCCGCGAGGGCCGCGGGCGCCACGCAGGCGGTGCGGCCGGGAGGGTCCGCTAGATGGCGCCGCGGCGCGGGCGAACTCGGGGCGGGCGCGGGCTGGGCCTCGCGGGCCGCCGTCCGCGCTATAAAAGGCGCGGCGCGCGCTCGCGCGTCCTTTCTGGGCGGCGGGGATGGAGAGGGCGGGGGCGGCCCGTTACGGCCTCTGGATGGGAGGCCGAGCGCCGCCTGCCCCGGGGCCCGCCTGCGGCCGAGCCCCGCGCCCGGCGTCTCCGCCCGGGGTGCTCTCCGCAGTTTCCTGGCTTGGAAGCCTCGGGGACGTGGCGAGGCAGCGGTGGCTTAACGGGTGAGTTGGGACATTAGGGGCACGTGCCGCGGCACCCCCACCCCCGCCCAGCCAACTTTCCGGCTCGTTGCGGTGGGAGTCGAAGCGCAGGAGTTTTTAGCGTCTGGTTTTGTCTTTAAACGTACTGATCGCCTCTCTGTGCTGGGCCCTGTCTCAAAGCTAGGCGGTCTGCGGGTTATCCGTGGGTGTAGCGTGGCGGGTGTGGGAGCGGGGTCCCCTGCCCGCAACATTGCGGGGGAGGGGAGCGGCATGCCTAGCGCGGCCCTTCTGTCCCCTGGGGTCTGCACGCTGTATTCTAACCTCGGTTTTCCACACAGCCCGAAATGAAGCAGGGAGTCAACCGGAAGGTACCTGGTTTGGGGTGCAGACAGGTGTAGGCCTGGAGGTCGAATGCAGCAAAGCCAAGCCTGGGCGGAGGGCCTCGTCGCGCGCTTCGCAAGCGCATAGGCAGTCCCGGGACTCGGACCCACGGGTGTCATGGTCTTACCCGCGCTGCCCCTAGAGGCGTTGCAGGTGTGGCTGCCGTGTCACGTCTGCGTCATGAGGTGGCAGAGAGGAAAGAGGCTCGGTCTACGCCCAGTGTTCTGGCCGGTGGACCTCTGGATGATTGATAGTCTGACACTTTGACACAGTGCCCACTGAGGGTGGGTGTGTGTTGCCAGAAGCCTGTCGTGTAAGAACGCCTTATAATTCTCTCCTGGCGCTTGGCTGGGCCCCAGGACACCCCGAGGTTGCCGTGTGAGGAGCGGCAGCAAGTGGGTGTTTGCTCTCTGGCTCAGCGACCAGCAGGAAAGATGGGTAGGTTTCAGTAAGGCTGACCTGTTTGCATTACAAAATGGTGGCACTGAAATTTCCCTTTCAAAGGTGAGCTCAAAGCCACCTAGCAACTGACATAATTGAACTTGTTTTAGGTGGATTGAAATGTTACAGGATATTCACACGAAGCTACTCTGCCTCTTAAAGGAAACTTGATGGTAGATTTTACAGCTAGAAACTCTTTAAAAGAAAAAGTTGCCAGATAGAAAGATAGTTCCAAAGACCAGCTGCAGAAGCCTATGGTGAGGCCTCTTTAAATTCCAGAGCGTTTTTTCCCTGTTGCCTTGTTAATTGTACTTTTCTGATCCATTGATTTATCCAGTGTCACTGGTAGCTCCCTGGGAGAGAAGGTGCAGAGATTTCTGAAGGGGGCGCGGGGGTCCTCCTGGATGGGCTTCCTCGGTGACTTGGTGGTAAAGGAGACCCACGGAACTTGGGTTCAGTGCCTTGGCCAGAAAGATTCCCCGGAGAAGGGAATGGTAAGCCGTTCTGGTAGTTGCTGGGAAATCCCATGGGCAGAGGAGCCTGGCTGCGCTGTGGTCCCCTGAGTTCATCAGACACCAGCCTGCTGCGGGCGTTGGCACCGGCAGACCGTGGCAGCCTCAGAGCTGACCACCAGGGGCTCCGTGCCAGCAGCCCCCTTCGTTAGTTTTAAATACCCAGTAGTAGCTTCTCTTCGCGGATTCTGGACCACCCGTCCTTGTTATTTGATACAGGAAGGACGGCGACTGTTAGCCTGTGGACGAAGGCAAGAGTGAGCAGCCTCGTGCTCCTGACCAAGGTAAGCAGCTGCTCCTTGAGGTCTCGGGGGGCGGGCACTGCCCTGCAGATGCCGGACTTGCCGGCACCACGGGTGCGGCCGCCCTGCCGCACCCGTGCCGTTGGGGCAGAGAGGAAGCGGCTATTTCTACGCTCAGTGCTCAGAACCGTGGGCACTAAGAATGGTTTGTAGCCGGACATCACCGAGCACTGCCCAAGGGAGCCCCTTGTTCCCACGTGCGCAGAAGAGAAGGCCAGGGAGGACTGAGTGAGTGGACAGGCATGCGGCAAGCTTGGGTCCGGTGGGATTGACCAGGAGAGGGCCTGCTGAAAACGATGGTTCTGTGCGGGAGGACTTTTTAGGAGTCCTTGGGCACCTGTGACGTGCCTCCCTGCCTGAGGGCTGCTGAGCTGGTGTCGTGTGCCACCCGGCCTCCGAGTGCTTGTGCCCTGAGCACCCGGTGTAAGGAGTCCCTTGAGGGAAGGCCAGGGGGTGCAGCCGGCAGCACTGCTGCAGGAGGGCAGGGTCTGGGAGGAGTCGCTGCTTAGATTCCGTCTCATAGATCCATAAGCGCGGCTGGTCCATGGGGGGGAGAGCTGCAGGTGGGACTCTTCAGGACACGTGTCAGGACAGGTAAGTTGGGCAGGAGGCTGGCGGGTCTGACACCTTCTGGACCCTCACAGTGACGGTGGTTTGCCAGAATCTGGGTATGGGCAGTGTATGAAATCCTGGAGGGGAATCGGGTCATTAGCTGACGGGGCACCTGGGTGGCAAGTTAGGGGTGTGTCGGGGAGAGTGTGCAGCCTGCTGGAATCAGTTGTGGGGGTGCTTTTGGGGGTGTTCGAGGACCCGACAGTGAAAGCTGCCCTGGACAGAACTGGGGGGCAGGATGCAGCTGGTGACTCCCTGCTGGCAGGGGTGAGGGTCTCGTGACGGTGGAAGCCGGCTCCCCTGAGCTCAGGTGAGCCAGCCGACGCCCTGTGGTCCCCGCAGGGCAGGCGAGGGCTGTCTGCACAGTGTGTATCTGGTTGGCTTTGAGATCAAATTGGGTGTGCTGTTTTGTTTTTTTAAGAATGATCTTGAACTTGTGGCTGCTACTAGATTTTTTGCCCACATCTCGTATTCTGCGCTTGTGTTTTCTGTAGCTTCTCCACTGGAGCGGGGCCGGGGTGACGCGGACTTGCCGGAAGTCAGCGGCTGCAGCTCACAGCCGGTCCAGTCTGTCCACCTTTGAGCCTGGCGGTGGCATGTCCTTCCCCACCCTCTTGAGGACCCCCACTGGCTGAACCCCCTGGAAACTGCGTGGAATGTTCGGGGGATGAGGCTGAGGAGGCTTGTCTTTGCCTTCCGGAACCCCGCTGCTGTCCTGAGGTCTCCACCCAAGGTAAGGAGGCTTGACCGGGGAGGGGCCTCGTCCGGCTGCTCCAGCCGCCGGGAGGCGTGCCTAGTGGGTCCCCTCGGTTTCCTGTCTGCAGGTGGGAACCCCGGAGAGCAGCCCAGCAGCCATGCGCCGCCAGACCTGAGGGCGGTACAGAGCCTGGGAAAGGCATGGCCTTGGAAATTCCTCTGAAGAAGAATGTGCGGGCTTATTGCATCGTGTGTTGAAAAGCAGTAGCGGCTTGGGCTTCTCCCCCTGGTGTGGCTCAGCAGGTTTGGGGCAGCAGCTGTGTGCGTTACAGAAACTTGAACAGAGGCCACGTGGAGCTCGGAACCAGAGATGACAGCCCAGCAACAGGGTCAGGGCTGGGGGTGTCCGCCTGCAGTGGCTGCAGCCCCGCAGGCACCCCAGGGCGTGGTCCTGAAGTCCTCCAGCTGGGAGGTGCAGGATCCTCTGTGCGGGCCACCCCACAGGCCTGAGCTGTCTCTGGATTATACCCCGCCTGAGGGGAGAATGTCGATGTGGTTTGCAAATTAGTCCTGAGTGTCTCACAGCTGGAACCTTGAGACCCCTGCTTTCAGCACAGGTTGTTACGGTGAATGGAAAGATCTCCTGTCTTGGTGAAGGAGCATGTCCCCATGTTGGCACAACTATAAAGAATAAATGGATCTTGAGTAAACTGCCTTGACTTTCTCTGTTTATCAGCCAGGGCCCCACCAGGAGCTGAGAGTATGAGGGGTCAGAGTCCTGGGCGCTCTTCCTGGACAGTGACAGCTTTTTGAAATGGATGAAACCCGAAGTTCCCCTGTAATTGCGTGTGCCCCTGCTTACATCCCCATCCACGTGTGGTCCACGTCAGGGCTGGTCACAACTGAGAACCATGGGCTCCAGTCAACTCCAAGCAGCCCACTGCCAGGATGTGGGTCCAGGGGTGACTGCCCCCTCCCCTTCCCCATTCCCTGCAGTAGACTCTCCAGGCTGAGTGGGGTGGGGGTACTCAGTGGGTAAAAGTGGGAAAGCTGGCTTGAGGTCATCGCATCCTGTCCCATCACTTCATGGCAAATGGGGAAACAATGACACTCTTTTCTTGGGCTCCAAAGTTGCTGGGGACAGGGATGACGGCCATGAAATTAAGAAGAAAAGCTGTGGCAAACTTGGAGTATTAAAAGGCAAAGGAATCGCTTTGCTGACAGAGGTCCGTGTAGTCGAGGCTATGATTTTCCAGCAGACCTGTAGGGCTGTGAGCCGGACTACAAAGAAGGCTATGCTTTCAGACCAGTCAATCCTAAATGGAAAGCAGCCCTGAATATTCACTGGAAGGACTGAAGCTGAAGCTCCAATCAAGCTTCAGCCACTTGATTCGAAGAGCCAACTCGAGAAAAGACCCTGATGCTGGGAAAGATGGAAGGCGGGAGGAGAAGGGGACGACAGAGCACGCTCAGGGAGACGGTGAAGGACAGGGAAGCCCAGGGAGACGGTGAAGGACAGGGAAGCCCGGCGCGCTGCACGCAGTCCCCAAGGCCGCAGAGTTGAACACGACTTGGTGACCGAACAGTAGTTCACAGAAAAGCTTTATTTACGCAGAGTTCTCCAAAGTAACAAAACCTTGGCCTGGGCAGGTCCCAGGGCCAGCCCTTGGTGCTTGGGCTCTGAGTCCTTCCCTCTCCTGCCAGCTCCACTGTCCTGTCGGGAGCCCAGATAACCCGGGGCGGGGTGGGGGCATGGGGGGAGGTGGTGGTACAGGGGCAGGAACTGCGTGGCTGCCACGCTCTGGCGGCAGAGGGCCTCGTGTGGGAGGCGGGGAGAGGCCCGGGGCGGGGCCCGCGGCCCTCAGGTGTACTTGGTGTTGGAGATCTCTTTCCAGAGCAGGGTCTTGAGGTGGCTGAGCACCAGCGAGTGGTGGGCCTCCACCTGGCTGGCCAGCCCGCTCAGCGTGGTGCAGGTGCGCAGCTGCCTGCCCAGCTCGGCGCGCAGGCCGGCGGGGGCACCGGGCAGCAGGTAGTCCCGCAGCAGCTCGCACACCTTGGCCAGGTTGGGCTGCACCAGGTCGCCCTTGCACTGGCGCAGGAGCGTGTCGCAGGGCGCCCGGCAGTCGCGCCCGTAGGTGCAGTCTGCGCTGCGCTCGCAGTGGCGGCCCCGCAGGAAGCGGCGCACGGCGGCCTCGGGCGCCACCTGCTGCAGGTCGGCCATCCTGAAGTCGTACCTGGCGGTGTAGCCCACGTTGGCCAGCGTGGTCTCGCACATGTAGAAGGTCCCGTAGGCGCCGTGGAAGAGCTCCTCCACGAACTCCAGCAGGCCGATGGCAATCTTGGCGCGCCAGGGCCAGGCGGGCCCCAGCCACTGCTGCAGGGCCCCGTGCAGGGCGGGCGGCAGCAGCGGGCGCAGCAGGGCCGGGAGGGCGGCCGCGGGCCCCGAGCTGCGCGGGACGCCCTCCGTGACGTAGAGGTCTCCGCAGTGGCCCAGCAGCGGCGCGGCGTGCCCCTTCCCCTGCAGGGACAGCAGCAGCAGGAACTCGTTGCGCTTCAGCAGCGCCCACACCGACTTGGCCTCGGCCAGTGACACCCTGCTGTCCTTGTTGAAGTCGGCCATGAGCAGGACCTGGCCGACCAGCGCGGGCAGCGACGGGAGGTCTCCCAGATTAGCCTGAGGTTCGGGACCAGGAGAGAGGGGAGGCGGGACATGGGCGCGCAGCTGCAGGCTTGGCACCCGATGCCACGCATCGGCCCGATGGGGGAGCCCAGCCTCCAGCCCCGGGGGTGAAGCAGGCAGCAAGGCGCTGGGGAGGCCCCTCACCACTCCTGGAAAGCCCACCTGCGCTCTCCCCCCAGCGCTCGGGGAGCCCGGGGACATCCCCCATGAAGGTGGGAGCGCTGCGGGGGTCGCTCACCCCTCATCTGCCCCACCCACCCCCGGGTCCCACCTCCTCCCTGGCCTCCTCCCCACGGATGCCCTGCCCCCTGCCCCCTGCCCTCTGGCCCCGGGCGGGTTCTCATGCCTGTGCGTGCTCCCTGAGCCTCGTGCCTGTGGGGTCTGCTTGGAATTGGCGGGCTAGCCAGATACCCCCTGGCCTGTGTGGCCACCTCCATCCAGCTTGCTGCCTGCCCTGTGCACACGTCCTTGGGCGTGAACTTGACATCCCCCCGCCCCCAGGCAGGCCAACTGACCTTGAGAAAGCTGAGGGTCATCTCCCGGAACTCCTTAATAGAGGTGCCCCGAGTGGGCTTGTCAAACAGCACCAGTTCCCGCCGGGGGGCCACGTCGGCCCCGGCCTTCCAGCTCAGGCTCTCCTCCAGTCCACACTTGATGGTCACCTCCTTGCCCTGCCAGAGCCCACTGTACACCTGCCGGAAGCACAGGGCCCCGCTGTGTACACGGCCCCCTGCAGCCGCGCCACGGGCGGCAGGGCCCCGGGGGCTGAGCCCCGCCGGGCCTACCTGTTGGCCTGGCGCGGAGGAGAGGCAGGTCCTCCACTCCACCTGCTCCAGGTTGCACAGGTCCTGGCAGATGGAGCCCGAGATGATGCCCTTGCGGTACTGGTCACACTGGGGAGAGCAGGGAGACGCAGGAAGTGGCCTGGGGAAGCGAGGGCTCCATCCGAGGGCCCGCCAGCGCCTCATTCGCCAGACGCACAGGGAGGGGCTTGCAGCTCTAATCAGGTCGAGCTCTGCAGGAGCCGCTGCCCTCACCGGGCCCTTCCTGCCTTCAGACAGGGCCTTGCAGCCCCCTGAGTCCTGCGGGTGTGGGCTGAGCTGAGCCGGAAGGTGAGGCCCTTCCCAGGGCGGTCCCTAGGTGGGGGGACGGGGGGACCTGTGGCATCTGGAGCAAGCGTGGGGTGAATTCCTGGGTGTGCATCACTGTTGCCATGGTGCCCAGGCCCTTGGTGGAGCAGGCCTGCAGGAAGGGAGCGTGCCGGGGGCGGGGAGGCAGGGCCTCCTGAACGCTGAGGCCCTGGACTCACCTACGGGACCGGGGAGGAGGCTTCTGTGCTGCGGCTTCAAAGCCTGACACCCGTTCATCAGGACAGAAAAGGGGAGCCCCTCCACTGCACGGGTCCGCTCTGACCCCCTCAGACCCCCCCGGAGCTGCAAGGCCCTTCGTTGGGGGGGTCTGCCAGTGCAGGCAGCCAGGCTGGGCCAGGGTCAGGGCCTGCCGGCCACGCTGCCCACCAGGGTGGGGAGGGGCTTCCACCGAAGCTGAGGTGGGCAGTGTGGCCATCAGCCTCAGGTGGGGCAAGACCCCTCCCCTCCCAGCCTGTCTCCTGTCTACAAACCCGGCTGAGGTGGGGACCCGGCTGAGCACCCTGGGGTCCATGGGTACCTGGTCCGTGACCCCAGTCCTGCCTTCCCCCCAACACACACACCCTGGGTGACCTTGGACAAGCTGTGGAATCTCTCGGAGACAGCTGATACCCCCATGAGGTGGCCAGGTCTTCTCGGGAAAGGAGGGGCTATCCCCGCGGCCCAGCAGCCGGGGAGACCACTCTGGGAAGACGGAAGCTGCAGATCCTCTGGTTGGAAGGGGCACGTTCCTTGTCTGCTCCCCCAGGGCCCCTCAGTCCTCTGCATGTTGGGGGCGCTGCTGCAGGCACACAGGAAGTGCTCAGAAAACACCCACCAGCTCTGAGCAGCTGCTCACTGCACCCCACTGGCCAGACCCCATCTCATGTGTCCTCCCAGGTCTCACTGCCCCAAGAGACCTCTCCACCCACCCGGACAGCCCGGGACCTCGCCTGGTGCAAGGGGCCCCCAAGCAGTACCCCTCCCGGCCCCTGCCCAGAGGCCAGGCTCCCTCTACACACACACCTGCCCCTGCGCATCCCCAGCCCACCAGGCTGGGGGCAGAGCTGTGTGCCTGGCGCCCAGCTCGGGTCTGAACCCTGGAGGGCCCCAACAAGCATTTCTGGAAGAAACAAGGCCTTTTCCCCCGGGCTGGGTGCCACACCCTTGTGCCCATGTTGGCCTGCCCCCAGCCAATGGTCTATGATCGCTGGGCCCTTCACAAGTCCTGTCACGTGGGCTCTGGACCCCTCCACCACCACCTCTGGACTGTCCCGAGTTTGGCCCCCATGGGGCCTTGGGCAGAGCAGGCCTGCTGAGCCCTTCCACCGTGCCACACAGCCCCCCAGGAAGAGCACCCTTCACCCTGCAAAGGAGCAGAGAGTCCAGGCCCCCACCAGGAGACAGGTTCAAGGCCAGGCGTCTCCCACTGCCCCCACTTCACGACCCCAGGAGCTCCGCTGGGGCGGGTGCCCCCAGGCATGGATGCCTCAGGCCCCGTTAGCCGGAGGAGGGCTCACCCCTGCCCGGGGAGGCTGGCGGAGTCAGGGCCCCTTCGGCTGGTGTCACCTCCCGCTCCACCAGTCACAGGGCATCCTTCAGCAGGAGCCGTGAGCCAGTGGAGCAGTGCTCGTGGGCACACACGCACTCCCGTGGACAAGCACACACAGGTTCACGAGCACCCTCACACACATGTGCGCAGCTCTCCTCTACCTGCCGTAGTGGCGACTTAGCGCGCCTCCACCCCCAGGCCCCGAAGACCACGCCCTGCAGCCTCCTCTGCTGGATCCCCGGCCCCCCGCCCGGACACGTCTACAGCTGGCCCTGTCCGCCCATCTGTCTGTCCACCCTAAGCCACGCCCCTGTGCTCCATGGGGCACCCCTTCCTCCCGGGCCCCCGCCCACGGCCTGCATGGATAGCCCCGCAGGACGCAGCCGGACCCTCCCTAGAATCCACTGGGCGGGTGGGCCTCAAGCCCCGTTTCTAGGCTGCCCACCGTAGGAGCGCTGGCTGGGGGCGGCCGGAGCGCACAGACGGCCCCGGGCGACACTTACGATGACCACTCTGCAGACGTGGCCGCGGCAGAGCTCCGCGTAGGACGAGTAGTGCACGTAGGCCAGCCAGCTGCCTGCGAGGACGCCCAGCCACACGAGGAAGACATACTTGACCCTCAGGCCTGGGAGCCGGCCCTGCGGGGGAGGGGGCGTGAAGTACAGCATTCTAGGTGCGCGGACCTCGCCTCCTAGACCCCAGCCCCCCAGCCCCGCCTCCTAGACCCCAGCCCCCCGCAAGCCCCGCCTCCTAGACCCCAGCCCCCCCAGCCCCGCCTCCTAGACCCCAGCCCCCCCAGCCCCGCCTCCTAGACCCCAGCCCCCCGCAAGCCCCGCCTCCTAGACCCCAGCCCCGCCTCCTAGACCCCAGCCCCCCCCCAGCCCCGCCGCCTAGACCCCAGCCCCCTAAGCCCCGCCCCGGTCAGTGTCTCCGTCCCACTCCGCGCACCCACTCTGGTGCAAGGCAGGGGCCCGGTGTCTCCCAGACCTTGAAATCTCACAGGCAGGGAAAAATAAATTCCAAATGAGGAGGATTTAGGGTAGACAACTCTATTTTGCTGAATAAAGAGATTTGGAACAATTTTTTCCTCCTGTCATGCCCTCATTTCATAATGACGTAACCTCTGTACAAGGTCAGGCTGGAAAGGCACACCCCCCACCCCAGGCCCCTCACGCTGGGTCGGCACCCTGCACAAGGTTCCTCCCACTGGGGAAGACTTCAGGCTGGACCAAGGCCAGCAGGGAGCATAGGGCTTGGAGGCGCAGTCACCCTGTGAGCTTTTAAGGAACCCAGCCTCGCACACCCCCCCTCACACCAGCCAAAGGGTAGACACAACCCGCGGACCCACTGAGGAGGGAGCGGGCAAGCCAGATATGGCCCATTCACACGCGAAAACGGTGTTCAGCCATGAAAAGGCAAAGAACTCCGACCCAGGCTACGGCATGGATGACCCAGCAGGACATCATGTCCAGTGAAATGAGCCAGACACAAGAGAGATCCTGTGTGACTCCACCCAGGCAACAACCTGGAGGACTCAGATCCACAGACACAGGAAGGGTGGGGACAACGGGGAGCGGTGGGGAGAAAGGGGGGCCTGCCCAGCATGGCGAGTGAGTGTTTGAAGGAGACAGAGCTTGAGTGCTTGAGTTTGGGAAGATGAAACGAGTTCTAGAGATGGATGGTGGTGGTGGCTCAACAACGGGGATGTGTTTAATGCCCTTGAACGGTGCACTTAAAAAATGGTTAAGATGCTGAATTCACACGATGTGTAATTTACCATAATAGAGAAGAGATAACTAAGATACTCAGCCCCTGGCCCCGCTGCCAGAGGCTCCATCCCAGGAGCGTGGGGTGGGCCAGGAACTGCTTCTCTGGAGAGCAGCTCTCCCAGGCTGATGAGCGGAATCACAGGGTGGGGGGGACCCAGAGCCCTGCAGGAACTGGGGGGCACTGTCTCCCATCCAGCCCCCAAGCCAGGATTGCAAGAGCATCAGCTTCCTTCCCCACCCCCATCCTGGCAAATCACGGCCTCAATGGCTGCTGCCCAGCAGCAGTCAGCTGATGGGCCAGAGCTACCAGGCGCTGCTCCGTGGAAGAGCTCAGACACCCTGACTGGGGCAGCTGAGCCTCAGAGAAGAGGGCCCGGGAGAGCAAGGGGCTTCAGACCAGCCTGCTCTGGAGCAGAGCCTCTACCAGCACTGGTCACACATCCCGATACCCCTGGGTCAGTGGGGTGGCTCCAGTCCTGGTCAGCCCTGGGCTTCTCATCGGAGGCTGGGGCCCAGAAATGGGGCCGGTGGCTCTCCCCTGAGGACGAGGCAAGGCCTCCAGGCTCAGGTCAGGCAGCTGCGCTAGTTTTTACAGTTCCTCCAGGAGAGGCAGGGTCTTCCCCTCCTGCTCCTCTGGCCGAATCCCTCGGCCGGCCGCCCCGGGAGGCGCAGCAGAAGGCGCGGCTGGGAGCCGCGGAGGCCCAGGGTGGCCCTGGCCAGAGTCGCAGGGCTGGGTCGCAGGCCCACTGGTCCTGCCACCACATCTGCTTCCGCCAGTTTTGTTCAAAGGGAAAAGCAGGAAAGCAGGCCAGCGGGTGGGGGGCCAGGGAGCCAGGGGCGCGGCTGGGGGCAGGGTGAGGCCAGAGGACTGCCAACCGCCCTGGGGAGACAGGCGGGACGAGGGCGGGCTGTCGCCTGCACTGGCCCCAGGGGCTGACCTGGGCCAGACCCAGGTTTGCGGCCGGACCGCAGGGCCCACCTCGGACACGGCCCACGCTCCCGCCAGAGTCCCTCCACCTCCGGCCTTCCCTTGGCGGCCCCGCTCCATGGACACCGTCCCCAGCGCTGAGCTCTGAGCGACCCCCAGGCCCTGATCATCGCAGGCAGGCACTTCCTCCGAGGGGAGTCCCTGCCCCTACCCCCTGCCCTGCCTTGCCCCTGTGGCATCCTGACGCCCAAGGGTGAGCATGCCCCCAGGACAGGGGGAGCTCACTCAGTGCACCCTAGTCGGTGGCTCCCCGCACCCCCCAGACTGCCCAGCTCCTAGTGGAGAACTTGGGGGGTCCCTCGGGGGACACAGACAGCATGATGACCAGCAGCCTCGGGGCCAGGGGCCCACGTACACCGTGGCCTCCACCCCTCACCACCAACACAGGAGTGTGTTTCACATGTGGTAAACTGAGGCTCAGGGTGTCTCCTCTCATTAAGGAGGCGGGTGTCTGGGAACCAACCCAAGCCACTGGGAGCCCATCACCTCTCCTGTCCAGGCTCCTCTGCCGTTCCCAGGCTGAGCTCAGAGGCCTGACACCCCCAGTCCAAGACCCGCCACACTGGCCTGGTTGGTCAAGGCCTTTCCCTCAGGATGGGGCCGCTGCACCCCCACCTCCCAGTGTGGGGGAGGCCACAGACCCTCAGCTCCCACCCGACCCAGAGATGAGTGGAGACCACTACCCCCCCAAGACCTCTGGAGGGCAGGAGGGCTTCTGGCGCACACCACTGCGTGCCTTACCTGGCTCCCACCCTTCTCCCCAGAGGGGACCCCAGGGAGGTACAGGCGAGTCTGACCAGGGCTGTCTCCTTCTGCCCAGGGCCTGGGGTCGTGAAGGTGGCAGGTTTGGCCTGAATAATTTGAGGCTCGCATTCAGCCCGGCTCAGACCACCCCAAGCAGCCATGACAGGGATCACGGTAGCCGGCCCCCAGAGCAGCCTGGGCCTCCCCTGCAGATAGCAGGGTCCCGAGAGGGCCGGGGATCTGTCCAAGGTCACTGTGGGGAGGGCACACTCCTCTTCTCGGGCTGGCTGGGGGATGACCCAGGGGGAGGGTACGCCCTTCCTAGGGTGCTTCTACGGGTCCCAAGTTTTCCATCACAGAAAGACAAACCTGGTCTCCTAAGTAGAGGAAAGCGGGGCGGACCTGGTGTGGCTTCGGGGCCTGCGGGAGCAGTTCCGGCCCGCGGCGGAGCGGGGGCCTTCTGCAGCCCCAGAGGCACTGGGGCCAACCCCGCAGCATCCGCTCACCCGATCGGCAACCTCCACCCCGGGCCCCGCCTGCCCCCGGTCCCCCAGGGACCACGCACCCGGGCCCTCAGCGACCTTGAGTCCGGAATCCGCCCAGGGTCTCCGGGCTGGACGCCGCGCGACCCCGCCGCGGCCCGGGCCCCAGGGCGGGAGGGGTGGGGGCGGGAGCCGGCCCGGCCGGGGGCGCGCCTACCTGCAGGCCCTTGGAGAAGGGGCAGAAGAGTACCAGGTGCGCCAGGCGCCGCAGCCGCCGCATGGTGGGCGCGGGCCGTGCGCGGGCCCGGCTCGCCTCCGCTCGGCCTCAGCCCCGCGGGCCGGCCCGCCCGCATCGGCCGCCGCGCCTCCTCCCCGCCCCGCGTCCGCGCCGGAGCGCTCGCCGCTGACGGCCCGGCGGGTGCGCGGGGAGGGGGCGCGGCGGGGGCGCGCGGCGGGGGGAGGCGGGGAGCCAAGGCGCGCGAGGGCGCGTGGCCGCGCGGCGGGGAGGGAGGCAGGGGCGGGGGCGGCGCCCGCGGCCCCGCCTCCGCCCCGCCGCCCCCCGCCGCCCCCCGCCGCGCCCCGGAGGGAAGGGGGAGGGCGCCGAGGCCCCGCCCCCCCGCGCCCCCGGCCCGCCCCCGGCGGCGCAGACAAGCCCCTGCGTGCAAGACCCGTCGCCCGCAAGGCCGCCACGGGAGGGGACTGCACGGTGGGGGCCGTCACGCGCCCCTCGGTGGAGGAGAGGCGGGTGATGGAGCCGGGCAGCCTGCGGAGGTCCCCCGGGGCAGGGGCGGACGCGCGGGGCGCGGGAGGCGCCGGGGCCCGGAACAGTCGTGGGAGACCCCTAGTGGGGTCCCGCGCCGACCACAGGGCCTGGAGGGGCGGTGGATACTGCGGCAGCATTGGCCTCTTTCTCCCGCTTTTTAAAGACAGTAAAACGCACTGTTGCACCGTGCGGCTGTGCCGGTGTTTGCACAGACAGCCCGTGGGCACCCCCACTTGCAGGCTGCAGAGAAGTTCGGGCCTCGCTTTCTTCCAGGCTCCCCCGCGCCGGGCCCAGTCCTGGGGAGCTCCGGCTCGTCCCCTGCAAGACACAAAAATTGAAAAAAGCGGCCGCAGCCTCCAGGTCTGGCTTCTGTCCCTGGGCAGAGGCCTGGACGCTCAGCACCTCTCTTTGCCAGCGTGGGCACCAGGCACCAACTCGATTAGCCGGTCAGTCATCTCTTGAAGGCCCCCGGAGTTGGTCCTGGCTTGGGACATCAGGAGCAGAGCCGCCGTCAAGTCAGAACTCAAGGTTCTGTGTGAAGGACATTCCCTTTCCCTGAGGTGATACAGGCTGGGGATGCCGTGGTAGGCATAGGCACCCTGCATGTGGGAGTTCTGGTCGCTCCACTTTCCCATCGGCACTTGGTTTCGACCCTTTTAAAATTCTAGCCTTTCTACGGGGAGCCTGTAAGTGCAGTTTCTTTGTGGGTATTTGCGTTTCCCCAAAGGCTACTGACGTTGGCTATTTCTTACATACTTAGTTGCAACCTGTATGTATTCTTTGGCAAAGCATCTATGCAAACTTTTTGCCCAACTTTTTTTTTTTTTCTTTTTGGTTATTGTTTGTTTCTTTGTTGAGTTTTTTCTCTAGTTGCAGCCGGTGGGGGTGACTCTTCATTGCCGGGCGCAGGATTCTCATCACAGCAGCTTCTCTTGCTGCAAAGCGTGCTCTAGGTGGACGGGCTTCAGTAGCTGTGGCTGGAGGGTTCGAGCGCAGGCTCAGAAGTTGTGGCTCACAGTCTGACTTGCCCTGAGGCAAGTGGAATCTTCCCGGACCAGGGATGAAACCAGTGTCCGCTGCATCGACAGGCATACTGGCATCCACTGAGCTACCAGGGAAGTCCTGCTGCTGCTGCTGCTAAGTCGCTTCAGTCGTGTCGGACTCTGTGCGACCCTGTAGACGGCAGCCCACCAGGCTCCCCCGTCCCCCGGATCTACACGTTCTTAATTTGGATGAGGTCCAGTTTGTCCATTTTCCCCTTGTATTCGTCTGTGCCTGTCAAATCTAAGAAGTCTTTGCCTAACTCAACCCAGGGTCACAAAGATTTTCTTCTGTTTTCTTCTAGGAGTTTTATAGTGTTAGGTTTCGCGTTTGGGTCAGTGATTCAGTGGAGCTCATTTTGGTACACAGCTTCGCAGGTGGCGCTAGTGGTAAAGAATCTGCTTGCCAAAGTAGGAGATGCAAGAGGTGTGTGTTCGATCCCCGGGTCAGGAAGATCCCCGGAGGAGAGCATGGCAACCCACTCCAGTATTCTTGGTTGGAGGATTCCACAGACAGAGGAGCCTGGTGGGCTGCAGTCCATAAGGTCGCACAGAGTTGGGCACGACTGAAGAGACTCAGCACATGGATCAAGGCAGTGTTTTGGCTTGGGGTTTGGGGGTTTCTACACATGGATATCCAATTGTTCTAGTACTTCTGTTGAAAAGATGAGCCCTGCAATGGTTTTTGTAGCGGACTGTCTGCGGAGACACCGCCCTGCAGGCAGCCATCCCAGTTCCTGGACAGTGATTTCCAGCAACCTCCAGAGGGCAGACTTCCTGCTATTCCGCCAGCACTAGTGACCTCTGCTGGCCCGTGAGTCACAGCTGGGCTCTCCCGCCAAGATCTCAGCCTGGGCATGGGGGCTCCAGCTCAGCCCACCATGGTACTTTGCTCTCTTTCCTTTTTGGCTGTGCTTTGTGGCTTGCAGGATCTTAGTTCCCCAACCAGGGATCGAATCTGGGTCTTTGGGAGTAAAAGCATGGAGTGCTAACCAGGGGACCACCAGGGAATTCCTTACAGGTTACTTCTGTCTGTTCTTCACTTCCATCTGCCTTTGCAGTCAGTAATTCTTGAAGCAAAACTCTCCCTGTTCAGATTGCCATGTGGCTTTTGTCTCCTAATAGGGACCCAGTTGACACAGGTCTGGTGCAAAAGTTGCTCACTGTTCAGTCGCTAAGTTGTGTCCCACTCTGCGACCCCATGGACCGCAGCATGCCAGGCTCCTGTGTCCTCTACTGTCTTCCCGGAGTTTGCTCAAACTTATGTCCATCGAGTCGGTCATTCTATCCAGCCACCTCATCCTCTGCTGCCCTTCTCCTCCTGCCTTCAGTCTTTCCCAGCATCAGGCTCTTTTCCAGTGTCAGTTCGTCGCATCAGGTGGCCAAAGTATTGGAGCTTCAGCTTCAGTTGTTCCAATGACTCTTCAGGGTTGATTTCCTTTAGTGTTAACTGCTTTGATCTCTTTTCCGTCCAAGGGACCCTCAAGAGTGCAAAAGAGACATGGGCATTTTTATTTATTTATTTTTTGGCTGCCTCACACAGCTTGCAGGATTTGAGTTGCCCAGCTCAGGGATTGAACCCAGGCCTTCAGCAGTAAAAGTGCTGAGTCCTAACCGCTGAACCACCAGGGAATTCCCAACAGGCTCACTTCTGCAAAACTTATGGAGACCCACTCTGCCCCACAATTTGGACCGTGTGGTCTACCCTCAGATACCCGATGTCTTCAACCAAATGGTAGTAATACTTGGATTGAAGACGGGGATGGGCTCCTAGGAGCATCCAGACGGTGGGACCAGAATTAAGTTTTCATCACCTTGATCCCCTTGTGGACCATCCAGGCTGGCTAAAGGGTCCTCTTAGAAGAAGGGAGGGGCATCTGCTCAGGAGGGCATGTTTAGGCTTAGGATCGGGGTCAGATTCTGGTTATCCCCAGAGAATCTATAGAGCCCCACCCCGCCTTTCATTCTGGCCGTTGCCATGGTGCCCATAACAGGGGTCCCTCTTTGGGGACAGTCATATTCAGCACTGAGCTGCCTAAGGCAGGAGGGCCTGGGGGGGCCAGGAGCGGGCACAGAAGTAGAGTCGGAAGTCTCTAAGCAAACTTTGGAGAAGGCCATTCCAGTGCTTTGTGACCCTGTGGAATGTGGCCCGCCAGGCTCCTCTATTCTTGGGGATTCTCTGGGCAAGAACACTGGAGCGGGTCGCCAGGCCCTCCTCCAGGGGATCTTCCCAACCCAGGGACTGAACTCGGGTCTCCTGCACTGCAGGCAGATTCTTTACCGCTGAGCCACCAGGGAGCCCAAGAAGGACCGTATCAGGCCGCAAATGGAACTGAACACACAACACCGCTCAGAGCCAGGAGCCACCGAGGCAGCTCCTCTGTGAGTCCTCACGTAGCCTTCAGAGACCCTAGTTCCAAATAGGCCACACTCTGAAGTTCTGGGTGAGCATGAACCTGGAGGGTACACCATCCACCCCAACACACAGACCAAACAGCAGCATCACTACAGACAGCCAGAGGCAGTGGCAATAGAACGCATCTTGTCAAGGCCCCGGAACAGAGACGGCTCAATCAGAGAGGTGTGCGTGCATTTCTCTTGCGTGCAGCAGTCAGCCAAGCTTCTGAGGGCTGATACGGAGACCCCGCCTTCTCAGGGACCTGCTCAAGACCTGGTTTCTGTATCGTAGCCCAGAACGGCTGCTCCAGCTCCAAGCATCACTTCCACACTCCAGCAAGGAGGAAGAGCAAAAGGGACATGAAGAGCATGCGCTGAATCACTCAGTGTGTCCGACTCTTTGTGACCCCGTGGACTATAGCACGCCGGGCTCCTCTGTCCCTGGGATTCTCCAGGCCAGAATACTGGAGTGGGCTGCCATGCCCTTCTCCAGGGGATCTTCCCAACTCAGGGATCGAACCCAGGTCTCCCGCATTGCAGGCGGATCCTTTACCGTCTAAGCCACCAGGGAAACCCATGAAGAGCATAGCCTTGCCTTTAAAGATGGGATCTAGAAAAGCACGTTTCTCCTGCTCTTATTCGGCTTCCCTGGTAGCTCAGCTGGTAAAGAATCTGCCTGCAATGCAGGAGACCCTGGTTCAATTCCTGGAAGATCCCCTGGAGAAGAGAAAGGCTACCCACTCCAGTATTCTGGCCTGGAGAATTCCGTGGACTGTATAGTCCCTGGGGTCACAGAGGGTCAGAGGCAACTGAACAACTCTCACTTTCACTTTCTGCTCATATCCCATTGGCAAAAGTTTAGTCACATAACCTTTCTTCCTGCAAAGAATGTTGGGAAATGTAGTTTCTCAGGGTAGCCGCTGCATATTCCACTAACCTCTGTGTTTTCCTGGAACCCCTCAGTCTTGGGCACAAGTTTGTCATGGGGAAACAGAGAAATGCAGGCTTGGGTCCTTCCAGACATAGATCATCCCACCGCCCCAGGTCCTGATGACCTAGGACTGAGGTCAGCATTTCTCTCCAGGCGGATATTCTGAGAGGTGTGGATGCTTTCACCCGGGGAAGGTGATGTCTGACCCAATGGATGGGGAAGAGACAGGGGGAGGGAGAGGACAGACTCCAGGCAGAGGAGCGGAACCCGCGGAGGCCCAGAGGCAGCGGGCTGTGGGCAGACGTGGAGCCTGCTTTTGCAGGATGAGTGTTGCCCCATTCAGATGAAGCTGCAGTGGGGCTGTGAGCCCCTCGTCCTCTCTGAACTTAACGCTTCGCTGTCCTGACGAGTCAGGCCTCTTGGGGTCAGTCCTGGGGGCCTCGATTCGATGTGTGTCGCTCTCTTCTCTCACTGCATCTCCACCACATGCTTGTCATCTGATCTTGATTTCATGTTTGCTTGACCTTAACGCTGGGCCGGATGAAGCACAAGCTGAAATCAAGATTGCGGGGAGAAATATCAGTAACCTCAGATATGCAGATGACACCACCCTTATGGCAGAAAGTGAAGAGGAACTAAAGAGCCTCTTGATGAAAGTGAAAGAGGAGAGGAAAAAAGCTGGCTTAAAGCTCAACATTCAGAAAACTAAGATCATGGCATCTGGTCCCATCACGTCATGGGAAATAGATGGGGAAACAGTGGAAACAGTGGCTGACTTTATTTTGGGGGCTCCAAAATCACTGCAGATGGTGACTGCAGCCATGATATTAAAACACACTTGTTCCTTGGAAGAAAAGTTATGACCAACCTAGATAGCATATTCAAAAGCAGAGACATTACTTTGCCAACAGAGGTCTGTCTAGTCAAAGCTATGGTTTTTCCAGTGGTGATGTATGAATGTGAGAGTTGGACTAAAAAGAAAGCTGAGTGCTGAAGAACTGATGCTTTTGAACTGTGGTGTTGGAAAAGATTCTTGAGAGTCCCTTGGCCTGCAAGGAGATCCAACCAATCTATTCTAAAGGTAATCAGTCCTGAATATTCATTGGAAGGACTGATGCTGAAGCTGAAACTCCAATACTTTGGCCACCTGATGCAAAGAACTGACTTATTTGAAGACCCTGATGCTGGGAAAGATTGAAGGCAGGAGGAGAAGGGGACGTCAGAGGATGAGAACGTTGGATGGCATCACCAACTCAATGGACATGAGTTTGAGTAAACTCCGGGAGTTGGTGATGGACAGGGAGGCCTGGCGTGCTGCAGTCCATGTGGTCGTAAAGAGTTGGATACGACTGCGCGACTGAACTGAACTGAACTAAATCTATGGGAATCCTGTGGATCTCACTCTAGGCTGCTGGGAGGAACTGTGCCTGTGTAGGCAGGGACCCCACACAGCTGGAGGCACAGGGCTCAGGGCACAGCAGCAGGCGTCTTGGAGGTCCTGGAGACTTCTGCTTCCTGAGTCCCAGGACCCAATTTTTTGGGGGGGAGGGGCAGGGGGAGGGTCCTTTGGGTGTCTAGTGAGCTGCCTGCAGTGAGCCAAATAGTGGCCCCCAAAGAGATATGTTCACATTCTCACCCCTGGACCCTGTAAATGGGACCTTATTCAGAAGAAGGGTCCTTGCAATCTGATTAAGATCTTGAGGAGAGGAGACCAGCCTGGGTTTTCTCGGGGTGGAGGGGAGGACGAGTCCAGTGACTGCCCTCATGGGAGACTTGCAGAGAGGACAGATGGAAAGGGGGCACGAGATGGGGCAGAGAGGGGCCCTGCTGCCCGCGCCAAGGGAGCCAGGAGCGGGGAGGACCCTGCCCCGGAGCCTGTGGGGAGTGGCCCTCCACACCAGGGTTTTGGACTTCTGGACGCAGAACGTGCAGACTAAACGTCCGTCATTTTAAAGTCACCCTTTGTGGTAATTTGTTACAGGGGGTGCTTTCAAGCAAGAGAAAGTTCTGTACCTGGAATGTGGCTTGCAGCAGGGGTCTTGAAGGGGTGTAGCTGGTGCGGACGGTCCCAGGCATCTCCTGGCTCCTGCCCTGTAGTTTGGAGGGATCTTATTTTCCAGATGCTGAGGGGGGCTTGTTTTTCTTTTTTTAATGTGCACTAGTCATTTCTCCTTTGTGGTTTATTAATTGCATATCACACTCTTTTGAAAGTATCTATTTATTTTTGTTTATGTTTGGCTGGACCGGCCCTTGGATGCGGCATGCAGAACCTTCGGTTGCGGCACGTGGGATCTAATTTCCCAGCCAGGGCTTGAACCCAGGCCCCCTGCATTGGGAGCTCAGAGGCTTAGCCCCTGGGCCACCAGGGACATCCCTGAGGGATTCTTTTCAGAATGCCTTTTGGACGGCTTCTTGCTCTTCTTCCCAGGATATTCTCTCTATGAATTCTTTTTTAAAAAACATTTTTATAATTCTTTTCCATGCATCTAGTTGCAAAAGCATCTTGTATCCGTGATCTGCTGCCGCGTAACAAAGCACCCCACGCCCAGTAGCTCAGAGCAGTGAACACTTTGGTGGGTCAGGAATCCGGAGCCACTCAGCCAGGTGCTCGTTTCTGGTCCAGGATCTCTGCAAAGCCAGGCTCTCGGTCCTTTGAAGGCTTAAGCGGGGGTGGAGGACCCATGTGGTGCTGGCTGGAGGTCAGTTCTCGGCCAGGCCGACCTCTCCTTGGGGCTGCTTGAGCATGCTCACAGCGTGGCAGCCTGCGACCCGCATGCCAGATTGGGGCAGCGGTCCCTGGAAGTCACCCAGCAGCACCCTCCTCTGCCAGGAATGCGGTCCGGGGGCACCCTGGGAGCCTGCATCGCTCATCCCTGAGGACAAGTCAGGTCTTCACAGGGAGGCTACGAAGGGATTAAACCACAGCAGGAGACGCTGAGGTTAGATCCAGTGCAGAAGTTTCCTTAGTATGACCCCAACCAATGCGGTGTATTTCCCAGCTCACAGGAGCCCTAAGACAGGGACTGTTCCTCCACGCTGTATAGACAGCCAGCCAGCCTGGGTCGTGAAGATGAGCACCCTCTCAAAGCCACATGCTGCCGTGACGGGGCCAGGCCGGGCAGCATAGTAACTATCTGCGTGAGTTATTTCACGACAGGAGGTCCTGGTTAGGAACCCTAAACTAACTAGCCACCACCGGCCAGAAGAGGTCAGGAAAGGTCAAAAGGAGAGGCCGCGGGTCCCACCACCTCCCAGAATCCTTCTCGCTGGAATCCACCTGGGCTGAACAATGCGTGCACCGCTAGGAAGGACTCTGTCTGAATCAGAAAGATTGGCCAGAGACCACCCGGAAACTAATCCCATCATGAAAAACCTGAGCCTTCGAGCCGCGTGTCAGAGCAGTCCCCCGGGTCCCCTCACCCTCCTGCTCTCTGCCTGGGCGCCCCTTCCCAATAACGTCTCTTGCTCTGTGAGCGTGTGTGTCTCCTCGGACAATTCACTTCCCAGCGTTAGACAAGAGCTCACTCTCGGGCCTTGGAAGGGGTCCCCCTTCCTGCAACAAATGGCAATCCACCAGATGTGTTGGGGGGACTGGAAGAAGAATGGAGAGGGGTGAGCGTCAGCTGAGGACAGTCTGCTGCCCAGGAGGTGGGGAGGGAAACAGGCAGGGGCTAACCCCCCTGGCACTGTGGCTCCCACATTCTCACAGTTAGTGCTGCCCAGGGCTGCCCCGTCACCATCAGAGGGCCCCTGAAGTGGGGATGGCAGGTCTCTTCCCCAGCTATGGGTGGGGGCTCCGTGCTGAGTTACCATGGAAAGCAGATGGTTAAAAACTTTGACCCAGAAATGTCACCTGCTGGAACCTGTCCTGAGTTAATCATTCAGGAAGGGGGTGAAGACTTCGCTGGTCACTCACCCAGCCTTGTTAAGAGAGAGTTCAGAACATGCCACATGCCTGCTGAGAGGTGACTGGTCACATAAACAAATGAAGGTCTGTTCAGGCAACAGTCCCGTGCAAACCTTAAGACAGCGCTACAGCCCCAGGCCCCGAACTCTGGACGCTCCTCGAGAGAGACACATCCTCCAGGGCCCGGGGGTCTGCTCGACCCCTACAGGGAGGCCGTAGCCTGCATCCACACCCTCAAGATGGCCAAGATTTAGGGGGAAACAAGTATTTCCAATGCCAGAAGGAAGCTTATCTTTATTGATGTTTCCGTGTGTGTGTCTGACTCTTTACGATGCGATAGCCCTCCAGGCTCCTCTGTCCGTGGGATCCTCCAGGCAAGAATACTGGCGTGGGTTGCCATGCCCTCCTCCAGGGGATCTTCCCAACCCAGGGACTGAACTTGCATCTCTTATGTCTCCTGAATTGGCAGGCGGGTTCTTTACCACTAGCACCACCTGGGAAGCCCACAGATGTTCAGACAAGTCTATTTACCTATGATCCAAACGGAAACACAACATTTAGTAAAACGTCACTTAGGGCTTGTGGATCCCCGAGAGCACAGCTGAGGACTCCAGATCTCCTGAGAGAACCAGTGACAAAGCGTAGGCGGAGTGTGGCCCCAGCTGTGGGAACTGCCCACAGGCATGCAGATATACACTGATGGGTGTACATGCAATAATAAAAAAAAAAATCCTAAAATCTGGAAACCTATGCTACAGTGATAACATCGGTTGGATGTTGAGGTTACAGGCGACTTTTTCTCATTCTTACCCACCTGTATCATTTCTTACTGAGGTGAGATTCATATGCTGTAAATTTAACTGCTTTAAATTGTACAGCTGAGCGGCGTTCAGTACATTCACAGTGTTGGGCAATCGGCGAGTCTATATCTGATTCCAGAACGTTTCCATCCCCCCGAAAGGAAACCCAAGTGCCCCACTGGAGTCTCTCCTGATTTCCCCCACCCCGGCCCCGTCACCCACCAATCTGATTTCTCTCAAAACCCTCCTCTCCTGGATGTTTCATAGGAGGGGAATCACAGTATACATCCCTGGGGAAGGGCACAGCAACCCACTCCAGTACTCTTGCCTGGAGAATCCCCACGGACAGCGGAGCCTGGCGGGCTCCAGCCCACGGGGCCACAGAGAGCCAGACACGACTGCTTCGACTCCGCACGCAGGCCCACTAGACCTGCCTTTTTGTCTTGCTTCTTCCCCTTAGTTTCTGGTGTTCACGTGTATGGTAACGTGGTCAGAAATTCATTCCTTCCCATGGCCGACTAGTACCCCATTGTATGGATGGTCCATGTATTATTACTCCATTCACGATAAACGTCCATTTATCAGTCGGTGGACATTTACCTGTACTTTTTTTTTGGCCACGTCACACAGTGTGTGAGATCTTAGCTTCCCAACTGGGGGCTGACCAGGTCCACACGCCCTGCATTGGAAGGCAGAGTCTTAGCTACTGGATCACCAGGGAAGCCCCACCTGTATCTTTTACAAAGAACATCTAAGACCCTCCGAGCGAAGGATGAGCCAGGCGGAGGTGGCCTTGCCCCACCTTCTCTCCCGAGTCCTCCCTGTCCCATTCTTGTTCACTTCTCCACCCTCCCTGCTTCCGGGCTTCAACCCGCTCGACAGTGAGGATCTGGAGGAGGTGAGGTTAGGACTGTCAACACAGATCATGAGAATGGCTCGTGTTCCGCTCTGGGGTCTTTCAGATCCTTGACGCTTGAACATTCCCAGCAGCGCCATGCCAGGCACGGAAGGACAGGCGTCGTGGTCCTAGGAAAGGGGAGCTGGGCAGGGGCATGTGCAGATGTACAGGGGCTGTCCACGCACCTGGAGGGTCTGCAGGAAGGGGCAAGCAGCCCTGCCGAGGGCCGCCAGCTCGCTCCGGTCCCCAAAGGGCAGAGAGGGCTGGGGCAGGCTCCCTGTGTGGGCGTCTGGGCCTCACTGTGCGGTTGTTCCTCCAGGATAAACTCGGAGGGGCGCTTCCCAACTTTCGCGGTCTCCGAGGGTTGGGCCCGGAGGGCACAGGAAGGGAAGGGTTCACCTAGAGGCAGCTCTGGCGGAGGGGGGGGCGTGGGGGGCAGCCACAGGCCTATCGGAACCCACACACCCACCCTGGGGGGCTCTGTCTTCTGAGGACAGGTTCTCCCCAGAGGATGTGGCACATGGACTATGTTCTGGCAGGGCTGCGGTCCCCCTGGCCAGATGCTGGGTGCCTGCCAGGCCCCTTAGGCTCCGTCTGGCCGGCCCGACCATTTTTCTCTGGACCGGCCTGCGCTCCTGCCTGGGGCCTTAAGGAGGTGGTGGGAAAACAGGCCCACCGGCAGCGCAGTGGGGGCTGCAGGGCAGAGGCAGAGGGCTCCTGAGGGCCCCCGGGGCCCAGGGTCGGCCTGCACTGGCCGGGCAGGGCAAAGTGCGGGCGAGACTCCATGCGGGCCCTCAGGAGGCCCTGACCAGCGGAGACGCTGCATGGACCCCTCCCGCCCGGAGCGACAGTGCCCTGCTGACCCCGGGCGGCCTGCGTGCTGAGAGACCAGCAGCGCCGGCAGCAAGCCAGCCGGCCCTCCACAGCGGCCACGGCCATCCTCGGCGGGGACGCCAGACGGCAGTGCCGTCAGCCCAACAGATCGGGGGGCGGCCTCCCCAGGACGCTGGTCTTAGAGGGATTTCCGGGGCTGAGGCAGGTGGGGGGGGGCGCCCCCTCCCTGGGGGCTCAGGGCCAGGCCAAGGTGACCAGACCTGCCTGGGAGTCCTCAGCCCCAGGGCTGCAGCCCTGCCCTCTCCTGGTGCCAGGGACGTCCAGCTGCACTGCTGGGTCCAGCTGGAGGCACAGCTGGTCTTACAGAACCCAGTGACCAGACGCGGGGGTGGCACCCCTATCAGGACTCCCTGCCTGCTGGGATGGCCCGCCGGACCTCTGGGGTCACACACACCGCTCGTGGCTGCTAAGACCCCACAGGATACCCCCGCCCCCCGCCTCGGGTCCCAAGCAGGGCTCACCGTCTGCCAGGCCCAGAGCCCAGGACCTGGGGTCCACAGGCTTCTAGGGGCCCACGGGAGTGTTTTCAATTTTTTTCCCTCTCCAAATCAGAAAGAAATTGGAAGGGAAAATAATGAACTTTTAGGGTTCCCTTTTACTTTTTTTATACTAATACGGTCAGAATAGAACTTTCTTTGTTTTTATAGAGGAAGGGAGGGAGGCAGAGACAGGAGGAAGCAGAGAAAAAGAACAGAGGGGGAGGAAGGGAGAGGGAGAGCTTGGAGCCCACAGCTTTGGCGGTGGGCAGGCGCTCTGTCGCCCCGGCCTCCGATGTTGGGGTGAGTGTCCTGGGGCTGCTGCTCCCAACCTGTGGGTGGAGAGGTGGGTGGGTGGGGAGTTCAGAGGAAGGGGACAGAACTCAGAGTGGGCAGAGGGTGGGAGGAAGGGAAGCCCCCAAATCCTGTACAACCCCCCAACACTATTTTGGCCATAGGATGAGCACCAAGACCCCCAGCCTGCTGGCTGTCCCAGGCCAACCACTGTACCCTTCACTGGGGCAGACAACCCGGAGAGGGTCAACTCTCGGGGGGCAGGGGGTTGGGTGTGCCTCCCTGGGGAGCAGAGAGGCCGGGTCACTCTGAGCCCCTCCGTCGTCCTCCACCCTGCGGCCAGAGCTGCGTCCACTAGGGGGCAGTGCTGCCCAGCCGCTGGCAGAGCCGGTTGGCAAGTGTGGCTGAGAACCCAGGGTGGGGCTAGGGTACCAGATGTATTGTATCCCCTGCTCCGAGGATAACATACAGGACGCCCGGTGAGATTTCCATCCCACATAAACAACGAATGACATTTTTCAGTACACGTTTGTTCTAAATATTACCTGGGGCGTTGTTCAGTCGCTCCACCGTGTCCCACTCTTTGGGACCCCACGGACCACAGCACGCCAGGCCTCCCTGCCCATCACCAAGTCTGGAGCTTGTTCAAACTCATGTCCATTGCGTCGGTGATGCCATCCAACCATCTCATCCTCTGTTGCCACCTTCTCCCCCTGCCCTCAATCTTTCCCAGGATCAGAGTCTTTTCAAACGAGCTGACTCTTTGCATCAGGTGGCCAAAGGATCGGAGCTTCAGCTTCAGTCCTTCTAATGAATATTCAGGATTGATTTCCTTTAGGATGGACCGGTTTGATCTCCTTGAAGTCCAAGGGACCCTCAAGAGTCTTCTCCTGGGACATACTTGTCCTGCAAAAGTTCTTACTCCTGTTGACCTGCTTCAGATCTCCCCAGGGCCCTGTATCATTTTACTTGCCTGGTCCCAGGGCAGCACAGGCAAGGGCGGGGAAGGCGGGGCTGCAGCCCCGGCTCCAGCTTCATCAGCTCAGGGACGGATGTTTGGCTGGGTCACCGGGAAACCACACCCGCACTGCACAGTGACTCAGGGGGGTGTTGGCACTGGTGCTGGCTGGCATCCAGGCAGGGTGGTGCCCCTGGGTGTGTTAGAGTGAGCTCCAGAAACTTGCCTCTAACCTCCCACCCAGAGGGAGCAGGACCCAAGAACTCTGAGGTCTCTGAATGGTGAAATCCCAGGTGGCACTAGTGGTAAAGAATCTGCAAGAGACGCAGGCTCGGTCCCTGGGTCGGGAAGATCCCTTGGAGAGGGAAATGGCAACCCACTCCAATATTTTTGCCTTAGAAATCCCACGGACAAGAGGAGCCTGGTGGGCTACAGTCCATGGGGTCTCAAAGAATCAGACACGACTGAGTGACTGAATACGTAGTGAATGGTGAAGGGGGAGGCGGGGGTCAGAGGCCAGAGAACTGGGTCTGCTCACTCTGGGAGGGTCGGCGGCTATAGTTCGAGTTGTTGGGATGCTCTAGACTTGTGCAATGCACAGCCTGCGTAACTGGGCCAGGTGGTCCTGGGCTGTGTCTCTGCTTCCCTCTTCAGCCAGGGCCTCTGCCTCATCCCCACCTGCCGGGCTTCTGCTTCCACCATGGCCCCTGTGGCAGCACAGGGGCGTCCCTGGTTACGTTTAGGTCACGGATTCACCTTGAGTTTCACTGTCACGCACGGACAGATGCAAGAGCTGGACCACGAAGAAGGCCGAGGGCTGAAGAACTGATGCTTTTGAACTGTGGTGCTGGAGAAGAGTCTTGAGAGTCCTTTGGACAGCAAGGAGGTCAACTCGGTCAATCCTAAAGGAAAGCAACCCTGAATATTCACTGGAAGGACTGATGCTGAAACTGAAGCTCCAATACTTTGGCCACCTGATGCGAAGAACTGACTCATTGGAAAAGACCCTGATGCTGAGACAGGTTGAGGGCAGGAGGAGAAGAGGGCAACAGAGGATGAGATGGTTGGATGGCATCACTGACTCGACGGACATGAATTTGAGCAAACTCCGGGAGATAGTGAAGGACAGGGAGGCCTGGTGTACTGCAGTCTGTGGGGTGGCAAAGAGTCGGACCCAACTGAGCGACAGAACGTCAACGAATGAGGGGAGAGATGCACATCCCCCCTGGTCTGCTCTGCCCCAGTGCTACGTGGCCAACCCTCCACGGCTGGCTCAACTGCTTGCGTGTGAGTTCGCAGCGGGGAGAAGGCAGGAGCTCAGAAACCCCGCTCCCTGGGACAGGGTCTCCACAGGGGAATGCAAAGCAGGCTGGACAGACAGAATGGGATTGCTACCTGGGGCCCGCGTGCAGCTCCTTTCAGTGAGAGCGCCCTCTTGAGCCCGGTTCTCTGGAGGCCATCCCTGGTGCAGAAGCAAGCCAGTGGTTTCCGCCAGTGACTCTTCTCTGATAACCTAGTCGTCAGCCCCTTTCTGCGGGCAGTGGCCCAGGCTCAGCAGGTCAGGCCCTTGTTGTCCCCCGGCAGTCCGTGAGCTGGCGGGCACCAGGTAGCAGGCGTGTTCCTCTCTGGACTTACAAGGGAGGAGTCCTTCATTCATTCATTCACCAGTGAATTGTGCAGGCCCCAGCCACAGAGCAGGGAGCTGCCGGGAGAGATCTCAGGGGTTGGATGAGAGGAGGTGGGGGGTGGCAGCAGGAAGTGCCAGCCTCTGCCCTGCCCTTGGGGCCCCAGGGCCTGGCAGGACGCCGGGACATGGTCAGCACAGCACCCACAGCCCAGGCTGGGCCTGGCTTGGCTGGGGGAGGGCAGGGGCTCCCCTGCAGGCCCTGAGTCATGCAGTGCGGCTCTGGGTCAGAGAGCAAGTGAGGCAGAAGGGACTGCTTGGCCTGGCTCAGGGCAGGGCAGGGTGGCTAGGAGTCAGGGGAGCAGGCCAATTTAGGATTTCAGTCCAACACACGCAAGGGAGGGTGGAGGAGGCCTAGTCCCTCCCTCTCTCCCCAGCCCCAGCCTTCACAGTGGAGGGGACGCCCCTCACCCCGTGGCGGGGAGGGCTTCCCTAGGGGCTTGTGACCGCCTCCTTCCCCTACGGCAAGGTGGGACAAGAGGCGCCAGGCACCACTGAGGCCCCACAGCCGAGAGGCAGCGCCCTGGTCAGTGGCCGAGGCTGGGACGGAGCGGCGTCAGGCAGTGGGAAGCCCGCTGGGCCTCCAGCCCTGTCCAGTCCCCTGAGCTGGCCTGGGCAGCACTAGGGCAGCTGACAGAGTCTGGACGCCAGCTGGGTCAGGGGTGAGGTGGCTGAGGGTGGCTACCCAAGGACGAGCCTGGCACCTCACGCCATCCCTTCATGTCCAATGCCCCAGCCCTGCACTGGGCCCCACACCCGGCTGAGCACAGCAAGGCCCAGAGGTGTGGCTGGTCTGCAGTTATCCCTGGGGGCTGACCCCGGGCTCCAGGACCCATCTTCTGCTCCGTCTAGCTGGCCAGGGGCCCCCAGGTGCCCTCCTGCCCTTCTGGGCCCCCATCTGTCCCGTGGAGGACGGGGTGGGGCATCTCTGGCGTGTACCCAGCAGAGACCTGGGTGCCAGCTGATGTCAGGGGCAGGGAGGCTGCCTCGACCCCTGGGGCAGCCCCTCCTTGAGGCTTTCTGCCTTCAGTCCCTCTCGTGCCAAGGTCCCCACTCCCACCTGAGCCTGGAACTCGGACGTGAGTGTTGTGGCCGTGAGAGGCTGAGCATGGGGGCTGCCACCTTCGTGGAGAGCTGGCCAGGGGCAGGGAGGGGATTGCAGCTCTCGGCTCTCCAGCGATGGGAGAGGCCGCTGCAGAAAGGGCCTCCCCCCGGGGGGCTTCCCCTCCTCTGCTCAGCGGCATCTCCTGGACTCCCCGGTCACTGCCCCCGGACAGCTCCTTGGACCCTGTTCCCCAGCCCAGACTCCCTCTGGGAGGAGGCTGCTGCTCACCCTCCCAGCCCCCCACCCCTCAGGCTTGTGACGCAGGAGCTTGGACACCACAGCTGGGTGGAGGCTCCCTGCGAGCCCCTGGGCACGGGCCATATGTGCTTGGCCCCCTGGGCCCTGGCCAGCACCCCGGTGGAGCCCCAGCCTGTGGTACTGTCCTCACCCCCTCCCTGGGGATCCTGTGGGCCCAGCACCGCCCAGCATGGCAGAGACCCGGGAATCGGGCCCAGAGGCCTCGTCTCATCTATTTTTAAGCGCGAGCCCATGAAAGATTCACAGGCTGCTTTATTTACCAGTTGGGGGGGTGGGTGGCACACCCACCGAGAGGGCCCCACACACACAGGCCCTGGCAGGCTCGCCCGAGCACCCTCCCCTCCAGCAGGCACCTCCTTCCGCAGGCCAGGCTGTGCCCTCCCCTCCTGCCTTCCTCCCAAAGAGCTTCTCCCTAGGAGGGCCAGCCCCCCGGAGACGGTCCCCAGACAGCGGAAGTGGGGGCTCCTCCCGGTGCCCCCGACTGGGTGCACTGCCCCCGGTCCACGCTGTCCCTGATCTCGTGTGACTCTGAGGCGTTGTCCCCTCCTGGCTCCCGCATCCTGGCCTTTTTTTTCCTGGGCAGGTTTGAAGGGAGAGGAATCCACCTCCTGGTGCCAGAGGCAGAGTTGGGAGAGGCCTGGAGAAGGCCCCGAGGAGGAAACTGAGGCTCGGGGAGCTTGGAGCTTAACCATCTGTCCAGAGCTCAAAGATGTCGCTCGGCCGGGAGGGGTGACATCGGCCTTCAGAAACGCAGAGGCCCAGCCCTTCCCTCCGGAGGCCCCACCCAAGCCAAGGCCAACCCAGGGACCTCAGGGCCCCACCCCCGAGGCCGGGACTGGACGAGCAGGTGGTTCGTCAGGCCCAGCACCACCCCCGGGCCCCGCCAACCCCCGAGCAGGGCCAGTTCAGGCCAGATGGTCACCTGGTGTTATGTGCTGCTCGGCTGGGCCCCAGCAGACGCCCAGGAGGCCTCAGCTGTCACCCGGGCAGGGGTGGCGGGGCGGGTGACTTAATACGAACCAGGCACCTTCCCTGGGTGCTTGCAGGGACATGAGGCACCCCGAGAGGGTCACACAGGATGCTGGCACAATCCCTGCCCCTCAAGCTAGTGCTCCCTGAGGGGGCACGCTAATTTTAGAGGAAAACCCCTTGTCTCAGGGTCTCCACCAACCCAGAGGATCCTCTGGCGACTCACCTTCTAGAATCAAAAAGAGTTCCTCACAGAATACTGAATAGGTATCTCAGATCAAGTAGAGTCTGAGGCCTCCCCTTTCCCCCCGTTCCCGATCAGAGGCAAAAGTGGCCACTTTCTTTCTACATTTCCCCAGGGAAGGAAGGAACTGGGGAAGAAGGTAAAAATTGAGCCACAGCCCCTCCCTCTGTCTGAAGACAGAACAGTGGTGTCCGGAACCACCACGCCTGGGAGCAGGACAGGGCAGCGGATCAGGGGTACGGGGCCCGGGCCGGCGTCTCCCCATCACCTCTGTCAAGTGGGGGAGCGCTGGTCTTGGAGGCTGCTCGTGGCCAGGCCCCGTCCTCCCAGGTGTCAGTGGAGCACCCGGGGAGGTGGGGGAGAAGGGCGGTGAACAGGAACCCATAAACACGTGGCTGAGTCATGGGAAACGCTGGGAAGAGCGAGGCGGGGAAGGCATCTGAGGGGTGGGCGGCGCCGCCTTGGCACTGCTGGCGCTGGCAGCCACAGGACCTCGGGCAAAGCAGCGCTGTCTGCGGCGGGGGTTCTGAGGACAGGATTCACACCTCAACAAGAGCCCCCTGGGGCCTCCAGCTGAGAAACTGGGGACCCCGCGACACCGCTGGTGGTCCTGGGCCCACCTGACTCCCCGAAACCTTCTCTTCCAAGTCTCGCGGCAGTCCGTCAGCCCCATGGCAGCCCGGGCCCAGTGGTGCCAGCGCCCGCCCCTCCTCCCCGGGCGGGGAAGCACTCTCGGGCCTCCTCCAAGGTCGGGGAGACGCTCGTGGACTTGATGCAGGCGGGCGGAGGCGTTTGCGTTTGCTTGGTCGCCCGGTCACTCAGCTGTGTCCGACTCTTGCAGCCCCATGGACTTCAGCCTGCGAGGCTTCCCTGTGCCGAGGGGTTTGGGCCACAGGCTTTGCTGTGAAGCACGCACGGGTGTAGCCCAGGGGAAGGGACGCGCCCCTGGTGAAGAGCGAGAACGCCTGTGCCCAGGCTCCTCCACTCTCCTCAGGGAAGCCCTCGTCCCTCTGGGCCTGATGCCCCCCAGTCACCCCGTGATGGGCGATTTTGTACTTGTCACCCAAGACAGCGGTTTGGGGGCTTTAGCGAAGCATTTCAGCAACAGACGCCCCAGCATCTGAAATAGGGCAGAGGCTGACAACAACCTTTTGAAGGCCTCCAAGCACCACGTGTGAGGCCACTGGTCAATGGTAGCAAACCCAGGCCCAGGGCCACAAGTGGAGAGGCCGCAAGTGGAGGGGCTGCAGTGGAGGGACGCAAGTGGAGGGCACTCATGTACAAGGGAAACTTGGTGTTACAACCCAGGTCTGCTCCGAGATCTGTCGACGGCCCCCCAGGGGTGACCTGGGTCTGCTCTGAGATCTGTTGACCGTCGCCCCCTAGGGGTGACCTGGAGCTCCTCCCTGCAAGCCAGAGGCTGGCCGCACCCCTGCCCTGCCAGGCAGGCCCACCCGCTTGAGTTGAACTCAGTCGCCAGATCCCTGGGCAAGCCTGACACCTGGGGCAGGAGATAACCTGCTGGCCTGGCGCCCACTGTTCGGCACCCAGGCCCCGCCCAGACACTGGCCTCCTGCCTACCCAGCCCGTCTTCAGACCACCCCTCTCCCCAAGCCTGGGTCTCCCCGCAGTCGCCAGAGGGGACCCGAAGAGGCAGGCTATCGGTTCGGTCACTGGGCGCCGCTCAAGGGCCCCTTTGTGCGGTGACCGGGCTGGCACGCGCCGTCGCGGTCTGGGCTCAGGGGCGGTGCCGGCGGTTGCGGAGAGGGGTGGGGTCCGGCCCGGATGTGGGGGTCTGCGGGGTGCCACGACCCAGGTTACACGCTGCGAAGGGGCGGGGGCTGGGGGCGGGCGCAGCGCCAGCGGCGGAGGGTGGCCTGGCGCCTGGGCGGGGGCACCGTCCCGGGACGGCGGGGCGGCGAGGGGCGGCGACCGCGCGGCGGGTGTGGCAGACGCGGGCGGGCGGGGCGCACCTCGCCGCTCCCTCGCGCGCCGCGCGCGCCGGCCCGGGCGCCCCGCCCCTCCGCCCTCGCAATAAGGGGCGCGGGCCGGGCGGGGCGAGGAGGAGGGCCCGCCGCCGCCGCCAGCCCGCGCGGCTGGAGCCCAGGCAGGCAGCCCGCGGCCCGCGCCGTCGGGGCTCCGCGCGCGGCTATGGAGCTGGGGCCGTGGCTGATCGCGGCGCTGCTGCTGCTGCTGCTGCTGGCGCAGCTGAGCCGCTCGGCCCGCTTCTACGCTAAGATCGGCCTGTACTGCGCCTTCTGCTTCACGGCCTCGGCGGTGGCCGCGGTCGTCTGCCTGCTGCGCCACGGGGGCCGGACGGTGGAGAACATGAGGCAAGGGGGCCGGGCGGGCGCGGGGAGGGGGCCCGCTTCCGCTTCCCTAACTTTCCCGTGTCCTTTCCCTTCTTCCTGCCGCGCCGCCTCTCCAGGACACCAGGAGTAGGGGGAGCTCGCCTACGCCCGAGGGGAGAGCGGGTCGGGGAGCGCGCTGGGGGGTGGGGGTGGGTGGGCTGCGGCCTGCGGAGCCCGCGT
Organism: Budorcas taxicolor; assembly: GCF_023091745.1. Classification (NCBI taxonomy): domain Eukaryota; kingdom Metazoa; phylum Chordata; class Mammalia; order Artiodactyla; family Bovidae; genus Budorcas; species Budorcas taxicolor. Next base: position 163,239,017 of record NC_068920.1, on the reverse strand, counting down.
CGCCGGGTCCCCGCGCCCTTGCCCCCGGGCCCCGGCCAGGGGCCGGCACGGAGGGCTTTACAGAGGTCTGGCCCTCGGCGTCGCGCAGGGTGCCGGCGGCTCCGAGAGGAATGCGGCGGGGCCGGGCTGGCGGAGGCTCGGTTCCGCTTCCCCGTGGCGGGGGTGGGGGCTCGCCGCCGTGCACCGTCGCGCCCGGGTGTCTCAGCCTCCTCCCCGCCATCCCGCCCGCCCACCTGTCGGGCGATGAGCGCACCTGTGCTCAGCCCCTTCCTTCCGCTTAGGAAGGTGTGGTGGCTCCAGCCCGGGGAGGTTGGGCGGGGACTGCTGGCCCTTGGGGTCCAGCTTTAAGCCAGGGGAAAATGCAGTGGTGGCTGGGATATCCCCCTCCTCCCATCCCCGGAGTTGGGGAGCTTGCTGCGGTGGGGGTCAGGCTGGGCTGACAGGAAGAGTTGGAGATCTCTCCCGGGCAAGGGTAGGGGCTGGGGAGGCCACAGTGGCCCGAGAGGGGCTCCTTGGCCCTTTCCCCCGGATTCCGATGGGGAGAGGCCATTGCTAACATGCCACCCTGTGGCTTTGGCAATGATGGTCTTTTGGCCGTGGCCTGGGGTGGGAATACTGTGGTCCCTGAGGCCCCCACCACCCCAGCGCTCACAGGGCAAGGGGTGAGGGGTCCTGGCTTTCTGCCCTTCCTGGCCTTGTCCATCCGAGCAGGCTGACACTGCCAGACTGGCCTGCTCTGTACAGTTCTTCCCGGCTGTTTTCAGGAATTTGTGGCTCCCGCCGCCCCAGGAGTGGGCATGAGGACTAAGAGTGGGAAAGCCTGATGGGTGGGCCATGGGTCTCCAGTGCCCCCCCTGCCCTCCCCCGACTCCACGTGGCCCAGGGAGCAGAGATCACAGGGGTGGCCCACTTGTTGCCTTTCCAGCTGTCTTCCCAAGCAGTCAGCTCTCTGGGATGGGGAAGGCCTGTATCCAGAAATAGGGGGTTCCTCAGGGCTGGGCCCTGCCGGCAGGGATGCTGGCCTGAATTTGAGGCCCTGGGACCCCCTGCAGACAGTGGGCTCACAGCCTGTGTCCGTTCCGCACCTGCTGGGTGGGAGCCAGCCACAGTGGGGCAGGGGGTGGTTTCCGGCAGCAAGGGCTGGTGGGCTCCTCGGAGGGGCAGCTGCCCTCCCGAGGCCAGGCCCGAGGGTGGCGCGTCTGTTTCTGAGGCAGGAGGGGACCCTGAGCCTGGCTTGCGCTGCGTGCAGGTGGGAAGCGAGTCCTGGAGCAGGCTTGCAGCAGGCGTTCCTAGCGGTCACCTTCTCTCTCCCTGGCTCTGTGTTGTCTTTAAAAGGTCCAACTCGCTCTTCCAGGCCTGGGCTTGAAAGCTGCTTCCCCAGGGTCAGACTGGAAGTCACAGCCACCCTTTCCGATCGTGGTGGACTGGCAGGCCGACCTGACCAGCACTTGGCACCCCAGGCCTAGCCAGCCCCGTGGCCTCTGCTGCCTCGGGCTTGTTCCCCGAGCCCAGAGCCCAGCTTGGCCCCCAGCCTCACATGAGATTCGGGCCTGCTGGGACGTCCTTCTCAGCTCAGGAGGGAGCTCCCTTCCCTGGGGCAGCCCCTGACTCAGGCTCTGCACAGGCCAACCCAGGACATAAGAGAGGTGCTGAGTCCTCCCCAGAGAGAGGCAAGCCTGGGGGTCTAGGAACCCACAGCCCCCTTCCCCTGCAGCCCCAGGTCCCACAGGGTGGGTCATAGTGATGATACCCACGGCTCCCCAGTGATGGCAGAGAGGAGGGTCCCTGTGAACACGAGTTCCCCAAGGGACACGGCTGTGGAGGGCTGAGAAATGCAGAGGTCGTGGAGGCGCTGTGTCCCTCTAGGCGCTGTGCCCCTCCAGGGACAGGCGCACGAGGACAGGTGAGGTTGGGGGGCCGTGTGGACAGGCTCCCTCATTTCAGGCCCGTCCTGGGCTGGACTGTGGGTGCCTGGCTGCCCCCCTCTCCAGTCTCACCCTGACTTCCAGAAAGGACTCTGCCCATCAGTTCTGTCTTGCACCCCCATGCACTGGCGGATGCTTCATCCTTAGGGAGAGGGGTTGTTCCTAGTCCCATTTTATGGATGAGTCCGCAGAGAAGCAGCTTGAAACTCCTGTCTCCGGGGGTTGGAGCAGCGGGGAGGCAACTGGTAGGTCCCAGAGCTAGGACGCGGCGGACCTGAGCTGCAGAGCTCAAGGATGACTTCAAGGTGGGTCTTTTCTTCGGTCTCACCCAGCATCGGGGCTGGGGCAGCCCTGTGGCTGCAGACCAGGCTCGGGGAAGTCCTAAGTTCCAGGAGGCACAGCTCAGCTCCACCCATCCCCTCGCTTTCCCATCTTCCCTGTAACCAGCAGCCCGTCTCTGTGATGGGGCAGCCAAGGAGGCTTTTGCCACTGGGTTGTGAGTTTTGAGTGTGCCGGGCAGCGCTGGGAGCGGAGGGCCAGAGGCAGGCACTGTTGCGAGCACGCTGGGGCCGAGGCCAGGGACCCCCTCCCAGACTGGCGGGGGCCTGCGTGCCAGGCGGGGCTGGGTCCTCATCCTGGGGGCAAGTGCCCTTATCACACCCACTGGGCAGAGAAGAGAGCGAGGCCCAGGCTAGCCCTGCATGTTAGAACTGGCTTTGGATGTCGGATCAGGAAAGCAGAAAACAGTACCTTAACGCAGAGAGTTTCCTTTCTCACACGTTCCAGGCAACCAGGACAGGGGCCACAGCTAGGCTACAGGGTCCGGGGCAGGAGAGTGAGGCGCTGGGTCGGTGGAGCCCCCACCTGCTCAGAACGTTGAGGATGGGCATTGCTGCAGCCAGGGCCTGGGGTGGGACGGTGGGGGCAGCCCTCCCCCTGGGTGGACTCCTGCAGGCCCGGAAGCAGAGCTCCCAAGATCTGGACACTGCTCGCAGCCCCACCTCCTTCCAGGCCTCTGGCCTCCACCCCACTCCTGAGCCCCCGTTAGCACCTCTGGGCACCCGCAGAGGCTAGCGCCCCCAGCTCCTGACCACCCAGTGTTCCGGCTCATCTGATGCTGGGGCCTCCTGTCCCCTGAGCAGACCGATGGCTCTGTGTGCCTGCCCTCCTGGCAGGGCCTTCCCGAGTGAGTTCCCCCAACCACCCCCATCCACCCCCACCAAGTCGTAAGGCAAAGCCCACGGGGTCTGGCTGAGGACTTGGCACCACTTGGCCGAAATAGCTACTGGGTCTCCCCAGAGCTGTCTAGCCTGAGTCGGGGCTGAGGGCAAAGTTCAGCAGGTAGCCGAGACCTGACCTTGAACCACCTCCCAGTGGCCGGGAGCAGGTACCGGCTGGGGGAGGGGCTTCTTTCATTTACTTTGGATTCTTTTCTGCCTGCTTTGTCGCCAACATAGCTGCTGTCTGTGGAGGGCCCCCCTCATCTAGCTCGACCCCTCCACGACCTTCCAATCTCACGAGTGGAAACAAGAAGTGTAGGGAGGTCAAGTCCGTTGCCCAAGGTCACAGCTGTGAGAGGAGCATCAGGCCCTGTCTGACCCAGAGCTGGGGCGGGGTCCGGGTGTCCGCAGATGAGCACGGCTGGTCCACAGAGGCTGGCTGCCAGGGCTTCGGCCCCAGGCCCCCGAGAATCCACACGTTTATGGCGCTTCCTTCGAGGCCAGCGGCCCCGATCAGGGTTAAGTGGAGGGCTCCTGAGAAAGACCCACGAGGGGCGAGGTTGGTGCCTCTGCTTAAGGAGATCACTGCCCCTGTGGGTCTTGGAAAGGGGGGCAGGCCCCCCTGCCTTGCGGGGAGAGCTGGCACCAGTCATCCACCTGGCAGCTGCCTGCAGTGCTTCTGGAAGGCTGGGCCACCCGGCTTCAGGCAGCCTTGGCTCTGCCTCCCTGGGAAGGCAGGAATGGAGCTGGGGTGTGAACATCCCTGCCCACACCTGTGACTCCCACCCTGAAGCTGGGGCCCTGCTTCCTGTGGGGAGGGGCACTGGGGTCAGCTGGGCTCCGAAGAGGCCTGGGCTGGGCAGGCCTGGCTGCCTGGGGAGGGCGGCTGATTGGAGCTTCCTGCTGGGAGAGAAGGGCAGAGCCCCTCCTGCTGGGGGTTGGGTGGGGGCCAGAGAGCCCCTTCAGCGGGTGAGGGGAGGCCTGCAGAGGAGCTAGAACCCTTCACCTGGCAACCCTGGAGCCATCGCCCCGCCTCCAGGTGGGCCTGTGCCTGGCATTTTTCATGCATTTTTCCAAAGTCAGGTTTAGGGGCGGGCTCCAGCCCGTCCCGGCTTCCCCGCTGTGTGACTCTGGGCAAGTCGCTCGGCTTTGCTGAGCCTCCACTTCCCTGGTGCAGGAGTATATGACCTTGTGGGGTTACTGTCTGAGCGAAACTAGACAGTTGGCGTCTGTCCCCGAGCAGGCTTGGCAGGTAGCGTGGAGCGCCTGCTCTCGGGCGTGGGTGTGGGGCGTTAGTCCCTACGGCTATGCATGTGCCGCACTTCAGGCCAGGACAGACTGGCTCTCCCTTCCCCGGGGCCCTGGAGTCTCTGCACAGCTTGGGCGGCCTCCCTCCTCTTGGAGGAAGCACTGTGAGAATGGTACGACGTCCCCACCACTTTTACAGAAAACCTTGACAAGATGGGACAGTAGGAGAAGGAAGAGCGAGACCCCTGTGCCCGCCCCCCTGCAGGGAGTGACTGGTGGGCCCTCCCTGTGAGGAGCATCGCTTGCTTCTGTCTGCTCCCCGGATGCCCCTTTTTTTTGCAGCTTCCTGTACTTACGTCAGTGGCGGTGTCTTTTAGTTTGAGTGCAGTTGTTTGTGAAATGTTGCGAGTTGCTCCCTGGGCCTGTCGATCCCTCCTGGAACCGTTTGGTCCTTGGGAGGTCTGCCTCAACTGGCATGGGAGAGGCCCCTGCTAGGCTGAGTATCACAGGATACTGTGATCACAGTATATACAGTATCTTTCATCACCCCCCACCCCCAAATACTGATCCTGTCAATTAGATACAAAAACAAAATATAGAGAAGTTCTGGAGATGGAAGTTAGGGACAGCTGCATTATACACGTGTAAATGGTTTAAAATGATAGATTTTATGTTATGTATATTTCACAACAATTTGTTTCCTTTTGGCTGAGTCAGGTAGCATGGGGGATCTTAGTTCCCCAATCAGGGAATAAAGCAGGGATCGAACCCAGGCCTCCCTGCATTGGAAGGGCAGACTGTTAATCACTGGACCACCAGGGAGGTCCTTCATCACAACTGTTTAAGAAGAAGAAAAATGGAGCCAGCGGATACCACCAGAGAGTGGCCCACTGTCCTTCCCAGATGTAGCCTGGGACTTCGCCTGTGAGCTTGGCAGGGTAATGCAAATGACAGGTTTGCATTAGAAGTCCCGGGGATCAATTGTCAGAAGAGGATTGCAGACCTCAGGCTTCCTAAGGGCTCTGCGAGGTGCTGCCAACCTGGCCTCCTCTGGAAACCTCTGCGGTCTCCCACCGCTGCCGGCAGCCTCGGGCCGTTTCCCGACCCCTGCCGGCACCTCCCGTTGCCCGGCTGTCCTCTGCTGACCCGAAGGAAGAGGACAGGGCTTCTCGTTTCATTCTGCATTTCCTCTGATGGCTAGTGAGGCTGCGTGCTTCTGTGTTGTTGGACGACGCACGTCTTTTCCTGTCCGTGAATGGCCTGCTTGCGCCCCCTCCTTGGGTCAGTCAATCTTCACAATGACCCGAGAAGCCGTCTCTTGGCAGTCGAGAAGCCCGAGGCTCCCCAGCTGAGATGGCCAGGCGAGGTCTCCTGAGAGTGTCCAGCCAGGGCACCTCTGAGCCGGATGGGGACAAAGGGACAGGCCTGGCTCGAGCTGGCAGAGGCTTAGCGCTAAGGAGGACGGCCCGGCTTCCAGGTCCAGCAGGGCTGGCTGGCCCGACTGCGAGCAGCCAGGGCTCAGCTGCCTCCCTCGCGGAGCGCCTCTCTCCCGCCTGTGCCGTGGGAGGAGGAGGGGAGAGAGACTGTGTGGGCCAGATGCGAGCCTGCCTTTCAGAGAGGCAGAGCCGATAAGATCCGCTCATGTGAGGCTCAGAGGAGTCTTATCCACAGAGACAGAAGGTGGGTGCTGGGCCTGGGGCAGGGTGTGTGTGTGTAATGGGAATAGCATATCTGTCGACTTGAGAAGATGAGAGAGTCCTGGGGACGGACGGGGCAGTTGTACAACGTGACCGCACTTGAACTGCGTATTCAAACCAGCTCAGAGGGTATATCTTGTGCTGTGTGTATTTTACCAACACTTTTAAAGACTTGAGTGGCCCCGCTCTGAGCCTCTGCTCTATTGAGAACCAGCTCTGGGCCCAGGCCCTTCTGGCTGGAGTGGAAAAGGCCTCCCTCCCGGTCAAGACTGTGAAGAGCTCCCTGGCGGCGGCGGTGTGTGTGTGTGTGTGTGTGTGTGTGTGTGTGTGTGTGTGTGTGTGTGTGTGTGTGCGTGCAAATCTTGTGCAGGAAGTGGAAAGCTCTTGGGTCACTGGGAGCTTACCCTCAGCCCCCACCCACCCACGGGTGGGAAGGACCCAGGGGGCCTGCAGGAGCGGCAGTGGAGTGACCTGAAGCCTCGGGCTCCATCACCCCGTGTGCACTGACCCCTGACTGGCACCTGTCCCGTGCCAAGTGTATGCAGTGTCAACCTTCTCCCTGCCAGCCAGCTACCCAAAGACAGGGACACGCTTGGTCTCCCTCACCCGTCACCTCCTGCAGGTTAGGCCCTTCCAGGTCACGAGTGCCCAGGGCAGCCTCCTGCCGGGAGCAGGGCCCGTGCACATCCTGGCTCCACTGGCATCCTTGTGTGACCTTGAGTGTGTGTGTGTGTGGAATGGGCAAGCTGCTGCTTTGTAGGACAAGGAGGCGTGAAGGCCATGTCACCTCGATGGTGCCCGCCAGGCCGGTCTCCCCAGCCGCAGCTCTTCCAAGCCAGGAAGCAGCCCTCAGCTCCTTGCCCAGGTCTCCGCTTGGTGCCCACGCTTCCCTTGCTTGGGTGTGGTTCTGCCTTGAGGGACGGGCACTTCCCGGGGGCCCCCCTGCCCCAGCCTCCTCTGCGGACAGCCTCTCCACATTGGCCCCTTCGGTCTCTGATGCAGCTGAGAACAGAGTTCGCCCAGCCCCGAGGGGTTCTCAGCCTCCATCCCCGCCGTTCAGCTGGGCCCCCGGCATGGGGTGACAAGCGGGACTCGGGGGGTGGAGGCTGGATGACAGGTGCAGATCCGGGTACACGGACGTGGAAGGGGGCATCCTTCCCACGGCTGGGTGTCAGGGTCCCCGAGGCCTTGCTTCCATGTGACCATGTCACCGGCTGGGGAGGCGGGGGGCAGGGGGGCACTCGCCATCCTGCTGAGGGACAGGACCTGAAGGCGCTCGGAGGGGAAGGTGGGCTCAGGGTCAGTGGCCAGCCTGCCAGGGTGGGCTGGGGGGTCTCCGGGCTGTGTGCGCAGAGCCCACGTCACGCCAGAGCAGTGGCGCTCTGCTCACAGGGCCCGTCTCCCCCACAGCATCATCAGTTGGTTCGTCCGGTCCTTCAAGTACGCATATGGCCTCCGCTTTGAGGTCAAAGGCCGTGAGACGCTGGACGAGGACAGGCCCTGCGTCATCATCTCCAACCATCAGAGTATTCTGGACATGATGGGTGAGGCCGGGC